>NC_054840.1:36148692-37450359 GCF_018345385.1 Vulpes lagopus
GCCCGCAACTTCTTACAACGGAAACTTAAATGATCAGTTTTTCAGCATTTATTGTTCTCTTAATACATGCATTTAAAATCATAAATTTCCAGTTTTCTGTTTCTACCATTTCTCTTGAGAAGGCAGATATGAGTCTTATTTTTACTTATTTCAGGATAAAGTGTTATTTCTTTGGCTGCTTTTAAGATTTTCTTTTTTCCCTTGATTTAATTTGGCAGTCTGATATTGATGAGGTGCCTATGCATGATATTCTGTATATTTACTTATTTGACATTTGCTGGATTTCTTGAGTGTGTGGGTTGATGTCATTCGTCATTCTGGATGGTTCTCAGTCATTATCTCTCTGGATACTGTTTCTGCCTTCATCCTCTCCCCTGTCTTTCTGATAATGCAATTCTGTTAATTTAGACCTTTTGAGTATCTCCCACGTCTCTTAATTTTTAAAATAATCTTTCTTCCTTTTTAATCTCTATCTTTCAGTTCAGGTATCTTTCTAGCATACTACCTTCCAGTTCATTCATTCTGGGTGTTTTCTATATCCCAGCTGCTGTTAAAACTATTCACTGAATTCTTAATTTTGGATTTTGTAGTTTTAAATTCTGCAATACTGATTGTTTGTTTGTTTGTTTGTTTGTTTGTGTTTGTTTGTTTGTTTTTTCAGATTATTTTTTAAAACTAAATTCCAGGGACACCTGGGTGGCTCAGTTGGTGGCCTCCCTGATCTCAGGGTCCTGGGATTGAGCCCCGCGTGGCACTCCCTACTCAGCAGGGAGTCTGCTTCTGCCTCCCTGCTTGTGCTCTCTCTGTCTCTCAAATGGATAAATAAAGTCTTAAAAAAAAAAACGCACCTAAATTCCAGGGACACCTGGGTGGCTCAGTTGGTTAAGTTGGGTTGTGATCCCAGAGTTGTGGGATGGAGCCCCACGTTAGGCTCCCTGTTCAGTGGGGAGTCTGCTTCTCCCTCTCCCTCTCCCCACCTCATTGCTCGCTCTCTCTCTCCTTTCTCTGAAATGGATAAATAAAATCTTTAAAAAAAAAATTCCAATTCTCAACTACAATTTGCCATCATTTCATTCATACTGTCTCTTACGTCCTCTGTTCTCTTGTGCATATTGACCATGGCTATTTTAAAGTAATTGCTACCTCTACTATCTGGTCATCTGCAAATTTAATTCGTTGTTTTCTTTTAATTATTTAACATTTTTGTCTTCTCTTTTCACATGGTTATTAATTTTTGTGTGTGTTGGCTGAATTGTATAGAAAAGTCTGTAGAGACTCCTACCATGTTATGTTCCAGTAAAGAAAGCTCCCTGTATCTTCTGAGAGAAGGATGATTGAGAGAGGGGGATGATTACTGAAATCCAATCAAAGACTGAGCATCAGGGCTGACAGTGGGGGCATTGGGGGTTTGGAGAGCTGGACTGCATCACTCCCAGACCCTCTGCCTGAGGAAGCCAAGGCTTCCCATGTTCTCAGTTGAAGCCCTGGGAGCAAACGTAGGTTGAATCTGATCAGTCAGAATTTGGCAAATGCCCTGATGGGGGGAATGGTTGTTTGGTGCTTTCCAGTCTCTGGTTTGGTCCCTCCTGAACGCCAAAATCTTGGCTGATTATTCTGCTTTCCAACAGTGGTTTGCCAATGGCCAAGCCTGATTCCCAGCCTTGGGCTATGGGTCTGGGTGGCTATGGGTCTGGGTGGCTATGGGTCTGGGTGGCTATGGGTCTGGGTGGCTATGGGTCTGGGTGGCTATGCATCCCCGTGGCTATGGGTCCCAGTGGCTATGGGTCAAGAGTGGCTTGCATCTTTTGAGCCTGTTCTCTCCTCAAGCTCCTTCCCTTAGAGGGTCTTTGTCTCCTAATTTCCTAGAGATTGGTGGAATTTGACTCTCACTTCTAGGAACTGTTAGCCTGATCCTATAAACCCTCACTGCTCTGACTGGCATAATTCTTCAACTTTTGGACCAATATGGCTAGCACTGGGACTGAATTTCTTAAAGATTCTCTGCTTCATTATTATTTAATTACACCATAAGCTATGAGGTGGCCAGAGTATTCTGTGAGGGTCGTGCCCTTTGATGACTGCTACTCTGAGTTGTTCCCTTTTAAAGTTTTCCTTTTTAAGGCATGAAGGTGGAGGAGGGATTTTACTGGGATTTGGAGGTTTCCATGTGTGTAATTTATTGAGGTTGGAGGAGTAAGTATCAGCCTAAGGAATATACAGATAGAGTTAGATCTGAGTCTGACCAAACTCTTTGTATTGATTCAATTAGAGTTTTTTTTCCCCTTTCATTTTTCCTTCTTTGGGCTGGCTGGTCACTGGACCAATGCATATACCACTCCTGAGTGTCAGATTAATTGGATATCTTTTCAATGGTGCTTCAAGAAGAACTGCTTTCACCACCTGAGTTATAGACATAAGCCACTGAAAGCCTTATTTGATTGTTTCTGTAATCCAGGAGCATGGGTAGACTCACTTTTTTCTGTAATGTTGTTGGTGAAGAGGGTAGAAACTTTGGGGAAGAGTTCTTTAGCATGGTGGAGAAGGAGCCAGTTGGAATGGGACCATATTTGATGGTGTGTGGTGGCTCCAGCAAGGTAGGGGAAGTGGCTTCCATTTGAAAATGAGAGGTGTACCAGTTCCTCTGAGGGAGGGGAGAGAGGCAGGGATTGGGGCTGGTGGGATGCTGTGCTGCCTGAAGGCAGGAGTGGGACGTTGAATACCAAGCCCATGTGTGAGCTTGCTGTGCCGTCTCTTTGCACATGCTGTCCAGTTCCATGGAAATGATTTCTCTACTTCTTTCACGTTGGGCTTGGTAAAACTGACCACGCATCATCAGGTCTCCTGATTCTTGCAGTTGGAAGTGATTGCTCCCACTTTTGCACTCCTAAAATCACATGGCAACATTTATCTATCACACTCATTGTTACTATACTCTCATAAGTCAAAATCTTATCCATCTACCTGGTGGCATAGCTTCAGGAGGGCGATATGTCCTAATTGTTCTGAGAATGAGCTCTGGACTCAGATTTCCTGAGTACAAATCCCTGCAGCTGCTCTCACTAGCTGTATCTACCATTTTCCCATTTGTGAAATGGGCCAGAACTTGGCAAAAACCTCAGTGAATTTTGTGAGTAGTAAACACATCATTATATTTAATTAATATGTACAAAGCACACAGAATATATGTATTCTGTATTCAATAGTGCTCGCAGGCTACTTTTCTTACTAGTTATTGAAGGAATACACATTTAGAAGCATTTAGAATACATAACCTTTAAATAAGTGTACTACTTAAATAAGTCAACTATTTTTCTTAGTTGACGGTGCTTTGGTGGTAGACCTTGTGTCTTACCTGCAGTAAAAGACACTACAGTGGCTCTTCCACTGGGGTTTTAGGAGGGTCACTAAGCATTTTTAGTGGAAGGGCCTTGTGGTCTCCAGGGAAAGATATCAGAGGGACTGTGATGGTTAAGCTTCCAGACACACATGTATCTTACCCCGATCCATGAGTGCCAAGGTCTGAAAGTCTAAAAAGGGTATATGTGCTCACTCGCAGGCTCCCTGTTTAGAGTTTCCTGAAAGATTTGCAAGACTTGTTACACCTAAGGAGAGGAACCAGAGGAAGGAAGGAGAGGCAGGGAGATAGCAGTCATGGTGGGAAATGGTGTGGGAATTGGAAATTCAGTGCACGGCCATGATACCCGTACTCACACTGGCCTCTGAGGCTGTTCACGGAAGCATTGCGGCTTCTTGACTCACCTTCTGGAGGACAAGAAGCTATGCTGATGCTCAAAATACATTTGCTGAATAAATGAGTTCCAAGCCCCAGGTGAGGATAAAAGTACAAATTGTCATCTCAGGTCCTCAGGAGTCCGCCTTTCCCCGATCCACCTGCAGATGCAAACAAGGATCACGTGATGCTTGCACTCCTCTGAGGGTTGTCTTGGGCAGAAACTGGGGATGCTGGGAATGCCAGGTCAGGTGGGAGGGCCCTGGGCCCTCATCCCTCTGCCCAATGTCTGACAGCCGCAGGACAGCTGTCCCCAGGCCAAGGAATTGAGTTACATGGTGGGGTAAATCAAGTTGCAGAGAACAATGTGATTAGAGAAGAACATTCCTTCATCTTACAGTTCCAAGATATGATAGATTCCTTGTTCAGGACTTTTTAAACAAAAAAAGAATAATAAAAAAACCCTTTAGAAAAACAAATAAACTGGCAAATGTTCATAAAATATTTATAAGATGCAGAGCCTTTTGATACGCAAGAATTTATTAACTAATATTTTATCCCAAAAAGGGCTATTTTTGGAACCCAATGCAATTATTCTGGAAAAATGCCTAAATCAGCAAGGCATAAAAACAACACAAGAACACCAAGATTTTAATTATTGTGATTTAATTATTATTATTTTGTTTGATGGGGAGAGACTTATGCAAAGCCCATTTGCACTTTTAATCTTTCCACATTTGAAAAAATGGTATTTTTATTTCTTTCGTAATGAGACTAGAACTCTTGTACTCTTCATATTCACTGGTCTCACATTCCCTACAAACACTGCATTGTATCGATGTTCTGTATTTCAGGGCTGGCTTCCAGAACTTTCTGCCTGATAGAGCAGCACACAGCCAAATAGGGCTGTTAATCATAGAAATTGGGGCTAGTGTGATAGAGGAACAGATCTTAAAATTTCATTTAATTAACCCAAATTTAACTTAAGTAGCCATGTGAGGGGAGAGTGGCTTTTACATTAGACACTGAGGATCTATATTATTAATTCTGTATTATTATGGGGCATATTTTACCTTTTTATTTTGTTGCTAACGATTTAATAAAGGTAATAGCAAACTTTAGTGAAATGTTTGATTGCATTTATTTCTCATATCATCATACATCACTGGCTGCATCTGTTGGTCATCTCTTCCCTTACTGAAGTGCTTGGTCTAAAGCTTTCATTGACTTGGGCCTCTGGGTGGCAACGTCTCTGAGACCTTGTGAATTCTTACCCTGATGTAATGATCTAGACTAATTAGTATTTTTAAGACAAGACCCCGTTATTTTTTCTCGCATCTACTATTGCTATTGAAAGATGGGACGTTGATCCAATTCTTGATCCTTTGTAGATAACGTGTCCTTTCTCGCAGGAGGCTTTAAAATTTGTCTTTTTGTCTGATATTTTGATATTTCACTAATGTGTCTTTATTTTCTTCTTTGGCACTCCAGGTTAACTGTCAATATGAGCCATTGCCTTACTTATATTTTTTAATTCTGGGGAATTTTTGGTAAACATTTCTTCAAATATTCACTAGCCTCATTTTAATTACCAACCCCCCCCATCCCAGGGTTCCTTTGTGTTTGGATTTCTGTGTATTGTTTCATTTTCTCCATATCAGTTTCTGCCCGCCCCCCTCCCCCCCCTCCCGCATTTTCTAACTCTTTGTTTCCTCTCTTTGGGGTTTGTATTCCTGCAACACTGTGTCTCCTGATTGCTATTTTATTTCTCCGCTTGTCCATCCTGTTATTCTACCTAGACATTATGTTCTCTTTTTCAATGATTGTATTTTTCATACAAAATGTTTGTTCATTTTCTGATTTTTTTCTTCTTTGCTTCAGATTGCTAATATAGTCCCTATTTCTTTTCAAGTGTTTATTCATTGAATTGTAAATGCTTGGTCTATTATTTCTGCTTCTGGCAAAGTCTGTCATCCAGTTAGCTTTCCTTAGGATGATGGCATGCCCATCACCAGAGTTGTCCTTCGGAAATTCCTTTCCCCTATGCACTGGCTACCCTATGGGCCAGCTGAGTGAGAGTATGAGGAAGGCCTTGACTCCATTGCCCTGGCCTCCCTGGAGAGGAGGGGAGATTGGAACTCACTGGCCCTCGGGAAGATGGGAGGCTGGTACCTGCAGTTGGTCAGTGTCCACACCTATGATCAACTCCCTGTAAGCACAGAGCATCTAGCCCTGAAGTTCCTCCTGTGGCCTTGGGACTGGGGATCAGAGTCGCCCCAGGTTGAGTGACAGGTGCTGCCTCAACAGGATGGTCAGAAGATGCAAGCAGAACTCTCTAGAATCCCCATCGGTGTCAATCCTCCCACAGCACCCAGGCTGCCCCAGCCCCCATCCACACTCCTTGGAGTTCAAAACAGCCTTAACCCACCTCTATTGCTTGGTGTTTTATTTCTAGAGCTCTCCAACTTAACTTTGACCAAGGGAGCCTGGTGGTCACACCAATTCACATTTGGTGGGAAATTTCCAAATTTTCCTCTCTACAAAGAAAAGATGTAAAAAAAAAAAAAAAAAAAAACCCTTTAATTAGAGTCTCACTTGTTTGTACAGGATGAAGGGCCACAAAGACCATGTTCCCAAACAAGTAAACACAGCTGGCCTCCACCCAGAACCAGGCCTGCTTCAAAGTTTGCAATAATTGGGAAAGAGTTTGAGATGTTTTATGAGGTGTCTTTGAATGTTTATTATCAATAAAATCAAAGTGGCATTTGGCTTGTGTCCATTCTCAAGATGGTTTAGATAGAATAACTGAAGTATGCCTTCCTTTCAGCTAAAGTTGGTGGGAAAAGAGTCCTAGAAAGGACTCTGACAGTTAGCTTATGGAATTAATTTTGAAATTCGATCACATAGCTTGGGAATGGCTGTTAACCTCTGGCTGCCATCAGTTTGGGCCTTAACTAAATAATGCTTTCGTCTATGAGATAACTGCCCAAACCTGAACTTTGCAGGGCAAGAAACAAGATTGTATTTCTGTTAGTAAATTTAAGCCTTGAGACAGCTCAAGGATGTGATGAAGAGAGAGATAAGATGATTTCTCTGAAGTCACCATGAACAGAAATTGATCACTCACTGAAGATTGTAATTTTTACATTTTGGAAGATTTAAAAACAGAGAGAGAAATACAAAGGCATAGTCATTCATGATTTAACCGATGTTAACGTTTGGGTGCTTTTCCTTCATGTTATGTTTTTTTATTTGTTGAAGTATAATGGACATGCCACGTTATGTTAGTTTCGGGCATACAACATAGTAACTTGATGTTTGTACATATTGTGAAATGTCACCACAAGTCCAGTTACCTCTGTCACCTTGCAAAATTAATACAATGTTATTGACTATATTCCCCAGGCTCTATATCACACTTTCATGACTTATTTATCTTATATTGCATTTTGCATTTCTCTGTATTTAATGTGTTTTTAGAAAAATGGACACATAGAAAAATCACAAAAGGATCGTGATGATGCATTTGGTGAAATTCTCCAGCAAAGGATGGACAAAATAATGGGAAAGTAAGGAGACAAAGACCTAGGGGTTTGTCCGTTGTGGTTGGATGTGTGTCTATCCACTTATATGGATACTGGACTAGTCTCAGGAATCACCTAAGAACATAACACATGTAACCTGGAAAGATTTTTTTTTAACCTGGAAAGATTTTTAACATAGAATCAGATAAAGGGCTCTCAGATGACCTCGTCTAACACTGTGGTCTACAGATGAGAAACTGAGACTCAGGAGTGAAATGAAGCTACTAACAAGGTCATATTAATCTAGTAACACAAACTGGTTCCCTGAAAGGCATCTGCTGAATAAGTTGAAAATTATAAGCATAGGTCAGGAAAAGGTTTCAAGAAATGGGATTGTTTAAGAATGTGTTATAAGTGGGAGCTTTGAAATGATTTGTTTTCTAAACAACAACCTAGAAATCACTCTGCTGCAGCCTTGCAAATGTATGAACCAGTCTCAAATCAGTCTTGGCTGGTGCCTCTCAATTCTCTCCATGGAACTTTTGGGGACTTAGGGACACTGGTTATGAGGTGACAGCACTGCCTCCAACAAAAAGGGAGTGGCATGGGGAAGTCAAGTTTTGTACACACTTGGTTGAGAAAGTTAATTTTTTTTTTCTAACTGTGGGACTTTTCAGATTCTTTAGTATGCCAATGCGCAGTGCTTCTCAAACGCATTTAATCAGAGTTTGTTTGTTTGAAGTAAATTTACTTCTATTAAATTTACTTGGAGCATGTTACAAAGCAGTGCCCCACAGAACAGAGGCTAAGACATAGTGGCCTAATGGTAAGAAGATGTCAGGAGGGGGACAGTGAAAGCTTTAAATAAAAATGATCAAATTGCCTATAAAGTGCTTTATATGCAACAGAACACTGAATCTTTGCAACAACTTTGTAAGGCAGGAACCAGATTACAGGTGAGGAGACTGGGACACAGAGATCCCTTAGGGACTTGTCCGTGGTGGCTGCTACCAGGTAGCAGTTGAGCTCAGCTCCCGAGACCAACCTGCTGAGCCCAGGCCTCTGTGAGCTGTCATGGGCTTCCAGGTTGCTCAGAGCTTTCTTCACCTTTGTCCCTGCTCCTTTATCACTGAGCTCTGGACCTTTGGTCACTTTTTAATTCCTGCAGTGAATCATACAGCCACCACCACAGGGCCTTTGAAGATGTTGTTCCCCCCTTCTCCTTTGTTCCCTCTTAGCACCTACTCAGCTTTTCTATTTCAGCTCAATGTCACTCTCAGAATGCCTCCCTTGTTCCATCAGATTAAATTCGGTTCTTCTGTTGCCCACCACCATGTCACTTATCATAGATCTCATAAATATGTAAATAGGATGTAAATGGAATTACTGCTCCCTTGGGAGGGAGCAGGCCAGGTTTGCCATCCATGTACAAGCGTGATGCCAAAGGCAGGGGGGCTCAATTAATATAGCAGTGAGGAGTCTCTTTCCACTGGTTAGTCTTTCAATTTTCCAATGGTGCAGAAGACTGGGAAATTTGCTTGTTGGCTGATAATGTGTTGGCTTGCTCTGTATCTTGCAATAGTTCAAACATCTCTCATGTTTCTCATGTATTGTGGTCTTAAAGTCTGTCTCTCCAAGAAATGGAGAACAGGCACACACAAATTCATATTTCTCTGTTTTTTTTTTTTTTTAATTTCCCTGTTTTTAAATAGCAAAGGCTGTGTCCCAAAGTGTTAATTGAAACAATGGTTCTTTTTGACCTTTGCTGTTGGCGGCACTTTTAGATATGAATTTTGATTATCTGGCTCTTATATGATAAGAAGAAAAACACCATCACTCTGCTACTGGCACAGAGGACAAAATTTACTTCTATTAACTACTTTTAAAAGTAGCAATCTAATGAAAGGGTTGTCATGTATTTCGAGCTTCATATGCTATTATGCTGTCTTAGTCTAAGGATCAAGTCACTGTCCCATTTACTTCTCTAAGAAGCTAAGAATGACCACCACTGACCCCCACCTGCTGTCACTATGAGTAGAGATAAGAAAAGCTGATAACAAAGCACTTTGCAGATGTCAGATGTTACATGAATGCTGAATTATTGACTACCACCGCTCCCCACCCCTGCTGTGAACTCTGGCAGGGGTAATTTTAAGATGGGAGTATTTCTTCATATGGTTTAGGGAAAGGTCACGATCAAAATCTCTTTTACAAATGTCTTTTATATTTGAAAGTATCTTTACAGGATAATATGACTGGTTTTTCTGCTCCCTCAGCTAAGCCAGAACAATAAGATTCTTAAGTGTCCTCATTCTGCATGAGCTTTGAAATTTTTGTTGATTGGTTCAGCAAAGATGTGTCTCTCATTGCTAGCCATGGACCTCAGAGCCTAAAGGGAAAGCGCATGGTTGTCTGATGTCTGGCCCCACCACCACTCATGTGCAGAGACCAAGATTTCTCCCTGGGGGCCTCTAAGACAAGCGGGAACCATCACTGACCCAGGAGAATGGAGGTGGACGTCTTGTGAAACTCACCCCTTGTGTGAGAGGTTATCTTTACGTGCTGATTCCCCCCTCAAGTCTTGGAGCTTGGAAGCCTTGAGGTATCAAAAAGCAGGTGTGCAGTGTGTGCATCACTGACCCTGGGTATCCGCAATAGTTACATGTGATCCCTACCTCTTTTCTTTTGCCCTTGGCTGCATGCCAACCTTTTGCCATTTGTTCTTGGCTCAAAGAGAGAAAACGTGGTCTTCCTTAGCCATTTTCAGATGGTTGCTCCTGAGGACATGGAACTCAGCACCATGCTTGGAAAAATGCTGACTCCCTGGTGAGTGGATCTATCATAACTGAGCAAGGCCTTCTAACAACTGAATTTCTATCTAGTAGCAAGACTAACTCAATAGCCTTGGAATTACAAGAACCTCAGAACTGGAAGTATCTTCAGTTAGGCCTCACGACTTTGATCTGAACATTGGGGTCACTCACGGTACAGTCTGCGGAGGGTATTGGAGAGTTGTGAAATCCTAGCTGGCCTGGCTGCCTTAGGTCTCAGGTTTCCAGCTGTAAAATGCAGAGCTACTTCCACCAATGGGCATTGATTGAAATGAAGTGCACGAGGTATTCGAATACTCTTCACATAGGATAAATGCCCAATGGATTGTTGTGATGTCTAGATGTCTTCTGTTGGACTTCTCTTGGCCAGGCTTTGTGCCCGATGACTGCACACCTGAAATCTTACCAGCTACCTGCCCGGATGCCAGCCAAGTGTGGAGTATTTTACTGCACAGAAAGATCTGTGGATTGAGACAGTCGTGAGCTGGCATCCTGTTCTTCCAGTTAGGATGACTCTGAACATTCACATCATCAAAGAAGGTAAACCTACCTGACAGGTTGTTGTCAGGGTTCACAGCAATGCCTGCAGAAAGCCTGGCATGGTAGACACATAATAAATGAGAGCTATCGCTGCTATTCTACTACTCTACAACTTGAATCAAAATCAGCTACAGTACCCAAATCCGTGCTCTGGTTTGGTCTGACGTTACCCATATAGGATGGGACCTGAGCTCATCTTAGACCAGCTGCCTAATATGAGAGGGTCTTTGTCTTCCTTTGAAGTGGAAGGCATGACACACAAAGTTAGATTTTATTGTTTTCCTAAGAAGGGCTGTCTACTGATGGTCCAGCTACCCTGGAGGTGAATGGGATGTGAGGCTGGGGGACAGGATGAGACTATCCATTTTGGCGTCTAAGCCTCTGTCTTGCTAAGACTCTGTCTTGGTTTCAGTTTTACCAGGGCCCACACTGTAACTTTGGTCCCTTTCAGACTCTTGGGCAGGTTTCTCAGGCCAGAACCTGTGAGATCAGGGTATAATTAACCAGCACACTCAGATGGCAGCATTTCCTAGCCATTTCAAGCAAACCTGAAATGTGGTTCTTTAGGGTGGTTAACTTTATTGAAAGGAGCTATATTTTCAATTGTTTAAGATCCGCAATGAGCCATTTTTTTGTTAATCACTAGCAGGTTGTGAACTCCAACATGTACATGCATGTCTGCACACATAGGAGTGTAAGCATGTGATGTGTGTGGGTATATGTTTATAAGACACATCTCTGTCAATGACTATGGAATATTTGTACCTAGAACACCCAAATACAGAGAAACAGTATACATAAATCAGTAATTTTTTTAAAAAAATATTTTATTTATTCATGAGAGACACACAGAGAGAGGCAGAGACACAGGCAGAGGGACAAGCAAGATCCCTGCGGGGAGCCCAAGGCAGGACTGGGTCCCAGGACCCCGGGGATCATGGCTTGAGCCAAAGGCTGACGCTCAACCATGGAGCCACCCATACACCCATAATTAGTAAGCTATTTAATGTGAAAGACCTTTAAATTTATTTGAATGGCTTAAGTAAAGAAAAAAAGACTTAATTAATCTAGGTCTTGATTAAAGTCTGGAGCAAGACAATCTTGGTCTTGATTAAAGTCTGGAGCAAAAATTGTAATTTGTGTGCCTGTGCCCCCAGGCATAGGGGTAGGTGTGCTGGAGCCCCTTCCCCCCTGGTTCACCAGCCACTGTGAACGTCTCTTCCCAACTCTACATTCAGTGACATTGAGTCGGTAGCTTAACATCAGCTGCGGTGGCAGGTATATACCACGGCCATAAGCAGACGCTACAAACGAGGTCCTTTTCATCCTCGGGGGAGCCTGTCATTAGCCATGTAGGAGCACACCACTGCATCTACCTTCCAGTATTTGGAAGAGCCCGATTTCAGGATGGTGACTATAATCTGCACGTGAAACCTTAAAATCTCTTCAAGGAGGTGGTGGTGATCGTTGGTGTTATTAGGAGCACATGCAGTGGGGAGCACTGTTCTAACAGATGGGACGTCCTGTCTGAGGGTCACCGGAGGCTGCTGTTACGGGCTCTTCTATCTTCACAGCTCTCGCACTATCGTGCCCATCCATTTGGACATTTGGAACATTTGGAATAAATACTCTTCATTTTGTGTTGCATGGTGCCCAAATGACAATGTCAAAGTAAATATGTTTTAGTTCCGGGATGCCTGGTGGTTCAGTGGTTGAGCATCTGCCTTTGGCTCAGGTCATGACCCCAGGGTGCTGGGACCGAGTCCCGCATCGGGTTCCCTGCAGGGAGCCTGCTTCTCCCTCTGCCTGTGTCTCTGCCTGTCTCTCATGAATAAATAAATAAAATCTTAAAAAAACAGAACAAACCAAAATAACCAAAAAAAATAACAACCATGTTTCAGTGCCTGATGAAAAGAGGGTTTGGCAAATAAGACTTGCTGAGAGCTCTAGATGCCACCGTGACCATCACAGGAGCTGGGAAATGTAAGCTCCCCGTCTGCCTCTATGAGTGAGTGGCTGGTGCTCGCACAGGCTGTGGGAAAAAAGGCACCAGAACAGACACCTCCTCTAGAGGCTCACATCTGGGATGTAGGCGTGTCTTGCCCATGAATTTACTGATAGTTATAGACACTTCTGCTTTCCTTGACACAAGCTTAGTAGTAAAAATGAATAAATTTAAATTTTTTTTTAAAGAGGGGACCATCCAGGGAGTCCTAAAGCCTTTTTTGAATGCACCCTTGACTGTATAACCATTGTTTGCAGGTTTTTTCCCCCAACTTATTAAATTACAATGTTCATAATGCACAATCCATTGGCTGTAAGTGTGTAGTTCAACTTTCGCCACAGTCCAGTTTTAGATCATTTCCATCTCCCTCAAGAGTTCCCTCCTGCACATTGCAGGGAGTCCCACTCCCACTCCTGGCCACAGCCAGCTAGAGCTCTTCTTACTCTTTCCGTGTTTTTGTCTCTTGTAGGAACATTTACATAAATGCAAGCTCTTTGCGTCCAGCTTATTTCACTTAACATAATGCTGGGAACTTCCTCCTTGTTGTTATATGTCTCAACAGTGTTTCTTTAGCAGCCGAGTGGAATCGCACTATATGGATGCTCCACAGGTGCTCATCACCTACAGGTGGGCATTTGGTGGTTCTAGCTTGGGGCTGTTAAAGACGCTGCCACTGCGCACACATGTGTCCATGTCTTTACATGGACAGGAGTTTTCATCTCTCTTGGGTACGTAGATAGCTAGGAGTAGAATGGCTGGGTTGTGTCTTAAGTATAACTTTTAAGGAAGCTACCAAACTGCTTTCCTTGCATTCCCCCTGGAGAGGGGTGAGGGCTCCACGTTCTCATGTCCTTGCCTACATTTGCTACTTTTAAATCTTTCTGATTGGGACACCTGGGTGGCTCAGTTGTTGAGCATCTGCCCTCAGCTCAGGTCGTGATCCTGGAGCCCCGGGATCAAGTCCCACACTGGGCTCCCTGCATGGAGCCTGCTTCTCCCTCTGCCTGTGTCTCTGCCTCTCTCTGTTGTCTCTCATGAATAAATAAGTGAAATCTAAAAAAAAAGAAAAAAAAAGAAAAAAGAAAAAAGAAAAAATCTTTTTGATTACAGTCTTTCTGATGGGAATCCAGGAATGTCTCATTGTGGGGTTGACTTCCCTGAGGCAGTCCTATGGCGTACAGTATCTTTGGTGAAATGTATATTTAAGTCTTTGGCCCATCTAAAAAAATTGGACTTCTTCTCTTATTACTTGGTTGTAATAGTTCTTTATATATTCTGGATAAAAGTCCTGCATCAGATATGTGATTTGCAAATATTTTCTCCCAGTTTGTGGCTTGCATCTTTATTATCTTACTGATAGGTTTTGAAGGGTAAAGTTTTTTAATTTTGATAAAATCCCATTTATCCTTTTATTCTTTCATAGATCATGCTTTGGTGTCATATCCAAGAAGAGTTTGCCCAACTTAAGGTCACCAAGATTTTCTCGTATGTCTTCTACTAGTTCTAAAAAATATTCTGCTGGATCTTTATAGGGGTTTCTTTTCATTTAGAAAGTATTTTGGGGAGTGTTGCCATATTACCACTATGAAGCCTTTAAATCTACAAATATGATCTAACTCTACATTTACTTAGGTCTTTACTTTCCTTGGACAATGTTTTGTAGTTTCCAGGTCTTCCACTCTTTCTGTTGAATTTATTACAATTTCCCTGTTTGATGCTATTGTGAAAATGATTGTTTTCTTAATTTCATTCTGGATTGTTTGAAACTAGTATACAGAAACACAACAGATTTTTAGAGTTTGGTCTTGTATCCTGTGATCTCATTAAACTCACTCATTCTAGTTGTTGCTACAATTTCCTTGGAATTGCCCTACCTAAAAGATGAACTAGTCTGAGAATAAAGACAGTTTTACTCCTTCCTTTCCAAGAAGGCTGCATTTAGTTTCCATTTCTTGCCTTATGAGGCTGGCCCCAATCTCTAGCACAGTGTTGACTACAAGTGCTGAGAGCAGACATCCGTAGCCCGTTCTCGATCTCGAGGGAAGAGCATGCCGTCTTTTATTAGCAGCTGTCACGCTAGCTATAGGCTTTGGTATTTTCTCCTCATCAAATTGGGGAAGTTCACTTACATGTCTTGTCTTTGGAGGGTTTGCATCATGGATGACGGGTGATGTTTCAGTATCTATGGGATGATCATGTGAGTTTTGTTCCTCATTCTCTTCCATATTCTTCTCGTTCTCAAACCATATTAGGTTTGTCAACAATAATGATTTCAGATGCGCACTGTCCTTGCACTCCTGGATAACCCCACCTGGTCGTGGGATCCAGCCCTTCTCATCTAGTGCCTAATTTGGTTTGTTACTATTTTCTTAAGGAGTTTTTGCACATTTTCTTCAGTTCAAGATATTTCCCCATGATTGTTTCTTTGGCTTATTGGAGACCTGGTGTGGTGTAATTTCCAAAAATCTGGGGACTTCCCATATCTTTTTCTAATTTCTAATTTGATTGTGGTCAGAGAAGATGCTTTATAGAGCTTTGACCTTTTTAAATTACTGAAATGTGTTCATGCTCTAGAATATGATACATCCTGGAAATGAATTCATGTGTGATTCCCAAGAATATGTGTTGTGGTGTTAGATATACCAGAAAATTCTATATGTGTCAGTGAGGTCAATCTGGTTGATGGTGCTCTTCTATTGTATAATTCACTGAATTTTTGTGCAGATGTATTATCAGTTAGGGAGAGAAGTATTGAAGTCTCCAATTTTATTGTTGTATTCGTTATTTGTCCTTTCCATCTGATGGTTTTTCTTTTGTGTATTTTTGGGCTTTGTTATTAAGTGAAAAGGTACTTAAGGTTGTTTTATCTTCCTGATGAATTGACCTTTGTATCTCTACAAAATGCCCCTCTTTGGCTCTTTTATCATACCTTGCTTGAAATGTCTGTTTTGTCTGATATTCCCATGGCCTCTCCAGCTCCCTTTTGGTTACTCTTTTCATGATATATATATATATATATATATATCCTTTTACTTTATATATCCTTTTACTTTAATCTACTTGCATCTTTAAATCTAACATGTGTCTCTTGGGGGCAGTGGAGGGCTGGCTCTTGCTGTCTTTCTGACAACCTCTGCCCTTTGGTTGGAGAGTTTGATCCAGTGAAGTGGTGGCAATTATGTCCAATATTTTTCTTCTGTACGTGTCATGTTGTTTCTGCTCGGATCCTTCTTTGCCGTCTTCCTTTATGTGAGGCAAACATGGCTGGTGTGCCATTTTCATTTCTCTGTTGTGTTTTCGGGTGTTTCTGTTGCTGCGGAGTTGGAGATATTCTAGTCATTTCTACTATGATCATGAGCCTTTTCTGGGCACTCTGTAGGTTAAATCCCACTGCTCTGTCCGTGCCACCTGCCATCTCAGAACGTCTCCTCTCCCATCTCCCTCCTTTAAAGCCACAAGGCTGGAAAGTGTCCTTTGCCATTGGGCCAGGGTGGGAGAGGGTGTGAGCCCAAGGATGGCCTGAGCACCAGGCATGGACAGACAGACAAGACCCATGGTCACTACAGGGGTCCCAGCAGGCTCGGGCTGGGTTCACACGGTTCTGGGTTCTGACGCTGGCTCTGCCACTGTTGTTTTCTTGGCTTCAGCAGCACCAGATGCCAATCCTGTTCCTTAGAAATCCAGGCAGTTCTCACAGCTCCCTGGTCAGGGCGAGCTTCATGGGCCTTTCTGCTCTTCCAGCAGGAAGCAGCCACTGAGGAGAGGGCTCTCACGTCATTCTGCTGCCTCGTGGGGGTTGGAAACTGGCTCATTTCTCCCAGCTCTCTGATGTGCTCTCCCCAGGACGTGGAGAGAAAACAGGTTTCTTGAAAACAGATTCCACGCTGTGACATTCATTCATATTTGCCTCCCTACCTACGCCAAGCTAATCTGACCTCCTTGCCGTCTCCTCCCTGCCTGGCACAACTCGATACGTTTGTAGGGCCCATGCTCAGGAACCGCAGACAAGAAGTGGGAATCAGCTCTGTATTTCCAAGTCCACTCCCATCCTCCTGAGTTGTGTGTCCGTATGTGTGCATGTGCACACCTGTGGATGCGTGTGTACTTACGGAGTAATGGACAAGTGCAGAGAACCGGTCGTGGAGAGCATAAAGTCCTATCTCCTTATCTTCTTCCCTCCAGGGTCCTTCCTCCTCTTTCCCTGACTGCTTTCACCTGTCGTCTTCCTGCAGGATGGCAGGGGTGCCAAGTAGAGTTCCTCACCTGGCTCCTGGCTCCTCTCATTCCTGTGCAGGTGCTCTCGGGCCACTGCCACCAAGAGGGCACCTGTGGACCAACAGGCTGGGCTTACCACCCACGAAGCGAAGGGGACACACTCCATGAGGACCAATGGGTGTCTCAGAAACATGTGTTAGAAAGAGCTCGCATCGGATTTGGCCTTGGGTACGGGATTTGGGAGAGTTCTGAAAAAGTGGGTGTTTGCCCTGGTAGGGGATGCCGTCAGAGTGCAGGGAAGGTGCATGTTTGGGCGTCTTGCTACATCGTGTCAACAGGGAGGCTGGACTGCAGCAAGGGTAAGGAAGCAGCTGGTGTAGACGTGTGGTCCTGTGCTGTGACCCAGGGAGGGGTGTTGGGTATCTGGGGTGGGCGTGGCACGGGGACCTTGTTTTTGTCTGCGCTTAGACAAAACCTTGAAGGGATGTGCCTTGTCTCATTGTGTTGCCGTCTCAGAGGAGTCGGTCTGGGGCGGGTGCTGTGTCACATCCTGTCTAACGGGAGAGCAACATGCCTGGCAGTGAGCTCCAGGCCCCCTTCCTGACGTCAGAGGGGGCTTTAGTGTTTCCTGTCTTACCCGGCTATCTCCTCTTTGAATCTAATGGTTAGTTGCAGCAGCTGTTCATCTATGACACTCATGTGTGCACATTCATGTGTGTGCTTGCAGACATACACACGTGTTCATGGGGATGACAGGCAGGAAGGAAAGTCGCACTTATCTCACGTCTCCTGCAAACTGCCAGAGATCGTGCTTTCCGTCTCCCCATCACACTCGTGTTTGGTCGTGTTCAAAGCTAGTCAGCTCCACACATGAGCAGTTTCCTCCCCACCACCCACCCTCACAAATGCTGCTATTCGTTCATCACCCCCCTTTCCACATCTGCCCTATTTTTCTGGCTCCCCCGGAGAGTCTCCTGACCCTGTGGATTATTGTGCAGTTTCACTGATTAGCTCCAAACATTCCTCGAGAAATCATCTGCGGTGGCCTGTTACGTAAGATCATGGTTCACCAGGTCTTCTGGAAGCTGTTTAAAATGCCCAGAAACGCATTAGAGTTTAACCACTGCAGTCCTGCCGAGATCAGATCTCCCGTGCCCACGAGGACCTGCAGGATGTGCGAGGAAGCATCACTGGGAGGTGCTCTTTCTCCACTGAGGCTGAAAGTGGCTCAGCAGCCAGACTTGTAGCTTTATTTAATTTTTTCTCCTCTGGGTTCATAACTGTGTTACACTGTTCATAGTCTATGAAGAATTGTTGCCACCTCTTGCCTGCTGGCTTGTTACTGTCTGTTACTTTTCTGCTCAATCACACCTTCTCCAAGTCTCTGGGCTGATCTGCCCATCCTGGCACCTAGCTAACATTCCTCCTCTAGGATTCTACTTTGAAGGAAGCTTCTTATTCCCTTCCCGTTGTATTTACTAAAGAAATACAGCAGCTTACAATGGATCAAGACTGCATTTTCTCCTGGATAGTATATAAGTGAGATTGAGATTCTGGGTTAGGTTTATGTCTCCCTCAAAACATTAAACTTAAAATATTTTTTAAGTTCAAAATATTGGATTTAATATTTAAAGTTTAATTTTTTGAACTATGTCATGTGGCAGAGACAGTCACTGCTCAGGAACTATCCATATCATACTCACATTTTCTGGCCTCCTGGAGTTGGGTGGGGACATGTGGCAAGTTCTAGCCAGTGGTCCCAGATCATAAGGATCACATCCGAACTTTTAAAGCACTTAAGAGCAGGTGCATGACCCTCCAGTTCCTCGCCACGTGTGCAGGGAGCTGGAGGCCAAGGGATACAGATGGTGGCTGTAAGAATCAATTAGCTGGGATCTCTGAGTCACTGAAGTCAGAGTCCCTAGAAAAAGTGACAGAAATCACAGATTTTGTGAGGAAGACAATTGATTCTTTTTTTTTTTTAAGATTTATTTTTATTTTAGAGAGAGAGAGAGAGAGAGAACAAGCAGGAGAGTCAGAGGGAGAGGGAGAGAGAGAATCTCAACAGACTCCCTGCTGAGTGCAGAGCCCAACACAGGGCTCCAACTCATGACCCTGAGATAGTGACCTGAGCCTAAACCAAGAGTCAGATGCTTAACTGACTGAGCCACCCAGGAGCCCTGGCAAATGAATCTTTATTAACAAAGCCACTGAGATTTCCAGAGGAGGTTGCGACTGCAGCACACACACACAAAACGATCCCGTGCTAGCCAATGACTGTATCTGCAATAACAAATAAATGAAGTAATGCATAAAAAAGAGGTAACCAATGATTTAATGGCCTTTTAGAAAGTTGGAATCCTGGTGCTTAGGAAATGGAGTTTGTGATGTTTCTAGGAAGGGGCTTTTCAGGGAGAATCAGAGGCTAGTATTAGTGATGCTGTTTGGTTTAATTTCAAATGGCTTCATGTTTGTTACCTTGATACAGGCTCCAAGCGTAATTAGAGCCATTTATATATTTCTGCTCACAAAGTATAAAGGAAAAGAAAATGTATTCTCCTTAGACAAGAATAGTAAAACAGAAAAAGGACGCATTTTTCATGGAGGTGTGAGCAAGTGATTTCTTTAGGTAGAAAAGTCACGGGTGTGAGCAGTGGCAGAAAAGAAAGGAGAGGCTTTGTCTCGTCCTAACTTCTGACTTCCAAGAGCCTGGAGATGTTGAAGGGACTTAAAATTTGGCGGTTCCATTCCTAGCCTCTAGAGGGCACCACCATCCCAGCGCAGCATGGTTGTTGAGTCCATGACCCCATGGGCTACAAAGACCTGCTGTTTGCACAGAGAATAAAAAAAAAATAGGTTGTTTTTACCTTCTGGAAGTAAATTTTCCATGTAGCACTTTAAAAAATTAAAGTTAGAGGATGCATCCTAAATTCTCCTCTAAATTTAGATATTTTTTGGGACGCCAGGGTGGCTCAGTGGTTGAGCATCTCTCTTTGGCTCAGGGCATGATCCCCGGGTCCTGGGGTCAAGTTCCACATCGGGCTCCCCGTGAGGAGCCTGCTTCCCCCTTTGCCTGTGTCTCTGCCTCTCTTTGTGTCTCTCATTAATAAATAAATAAAATCTTTAAAAAATAAAAGAAAAGAAAAAAATACTTGGGTATTTCTTTTCCTAAGGACACCCAAGGTGTTTGAAAAAGTCCATATCAAACAAAATACAAACCAAAAGTGACCCTTAGGCCTTATAAAATAATTTACATAAGAATTTATTCAGATGTTAACCTTCTTACTTTATTGAATGAATTTGTAATAATTTCTTTACGGCAACATTTTAGAAGTAGATTTATTTCATAAAGCCAAGTTTAGGAGCACAGTAAAAATCTGATTTGACTTGGTATTGAGGTTCCTGGCCTCCGTGGACTTTCCACTGTCATAACATAACAGGAACCATGCCTCGGGTGACTTCCCAAAGGCACATTTTGTTAACACAAATTTGGAATGTGTCCTTGCTCATCACAAAGCCATAGTAGATGCTAAAAACTTTCTAGTTAATGATTGCTGGTCAATCATGTTCTATACATTTTTTTTTCAAAATTTTCTTGAAAAAATGTTGAGATTACATGGCATATACACACATACATAAGATCTGTGTGTGTGTGTGTGTGTGTGTGTGTGTGTGTGTATCCAAAGCAAGTTTGCTTCTTTCATGCAGTGTGAAACATTAAAAATGTGGTTTGGGGTAAAAGCAATCCTTTAGAAAAATTTTAAGAACCTGTAAAGTAAGGAAATGATGTGTTCACATTTATTCACTTTGTCTCTTGAGGACCAGGATTATTACTTAGAGCTGCTTGTTTTCATCTTTTTGGGACATCTCGTTATGATTCAGACTGTTTCGTGCACAGAACTCAGCCCGAGGAAAACACGAAGCAGGATGTGTTGGAAAGCTTCACATAATAGCAAGCATAAAGGGGGTTGAGAAGAAACACACAGGTCGGGACTGTTCCCTGTGCTGACCCCCACTCCCCACCTCAACCCTGTCGTCAGGATGGGGAACCTGATTTCTTTATGCACATTTATGCTTGTTTTAGTACGTAAAACATGGACAGCCCAGCCTGGTGCAGAGGTGCTACATGGCTGGCCCTGTGGGGCTCCACGCAGGGGAGGTTGGGGGTCTGCTGCTGGGCTGCACACACCCCGTGCTACACGGCAGGGTGCAGACGGTCACCACCGTGTGTTAGGTGGGATCCGAGCTAAGAGGTCGCGTGTTGCAGGCAGGTGTGTCATGTTCAGGGGCAAGGGTCTGGACACATGCCTGTCTGGCATAACAGAGGAAGCCTGTGCTTCCTAAACATGCAAGGCCATGTGGGAGCATGTGGTCCAGCCCCGACAGCATGCATGTCCCACGGCTGCCCCTGCTGGCAACACAGCCAAAGAGGACGGGATGAGTGGTGATGACAAATGCACCTTAACATTTGAAAATACGGTGCTGAGAAGATGAGCATGATGCAGGGTTCTTGTGAAGAGTGAAAGGCTGAAAATAACTGCGCTTGGGCACGCTACCCTGATTGCCCCAGCTCGGCGTCCAGGATATGATAAGCTAGTGATGTCTACCAGGGAAGATGAAAGCACGATTTTAGGAAATCCAGCTACTTTTTCATTTGTAATTGCCCAACAATGGCCTTACTCCTAGTTTTTGGAGGGCTTCTTTTTAGACCACGATCTGGGGGCTCCCATACATAACACAGCCGTCCGTGGCTTGGGGCCCAGACGGTGGTCTTCGTGGTTTTAGGTGGTCGCAGCTCACTTGGCGGGTTTGCTTCTTGGGTGGATCATTTCCAGCCTCTCTGCAGATCCGCAGCCCTTGCCTCCCGGCCTTCTCGGTCACCACTGAGGACACTACTGCTCAGCAGCCTCTTCCCCTGCCCTCCCCCCAGACTGACTTCCCTGGGAAATCCAATCAAACCAGACCTGGATCTCGGCGGGGTTTCTCAAAGTCCGGGAAGCCTTGGTGAGGGCTTGCGTCAAGGAGTGCAGCCTTCTGGTCTCTGCTGCCCCTCAGGGGCAGGTGGCAGTTCCTTTCCTGCCCCCCCCCCCCGGCCCCTCACTGTGTAGGGGAAGGTGCCCAGGCAGCTGGCTTCTAGTTGGTTAGACCCACGGCCCACAGAGGAGAGGCTGGAAGAAGAGGCCTCGCTCAGGCGGCATCTCCAGCAGGAGCTAGAACCCTCTGTGGCTCCCACCTCCGTCAGAGGGACCTGCTGAGGTTCCAGTTTCCCATCCCTCGGGCCTCACCCATGGACCACTTCCATCCACTTCTGTCGCTGCTGTTGTCTGGGATCTAGCCCATCCCCGTTTGGCTTCTCAGCTCCTCCATCACCGGTAACCGGTGCCCCCTGTCGACTCCCTCCCTACGGATCCTGCAGTGAGCCAGCTGTCCCCTGGCAGGACCCACGAACCCTTCGATTTTCTTCATCTTCATTTTGTGCTATTTATATTCCTCTGCCTTCCAGAAGTACACACTTCTAACACGTACCGTCCCCCATCACTTTTATCCCTTGGGGAAATTGAATCCTGACAGTCTTGTCCCTGGGAGGGAGCCTGGTAGACATACTCGTTACAAATGATTTGGCAACATTTTGTTTCACATAATCAAATGTCCCCAAGACAGTCCCTGGTGGCTAATTATGTTTTAAAAAATTAATACATTTTTACACTTGGGTTTGCAGTCTGGAGGTCAATTCTAGGTGCAGAAGATTAGAAGTCTGTCTTTTTAGGACATGACAAACAATGAAGTTTACCACTACCGTTTAAGAGAATAGCTTGGATATACCTTGGTGTTGGTCAAGCTCATTTCATCTGCATTCATTCGGTTTCTTTTTGCAGGCATGCCGAAGTTTCCATTTACAAGATAGCCTTCGCTCCTTTGTTTATTTTCTGTATCTATCTTTTTTTAAAGATTTTACTTATTTTATTTTTTTTTTATGATAGTCACACACACACACACACACAGAGGCAGAGACACAGGCAGAGGGAGAAGCAGGCTCCATGCATCGAGAGCCCGACGTGGGATTCGATCCTGGGTCTCCAGGATCGCGCCCTGGGCCAAAGGCAGGCACCAAACCGCTGCGCCACCCAGGGATCCCAAGATTTTACTTATTTACCCATGAAAGACACACAGAGAGAGAGGCAGAGACACAGGCAGAGGGAGAAGCAGGCTCCCTGAGGAGAACCCGATGAGAGACTCGATCCCTGGACCCCGGGATCATGACCTGAACCAAAGGCAGACGCTCAACCACTGAGCCACCCAGGTGCCCCTGTATCTATCTTTTTAATCTAATCTTTTATCATCTTATAGGACATTTTCCCTGCATTCAGAGATTTTATGAAGCTTAGTTTATTACTGATTCCATCTCCTCCCCAGTTAATTCTACACTTCAAAATTTGGGGGCGTATTTTTTATATTTTATGTAGTGTAATGTGGAATTACGTTCTGTGCAGTCTGTGTTGTAACTTCCTCCCAGCACGGGCAAATCTTTCCCTTCTTGCCTTGGGGCCTCATCAGCTTGGGGAGGTGCCGTCTCGTCTTTCCTGGTGTCCCCCTGACCTTCTCCGGCCTCACCAGCTTTCACCCCTGCTTCCGATTGCCTGCTTCTACGTTCAGACACAGCTCCAGCATGTGTATTTTTGAAGATTTTAAAACAGGCATTTATGCTACATCCTGTATGATTCCAACCATATGACGCCCTGGAAAAGAAAGAACTGGGGACATAGCAAAAAGATCAGGGGTCACAAGAGATTGGGGCAGAGCAGAGGGCATTTTAGGGAAGTGAAAATAAATACTTTGCATGATGTTATAGTGATGGATACACGTCATTAACGTTTGTCCAAACCCGCAGAATGCACACCACAAGAGTGACCCTAATGAAACCATGGATGTTGGGTGATGATGACGTGTGGATGCCGGTTCTTCGACTGTTACACAGGTACCCCTCTGCTAGGGGATGTTGACGGTGAGGGGGCTGTGCATTTGTGGCGATGGGGGTGTTAGGAACTCACTGTACTTCCATTCATTTTGCTGTGAACCTAAAACTGTTCTAAAAACCAAAGTCTATTAAAAACATATACATATATAACACTTCTCCGTGTAACTAAAAAAATAATATGGAGGCTTTTGAATAAAGCACAAACATTGCCAGTTTCTTCTCTAAATGACTCTGGAGAGAGTGTTCTCCCTAGAAGTTGCCAGGACTACCAATCCTCTCTGTATCCTTCTAGGTCCTTCCTATGCCTTCTCAGATATAGATGCAGGAACCTGTGCACGCACAATGATAGCGTGCAAACAAGATTATGCTGACCTACTATTCTGCAACCCTTTGCTGATTTTTTCCACCAACTCTCTATCTCCAGGACCCTTTCACTGTCAGAACACACTTCTAGAACTTTCTTTTCCACTGGTTCATCATTTTACTCATTTTTCTCTGGGGTCCTTTTTAATCTTTTTGAGTGGTGGGTGGTTTCCAACAGATATTCCAGATATTAATCTCCAGCCTGTTGCATATATAGCAAACATTTTCTCTTATTTTTCTAATTTCCTGCTTGTTTTTTCATGTACGTTTTAAGTTTTCATGTGGCCATTCTGTCAGTGTTTCCTTTACGACCTCTGAGTTTTGTGACTAGCTCAGAAAATCCTTCCCCATCATAGGATTATAAAATTATTCTGATATTTTCTTTTCATTCTTTCACTTAGAATGTATGGTTGGGTCATGGTATATGGATTTAATCTTATTTTTCTTCTACAGAGATGGACAGTTATTTTAGTACCACATCAAAGAGAGCATTTTCTCTGCACTGATTTGAAATGCCACAATAGTGATACTCCCAGGATTTCTGTTCAGTTCTATTGAGGTATTTTTTATTCTTCCCCAAATATATTATTTTAATTTCTTTAACAAAACAGTATGTTTTGATATTTGGCCTGACTATTCCCCTTAATAGTATATTTTAAATTAGAACTTCATTAGTTTATTATATTTATTAATTAGTTGTTCTGGTACATTCATTTACTCTGATAAATGAATAGGAGAATTAGCATTTTTAATGCTAACCTAATTAACATTAGGTTTTAAAAAAACTACTGTTGCAACTTTGATCAGAATTGCATTGAATTTGTAAAGCAATTTTGGGGAGAACTGACATTATTCCATTGTCTATTCTGGTGTTGTATCTATTTATTCAGTTTAAAAATATTCTGCAAAAGATATTTTACTGGTTGGTTCTTTAAATATTCTATAACCTTTATAGGTATTTATGTAATTCTTGCATGTTTCTTGCTGGATGCATCCTGGGTTATTTTTTCTCTTTTTATTGTGATCCAGATCTTTATCCCCATTATACTTTCTAATTGCTTGAGACTAGTACTAGAAAGCCATCCAGGGTAATGCATGCTAGCTGCTATAACAAGGAGCCCCCGTGTTTTAACACCAGGATATTTTATGTCTTGATGAACAATTTGATGTAAGTTGGATCATCTTCATCTGAGCAGTGATTTAGTTCTTGTCATTCCAGCCGTGCCAGGCTGAGCGGCCCTGGAGCCCAGTCCCTGCGGTTCAATGCTTGCACGGTCGTTCAGATTCTGAACTCATCTCCTTCTCCTAATTGCCTTGTGAGAGAAGCTACAGCCAGGACGCGCCACTAACCTCTGCTCATCTTCTCTGTGACTACGACATGCACTGGCGTGTGACCTGCCTTCCAAGCAATAAAAGACAAGGGCTTTATGAAATGTCTTGCCACAGGATAACATTGGTATGTTTTTTTTGCGGTCTTTAATATCCATTTTCTCACCATCCACCTGCTAAAATAATGCTATATATTTTAGGTTCATTATTTTAAATATTATGGAGGATGTTCTTTCAAGTCACTATGCTTTGTGACTTAAAGTAATTAAGTGAGCTGATGTAACAATCTAGAAATCTCAGTGGCTTCATGGGGGAAGCTGGGATTCTTTTTCATGTCACAAGCCTGGTGGATGTGTTCTGTTTTTAAATGTGTGTGTGTGTGTGTGTGTGTGTGTGTGTGTGTGTGTATGTTTAAACATTTCTAGGAACTTAGGGCAGGGGTGAGGGGAGAGAGTTGAATCTTGATCTGTCACCTTAATCCAATACTATCCTGCAGATTGATTTTTACCGCGTTTAAAGTGTAATGCCCAGAAATGACCCCCATGCCCCGCCCCAGCTTTGAGTGCTGGGGCAGGATCCATCAGGTGGGAAGTACATCAGCAGCTCCAACCTCACGTACCAGGTGTGAGCCTATGGTGGCTGTACCAGAATTCCCGGACTCTCGGCGTCTGGGGTCTCTGGCGTGAATCGGAAGCCCGGGAAGACTTGAAGTCCTAAGCTTCCTCTCCCTCCTCTATTCTGCATCCTCACAAGCAGCATTGCTCCAGATGGAAGCACGGCCTGTTCTTAGTCGCTTTGCTTCCCAATCCAGTTTTGCGGTGTGAGAGGAGCCGGACACTGACCCCAGCCCACATAGCTTCTTCTAGCCTTTCTCACCGGGGGCTTGGCCGTGGCCTGGCCTCTCTGATCGAAGCAGTCCCTGCCCCTGGGCACCTGCCGAGCCTGTCCCCGGGGTGTCCTGCACTGTCGCCTGCAGCCTTTCACTGCCCCACGGTCCTCCTCTTCCAGGCAGGCCACCCACGCCTGAGCTGCTCCTGTCCTGTGGAAAGGGGGCTCAGCGTGGCTGTCTGGGGGCTTCTTTGCCTGTGGCTCCTTTTTTCTCACAGGACAGTGTCTCTTTTAGAGGATCCGGCTGCTTCCTGGGCTCAGCATGCTCAGCATGCTCCGGCATTGCTCTTCCTCTTTGGGTACACTCCTCCACCTGTCCCCCCCGGCCCCTCCCACAGGTGTGGGGCTCTGTCCCCTCTGTCCTCTCTGGGCTGATAATCATCCAGGACACTGAAGCTCTTGTTCAATGGGAAATGTTCCCCGGGAAGCGGGGGAGGGGGGGACGGGGACCTCGTTCTTTTCCATGAACACTTCAGCTTAAATTACTTTTCTCATATGAATGACGCAGAGTCATAAATTGGTGCTAATCAACCCTGGGCACATAGCGAAGCCTCCTTTATGCACTGAGAGGGTTCACATAATTGAATTTTGCATATAACCAAAGATTATTCCTTCCAGTGGCCAACTTATGAGGGATTTTGGTGTTAGATTTTCCGGAAACCGAGGGGACGGGCAGTGTCAGAAGGCCAGCGCCCTAAGACGCCAGGTCACCCCGGGAAGGGGAGGGACTCCAGGGTGAACCGAGGGGCCTCTGCTGGCTTCTGAGTTTCATTTCCAAGGGCCATGAGGCCGAGGAGGAGTTGCTTTCTGAGAAGACCTCTGTTGGGTAGGTGCTTTTCATGAGAGGACTGCCCACGGTTGGCTCTATGGCATGTCAACGCCTTAAAACATAGTCAAACACAATTGCATTGGCTAGAGTCTTTCTGGGGCTACCTGAGAGTCTTGTCCCTAACGGGGAACAACATCACAACTACTACTCATGAAACGATTATTCCATCTGATGTTTGTGGCCTTAATGAAAACGTGAGGCTAGAGTTGCTAAGTTCTCTCTCCCTGGTGTACCCGGAGGAGTTCTTATCTTTGGGCCCCATGAGAATGGCAAGCCCCTGCATCCTTAATTGCAAGATAAACCAACATGCATGCCAGCTCTTGGAAGATTATGGTAAGCATTGATTCCCCTCCCTCTTTCCAGACCCCTGAAAGCTTACAGTAATGAAAACAACATAACTCCATGGAAAAAACAGTATGTAAAACATGCGTGCACATTATGTATTTACATATAAATGAACAGAAGATAAAGAGCTCGCTTTCATTATATGTGCTTCCTCTGGGGGATGTTTTGAAAAAAGAAAAGCAAAAGTTCGTTTTTTTGTTTTTTGTTTTTTAAAGATGAGTAATGTCTATAAATAAAATTGAAAAGAAAAACGAAAAACAACCCGCTAAACACTGGGCTTGAAAAAAAATGTAACAAATCCGAGGAACGTTTTTATGATTTTTTTCCCCTAGGCAAAGAACTTTATTAACCTTGTTTCTTTTCTTTTTTTTTTCTTTTTTTATTAACCTTGTTTCAAACTTTATTCCCAGGCTTCTTCAGCTTAATTAGATGCAAAGAATGAATTGTGTATAAGCAAAAACTGAAAACAGCTGCAGTGTCCAAGGGACTTGGGCTTAGAAATATTAGAGATTTTATCAGATCCATGAACAAAATTTTAAAAAGCAGTCATGATATAAAATAGCAGCTCCCAGTAACTTCTTCAAGTTTTATCTTCTTCAGAAGTTGACTCAATTCAGTTTGCTTCCTTCTTGGAAGCTTCATCAAAATTCTCCACAAGATCTGGAACTTCATCATCATCATCCTCTCGGGTAGCGAGTGGTGCTTTTCCATCCACGGATTGTTTGGGCAGAGCCTCACCCAGTCTTAAACTAGTCAGACTGTCTGCACCAAGCTGGTTTAAGCTGCTTTGTCTCAGCATGGCCTGTAATGGTGAAAGTGTTCGCTGCCAGTGATGCCTGAACTTTAGGGTTGTTAAAAGGATCACTGTTCCTTGGTTTGTGAACATATTCACTTCTTCAATACCAGAGATATTGTTTACCCCTAACTTCTTTAAGGAGAACTGAAGATTTTTTATCATCTGCCGTAGCTGTTCTAGGAACCACCTTCTTCTTTCGGCGAGCAGTTCCTTTCCCACCAATGCGCACCTGTGCTTGCAATTTGGCGAGTTTCTCCTGGTTCATGATAGTTTCTTTCATCTTGTTGGAGCGCAAATGGGACCACGGGGTGGGGGGTACTAGGGTTGGCGCTGGGGGGGATCTCGGGCGGACCAGCTGAGGTTAGCGGACCAGCTGAGGTTAGGCGCACACACGCGGGGACGCGAGATGGCAGCTAAAGCCGTTTTTATGATTTTTAAAGAAAGTTTACATCTGATCATATTTCTTCCTGAGAGTTCATGAATATATACATCAGATAGAAGAGATTAAAAACCCAAAATATTTGTCCAATGGACGAGGACATAGGAAAGAAGGCCCTTTTTTACTATGTTTTTTTTTCTTTTCAGAAAAATTTATGGTTTAGTATTTCCCTCCTGTTTTCCACTGGAAATCAGTTTTCCCTAGAAATTAAATGAGTGAGGATCATGAGTTCGCCCGACTGTCTTTTTTTGAAACTAGCATTTTGTAGTGTTCTCACTTTCAAACCTGTGTCTCTCGAGTATACCCTTCAGCTTTTCAGTCTGCGGAATTTTGTCAGCTGGCAAAAATGGATAGAGGGGAAAACGAACTGAATCAGGGGTCGGCAGACGTTTCTGGATGGGGCTGGAAGTTACTGTTTTCTGTTTTGTGGGAGAGAGGATCTCGACTGGGGGAGCTTCCACAATGTATGTGACTATCTAATCAGTATCAAATCAGCACGTCCTACACTTCAGACATCTCGCAATTTTGTCAATTATGCCTCAATGAAGCTGAAAAAATAAAGTTAAAAGGAAAGAAAGCAGCCATAGACAGATGTCAGCGAATGGGTGTGGCCGTGTTGCAATAAAACTTGACGTCCGGGTACCAAGATTTCAATTTCATGTGATTTTTACTTGTCACAAAGAGTAAAACATCACTTGACTTTTTAAAGCCATTGAACAGTGTAAGCTACGCTTGGCTTACGGGTCACATTAAAACAGACGCCGGGCTGGATTGGAGCCTCGGGAGTTGTTCGCTGACTTCTGCTCTCAGATTCTTGACTTGATGTACCTTCAAAGCTGTTGTAACAAAGGCGTGGGAATACTCACAACTGGGACGTGAATTCATCTGTTCTGTTGAATACTTTTATCTTCGATCTCTGACCCGTGTCTCAGGGGAAGATATCGAGAACCTGAGCGTGAGGCCTGGGCCCCTGGGCCCTCCCCTTCCCATCCCCGGGGAGCAGGGACCGCGTACTAGAGGGTCACAGGGTGGTAGCCCTTGCAAGCAGCCCATAATGAAGTGGGACTCAGTGTGCTTCGGGGACTATTGGGGTGTTTTCCAACATCAGCCCAGATGGACGAACCACAGCGTACCCATGGGAAGGGTCCTAACCTCGCGGCCGTGGAGATGGGGTGGCTCACTCTGCACCAGGCGTGGTGGCACCTGCTTCCCCTCAGGGCGGGGGCTAGATCCAGGCCACTGTGCTGAGCCAGGGCTTTCCGGAGGAGAGGGACACGTACCTGCAATAGATCATCCTGGGGAAGGACAGCCAGGTGATGAAGAGAAGAGCAGAGCACTTGCACGTGGCTGTTTCACTGAAGAATAACCCCTGATTGATTTTTAGAACTGTATATTTTATAAAATTATCGATCAATGCTCCAAATGGGACTGTGCAATGTTCTGCTCCTCACCTAAGCAGACAACTAACAAAGCTCGAAGGAACAGGCAGCCCGTGGTGCTTAAGAAATTCTACTCACTGCTGAATAGCCAGGTCCTCTTCTCTCAGAGTTCTCTTCGTGTGACATAAGTGCCACTGATTGGTGACCCTTTCTTCTACTTCTATTTCTTCTTTTTCCTTTTTGACCAGCATTCATTCTGCACCATAATATGTCGAAGTCGGTGTGGGGCTTTAGGGCTCACCTAGTCAAAATCCTCATATTGAGCTGGGGTGCTGGGGGCCGCCAGCCCTCCCGACGTGGCAGCGGGGTTGCCCCTGCTAGGAGAGAACAGGGGGAGTCCTCCTCATCCAGAGGGTGGCCCCGTGTAGGAGGACGGCAGAAGCACACCTGGCTGGTCTCTAGATCTTCCTGCATAGGTTTGTTTTATTTTACACGGACTGAAGAGCGGCCCTGCCACCTGCTTCTTTTGAGATAGAGACAAGAAATATAAGTCACCATCTGGAAACAAAGAAAGCGAATCACAATACTTGCAAGTTCCTTCCTCGATGCCGTGCAAACAGGAACATGCACGTGAGCCCTTCCACATTTTATGGATTCTCTCTTCTCTCTTCTCAGACAGGACATGCTGAGGCCAGATCCATGACGTTTGGGTGCCATCAGTGCATCTTCTGGGTTCCTGAGTCGCGATTATTTCGACTTGTATACTTGACCGCAGCAGCTCCGTGCTTGCACAGGGCTGACTCTGCGCCAGCAAGTCCTCTAGGCCCCTCACCTGAGGAGGTGTGCTTTCCCTTCATGTTGTCTAGGTGAGGACCCTGAGGCACAGAGAGGGTGAGCACGGTTCCCGAGCTCACACAGCTGGGAACTGGCAGCTGTGTGACCTTCTGCAGCTGGGGGAGTGGGACCTAGTGCCCCGGGGCCTCAGACTAAGAAGGGGACCGGCGGAGCTCGGCACGTTTGCAGGGCAGCTGGTTTGTCGGGCCAGAGCTCCCATCGGGCAACAGAACTGCGTGCGGCTGGGACACAGGAGGCAAGCTTTCACAGCAAGAAGCAGAATGGGAAAAAAAAAAAAAAAAGAAGAAGAAGAAGAAGAAGCAGAATGGATTTCCTCTGCCTGTCTAAAGTGGGCCCTGGTGTCAAAAGGCGGGACTAGCCTGCACCCCAGTGCCCCGCTCAGGCCTGGGTGGAGGCAGGGGCACCGCCCGAGGCCTGTCCTCTCTGGGCCAGCACAAGGCCAGGGTGACCCCCACCCTGGGAGGCAGCACGGAGCAGGGCGCCCCGGCTCAGCCCCTCTCAGACCAGCCCGGCTGCCAGCAGACCAGCTGCGGCCGGCACCTTGAGGCCACCGGGATGCTTCTCACTGCAGCTCCTGGACAGATGCTCTGCGATCTGTTCACTTTCAATACGAATGAATCAAGCCCTCACTCGACTTCTAGACATATGCACATGCTTTAAGCAGTTTCAGAATCACCTACCTGGACTGAGAACCCACCGAAGATACTTTAGGGGCAGTTGCATCCTCCCCTCACCCCGGGCTTCCTCTGGCTGGAGCCAGGCTTCCCTTTCAAGGGTGGGCCCTGTGCTAATCCGTGACATTGGGGCTGCAAACCCCGGGAGGCGGTCTCCTAATCCTAGCCAAATGGACTGTGTTTTCACTAAAACACAGTAATTAAAAATAACAGGAAAGCCTTTCTATTTATAGATGGTTTTATAGGCATTCTTTAAAAAAAAAAGAAAAAAACCCCTGTTTGGTTCCAGTGATTTGGCAATGATTCTCTTCAGTCCCATGAGAGTTTTATTTTTAGTGGTGCAGAACGATGTCTAAAGGCATTACCCCGTAACAACAGACGAGGACCACCGGCAGGCTTTGCGGAACGGCAGGCTCCCTATTTTGAAGCGAGTGGCTGCAGGTAGAAAGAAGGATGGCACTAATTCTCTTGGAGGTCACCTTTGTTCATCAATTTCGTATTATGTGATTGAAGACACTTTCCACGTATGGAATGTTTTGTCAGTGCCTACGCTGGTCCTGGCAAGAAATGGGAGCAAGTTTTGTCTTCTAATTTCTGTGTCATGGTTGGGGAAACTGAGTCATGGCAGGCCAGCTTAGAGATCAACATGACTCTGAGGGTTGGTGTCAGTATCCGTCCAGCATGGGCGGCTCCAGCGTCACAAACGACTGATTGAGATAGTAAACGCTGGGCCTTGTTGGCATTGACTGCAGTGTTCTCCTTATAGCCTAGAACTTTCTGGATTTGAGAGGATACTTGGCTATTTCATTAATCAGATAAAACTGAGGTTAGTTTGGGTTTGGTTTTTGGTGGTGAACGCTGCCAGATCAGAGCAGGAGCTTGTTTTCCTTTCTTAGTGTTGTATTAGTGCATACGGTAAATAAAGGGATCGTCCCCATCTGAGGGACCTCACTGGGGTCAGCCACTCATATTCCTGGCAACGGGAATAGGGGAACAGCGTGTGGGGAGAGGGCTAAAAGGAGAGGCATTTTTTTTATTACAATTTTTTTTTTCTGGAAAACCACAGGATAAGACAATAGTCAGAGTCATTTTGTGTGGAGTGTTAAAAAATAAATAAATGACCCCAATGGGAAAATGGTACACAGAGAACCACCTGGGGTAACACACTGGATTCCCCCAGGAGGCCCATGGGCTCATTCAGCTTGCCAAGGAGACACGGCTGTGAGAGAGGAAAAGAACGGTGTTCGTTGTCAGGGCCCTAAATAGGAGAAAGCAGCTAACCAGAGCCCCAGCAAGAATTTCGAGGAAACATGTTCCTACTCCCTCTTTTTCTGAGAAAGGCTTTTAGCAAATACACTTCCCAAATGCACCTCTTTGTCCCTCTTTACAGCATCCCCGTTGTAGCAGTCAGGGTCCTCCAGAGAACAGAACCAACAGTGTCTGTGTGTGTGTGTGTGTGTGTGTGTGTGTGTGTGTGTGTGTGTAGAGCGAAGGAAGGCCGTTCACTTATTTCAAGGAATTAGATTGCGTGGTTTTGGGTTCCCTGGAACTTAAGGAAAAGCTGCAGCTGAGGACACCAAGTCCTTGGGCTGTTTGCTAGCAGAGTTCCTTTCTTGCTGGGGTTGTGGGGATGGAAGCCCCTGTTTCGCTTATGCCTTCAACTGATTAGGCAAGGCCCGCCCACATTATAGAGAGCAATCTGCTTTACTCAAAGCCCACTGATTCATTCATTCATTCATTCATTCATTCATTCATTTACTTTATGATTTTATTTATTTATTAATGAGAGACGCACAGAGAGAGGCAGAGACACAGGCAGAGGAAGAAGCAGGCTCCATGCAGGGAGCCCGACATGGGACTCGATCCTGGGACTCCAGGATCATGCCCTGGGCTGAAGGCAGACGCTCAACTGCTGAGCCATCCAGGTGTCCCAAAGTCCACTTATTTAAACATTAATCTTATCCTAAAAACATTCTCATAAAAACATTGAGAATAATGGTTGGCCAAATATCTGGGCATCTTAACCCAACCAAGTTAACACATAAAATCAGTCATCATTGGGGGTGGGGGGATGGGTGGCTCAGTCAGTTAAGTGTCTGATTCTTGATTTCGACTCAGGTTGTGATCTCAGGGTTGGGAGATGGAGTCCCGTGTCTGGCTCCATGTTGAGTGTGGAGCCTGCCTGAGAGGCTCTCTCTCCCTCTGCCCTTCCCCACCCTCCAAAAATTAATCCTCACATCCTTACTTGGGAACACAGGCAAATTCAAGGACACTGTTGCAGAGACACACTGCTCACCCATGTGTCCTGTGGGAGTGGCAGTCATACCCCCTCCCCACAGGTATTGTGTCCGGTACATGATAGGCTGGAAAAATAAAATCACAGCAGTCAAATCTTTCACTCTGATAGACATTTTACTAAAGCCAGGCTGCTTAGAGCTCCACTCTGGACTTTTTCCTGGAATTGGATGGGAAGTGGCAGCTCTTAATCTAGTCATGTTGTCTGCAAGCACGTGGGCTGGGGTGTCGGAAGTGTCCTTACCAACACTTATATGTTGTTTAATTGTCGTGGGAGCCATTGCGACCAACACACAGAGTGGAGGAAAGACAAGAGAGCTTGGAGGGAGGGAGAGAGGATGTCCTGACTGCAGCGTTTGTCTCTTAGGTTCAGCCCCACTGAAGATTTACCATAGACTCTGCAGGTGGGTAAGGCAATGTGTTCCTTTTGTGGCTTTGGCATGTTGGTGTGGGCCTCTGTCACTTGCCAGGAGCCCTGACACATGTGGGCATTGCAGAGATGTTGGCTCATAGCTCTTCTATCGTCGGCTGAGGTCCAGACGGGGTGCCAGGGGTCAGGAGAAGATGAAATTCTAAGCAAAAGCAGCTTCAAACGTTGGGAAGAGGAAACAAATCGTTTGCGTTTCTTCCTGATGGGCTGCTCCTGATGGACCAGGGTGGGGACCAGGTGGCAGCAGTGCAGATGAGTCAAGTTCGTCTGTCACCACCCCTTAATTTTCTTTATCTTGCAGGGAGTGGGGTTTAATCAGCACATCTTGGCTTGTGCACCTGTCAGGTCCTGAGTGCCACTGATACAGCTTCCCCGGACCTGTCATAAATCACTTAAAACATCATATTTCTGTTTGGATCTGATCCCCCAAATTAGTTCAAAACATCGCCTTCTGAGGCTTTCTTTTGTCCAGACTATCTCAGGACCCATCGAGATAGGCAGAGGTGTCTCGCCGTGATCATATGATGAGGACACGGCAGGATGTGGCTTTGAGTGGTGAGTGTGCTCCCAGAACTCTCTGAACTTCTCACCTGCTGCTTTTCCAGTAACCTGCCCTTGGGCTGCTCCAGTGCTAGAAAATTTTCTTTGGAAGGATATTGCAGAATCTTGTTTACAAATTGCTGAAGCCCCGGAGGCACTGCTTTCTCTGAGCACTCCCATCTGTAGCTAACATTTTACTTGTGATAGGGATACTAGGGCTAAAATTCAATTTCCTGGACTTGGACGTAAGAGCATGATGACGCAGGTACCGTTAGGTGAGACCTAAGAATCTTCCGGCCAAGAGCAAATCTTTGTATGATGGGCTGAAAAGAACCACCCAAACAAGATGTCACGCAGAGAAAGTACAAGCACGTGGAGCTACTGAGTGAGCCCTCCTAAGAAATGGTGCCGTCGAACTCAAGTTTTTTGAAGAATTTTAAGACACCATGTGCCTTAGATTTCTAAATGCTTGGTCTGGTTGCATTTGTTTGTAATTGGAAGAGAGATTTGGCTCCCTTACTTACAGACGACAAAGTGGACACTCAGAGAAGGGAAGCCACTTGTCTGAGGTCTCAGTGTTTCACGGGGCAGAGTTTCAGGGAGCAAAAGATGCTAAGGAAAAGGGAGATACTGATTCTGGGAGGAGAGGCTGAGTGTGTTTAAGGTGGGTTGGGGGCAGCGTGGCCCGCTGCAGAGCTGTGAGGTGGCAGGACCAGGCTTCTTCCGGTCATCTGGTTAGTGGGCCCTGAGGAGTAAGCATCGAGCTGGCTGCCACCAGGGTGGGCTGGGGATTGCTCCTGGAAGTTCAAGGCAGCCATGCTCACAGACCTTCCCCTGCCCCAGCTCTGTAGCTGCTGATGGAGGTGGGTGGGTGGGATGCTGTACTAACCCAAGCTGGCATCGGACACTGGAGTATAAAAGAAAACTGTCCAATTTCATGGCTGCAGGCAGAAATGGCACAGCTGCTCGTGGCAAGCCATTAAAGAAATATGGATGTATTCCAGTAAAAATAAAGACGCCCTCTCCCTACCTTCAGTGCCCTTCCCCAGTACTAACCAGTATTAGTGGGTACACCTAGGTTTGTAGGACAGTTACTTTCTTTGGGGTGATCTTCCCCCTGGGGCACGGACAGCGAGCGTATGCTGCATTCCTGCAGGTCTGGGAAGGGTTGGCTTTATTTGAGTCCCCCCTGACTATCCCACACCCGAGTCACCGAGTGAGACCACCGTGTGGGATATTGAAACATGTTGGAAATCAGCTGAATCATCCAGAGATATGGAACCTTAGGGAATGTGTTCGGCTGTCTGAGCCCAAACTTCCTCAATGTAAAATGAAAACAAAAATCCCCAACCCCACCTCTGTGCCCTCACGTTCACAGCAGCATTGTGCACAACGGCCAGAAGGTAGAAGCCAGCCAAGTGTCCGTCAGCAGATGGATGATGAAAATAGGAGGTCTGTCTGTACAACCTGGACATGGAAGGGGATTTCGGCATCTGCTACAACTTGGAGGAATCTTGAGAACAGCGTGTCAGGTGAAATGCACCAGTCACAAAAAGACAAATACTGTATGAGCCTGTTTATATGAGGTCCCGAGGTAGTCACACGGGTAGAGTCAGAGGTAGTAGGGAGGCCACCAGGCCTGTGGGGAGGGGCTGGGGTGTTCATCTTTCACGGGCACAGAGTCTCATGGGGAAGAAGATGTTCTGGAGACAGGCTACACAGCAAATCCACTTAAAACTACTGAGCTCAAAAGTTAAAAATGATTAAGACAGTGAATTTCACGTTCTACATGTTTCACCACAATTAAAAATAAATCCTCTGCCCAAAAGGCATGCCCGGTGTGTGGGGTTAGGTCATGATGGGTCCTGCATGCCACCATCAGGCCAAGAAGGGCCCCCCAGAATCAGGAAGCCCCCAGTCAAAGCCCACCAGATTCAGGAAGAGCCCCTCCTTCCCGCAGTGGCCCTCCAGCACTCTCTGCTGACAAAGGTGCTCAAGAAGAGGTGTCCACAGGGTCCAGGTGAGGAGTCCCAAGCAGGCACAGATGGAGACATGACTTTGGGGCCACGAGGCAACATATTGACCAATGGCACAGCTGGCCTAGTACAGGAGTGAATGATCCGAGTGTTCAGGCCAGAGGCTGGCCCACGAGGGGCTTGCACACTTGCCAGAGGAGACACATTAGTGTAACACACGTATGTGGGAGGAGCTGAGTGCTGAGGAGAAAGAAGAGCGTATGGTACATGTATATATCACGTGCACATGTGTATAAGCCTGAGTGCATGTGTGTGCACCTGTGTTGTGGATGGGATTTAAGACCATCAGAGGGATGTTCACTTTGACCTGTTGACGGGGAGGGTGGGAGAATGGGAATGAGGAAGGAGGAGGCTAGTGGGCCCACAGTGGTGGTGGAGACCAGGATGGGGACCAGGGTAGTGGGGACCAGGGTAGGGACCAGGGTGGGAACCAGGGTGGGGACCGGGGGGGGGAACCAGACCAGGGTGGTGGGGACCAGGGTGGAGACAGGGTGGTGGGGACCAGGGTAGGGACTAGGGTGGGGACCAGACCAGGATGGTGGGGACCAGGATGGTGGGGACCAGGGTGGGGACCAGGGTGGCAGCAGTGCAGATACTGAGGAGGGCTGTCTCTGGCTGACCTGGATTTGCTGAGGGTAGGAATGGAGGTGACGCCGGGTCTGAGAGTTTGTCACCAAGAGGTTGCTCGAGAGGGCTCTCTGCCAGGGCGTAGCAAGTGGCAGCTCCGGTGTCTGCAGGTTAGGGAAGAAGGAAGCCGCGAACCACCTTTCGGAGCCGCAGGCTCCTCTGCTCTCTGCCGGCAGGTGCCCTGATCTCTGGGAGGATAAGAGGCAGAGCATCCTGGCCCTGCTCCCGAACTCGGCCGCGTGACAGTGGGACGGAGGGCTCCCGCCGGGGCGGGCCACGGACCTTTGATTCTGGCGCCCATCACCTCAAAGCAAACCCGCTCGCTGGTGGGACAAGAGCATCAGCAAACCGACATCTCTGTGCTCCCAGGAAATAGTTCCTGTCCTCCCCAGGTCCACGAGGAACGTGCACAAGGCCCGAGAATGATGTCTGCAGGAGCACCTGTGCTGTCCGGGTGCGAGGGCCTGCCCCGGGCGCAGGCCTGGGCGTGGGGTCTGTATGTCACGCGTGGACGGGAGCGAGTACTCTGAGCAGGTGTTTTGGCAAAAATGAAGGTGGGAAGGAAGAGGATTTCCTGGGGGGTCCGGCTTCGAGGGCCCGCTCGAATCACGGCGTGTGTGTGCCGTGTACCTCTTCTGTGGCAACAAACCCGTTTCCTCCCGTGGGCTGCTGTGGCCTCGCCTCCTCCGGGCTCAGCCCCGAGTGGCCACGCGAGTGCTCAGGACCTACGCGTCACTCCGGGCCCAGCTGTCTGGCCGAAGAGGTCACTATGAGCAATGCGGGCTGTCCTCCCGGGGCCCTCGCCGCTGCTGCACGGGAGCCTCGAACATTCTCAGCCTGTGGGGCTGGCTCTCATTCAAAGGTAAATGCAAATTGCTTTTCCAGGTCAGGGACAAACAACCTTTCAGCGCCTACTATTTTGCGTGTGCGCCTCTCCTCCTCAGCATTGGCAGAGATCCTGGAAAATTGGCGGCACTTAAATTTATGTTTTTAAAAATGGCTCAGGAGCTGGTTGGTGTCTTAAGACCAATCAGATGCCATTTATTCCCACCCAGAGGAGGATCTCAAAGTTCCTGCCTCCTCTGGCCTCCCAGGGGACCCAGGTGACTTTCCTTGTCTTGTTCTGGCTGTGTCCGGGAGTGGTTCTGGTCCCTTCTGCGGTAATGAGAAGTCTTGTTCGGGTGAGGGCCTCTGAGGCTTATTGGGACGACGAATAGGATGATCTCAGCCACAGAGGTTGTGGCGCTCGGCATGTGTCCAGAGGATGCCGTGTGCTCCTGGCGTTGTAGGGAAGGGTCTCCCCTAAGTGTCCTGGGTCCCTCTCTGACGTCAGCTCAGTTCAGCTCCGTACAGAGTCAGGCTGCCTTTGAGGGTACGTGAGAGAGGAGCTTCGTGACCCTCCTGCCTAATGGAGCCATGTGTTAAGACTCTAGATCATCGCAGCCAAGAACTACTATTAATTAGAGCCGATAAAAGCATTAAAGAAATATTTAATCTTGTTCTGGGAGCTGGAGATTTTCACAGCTTGACATTTGTGCACTGAAACAAGGAGTCTTCATTGGTTTTATCACAGCTGCAGTGGGTCATTATTAAAAGCTGCGTCCTGGTCACCCACTGAGCTGAGCCTCCCCACCCTGGAAGATCTTTGCCAGTGTTGTTTTATGACTGTCTCCGGCTGCTTTCGTTCTTTTTTTTTTTTTTTTTTTAATTTATTTATGATAGTCACACACACACAGAGAGAGAAAGAGAGGCAGAGACACAGGCAGAGGGAGAAGCAGGCTCCATGCACCGGGAGCCCGACGTGGGACTCGATCCCGTGTCTCCAGGATCGTGCCCTGGGCCAAAGGCAGGCGCCAAACCGCTGCGCCACCCAGGGATCCCCCTGCTTTCATTCTTAAAATGAACCCGAACACTCCTGCAAAATTACTGGGCAGAAAGACCTTACCAGAAATTTGACCTTACAAAGGGTCAAAATTAGCAGCCAGCTGAGGAGCACGTTCTTAGATACTTCTCCTATCAAATCTGTTCTTTATTAGCAGATTTTTTATTCCCTCCCCCCTTTAAAACAATTGCCTTAAAAAATGTGATATTGTGATCAGCTTCTGAGAGTTAAATCGTCATTATCAAATAACTTGTCTAATGTGGTTTTGGAAATCAGATTTTTTCATCAAGATGTTTTGATAAACTTGTCCATGAGTCCGAGCTATGGTTATTAGGTGAATTTGTAGCGAAGCCTGTATCTTTAATTCACACGTGAGCATTTGTATGGCTTGCATTTCGTGCGTGTTCTTTAAGCCAGGAAAAATCAGTGGAGCTGGTGGCCGGCAGAGGAATTCAGCGTTTGTTTGTACCCGTGGGGACTTGGGCAAGGCAGTGAGTAGAGGTGGAGATGAATTTTAATAAAGGTGCCTGGAAGTACACTCTTCCTTGACATTGGCTGTGACTTTGGGCTCTTGCTCACAGATGCAGGGACATGTTTGCCTGGATGGTTCCCAAGACCCACCCTTCCAACATGATTGGACTAAGAGTCTGGGTCTCTCACCCCCACCCCCTTCCCTCAAGCTAGCCCTCTGCCTCCCTCCTAGGAAGAGAAATTCTTCCCTTCTTCCACACCGTTTAGTTGATAACTTTGGATACTGAGACTGTTGTATTAAAGCGTCTTTTGCCTGTCTGTGGTGTTTATGTCACTGAAATTCAAGTGCTGTAATGTCTCATGGAACCATTATAAATGATTTCATGTGTTATTTTATGCCCTTCACCTAATGGCTTGAGCAGAATGGGAAGACCCACCCACCTACTACCCCACACGCCTCTCCACACATACTGACTTTCCTTTAACTTTTCCCTTCGGAGGTTCCCAGGTCAGTAATAGTAAAACACAGTGTATCCATTTCCAACAACGGAGACATTCTATGAAGGTGGGATCATGTTTTACTAAGCTGGATGAGATCCCAAAATTATGTCATTGACTTGGAGTAAGTATGTTTCCATGGTGCACTGAAGAGAAAGGCTGCTGAGAAAGCACAGTTCCACTTATTATCCTAGTTCGGAAGCTCCTAGGATTTTTTTGCTTGTTTGGCTTAAGTTTATCTTCCTCCTGAATTTGTTGCATATATTTATTATTTTTTTGTGTTTTTTTGCATATATTTATTTTTATTCCTTTTCTGTTTATTGAGCAAATTTATAGCCAAACCTGTATCTTTAACCCTTACAAAAGCATCTGTGTGTGTCAGATTCCAAGCTTTTGTTCATCAAAAGCCATTCCTCCCTCACCTCCTCCACTTCTTCCCTGCTAATCAAATCTCAATCTATAGCGTGTGAAGATCCTTGATCCCGGAGAAGGCTGGTCCCAGAAGAAGGATCACAATTGGCCTAAGCCAGCCATTCTGACCTCTTTCTCCTTTTTGCCAGGAGACCCTGGGCCTAGTTCTGGCCCACGGACTTGTTTGAGTTATCTATCTTTTGTAACAAATTACTCCAACCATGGTGACTTAAAGGATGACAAATATTCATTTTCTTAGAGTTTCTTTGGGTGAGGAATTTGAAAGTGGCTTACTTGGGTGGTTCCAGATTGGGATCTCTTTTGAGATTTCAGTCAAAATGTCTCCAGGGCTGTGGTCATCTGAAGACTTGACTGGGGCTGGCAGGTCCACTTCTAAGGTGATCAGTACTCACACCTGGCAGGCTGCCCACTGTTCCTTGCTAGGTGGGCTTCTCCAACATGGCCACTGTATGAAAGCCAGCCAAGGAGAGTCAGTAAGAGAGTCGTCTAGCAAGATGGAAGTCAAAATTTTAATGCAATTTCTGTGATGCAAGCACAGAAGTGACATTTGCTCACCTTGGTTGTGTTCTGCTGGTTAGGGGCAAGTCAAAGGTCCTGCCCACACTTGGTGGGAAAGGGGGGTTATACTCAGGCATGACTAGCAAGCGGCAGGATCACCCGGGCAGTTCCGAGTCTGTCTCCACAGCTACTTGGCCACACCATATGGTCCCTATGCATATGAAGTGAGTGCTAAGTCTCATCACAGTCAAGAGGGGTGGAATAAGGCTCCACACTTTAAAGGCAGGAGTGTCAGCTTATGGGCATGTTTTTAAAACTTTGCTTTCTCAGTAGGGGCAGCATCTGTGGTTCCTCTCCTCACCCTTCTCTTTGGCTGCTGCATTGACGTGAGGCCTAAAGCCACAGCCACCATGAAGCGTCCATGAGATCCTAGGGAGCAGGGTGCAAGGCCAATGAACTGAGGGTGGAGACAGAGAGGGGTGAGAGCCGCCTGGGTCACTGGCAGCACTGTGGGATCTCCAGGTGCACATTGGGAACTGGTAACCTCTGGATTTCTAATTGTGAGTACTGATAAACTCCTGGCCTTTTACAAAAAAAAAAACAAACAAACTTTTTTTTAAAAAAGATTTTATTTATTTATTCATGAGACACACACACACACATACACACACACACACACACACACACACAGAGGCAGAGGGAGAAGCAGGCTCCATTCAGGGAGCCACAGGTGGGACTCGATTCCAGGATCCCAGGACTCAGCTCAACTGCTGAGCCACCCAGGTGCCCCCAAAATTCTTTTATTTTGAAAAGGTTTAAGAATTTCAAGAAGTGGCAAAAATAGTACAGCAAGTTCCCGTGTATTATTTGCATCACTTTACATAGCCACGGTACAGCGTCAAACCCAGGAATGGCCATGGACACACCACCAGTGGCTCCTCCAGAGCCTGAGTCAGACCTCCCCAGAAGCTTCTATGTTTCAAGAGCACAGTTGGTGAAATTGGCCTCTTACTTGCAGCCTAAGAAACTCATAACTGAAATATCACAAAACTGTAAATATATAAACTCACAGGCCCACTGTCTGTGATTTTCTGATTGGATTGTCGGGACACAGACATGCGGGAATGCGTGCTTTGAGAGGTATTTCCTAGGAGTTTCCATCTGACTGGCAGAACAGAGAAGTGGGTTAGTTTTGAGAAACTGTGTTATGATCGTCGGCGCAGGACTTACTGAGAACTGTAAGTTTTAGGACTGTCTCCCATGACTTCACTAGGATTCACCCTCACTGCCACCTCTTTTCGTTCAATGTAAGTAATTACCTCCAAATATTCAGGTTTGAGTTTTGGCCCTGGGGGAGCCTGCAGCTCACTAGGTCCCACACCCAGGGTTCAGGGTGTGGATCCTGCTCAACCCATCTTTCCATTCCCGGTGTGTAGCAGGGTCTGGCACGCTGTCGGTGCTCAGCAAGAGTGCGTTAGGGGAACGAGTGAGTAAGCAGACTTAGATGACACGTGGTGTTGTGTTCAGCTTGCGATGTGGTTGGGTGGTGGGGGATGAAATGGGCACCTCTCTGATGTCACTGCTATGATGTCACTTGACTAAACCCACTTTTAGATTCTGGAGTTTCCCTTTGGGTAGTGAATCCAGGATTTTATTTCCCACAGGGAAGATGTTGTGCTGGCACAGGGCTGGCCAATTGTATTCATGTGCCCAGCTGGCCAGGCATGGGCTGCCTGTTCAGTGGCCTGTTCTGAGAGTCGCAGGAGGACTCGTAGGAGGACTCGCACGCCTCCATTCAGGGTCCTGCCATATACCAAACACTTATGGCAGGTGTTTCTAAATTGGTTCATTTTCAGGTCATTTGGAAGCAGCAATAGGAAACCGAAAGCCACTCTTCTCGACATTGACATGGAAATAAATCTTGTGGAGATGTGGCTGTCTCTGTGTGGAGCCAGCCGGGAGCTGGTCTGATGGGGCGGACCCTGCAGTGGGCAGCAGGAGAGCTCAGAGAGGCTGTTGGCAGGTGAGGGGGGGCAGGAGGGACAGGGAGGAAGATGGTGCAGATGCAGGCGGCCCCTGAAGACGTTACCTACCTCTCACTGGCCACGGCGAGCCTGAATGGCTCCTGCAATTTGCTCCATGTTTTGGGGCTTTCCTTGTAAGCACCCCACTCTTGGCACCAGTTAGGGATGATTCAGCTGCTAGTAACAGAAAAGCCACGATGCCAGGAGCTTGAACAAGGTTGATTTCTATTTCATGTAAGTCCAGGCCGGGTCTGACTCTGCATCGGGCACCTAGACTCCTGCCTTTTCATGCTGCCAAGCGCGCCTTCGAGCTCACAGGCCAGGAGGTAGTGTCCACTGTGACGGCCGTAGTCCAGGCAGAGGGATGGAGAAAGAGGTTGTAGAATGGGCACGATGTGCACACCAGCCCTCGGAGCAGCTGCCCTCACCACCGTGCTTGCATTCCATCAGCCAGAGCGTAGTCAGGCGAGCACACTCATCGACAAGAGATGCTGGACAAATGTCATGTTTATTCTGGATTGCCACATGCCCGGTTCTATTTCTATAGAAAGAAGGAGAAAGCAGATTCTAAGGAGGGTGCCAGGAGCCTCTGCCTGAAGTACCATTTATCTCAGTACCATTTACACACCTGAGAATATATTCCTCAAAACTGTCAGCCACGGTTATCCAAAGTCAGTGGCGAGAACAGTGGGTGGTCCAAGGTTTCATCCTACTTGCAAGCTACGATGTGGGCTTGTTGCAATGTCATGGATGCTGGTGGAAAATATGAAACTCCTGGATCAGTAAAAAAGCAGTTTGTTTCTTATGGTGATAGCAATCGCCAGAGCATGAGTGCCTGTGTGCCTGTCCCTGTCCCAGTTCCACAGAGAACTGCAGGGGGCCTGGGACACCTGCCCACACAGTGGGTTGTGTTATGGGGGCGGGGGTAGTGCTGAGTTCAGGGACACAATCTTTCTCCAGAGGGCAGGAAGGGTGCCTGTCCTTTGCTCTGGAGGAGACCTGTCTCGATCGCCAAGGCCGTTCATTCCCCTTGAGCACACCGCCCAGAAGGAAGGCATCTGCAGAAATGCCAAAGGCCTGTGGAGGATTGTCCTGCCCCATTCCCTAAATATATTGCTCAGCTAACATTCCTTAACATTGCATTGCTTGTTTCTCTTATGGATCTGCCAGCAGATCCTACAGCACATGATATTCAAGTGTCTAAAATATCTTGAGAAAGACTTAGCAAGAGGGTCAGGCTGGAAATGTCCCCCCCGCCCCCCAGATCTTATTTCCCTCTGTTTCTTGCTTCCGTCTCTCTTGCTGCAGTGAAGATGCTAAATGGCTGGGGCCAGAAGCTTCCTCCCCCCAGGAGAAAGCCTTCACACAGCCTGAAGGAGGAAGCCTGGCCTTTGTCCGGTGCCGTAAAATGCCCATTAAAGGTGCTCTGTGGACAACTGCTAATGTGGGGGTTCATCTCTGGGGGACAATAGTTTTCATTATTTTCAGCACTAGCAATGCCATCTATTTATATTTTTTAAGTAGCGTCAGATCATTCTTTTAAAGCATCTTGAAGGCCTACTTTCTCATCATATTGTGCTTCTTGCCAGTTTTCTTCCAGGAAGTTTGGTTTCCTGGCCCTTCCCTTGCTCCCTGTGCAGGGTCCCCTCTGTTGATACCCTGAGTATCGACACATGGTGTCCCTCCAATATACACATTTCCTTTCCTTGATCACCTGGGGACAAAGGTAGTGGAGGCGGTGGCATTCTTCAATCGCACTGCCCCATCCTCGTCGACTGGTGACCTCCTGGAACAAGGAGACGAGTGACCAGGGGCCCAGGCCTGAGGATTGGCCGTCTCTGTGAACGTGTGACAGCTGTTGATGGGGGCCAAGCCACACTGAGCTTCCCCTTTGCATTTTCCCTTCCATTCAGAGAGCCAGCTCCCAGCACCAAGACAGAGCAGGACTCCAAAATTAGATGCTGCTGTTCTCATTTGTTAGTTAAAAATAGCTGTTCTGCATCCTTCATGCAATTGCCCAGGGGCTGTTTTCAGCAAATGTTTATGATAGAGGAAGACATTTGCTAATTCACTGCTTATTCAAGGAGAATAGCCCGTATTTGCCGTTCTGGAGCAAATAGACAACCCAGGCTGCTGGGGGCAATTCACTTGCGTTTTCTTTGGCCTTGCAGGGTGGTTTTGTTCTCGGAGGATGGTGATGAGGAGAGAGGGAGTGAGGGGCACACATTTCACATGATTCTATGAAAAAGACAATTACGCGGGGCTCAACTGGGGAGGTGGCAAGCACGGTGCCAGGTCATTCTGATGTGCAGAAACGACCCCAACTGTCATTTAGCTGGTGGGGGATTTGCAGTCCTTGCCTGAATCCCTGTGCTCCCAGCTCCAATGATGGGGAAGAAGAGGAGGAGGAGGAGGTGGCAGAGGAGGAGGAGGTGGCGTCTGCCTTCAGATTCAGGGCTTCCCCTCCTTCTGGTTCTGAGTCAGCGCTGCCTGTCCCAAGAGATAGATGCTGCTGGAATCACTGTCTCCCTTTGCTCCTGTCTCATCCCCTTCCTCTGATGCTCTGCTGTCTTTGTTCCCCCTGTGAGCCTGAGTGATGGGGGCCAGGCCAGCAGCCACCTGCCCAGGGGCGGGGTGCAGGGAACCGGGCCTGGTGACCTTACCTGGGGGTCTGGGCTCTTTCCTTCTCTGGCAACAGTAGCGTGAAGCTGTTTTGGGGGAAGTACCAGTCTCAGGAATTTTAAAGTTCAGTTTGCCAGGAACGGAGAGACTCAAGACATTTATCTTCAAGGCAGTGTTAACCCTGAACTTTAAAGGCCCCGCATGGAGAGAAGCCTCCGTAAAAAAAGACTTTTAGATCTCAGGGTAGGCCGGGAAGGGAGCCAGCCAGGGACTAAGATGCAACCTGTCCTGAGACTGGGTATGAAAAACAGGGAGGAAGAGTTTGGCCAAGCATCTTGCATGATTTCGTTTTACTGAAATAGGACAGAGCTGGGTATTGGAACAGGAACGTATGTCCGAGAGCATGATGAGTCATGGACACGAACAGTCTTGTCATCCTTGAGACTGTGTCGCAGGGAACCCCGTGTTCTCCTCTGAGGAGTGGCTGTGCTCGTTCTGGGCCCTTGGGGACCTGGCTGGAAGCAAGGGTAGGGAAGAGAATCATGACCTGCTGATAACTGTGTTTCTGGTCCATACCTGCCAAGGTCTGCTGAGCGGCAGGTAGCGAGAGAGATGGGACAGCAGGCAGGTGAAGTGGGGTGCAGCGGATGGGGCCCAGGCGCCGCATGGGGAAGGGGGAAGGCCTGTTGGCCCGGTCCTAACGTGAAATAAACCGGAGTGTGCTTGCATGGCCCACTCTCTTTATTTTCAGAAGCTGATTTTCTGCAAATGGTTTTCTGCAAACGTGACCAGCACATTGGTTTTCCCTTTCGAAAGGGTTGGCTCCTGAATGAATTGGGCCCAGAGGGCCTGGCCACTTCTTCATTCTGCCTTCATCCCAAGCTTTGCATTTGCCAGGGCTTTCTGCAAAAGAGTTTTAATTGCATTTCCTTTTATACCCCAAAGGGAGTTTTCCAGTTCTCTGATTTACGCCAAGGTTGGGAGAAGGTCTGCAAGCTGCTGCAGACGTTACAGAGCCCCTGACGTAATTGCGGGGCCAGAGGAATAACGTGGAATAGATTAATATGTCTTTAAGTGCTAATTTATTTCTCAGATGTGCAGCTTGAAGTCTCTCTCTCTTACTGCTCATTAGGCCTGAGGCTGAGCTTTTCCATATTCATCACCGAGCTGCGCAGCAAATCCAGTGCGGGAGGGGACGCTAGGCCCAGCGAGGGGTGACTCACTCGGGTCGAGTTCCGCAGCACACAGGCGTGGAGCAAGTGGTGCAGGGATCAAGGATACCCAGGATAAGTACGAAGCCCGCTCACCAGGCCTTCCTGGGTATGTTTTGTGCTAAACGGAGTGCACACACCTTCAGGGTTTCCCATTCTGCTGGGACAGGAGGCTAGGACATCAGTCAGGAGGCAGTCAGGCTATGGCTAACAGCCTGCAGGGGGAGAAAGGCCCTGGGTGTCAGATTGTTTTAGAAGGTGGGTATCAAGCCAGACCCAGAGAGACGAAGCCCATGCAAGTGGTTGGCAGGATGGGGAGATTGGGAGAAGGAAAGCCGGAACAAAGGGCAGCTGATGGCATGGGAGGTGTTTGGGGTAGAGTGAGTTCCATGAGACATGGTGGGCGCTGGGAGTGGTGGGCAGCACGGGGACAGACTGTGGGTGGGGCCAGGGTCCCTTCTCCCTGAGGGCCTGGGTCCTCACTGCAGGTCTTCACTCTGCCTTCTGGTTTAGCACTGCTCCCGCGGGCTTAGAATCTGAAAACAGCATGCAGGGATGTCACTCCTTTCTAGAGTCGTGATGGGCACAGCACGAGACCCCAGGGAGGGAGGGCAATGTGGCAACATTGTTATCTTACTTCAGCTTTTCTGGGCCCATTGAACTGAGCTATCGAGATTCAGAGCCATGAAGCCCAGTCAGACTCCTGAACTTGCCATCTAATTGGAAAGAGAACCACATGCAAGAGTTTGGGCTACAGGTCAAAGAGCTTCAGAGGAGGGAGGGGTAAGGACATGGAGCCAGACGGCCAGGGGGATGGAGCAGTCAAGGCCTATCCGGCTCACCGAGTACCTGGGCACCGGGGCTTCTTTGTTCATCTACGCAACAGACTGAGCCAGCAATGAGCTCTGCTGGATGCTGGGTGTATGGCGGTGAGGTGCACAGACAAGAAGCCAGTCTCAGGAAATCCCAAGTGTTCCTGGGGGATGGACCATGAGTGTATTAACAATGACTGTGAGGCAATGAGCACTGGGTGTTACCTGCAACTGATGAATTATTGAAAACTACATCTGAAATGAATTATGTACTACATGCTGACTAACTGAATTTAAATAAAAAATAAAAATAAAAAATAAAGAACATGATTTCAGATGGTAATGAAGAAAATAGCTCAGTATAGTGGGATAAGGAGTGGTGGGAGAGGGGGAGAACCAGAGCCAGAACCAGGGCATCCAAGAAGCTGTGTCAGAGGCATAGCCTTTGAGAGGAGACCCACGGGGTGAGATGGGGTCGGGCTGTGTGAGATTTCTCCAAAGGTGATGGGTACATTAGTAGGCATGCATACGGTGTATGGAGTTGGCCAGAGCAATTAGCTGGGCAGCTAGTGTCATTCTAAGACTTCCACATGCATTAATAACCCTCTGGGTGGGAGCAGGAATGTATTACAGAGTGAGAAACTGAGGCTCAGAGAGACCACACCACCACTCCCAGATCACAGCCAGAAGCTAGTGGGGCTGGAACATGAGCATCCGCCCCCTGATTCCAGGGCTGATTTGCTGTCTGCTTTCTCAACAGGAACCTCAAAACACCCTCAGTGAGCCAGCTGTGCCTGGAGAGGTGAGCTCCATGGCCACACTGAATCCCAACACAGATAACAAAGGAAAGAGCCAAGAAGTGAAGCAAGGGTGTCATGAGGACCAAGCCCGTGGACTTTCTGCAGTATCCAGTCTTCCTGGAGCAGCTAGCAAGGTCACCAAGGGAACTTTAGATGCCAGGGTTGAGGGCATTGGCTTATTCTTAATGTTTTGAGAACCATCCAAGGTTTCTGATGGGGAATCACGTGTGCAAAGTGGAATCAGAAAGGAACAGTGCTGAAGGTGTGAGGTGATGGCACGCAAAGGGCCAGTCTCAAGGTTGTGGTGATCTAGGTTGATTTGTGTCCCCAAAAACTCATATGTTGAAGTCCTAATCCCTAGTACTTCACAATGTGATCTTATGTGGAAGTAGAGCCTTTGCAGATGATCATGTTACAATGAGGTCATTGGGAAGGGCCCTAAACCAATGTGGCCAGTGTCCATATGAGAAGAAATTTGGATACAGACACAGAGGGAGCACGTCGTGTGACTCTGAGGGCAGAGATCGCAGTGTGCCTACACAGGGAAGGCCCAAGACTACCAGTCAATATGGGCTGGATGGTGTTTTCTCCAAAGTCCTGTGTTGAAACTCTAACTCCTAAGATGACTGTATTTGGAGATAAAGCCTAGCAGGAGGTAGTCCAGCGCAATGAGGTCATAAGGGTGGGCTTCTTCTGAGAGCATGAGTGTCCTCCTGAGAAGAGGAAGAGACACCAGAGCTCTCTGCCACCCGAGCACACAATGAGAAGGCCACGCTCCACACTCTGGGGAGAGGGTTCTTGCTGGAAATTGCTTTTGCAGGCACCTCGATGTAAATGTCAGGCCTCCAGAACTGTGAGGAATTGCGTCTGTTAGGTAAGCACCCCCACCCCAAGTCTGGGGTATTTGTTAAGGCAGCCTGAGCCAGTGAAGTCACCCACAGACTACCAGAAAGGAGGGCAGAGTGGCTGGAGCAGAAGGAACCCGCCCAGCCCACACCTTGGGCTTGGGCTTCAGCCTCTAGGTCTGGGGATGGCCAAGTTCTGTCGTGACCTCCAGGGTGTGGGTCTTTGCTTGGTGAACCCATGTAGACAGAAATCCGGGAAGCAAGTTCCCTTCTAGGTGGGAATATGCCAAGCCATTTCAGGAACAACACACTGAACACCCATTATTTTTATTCGTCGGAACTTACTGGAAATGCCAGTTGTGGGAACTAACATGGTAAATACAGAAGACTTGAATTTCTACCAATAGTGACGACGCGGAGCAAGATTATCGATAGTTCAGTGCTAACCCCGCTTCTTTGGGATTTCCTGAAGAGCACGACCACAAGGAAGTTTTAGTTTGTACAGTCACACATATTTTAGAAATTAAATTCCAAAAGTTATGAAACAGATCTCTGAATATTTGTTAAAACATAGCACAGCTTGTTTAAAATGGGCCATGGGACCTATATTTACACGTCTTTGAATAAATTAGTTCGCTTAAGAAAGAGAATAGTTTTCATTTCCATCTAGTGTCACAATGTCCATTTGGGGTCTAAAAATGATTCTTTCTCTAAATCTTATGTGATTTTTTCTTTTGTATCATCCTGGACATTTCCAGCCTTCGGGGAGCCCTGCCCCGCTTCACCCGTGAGCTCCCAGACACTGACACTTTTCTTCCTCTCCTTGTTCTTGCTCCTGGCCTCTGTTGATGACAAAGATCACTCTGCTGGGGTCGGCGGCCTTGGGGCCTCAGGTCTAGAAGGAACTCCCTATTATACCTGAAGGAACGCCTGTGGTGCATTTAGAATTTCAGGAGCACCGTTTGTTTTATTCCTTCAAGCTCTTTTTTAGCAGCTGGGGCTTAGTTAGGAAATAAAATATATTTTAAAGTCAGGGATGCGACAGAGATGGCTACTTCTCTTTTATCTCTACCCAAATGCAAACACTAAAATCGTGCCGTAGCGGTGGTCGTATGCATTCCCCATTGCTGGGTTGCTTTGCAGTAGCAGCCAGCCCCAGACAAGCAGTTTCTTTCTTCTTTCTTTCTTTCTTTCTTTCTTTCTTTCTTTCTTTCTTTCTTTCTTTCTTTCTTTCTTTCTTTTTCTTTTCTTTCTTTTTCTTTCTTTCTTTCTTCTTTCTTCCTTTCTTTCTTTCTTTCTTTCTTTCTTTCTTTCTTTCTTTCTTTCTTTCTTCTTTCTTTTTTCTTTCTTTTTAGATTTTATTTATTTACTTATAAGAGACACAGAGAGGCAGAGACACAGGCAGAGGGAGAAGCAGGCTCCCAGCGGGAGCTGGATGTGGGACTTGATCCCGGCACCCTGGCATCCTGAGCTGAGCTGAAGGCAGACGCTCAGCCCCTGAACCACCCAGGTGTCCCCAGATTATCCCCTGTGTAGAGCTGCTGATGGACCCCATGTCCCCTGGGGCCCATCGCACACACAAGTGAACAGTGGCTCAGGGTGTGCTCTGGGGGAAAAAAAGTAGATGCGGGAGCAGTCAGGCCTGGAGGTTATAGGCGGAAGCCCTGGGGGCTTTGCTTCTTTGGTGGTGTTGCTCCCCTACAGTGGATTCCCAGGGATTCATTCATTCGTTCAGCGGGTCATTATTTCCACAAAGCCAGGTGCCCTGTGATTTTAGCCAGCTCCCCAGGCGGCTCTCCGTCGCCACAGTCTGGGGATGGCTGGTTTGCGGGCTGCAGGAATCCTCCCTGGTTGCTGCTTGTGGCGATCTTACTGTCACCCAGCTCGGCTGGGCTCCTGCTGGCCACTGTAAGACAGGTGCTGACCCAGCAGTGGGAGGGTCCTGGGGTGCTTGCCTCCCCTGCTCTCTAGCTCCTGCCCGGTGCTGAGGCTGGGAAGCTAACCATGGCCCCCTCACGTCTAGGGACACGTGGGAAGGATCTCCATGCTGCTGGTGTGGCCCAAGGCAGCTGCCATGGAAGCTTCCGGAGTCAGCAGGTGACTCCCCGGTCCTGCGGCTTGTGGTCATAGCACGGTGGGACTCTCCTGGGGACTGGCGTCCTCATGGCTCTAGGAGTTTTTCTTGCAATTGCATCCTGGAATCTGATTCTTGACTCTTCCTAATGATTCAGTGAGCATTTATTAATTCATAAAAATCCCCTTTGGGCTTACTTAATAAGTGTGGTGGGTTGAATGTCCCTCTCCCCAGAAGATGTCACCTGTGGCTGTGACTATTTGGTAAGAGGTCTTTGCAGATGTGATTAAGGATTTTGGGATGAGGAGGTCATCCTGGATTATCTGGCAGGCACTACCGCTGTACGAGAAGAAAGCATTCTCCTCAATAACCCGACTTCCAGAAGGAAACTCCCAATGGTCTTTATGTTGTTAATGCTGGACTGTAGGGAAAAACAGCTTTAACCTGACCATGGCAAGGCCTCCGGCATCTTGTAGGTCCTCTTTAGCCTACAAAGATCCTTTTGCAAACTTCCTTGTCCTACCTGCCGCAGCTCCCAGGTGTATAATGAGCCACCCCTCACAGCCCCCGGGCAGCAGCTCTCCCTGCCCTCGGGTCCCATTCCTGGGCTTTTATAAAACCACCACCTGCACCAAAGAAGTCTCCAGAATCCTTTCTTGACATGAGAGACTCCCAACTCTGGGAAACGAACTAAGGGTGGTGGAATGGGAGGTGGGCGGGGGGTAGGGGTGACTGGGTGACGGGCACTGGGGGGGCACTTGATGAGATGAGCACTGGATGTTATTCTATATGTTGGCAAATTGAACACCAATAAAAAATAATTAAAAAAAAAAAAAGAATCCTTTCTTGGGCACAGGATCCCTACCTCGATCTCACGCCACCAAACCTCACTGTACCCAAAACCACATCAACAGCCTCCTCTCGGCCTGGCCCAGACCACAGAAGCAGGGAGAACTGAAGTCTTCGCCATCCAACAACGTCCTCAGCGATGTGTGTCCCTCTTTAGACACACTGACTCACTGTCTCCCGGAGTCAGATCTGAGGTTGACCTTTACGGCCCTAGGAGGGCTGCTGTAACAGAACACCCCAGCCTGGGCACCCCCATGGCACACACTGTGTCTCTCGGTCCTGGGGGCCAAGTCTGTCCGTGGGCCCGGTGTCTGGGGGCCCTTCCTCTTCTCCTGGGCCTGGCGTGGCCCAGACTGTGCTCATCTCTCTCCCATCTCTTCTCCTAAGGGCGCTAATCCCGTCCCAGGAGCTCTACCCTCGTGACCTAATCACCTCTGAGCACCAGCACACTCGATGTTAGGCTTCAACACTGAATTTGGGGAAGACACAAAGAAACAGCCTGTAGCATTTACATGAGCAAAAGGGTCCCTAGAGCTTTCCTCACCTCAGCAAAGTGGACAGCAGCCCCCACTGCACCCGAATCGATGCCCAGCATCTCTCCCAGATACAGTACATCACCTCCTTAAAGCCACAGGCAATATGCAGGCAACTTGAAAACATAGTACTCCCCTGCCCTTTTTTTTTTTTAAGATTTCATTTATTTATTTGAGAGACAGCATGAGCAGGGGAAGGGGCAGAGGGAGAGGGGGAAACAGGCCACCCAGGTGCCCCAAAATAGTAATTTTCCCCATCGTGTGCATTCTTGTTCTTCGAGGGTTCTTCCGGGGATGCTGGCTCTCCTTTCTGCTCCCTCATCCCTGCTCTGGCCTGAGCCATCCCACCACATAGGCCCCCCCATCCCACCCCATGAGCCCCCACCCCACCCCATGGGCCTCCACCCCACTCCTTGCTCTAGCTCGGTGGACCATCTCTGGCTCCTTCCCCTGATACCTTGTCTGTGCTCTCAAGCCTTTTTCCTGAAGTCTTTTTGTACAGCGAGCAAACGAATGCCCCAGATTTGATAATGTTTAGAAAAAGACATTTCCAGAAGATCCTCAAGTGTCTCAAAACGTGTGATGTTTTGCTCAGATCTGTGGGAGTATCGGCCATGAAGCCCTTCACCTTTCCTCGCAAATTCCATCTTTAACAACAGATACTTAATTTTGCGCGGTTTCTCTCTTTTTCTGAGCAGGGTCTGTGCACGGCCCCATCACACTACGTCAGCCTAAATCATGGAAGGCAGTGCCAGCTCTTTCCGCGTGCATGGTCTGTTTTATTAGTTTGCCAATATGCCATCTGGTAGGAGCTGCTGCTGACGGTGGTGCAAAGCATCCCCAGGCAAGCAGCAACTGCTCGTAGGACAGCGGCCGTGGCCCAGGGTGCCGGGTGAGGCCTGGCCCCAGCATTTTGTCCTTCTGGGCTTGTGTTCTGTTTGTACCAAGAAACAGAGAAGACCCCCCACCTGATTACGGCTCAAAGGGCCACAGGAGGTGTGGTCACTCCTAGAGATGGATGAGAGGAACAGATCACCTTTCTGACAGGCAGATGTGAGAAAGCAACAGTCCCAGCCAGTGTCCTGGGCTGGATCTGGGCGGGGGTGCTGGGGAGACAAGCAGCCTCCCCTTTTTGGACTTTATCCTCTGCTTGTCCTCAAACCCACATGGGCCATCAAGACAGAAATTCTGGAAGGCAGAGGCTCAGTCCTTGTTGGGGTGAGCCATGTCCAGGAGGGCCCCCAAACTGCATCCTTCCCCAGGGGTGATGTGCAGCATTGGGGGAAGGTCGCAAAAAAGGTCTGGTGTGGGGTTTTGGGTGGCAGCTCGCAGCGGGTTCTCAGAGCCTGTCCCAAGCTGCCTGCCCTGAGAGTGACCCTGAGATGATCGCCTTGGCAATTCATCGAGCGTTCGCACATGGGCCAGCCCCGTACTCAATGAACACTCTTCTGAGCACTTTGTACATTGTGACCCACTCAGTGCTTGACGGTCCCAAGAGGTATGTATGCTTATCACTCCATTTTGCAGGTGGGACAACTGAGGCACAGAAAGGTTAGGTACCTGTTTCAGGTGCAGGCTCATGAGCAGCAGAGCCAGTACAGACCCAGGCAGTCTGTCCCCAGCGTCCGAGTCTCCACCGCGATGCTCAGCGGCCCAGGATTGTGCTCTGCTGCTCCAGAGCATGTTTGTGGTGCTTGCTCAAGTTCAGCCTGAGGACTGTTTGGGAAGCTGCATTCACAAGTGATGCAAGAAAACCCTCTGCGTGCTTCATTAACCTTGGTCTGAGAGCTCTGAGGCTGAACTGGCTCTCTTCTTCTGATCCAGCTCCCGGTGAAGAAAGAGGAGACACGTTCAGGCAGGACATGAGGGTCTCCCTCCCTGGAGAAAGCCCCCCAGGAATGCTCCACAAGCACAAAGTTCACGATCAGCAGAGAGGCAGCCTAGGGAAGGGGGCAGATGCTGGGCTTCACGGTCGGGGTGGAGCTGTGCGGGTATGTCACTCAGCCTGGGGTGCCTCCATCTTCCCCTCGGTGAAATGGGTATAACCAGTCTCCACCCCATAAGGTTGTTAGGAACGTTGTTAAATGAGCCCATATTTGTAACGCTCATGGGAGAGAGTCAGGCCCATAGTTAATGCTATATAATATTGGCTAAATAAGTAAAAATCATTGCCCTGTCCTGTCGGTAGACTTTGAGACAGTTTGGGCTTGATTCTCTAATGGTTAGATCTGTTTGTGTTAGAAATCTATTGGCCAAGCTAATTCATAATCAAGTCGCCCACGGACCCACAGAGATTTTGAAATGTTACAGGTGCCAGCCCCATATTATGGTGGGTCGGTCTCTGCTTTGCTCTCCACCCGCCCCCAGATGGGCGTGGCCTCCCTGTGTCCTGGGCCCAGATCCTTGTTCATGGAGCACCCTCATGACTCATGGGCCGCGGTCACCCCCATGGCTACCACCAAGGACCCCAGCCCTCCTGGATGCCCTGCCCCTCTCTGGCCCCCGCTGGGTGAGCAGGGCTCCATGCGTCACCTCCTGACTTTGAGGAGGCCCCGCACCCTAATAAAGGCTCTGATGTCTGATATGGTGTCTGCACAGCTGCCTGGAGGGAGTCAGGGAGTCACATCCTCTGGGCACACCTGACCCGTGAGAGGGCGGAGAGAGGCAGGAGCCCGCAGACAACCTCCGCTCCCATCGGGTCCCTGGGGTCTGCCCCAAGGGGTCTGTCTCTCCTGGCCCCTCCTCTCTTTTCTGCACTCTAACCACCCTGGGTTTCGACTCCCCAGAGCCAGCTGTGCTTTGGGATGGCCTTGGTTCTGTTTCTCAGGAAACCTGGCCTCAGACCTCGCTAACAGCGATAGTCTCCTTTCCCAGTTTTGCCAAACTTCATCTAGGCTTCCAGACTCTGTGATAGGCCATGGACACATCCGCCCTCTTCCCTCCACCATCCAGCCTGGTCCTGCGCTCGTTCTCTTTGCAGAGGCTGCCACTGCCCTGGCTCGAGGTTCCTCACTGCCATCCCAGGCTCGTGCCCGAGGTCCCAGCCCATGCCCGAGGTCCCATGCCCATGCCCCAAGCTCCTACCTCTCCCACTTGCCGCTGCTGCTGTGGAAGCTCCCCCTTCCTGCCCCTCTGAGGCTTGCAGGACAAACCCCAAGAATATCATTAGGATCCCTCCCAATCTGCAGGATCCCTCCCAATCTGCAGACCTGTGCTGTGTGCACTCCGACCCATCACAGTCATCCGCTCGGCCAGGATTTCCTGGGCACCTTCTCAGTGAGCCCTCGGGTGGTACCCAGGGTAGGCGGTCAGCAGAGAGGGCGTCTGACGCCTGCGTCTGCCCTCACAAACTTCCATGAGCTTAGTGGCTGCTCAGTGTGTGCTCTCACCCTTCTGGAGGGCAGAAGTTCAAAATCAAGGTATGGGCAGCATCCGTGCTTCTGGAGGTGGTGAGGGAGAGCCTGCTGCGGTGTCTCCCCTGCCCCGGGTGGCTGCCGGCTGTCCCCAGGGTTCTCTGGCGGGGCTGCATCCCTGTGTCCTGCCTCCCTCTCGGCGTGGCCTCCTCCTGGGACTCGGTGGGCATGCTCTCCCTCTGCTTCCCCTCATCAGGACCCAGGTCATTGGATTTGGGGCTCACACTGAATCCAGGAGAAGCTCATCCCAAGATGATCCTTCATGAAATTACATTTGCAGAGACCCTGTTTCCAAAGCAGGTCATACTCACAAGCTGTCAGGTTTAGGACTTGGACTCAGCTTCCCGGAGGGGTTGCAGTCCAGCCCTCTGTAGGAAGAATATGACTTTCAACTCTCATGCAGGTTCCTGGAGGTTCGGCTGTGGGTTGTACTGCACCCCATCCTGCTCCATGGCTGGAAGGCCACTTCCCCTCTGATCCCCTGAGTCCCTCAAGGCACAGGTCACATCCTGCCCCCTCCACAAAGGCCTGCCCCCCTGCGTGGACACTTCTCCCCTGGGGGACACTGGGAGTGCCTAGGGATTTCCCTCCCTAGCCCGCCTGAGATTTCCCTCCCGGGACCTGCTGCAGGCCAGCGTCTTTTAGCTGGTGTGCACTCACTACCTGCTGAATGGACTGGCGTCTCTGTGCTTGAGGATGGCTCTCTTTGAAGTTCTTCTATGTGGATTTTTCCCCCTAAAAATGAAGTTTAGATGTTGGTTAAAAATAGTTGCATGAATGAGACTCACTTTCTTAACCCTAAAGCTTTTGGAGAAAGATAAAGATACACTACAGTTTGTTACTAAGTAACATGTCATGATTCCATTTTAAAGCTAGTCTATCTTTGCTCTTAAACATAGTTATTCAACTTCATCAATTAAAAAAAGTCTTGAATGCAATGCATTTGAAGTGTTTCTTCTTCATTCAGCTTAATAATGTTGATGAAGAAAAGCCCCAAAGGGAATATAAGTGAAAATATATACCAGAATATATTTTCATCTGTATTTTCTCTGCCTGGTTTTCTATTTATTTAAAGTAACCATCTGCAGGTGTAATGACCCACATGTTATCATGAAGTGGAAACATAAGCATCAGTTTATCCATAATATTTTATATTGAGAAAGTTTCCTGCCATCTTGTCAGCTACATCTGTTGCTACAAATTTTACTGAAGCATTTATTGCTTATTTCATGGGTTACTAAGTCCTTGGCTTGGTTAGCATGGCTGTGCACATTTATGGATCATCCCGTCTGTGCCTGTGCCTGGAGAAACAGCCAAAGACCTCCCTGCCTCTCTCGGGTCCACGAGGCCTTGATGCTGTGCTCAGTGGATGTCACCTGTCCAGCCCTGAGACAAGAAGAAGGGATGCAAGAGGTCATGTGATTGCTCTTTGTAGAAGAGATTGAAGGAAAGTATTTCAAGCTTATTATCTTTGTTTTAAAGAATAGATGCATATTGTCTTTCAGTGGTTCCTGAATGCACGGAGTACAACATACTGTTCCTGGATTCTCTTCTGTCCTTCTGGAGATGTTCTACCTCACAGCTAAGGTGGTGGCACACAACATCGTATTTAGACTCTGCTGTGTTCTCTGATGCTACATCTTGTGGCTTTTCTAGGTTCTATCCAAGTGTGGAACTGGATACCTTATCCTTTACCCCTGCCTGGGTCTCTTAGCAGGAATATCCTCACCTTTATTTAACAGTGGCGTACTGAAGGACATCTGGTTTTGAATCTTTTGTTCATACAGAGAAGTGCTCCTGTGAATATCTGTACAGAGACTCACCATCTCACGTATGTATGAACATTTCTGTAGGATATGTTCCAAAGAATGGAGTTGCTGGGTCAACATTGATGTGCACCTTACATTTTAGATCTCATTGCCGATCATTCCCTGAAGAATTTGTACCAGTTTATACTCCTGCCAGCAAATGACTGTGCCTGTTTCCCCACGTGCTGGTGAGCAAATGGTTGGATTTTTGTCAATCTGATCAAGAAAAAAAAAAACCAAATGTCACTGAAATTTTTTTTTAAGATTTTATTTATTCATTCATGAGAGAAACACACAGAGAGGCAGAGACACAGGCAGAGGGAGAAGCATCCCCTGCAGGGAGCCTGATGTGAGATTCAATCCCAGGACACTGGGATCATGCCTGAGCCAAAGGCAGATGCTCCACTGCTGAGCCACCCAGGAGCCTCTATCACTGAAGTTAATTGGCAGACCTCTTTGGGTGAGATTTGTTCATTCCTTCGTTTATCCATTTGTTAATATTAGTTGAGCACCTACTGTTTGTGGGCACCATTCTAGATGCTAATGATGCAGCAGGGAACAGAGCAAACCCCGCATCCCCTATGCGCACTGTGTGGATGTTGTAGTCAGAGGAGGCAGGCAGAGGAAAAGTAAGCAAGGAAACGACACGCCTCGAAGATGGTGGTAAGTTCTATGAAGACACAGAAAGCAAGGAGGGAGCTAAACCGAGCAGGGGGAAGGCTGTACTTTTAGTGGGAGGTGAGGGCAGGCCCCTGAGTAGTTGGCACCTGTGCAAAGACCTGCTAGGGGGAAGGAGAGGGCCATGCAGGTGTCCAGGAGGGCCCTCCAGGATGATGCCTTGTGCATAAAGGCTCAGAGATGTGGTTGGCATTTGTGCTGCTTATCAGCTGCTATGCAACTAACCCAGACAGGGTGTAAGAAAGCGCCAATCACTCTATGTGCTTGTGGATTGTGTGAGTTGGGAATTCAGACACACAGGGAATGCTCCTATCGCTCCTTGGTGTTTGGGGCCTCGATTGTGAAGATTTGAATAGTTGGGGTGACTTGAGGTCAGGTGCAAAGATCACCTGGAGGCTTTGCTCACATGCCAGGACCTGGGCTGAGATGACCTGACAGTGGGGCTCTGCTGGGATGCCCCAGCGCGGTGCCTACATATGGCCCTGGCATGACCCTTGGGCTTCTTTCAGCCTAGTGGGCAGTTTCTCAGGGACAGCATTCCCAGAACAAACGTTCCTAGAGCATCATGTGGAAACTGTAGGCTTTTTATGACCTAATCTCAGAAATCGTACTCTGTTGGTGAAAGTAGGGACACACCCAGGGGAGGGACACGGATGCTACTTTGTGGGAGGGATGAGAAGGTCACACTACTGGGTAATGCATTAGGGTTCTCCAGAAAAACAGAACCTATAGCATGTGTATATAGATAGGTACACAGGTATCTATCATCTATCTGTCTATCTATCTATGGTGTGAAATAGAGGGAGAGACAAATTTGTTTTAAGGAATTCACACAATTTTGAGATCGGGAAGTCTGAAATCTACAGAACAGGCTGGCAGGCTAGAGACCCAGGAAAGAGCTGATGTTTTAGCTTGAGTCTAAAGGCGGTCTGGAAGCAGAATTCCTTCTTCCTTAGGAGAACGTCAGTCTTTTTTTCTCAGGCCCTCAACTGATCAGACAAGGCCCACCCACTAGTAGAAGATAGTCTGCTTTACTCAAAGTCCACTGCTTTAAATGCTAATCTCATCTAAAAGACAGAGATGCAGGATGCATTGACTTGTTAGATGTAAGGGGAGGGAGAGAGAAGTCAAAAAGATTTCAAGTTTCAGGAGAGAAGTGGAATGAGCAATTCAAGCATCTCCAGACATTTCAGAGCCATTTCTACCTCTCATTCTGCAAACTCCCTTCTTATATACTGTGCCTATTGTTTTTTGCTATTTCATTGTTGGCCTTTTTCTTAAAGATTTATTGGAACTCATTATGTGTTCAGAAGATAAACTCTTGTCTGTGAAAAGAATTGCAAACATTTTTTCTAGTTATCCATTTGTTTTATAACTTTGGATTTTTTTTTTTTTTTACTCCTTAGAATTAAAAATTTTTTTCTCTCTGCAGTCTAATTTATTTATCTTTCTTTTATGTCTTCTGCATTGAAGTTCTCTTATTTTCTATGGGAATGAACAAATGAACAAGATAGAAAGCCAATTTCTTTGAATACAAGCATTTTCTTTTTCCAATAGGTTTGGAAAACGAGCCAGCATTTAGGAGTAATAATGATTTTTAATTTAAAAGTTTATAAACACAATTTAAACCAGTATCTCCACCGTGTCTTCTGAAGCCACATATATAGAAGGATTCTGGACTACAGTGGACTTAATTGAATTTTGATTCCCAGCTTTCCTACCTCTGGCTTGACTATCACTTCTGATAGCAATTTTGGCTGGTAAATGAAGCAGGCCACAGAGAAGCGGGCTGACGGTGGTCTGTAAGTGGTTGGTTGGTTCTTCAACAGGTCAAAATCGCTTTTCTCTCTTCATATGGTGATTTTCAAAATTCTAACCTTTAGCTTCCATGATAATTTGATTGAGTTGCAGTTCATTATCTTGACATAAAACACCCACTGCTCAGTGTTTGTGAATTCAGCTTTAGGAGACTGCACAGGCCTTTACCTTTGTAGAATCAGATGCTATTACATGTTAATTGCTTATTTCTCTCTGGTTTTGAATTGTGTAAAAACAGATCTGCATTTAAAAAAAAATCAATTTGGGGGCAGCCCCAGTGGCGCAGCAGTTTAGTGCTGCCTGCAGCCCAGGGTGTGATCCTGGAGACCGGGGATCGAGTCTCATGTCAGGCTCCCTGCATGGAGCCTGCTTCTCCCTCTGCCTGTGTCTCTGCCCCTCTCTCTTTCTGTCGCTCATGAATAAATAAATAAAATCTTAAAAAAAAATCATTTTGGTAGGAGTTAAGTGCAACTTTTATTTATAATATGTTAAATTCTGGATTTCCATGAGCACGATCATGAGCCGTGGAAACTGGGAAATGCCTCCTGCCTCTCACTCACAGTCTTCTAACTCAATAGTGCAGGTTCGAGTTTGATGGATAATAAACATGCCTATCTGGGCACCGTGTTCTCCATAGCTGCAGTGTTTGGCACTAGATTCACTGCCTGGGTCATTCTCCAGGGTGAGTGGACTCTTCTTGCTCTTTCGACATTAGGGCTGGCAGGGCAGCGGCTCACAACTCAGTCCTATGTCCTCTGGGACTGACCTCTTCCAGGAAGACTGGATTCCTGAGAGACCCTGACTTCCATCTTGCTCTCCCAGGCTCTGGTGCTTGTTTGACAAAGCCAGTTGCCGTGTTGTGAGCTGCCCAGTGCAAAGGCCTGGGGGACGAGGGCCTGAGGGCAGCCTCTCATCAATGGCCCACAAGGAAGGAATCATGCCAACAGTCATGTGAGGGGCTGACCCCTCGACCCCTTGGCTGCAGCCTTTGAGACCCTGACCGACAACTCAGCCAAGCTGCACCTGGACTCCTGACGCTGGACTCCCTGGCAGACGGTAAATGCTCAGGGCATTTGCTGAGTTTGACATTGCTGAGTTTGGAGCAGTTTGTTATGCAGCAATTGGTAGTTAATACACCTTCACCACCCAACGTACAACTCATGCGTCCTTCTGCTGGATGACTCCCCCTGCTTTCTCAAGCACAGGCTAGCCATTACCGCCTTGGGGAGCGTCATGCCTCAGACTTGGTTAGGTGTGGCTCTTCATGCTCCCCAGCACCCCGGCTGCATGCTTTGGATGCACGTCCCAGTGTAGATGCCTGAGCACTTGGCTGTTCCCATGGCCAAGGGCTTCACGAATGGGATCTCTTCTCCACTGTTACTTATTCTACTCTCTCTCCTTCATGGGCCCAAATAGCAAAAAGCAGAAGTCTGCGTAATTAAGGAAACATTGCCATGGTGTTCTATAATGGGACAACCACAGCGGAGCTTCCCTGAAGCATGGCCAGGGTGGGAATGAGGAGCATTGTCAATGTAACTCCTCCAGGTAACCTCCTCCGAATGTGAGACTTCTCATCCGAGTTTTCGGGAAGCACAAGAACATGTCACTGTGGTCACAGCTGACATTGGGCCATCTCAGGGAAGTAATGGGAAAAACCCTGCAGAAATATCAATGGTTAGTTGTAAGACGGTGTGTAAGGTGGCACTTTCTAACCTTCTGGGTGTTCATTCCCAACCTCTGCTGGTATGGGCTCTGTGTCCATCGCCGCCACGCCCCACCTTCCGGCCACAATGTCCACCCTTGGTCTGTGATGTGTGTGGGTCATGTGTATGACCCTGGCCTGCAGCCACGGCTGATTTATGAGAGCCAGACAGCAGTGCTAATGAGATTCTCTCAAGAGGGAACTTGTAATTTTGGATGTAGAGGCTCAGGGAATCGGAGGCCCGGGGGCTGAGTCAGCGGGTCATATTCTCATAGGGCCGTCTCCCCCCTTTGGCTGGAGTGTAGAGCAGACTTCTAATAAGTTCGATGAAAAGCAGTTTCCTGGGATTTGGGTATGAGACCACGCTAGAGACATTTGTGATGGACAAATGCAGCCACGAAGTATGCACAGGAGCTGAGCTTTGTGTTGAACTCTGCTCTTGAGCATAGTGATGCCGGGATGGGGATTCATCCGCTTGCAGTGTAGACACCTTGATTAAGCCTAGAGCATGGTCTCTACTACCAGAAATCTTCTGAACCCCTTAGAGCCTGACTGCCTGTTTCTCTGGGATTTTTTTTGGCTCTCGTAAGCTTCTCTGTGTTCTTCCCGCCACCAGGCTGGTACCATACCTCCAGGAGGCATTATTTATTTGGTAGCAGGTGGATTTCCCTGGGCTCTTTCCAACTTGATGGGGCAATTCTCTCTTCTAACTGGATGGCACTTATTCTGGATTTGAAATTTATTCTCTGCTCAGTCTGGCTCAGTTAGCATGAGTGTAGGAGGAGTCAGTGCACACCTTCTCTGTCACCATGTAAGCCTACAAGGTATCTATGGGGGGCTGCTTTGGCTGCATGAGGCAGACAGCTGAGCACAGCAGCTTCACAAATAGGGGCTTATTTTTCTTTCATGTACCAAGAAGCCAGGAGGGAAGCAGTCCAGGGCTGGTGCCAGGTGTCATGGTGTCAGTGTCTCCAGCTCCTTCTGTGTTTCTGCTCCTCTGTCCTTAGTATGTAGCTACTTTTTTTCTGATCTCAGATGATATCACAGTCAAATTCCAGGCAGGAGGAAGGAGAAAGGCAAAAGGCAAAAGGCATTTGCTAGCCGAGTCTGTCCCTTTTGTTGGGAAAATGGTTGGTTTCCTAGATGTCCTGGATTTATATGAATATTCAATGATGTCCATGTCCTCTGCTGGAAGGTATGTGACATGAAGCCAAAGACAGTGTGTGCTCAGAGCCTATCAGAGGGACAGAAGGCATTTAATACACGCGTTACAGGTAGAAGAGGTGGCTCAGTCGGTGGAGCATCTGCCTTCAGCTCAGGTCATGATCTCAGGGTCCTGGGATTGAGCCCCACATTGGGGGGCAGGGGGGGTCCCTGCACAGCAGGGAGTCTGCTTCTCCCTCTATGTCTGCTCCTCTCCTCTGCTTTTGCTCTTTCTTTCTCAAATAATTAAATACATAGCCTAAAAAAAAAAGAGAAGAGGTCAAAGCTTCCTTTTCCATTATGCTTCTGCGGTCTGCGCCAGAGCCCTGGCCATCATCCTGAATCCACAGATTCATCCTCATTCAGCCAATTGCTGAAGACTTCCTGGCTTTAGTCTTCTGTCGTGTGTGCGTGCGTGCACATGTGTGTGTGTGCACATGAGTGTGTGTATGTAAACATGTATGTGTACATGTAAAGGTGTGAGCATAGGCATGCGTGGGGGGGGTGAGAATTTGTGTGAGCATGTGCATGTTCCACATGTATACATGCCTGAGTGTGAGTGTGTGTGCACACACATATATGTCTGGGCATGTGTGGGATATGTGTGCATGCCTTCACTCTGACTCTGTTTGAATTGGAAAGTGCTGGTAAGTTAATCATCCCTTCAGTGCTCAGCCAGCTTACGCAGGATCCAGCACAGCCGCTTGTTTTTGGAAGCTTAATTTTGTTGTGCAGAAAAAGGAAAAGCTGGCGCCAGATGGTGCGTGTGCTTCCACATGGTTGGTGGTGTGGGTGGAGCATCCTGGTCTCAGGGGCCGCGTGCGGGACCATCTCCCTCCCTGACTCTGTCCCCAGCCCTGCTGACCGTGGCTGCAGGCAGAGGTGTCCGCCAGGGGCCTGCCCCACTTGGAGCCACTGCTCTTTGCTGAATGTGAGGCTGGCTCAGCACTGTCGCCTGAGCGGAGCTGACCCATTTCTGACCATGGTCTCCAGGTAGGCCTGCAGGGTAGTTTCCTCCCCCATGAACATCACTTGTCCCTTATTCTTTTTTTTTTTTTTTTTTTTTTGTCCCTTATTCTTGTTGACAACTCAAGGGTGGCTGGCCACCATAGACTTGCTAAGTTTCTGATTCCTATCTCACAGCAGGGCTGGCCTAAGTTAGACTCCAGGGTGTGTGTGTTACTATTGTTTTATTTTAGGAGCCTTGCTGGTCATCTACTTGTAGATGTAGATATAGGGTGGAAGGTGGCTGTCTTTCTTTCCATAGGGTCATGACAGCTGCCCCAATCCTGCTGGTGTTGCCACAGCTCAAAGCAGTGGGAAGAGAATCTGCTCTTGGGCAGCTGAGGAGTGGCCCCTGAACTGACTGGGACACAACCTGTCATGTTCCAGGGAGGCTGCCAGGAGACGTGGACGGCCCAGAGGGTCAGCTGTGGTGGGACATGGGGGTAGGAGGTGTGGTGGCTCTACAGAGGGTCATCTAAGGGTATTGAAGTTTGGTGGTCTGGATCAAGTTGAAGGGTCATTCATTTATCCAGGGCTGAGGAGACACTTGGCCCATCACCAGATCCTGCCAATCTGTTTATTTTGTGTCTTATTTATGTCATATTATTTAAAAAATATTTTGATTATCAGTTTTGAGGAAAAAGTGCAGAAAGCCAGAAGGCTCCATCTGTGGCTTTCCAAGTCACCTGTTGGTGACAGTAAGTGTTCTGGATGTTTATGTAGACATGGACTTGCATGGAGAGGTTTAGCTTCTTTCCTCCTATCAGTTTTATGCTTATTATAGAGTATTTGCAGTATTTTCCTTTGACCAGGCCAAAAAATATGATTAAAAAAACATAAAAATAGTGTGTATACCTCAAGTGGGAGATTAAGCAGGATTTTGTGGAAAGTCTGGATTGATGCTTAAAGTGCTGGATTAGAAATGGACCACCTGCAACTTCCTCACTCGTGTGACTGCAGCTGACCCAGGTCATGGGACCCGAAACCCCTGGGCTGTGAGATGCACCTGCTAAAGTGACTCTTGTCCCTCGAATGCCCCTCTGAGAGGTCCTTAGAGTGGTAGGAGGCCCCGAAGAGGTGAGCAAAGCTGACTGGTGACCTCTGGTGACCACGTGCGGGCCCCTGTGCAGACTGTGGTGCACTCGAGGACCTGGAGGCAGACCCTACATGGAGGCCTCCACCTGGGTCACACGACTGCGGCCAATGGTGGTTGTTGACCTAGCCCTGAGACCCTCTCTGTGTTCAGAATCGTGGGGTCCTCTGGGGTTCTATCTCTCCTTCCCCCACCCCAAGGTTGCCATACACGTTTCTCTTCCCAGTTCCCTGGAACGGTCTCCATGCTGTTGGCCTGCTCCCACTCTGTTCACAGCCGCCTAGTCCTGGCACTCCAAAGACTTCCTTTCTCCTTGGAAGGCTCCATTAGCTCGGATCTGTCAGGTTCTCCTGGCACCTCCAACTTTCCTGTCAAGCAGCTACTTTACTTTTGTTGAAACCCATTAAGTTCTCAGTGTGATGCTAGAACTTTCCACATCATTTTTAAAAAAGATTTTATTTCTTCATTTGAGAGAGAGCAAGCGAGTGCATAAGCAGGAAGAGAGGCAGAGGGAGAGAGAAGCAGACGCCCCACTGACCAGGGAGCTGGACGTGGGACTTGATCTCAGGACCCTGAGATCATGACCTGAGCTGAAGGCAGAAGCTCAACTATCTGAGCCACCCAGCAGCCCCCTACACATCATTTTTTTAGTTACTCAGAATCCCTGTGGGCCCCAGTAGTATTTGTACTGGAGGTGGGTGAGGAGCCGAGACCAGCCCCTGGGCCTGTGGGGCCACCCCCAGCCTCCCAGGCTGCGTCCCACTCTTCTCCCAGACTGCCTTCCCCTTCTGGGGACTGCTTGCTCTTTCTGAGGGAGTATCAATGCTTTGTATGTGCAAGGCACCCGGTGCAACTTTAATCTGCTTTAATTTGTCCAAATTACCTTGGTTTCTACCTCTAGGGGGAAAATGATTGCATTCTACAACGTTGGAAGAGGTTGACTTCTTTTGCAATAAAGTTAGATTTTGGTAAAAGTATACATCATAAAATGCTACAGATGTGAGTGAGGAAAACAATTTAATTCATGGAAACTTTGGCTACCTGTGCGGATAATTGGACATTACGTATTCAGAGTGTTTTACATCTATGCCTTTCCTCTGCTTCTAAAAATAGTTTAAAACACTTTTCTTCTAGAGATTCCTGTCTTTATTATTTTGCTGTGAAGTGGGTAGACAAGTTGGCGATGCTTACATTTCCTGATTGTGTTGTAATTTACCATTATGAACTATTTTCACACGCATTCTTATGTTGATAATGTGAGATAAAAAGGGATCTGGTACTTAAGCAATTCATTCAGGGAATGTGAATCTCTTATCTTTATGTCTTTACAATGTTATTCCTTTATGATGTTTTCAAATTAGCTACCGTTTTTACCATATAAATGACTCTAATCTAAAACAAAGGAGGTGGTTTCTGTCTGTGTTCATCAATTTGCACACATTAGATGCGTATGATTCTTTGTATATCAGTTATACCTCAAAACTGTCAAAAATATAAGAAATAATTCCCATAGTTACTGATTGCAAAGACTACCCTTTGATCTTAAGTCATGTTCATGGTCTAGATGCCTTTTTCTTTTAATAAGTGTATTAATGGTTGGTAACAATGTCTCAGTTCTTTGAATTTGGAACTGAACGAGCACTACCTGTATTGGAACGAGTACTTGTATTGGAATAGATCATTGTCTAGTCCTTTATTTTGGTGAAGTCTTGACTGCTGGAGTTTGGAGCAAGTCAGATTTCAGAAAAAGAAATTGATTCCTTCAAGTCATTAGCTGAGGTGCCTGTCAGCAGGGAGACTGCTACTAATGGAATATTGAACACATCAGAACAAGGGCGAAAAAGTTGTTTTTTTTTCTTACAGTAGACCTTCCAGACTGCCTATTCTTTCCTGGTCTGAAGTGATCCATCAGACTTACAGGCTGTGTTTTCATTTCCCAGGGCATTGATTACTTACTTTGGGGGTGTTGAGTGGTCACGTTGAAGTGGTCAAACTGTTGGAATGTCTGAGACTTACATCTGACTCTGGATGGAAGAAATCCCCAAAAGTTTTGTGTTTCCTCTTTTTCTCAAAGGCACCTGAAGTCACATGATCACAGAGGTTACAGTGAGCCCGGGTAGTCGTGGAGGGTTAACAGCCAAATCCAGTAGGCTTCTGGCTCACCGCCCTCTGTGATGCTCCTGCGACATATGACGGTTCACAATTCCCTCCTGGCCAGGCTTCTCCCATAAGACCCTCCCCTGTTCTGTTTCTAACTTCTGCTGTTGGCTGGATTCTTTTGTCTCTCATGGGCCCTTGGCCATCTTCATAGAGTCTATCTGGTATCATATCTTTTCTTTGTAGACAAGTATTTTGTATTTCTGTTGATTTTTTTCTAGTATATTTTCTAGCAGGTTATGGGCAATATGGAGAAAAGTTATAGCATTTTATATAATAATATTGACCCTGAAAAACTTGCTGAATTCCCTGATCGATTCTGATGCATTTTTCAAAATAGGTCCTTTCATTTTTTCCCCTCAAAGGGCAATGATGTCTTTTAAAAATATGATGCTTTTGCCTTTTTTCCATTGGGGTTCCTTTTCTTCCCAAAGCTCACCTTATAATAGCTCAGGCTCAATTTGCAGAAACATGAAACATTAGTTAGTGAACTTATGAGGCATCATGATCTTATTTCTGACTTAACTGGGAATGCCACTGGAGTTTCAGATAGCATTTTGCCCATGAATTTAAGATAGTCATTTTTTTATCATGCTATTATTTTTTAAATTTGTTTTGTTAAGAATGTTAATTGGTAATAAATATTGAATTTATCAAAAACCATTTACAGTGTCTATTGAAATATTTGTTTGCTTATTTGATCTGACAGATTGATATTATAGTAATGTAGTTCAATATTAAATTCCATATTTCATTGTAATGTTCTTTGTCTCTCTTTTTAAGGATTTTATTTATTTGTGAGAGAGCAAGAGAGCAAGAGCACGGGAGGGGTGAGGGGCAGAGGAAGAGGGAGCAGCAGATTCCAGGACCCTGGGATCACGACGAGCCGAAGGAAGGTGCTTAACGCACTGAGCCACCTAGGCACTCCTGTAAAGTCCTCTTGATAATGTTGAATTCAACTTGCCAATATTTTAGGATTTCTCTGTCTATATGTATGCAAATTCTGCTAAATTTGCTATCAGAGTATTTTAGGTACTTAAAGTGAATAAAAACTTTGTATGCTTTCTTGTGCTCTATGGCATTTTCATCGATGATCATTTCCTTGAAATGATAAAAAATTACCTGAAGACTTATATATTTGTAGAACAGTTTCAGATTTACGAAAAAAGTCAAAGGCTAACACAGAGTGTCCCCATACACCTCACACCCACCTTCCCTTTATTGTTAACGTCTTATATGGAAATAGTACATAGATACAATTAATGAACCTATATTACTCATTACTATGAACAAAGCTCCATTCTTTGTTCCAATTTCTTCAGTTTTTACTGTCCTTTCTCTGTCCCAGATCCCGTTCTAGATACCGTGTTATATCTGGTCATCATGTCTCCTGAGGTTCCTCTTGGCTTCCTCAGATTTCCCTTGTTTTTGATGATCTTGATAGTTTTGGGGAGTACTGGTCATGTATCCCATTGGGATTTCCAAAAGGCTTTCTCATGGTTTGACAAGGATCGTGGGTTTTGGGGAGAAGGACCACAGAGGTTAAGTGCATTTCTCATCACATCCTATCAAGAATACACACTATGGACAGGACATCATGATTTTCTGGTTGAGGACTTGTTGGCCCAGTTTCTCCGCTGTAAAGCTACCCCTTCCTTCCATTCTTTGGTCTTGGGAAGGAAGTCACTCTATGCCACACACACTTAACAGGTGGAGAGCCATACTCCATCTCCTCCGGGACAGAGTATCATGTAATTTATTTGGAATTCTGCATGGGAGATTAGTCTCTTCTCCCTCTCTTATTTAGTTACTTAACTACCTATTTATACCTATATAGACTCACAGATATTGATCTTTTATTTTGGGTTATGATCCAATAGTACCTTATTTGTTTTGTTGCTCAAATCGTTCTAGTTTTGGGCCATTGGAAGTGATTTTTGTTGTTTCCTCTGTCCCTTGACATTGTGAGTTGTCTTTTTTTTTTTTTTCCCTGAGCCTTTCCTTACTTTCTGATCTTATAAGATGCTTCAAGCTCATCCTGTCCTCAAATTTATCATTTCGCTAAGGAACCTTGATTGCTTTTAAAGGAGAAAGATACTAAAAACCAAGATATGGATTTCAGATTTATGGTCTTTTTCAGAGGTAATTTTTGATGACATTTTGTACTTTTTCTTAAGTTGTTTTTGATAATTAAATTTTTTCAAATCCTCTTTCCCCCATTTAAAGTTTGATAGCTTTCCATGTATAAAGTATTTTAAAATCATTTTTAAGATGTTATTTCTAGCTGTTTTAAAAAATCAGCTTTGGGATTAATTTAGCTATTCTATCGATTTCTTCCTTTCAGTTCATTAATTTCTGAGCTGATCTTCACTACTGCATTCCTCTAGCCTCCTCGGGACTCTAACTTTCCAACTTACAAAGTTTATAACTTTTGAGTAAATGCTTAGTTCGTGTAGATTTTGTGTTTGCTTTTATAAGAGTGAAAGCATTCAAAGAAAAAGATTTGCTTTTCAATACAGGTTTGACTCCATACCCTAAGGCTGGGGTGCTACAGCTCTAATGAATAGGACCGACATTTTTAGAAAGTGTACTTGTATTTACTCTTTAATCAAAAGTTATTTGTGGGGATGTTTTACAATCTCTGGAAGGAAGTATTTTATTGAAGCTGTTGTTAATACATAACTTCTTCCTGTCTTTAGTTAAGGTCATGTTTTTGGTAGTAACTCTGGATACACATTAGCAGATTATCTTCTCCCAGTGAGTCCACAGGATAGAGCCCATTAGTAAATTCGTGTGATGTTCACACTTTCTGTGTCCTGGCTTCAGCGTCCGTGGCCTGTTTCACACTGAATTTCGTGTCCTGCTCCATTTCGGTTGTTTTTAGTCAAATGTTCTTTGTATTTGGATCTCCTCTTCCTTACAGATTTTTGAGGAGATGCTTTTTTCTCTTGAGGATTTCATGACACTTTTCCTTTTATTATGAATCATCCCTTAAATTGATATAAATGACCCTCATTGTTACATTGAACTCATTTTGTCTTGAACTCTGCTTGGTCTGATATTAATTGTGCTCCAATTTCTTTTTTGCAGATGTTTTCCTGATCTTCTTTCATCTTTTTATTTGTAACCTAACTGCATTATTTTATTTTTCATCTGCAAGCAGCACATGTGCTGATAGTGTTTATTAACACAGTTTAGAGAGTTTTTGTCCTGTCGGGTAGGGGTTTTGCTTGATTAAATAGGTCGTTGCTATGAGCATGTTTAAATTATCTTCAATCTTCTGCTTCTCCTTCTCTTTCTTCTCCTTTGAAAGAGGAGGCCCACCTCCGAAGGAAATGCGATAATTATTTGCCATTTTTCGGTTCTACCTCCACATGGTAGAAGCCAGAAAAGCACATTCCCAGCCGCCCTTGGGCCTGGATGCAGACATATGACCTGGACCTGGGATCCAATGTGCCCATGTGACTTCGAATCTGAGGAAGTGGGGGACCTTACGGAGTGCACTTTCTGGAAGGGAGCGACCAAGCTTTCTTGTTCAGGTGATGACAGTGGTGGAGGGCCTGGGTCTGAGGCACCGGTGCTCACCAGCCTGGGGTCTGCTACCTATGGGGAGCATAGGGCCTGACCCTCGGTGTGGCCTCAGGCATTATTCCCAGCTACCAAGTCCATGCTTGAGTGTCTATCTAGACCCTGGATATCCTTTCACAAATCCTTTTCCTGCTTACGCTGGCTAGTGGGGAGGGCGCGCTCTCCTATGTAAGACCAGGATGGTATCAGGAGTGGAGGTGAAGCTCTAAAAGCCTATAACCCATGGCATGTCAACCAAGCAGGGTAGGAAGTAGGTCTTCCTGCTGGGGGCCACCCCCAGGACCTTAGGAGGTACAGTGGCATTAGCACTAGGCAGGTGTGAAGGTGTGAACTCCTTTGTTTCGGGTGCCCTAGAGATAGTCATGCGACCTTGTTTTTCTGGGTTGTCTGGGTGTATCCATGACTCTTGTGAAGCCAAATACAGAGGTTGTCCATTGGCCAGCCACCAATCCCTTAGAAATAGAACATTAGCAGCAATGTCCACAACAGCCAGACCATGGAAGGAGCCACGATGTCCTTTGACAGATAAATGGATAAAGAAGATGTGGTCTATATATACAATGGAATATTACTCAGCCATCAGAAACGATGCACATCTACCATTTACATCAACATGGATGGAGCTGGAGGGTATTATGCTGAGTGAAATAAGTCAATCGGAGAAGGACAATCATTATATGGTTTCACTCCTACGGGGAATATAAGAAATAGTAAAAGGGATTATAAGGGAAAGGAGGGGAACTGAGTGGGAAAAATCAGAGAGGGAGACAAGCCATGAGAGACTTCTGACTCTGGGAAATGAATAAAGGATAGTGGAAGGGGAGATGGGCAGGGGGTTGGGGTGACTGGGTGATGGGCACTGAGGGGGGCACTTGACAGGATGAGCCTTGGGTGTTATGCTATATGTTAGCAAATTGAATTTATTTAATTTTTTATTATTTTAAAAAATAAATTCTATTTATTTACTTGGGTGACACAGAGAGAGGCAGAGACACAGGCAGAGCGGTAAGCAGTCTCTCTGTGGGGAACCCATTTCGGGACTCTATCCCAAGGCCCTAGGATTATGACCTGAGCCAAAGGCAGATGCTCAACCACTGAACCACCCAGGTGCCCCAGCATACTGAATTTAAATAAAATAAAAATAAAATAAAATAATCCTAAAAAAAGAGAAATAGAATACAAAACACTAATGACACATTTACATTTTAAATGTAACATTCAAGTCGAGTGGCGCCAGCCTGTCTTTCACAAAAGGCCTTCAGGCTCAGTGAGGTTACTGACCCGGCCTGCGTGGTGAGTGCAGAGTGAAGCTCTCCCTACAGAGTGTCAGGATTGGCATGAGGCCTCTTTCCTGGGGACGGTCACTCAGCTGCCCTGAAGCCGGGGGCAGCTACCCACTTCTGGCTGGTGCCAATGACTACATTCTTGAACGAGGCAGTCAGTGCTCTGGAGCTCTGGTTCTGCTACGGAGGGTCGAACATGTGGTGTTTTCTCTAAGAATAGCCTTTAAAATCCATCCCCATATTTGCTGTAGGTAGAGGAAATTTTCCCAGACACTAACATATGGTTTGTGGTGCCGTTGCCAGCTTTGGTCTCCGTTTTTCTTGGCTCCACATCGCCACACCATTCTGGGGGCACTGCTGTCTTCTGTGCGGTGCCCCATGGCTGTCCTAACAATGACTGCAGAGGTAGTGTCTTGAACCAAAAGATTTTTATCCTACAGTTCTATAGGCTGGAAGTCTGCTGGGGGTCCCACTGGGCTGAAACCCAGGTGTTGGCAGGGTTGTGTTCCTTCCTGAACAATCCTCATCTAACAAAACAAACTTCCAGATGCTGCTCACATTACCATGGTCCCTAGGCTCCTCCGTCCATCCCCAAGGCTGGGAACCTTGAGCTGAGTCCTTCTTGCCTGGCCATCTGTCTGCTTCCCCATTCTGACTTCTTCATCTACTTCTGGTCCCTGTGATTCCATTGGCTCTGCCTGGATAACACGATAATCTCAGCTCAAAGTCAGCTGATGGCAAGGCCTTATTTCCATCTATAACCTAAGTTCCCCCGTTTCCACATAACCTGCCATATTCTTAGGTTTTGAGCATTGGGACATGCACCACATAACCTGTTTGGTTGGGGGCATTATTCTTCCTGCCACACACGTGGTATGTATGTATGTATGTATGTATGTATGTATGTATGTATTATTTGTATATTTTTTAATTGGAGTATTTATTTATTTATTTATTTATTATTTATTTGTATATTTTTTTATTGGAGTTCGATTTGCCAACATATAGTATAACACCCAGTGCTCATCCCATCAAGTGTCCCCCTCAGTGCCCGTCACCCAGTCATCCCAAACCCTGCCCACCTCCCTTTCCACCACCGGTTGTTCGTTTCCCAGAGTTAGGAGTCTCTCATCTTCTCTGTCTCCTTCTCTGATATTTCCCACTCATTTTCTCCCCTTTCCCCTATAATCCCTTTCACTATTCCTTATATTCCCCGTAGGAGTGAAACCATATAATTTTTGTCCTTCTCCGATTCACTTACTTCACTCAGCATAATACCCTCCAGGTCCATCCACGACGAAGCAAATGGTGGGTATTTGTCATTTCTAATGGCTGAGGAATATTCCATTGTATACATAGACCACAGCTTCTTTATCCCTTCATCTTTCGATGGACACCGAGACCCCTTCCACAGTTTGGCTATTGTGGACATTGCTGCTAGAAACATCGGGGTGCAGGTGTCCCGGCGTTTCACTGCATCTGTATCTTTGGGGTAAATCCCCAACAGTGCAATTGCTGGGTCGTAGGGCAGGTCTATTTTTAACTCTTTGAGGAACCTCCACACAGTTTTCCAGAGTGGCTGCACCAGTTCACATTCCCACCAGCAGTGTAAGAGGGTTCCCCTTTCTCCGCATCCTCTCCAACATTTGTGGTTTCCTGCCTGGTTAATTTTCCCCATTCTCACTGGTGTGAGGTGGTATCTCATTGTGGTTTTGATTTGTATTTCCCTGATGGCAAGTGATGCAGAGCATCTTCTCATGTGCATGTTGGCCATGTCCATGTCTTCCTCTGTGAGATTTCTCTTCATGTCTTTTGCCCATTTCATGATTGGATTGTTTGGTGTTTATGCAGTTGTAAATCACGGCAGCTCGGCTGACATTGGGAGGAGCTACCGTGGTCCTGGCTGGCATGCTACAACGCAAATGCAGAGTTTCCAATGTGATTGTAAAGTGGAATATTTACGTGACACTCAGGTTGCCAGTAACTGCAGTGCTGGGAGCAGCTACACAGAGTTCTCCTACTTGCAGTGTTATAGTGGAATTCGTGTGGAAGGCTTCATCGTGGACCCAGGTGAGGTGCTTTAAAGGTATAAGGGCCAGGGCTATCTGCAGCTCCCTCGGACAAATGGACAGCTCGCTTCATATCCATCTCTCATTTAGTATTTAAATTTAAAATAATTTTAAACATACAAAAAAGTTGCAAAGAGTACTGAGGTCCCCCGTAACTTTGCATCCTCTCAGGCACAATCACAGTACAATCATGAAAACTAAAAAAACTAAGAAAAACTAAGAAATAAAAATGTTAGCTAGGTTGTAGACCCTCAGACCTCACCCGTATTTCTGCTGGAGTCCTATCTGCCCCGGGGTCGAACCCAGGACCTGTGCTGCACGCAGCTGGCCTATGTCCTTGGTTGATTCCATCTGATCCTCAGTCTTTCCTTGTCTTTATGCTCTTTACACATTCAGAGAATGCTGGTCAGGAATTTTGTAGAATGTCCTCCATTTTTTTTTTTTTTTTGGTAAGATTTTTATTTATTCCCTATGAGAGACACAGAGAGAGAAGCAGAGACACAGGCAGAGAGAGAAGCAGGCTCCCTCCCAGGAGCCCGATGCGGGACTCGATCCCAGGACCCCAGGATCACAACTTGAGCCAAAGGCAGATGCTCAACCACTGAGCCACCCACGTGTCCCTAGAATGTCCTTCAGATTGGTGTTGTCTGATATTTTCCTTGTGACCAGATTGAAAGAATACACTTTGAAGATCACCACGCTTTTCATTCTGAGTTTTGTGAATATTCAGCTATTTCCTTAGCCTTTGCCATAACCTCTCACAAGTTACACGTCCCTTTGGATTATCTCCAACTTTTGCCTCTCGTAGGACCTACCTGTTCATAATTTGCCAACTCAGGTGACTCTCCTCCAGCAGCGCATCTCATGGGTGCACACACATGGCACGGCTGCAGCTCAAGACCTCACATCTAAGACCACAGCTTCTGAAGGTACCTTTTCCCAATACAACCCCTTGCGCTGTTCTTTCCATTCTTTGACTCATTCTAATCTTGACCCCCGCCCCCATTCTGGATGTCTGGTTTCATACCTTCCCATTTTCTGAGCTTGGCAGGTGACCCCAAGATGTGAGTTATCACTGGTGACACCAGCCTGTCTCTGGCTTTGCTCGTTTCCTTTCAGCTGACTCGTCAATCATCTGTCACACACGTTGTCGCTGGTGAACCCTGGGCTTTCTCACTGCCATCCTCATTTTCCCTAGGGCAACCCAGTCATCCTTTTGCTTTTTGTTCATATAATGCCAAGTAAATAGGTAAGTAAATAAATAGCCTTGCTAATTGTCTTGCTGAAATCAGAAACAAACCTTGGCTTTAGTATAACATATACAACCGTCTTTTGTGTATTTTCAGGTAGCTTTTAATTCCAAATATTTTGGCCTCGCTCGGGTCTCTAAGTGGATCTCTTCTATGCAGCCCACAGAAAGGTCAACTAGCATCTTTAACTTGCTCCAAAAGTCCTTCCTCTCCTGCTCACAATTACCTGGGGCCTGACACACAATATTTCTTCCTCCTCCCTGTCCCGAAGAGCAGGTCTGTCCTGTGCTCTGCCGCCACCCCCTCTGCCCAGGTGCCCTGTCTCACTCTGCCACCTTCCACGGGGCCCAACCCAGATCTCTGGTCTCCTCCTCTGTCCCCTGTAAGTCATTTCTCTGCACTTCCTGCAGACTGTCTCTCAACAACAAAGATGCTGACACCTGCTCTGTTCCACAGAATGTCTTCAGTCGCCAGACCCGCCCTCCTTCTCGCTGAGGGTCTCCAAATCATGAGATCATGTGAGCCTCCAGGCCCCCACTTCTCTTCATTCCTTGTATTAAATTCTGACCTCATTCCCTCCATGGCACCAGAACTCTTCAGCCCAATTGCTGCAAGTCATGGCTCTTCAGTTTGCTCAGATGGCCATGCACCTGTTACCCACTCCGATTCTGTCTTCTACTCTGGCTCACTGTTCTGCAAATTCCAGAAGAGAGATTCCTCAATGTGCACCTGCCAGGTCCTTCCCCTGACTCACCGCTCTCAGCTGGGATCCCCATCTCCTTCGGGCGAAATCTAACTTGCCTAGGATGCAGCATATTTCTTAGCTCTTGCCACAATAACACTTCTTGACAAAATGTCACAAAAAATGGTGGCTTGTTTATGTGTGGCGGGAGAAATCTCTGCTGGTCTGCTACCCATCCGGATCCATCTTTGTGTGGCCTCCATATTCTTTCTCCGCACTGGATCCTGTTCACCAAACGACGTCTGCATCGCTCCCTCTGTGTTTTACACATACCCTACCTGCTGCATGGAGAGACTAGTCCTGGAAGCACCCCATTTGTCTCCCTAGATCCAGCACTGAAAGTATCCTTACCTCCCAGCCTGGATGGGGTGCTCACACACTGCATTCCCATCATACTGCTTCTACCAGTGTCTGAACACTTTTTTTTTTTTTGGTGAATATTTATTTATCCTTATTCTATCTTTTCCAGAAGTTGTAAGTTCCCTGAATTCAAGATGTTTTTTCCTCAGCTCTCTGAATAGAACCAACTCCATCCTATATACTCAATAAATATTTGTTGATTCAATGAATGGGTGTTGGTATGGATGACTGCCTCCAAGCAGCATTTCATTATCCAGTTCATGCTATGAAATTCTAGAACATTATATCATCATATTTTAAAATGTATTAAAAATCACACACACATTCAACACCATTTACAGAACAATTTTCTTCTACCTTTTATGACCATCTTTGTTTCCTTTAATAGCTAAGTTAGAGTAGAATATTATATCTCCCCTCACATTTTGGATCAATATGATTTATTTTCTTTCAACAGCATCTATATTGGGTGACAATTACATGGAAGCCTTGTTATTCTTAGATTTTTGCCTCAGGCACAGAACAACTATGTTTCACCTATAAAAGATGAGCTCAAAATAGATTTCTTAATGTGATCTCCAAATTAATTCAAATATCATCCAATTTTGACTTAGTGTACTTCAGAACCTATGTGAATACTTTCATTATTCTGGAAAAAGAAGAGTAAACACTTCCATATTCTGATCCCAGCTGGTGCTAACTGAATCACATAAACTTTAATCTATCAAATTCCAAAATTCATTCATGTCCAGAGGAAGGACTTTAGGAATGTAAAATTAACAAAAGATATTGCTAGAACCAATACGTGAGCTTTGAACATAACCAGAAGTCAGAGTGGTATTAGCAATTTATTAATTTCTGTTCAACTAGAAATCTAAATTTGTATTTGCCAAATATGAAAGAACTCCGTTACATTTTAGGTTTTTTTCTTACACTCTGTTCACTCAACACCCATTTTTGTAGGATCAACTTTCTGTTGGCACAAAAGCCCAATCCTATGGGTCCTTCCTCCTATCCTCTTACTGAGATGCCCCATGATTCTCCATGCTGGGAGCTGTCTCTCCCTGCAATGAGTAATAAACACAAGTTGTTCAGCTCTAAGTGAACTTCCAGTGGCCCTTAGCTGGAGAATATTGGCTGCACTTAACAGGAAACCCCAAATAATAGTGGCTTAAACAATAAGGGCTTATTTTCTCTGGAGAAGTTAGGGGCTGCAATCCAGGCAAGTGTGACAGTGCCTGAATGTCATCAGGGACCAGTTTCCTTCTACTTGGCTTCTGTCAGCATGTGGCTGCTATCACCATGTATAACTCATGGTCCAACAGGCTGCTGGAGCTCCAGCCATCATGTCTGCATCCTATGCATCAGGAATAGGAATAGAGAGAAGGGAGAAAAGAGAGTATCAATCTTCTTTAAGATTTCCCAGAAATCTTCCACATACGTTCACTTATATTTTACTGACCACAATTTAGTCACATGGCCACACATTATTGCAAAGGCCGATGGGAAACATAGCCTTATAGCTGAGCACACTGTCACCCCAAATAGAGTTAGGATCTCAGGAGAAAGGGAGGAAGAGACATTAGTTAGGACAGCAGTCATCTCTGCCACAAAGTGTACTGCTTCCCAGCACCTTCTCTGACTAAAGCTATACCTGGCTTCTATTTGCTCCCATGGGCTCAGTGTCCACAGCTCTTGCAGGCTCTTCAAGGAGCTGTGTGGTCTGGCCCCATCCTGTGTGGCCAGTCTTGGGGCAAGGTGCTCCTGCCAGGCTGGCTTTCTTGCCTCGGGACTTGGACACCTGTCTCCCGGTGGAGCTGCCCTCCCCTTCTTTTTGTCCACACATCCCCCTTATTGTCCTGGGCCCTGGGGAATCTAGGTCATACCATTCACCTGTTCATGAGCAAAAGAAGCTCTGGTGGTGCAGGAACTCTTCTGAGTGTGTGGATAGGACATGGGGAAAACACAGTCCTTGCTCCTCTGTAGTGTCTATTCTATAAACACATGAAAAAAATCTCCCTTTCATGTGAGGGGGGTCGAGGAGAAGGGGATGAGTCCAGAGGAAAAGCGAGGCTGGAGTTACAGAGAATGCATAGGGCCAGGAAGGACCCTTAGCAGGAAAAGATGGGCCTCGTGGTTGGTAATGGAATTGTAATAGGATCAGATCCAGGCCACCAGGGACCTCTGGTCCCAATGTCCCCTCCACTCCAATCTTTCTTGTTCTGAGCGAGGAAGGAGGGGTAGAGGCTAAAGGGATGGGGCTGTGACTTTAGACAATGTGTCTGTGGAAGGCCTATGGAGAAAGTGCCATTTGAGCATGAGCCTCAGTAAAGGGAAGGAAAGAGCCTTGTGGGTGGTGGGAAGAGTATTGCAGGGTGAGTGACCCGCTGTGCAAAGGACCTGGGGTCTGCACTTGATTGACATATCCAGGGAACAGGAAAGAGGCCAGTGTGGCTGGAACAAAGGGTTCAAGAGTGAGTAGTAGGAGTTCTGGAGATGATGGGGTCAGGTCACATAAGGCCTTGGGGCTCATATAGGGACTTCAGATGAGATGGGAGACTGTGTGTGTGTGCGATGATTGGTTTGTATCTATTGCTGTGTCTTTCTTTAGCAGAGCCCCTGCCAGATAGAAATGTTAAGCCCCCAGTTGAATTTTTGTGGTTGGTTTGCATTTCTTCCAGAACAGAATACATTGTGCGATTTTTTGTTTTTGTTTTCTGTTTGTTTGTTTGTTTGTTTGTTTGTTTTTGCAGATTTATTTCTCTTTACACAGAGTTTGAGAGTATGGGGTCATCCTGCCACCAGAGTGTGTTGCCTGCAAGGCTAGTTCCAAGTGACAAGCCACAGGCAGAGACCATAGGCCACCACAGGTTGATACAAAGAGCAAGACTGATCTCACAGTGGTGTTCAGAGGTCAGTGGACCCACTGTGGATTCACACCCTTCCCCGCCCCTGTTCTTTGTGTTTGGGTTTCTACTCAGATCACCCTTACCTCGCCAGCACCCCAAATAGAGATTCAGAAGAAAGCAGGACACATGGTGTGGAGTAACGAATGGAAGATTGTGGGTCTCCCCCAACCACATGATCAAATCACAGCCTGTCTTTGCTCCAGCAGGTCTGGGAGCCAGGCAGCTCGGGGTCCCCAGCACAGCCGGCCCACTCTGGGTCTTGTCAGTGAGTGCCTGTGAGGAAGGACGGAGGGCCGCGTGGTACAGGGAACACCTGGGCCCTGCCGGCCGCCCCTGCAGGTGGCCAGCATGCAGGCAGAAGCAGGACGCGGCCTGGCAGCAGCTGAGGCCCGCAGAGAGCCTGGCAGTGGTTGCTCTGCAGGGTCTCGGGCCCATTTAGGTTAAGTAATGACAATTACTGTAGGGGAGGCAAGTTAGAACAACAGCAGGTGTTTCAATCCAGCCAGGGCTGCCCAGTCGCTGAGACCCAGACCCTGGAGCCCTGGAGCCCCAGACCCTGGAGGCCCTCATCTGGGGCCTGCCTTCCCCCTGGCGGGGGGTGGGGTGCTAGATTCACAGATCTTCCCGAACAGAGCACTTGCAGACCAGGAAGAGGTTGAGGAGGTCACTGGTGTGAAGGGAGAAGGGGCCACACCCAACCTGACACCAGCCCATCCCAGCACCTGAGATATGAGGGGCGTGTGCTAGCCATTCATTGAATCTTAGAATTTGCTTTTAAAATTTGATATCTGTAGCATAACCTAAGATTGGAAACAACAATTTGTCCATATGGGTGCATTTTCAAGAAGGCACAATTCTTGATGCTTCCAGAAATGGGACTGTTGTTCTGATGGAGTCAGTGACACATCCTGTGTCCACGCCACCTGGCCCATGACCCCGCAGGCGTCTCCCTGGGTCTGCGCTAACGAGTGAGGGTGGCGGGGGTGGCCGCGGCCCTCGGTGTGCGAGCCTCTGCGGTGAGATGTCACCGAGGGCCGGAGTGGGGACGGGGCATCTCCAGCTGGCTTAGGCGTCTTGGGGTGAAACAGGTGAGTAACTGGTACCTTGGTGAAGAACCCCGGATGTGCATCCCAGCCCGGCAACCCTGCGGCTTTAATACACCAAGTGGAGACACGCAAATAGGACAGGCTGACCTCTGCTCAGGGTTTCGGTGACTGTTTTTTGTGATTTTGAAGTCTGTTAAAAGCCAGAATTAACATGCTGCTTGTGTCCTGAGAATGTAAACAAGATAGTAAGATTTGTCTGGATTGGAGGAACTACGCCGAATGTAAATTGTATGTGCATTTAAAGCAGCCTACAGTCTATGACTGCATCCATGCAGCTTTAATCTTTATAAATATTGCGTTAGTTTTGTGTGCCGCGTGATAAATTACCACAAACTTCAGATCTTTAAACAATACCCCGGGGCACCTGGCTGGCTCCGTTGGAGGAGCGTGTGACACTTGATCTTATGGTCCTGAGTTCGAGCCCCACGTTGGGTATAGAGATTCCTTGATATAAATAAATTCAATTTAATTAAAAAAAAACAATACTGCATTATTACCTCCCTGTTTTCTAGCTCAGAAATCTAGGCAGCCTGGGCCAGGTTTTTTTTTTTTTTTTTCCCCATTGGATATCTGTATGTTTTCTTTATTTTTTTTTATAAATTTATTTTTTATTGGTGTTCAATTTGCCAACATATAGAATAACACTCAGTGCTCATCCCGTCAAGTGCCCACCTCAGTGCCCATCACCCAGTCATCCCCACCCCCCATCCACCTTTCTATCACCCCTAGTTCGTTTCCCAGAGTTAGGAATCTTTCATGTTCTTTTTCCCTTTCTGATATTTCCCACTCATTTTTTCTCCTTTCCCCTTTATTCCCTTTCACTATTTTTTATATTCCTCAAATGAATGAGACCATATAATGTTTGTCCTTCTCCAATTGACTTACTTCACTCAGCATAATACCCTCCAGTTCCATCCACGTCGAAGCAAATGGTGGGTATTTGTCGTTTCTAATGGCTGAGGAATATTCCATTGTATACATAAACCACATCTTCTTTATCCATTCATCTTTCGATGGACACCGAGGCTCCTTCCACAGTTTGGCTATTGTGGACATTGCTGCTAGAAACATCGGGGTGCAGGTGTCCCGGTGTTTCACTGCATCTGTATCTTTGGGGTAAATCCCCAGCAGTGCAATTGCTGGGTCATAGGGCAGGTCTATTTTTAACTCTTTGAGGAACCTCCACACAGTTTTCCAGAGTGGCTGCACCAGTTCACATTCTGGGCCAGGTTCTTTGCTCAGTGACCAGCTGGCTGAAATCAAGGCATTGGCCCAACAAGACTTTGATCTGTGGCCAGGCGGGTAAGAAGGCCTTTCCAGGCTCCACTGGGTATTGGTCAAATTCAGTTCCTTGCTGTGTTAAAATACAGTGTATTAATAGAAAATTTGAGGTTCAATCAGGCCATCTGAGTAGGAGATGATTTCCATCGAAAAGCAGCTTGTTTCTCATGGTTCCCTAGAGGCAAGGGTGTGCCCACAGCACACAGGGAAGGCCATACAGGGAAGCAGCAGGGTCAGCCAGGAGGCAGATGGGGGGTGGGGACGAAGAGTGGCACAGAGCCTTTATTGTGGCTTCCAATGGAAGGAACAAGAGAGGCAGGGCAAGCATGTTCAGGATTGGCTAGTTTGAATCATTTCATGACTCAGGGGCATAGGTGCTGTCAGGAGCTGTCCTGTGTCTGGCCCTGGGGTGATTAGGGCAGGTGGGCAGTGGCCTAGAGTGTGAGAATCCAACAGAAGATGTTGGGCTGTGGGCTCTGGATCAGTTGGTTTGCATTTAGAAGGTGCTCTTCAGATGAATTATCTACTGTCTTTAGGAACTGTCTAATTCTGGGAGGGTGGTCCCTCCAGGGTCGGCAAGGCATCAGCACCCTAACAATAAAAGATGTAGTTAATGCAGCCACTCCATCCCCTCAGCCAGCAGCCAGGGGTGGTGTCCTTTCATGCTTTGATTGTCTCTGACCACCCCTTCTGCCACCAGCCAGAGAAAACTTGGGGTTCTTCAGGGCTTCCCTACTAGATGAGATCTGCCTGGATAACCTCCCTTCTCAACTGATTAGGAAACTTCATTATGGCTGCAAAATCCCTTTCACCATGTAACCTCCACAATCGTGGCCAGCATAGCTCACAGTCCCGGGGATGAGGAGGAACATCTTAGAGTTCTCCTATACATGGAGGTTATGAAAGTAGGGTCTCCTCCAGAACATGAGAGACTCCTAACTCTGGGAAACGAATAAGGGGTGGTGGAAAGTGGGGTGGGCAGGGGGTGGGGGTGACTGGGTGATGGGCACTGAGGGGGGCACTTGATGGGATGAGCACTGGGTGTTATTCTATATGTTGGCAAATTGAACACCAATAAAAATAAATAAATAAAAAAATAATAATAATAAAAAGAAAGTAGGGTCTCCTCTTTGAAGAAAACTTGGCAAACCAGAAATCTACACAAAGGAAAATTTAAAAATCACTCAGGATTTCATTGCTATCAATATATTTCCTTTGAGTTTTTTACTGTCCATTTCCACAGTTAAAAATGTAACACGCTTACAGTTGTGTGTCCCTCTGAATTTCATTAAAAGTCTCCATATTATTATAGATCCTTTATGATAATAATTGCCAGGAACTGCAAAGTAAATATGTACTAACTTTCCCCTTCATATTGGTTATTTAGGTGATTTCTAAGCTTAATATTTATGACTATTTCCTTAGGAGAAGTTCCTAGAAATAATATTACTGGATCAGAAGGTGTATACATTTTAGGTCTCCTGATTTACACTCCCAGCAGCAGAATCTGGTCTCTATCTATAGATATGTAAAACTCTTTCCTTCCTTCCTGACTCCCTCTTTTTCTTCCCCCTCTCTTTCGGTATTTATGTTTTCAATAGTATAACATGAAAATAGAAAATGTATTCTAGTCTCACTTCTCTTACTTCCAAAGAGATAAAAAGTTGTTCTTCATCATCTGCACAAAACCACTTGGTTATGATGTTCCCTGGAAACCTGTTGGAATACTTCTCATCAACTGACTCATTATGGAGTTATCAGAGACGGAGCTCATCTAAATGCTTAGATTTCTAGGGGTCCAAGGAAGGCTTGGGGCATGGGGTTTTGCTTCTAAAATCCTTTTCTCTGGTCCCTAGGATCCCTCTGCCGGTCCCTGTGTATCCATCCAGCAAGGTTCGCTATGGAATCTCTCACAAGTCAACTCTGAGAGTGACGTCCCCATGCACGCTTCATTAAGCCCCATCTCTCCACTGTTCATTCCTTCACTGGCCAGCCTGTAATTTTCCAAGGTGACCACCCGGTAGATTAGGAAATCCTTATCCAAATAGGTGAGTGGATAAGAATTGGCTTCTCTCCCCAGTTCTGGCAGCATTTAATTGTAGTAGGAGTCTTGTTTGCCATTCTGACTCTACTTAGACAGGGTTTTAGCAGGAGGGCTCTTTACATAAGTGATTCACAGACTCCTGATCAGAGAAGACAGTAAAGGAGGTCTCTGAACTATTTAACAGATGTTTCCAACAACTAAAACACAATTGCTTAGATAGGAGCATAGAAATAACTACAATGTGAAGCTTCACTGCTGACTAGAATTGTAGAAATCTGATGTGCCTAACTGGTTTTTCTAAATAGATCAATGACTATCTATAATTATTTATATAATATTTATCTATGATAACAAGTGAGAAAGCAATTTTTCATTACTTTATAGAGTTTTGTTAAAAATCACTGTATAGACTGCTGGATACGTGGTTTCCTAGAAGGTTGACTCTGATGAGGAAAGTCCCCTCTGCACAGAGCCAGTGAGAGATGTTCCAGAAGAACCTTCTTAGAAAAACTTCTCACTGTATGGAGTCTCCATCCTCCCCCAAATTTCATTATGTGGAAGCTGCAAGGTGCAGCTGGAGATGATAACCTTGGGGAAAGCCTAGAAAATTGGTAGTAATAACTAGTAATTCATTCATTAAGCTCCATCCCCCTTTGTCAGCTGTTTTGATGGGCCTTTTCCAGAAACTTCCATGGCTCATTACTGTTACTAGTTGTCTCAGCAAGAGGCTGTGTTTTGAATTCACCATGTATGTCTGAATGGCAGACTTTTTTTTTTTTTTTCCCATCTCTGGCAGGAGTTCAGTACTATTAACTGTTAAGAACTATTGACAGTTCTCTTCAAGGTCCCAACTGTTATTTATGCTAAGATTGATCTGTGCTTCAACACAGAAGGATGAATGGCCACATGCTGAGTTGACTTATGGCAGTTTTCTATAGCTTAGCCTGTTTCACATCCTACCGTGGAAACCTGCTTTACCTTAGGGTCTTTGAGACATATGCTCCATGCTGGTCCATGGTGGGTGGTGCATGAATACAGGACATCTCTTGCTCACCCCTTCATGGATCTTAGACTCAAGCCCAGTAGTTTGCTCCCTGCCAGACATAATTTTTATATTATTCTAAGTTGTGTCACAGTAAATTATTTTAGGTTGAAAATCTTAGAGGACCAGTAATTAATATCCTTGCTTTTCCTCCCTGAATTGGGCATCAGTTGGGAAATAATGTAGAGGTCCAGCCACTGGGGACCAAACCTTATTACCAAAAACCCTTTTTTGAATTTTTTATGAATTATACTTTTTTAAAGATGAAATATTTTAAAGGATTTTGCCACATTATATTATCATTGCAACTGGTGTAAATTTACAATGTGTCCCTTTTTTCAAAATGGACTAAATCAAATCAAGTTTCCATGAGATGGAACAATGAAAAGCTGTTTCTGAATCTTTGAAGTGGTTTTTTTTCCCCCCTCTGGTATTGGTCAGTGATGTACTTTACTTTTATTTTATATTTTTACTTTTTGCTACCCTATAACCTTTCTTAAACAATAGAATATGATTTTTATTGAATGTAACACACCTTAATTCTACTTATACATTCACCTGGTCACTAAGTTTTCTTCCCTGGGGGAGACCTCTTATAGCAGGGTAGAGAGAATAGACCCGATTACGTACTTCATTCAGACAGGCAGAAAGTTAGCAAAGGAGAAAAAAAGGTCCTACTTGGGCTACCCAGTTTCTCCTCTCAAGTTCACTGGTACCAGAAACGGGGTCACCTCCCTTGGGGTGGAATGAGGATAGGTGGGTCTGGGGGCAGGACTGGTACTCCCACAGAGCTCCTTCTGTGTGGAAACAAGGAGGAGGAAACAAGGTCTTCCGGACTGTCTTCAGGAGGGGATTTATGCCTCAGCCAGTTAGGTGCATGTTTTTAGGAAAGTAAATTTGGAAGTTTTTGTCTATAAGCACAGCTCTCACTAAAAGCTGACTTAATCTGTGAATTTTCTAAGGTCTTAGCATTTTCTCTTTCAATTTTTCCTGTAAGCCCTATGGATATACTTTACTGCTCACTGGTCACACCAACACGTGGGAGGGTGGATTAGTCAGGCTTTGCTGAGATAATGTTGTGCATCAGAGAAACCCAAGTATCAACGGCTTCCGGGAGCAAATGCTTTTTCTTGCTTAAGGTAGAGTGAGTTGGCTGACATTTGCGGGGCTTGAGTATGCTTGGCTCCAGACTGTTGGGGTCAGTTCTGTCCTGGTGTTTCCTCATTCTGGATCACTGGCCCCTGGGACAGGTTTTGCTCATGGTGGAGGACAGGATCGCTAGCACTGAGCAAAGCCCTGCGGTGGCATACGAAGCTGCCACTTGCATGGTGCCCGCTCACCTTTTAGCAACCAAAACAACTCAAAAGTGCATGCCCAACACGGAGAAGGGCCAGGAGAAGGAATATTTGGTGAACAGCAATGCAATCAGCCACAGCAAAAATAAAGCTTCAGCAGGTGAAAAAGGAAGTGGGCGGGGAGCATTTTTGCGGACCACTTCCTTAGTTGGGTGTCTCCTGTCTTGCTCTGGAGTCAGACAGCGTCATGCTTGGCTGCTGACCCGTGACTCTTGAGCTGTGACCAAGAGCTGCGGAATAAAGCAGCTGGGAGGAGAGCGCCAGTGTAGACAGGGGGGGAGTTTCGGATAGTTTAAGGAAGGAGAGGCCCACCAGGCCGGAGAAGTTGGCAGGGAAGAGGGTTGCGTCTGCACGTGCGCATTCATCTATTCCCATCAGAGGAAGCAGAACTGGCTTATCAACGGATGCAGAAGATTCCAGAAGAGGGAGGAGTTCAGGCGCTGGAGGCAGGAGGCGGCACAGGGTGCAGCCCCGCGAAGACCCGTAGGTGAGGGCGGGGTGGTCCCCACAGCCCTGCAGCCTCCCCGCCTCCCCCGTAAGGCGCCCGGACTGCTGGGGGCCAAGGAAGGGAAGGGAAGGAGGATCCTTTAGGAGGCGGAAGGGAGGCGGTGCCGGCGGGGGCGGGGGCTGCAGGTGCGGGTGAAGGGAGGCCCCGGGGAGGCGGGATGGGCCGGAGGCGCCCAGCACGGTGCCGCCGGCGCTGTCGGCCACGGGGGTGGGGGGGGGGGGTGGCGGTGACTTACCGCGACCCCAGGGTCCACATCTGCGCCCAGGCCTGTGGTGCAGAAGCCGGGAGGGTGGCCCCGAGCCCCAGGGGCCCGCGGAGCGGAGGGTGAAGGGGGCCTGGCCCGGCGCGGGGGGCGGGGTGGGGGCGCTGGGCAGGTGCACGGACCCGGTCCCCGAGCCCCCGGCGCCCGGCCCGCCACCGCGCCCCTCCAGGTGTCCGCGGCTCCTCAAGCACCCCTCTTCCCGGCTACCTCATGGATGGGGCTCGCTGCGAAATTAGGGTGCGGGACCACTTCAAGAAATGAGGGCTGTCAAGAGGATGACACCAGGAACAGGGGCCTTCTGCGCCTCGGCCCGGCGACTGCAGAGGCCACGTGCCTGGGAAGCCAGCTGGGTCCCCAGCACTGGGGTCTCAGCCCACACACATCCCACGCCTTCTCGTCCCTGTCCCTTCGGCATATGCCACCTCCTACCTCCTGTGTTGTTCCTCACCAACGTCCATTCTAGAATCAAAATCCGTGTCTAAGCCAGTTCCTTCTGCTTTCCCAGGACTTTGTTCCAATTTCTGGAAGCACGCTTCTCTGTTCATGTTTAGACTATACATTATGTAAGGTGGTTAACGGAAGAAATGAACAAATTAATGAATAATGAGCTTTGAAGAGTCGGATCCTATGGAATAAACCAGAGAAACCCCGCCCACAGGACACCCACTGGAAGGCGGCTCTTTTCCAGAACCAGGGGAAGCATCCCTATTCCTCTCACGCTGAGAAAGCCTACAGCTCTGATGTGCTGCTGCAGCTCATTCATTAACTCCTTCATGCCTGATACACGGGGCAAATTTGTAATTTATCTTTAAATCTTGAAAAAGGAAGTGACTTGAGATTTACTTAAATTTTTTTTCTTTGGTTCCTTTTCCAAAAGACCTGAGTTCTTTTATAAGAAAAGATAAATGAAGGGCACTTGGGTGTCTCCTTTGATTAAGCATCTGACATCTGGTTTTGGCTCAGGTTTGATCTCAGGGGCGTAGGAATGATCCCTGTTGAGTCCCATGTGGGGCTCAGTGTGGAGTCTGCTTAGGTCTCTCTCTCTCTCTCTCTCTCTCTCTCTGCTCCTCACCGCACCCTCCTCTCCTTAAACAAAGCTTTAAAAAGAAAAGGGAACAGATAAATGAAGCTGAACCACTCAGATGAACACAGAAGTTCAAGATCCACCACAGAAGGGGGTAAGGTGAGGATATTACAAATAAAGGATCATAGAGCTTCTACTGAACATTAGATTTGGTTCAGAATTTCTTGGTAGCAAAAGCAAATCTACAGATAGTACCATTTAATGGATTTCTAATTGTTAGGTCATATTCAGATTAGTGCAGACAGGGGCCGCATAGATGTGCCATGGATGGACGCAAGGTTCCTCATCTTGTCTAGATAATCCATGTCTCTCCACAAGGATTCCAAGGGACATATGAGCACTGAGCAAAGAGCATGGCAAAGAGTCCCTTTTCTTCCTTGATATGTCAGCCTAGACTAGTAACTGGAAATGCTGAGACCAGGTCTGGCCCAGAGGAGAGCATCCTCCAGTGAGGCCATGTGGGTACCACAGAACCCATGCAGGGAGGAGGCTCTGTGAGGGTGCCTGTCCATCAAGAGCCCACGCCTGAATCTTGGGGTCACAGCTTCCAGTTAGGAAAACAAGTCCAGCCTGGGGACCAGGCAAAGCAGGAGAGGATATGCCTGAACCTGAGTAGGGCAGGTCTACACTATCCATGAGGGTCTTCTCTGGTTGATGCCTTAGATACTCACACTGGCCAATCTTCCCTTGCTAGTTTTAGGTAGGCAGCCAGGGGAAGAGGAAGTCTGGCCCAGGAGAGACACTGTTTTTTAATGAATAGAACTGAGAGTATATTACTAAACTGTAGTCTGCAGTCTGTGAGGCTTACCCCTGGGGAGATGAGCTCATGTCATCTGACTGTGCTGCTTCCCAACCTTGTAGGTCAGTGCAAAGCTAGAGCTTCCAGAACCTCATGGGATGAATGGGCGGCATGTCCCTGCATACCCCTCTGTCTTTCTCACATTAGCAAGTGACAGACACAATGAGGCTTTGTCAGGAGTTAGAAGCGCCAAGGGGAGATGTTCTGAGTTGTCAATTGAAGGGTGTCCAAGGGTTTGGATTTCAAAAGTGTAAGTACTGGTGTTTTATTGTTATATAAATAAAATGGATATATCCCGGCTGCTCATGGACAGTCAGTCCACTAGATATACTTGCTAAGGTGAAGAAGGGGGTAGGCAAAAGTGGTATTTCCAGGTAAGACCCCCAAAGGATGAAGATGAGACTATTTTCATGTATGCCAGGACAGTTAAGTGCTTTCCCTTCAAATACAAGGAATGCTCTAGAATAAAATAAAAACCTAAGCAAAGTCATGCATTCATACTTTGAAAGACATATGAGGTTAATAAATTGTTTATGACCGAAGCAAAACAGAATAAACAATGACAAAGCTCAGCAGGCCCTTCTGAAATAGTATGCATAATGGGACTTACTTTGATCATGTTGAAACCACGAAAAATGAAAATATATTAATATGTAATATAAAATAAATAACAACATAATATAATCTAGAATATGTAATATATGACATTATTTTATAATATCATTATAATGTTTTATAATGTCATATTTAAAAACATAAATACCTATGGGAGATAAAGCCCTAGTGGATTTGAAAAACCCAAAGTAAATCAGAGAAGATTCAAGAACTTGCAGGCAGGCATAATCTGCCAAGTAACAATCCATGCAGCCAGGCAGCACAGCCTGGCGGTGGACAGCACTTCAAAGTTAGCAATCATCCCTCCTCCTGGTCACTGGCCTGGTGACCTTGAGCAAATGATATAAGTGTGCCCCATCACTGTTATGGGTGAAGTGGGGATCATAATGTCACGTACCTAATGGGACGGGTGTGAAAATCCAGTGAGAACTGTGCCTGGCTCCTAGTCAGTTCCCCTGAATATAAGCCGCCGAAGCTAAATTTAAACCAGTTCCGGAATCTGTCTACACGCTTAGAGACAAGGTTTTCTGAGGAATCCACTTATTTAAAATGCATCTCTGCCTTATAACCTTCTGGCCAGAAACACATTATCGCGTTTGGATGTTGAGCTCTACCTTGAAATAGGCACTGTCTGCCTCCTTCTAACTGCATGGAGTCTGCTATTGGATCGCAAATCGTGGAGAATTATTATATGTGCACGTTTAGGAGGAAATATCCTGGGTCCATTTTAGTGTAATCAGGTAAAAAAAAAAGTCAGGAAATAAAATATCGAGCGTTGCCTTGACCGCTTTTGAAATTGGGAACTCAGCAGTGCGTGCAGTAAGCCCCAGCTACCAGCCAGGACGCAGACATGACGTGATGCTGCGGGCCCTCGGATTATTTTGAAGCTAGAGAATACATTATCAATTGAACTGGAAATAAAATTCAGTGCAATTTAATAGGCTCACGTCTTACTGTTGTTGATTTTCTTCCTTTTGTTTGTTTTTCCATAAAAGAAAAAATACTCTATGCAGCTGGCTTTAGAGCCATCTGTTTGGGGCAGTTTGCAGAGATGCTAATTAAGGGGAAAAAGATTTGTCATCTTAAGGAATGCTGACAACTCTTACGATTCTCAGGGGAACAAAACCTGGTTAGAAAAAGGTCTTTTTTTTAAATTGTGGTTTATTTGATGTCTAATTTATTCTTTTTTTGATGTGCAAACAAGATACTGGCTTATTCTCAAAAAGGGTGCATACCTTTCTCAGAAGGGAGCAACTCATTTCTGAGTTTTTATTTTTCACTTCTTGTAAATTTCTCATTTTGCTCAATGGGCCATCTTGTTGCTGTGGTCTACTAATTAAGAACATGTTTTTAAAATATTTTAATTATTCATTCATGAGAGACACAGAGAGAGAGGCAGAGACACAAGCAGGGGGAGAAGCAGGCTCCCGGCAAGGAGCCTAATGTGGGACTCGATCCTGGGACCCCAGGATCACTGCTTGAGCGGAAGGCAGACGCTCAACCACTGAGCCACCCAGGTGAACCTTAAGAACATTTTTATTGTAGTTATGTTTATATATATAATCATATATAATAATTACAATTATATGCTGTAATTGTATATGATATATAATAATATATAACATTCTGTATATTTATATATAATTTATGTATTATGAATAATATCTAAGATATACAATATTATTGTTTATGTATTATATACAATTCATATATTCTATATAATATATATTATAAATATCATGTCATTGTGGCTCTATGCATACATGATCTGCCATCATAACCACTGTTAAGTGTGCCATGCAGTGGTGTAAGTCCCATTCACAGTGGTGTGCAGCCATCACAACTATCTATTTCGGAAACATTTTTATCACGCTAGCTGGGGCCTGTTTTTGTCTGAGACAAAGTTCACCATGATTCGGGGCACCAGGTCCCATCCAAACGTTTCTCAGAATAGAGCAACCAAGGGAAAGCCAGAGAGGAGGTCCTTGTCCTAGGACAGCGGGACAGGGACCCAGGGGGAGGGTGACAGGGCTGGCTGGAGCAAGGACCCGGCAGGGGCTCCCTCCGATGTCAGCCCTCAGCCGGGCTCTGAGCCAGAGGCATACTCACCTGTCTGCAGTGCTGGGCCCTTGTGGAAAATAGTGGGCTTCCTCTTCATTTTTCTGAAAATCAAGTCAGCTTGGTGACTACCGTAACCTTTGCTCTTCTCATGGGCCTCTCTCTGCCCTGTCTCACCAGCTTTCCCTGGCTGGTGTGGCTTCAGGGCACAAGAAGAGCTTTCCCTGGCTCTGAGCCCCTGGCCCAGCAGAGTCCCCCTGGGGAGCACTGCAGTCACTCCTGCCTGGGAGAGACAGGGAGGAGGCCCAGAGAGGTGGCTTTGCTCTTTAAGGCCGACTGTTTGCCTTTCATCCAAATGTGGTTAAATTATAACTTCCCCCTTCCTCAGGGAGCTCCAAGAAGTTTCTAACAGAAACCATAGGAGACCATCTGCCTTTTATTTCGTCAGTAAACAAACCTATTAAAAGTGCATTCCCCCCCTCCGGCCTACAGAATTTCAAATGAACCCTGAATCAGTTAAAAATCTAAATTATTTAAAAAATAATTTAATCTTTCCCGGACTCTTTGAATTCATTTAGTTCACTTAAAAATGAAAACAAGGCTTCAGTAAGTATTTGGACATACTTGATGCTCCACTCTGATAAGTTCATTTGATACCCATAAGAACAGAGCCTATATTATCTCTTGCTAGGAGTCTTTTCTTCTCAGAAATGGTCTGAATTTAGAAATTTTATATTGTATTTGTCATTAATATACCATCATATATTATATTAAATTTTATATTACATTGTTTCTATTACTACATTATTAATATGTTGGTGCTATTTGTTTAACCCATTCAAATTAAACTAAATTTTGTAAAAACGAAAAGCTCAGAGAGACATTTCCTGCTTACAGAGAACGGATCTTCTGGGCTCCACACATCAGCTCGGGTGACTACTGGCAGCATAGCTCCAGGGCGAATCTTATCAAGTGTGTACATGAGTCTGCAGAGCTGGTGTTCATGGGCTGTTGCTGCTGGGGTGCCAAATTTGAAAACACTGGAAAACTTTAGATAAACTGCAGATTTATGAACTCTAAAGAGAAGAAGAAATACATGAAAGCCAATGGCTTTGGCTTCTCTTGTTTCTTTTCTGCCTTCTTTCCTGCATCGCTAGGATGGGCAGAAGGGCCAGGGCTGTAGAGAAGTGTGTTTGGGGCTCAAGCATCTAGACAAGATTCTGATAACAGGAGAAAAATGGGAGCAAAGAGGCACAGGGTGTCGAGACCCACGCTGCGAAGGGAGAAGGGTGACTCACAGGGGGAGCTGTCATCCATAGAGGGCCCCCTAGGTGGTGTATGTTGTCATAATGGTCCCCAGGTACCACACCACCTCTTGGGAACAAAGACTTCATGCTGGGCCCTTCAGCTCTTTCTCTGGCTGATTCGTGGTCATGAGCTGTCTTGTCCATCATCTGACTCAGGTGATGAGAACAAAGGAAGGACAAAGGTGAACACAAGCCCTGGGCAATAGTAGGGCAGAGACACCAAAACTTGAAACAGAACTTTTCTCCAAAGAATACTATATTTGGCATTAAAAAAAAAAAAAAAAAAAAAGCTAGGGCAGCTCAGGTGTCTCAGTGGTTTGTTTAGCAATGCCTTCAGCCCAGGGCATGATCCTGGAGACCGGGGATCAAGTCCCACATCAGGCTTCCTTCATGGGGCCTGCTTCTCCCTCTGCCTGTGTCTCTGCCTCTTTCTCTCTCTCTGTGTCTCATGAATAAATAAATAAAATCTTCAAAAAGAAAAGAAGTTAGTAAGATTTTTTTTTTTAATCACTAAAGGAATCGATCAGTGTTGGTTTTCTTTAGCTCATGGTTGAGTATTATTTTTATCATCATGTGTGTTAGTTAAAATAAAAATAACACTAAACCACGAGTTAAAGACCACCATCCTGATGTCGGTTTTTCCAGGGGTCTGCAGGTTGTAACCTGGCATTAGAAAGAGGAGCCGGTGCCAGGCTGATCTTCACACTTCGCAGAGGGCAGTATGTTTGATGAAACGTTACAACCGTTCTATCCACCACTATGGCCAATCAGCTGGCCCCAAGAGATTCTCTTTGCTTGTCTATCTTCAGCAGTGATGGGGGATGTCGGCAGTGCCACTCTGCTATATGGCCACTCACACCATGGATGGCAACCCAAGAGTGCACAGTGTCCCCCGTCAGTGGCTGTCGGAGCCTGCAGGAGGGGCTTGTCCATGCTGTCACTTGGCACCCAGTGATGGTGTGAAAACTAGCACCACATCGGGGCTCAATGCAGGGCGATGGCTGAGGACTGTGGGGTCCTGGGGCCTTTGAAAGCCAACTTTGTGCCAACACTGGCAGCTGGCGGTGCAAGAGAGCAGAGGTTGTGTAGTGTTGGCAGGACTAGAAGGGCAGCCAACAAGAGACAAGGGGCCTCCCGGGTTTTCCTAGAGGGAAAGTTCCACTAGGGTTGGGGTCGTTCTGTGATTATTTCCATTGCCCCTTGACCACATCCATGCTGGCATGGCGTGGGCGCCTCACCTCAGTGGGGAATGAAAGTGTACCCCAAGACTGAGATCCTCTGGGGCTTTTCTGGTTTTATAATGTTGTGTTTTTCATGTGAAGCCATTCAGAAATCTGTACCTACTTCTTCAAAGCACCCAAATAAGAAACTTTGTGTCTTCATCGATCCTGTTAGAGTTCCTAAATTCTCTTAGCCATGGCACGCATTATGCCAAAATGGAATTTGTTAGCCAGGCTATAATAACACAACATATTTGCTAACAAACACCTTCAAAATTGGCCAGAGACCTCTTCAAGTTGCTACAGAAGAAGAAACAGTTCATTATAGAAGTCAAATTGCAGTGAGTAGGCTTGAGGGCTCTGAACGTTTGAGCACAGTTCTGTGTATGGTGTGCATGTGGGTGATGGGCAGGGCATGGTCTGGGAGAGAGGGTGTACTAGGGGGGCTAATAACTGGCATTGAGTTATTTATTCCCACAAACCTGAACCCTTCATATTTTGGGGTACACTGAGTAAGCTAACTCTTGCCCAAAGCCTTAGAGGAAGAAAGTGTGATAAAAACGAACAGGCAACAATAGTTCTTTTCCCTGAAGTCTTCCCAGCTGTCCAAGAAAATAGTCCAACAAAATGACATAAAAGAAATATAAAGCTAACATTTCATAACCGAAAGGGACAGATTGAATTGATTCAGTTTCTTCCAACACAGAATTCAGTGGGAGTTTAATAGTTTTTGGATTTTAAATCATGCGATGGTTTCTGAGTGTAGCAGATCATTTCTCTGTCTCCAGCTGGGTGTGGCCAAGCTCATGGGAACAGGTCACCAGAGAGTTCTGGGGGGCTCACTTCTGACAGATGCTAGGCCAGGTTTTTTTTTGTTTTCATCATTTCTGTGCCTAGACTTTGCCTTCTGACTAGGATGGTGTCTTAGGGGGCACCCTGGACAACCTGGTGGGTGTCAGACCACAACTCCTTAGTGGTCCACTGAGGGAGAAGGGGGTGGTCATCCCATTGCCTGCCTCGAAGGTGACCCAGCACTGACCTTCACTCAGGCCATGTGTCCCAGCCTTCAGAACTCATGGACCACACACACTAAGTCCTTTCTGGAATGAGCCAGGAGGCAAGTCATAGATGCTCAGTGTGCCAGCTGCAGAGACTGTCATGCATGGTTTTTGTATAGAAGTTACCCTCCATCTCAGGAAGGGCCATCCTTTGTGTGATACAGGGAACAGCCATCCTGACAAGCACAGCGAGGCAACCATGGTGCTTCTGGAATGTGTCCAGTCAGCTGAGCAGGATGGCTCGGGGACAGACCTGCAGCAGTAGGACATCAGAGCCTGTTCCACAGGCACTATTGCTGCTACATCCCATAGTAAGATGAAGCCAACATAAAAGGCCCGTAGCCATAGTAACAGGGAGGGGGCGGATCCTATTGTTCAAGGACTCACCTTACTGCCTGGGGCCACAGCCCTATGTTCTTGCCTCTTGCATCTGGTTGACAGGCAGACCAGACACTGGGGCAAAGTGGGTTGAATAAGTTGTGACCTATTGGAACCAGGCTTATCTTGAACACATGTTTCCATGTCAGAGCGTGTTCCCTGGGTCTCCCACTGTCCAGAACTTGCCAGTTATTTGGGAACAATTGTCAAAGCTCCATGGGTATCCTAGACTAGCGGACTCATGAAAGTAAAGGAACTAAGGAAATCACCCAGAAATTACCCTCTTCTTGACACAGTAACTACAATAACCACTGAGTAATAATAGCCAACATCTGCCAAGGAGCCCCACAAGCTGAATCCTTCCCAAAGCTGGCTTCAGTCCATCCTCCTGGCATCCACAGGAGGGTCCCTATTAGTGTCCTTGCTTTGAGATGAGGATATAGGGACTGGAGAGGGAGGCAGCCTCCCTGAGTTCATAGCTCTCGAAGAGCAGGATGAAGGGCCACCCGGAGTCAGCCCTCTGCTCGTCCAGCTGCTCACCTTTATCTCTCTTTTATCATTATCAAAGCACCTCGAATGCTGGGGAACCTACAGTAGATACATGAAAGGATCTTTATTTCAGATTTCTGTCATACTTTTGCTCATTTGGGGAATCTTTATTTCTCCAGACCGTTTCCAGGTTGTCCATCTCTCCCTGCCCCCCTACAGATTTCCCTTCACAAGAAGATTTAGGAATCCTGTCTATGAAGGAGATGTTCCTTCAAAACTAGGTCTCCTCCTCAGAAACAAAACTTGTCCCTCTGCCCCGAGTTACATCTCCCTTCCATGCCTGTTTTCTTTCTTGTAGGAATTTACAGCATTTTCACCCTCTATTACAAATATTCATTTCAGTGATAGTCTCTGTTTGCACAGAGAGGGTTGTAGTATGTGTGGCTTTATCTCCAGTGGTAATGCAGGTCCTGATACATGCTGTATACCCTTGAATAAGTGTTGAATTGAACCAAATCACCAGATTGTGCATCGGAGCGTCTCCTACTATATCTGAAGCCTACACATTCTATGGTAGGAGATGTCCTGAATGATCTCTTATCATGACCTGGATTTTCATGTAGTTGAGGTTTTACTATATTTATACCACTTTGGCTCTGAAAAATACCAAAACTAAGACAATTTTGAATACCTGTGAATCAGATTGAGTAACTGTGAATCAAAAGATATGTAGCTCTTCTCCTGATTCGGGCAACGGGGACATCCAAGCTTCCATTTCTTTCTTGGGCATCTTTGGAAGATGCCACCAGCCCACTTGCTAGGTCAGGTAGGAGAATGCCCATGTAGTGGGGTCATGGCAGGTCAACTCTGATTTCAAGGGATTTCTGTTGAAGAGACTTCACACTCACTAAGTTCAGAGCAGGTCACAGAGCAGGGCTTGGGAAAGGCTGCAAAGAAAGAGAGGATGAACATGAAGGCAGCTAGCTTCCTTCACATAACAGCATCTTAAGGGGGGCTGTTCTACATAAGTACATGGGAGGTGGAGCACCAGGGGCTGCCTGCTGAGCCTTGGCTGGGGTCCCTTTGTCTGGTTTTCCCAGGAGAATAGCAATACTGCATCTAATACAAATGCTGGGCCCTGTCCTCCGCCCATTCTTTCTTGATCAAGACCCTTGGACTGGAAAGCCACAAGATGGGTAGGAGATGCCACCTTACAAATTATCCACTGAATTCTTCTGGACAGTTTCCCTAGACAAGCAATTTTGGGTTTCTAGGGCTCAGTTAAGCAAGTGCCTGATTCTGTTAGGTCCAGGGACATTTCTTTAGTACTTCTTCTCCAACTCACCAAACTGCTAAATGAAACCTAGGAAGGCAGCAGCACTGGGAATCCTGTGGGTGCCTCCTGCCCTGTGACTGTTTCCTCCTGCAGAACCGAGAGAAGCCCGCTGCTCCAAGAGGCTCCTAGGCACCTGGCAAGCCTGGTCCTATGGTTGCACATCTTAGTGCCTCTGCCTTGATGTCTTGGAGAAATATACTACATGTAACCTCGTACCATCTTCCCAAAGAATTGTGAGTTTTGTTAGTTTCCTCTTTCTTTTTTATTTTTCTTTCCTTTTCTTTTCTTTTCTTTTTCTTTTCTTTTCTTTTCTTTTCTGATTTTATTTATTCATTCATGAGAGACACAGAGAGACACAGAGACACAGCAGAAGGAGAAGCAGTCTCCTCACAGGGAGTCTGATGTGAGAGCTGATCCTCAAACTAGGGATCGAGCTCTGAGTGGAATACAGAGGCTCAACCACTGAGCCGCCCACACATCCCTATTTTTCCCTCTTTTTAAAATGACAAGCAGGAGACAGCAATTTTGAAGGCCCTGAAAAATGTTTTTCAATCAAAGTTATTCAAAAGCAGAGATGTGTTTGAAATGCATGGTTTTATAGAAATGTTTATATAAAAAGGAAGAAAATATATCATTCATGGAACCAGTCATGGGCATTGATTAGAACTTGGATGAAAACGGAGAATCCAGGTCAAGGAGGGACATGCAGCATATACACAGCCACCTCTCTGGCTGTGGGAATTTACCTACAGTATTTCCTAAGTGACTGAAATGCAGAGAACCTCTGTGCACTAGAGTGGCTGGCATCAGGAAGTCTGGGTTAGCATCTTCTGGCTTCCATACTGCCAAATGGAAGGGTCCTCCCATGGCTCTGGCCTCCCTGACCTGCAGACCTTGTCCCAAGCTCATCTCTCAGAGTGCAACCTCACTCTGTGATGGATCCTGCTGTCTTTGCTAGTATGCCTAATCCTAATCAGTTTGGTATTTAAAAACATCATCTTGATCAATATTGCCTTTAGAGCACTCATTTTTTTTCTTTAAGTAGGCTCCATGCTACAATATGGGGCTTGAACTCATGACCCCTGAGATCAAGACCTGAGCAGAGATCAAGAGTCAGAGAGTTAATTGACTGAGCCACCCAGGTGCCCCTAGATCAGTCATTCTTACAGTGTTTTTGGAGGATGACACATCTGAAAATCTCGTGAAGCCTAGGCATCTTCTCCCCAGGAGAAGTGCACACACTTACCAAGAACAGTGGTCACAAGTCCTGCTTGAGATGAAGAGCCCTCCTCTGCTGTGATCCCCATTCTGGGATACCACAGCAACGTCAAGATGCTCCTGAAAGTCATTATGAGGCTGAATTCAAGAGCCATCCCTTAGGAGCACCCAGGCCTTGTTCTTGGGTTTGGGCCCCAGGCTAAGCTCACTTTTGCTCAGGGCAGTTTCATCTCAGGGCTTGCTGCTTTGCCTCCTACTGGCCCTTACTTGGAACTTACCTTATTCACTCTGCTTGTTAAGTCAGATTTGGTGGGGGGCAGACATTGAATGTCCAGTGTCTTCCTTACCAACAAGTCTCTAGAGTTTTTTATGCAAAGTAACTCACCAATTCCTGGATGAATAGCTCTGCCTACCACAGAGTGAGGTGCTAAATCCCTAAGAAAAAGTTTGAATTATCCACAGCCATTCCGTAGGAGAATGAATTCTTCCTCCAGACATTTGTACAACTAAGTCTACCTAACTACTCAAAGAGGCAAAGTAACAAAGACCTGCTTCTCATCAACAATGAAAATGTCCTTACTTCCCTAGAGGTGATGTGTGTGTATTTGTGTTGTCAGATTACCATGATGGGGCACCATGGGTATGCTTGAGAATTATTAAAATGCTGCAGTGAACCCATCTCTGTGTAGTATGATTTAGCCAATCTGGTAAGACTGCAGCATGCGTATTTCACTCACTGCTTTAACCCTGTATTGCATGTATATTCCTTTTGGATTATGGTAAAATAAAGATGAGCATGGGGGAGGATAACCCAGCATCTCAGCTCAGCATGAGACATTTTTAGTTGGCTATTTGGATGTAACCATTTTGCCATGCTTGATTTTTGTAGGTATTTTGACTCAGATTTGAAAATATCTCATTGAACTTCTAGAATCTTTAAGGCATAATGTGATGTGTGAATCCAGAATCATCTTCTCTCTGCAGAACTAGATCATTAGCTTGATGGATGTTGGGAATGGTGTGGTGCTTGAGATGAGGGATGAGATAGGTGCTCTCTGGTAGATCAGTTGCATAAACCCCAAAGTAAATTTTCCATATTTGTTCATCTTAGATGGTAGCTATCTATTATTCTAGGCAATGTCTAAGAATTTGGAGAGTGTTGGATGAGCAGTGTCTCATAGACTCAGATTTTATCTGCAAAGTTACAATGGCCAGAATTGTCCCTTTCCACCTCAGCAGCAAGCACATGTTACCTTATAAAATCTTTGTAATAGTCACTTTTGCCATAGTCTCCCCAGCACTCTGATTCTTCTTGGGACTGTTATGAAATTGAATAGCATGTTAATTGCATAAAATCCTTGAATGTATCATACTGGATCATTTCTCTCCCAGAAAGCGCTTTATTCCATCCAAATAACCATTACTCTCAGAACAGTAGACACTTCCCAAACTCAGAGAAGTGTGATTTTAGAGATTTTGTGTTGGAAAGTGAAGAACATGAGCATGATAAAAGAGTATGGTGAATCTTGTGGTTTGCGTGAGATGGAGTTCTAAAGTTGGGGAGTAGAGCATCAGGAAAAAGCCAACTCCATGTTCACTATTGTTTCAAGCAAGAAGCACTTTAGTTTATTCATTTTCCCAGTATTAATCAAGCATTTTCCACTTGCCACGTGTGATGCTAAGCATTATAGTCAAGTAAGACACAGACTGCTGTTGAAGACACATGGATATGAAGGAGTTGACAAACTCAGAGACAGTCAAAATGCAAGGAAGAACATGGGAATGGAGGGAAAGAGGAGGGGAATACTGGTGTCAGTCACAGGAGGGAGATCAGTTGGATGAAGATATGAGGCATTTTCTCCATAAGGGTCATTTGGAGATGGACAGTGGGCACCAGGTCAGGTTTTGATAGATAGACTATGAAGAGATGTTGCAGCCAGAGGGAAGGTTCTTAAGGCCATTCCAAGGAAAAGCAGTGGTGGAATGTTCAGGAGGTGGTGAATGGTCTGTTTGTGTTTCAGGGAAAGGTTTACCTTGAGAGATCCTGGGAGAGAATCTAGAAGAATAAGCTGACAGCTCAGTGGCCATATGCATACCCAGCCCTCATTTGCACTTATTGTTCCAACACATTTCTTAATCATCATTCCCTTTTCTCAGAAATGCTTCCCTTTTCTCTGAAATACCCTCTTTCAGACAGACAATGAATTACATGGATGGGCTGGCAATCTTTGACTACTACTGTTAATATGGCAATTTCCCTCCATCCTAAAAAGAACAATTTTCTTAATAACTCCTGATTAACTATGATATGTCTTTTGCTGGCCATTTCGTGTTAATGGGGCAGAGTAGGAAATTTTATGTGATGTAACTTGAAAATCTGAAAGTAGACCAAGATCCAAAAGTCTCCTGCAGAAATGTCTGAAATTCAATAGCAGGAAGAACAATAATAATGAAATCCAGTGTGTATAGATGATCTGATTGACTAGGCACTATACTGCTGATTTCATCTTGGCAACAACCCAAGAAGTAGAGATTGTTGCTATCTCTGTCATACAGGTAGGGAAACTGAGGCTCACAGGGGTTACTCATTTCCCAAAGTGGTGGAGCTACTGAGCACTGGGACAAACTTGCTCTGGAGCCACACTCAGAAACATCAGACTATTCCTAGGAATGTAACTCTTCAATTGCATTGGTCACGATTACAATGAAAATGACGAAGCTTTTCAATTTACAGACTACTTTTACATGTTTTCTTATTTGCTCTACACAGCAAACCTCTGCTGCTAGTAGATATTTGTCCCTATAGAAATTCAGAGAAGTTAAATATCTTCAAAAGGCTCACCCAGTTGAGAAACTATTGCACTGAGTGCCGAGTCCAGGTCCATTGGTTTCCTACTCCATTCCCACACAGACATGCCTCAGTTATTTGTTCATTGAGTGAATAAGTTTAATGGATACTTAAAGGGGAGATGACCACTTGCTGCACTGGAACAAAGTCAAAAGTGGAATGTGTTTTCAACGTGTTGCTGTAAGATGAGTTCTAGAAATGTTCTGGACACATAGCACTTATAGTTAACAGTATGGCATACTTTAAAATATGTTCAGATAGATTTTATGTCAAATATTTTTATAAAAAAACAAACATAAGGAAATGTTTGGAAGTGATCAATAGTGTGTTTAGTATCTTGGTTGTGATGACTGTATCATGAGTGGATGCATATCTCCATTCTTTTCAAGATATATACTTTAAATGTGTACAATATTTTGATATATCAATTATTTACCTCAATAAAGCTAAAAACTTCAAAGTTGTTATGAATATCTGTATAAAAATAAGAAAGAGTTAAAGATGTTAGGTCTGAAAAGGGAGGGGGAAGGAGTCAAAGAAAAAGCAAGTAGGGATGGTTGGAGACCTTCTCACTTAACACATTTTCCTAAGGCTGGCCAAGACTGGTGGTATGGAAACCAATTCCATAATAAGGTTTTAATTTAGAGAAACTGATGATTGGAAAGTGGACAAATTTCACTATTTGGGGAGGAAACCGGGTGGGTCTCAAATCTAGATTTTAATGATTTTAAAAATGCAATAAACAAAGCATGATAGTGCTACTTTTTACATCCACGTATTCCCAACATTTAGGGGATAAGTTGAGTTTTGGAGAAATTCACATGTGCTATTGTGTTTTCTGTTTAAAAGTTACACAATATTAAAAGAATTCATCATTATCTTTATAATGAATGCCATCACTGTCTCCATTGCACATTTGCTTTGTGGATGTTGTATGCATCTCTAGGCTCTGTAGGTCCCTTTTTCTTTCTAGGTGGCAGCTTCATGATCGTCTTTCAATTGAATGCATTTTGTTTTTAAATCATCCCCTCTTCTGGAATTGTAAAATGACACGATAACTCGGGAGTTCAAACAGGTTTTTTAAGGGCGTTTGATTTTAATATAACAAGAGAAATGAAAAAAACAACAAAAGAGTTAATTAAAAAACAAAACAAGAGAAATGAGCTCCTTGGAGGTAAGTCTCCGGGAAGGACTGTGGAAATTCATTCAGTGCTGGCATTTTGAAGATTAGGTTACAGAGGATTTTAAAACTTTTTTTTTGAAATGTCTTTTCTACAAATTCTAGCTTAGGTCAAGAAGGCAATCAGATATCTGATCTGAATCCATATTTTTGGAACAAGATGCAATGAAATGACCCACTGGGTCAACTTTTACAGAAGCATCTGTAGAAGCTCCAGTAGAGAAAAGTCTGTTTCAGTATCTCTTTCTCTTTCTGACTCAGGCTGGAGTCATTATTTCCATATCTGGGAAGTGATTATCAGCCCAATTTGTACTTATGAATTTGACAAAAGTTATAAGTGAGTAATGATTAATTTAAATGAAATACTAGTGACCTTATTCCCTATACATTGCCACTGGCATGAAATTGGTAAAATCTATGGAAGAAAACTGTGTAGTTTAGCCAAAACCTGCCTCAGGGATTAATCCAAGGAGAGAGAAAAAAAATGATCTCTTTTTTAAGAAGTAATCTTTGAAATGCTATCCAAATTGTACAAACAAAATATATACGAAAAACGTGGAGTAGAAAATGAAATAGAGTACCTTAACTTGATAGAATATTAAATAAGTATGAAAAAGGTAATTATGAAGTCTAAGGAGTCATACATGTGAAAAATTTTTGTTTTTTGACACAGTAGTGAAAAAGATACAGACTTCTATCTCTGCTGTATTCATAGCTATACAAGTTACCTCATTAATGTCACCACTATAATATTTGTGCTGCAAGTAGTTGTTAACAACTGTAGAGTAAGAAGTGACTAAGGCCATGCCCAAGATTAAGGAAAGCCCCAAAACCCACCCAGAAATCAAACACAATTCCCAGAGAGCATGAAGGGCAGAAGACCTCCAGGCATGGCTTGTCCCTTAGTGTACTCTTTGATGTTTCAGGACTTTGATTCTTTATATTTTTTCCTTTCCTTTTTATTTTTTTTAAGATTTTATTTATTTATTCATAGAGATAGAGAGAGAAAGAGAGAGAGAGGCAGAGACACAGGCAGAGGGAAGAGAAGCAAGCATCATACAGAGAGCCTGACGTGGGACTCGATCCAGGTCTCCAGGATCAGGCCCTGGGCTGCAGGCAGCGCGCTAAACCACTGCACTATCAGGGCTGCCCTCCTTTCATTTTTAAAGAAGATTTGAGGAGAGAAATAAAACTGTTGATGATAGAATGTGACAGTTATATATTTCAAAACTTGATAGCGTTAAAAACAAAACAAGCCCTAAATGGAGTCACTTGTGCTAAGCCTCATGTCATCACACTGAGATTTAACCTAATTAGAATTTCTCCTCTCCCAGAAAGGAAATCTTAAGCCAGTAGATCAGGAATCACTTAATCACACAATTTCGGTAACCTTCTAATAGACTCTGTTATCCCTTAAAGGAAAATGATTTTCTTGTAAAAACTGACTTTTTTGGTCTAGTATAACTTCCTTGTTTCTGCCCCTTTTTTCCTATAAAAGTCTTTCATTTCGTACAGCCCCTTAAACTCCTTTCTATCTACTGGCTTGGTTGCTCCCAAATTCATGAATTGTTGAGTAAAGCCATAAGATCTTTAAAATTTACTCGGTTGAATTTCATTTTTTAACAATAGGATGAAGCACATTTTCTCAAACTTAGCAGACTGTAATGTTTATGTTCTCACTCTGCATGATGAAACCCAGCCCATACAGATGTCCTGGGGACAAATGCTGAGGCAGTCCTTCATACTAGGATACCAGCACAGGTGCTTGCTGTACTTGGGGAGCAAACAGACATCATTGGCAATTTAGTAGGTGGATATATTTATGCGTAAACAAATCAAATCAGTAGTTCTATGGCTTAAGTCTAGGGGTATTAAATCACCAGCACTAATTTTTTGGGGGGTCATGAAAATCAATATTTGCTTACTTTTCCAGGAGATTCTTTATATTGACTGTGGAAAAAGACAGTCAACTATGCATATATTGTGGGCATCCTTTCAGACACCCATCTTAGGAGCCACAAGAAGAGAAATAGGTTGAAAGAACAGAAATCACAGGTGGAAAAAAAAAAAAAGAAATCACAGGTGAGAAAATGAAACACGATCTCCTCATTAAATGGGCTTGGGAAAACTGGATATCCAATTGCAAAATAATTAAATTGGACCTTTATCATATACCATGTGTAAAAATTAACTCAAGGTTAAAGATGTAAACAATTATATATTTAAATATTTAAATATAAGAACTGGAACTGTAACACTCAGAAGAAAACATAGAGGAAAAGCTTCATGATACTGTTCTTGGCAATGATTTCATGGATATAACAGCAAAAGCAAAAAAAAAAAAAAATAACAGCAAAAGCATAGCAACAAAAGCAAACAAAGACAAATAGGACTACATCAAACCAAAAAGCTTCTACACAGCAATGGAAACTATCAGTAGAGTGAAAAGGCAATCTACACAACTGGAGAAAATATTTGCAAACCACCAGATATCATGTATTTGATAAGGAATTAATATCCAAAATATATAAGTAACTATTACAACTCAAAAGCATAAAATAAATTCAATTAAAAATTAGGGAAAGGACTTGAAGGTATATTTCTCCAAATTGCTACAAATGTCCAAAAGGTATATAAAAGATGCTTAATGTTGCTAATAATCAGGGAAATGCAAATCCAAACCACAACCAGATATCACTTCACACCTGTTAGGATGGTTATTATTAAAAAACTTGGTTATGATGTGGAGTAATTGAAGGCTTTGTACATTGTTGGTGAGACTATAAAGTGGTGTAGCCCCTATGAAAAATGGTATGGCAACTCTTAAGAAAATTTAAAATAGAATTACCATATGATACATCAATCTCACTCCTAGGTATACACCTGAAAGTTGAAGTCAGATCTTGAAAATGTATCTATACTCCCATGCTCATATACAACACTCAAGATATGGAAATAACCTAAGTATCCACTGGATGAATGGATGAAGAAAATATGATATATACATACATTGGAATATTATAAGAAAGATGCTCTGCCTTATATGACAATATAAATGAACTTTGAGGACATTGTGCTAAGTGAGGTAAGTCAGTTACAGGACAAATTCTGCATCATTCCACTTAAATGAGGTATCTAAAATAGTCAAATTCATAGAAACAGATAGTAGAATGGTGGTTGCCAAGGAGGGGAAATAGGGAGTTGCTCTTAAATAAATAAATAAATAAATAAATAAATAAGTTTCTATTTCGCAAGATCAATATGTTCTAGAGATCTGGTGTACAACACTGAACCTATAGTTAACAACACTCCATTGTGCACTTAAAATTTTTTTAAGAGGGTAGATATTTTTAAGTGTGCTTATAATAATAGCAATAATAATAACTATGAGAAATCTGGGAAGGTGGAAGGTATCTGTCCTCTCATGCAAGAAGAAATAGTTGTGGGAACAGGATATATTGCCAGAAAACTCACATATGGGGGATGAGCCCCTTTCTCTATTTCCCACATGAGTCTAGGTGAGTGTGAGATTGGAATTGTAATCCAGGTAGGTAAAATTTGGTCTAGTCACTTTTAGCTTGGCAATTTAGCAGGTGTCCCATTGCTATGTGGGTAAACCCCTGACAAACAAGCCCTTGTCTACTCACCCAAGACTTTCCGTCTACTTCCCAGAAGACAGATTGTGCACTATTGCGGTGGTGGGTTTGGAAAACAATGCCAGCTGAGGGAGAGAGTAATATTCAAGTGGTGATCTGGGAGGTATAGGGAACAAAAAGCAGTGAGTGGAGGTAGCAGATTGCCTTTATGTGTATACTGCATTCCAACTTTGTCCTACAAAGCATCCTGAAAAATGACAACAGAGAGTGGCTGCTCTTGGACAGAAAAATGTTTGAGTGGAGAACAATGGGACTAGAAGATACCTCCATAGGGTCAGATTTATGAGTGATTCTCTGTTTTGAGGAATGGTCCTCCTATTTCTCAAGCTCACCAAGAGGGCCAAGGTGCTTGGCCTTCCCCCCAAGTTGATAGCACTAGCTGAAATAGTGGACCATCCCAAGGAATAAAGACGAGCTCACAGGGAAAATTATGAGACAAATGTCAAACAGACAACCATTGAAACAACACTTAATAGATAAAACAAAAACTAGTTAAACACTAAGAACATAACTTTTTAATTTTTTAAAAGATTTTATTTATTTATTTGAGACAGAGTGCAGAGTGAGAGGGAGATAGAGAGCAAAGTGTGGGGTGGGGTGGGCAGAAGGAGACAAAGAAGCAGGTTTCCCATGGAGCAGGGAGCCTCATGTGGGGCTCAATCTTAGGACTCTAGAACCACAACCTGAGCCAAAGGCAGATGCTTAACTGACTGAGTCACCCAGGCAACCCAAGAACATAAATTTATTTTTTATTTATTTTTAAAATGTATTTATTCAGAGAGAGAGAGAGAGAGAGAAGCAGAGACACAGGCAGGCTCCATGCAGGGAGCCCAATGTGGGACTTGATCTGGCATCTCCAGGATCATACCCCCAGTTGCAGGCGGCACTGAACCGCTGCAACACCAGGGCTGCCCAAGAACATAAATTTAAAAGAAGCATAATGACTATCCTTAGAGGGATGAAGGAGAATATTGGCAACATTTAATCATATGCAGCTAAATTTTAGTTAATACCAGTGTGTTAGTGAAGAGTAGCCGAGACAGGCCATCTGGAGGAGAATGAGTGCATGTCACAGTTCTTACCTTGTATGAGAAGGTGTAAACTTTGATGATCTTTAAACATTTGTATGGGAAAATAACTAAGTATGGTTTCAATTATTTAAGAGTAACCACTAGAATAATGAAAGAGTTTTAAACAAGTAGAAGATAAATTTATATATCAAAAGGAAAGTAAGAGAAGATAAGAAACAAAATTAAGGATGGTAAATGGAAAACATAAATTAAGATGGTGAAAATAAGTCCTATTAAAACCATTATTACAAAAGACATAAGTGGGCTAAATAGTCTGTTCCAAAGGTGTGTAGGTTGAATTTTGAAAAAGATTTCAGTTTATATTTATAAGCAATCTCAGTTTATTTTTATATAGACACACATGAGACTAAAAAAAAGAATATAAGAAGATTAAAAATAAATGAATGCAGAAACATACATTAGAACTAAAAGTAAGCCAGTGTAGCAATTACATCAGACAATGGTAAAATTTTTAAGGAAAGAAGGAAAGGTGGGATCCCAACATGAAGGAAAGATGAGATTTTTTTACAATAGAGTTAAGGAACTATTTAAAACTAATATTTGTTTTCCCTTGATATAAAGAACCTAGAAGATAAAAATCCTGAATCTATTGAAACCTAATAATATGGCCTTAGCAAATATAAAAACAGATGCAATCATAGGGAGAAACAGATAACTGTATAATTATAGTTAGATTTAACCCATCCTATTTTAACTTGGCAAATCAATATCATAAGGTTAGCTGTACCATAAATCTCTCACTAAATAAATTAAAGGCAAAAGACAAAGAACAGCAAAAACAAACAAAAAATAGTTGAGCTGAACAAAAGAATCAAAAGCTGGTTCTTTGAAAGGATTTAACATAGACAAAGCTCTGGTAAAATCGATCGAAGAATAAAAAAAGAAGGGACAATCTTTTTAAAGTACAAAATGAATAAAAGAAATAATTTCCAAAGAAGTGCTGATGGGAGCTCTCCTGCTCATCTGCTAGAAGTAAACACTATCCTAGCCATTGCTTTGAAAAAATCTGGTAGTTTCTAATGAGACTGAGTATATAGATATCGTACAACTCAGGAACTCTACTATTCTTTTTATATTCTCCAAGAAATCTGCCCAGATATCCACAGAGATATGGGCATTGAAGTAAAGAATCAGAAGCAGCCCAGGAGTTCAACAGTAGGGGAATGGGTAAATAGGGTGTGTTGTGTGTAGAGGATGGAATGCAATGAAAACAGAAGGAGAAAGTATATCCTTGCATACATGACAGCAAAAATAAATGTTGCTGTGAAAAGAGCAATGCGTAGATGAGATTTATTGCATAATGAGCATGCAAATAAATTAAAACTCACACAACCAAGAATACCATATATGGATGAACGCATGGAGATTCATTCATGGCAAGCAAAGTGCAAAGACATGTAGCAAATGTCAGTGGTTTCCATGGTGGGGAGGTATGGAATGGGATCAGGGGTAGGGTTGAAAAGGGGAAAGTTCATGCTAAAATTGAGCCAGTGTTCTCGCCACTGATGCTAATGTTCGAGAATCAGGCATATGACAACTCAATTCTTGCTCCTCAGGGCCACCCTTCAAAAGAAAAAGAAGGGGAAGGAGACAGAGGAGAAGGAGAAGAAGCAGAAGGAAAAAAAGCTCCTTCCCTCAAATATGTAGCCTTTGTTTTGCCTTACTGCCACACTATGCTCAACCCTCACAATATAAATCAGGAGGAATGCCATCTCCCTGATTTGTCCTCCCTGCACACTGATTGACAAAATTCCAGTACTCAGAACTGCCGTTTGTCCAGTGCTCCTTATTTTAAAAAGAGAAGTCTCATAGATTATGTCACTGGATCCATGCAATAACTTGCAAGACAGGCAAAGAAGACAGCATTACTGGTAGGCTCATTTGATAGAGGCCATTGGTTTTCAAGGGGGGGGGCGCGGTTAGGGACTTACCCAGAGGCACACAGCTGGCTTTAAACCACACCACACTTTTTCTTCTTCCACGCTGCCTCCTTATATCCTGGTAGGCTGGACAACAAGCAGCTTCAGTCTTTGTACTTTGACTTGTCCAACACTCCAGACTTAGTTCTTTGCTGCAGTTGAATTAACTCCCATTTTTATACTACATTCCTCTGCTTTCACCTCCTATATATTTATTTGCAAAATATTTACCTGCAGATAGTATTTTTGGAGTGTCTGAGTTGTATTCAAATGGAGATTGCTCAAAAAATAACTTTTGGTGTGACAATTTGCAACTAAGTGAATTCCCTGGGACTTAGCCTGTCATCTGCAAGATAAGGGTTGAACTCCATGAAAATTCCTCTTTTAGTTCTTTCATTTCATGAATCTAGGAATGTAATCTTAAAGACACACTAAAATCAGCCTCTTTCTTGATTTCCGAACCTGCAAACTTTTTTCATTCTCCAGTCTCTGTTGCTTCTGTATCATTATCATTTAATGTAAAAACAGTATGTTTTAGTAAGAACAAAAAACCCAATACCTTAAAATGAATCCTCAAATTGTATTGCAATTTTCTCTTACTAAAGTAATTCCTCTTATACTTGCCTTCTGTGCTCGGGGACAGATAGACACAACTATACAAAGAGCTGTAAAGCACTTTGTGAGAGTTTGAAGGTGGCTCTTCCTCCCCTGCTCTTGGGCTGAAAGGAGCAGAAACGTGGGTACATGGGCACAGGTCCCCCAATTGGCCTCACTATTAGCTCTATGGGACAATGTATGGCATCTGCTGTTTTGAGACACCTGCCATTTCTTTTCCTCAGTTTCATTAAAAATTCTACTTGAAACTGAGAATGAAACACAGTTACACGCCAATCTCCACCTCTTACTTCAATCACAATGTCTATTTATTGGGTGATTTGCGGCACAATGGAATATTCATATGGAAAAATGTCAGATATGCTATAAAGGGAAGCTAGTATTTCTGAAGTAAACAAAAACCGTAATGACAATATGTAATAAATTGTAATTTATGCAAACCTGGAAGCACTCACATCCTTGGCATACATTTTTCTGTTCCACCTAGAGGATATTATATCTGTCTGTTAAGACATGATTTAGCATTTAGCAAGGAATTTTGGTACTATCAAGGAAAACAGGAATTTCAATAAAAGCCAAGATCTTCTAAGAAGCAGGTAGTTCCAGTCAATAGGGAGTTTAGATGATGTCAGTAGGGGTTTGAATCCTGGCTGTGCCCCTTATTGACCATGTGGCCTTGAGCAAGTCAATGACCTTTCTTTTCTTAGATTTTTCTCATCTAAAAAAGAAGATAATCACATGACCTACTTTATGGAGACTTTGCGACTGGTGAGTGAGTATATGTAAGGCATTTAGAAGAACACTCAGCACATAGAAAGCACTGGATTGAAATGAGCCATATTCCTTTGTCATTGCTATTTTTATTATTCACCAGGAGACATCAATCCTTGTTTTGGCAGAGATGGGTAAACGATGGAATTACTTATATGAAATAGGATACATTCCCACTTAAATGCAAGTATCAGTTCGTTCATTTTTACTGCTGTGTGGTATCCCATTGTATGAGTATACCAAAATGTGCTTGTCCATTCACCAGTTGCAAAATATTTGAGTTCTTTTCATTTTTGGTAATTATGAATCAGAAACCTCTCATCTCAGGGTTTATACAATGACAAACATTTGTAAGAATATTTGTAAGTTTCCCTGTGGAAAAAATCAGTAGGAGCTATTGAACTGGACCTTGACGTAAGCTTCCCTTAGTCTACATTTTCCAACCAGGTTAGCCCTCCATGAACTTGACACTCATCTCATTATCCAGTGTTTAAAGTGATCCAGTTTGATTGTCTTCCACAGTTTCTTTTTGTTCATCTAAATGGAAATAAGGACAAAAAGGAAAAAGGTGGCTTAGACTATAGCAATACAGACAATTTCTCAAGTTTCCAGCTTACAATGAATATTTACTTCTACGATTTCTGTTCTCTTGCTTCATTTTCTCACTTTGCTAGGATTCAGTACCTGTGTGGGTTATAAAGTGCCTTTCCCATTTTCATTTGTAATGTAGATTTTTAAATTCTTTAATATTCTTCAGTTTTATATAACCATGCTGTTTTGTGAATATTTTAGTAAGCGATTCCTTTTCAAACTTATTTTGCAAAGATATGCTTTTGCTTTCTCATTAACATTAATAGACTTTTGGTGGCAAAACCCATCCATTATATATAGAATTGCCAGTTTCTATGCATAGACTGAGAGATTATAGCCTTATTAAAAAGTTCAGTGTAAAATATTGGGTCTTTTTCCTTACTTTTTATCCATGATTATTCAAGTAGACCTTAACAAATCATTCTATTTCTGTGCTTGGGCCTTCAGTGTGTCTGTGGGATTTTAAGACATGTACTAAATGAATGTGTGGAAGTTCTGATCACCAGAGGATAAGGCTGATGGCAGGCGTGGGGATGGGGGTGTGTGGAGATCTTTAAAGCAGCACCTGCTTGTCTTCACAAACTACCTTCCCTGGGCTTCCTTTCACATTTGCTGAGATTTTCAAGAATCCAACATCATTTTGAGGCATCCTTGTTGTTGTGCCCAAGATTACGTATCCAAGAAACCACCAAGGAGCCAACACTGATGCAAACACACGAGGGTTTATTTACAAATTTGAGCTTGGGTCCAAGTATACCCGACACAGCACAGCGGAGCAGGGATTTGGACCCCCCTCCCCCCCAGGTGGGTTCCTGCTTAGTTTTATGGGCTGGTCTAGGGGACCTCCAGGAGGGGTCGAGGAATTTTTCAAGTTCTGTTTACATTCTGATATGGGGCTTTCAAGGGCATTGAGCTCTGTTCTCATTTTAATATGGGGGTTCCTGCCACTGGCTTGAGCTCTGTTCTCATTCTAATATGGAACTTTCTAGGGCGTTAAGCTGTAAGCTGTTTTTTCCCCTGTAACTGAAGTAATGTAAGTTTCAGCTCTTCTTCACAGGGGCCTGAGATGGCTGTACTTGTGCTGACGCTGAACTTAAGGTGGAATGGCCTTAATTTTCTCGGCCTCCACACTTGTATCTCCTTCATAGCTAATATTTGACATATGCTCCCTTCCAGCTTCTAAGGAATGAATGTAGTTCAAGCCAATTTAAATAGGAAGTTCAGGGCAGCCCAGGTGGATCAGCGGTTTAGTGCCGCCTTCAGCCCGGGATGTGATCCTGGAGACCCCCAGGATAGAGTCCCGTGTCAGACTCCCTGCATGGAGCCTGCTTCTCCCTCTGGCTGTGTCTCTGCCTCTCTCTCTCTCTCTCTCTGTGCCTCTAATGAATAAATAAACAAACTCTTTAAAAAAAATAGGAAGTTCAGAGGAAGAATGTTGACTCCTGCTAGTGTGTGCCAGTCATAGGCACCCAAGAGCCCTGTGGATCTCCCACTCATTCATCTGGTAAGGGTGGCAACTTCCCCGTGGAGTCCCAGGGAGCAGAGAGAGGATGAGGCAGGCCGCCAAAGCATGTCCTTCTCTTGAGTGCTTTTATTTAACTGGACAACCCCCCTGAGAGGACTGTGCTGTAGAAATGGTATTCTCCAGAGCTGGCTCCCAGGGGCCAGCCCACAGGCTACAATATTTATTGAATTGAATTGACTTAAGCTTCTTATTAAAAGGACCAGCACAAATGTTTTGGAATTTTTTTAATTCTCTTCCTTTCCTCAGTTGACTGCAGAACCTTTGTTCCTATCATTACAGATTCTCCAGCAATGGTTTCAAAACACAGGGTACCCTAATGGGTACTTCTAATCTTTATATCTTTCCTTTGTTGTACCACAGAAGGAGTGCTTCTTTCCAGCCTCTCCACCTGTGCCTTTAGGGTCTGCCTCTCTTGGCCTTTCCATGGAAATGAGCCTTTTCACACCTGAAATTTCCTGTCTTCAAACTCTGTCCCTAGCCGATGAATTAAGGGCACTTTTCATGTTTCTTTATGCATCGACACTCAGATGTGAAAAGGTATATTCTTTTGGGTACAGGGATTAAAAGAAAACTCTCAATTACTTTTCTTGATTACATCAGTGATTGAGACAGTTTATGAAAAGTAAGAGTCACCCTCTTTAATGTATGATTCTGTCCGTCAGCTTTTATAGTCATGTAGCCACCAACACGATTAAGATCCTAGCTAGTCCCATGAACCCAAAAAGCTGTTTGATGCCAGTTTGCAGCCAATCCTCCACCCAGCCTCACCCCTGACAATCCAGATCTGTTTTCTTCTCCCAGTTTTTCCTTACACATCATATAAAATGATTCATAAAGCATTAGTCTTTTGAGTCTTCTTTCTTTTTTCTTTTAACTTTTTCATTGTTTTTGTAAAGCTCCTCATTAATACACACTGCATACTACATACATACATGTATACATACATGATACACTGCATAACCTTCTAGCAGAAGTAGATGAGCCTAACCCAGTTATTTTTAGTAAATAGTAGAATGTTTTTTTAATGGATAGTCTCCAAACCCTTTGACACATAGTAATGATTAACTCTAGAGATACACCTATCTCTTCCCATCAAACTCCACTGATGTGAATAATGGACAAGTCTTTTTGCCTTGATCCCGTTAGTGAACCCATGGATCTATTGCACAGTGGCTACTACAGGGATGAGCAAGCACATGGCTAATCCCAGGCAGCATCTTCAACCACAGTGCACCACGGTTGCCAAGAAATCTTCTTTCTTTCATTTAGCCTCATGCATTTGAGACTCACCTATAGGGTTGCATGTATCAGTAATTAATTTTTTAAATTGTGAGGTATCCCATATTGTGATTGTACCAGTTTGCTTATCTACTCACCAGCTGAGGGCCATTTGGGTCATTTCCAGTTTTGATCATTGTGAATGAATCCACTGTAAACATTCATTTGTTGTGAAACTCAGTTTTCATTTCACTTGCATGAATACCTAGTTGTGCGATCTTTGGGTCATATGGTAAGTGTGTGTCTCACTTTATAAGAAATTGCCAAACTGGGGAACCCTGGGTGACGCAGCGGTTTGGTGCCTGCCTTTGGCCCAGGGTGCGATCCTGGAGACCCGGGATTGAATCCCACGTCGGGCTCCCGGTGCATGGAGCCTGCTTCTCCCTCTGCCTATGTCTCTGCCTCTCTCTCTCTCTCTGTGTGCTCTGTGTGACTATCATAAATAAATTTTTAAAAAAATTAAAAAAAAAAAAAAAGAAATTGCCAAACTGTTTTCCAAAGTAGTTGCAACTTTTGCATTGTCACTGGCTTTGCATGAGCATTCCAGTCACTCTACATCCCTGCTTGGTATTAACAATTAACAATTTGTTGGTGTTGTTTGAAGTTTAACTCTTCTAATAAGCATGTAGTGTTTATCTCACTGTGGCTTTACTTTGGTTTTTTTCTACTGACTAATGATGATGAAACATGTTTTCTTTCTTTTTTTTGAAACATGTTTTCATGTGCTTATTTTCCGTACATATATTTCCTTGCTTAAGTATCTGTATAAATCCTCCTCCCATTTTTATTTTTTTATTTTTTATTTTCCCCCCCTCCCATTTTTAATAAGGTGATTTATTGATATTTAGTTTTGAGAGCTCTTTATATCTTTTATACACAAATTAATTATCAAATATACTCTTCGTAAGTATTTTCTTCTGGTCAGCAGCTCGCTTTTTAAATTTTATTAATGGAGTCTTTCAGTGAAAAAGGGTTTTTATTTCTGATGAAGTTCAATTAATTGATTTTTTTTTTCATTTATGGCTCATGTTTTTGGTGTTTAAGAAACCTTTGCCTAAATCAAGGTCACTGGTAGTTTTCCTGTGTTTCCTAGTAGAAATGTGATAGTTTTAGATTTAGGTTATGGGTTAGTGATTGTAAATGGTGCAAGGTCTGGGCATTTTTATTTATTTATTTGTTTATTTATTCACAGATATCCAATGGTTCCAACACTATTCGTTGAGAAAACTAGTCTTCCCCTTATTAAGTTACCTTTGCAACTTTGTTGGAAATAATTTGATCATTTACATGTGAATCCATTTGTATGCTCCCTATTTTGTTGAATTGATTTATCTATCTTTTTCGTCAATACTAAATTATCCTGATCACTAGAGTTTTATAAAAAGGCTTAAATTTAGGTGGTGCTGAGTCCTTAAACTTTGTTCTTCTTCTTCTTTTAAATTGTTTTGATTATTTTACTTTTTAAAAAATTATTCTACTTTCTTTGCCTTTTCGTATGTTTTATAATCAACTAATCAATTTCAACAAAAATTTCTTCTGAGATTTTGAGTAGGATTGCATTGGATCTATAGAACAATTTTAGGGAAATTGTCAATATGGAACCGTCTAATTAATGAGTACCATGTACCTCTCCACTTATTCAGTATTTTCCCCATATCTTTCCTCTGTTTTGCTGTTTTCAGCATAGAAACCTTACATATCTTCTGTGTGTGTGTTTTTTTTAAAGATTTTATTTATTTATTCATGGAAGACAGACAGAGAGAGAGAGAGGCAGAGACACAGGCAGAGGGAGAAGCAGTCTCCATGCAGGAAGCCTAAAGTGGGACTCGATCCTGGGTCTCCAGGATCCCGCCCTGGGCTAAAGGCGGCGCTAAACCACTGAACCACCAGGGCTGCCCCATATCTTCTGTTATATTTAAAACTAAGTATTTCATTTCTTTGCTCCTCCAATAAATATTAGGATTTTAGGTTAACTGACTTACTTCATCATTTTCTGTTATCACCATTGTTTCTTGAATTTTTTTCATTTGCTTTTTCTACTTTACTTTTCTGTTTTATTTCCCTCCCTCCCTTTCTCTCATACCATCATTAGAATCATTTGTGCATACTATTTCATAAGATTTTTCCCTATATCTTTATTTTTAATGCCTCCATCCTTCGAAAACTTGCAACTATTTACTTATGTCAAACACTTAAGTTTTAACTAGTTAGTGAAACCAGTGAACCTCTTTGTGCATATGACTTTTTAAAGAGGATGTATCTTTGTTCCTTATTGAAAAACTTTTGATGGCAAATCATTTAAGGGAAAGCTCATGATTAATCTACTCAATCATAAATATATGGCAATATTAAGAGTTAAAAAATGTTGAACTATATGAGAAGACAATAAACTGAAATATAAATTATCTGTATACATGTACAGTGTTGCTAAGGCCTTCTGTTATTAACTAGATTAGAGTGGCACAGTGTTTCCACAGGATTTTCCCATTTGACTTTCCCACATGAAGTGTTCCTTATGTGACTATAATCTATTTAGTTCTTCTCCTTTTGATGAACATAACGGTGTTCGATTTGTTGCCATCTGCCCCAGGAAGCACTTTTGTGCTTGTTCTTAGGCACAAGTATAAAGATTTTTCTTCAGTATATTGTTTCATGCCCCATATTTGGAAATTTTCTGTTTAATTTTATTAGGGGTAAGCAGCATGTGGGTATTTTTTCAAGCCAATCTGATCATCTCTCAAGTGGATGATTTCAGTTCTCTTACATGTTGTGGCAGGTGCTGTTGCTGCCACTTCCAACATCACCTCCACCGTCCTGAATGCTCCTGAGCTGAGGCACGTCCCTGCAGGCTGATGTCCTCAGCTCACATGTCTGTATCCTCCTTTGTCTTTGCTTGTAGACCTTCTTAGGTGCTGTAGGCACTTGCTCTGCCAGAGACAGGTTCAGTGCTGAAATGATGGGAAGTCAAGCCACAGGGAGGCAACTGTGGTCAATGGGGTGGTGGCTCAGTGCCTCCACTACACAATGGGTGATTCTGGCTCTAGGTTCTCACAGTTTGAGAGGGTCCCCACTTCGACTGAACCCCAAGCTCCCAAAACACCCACCAGCTCACCAGCACACCTTTAATGGCTTTCTTATATTTCCTTACTCACATACGCTTGCTGGAATCATCTTCCAAACATCTACACAGGTCCGTCTTTGTAGTGGGCTATACTTTGGAGGGGTCCACATTCAGACCATTCTGTTATGAATATTATCTCCTTATTTTCATGTTGTCTGTTTACTTAGATTTTTATATTCTTCTGCTGTTTCTGTCTTTTGCTGGGTTGATCTGGTGGTTTTGTTTTTGCCTCATGTCTTTCTTCTGGTCTGCAATCTACAGATTGCATTTCTATTTCTTCAACAGTTGTGTTAACTTTTTAAGACATGTACACAGATATGAAAATTTCCAACAAAATCTAAATTTATTCTTATTTGTTTTGTTTTCCTCAAAAATAAAAGAACATTGGGTTGCTTTACCATTCCCTCCACCACTTCTGTAATTATTTCTCCCCTCATTTTGATTATTAATTGCTGTCAGTAATTTATCATTCTGATTTTGTCTATGCTCTATAGTGGATGAAATTAATCACTGTATTTCATCAATTTCTATGCTAATCATGATTTCTCAAGTACCAGGTTTACTTCTCTGCTTTTTACATGTGTACTTTAATAGTTTTGGACTATTATGCAGAAATGACCCAGGAGTGGTAATAAACTCTTATTTTCACTCTCTGAAAATGTCTTTTCTTTCCTGTTACTTTAGAATGATAATTTTTAAATCTGATGTTATACTTTCCCTTTAGTTCCTGAAGATATTATTGTCTTCTGGCATCAGTTGTCATTCATTGTCATTGATGAAATATTAACTTTTCAACTAATTGCTGGTTTCTCTGTAGGTAATCAGTACTTTTAGTCTGGCAGTTTTAAGATTCTCTTTTTTTTTATGATAGTCACAGAGAGAGAGAGAGAGAGAGAGGCAGAGACAAAGCCAGAGGGAGAAGCAGGCTCCATGCACCGGGAGCCCGATGTGGGATTCGATCCCGGGTCTCCAGGATCACGCCCTGGGCCAAAGGCAGGCGCCAAACTGCTGCGCCACCCAGGGATCCCTGAAGATTCTCTTAATACCACTTACATTTTACCTTTATGTCATGCATGATGTGTGTAGAGATCTTCTGTGTCTTTTTCATATTTCAAATGTCTTATCTGTCTTCTACATAATAGATACATTTCAAAAATATTCTTTAATTTTTAAAATGTGTTGCCTGAGTGTCTTTTTTAAACTGGTTATTTTCTTTCTTTTTTAAAAAGATATTTTATTTATCTACTTGACACAGAGAGAGAGCAAAGCAAGGGGAGAAGCAAGCAATGGAGAGGGAGAAGTAGGCTCCCTGATGAGTAGAGAGCCCTATGTGGGGCTCAATCCGAGGACCCTGGGAACATGACCTGAGCTGAAGGCAGGTGCTTAATCAACTGAGCCACTCAGGCACCCCTAAACTGGGTATTTTCTAATTCACAAACTATTTTGCTTTAATTTCTAGGGATTTAAATAGATTCTTTTTAATGCTATTACTCTCCATGTTGTTTAAGAATCTCTCACTTTTTAAATAGTTGTTATTTTTTACTTTAACCTATGAGTATCAAACATAACTTTATTTTAAAGCCATGTTTCATTTTTTAGAGTGATTTTTATTTCCTTTGGGGTCATTTCATTTCCAAGTAGTTGATCTGTGGTGTGTCACTCTTAGCATTGGTGTTTCTCACTTTAGATTTGCAGGCTCATCTAGTCACTTTCTCTCCCTCCTGTCCATTCCCTTCACAGTCCTTCCCTCTTTCCACCTGCCCTAGCTAGTCATTTTGTGCATGCCTCTGCCTTGTTTTCCTGCAGCTCAGAATCTAGAACCAAATATTGTCCTCCTGCTGCTTCAGGTGTTCCTGACCTAGTTATAAAATAACCTTGAGTTGCTGAGACTCAGGTCCTACATGTAAGCCAGTGTCACCTTCCTTGTGCCTTTCTAGATTAGCAGCTCGCATTGCCCACCACATTTGTTCCTATTGTCCTTCCCTTGTAGGAAGAGGAGTCTGATCCAACCCAGTTCAAATGGAGAGCTTAGCTTTAATCCCTAACTACTTAACACATGTGCCCTCCCAGACACTTCTATGTGCCCTCAGAGCTGTTCTCCAGCTGGAGAACAGCAGGTGCAGGTCAGCCTTAATTTCCCCTTTTCTGTTTCTTTTCCTTTTCTAGTGACAAAGATGTTTGTCCAACTTCTCTACTCAGTTATATTCTCTTAACCTTCTCAGTTGCATGTTCTTGGTTATTCTTGTGTGTTTGGTGATGATGGTGGTGGAATGAAGGAAGATTTGACATACACCACACCACTTGGGCCAGAAGCTCAGTTTTCCCTTCACCAAGAATTCAAATGTAAACTGAATATCTATTCTAATGGGCACATATTTCAAGTGAGATAAATAAAAATTAATGAAAGGATATAGCATCAAAGTATAATGTTTTATAATGGTGTTTTCAAGACAGCTGATTTTTCAGGGTCAATAACAGGATGAGGGAAAGTCTGTAGGGACTTATGAGGGTTCAGTATTCTTAGAAATTCATGGTTTGGCTTACTTGCCAAGGCACCAAATGGCTTCAGGGGAATTTACACTCTGATTAGTGTAGAACTTTAAAAGATAAATCTGTAATGGCTGCAGAGAAGCAGCAAAATTAATGGCTGGCCATCTGGCTTGGTTTTATTAACCTATTTGTTCCAACTGTGCTTGTTGGCTTCTGTAGATAGAGTAAGATGAAGACAAACTAGCTACAAGAAATTTTTAAAGCACGTCTGAGATTTTTCTTCCTCTTTTCATGAAAGAATTTGTGTAAGACTATAGTTTTATGGAGATGTTTATCCACTTAACACACTTAACAGACATTGATGGCATCTATCACGTAGTAGGCCTCACAAAACACCAAGCAGGAAACACAAGAGAGGCGCACAGCCCTCGTGTCCAAGGGCACCTTGGAGACTGCTCTCCTTTGGATGCTGGTTCTGCTTCATAGTAGCATGTTTGTTTTCAAATTCTTAACTATGTGTTGGGAATTTTGGAAGAGTGAAACACAAATCTTTCCCAGGTGACTAGAAGGTTTTCTTTCTTTCTTTCTTTCTTTCTTTCTTTCTTTCTTTCTTTCTTTCTTTCTTTCTTTCTTCCTTCCTTCCTTCCTTCCTTCCTTCCTTCCTTCCTTTTTCTTTCTTTCTTTCTTTCTTTCTTTCTTTCTTTCTTTCTTTCTTTCTTCTCTGCCTCCCTCCTTCTTTCCTATCTTTCCCTTCTCCTTCCCTTTCTTTTTTCTTCCCTTCTGCCTCCCTCCTTTCTTTCATAAAATATAAGACACATGTTTATGGCTCCTTTGGTGAAAGAATTTAGGAAGGGGCTGTGTATCCAAATGCACGGTCCCAAATGCAGATCCGAGGCATCAAAATGGAGGCACCATGGCACTAATCAGCATCTCCCACCCTGAGTTCTGAGTTATTTGGCTGGCAAAATGCTCTTGAGGAAAAGGGAATCAACTAGTTATAGTGATAAGAAGAGAACAACATGAACAAAGAGGAGGAACAAGGATAGAAAGCCCACTAAACCTACCACTCTTCTCACAAAATTTGAAATTCTTCCCTTAATAAGGCCTTTGGTATCTGATACTTACCTCAAAGAATGCCCATTAACACCCTATCCCATTCTTGGCCTCAATGGCACACTGGGTAGCCAGCAGGTAGAAGAGGAGGGATGGAAAGGGTGGTCAACAAGGATCTGACAACATTAAGAGCTGTGACAGGCATGGGAACTACCTGTAGATATGAGGGCCATGGGGCCAGGGTATCCATGGTGTCAGGGTGTCCACAGCACTGGGGTGCCCATAGGGCTGGAGTTTCCACAGGGTTGGGGTGCCCATGGAGCCAGGGTGTTGTGCGTAGCCCTGAATTTACATTTGGAAGTGCTAGACTTGAGTCTTCTTTCACTTACCAGATGCTTGATGGGATGAGACACAACCGATTTGAGTCTGTCTCTTTGCCTACACAATGGATAAAGCTATTTAACTTATAGCATTATGTGTAGATTAAACACTCAGGCTAAGTGAAAGATCTCTGCAGAAAATGAAAACAATCCAACCATGTAGTTTGGCCTCACAATTGTGGCAGTTGACATCCAGGTCCTTCATTTGGGACATTCATGTTGAATAATTCTTCATTTCTTTAAAAATAAGTAGTTTAGGGTCTTCTTTTTTGCTGTTCTTCCTGCTTTTATGTTGGACTTACTGATATGGCCTGGGAGAAATATGGTGGCACTACAGGCTTTATCTCCAGGGGACTGGGAGCCAGATCTGTTTTTTTCTTTGGACTTCTTCAGCTCACTCTCCCTCTCTTTTTTATTCCTTGTTCTAACACTTATCTTGAGAGGATGGACAACAATGGAAGAAAGGTCAGTATGGACAGAAAGAAGTCATTAATCCAACAAGTATTTAATTTGACTTCTACTATCTGTTAGGGATATAATGGTGGAGAAGGCATGGGTTTCAGGGAAGTCAGGGGCAGGGAGGGGATAAATGAGGAAACCAGTAAGTAAGCACGGGGGTGCAAATGGGGGTACCTAGCATGATGGGGAAGCCAATGGTTTTCCTTTCTCTGCCATCTCCCTTTCTGGGCCTTGTTTATTTCTTGAGGGACATGAATTTGTGTAATGATAACAGTGACCACCATCTGTACCATTCATAGTGTGTGTCCAGCACTGTATTTTCCTCTGATCCTTTACTCCTCACCAAAATTCTACTGGGTGGGTGGCATCTTTATTTTCATCAGGAAATGAAAATATTAATGAACTTGAGTCATGTAGCTAGTGAGGAACAGAGCAAGAACTCACATCCATACTTGTCCCTGCTGCCTATGTTCCACACAGATGAGTTGCACAGATGTTTGTTTGGGAGGGTCCTAAGGTCAGTGCCCTGGGTGTATGGAGTTCTCCTGAGATACTATGATCATGGACAAGGTAGTTGTGTGCACTGATGGGGACTCTGATAGGCACCCCAGAGGGACTTGACTGCACATGGTACCAGGCCTCGTCTTGGGTCCCCATGTGTAATGTTCCCTGTGCATATATGCCTTATGCTGTTGTTTTTGTCAATCGTGTCTTCAGTTAGAATGCTGGCTAGGAAGGATTCCAAGTGATGCTCTGCAGTCCTGCCTCTATAACAACCACTGTCATGTGTGTCTGTGTCTGCTATGTTGGGCAGTGCTTTGTTGGGTGCTCAAGGATCCCCCACTTCTCCTCTAAGGCACAGACAGGGGAAGAGTTTTTAGGTTTTGTTTTGGTGTAGATGTCCATATTTCTGTGAGCACCCCTGTGTGTGTATGTTTACTAAGTTTACATCAGCTGGCCTCAAATAACCCTCTTCTGACTGTAATGAGGCCACATTTTGTTTTCTCTGTGAATAAATGAGATCCAAAATTATCCAACATCTGCAGAGCTTGAGTTAGCATGATGCTACCTCCCCCTCCCTGTCCTTTCCAGAACAAAAACCAGTTTGCCATTTGCTCTCTGGATTCTTTTTGAAATGTTTATAGCACTGTTTTTTCCTAGAGAGTGAGCTTCATACTTTACGGTGTATTTTCCTCAAACTTTTTTTTCCCTCAAAATTTTTAATGGCTTTGACAAAAGTTATTGAATTCAATCCAACTTAACAACTATTTACTGGGACCCCAGTGGGTGCCAGGTCTGAGGATGGAGCATAGAGCCAGTAGACATTGGCTTGATCTCCTCTAGGTAGCAGGTTCCCCAGGGCCCTGCCTTTCCTGAATTTCTGCCATAGGTACCAAGCTTCTCCTTGTATTCACACCATAGACAAATCCCACAACATCTCTTCCTTCCAGCTTTGCCCTCCATAAAATTAAAGGGTAGGCCACGGTGAACCATCTATAAGAGTCATAGGATTCTGGATTTGTTTGTAAATCTTGCGTTGCATCTTTTGTAAATTAGATAAAATTTCTCCCCATCTCTTAATTCCATAGGCCTCTGGTGTCTTTGGATGCGTGTAACAATTGAACAACTGTTTAGATTATGTCAAGGCATTAAAAATTGGTCAAAGGTGCGTGTGTGACAAAATTCAGGAGTAAAGAGTCACTTTTTGTAGGAGTGATCTCATAGATTTTTTCCATAAGTATTTCAGCTGTTGTTTCCATATGATATAAATGATGTCAGCCCGTTTTGATAAGTTTACAGTTAATGTTGCTAACATACATGGATTATATCTAGAAGTTGATTTTTTTATAATTGTGTCTAACTCAGGTGTCAAATTGTTCTCATTATCCAATAACAAAAGCCCTACTAATTCATCAGAAGACATAGGCTTTCACTTGGTACTAGATCTGGGGAGGAATTCACACTGCAATCAGGAATAATAAAAAATTTATTTAAATATTCAAGTGAATCATACTTTGAGAAAACTCAGCCTATGAAGTAAAATAATATTAAACCAGTTTAATAAGACATGAAAATCAGTATTACTTCTGGATCTTAAATGAGCTTCTTCTAAAATATTTAAAGTAAATTTTGATTAAAATTTTTTTTGAGTTTTAATTTTAGCTTTTCAGAAGTTTCGCCCATCTTTATTGAGATACAATTGACAGATAGAAATTGTATATATCTCATCCTATTTAACTTTATAGGAAAGGGATGCACTTTGTGACAAAAGCTAGTCTTTATATTCTGTAGATTTTTACTAGGTCAAGGTAGTCCACTACATTCTGCATGCCAGAGTAGCAAATTTTTACAGAGAGCATCACCATTCCTCCACAAATCCCATGAAAGCGTGTTAAAGGTTTGTTGTATGAAACACTGTTCCAATTTATACAGAACTTTTGTTTCCTCAGGGTGGTGAGGATAATGCTGGCCTTGCATTGGTTTTCTCAAGCCTCCCTAGCATTAAAATAATCTGCAGGATTCCAGACCCACTAGATCAGAATCTCCAGAGGAGGACTGGGAAGCTGAACATATGGCAAGAACTCCAGTAAAGCTTATCAGCCAGAAAGTTAAAAAATGTGGTTTTGGGGTATTGTTTAGGCTGTAGATTAGCTGTAGCATGCAAACTTACACCCTGGGTTGGTTTTGATTGCAGATGACTCACCCTAACTTCATGTTGACCCGAAGGGAAGGATAATAAAGTCAGTTAGGACATTTGAGAGCAAACAGAATCCAGGGATTTCAAATGACTCCTTCTTTTCAATTCTGTCTTTAAAACTCAGAACACCTGCTTGTTAGAGTGAAAGACAAAATACACAATAATGGTATAAACAGGGCACTAGTGCTGGACAGCATTAAGGATCATCGGAGGCCAGACATCATGGAAAGTACATTCCAGATAGGATATTTAATCCCCTGATGAACCCTATGTGCCCAAGGGAGCCAAGTGGTCTGAGTAACTCATTCATAATAACCCAGTATATGAGAAAGATGAGATGAGAACTCTTCTTGGGTTAACTTCAATTTCCACAATATCCACTACAATAAAAATGTTCCTAATAACATGACACTTATGGGTGCTTTGTAAGGTGTAGGACAATTTTACAAACATGACCTCATTAGATATCTGGCAGGTTGTCTCTTCTTCAACCCACAAGCAAGTCATGCCATTTTTCACGAATGCTGTTGTTCTCACTGGGAACCCTCCTCTGCTTTGTTTATCCAAATTCGACTCATCAGGTTTTGCTTGCTCAAGTGCTACCTCACTGCACTCTTCCCCATCTATTCTACTACTCACCTCTGAATCATGACAGCAGTACTGATAAGTTACCTGCACTGAAACACATGGTTTTACTGTGATCTGTGCTATGTATTTTGCTGTGATTGTTTTCATCTTTTTCATTCATTCATTTATTTCATCTGATTGTAATCACTCCAGTGTCCCCAGTGATATTGTGAGCTATTTAAGAATCACCCTCATTTTCATGATGGATTTGCATCTTTCATAGCACCTGGGACAGGCTGGATTGGTACTTACTCTCTTTTTTGATAGACGGTCACTAATGCCAATCTACTGAACAGAGCTTCTCAACCTTTGCACTAGGAATGACCCCCACATTTTATTGGTCCTTGGAACTGCAACAGCCCCAGGCCTATCGGCTCCTGCTTTCAGCAGATCCAATATTTATGCTAATGGGATGGACAAATATAATTTTCAATGGGCGCCACGAAAGCAAAATGATTGAAAAGGTTGAGAAGCACTGGGATAAGGGCAGTCAGATGACCAGGCACATTCCTGTTCTTTACTCAAACAGGCCACAATTATATAGAGAAATTCAGAGGGAGCTAAAGAGGATGATAAATCTATTTTAAAGAACCATGTCTCTTGTAAAGTGCAAACTCCTACATGATTGTGTTTAAAAGGTTGGTATAAATAGCAAAACTAGAACATTCCATAATAAGTCAGACTAGCCTTAGAAATGCCTGATGGCTACATTTTCTATTAATGTAAAGTTGATTTCTAAGATAACTTTGTAAAGATATGGCTTTCTAAGCACAATATCAGTATTGATCATGAACTTGTAAGCATTGTCTCATTTTATATTGAAATTTTATGCAAATATTTAGAAAGTAAAATATAGGGTACACACAAAAGAATGTTCAACAGTGAGTGATCTTGGTCATTAGCAGTTTTCATATAATATATGAGTAACTCAAAAGAATAGCAAGGGCAACAGGATGGGGCAACTTTGTGGGCACTGACATATTCCAGAACAGTGTCTGAAAGGCCATAATCAAAGTGCGCATGGGGCCTGCATGCCACGGCTTGAGAAAGAAATCACCTAGACTCAAGACACTGGGACCAGGGGTAAAGTAAGGCCAATGGCCAAAAGAACAGATTGAAGTCCTGTTCAGATTCATTCAACATGTGCACTAGGCCTTAGGTGCTTTAACATATGTTAACTCTTAGGTCTTAGGTCTTGCAACAGCCCTACATATTAGCCCCCATCACAATTTTCTTAGGTGAATAGAACCAGGACTTAAAAATTCCAGCAACCAAGATCTGCAGTTCCCCTACAGAATAAACTGAATCTGAATAACCAGCCCAGTCAAAGCATTCTTGTATTTACCAATACCTGGTCATGAGCACCCTTCACTTTTGAGTTGAGATGGTATAAGGTAGAGCTAATGCTCATACCTCCATCTTTATCAGTAGAGGGTGTCTTTCCAATGGCCCCTTTCTCACATTTGGACTAGGTGTCAGTTCACCCAATGTTCAATATTTAAAGTGTAGGCATCAAAATTTCTGGAATAAATTCTGACCTGGTTTAGTACCTAATATTTCATATAGGTCTTCAATTTCTCGTATTCCTTTCACCAGGTATGATGGACATCCTGGGGGATGAAGTGGAAGGATGAGAAATTCTTCTGAAGCTCTTCTTAAAAGCCACCCCTTGAAGGTAAGCTCAGTGTAAGAATCTGTCTCATATCAGAAATGGCAAGTATTTATGGAACCCAGAGAGGCTCATGGAGGAGAGGACACTGTCTTAGAAGGAATCAACTTGCCAGCAAGAAGATGGCATCAGTGGGGGCTGCCTGGGCTTGGTAGGAATTCACTTACATGGACAAAATTGGTATCTTCCAGGTTTTGAAGAACCCTGAATCTGTTGTCATTTATGCAAATGATGTATTTGGATGCTGTCCAGCAAGGATGGTTTGGAGGGTAGATGTGGCCACAAATCCCTTGTTATTTCTCCCCTTAAGGAGTGAAATAAAATTTTCCTCCCCTGAATCTGAACTGGACTAGTGACTTGCTTGACCAACAGAATGCAGTGAAGTGGTGTATTGAGACTTCTGAAGCCAGGCCATAAGAGATGGTGAGGCTTCCATCTCATTCTCCTGGAATGCTCTCACTTGGGACACTCCCTCATGCTTAGAGGCAGCCCACAAAATTCCACAAGAGTCTCATGTGGAGAGGGCCTGAGGTTCCTGGTCAACAGGTCTTGGAGTGAGCATCTTGACACAGCATGGTAGAGCCTAAGAAAATCTCAGTCCAACCTGTATCTTCCTGCACTGTCTGGGAAACACTAAATGAGGACTATTTCTGATATCCTGACCTGCAAAACTGTGGGCAAACCACAATGGTTGTTTAAACTACTAGTTTTGGGGTGGTTCATTATGCAGCAATAGATAACCTGAATTGAGAAATGTACCATCCTGTGACAGGGGTCACAGGTACACAGAGAGGAATCTGAACCAATTCCACACCAGTCTCAGGCCTGGGGAGCTATGACTTTGGTTAGGGCTTAGAGGACAACCTTAGGATAACATGAGCTTCAGGTCTTCTGTGGCCATGGTCAGGTCAAGCCAGAAGAGGACACTAGGCAGGGTTGTTGAGCTGAGTAGCCATCAGGCCATCTAGACTTCCAGACTGTGAGGTCATATTTTTCATAACCCATCTGGCTGACTCACCTCATTTCTTGAGGGAAGAAGCTGAAGCCACAGAGATAGATTGATCAACTCCAAGTTCAAAGATCTTCCTATAAGCTCTTAGCTTTCTTCAAAACTGAGGGAAGATGTGGGCTGTCAGACGAAACCATGGGACACTTAGAAATCTAAGTTCAAGGACAACCAGAGCACAGTGGAAAAAGCACTGGGCTAAGAGGCAGTTATAGAGCTCAAGTTCAGGACTTTCATTTGCCAGATGTGTGACCTTAAATGAGCCACAAACAAACCTTTACATATAAGCAGCTTAACACAATGTTTGTTCCTTGCTCTGCCAAGGTCAGATGCATTGTTCCCACTCGGAGGGCAGCTTCCTCTGTGCTGGTTTGGAGTTCCAAGGTCCATCCATCTGTTGTTCTTTACTTCCAGCTGATGGACAAGGGAGGAAGAGGGGAGGCTATGCTGCTTCTTGCTTTGGGCAGAAGGGGCACCCATTGCATCCCTCACTTCCACTGGCAAAGGCTGCTCACAGGGCTCCTTCAGGATACAAAAGGGACTAGTTGATATGGGACCTTGCTGCGAAGCCATTTCTCAGTAACAACTCACTACTATGGAACAGGGAAACCACATGTTTGGGGGGATAGCCAGCTGTCTCTGCCACAAAGACATTTGCATCGAGGTAGGTGTTTGGCACCCAATTCAGATATCCAGGTGCTAGACCTTCTTCACTCTCATGGTTTGATATCGGCCATAATTGCTGAACCTGAGTCCATGCCTGTTTCATATAACTTATCTAGAACTAGGCATCTCTTTCCCAGTGGAGCCCCACCTTTCTATTACCAGCCTCCTTTAGAGACTGTAGTCCTGCCCCAGTTCCCGAAGACCGGCGACTCACTGCAGCTGCTCTGAGCTGGTATCTGCTGGTCTCTCTTACGTACTTTCCAAACGCGTTCTGCGAGTCACTCTCCATATCCCTGCTGACAGCTTGCTTGAACTCTGATCTTCTGTTGCCATTTGCAGTGGAAATTGTGCTTGGCTGACTGGACAGGACCTTTCCCCAGCATCTCCCATAGCCCTATTGAATGAGACCCCCTAGGTCTTTTCTACATCAGTAGAGTGGTCTGTCCAGGTCTCAGATGCTCTTGTTGAGCCTCTGTCTTCTTTTTAAGTATCAGGCTGCAGCCTGGGCCAGGTTCTGGCAGTAGGTCCTGACAATATTTAGTACCGACATTAGATATCTTGTCATTTTGGTGACCCACATTACTTCATGGCCACTAATCAATTCCATGGCTCTTGCTGCAGTTCAAAAAGAAGATGACCCTTGTCAAAAGATCTTTGTTTTAAGGCCATGCTGTCACAGAATCATTACTCTAATCCAGCCCAGATGACCAAATAGCAAGATTTAGAGAACAGAGCAAGAATGCCATCTGCAAAATGCTGCTGTGTGGTCTGTGCTCTAAGGTCTCAGGACATCCTGGTGCACTGAGTCACCACGTACTGGACACAACCAGATGAATTATGGAGGTGGTTTTCACAATAACCACCCCACCCCAACAACGCTTTGATTTTCTTGGATCCCTCCAGTAACCAAATTGATGATTCTGATTTCTAGTCTGTGGTCACTTTCCTCTGCCAAAAGAGGGATGGTTTTCCCATAGGGTCACCTTGGGAGCTGATGAAATAGTGCATGTGGGAAATGAATGTGAGCACTTTTGCAAAATGTGAGTGCCTTCATGTTTTAATTTAAATGATTTCTTTTTATAACAGTCAGGAAACTACTCAATTCTATGCATCAACAGTGACTAAGATTAAAAAAAAAAAAAGCTCAGAAATTCGAATTTCCCAAATGTGGTTCTCCTATTCTTCCTGACAGATGTTTCTCATGGCAATACTGCCCATGGTGGTTGAGAAGACAGCTGTAGTCAATAAGCTTCCTTTCTCTTGCCATCAGAACCAGAGACAATGGCTACTTGATTCTGGCTCTTGGGCCAGGGTAAAGGTTGCTTCCCATAGGCAGCTTTCCTAAATGCGATTTTTAACTGTGGGTCCCAGAGCTTTGCCTTGAGAAGGTTAGAGGAGAGGCTGGATTGGGTTGGGTTGCTAGCAGAGGAGTTGCTGGACCAAGCATGACTCAGTGATATTGCCTGCCTTGTGCACTAAGATCCAAGAGGATTCTGCTCCCCCGGTCCTGGCTGCTAGGGGATCCTGGGAGAGCGGGTTCTTCCTCTGTGGGTTAGCAAAGAAGTAACATTCCCAGAATCTGGTGGTGACTTGAATTTTTGGACTGAGCTATGATCTCTCAAACTGTTTCATCCAGTTTTATGATAGATGCATTATGGGGAAATATAAGTCTATTGCCAATCCATTTACAAAATTGCTCTCCCAGTGTGCCTGGCTGCCACTGTCTTGAATAAAGAAACTGATTTGGCTGCAAGTTTCCTGTGAGCAGCTAACTCACTTCACAGAAGATTTCAGGCAAAGAAAGAGCTTTCAGAGGAGCGGTCCCTGAAGTTTTGGGAGAAGGCTTATTTTTTTTTTTTTTAAGATTTTATTTATTTGACAGAGAGAGAGAGAGAGAGAGAGATGAGCACAAGCAGGGAGAGGGATAGAGGGAGAGAGAGAGAGCAGACTCCCCGCTGAGCAGGGAGCCCAATGTGGGACTTGACCCCAGGACTCCGGGATCATGACCTGAGGCGAAGGAAGATGTTCAGCAGATGGAGCCACCCAGGTGCCTGAGAAGGCTTATTTTTAGATGATAACCTGTTACCATGAATTCAACACGATGTGTACATCCTCATGTGTACACATATTCATGGTGCCTCGATGGTGCCACAATAAATCTCTGATATATGCCCTTGTTTCCAGGAAGTTTACAAGCTGAAGAGACAGGACATCTGAAGACCAACAGGGAAGACTGGCAGGTAACATTTGGTTCATCTCGACGTGCTTGCCTATCTTTCTTCTCCCTCACTCATCCTGTGAAGTGTATGTTCCGTCCACAAGCCCACATGAACAGAAAGAGTCACAGAACTCATGAGCCTAGGTGGGGATTTTCATCTGAGTAGGAGAAATATGAGAACCTTGTGGTAAGTTCTAGATAGGGGTAAGTTCTAGACCCCTGGGGGACTCAGGTCCCTCTTCCTGCAAAGACCCCCTTCTACCATGAGAGGGAGCTATTGCTCTCTCCCTCATTCTTCCACTGGTATTTCTACCCTCAGGGAGGTGCTGCTCAAGTGTTTCTTCTGCTTCAGAACAAGATAACATCTTCTCCAAAAAATGCATCTTATTGGAAGTTAAGAATTTTAAGCTCCAGAAATGGTCTGGTTTGCGTTTTTCAAAGGCAGAGAGCAGATGAAACTGCAAAATGTGTTTCCCTAGAAGACAGTCTTTGGTAGTTCTGCATGTTATGCTCTTTTTAACACTGAATTTTTATTTTTATTTTTATTTATTTTTGTTGTTGTGGTGGTGGTCTGCTGAATGTTTTAAGTGGTGGGAACTTAGCCCTTCAGTGTGGATCCTCAGAGCATGTCCTGATGTCCTATCTGGAATATGTGCTTAATGGATGCTGGCTATTGGTGACATTTAGGAAAGCTACCCAAAGGTATTATTTCTTTGTTCCAGAATATATTTATGAGCAACATGACTGAATCTCCAGGAAATCTCAAGGAGTCTTATAATTTTGAAGCAGACATTTGAGCTTAGAGAAAAATCAGAATGAAAACTTCAAGTACTTTGAAACACTTGGAGACAAATAATTTAAAAATCCCCATGGCATCGAACAAGCAGTTTTAGCATTATAGGGAACAAACAGTGTGTTATCAGCTCTTTTGCACATAGGAGATTAGAACAAAGTTCATAACCCTCTAAGTTCTTTGTAACAAAATTGCAGTGTTTAGAGACAGAAATAACTGACTACCATGGAAAGCAATTTTTGACACCTACTGTGTTTGAAATGAAAGTCGACAAAACTCTCCAAATAATGTGATCATGCAAAGTCTTGGCCAAAAGTGGGCCCTTGAATTAGCAAGGGAAGGCAACTTGAGGCTCACTGTCCCTGTAGACATTTGGATATGAAATTTAGCCACCGACAAAAAGAAGTTACTGCCCCATATGGTCTAACAATATTTTCAGCTTCACTGATGGAATGCATTTGGAGGCCTGAAAGACGGGCTGGGGTGGGGTACCCTGTGTGTAGACTTAGATGGCGTGTCTCTCAATCATGGGCTTACTCCCAGGATCAGCCCATGCACACGGACGTTTGCACTGTGGCCCCACAGGATTGTGCCCTGATGCTCAGGGTAAGAGAGACAACAAAAATGTTCTGAATATTCTGTTCCAGTGAGATCCTCACCATGGAGACGTACTAGAGAGAAGAATTTATTTTTATTTTTTTTAAAGATTTTATTTATTTATTTGAGAGAGAGACAATTGAGAGAGAGAGAGAGAGCACGAGCTCAGGGAAGCGGCTGAGGGAGAAACAGACTCCCTGCTGAGCAGAGAGCCCAACACGGGGCTCAATTCCAGGACCCTGAGACCATGACCTGAGCCAAAGGCAGACACTGAACCATTTAAGCTACCCACATGCCCTGAGAAGTAAGAATTTAATCTTGGAATTAGTTTGGAATTTTGTTCTCTGCTTACCTAAACACTGCATGTGTAGGTCTACATACAAAGTATGCTATGTTGGATCAGGACTGCCTCTCAGAAAAATGATAAATGCATCTTTTGAGATCAAAACCAAACCAAACCAATAGCTTTCTACTTAGGGCTTTAAAATATGATATGGTTATCCTTCAAAAACCTTATTGAGTAGAAAAACAGTAAATTCAGAGTTCTGCTTAGCTAAGAGTATATATATATATAATATGTGACTACCTATTTATTTTTGAACCCAGGGTCAAGTTATTCTGAGTTAGACTAAAAAATGCGGGTTGCAGTTGGGGTCCTGAGGACTCTTGGATGTCCATTGAGTCCATTGAGGACTCATGAATGTTGGGGTTTCATCACTAAACTGGTTTGGCAAATGATCTCATTCTCAAGGCTCACAGAACCTGTCTACAACATTTGAAATTGTCTTTCTGGGCATTTCCTGGGTAGTCAGTCATGAGGTTACTCCTGTGGAGGTAAGCACCCTAAGGGCCATCTGCACCATCTATTAAAGATGGGAATCCTATCAAGGTCTCATTTGCTACTCGGCGAGCAGACTTCAATCGGGGTGGTGGCAATGGTCGTGGAGGCCGAGGGCGAGGAGGACCCATGGGCCGTGGAGGCTATGGAGGTGGTGGCAGTGGTGGCGGTGGCCGGGGAGGATTCCCAAGTGGAGGTGGTGGTGGTGGCAGCCAACAGCGAGCTGGTGACTGGAAGTGTCCTAATCCTATATGTGAGAACATGAACTTTTCTTGGAGGAATGAATGCAACCAGTGTAAGGCCCCTAAACCAGATGGCCCAGGAGGGGGACCAGGAGGCTCTCATATGGGGGGTAACTATGGAGATGATCGTCGTGGTGGCAGAGGAGGCTATGACCGGGGCGGCTACCGAGGCCGAGGCGGGGACCGTGGGGGCTTCCGAGGGGGCCGGGGTGGTGGGGACAGAGGTGGCTTTGGCCCTGGCAAGATGGACTCCAGGGGTGAGCACAGACAGGATCGCAGGGAGAGGCCGTATTAGCTTGGCTCCTGAGGTTCTGCAACAGCTTTTCTTCTTGTACCCAGTGTTACCCTCATTATTTTGTAACCTTCCAATTCCTGATCACCCACGGGTTTTTTGTGTCGGACTATGTAATTGTAACCATACCTCTGGTTCCCATTAAAAACCATCGTTTTAGTTAAAAAAAAAAAAAAAAAAGATGGCCATCTGCCATCTATTTTTGCTGGGTACCCCAATCTCTGGCCAGTGTTGCTGGGTTCCCTGGGTGTTTTGACCTTATGGCAATTGTTAAGTCATCGATTCTCAGTTCCTAGCTTGCCCCTCTGTGCAGTGTCCCTGGAAACCCTGGTAGTTCTTTGCCACTGGACGGCTGTTGGTCTTTGCCCATAAGGTGTAGAGAATGACTGGTGATGAGAGGAGAGAGACAGGACCTCCTGTCTTTGTCATTCCTGTGACTTTTAATCTTCCAGACACCTCTACTCTGGCAGTGACAGTGGAGTCTAGTTTGTAGGTTTCTCTCAGCACTGGCTGAATGAATCCTAAAGCACCTTCCCAGGGACACCAGCACCAGCCAGCAGGTGCCCCTGTTTGGATGCCAGGATCCCAGGCTGTGAAGCGTCTCCTCTGAGCTCAGAGACACCCTTATCTGAGGTCTGAGTTTCAGCTCTGTAGGGCTCTCTCTTCAAGCTTCCAGCCTTTAATAATTCCAATTTTCCCTACAGCCCTGGTAGTGATAGCAGCTTCCTCCAGCATCTATGTACATGGCAGCATAGTGGTCTGTTTTGACCCATTTAGCTACCTACTTCTCAGTTTGTTATACCCAATTAACGATTCTTTGTGTTAAATTCTCTGTTACATTAACTGGTATGTTAGCTCGATCCTAGCTGATATGGACGACATCATTAACGACTTTAAGTAAAATTTCTTTCTCATCAACTTCATAGGTAGTACAGATTTATTCTAGTATAATTTTTCTACAGTGCCTGAAATCATATTCACAATCAGCTACAAAAGGATCAGAATATGGGCTATGGTCCACCAAAGCTATTAGTGAAAAGTAAATATATCAATCAAAACTCATGGTGGCCAGTGACAGAGAATCTAATTTAAATAGAAAAGGAAATCCATTGTCTCATTGACTTTATAAAGAGTCCAGGGATAAACCCTGCCTTCAAGCATGACTGGACCAAGGGGCTCAACAGAAATCATAATATCTTAATCTCATTTTCCCCATTCCTCATCTTTGCTTTGCTCTTTGTTGGCTTTCTTCTCCAGCAGGCTCTACCTTGTGATGTCAGGACCATTTCCAGGGGCTCCAGGCTCATTCTTATTCCCTGAGCAAGCCCAACAGAAAGATCCAGTCTCTGCTTTCAGCTTCCCTAGCAAAAGCCCTGGGATGATTTCAGTTGCTGTGGGTGCTGGGTCCATCTCTTCATTAGTCCCCTATGGTGGGGACAGACCATGGTCTGATGGTGTAGGGTCATGTGACCACATGTGCAGGGTGGGGAGCAGGGTGGGGAGAAAGTCACATTCACCTAAACCACAGACTAGAATGTGATTGTGGTTTCCCCAAGGAAAATTTAGGTGCTGTGACCCCAAGGTGGGAAAGTTAATGATAGTAGCTTCAAGAATAAGAGAAACCTCTCACAGCAGAGGCTCTGAGTCAAGGAGAGAGAAGAGGGAAGGGGCATCGTGAGGCCCCACACAGATCTCCTCTGAAGAGAACTGCTTCAAGAGCATGGCTGATTGACGACGGCCGCCAGCTGCCATGCCTGTGGGTCGTGCCAGACTCACTCCCTTTGGGCTGCCTCTAGCCGATGCCTGAGCAGGGTGAGCAAACCAGAAGCTGGCCACCCCTGCCCAGTGTGGATTCCTCTCAGAGGCACTGTGCATCGTATGGGCAAGGCTCTTTCAGCGTTCCCTGCACTCTGAGACTTCTGCTGCCCATGCCTTCCTGTTCTCCAACACTCCCTTTACCAGAGCAGACCTGCATCCTGATCTGAAGGCTCTCCATCCTTGCCCCTGCTTCCCTTTATCTTTCACAGACATTGCCCATATCATCTTTTGCGTGTATAATTGTTTCTTCTCTTTCTGATCTCTTTATGTTTTTTTAATGAACCATGGTTCACCATCCAATGTCCCAGTGGTCCTAATTAACAACTAATACTTGAACAAAGTCACTGATTTCACTCATATGGGGATTTTAAGAAACAAAACAAATGAGCAAAGGGAAAGATAAAGAGAGGGGCAAACCAAGAAACAGACCCTGAGCTCTAAAGAACACACCGGTGGTAACCAGAGGGGAGTGGGTGGGGGGATGGGGGAAACAGGTGATGGGGATGAAGGAGTGCACCTGCCATGATGAGCACAGGGTGTTGCATGGAAGTGTTTAATTACTATATTGTACACCTGAAACTAATATGACACTGTATGTTAACTAACTGAAATTTAAATAAAAACGATAAACCCACATTTTCAATTGTACAAGATGAGTAAGTTCTAGAGTACAACAGTGCCCCTTTAGTTAATAATACTGTATTGTACACTTAAGAATTTGTTAAGAAGGCAAATCTTATGTAAGTGTTCTTACCACTTTAAAAGAAAAAAAGGAAAAGAAATAAAGCAAATCCTTGGGAGCGATTCTGTGGATTATGGTCCCCATTTTGTCTTAATTGATAAAATTTTAGCTTTTAGTTCAGGATGATTTTTGTCTTAGCTCTATCTAATGATCATTAGCATGATCAGTGGGAAGGACTGGAGAAGATAAATTCCCACCCCTTCTATTGAAAAACTCCCTCTCTAGGCTGAAAGAGGCCTTCCTAATTAAACAACATTTCTCCTTTGTGGCCATGAGGCTCCTACTTAAAACCCCCAGGGCACTTATCAGTGAAAAATAGAGCATCAGTTATTTGGTAGGAGTTCAGAAAACAAAACTTTCTATCTGTCCAAGCCAACAATGGTGTTTCTGTTTGTTTGTGCCCTTCCTGAGACCAGTCACTCCCGAGGATTATTCAGGACTACATTCCTTTTCCATTGGTCTGGAGTCACTGATGGTCAAAAATATTTTGTCATAAGTCAGGGTAGCCTGTGGCATTGTCTTTTATCCCCATAAACATGGACAAAATCCCAATTGAACATGCCAAGTGTGCACGTGTGCCCATGTGCACTCACCTGTCAAGTTCAAGGTGCCAATGAACATAAAGGTGAAATGATTTCAGTTTGCATGTATTTTAACTTAAAACAGCTTCAATTTTGCCATAGTTTCACATACTTTCCTCACATGCTGAAAATACAGTCCTGGAAATTAGATTTCTAATGATAACAAGGGCATCTGTCTCACTGCTAAATTACAGTTCTCTTTAAGATTTCCTCATACTCTCTATGTGAGAAAGAGAATTTGACACCACATTTAATCCTGGATTCCCTTTGCTTTGTCCCTTCCTCACCAATATTGCTTCCAGCTTTCTGATGAGCAGGCATTGTATAATGTGAATATACCAAGTATGAATAGTCTGGAATTAACTTCCTGTCCAAAAGAATTCAAGTAATTTGATATTCTTGAGATTCTTCGACTATTGTCGGTAAAGTGATCACTTACACAGGCTCCTCAGCTACTTGTTTTGGATATTATCCTCATAAATGAGCTCAGACAATGGCTCCTGGCCAGGGCAGCAGTGGAGGATCTCTGGTGTCGAGTAACCTCACAGACAGATCTGGGAAACATGCATCGGCCTCTGCACTTAAACTGCATTACTGTATCGACCTTTATTTTTTTATTTTTTGGTGTTGCTTTCCCCCTGTGTATGATTTTTTTCTCAACTGGTTAAGGAACATAGACTAATTTTTTTTACAATTGAAATTCAGAAGGACAGAGTTTAATTAGCTTGATTGAGCTTGCCATTCACACTGGTGTTTTTAGTTAACTGGGGTGTGCTAAATAAAACAAGCAAACCATCTTTGTTACATCTGCTCCTTAGGCAGAAGTTGGGCGCCAGGGGTGAGGTTTATGGGGAGAGTGTCTGCCTCTCCTACCTGTTTCCAAGCAGGTTTCTCATTCTTCTGATGGATGAGGGTCCTTCGGCTAGTTTCTGATTTCTTTCAAGGAAATTGCTCTGTGTGTACCAGTACCTTCAGTGTGTTCCTGGGAAGAGGGGAGCCCAGGAGCTACTTAATTTTAAAAGATGGCAAGACTTTTCTTCTGGCCAGGAGTTAGAACTTCTGTAAATTAAATGTGTGAAGGGGTCTAGAAAAAAAAATGATGGTGCTATTGTGCTTGTCATTTATTTGTTTTATCAAACACTGGGCACAGGCTCTAAGTTCTGCTCAGTGGAGTGATTTATGGAGGTAATTTATTCATTGATTTGTGTTTAACGCACTTGCCAACAAACTATTGTGCATAATAGTCTCGCTTTCCTGCTGACAGCTCCACCTGGATGGGGTGACTAATCCACCACAGGACATCAGGGGGACCTACCCAGCCATGCCAGGCGCAGCCTACACTATCACCCTAATGACTGTCTCCATACCGGCTGTCACCCAGCAGGCAAAGCCACACTGTGCAGGTGCTGTTTAACAGACAGGCTTTTCCTTGTCAAACATCCCCCAAGACTTCCACTGGAGCAAATAGAATGGCACTAATATTACTACAGATAGCAGAGCTATTTCTTTGACTCATGTGGCTTCCGGCACATGGACTGTTTTACTAACCCTATGATTACATATCTGCTCATCTTCTACGAGGCTAGAATTGCTCAATGCGAGTGAGGTAACCTGGCCAAGATGTGCCTTGCCATACGTAGTTTTCTGGGGTCTGTAGTCTTTGATCGAGTAGAGACTTCTTAGTGTTGCTTGTGAGAGATATTCCAATAAGATGACAAACCAAGTGACTCTTTCCAGTTATCTGTGAATCATAATCCATAACACTGAAAAATCCTCTGAAATTCATTTATGATGGTCTCAACCCTCTTCAGATTTTTTTAAACTATTTTTTAATTTTTCTTCAGGACTTTATTTATTTTTTTATAACTTTTTTTAAGGTTTTATTTATTTACTCATGAGAGACACAGAAAGAGAGAGGCAGAGACACAGGCAGAGGAAGAAGCAGGCTTCATGCAGGGAGCCTGACGTGGGACTCGTTCCTGGGTCTCCAGGATCACGCCCTGGGCTGAAGGCGGCGCTAAACCGCTGAGCCACTGGGGCTGCCCAACCCTCGTCAGATCTTGATGTAGTTGAGAGAGAGAAGGATGGATTTCAAATTTTTACTTGATTTTTGTTTCTTTTTCATTAGCCCAGATATTGCTGTCCCCATTAAAAAACTAATAAGGGGTGCCTGCATGGTGTAGTCAGTTAAGTGTCTGACTCTTGGTTTCAGCTCAGAACATGATCTCAGGGTCGTGAGATTGAGCCTCCATCAGGGTCTGTGCCCAGTGCAGAATCTGCTATAAATAAATATTAAAAGAGGAAGAACTAATAAAATTTGTGTTTACTGATACCGATTATATATGTCTAGGCTTTGGATTAGTTATTTGAATGTTATGTGGATTCTTACTCCCCAAGTAAATGTTGTTTGGTTTTTCCTATCTTCAAGATGCCCACACAGAGGTGCAAAACTGTGGATTCTCCCCTTCTCTTTGCTAATCATTCACTAGAAGTGAAGAGTCAGAAGAAGATAGTCTCAAATGTGTGTCTATGTTTCTATGTGCAAACAACCCCATACTCTCCTGGAGTTTGTCTGACTGCTGAAAGTAGAGCACTCTTCCCAGCTCTTCAAAGATTTAGGATTTATCTCCAACATCTCCAGAACACTAAACCACAATTAATATAGACCAAGATAATGTATTTCATTGTAACTTCTGCCAAATTATTGGCATAGTAAAGGATAGTTTGGATAGAATCTAGAAAGAACCTAATAGTACGAAAATTATTGAGTGACTAAAAACATCTATTCAGACCAAAGATCAAAGAAGTCCTGTTGGCAAAATGTGTCATGAATTCTACTTGTTGCACTCAGAGTTGTTAGAGTGAGCAGATAAAATCGAGTAACACTAGGTGATACGTACGGCCCCTTCTGATCACATTCGCTATGACTTGAAAAATGTCTTTATTTCAAAAATAAGATATATAATTATATCCTTTGCTACGTATGATGGTTAATTTTATGTCAACTTGAGCGGTTCAAGGAGGCCCAGAGAGGTGGTATAACATTATTTCTGGGTGTGTCTGTGAGGGTGTTCCTGGAAGTGATTAGCTTTTAGCACAATGAGTAAAGACAACCTGCTCTCACCCATGTGGGTGGGCATCATCCAATCCTTTGAGGGCCTGAACAGAAGAATGGCAGAGGAAGGGCAAATTCTTTCTCTCTCTGCTATAGCTGAGACACCATCTTCCCCTGCCCTCAGACATTGGAACTCTGGGTTCTTGGGCCTTTGGACACCAGCGGCTGTCCAATTCTTGGGCCTTTGGCTTCAGACTGGGAGCTACACCGTAGGCTTCTCTGGTTCTCAGGCCTTTGAACTTAGATTGGTAACATCACTGGCTTTCCTTGGTTTTCCAGCTTGCAGAGGGAAGATTGAGGGACTTTTTGGCCACCATAGCTGAGTGAACCAATTCCTCTAATAAATGCATTTTTATATATACATATGGTGTATGTATATATACACATACATGTAGATATATGTGCATAAATATGTGTATACAGTATACATGCGTGTATATATTTGTGTGTGTGTGTATATGTATACTCATATAGATAGTCCTCAACTTACTGTGCTTTGAATTACAATTTTTCAACTTTATGATGGTGCAAAAGTGATATGCATTCAGTAGAAAACCAACTTGGAGTTTTGAATTTTGATCTTTTCCTGAGCTGGTGATATGTGGTATGCTCCTGTCTCATGATGCAGGACAGTGGCAGGGAGCCACAGCTCTGACAGCCATGTGATCATGAGACACTGACAACCATTCTGTACCCACACAACCATCTGTTTTTCACTTTTGGTACAGTGTTTGATACATTGCGTGAGATGATCAACACTTTAGGTTTTGCGTTAGATGATTCCGCTCTATTGTAGGCTAATGTAAGTGTTTGGAGCACATTTAAAGTAGGCTGGGCTAGGCTACAATGTTCTGTAGGTTATGTGCAGTTTTGACTTATGCTGTGTTCATCTTATAACAGGTTTATTGGGACATAATCCTGTCATAAATTGAGGAAGAGTAGGAACATATCTTTGGTTAATATATCACTCAACTTAAACCTCCATTACACACCATGGTAGGGTATTTGCCAAACATTTCATTCATATGAATGTTGTCTCCCACTTACTATGTGGACCATGGTGACCAGTGTCACGTTACATAATCTTCCATGTCCTCTAATGCCACCATAAATCTGTGACAGACTTTTCAGAAATATTAGTTATTTATATTTATTTTTAAAAGATTTTATTTATTCATGAGAGACATAGAAAGAGAGGCAGAGACACAGGCAGAAGGAGAAGCAGGCTCCATACAGAGAGCCTGACGTGGGACTCGATCCCAGGTCTCCAGGATCATGCCCTGGGCTGAAGGCAGTGCTAAACCACTGAGCCACCCGGATTGCCCAATAGTTTCACATTTAAAAGTAAAGCTGGATTAGTAATTCATGGTCTGCTCTCAAGCTCATAGCAACATGGGGAAGACACTAAGAAATTAGATAATTATTATATAACGAATTATATAATACAATGAGTGTTAAAATAGAACGTAAGTAAGTCATAGAAACCAGGAAGGCAAATGTTTCAAGGAAGGTGAACTGACCCACTATGACAAATGCCACTGGCAGGTCCAGTGAAATGAAAACAGAGATGTGACCATGGGATTGGTAACACGGCCTCAGAAGTGATTTCTCTGCATGCGATGTAAGTGCCATGTAGCCAAGTGGTGGGCAAGGGAGACTCCTAGGTGGGTAGGAAGGAAGTGTATTGACTTGGAGGCAATGACCATAGACCTCCTTTCAGAGGAAAGGGTCTATGAGGGAGGAGCAGGGAGACAGGCATGGGGGGAGGGCCAAGGGAGGATATTTTTACAATACAAAGATGTTTATAAAGTGATGGAATGAGGGGCACCTGGGTGGCTGTCAATTAAGCATCTGCCTTTGGCTCAGGTCATGATCTCAGGGTCGTGGAATCAAGTCCCTGCATTGCACTCCCTGCTCAATGGGGGGTCTGTTTCTCCCTCTGCCTCCCTCTGCCCCTTTGCCCACTTGTGTGTGCTCTCTCTCTCAGATGAATAAATAAAATATTTTAAAAAAAGAAAAAAAATAAAGTGATGGAGTGAAACCAGTGGAGAAACAGAAAAGTGATGTGCTGTGAAGTCAAGAATATCAAGCACCTACACCTATGAAATAGGTACAAATGAGGGAGAGGAGCGAAGTTGACCATAACTACCGTTTCTCAGAAATGTTGTGTCTAATTGTGGCAAAACTTCATGGTCAGCCTAGAAATCACAGAGAGTGTAAAAGTATAAATCCAAATTACCCAGATATTAGTCATTCTTAAGTAATTTATCTTAATATTTTACTAGTTCTGTCTGCTTGGCTTATTACAATTTGATAGTCAATATTAGTGTCGGTAGGGAAAGCTTCTTCCATTAATCTTATGGTATATTCTTGATTATCTACCTTTGCTTATTTTTTCCAAAAGTACTTCAAGTCCATTTTATGAGATTATGTAAATATGCTATTGGCATTTTAACTTAATTTTGAGAAATTTATAAATAAATGTAGTCAGTCTATCAACAGATATCCTATTTTCTTTTCTTTTCTTTTTAAAGATTTTACTTATTTATTTGACACAGAGAGAGAGAGACAGCACAAGCAGGGGGAACAGCAGGCAGAGGGAGGGGGAGAAGCAGGCTTCCTGCTGAGCAGGGAGCCCACTGTGGGCCTCTATCTCAGGATTCCGGGATCATGACCTGAGCCAAAGGCAGACACTTAACTAACTGAGCCACCCAGGTGCCCTGATTTTGTATTTTCAAGTCATCTTTATTTTCTTATAAGAATGTGTTTTCCTGGTTTTCTTCATAAAGGTAACATATCTTGTTCATAACACATATTATTAAGTTGGTCCCTGAATATTTTGTTGTCATGGGATTTCTTCACTGTACTGTATCACAATGTAGTTTATCACTGATATTGGCTCAGAGATTTTATTTTTTTTAAGATTTTATTTATTTATTCATGAGAGAGAGAGAGAGGCAGAGACACAGGCAGAGGGAGAAGCAGGCTCCACGCAGGGAGCCCGACGTGGGACTCGATCCCAGGTCCCCAGGATCATGCCCTGGGCTGAAAGCAGGCACTAAATCACTGAGCCACCCAGGGATCCCTGGTTCAGAGATTTTAAAGGCAGTTTTCTTTTGAGAGTATGGATCCAAATCACTACAGACATAAAAGGATTGAAATAGACTTTTATTTGTATAATTCTTGTAACATTCATCTACAAGCAGTGTTTACCATCTTAGCATGTTTTTATGCACACAACCCGGCCCTGCTAAGTGTAGGCACTATGCTGTACAGTAGATCTCTCGGACTCACTCATTTTGTAGAACTACAACTATGTGCCCTTTGACCCCTCATTTCTCCCTCTCCCCCAGTACCTCACAACTATGAATTAATTCTGCTTCTGTGAGTTTGACTATTCTAGATTCCCCATATAAATGAGATCATGCAATGTTTGTCCTTTAAGTCTGGCTTACCTCACTTAGGATAATGGCCTCCAGGTTTATCCATATTGTCACAAATGACAGCATTTCCCTTTTATTGTAAGGCTGAATAAAATCCCATTGTGCATATACATCATATTGTATCTATTTATCCATCGATGGACAAATAGCTTGGTTCTATGTCTTTGCTATTATGAATAATGCTGCAATAAACATGGGAGCTCAAACATCTCTTCAAGATTCTGATTTCAGGGGGCACCTGGGGGGTTAGTCAGCTGAGCATCTGACTCTTGATTTTGGCTCAGGTGATGATTTCAGGGTCCTGAAATCAAGCCCTGTATTGGGCTTCGTGCTGGGCATGGAGCTTGTTTAAGATTCTTTCTCTCCCTCTCCCCTCCCCCATCTCTCTTGCATGCACACTTTTTTCCTCTAAAAAAAATAAAAGGGAAGAAAAAATTCTGATTTCAAGTCCCTAACATACATATACCTAGCTAGTAGAGGAATTGCTCTATCATTGCTCTATCTATAGCAATAGATATATAGATATATTGTTCTATATATGATTTTTTTTCTGAGGACCCTTTTTACTGTTTTCCATAATACCTACACCAATTTACAACCATACCAGCATGCACAAAGTTCCCCTTTCTCCACATCCTTGCCAGCAGTTCTTTTTTTTTTAAAAGATTTTGTTTTATCTGTACACCCAATGTGGAGCTCAAACCTATAACCCCAAGACCAAGAGTTGCATGCTCCTCCAATCAACCAGTTGGACTCCCTTTTCTTTTTGATCATAGCCATCCTAACAGACATGAGGTGATATCTTACTGTGGTTTTATTTTGCCTTTCCTTGATAATTAGTTATGTTGATCACCTTTTCATATTTTGGGTTAAATGATCTCATCAGTCAATCAATCAATCAATCAAGAGATTAACTTTTGGAGGGATGGATAGATTGATGGCATTGACTGTAGTGATGATATATTTATTTCCAAACTTAGTAAGTTGTATACATTTAATATGCTCAGCTTTTTAAGGTCAATCATACCTCAGTAAAGTGGTTTAAAAATAAAATAAAATCAATGTCATCATGCTGATTATTGACTCTCTCGTATCATTTGCAGTAAAACTGAATTTAGCCTTAATATAAAAGAGGTCATCTCTTTTGTATGGTATAAATGTCCTTGGCTTACTTATTTTTAACCAAAAGTATTCACAATGGAATGAATGTTTATGTTCCTCATAACCCGTAAATTTATATGTTGAAATCCTAACCTCCAAGGTGATATTATTGGGTGGTGAGGGCCTTCGGAAATGTGATTAAGTCATAAGGGCAGAGCCCCCGTGAATGGGACTAAGGTCCTTATGAAAGAGGCTCCATAGAGATCCCTGTTCCCTTCCCCTCTGTGAGGACACGGTCTGTGAATCAAGAAGTGGGCCCTCATCTGACACCAAATCTACCAGTGTCTTAGATTTCTTGGCCTCCAGAGAAATAAATGTTTGTTGTTTATATGCTGCCAGTTTTTGCTGCTTTTGTTACAGCAGTCCAAACCAAATATGACAGCATTATTTTAGAATTTCCTTATAAATTTCTCAAATATTAACTATTCAAGCAGATAGACTACAGGATTTGAACTTAATGGGGTGGTTCACAATGGTCACTTTTGATCCTTTGTTTAAAGAGTCTATACATACTGGAGTGCTTGGGTGGCTCAGTTGGTTAAGCGGCTGCCTTTGGCTCAGGTCATGATCTTAAGATCCTGGGGTTGAGCCCCATCTCAGGCTCTCTGCTCAGAGCGGAGTCTGCTTATCCCTCTCCTCTGTGTTCTCTCTTTCTCTCATAAATCAATCAATCAATCAATCAATTAATCTTTTATTTTATTTTTTTAAGTTTTTTTTTTTAAATTTTATTTATGATAGTCACACACACACACACACACACAGAGAGAGAGAGAGAGAGGCAGAGACATAGGCAGAGGAAGAAGCAGGCTCCATGCACCGGGAGCCGGACGTGGGATTCGATCCCAGGTCTCCAGGATCGCGCCCTGGGCCAAAGGCAGGCACTAAACCGCTGCGCCACCCAGGGATCCCAATCAATCAATCTTTTAAAAAATCTTTTAAAAAGAGTCTATATAAACTACGTCTTTGCAAATATGCTTATTCACAACAATTAATTTTGCTGAGAAATATATTCTGATATGTTCCCCCCAAAATAAACACAACCAGATGTTTCTTTCTTCACCTTGGGATTGCATATTTCAACACTAGAGTGGCTAAAATAGGGCAGCCCCGGTGGCCCAGTGGTTTAATGCCACCTTCAGCCCAGGGCGTGATTCTGGAGACCCGGGATCAAGTCCCACGTGGGGCTCCCATCATGGAGCCTGCTTTTCCCTCTGCCTATGTCTCTGCCTCTCTCTCTCTCTCTCTCTCTCTCTCTCTGTGCCTCTCCTGAATAAATGAATAAAATCTTTAAAAAATAAAATAGAATGACTAAAATAAAATCAATGCCTAGAAGAATGGGTTGCAAATAAATCCTCAGTTGGCTATCTAAGAGCATGTAATTGATAAAGACAGTGGGTGCACAGCATAACAATGTTTAACCACAGACATTCATTTCTCTGCCATGTTGATGGCATCAATCTCGCCATCAGTGTCTAGTGGCAAGCAGCAGTGTTGGGATAATTAATGTATTTCTGTTATCCCACAATGACCGCTGTAGAATCAAGTCGCTGACAGATATTTATTCCAAAAGCATAAGAAGTGACACATAAAAATTTATTTTTAATATTTATTGTCTACAAGTGAATAACTGAACGCCATTCATAACTCAAAGCACTGCCAAACATTAACATATAAAATCAGAGAGAATTCAGATAAAATTCAGAGAGAATTCTGCTGCAGCAGAATTGCAACAAAGTGGTATATTTGTGAATGCTTCTAGCAATCTTACCATAGTTCAAGTTCAGCTCATGATACCTTATTTTGCTCACTGGATTCCAGATGGAATGGAACAAGGGTGGAACACTGGGCTGGGAATCAGGAAACATGACCCAGCATGTGGCCTTGGAAAGTTCACTTGTCTCTGAGTCTTCACCTGGGAGGAAAAGGTAGGGAGAGAGAAGGTAGAGTAGCAGGAAAGGGGGCCAGGGGCATTTGGGCCCCTCCTCCATGTAGTTCACCTGGGCCTTCAGGGCCTGATCTTGTATATATGACTTCCACTTGATGCTGGAGTGTTGCTGTGCACACCCAACTTTACGGCTTTGGAGGATCAGACACCTGTAAGAGAACATTTGCTCATGATGAGTTGTGAAAGCCCCTTCTGGATGTACTGATCTTTGGGTTGTCTCTCTTAATAATCAAATAGGAAATGGGAGCTGTATAAAACCAGATGGTTTGAAATAAATATTAAGTCTATATGTCAAACAAAAATTTTTTTGACAAACAAAAAACAAAAAAATAATTTTTTTGTCAAATAAAGTCCATAGTGAGAAAGCTTCTTATATCAGTATTTTAATAATTTAATGTTTGTATTGGATCAGTACAATTGCTTAATTATTACCTTTGGAAAAACAGTAAACATGCCCTTAGATTGTGAATTTCTCAAATTGGCAGTGTGGATGGATACTACTGAAATGTGCTATAAGGTCTGCTAGAGAAATGCAAATCTAAATCTGTTAATATGAATAGACCCATTATAGAAATGGCCCAGGAGGTTAAAGGCTGAAAGCATGTATATCAAACAGATTGATCCTAAAAACACCAACCCTAATTCTACTAGTAACATGTTTTGTCCCTAGCAAAATTATATTTCCTAAGCAAAATTTATATCAATTAGGGGAAAGCTGAATATTCACTAATCCCTCTGCCATCCACTCTGAAGAGAGGGAATCAAAGGAGCAAGATTTTACCTTTCAAAACATTTTCCTTATGAAACTTTCTTATTCTGTAGGTTTCTTTTTTTTTATAGCTGGCAGTTATTGAATTTCTTACTGTATGATAAACTCTTAAACGTGATACAGCTGTCCACAAGCCTACCACCTGTCTATGATTACCAGCATTATCGTTTCACACCAGAGGTAATTGATGCTCAGACATAAAGGAAGTCAGTGGCAGAGTTGGGAGTGGAATGTCATGCCATCTGACTTCAAGGTTCAAACCTACCCCATCTACCCCCTCCCTCCCTCCTCTTACCTCCTACCATCTTGCTCTTGGTTTGCAAACCAGCTCTTATACATGGTTTGCAAAGATGAAAGAAGAGGACCATTCCAGTTGGTAGGTGGCAGGTTTCATAAGCAAGGGAACTTACACAGGGGCTTGTCTTGAGCCAAGACAAGTAGATCCACACATGCACCAGCCAGAATCCTGAAAGTTTATATAGACCCTTTAACAGAGTTGAGTCAGGTATTCAGGCCATTTGGTCCCAACAGCTCATTGCTTCTCAAGGCTATGTCCTTGAAATGGCTGCTGGAATGGGAATAGGGGGCAGAATGAACATTTCAAGGGCAGAGGAGGGGTTCAGGTGTCACTAGTTGCCCAGGACCCGCGGTCACATCCTCTCGGTGACCTCCTCCAACACTTGTTCTTCTCCTCTGCTCTCACAACAGCTCTGCAAGGTAAATGGTAAATGCTATTACCTCTATTTTACAGTTGAGGAAACTGAGCCCTTGTGTGGAGAGGTGACTTGGCTAGGCCACTTAGCTGGTAAGATGCTGAAAAATCTATATTCTGACCTATATCCCAGCTCCGCCAGGCTACTGGCTCTTTGATGTGGGTGCAGACGCCCTGTGCGTGTTGGCCAGGAACACTGGATCCAATGCCATCCTGAACTTTCTGCTGCTTCAGGGCAGAGGTAGAGGGAGTGCTGCTTCAACCCTTGTTGTCAATTAAGACCTGAATATATTTTGTTAATAGTTTAATGTTCACATCTTTCTGTACTTTATTTCTTCCAGTGACCTATGTTCCGAAAGTTTAAAAAAAAAAATTAGGAATTCTCAGCTGAGAATTGTGCTGGTCTTAAAATTCATCATCATTTAGAATATCTAAAACCCTTAAAGTGAGGATATGGTAAAATCACCAGGGACACGCACTGGGGGCCACCCAGTGAGAGGCGAGGAGGGCAAAGGTGGAGAGGCGGACTTACACTCAGGCTAACATGTGGGCCGGTGCACCAGCTCTGATTTGCCTCCTCTTCTAAGCATCACCAGCACCTGCAGGTCATGTGTTGCCTCATGTTGTTTTCTTAAGATTTATTTATTTTAGACAGAGAGAGCAAGCGAGCAGGGGGACAGGCAGAGGGAGAGGGAGAGAAAATCTCAAGCAGACTCCATGTCGAGTATGGAACCAACTCTCATTTAAGCCCCTGATTCTGAATCCAGGCCCCTGTTCTTCTCCTAGCATTGCTTTAACCTATGTCTTTGTCCCATACTGTCGCTGACTGCACGTGGGCCTTTCACGGCAATTGTCAAGAATATTGTAAAGGATGTTGAATTTAATGACAAATGTAGTCTTTGCAGCAGTGATCACTTTCAAACTTTGGCAGTACATGATCATGGTCTTCAAGGGCTACAACAGGGGAAAAGAAAACCAGTGTTTTTTTTAGCTCAACAAAACCCTGAATTTGTTACCAGCACGCAAAATCGGTAACATATGTGACACCTAATGAAGTACATGGTGAACGCAAGTGAGTTATATATTGAGAGAGATATGTGTTATTTATTTATTTATTTATTTATTTATTTATTTATTTATTTAAGGAAGGAGGGAGGGAAAGAATCCCAGATTCCACGTTTGGTGCAGAGCCCAAAGCAGGGCTTGATCCTACAACACTGAGACCATGACCTGAGCCGAAAAAATCAAGAGTCAGATGCTTAACTGGCTAAAACACCCAGGCTTCCCTGTGCTATTTATTGGAAGGTGACTTTTTGCTAATTTTACAGAAAATACCAACAGCAGGTTTCTGTGAAACTTCAATAAGCAGAGGCATAGGATGCAAATATTGGCAAATATCTTTTGGAAACAATAAGAACTGTATTGTGCTAAATATAATATGTTAAATGAAACAAGTGGCTCTGATCGACTTTTCTTTGGATGACTAAGTATTTATTGGTAGACATGGCTAGTGTATACACAGGATTTTTCTGGACTCTGGTTTCTCTTAAATAATTGGAATTTTCATTCAGAGGATACGTTTCACTTTACAACACAATACCACATGCATCAGATGAGGAAATCAAAGCTCAGACAGACAGGTTAGGCTATTCTCCCATGGTCATAGAGCAAGCAGAGAGTAGGGTGGGGATTTGAACTCAGATCTGCTACTTCTGTAAATGTTTAGCTTTATTGATAATGTAGGGACTGCTGGCTATGAGTCTGAATTCCAGGATACAAGTTATGTCATGCTTTTTGGTTCTTACAACGTAGAGGTTGTTTTAAATGTGACTTGCTTCACATTTTACAAGCTGCAAAACATAAAGAAAAAATCAATTAGAAAAACATTCTGTTGATCATAAGGGACGTAGATGAAAAGGCTGTGTATTAGGCCAGCACTCAGCTGAAATGTCTCAGTGTAGGGGTCACACCCCAGCCTCATGCATCTCCCTCTCAATGGTTTACTTAGATTTTAGAATTAGGTTATGAAGAAGTCCCTTAATTATACTCAAATGAATCCTTGACAATGGAATTCTTGACAATGAACTCACATACATGAAAAAATTGTTCTTGATTGACATATCCTAACAACATCTGTGATGTTCTAGAAATGAAAATAATTACTCATTATCTCCTTGTTCTAAATAAATGTTTATTTGAAGCTGCTCTAAATTGGAAGTTTTTTATTGTCATATGCCTACTTCATGAGGCTGCCTGTGAAACCCAAGCCACTCAGGACTATCATGGAAGAGAGAGGCTGTCAGAGGCTGCCCTCCATCACTGCACATGGGGGAGCCACTCCCAGGGGCCCTGTAGGGCTTAGCTCCCAGGCTGAATTATTCTGCATTCTTGTAAAATTCAGATGTCAGGGGCGACTGGGTGACTTAGTTAAGCGTCCAACCCTTGATCTCAGCTCAAGTCTTGATCTCAGGGTCATGAGTTCAAGCCCCACGTTGGGCTCCTCACTGGGTGTGGAGCCTACTTTAAAAAAAATTTTTTTTTCAGATGTCAGCTATAGTTTCTCAGCCCCATGGTGGGGGAGAATGTGCCATAAATCTCCTGGTCTTCCCCACTGTGCCTGAGCAATTGTATAGCTAAGAGAGGCTAAGCTGCCCATGAGATACCCATGAATTTCAAGGAAACCTTGAGAGTTTAAGAGCTCAGAGTCTCCTTGACCACCTGGAGTTGGCTTCTTTTGTGGACTCTCTGTTTTTACCACTGACCTCAGCCTTCATCAGATTTCTCCACCTAACCTTCCGTTCTCACTCCTGGCTTGATTTGTTCCCTCCCTTGGGTTTAATTTCCCTGGACCTTTGTGGTGACTGCTCTCTGACCACCACACTTCCTCCCACAGCTTCCTATCCTTTCATGGATGCATGTTGGAGGTCTTCTTCAAAGGACTGACAATGCTTGGTTGCCCATTTTTATTTGAAAGGGAGTTGGTAAAAACCTGATTTGACACACTGTGCGAGTGAGCACCCCCCTGAAGGGGATTGTCCTACAGGTGCTTTCGATAGAGACCACATCGTTCTGCTGGAGAACCCACAAATGTGTCTGTGTCTTTCTTCCTGGGCGGTTCAGTTTTTCCAGGAGAAATCTGCCATTCTCTCCTGCTTGTGCCCTAAAGTGGCTTCTGTTACCCTAGGCTCGGTGGGGATAATGACACAGGGACACACATATATATAGTTTCTAGACCTCTGCTGTCCTACATTGGACAACACGAAGCTACCTAAATTTAAATGGATTAACATGAGTTAACATGAAAATCTTACTTCTTTGCTTACACTAGCCTCATTTCAAGTGTTCAAGAGCCAGAACTTGCTCCTGAGTCATTGGGTAGCTTTCACTTAGAACATTCTCATCATTTCAGGGTTTATTCCGAGAGAACTATTCTAGAGTTTCACTCCATCTTCAGGAAGCCAACCTGTGCTTAGCTGAGTCTGGTGCCCTGAGAGTAGAATCTCTATATATCGACCTCTCCAGAAAGAAAACCCCAGCATTTGGCTGGGGTAGAGATGAGGGCTCTGCCTCTCCCACAGACTGCTATTAGGTGTTCCTCCCTGGGCTGGCAGCTGTGTTCCTGGACCTTCCTCATTCTGGGACATGACACTTTGTTCCTCCTGTGTTCCCCCACTGTAGTCTCTTAATTTATACTTTTTTTCATTCTGCTAAGTGAGTTACCACTCATGAGTGCATCTGCTCTCCAGCTCCCAAAACTTGGTTTTCATTCACCGTTATCTCCCCTTCTTCTTGCTTTGTCTTTGTGGCTTCATAAGCTTTTTATTTATCCCTTTATCCTCCTGTGGCAGGGACTCAGGAGAAACCATGGTTTGTTGCATGGATTCTTCCCACCATGTTTGAACTGGAAGACTTGTCACTTCTTATTACCTGTATCAGAGGCCTTAGGCAACAGAATGACACTAAGGGATATTTTGCCTCTGGCAAAGGAAGGCATAATTACCGTGACTCACAGTTGAAGGCACTGATAGCCGAAGATGTGCAGTAAGTACCACAGCTGTTATGTGGAACAGAAATGAGCCTGAGACCCTAGTTTTCCGCCTCCTGGTTTAGATGGGAACTCTCCATCCATGTCATGTGGTTGAACCTGTTTCCAAAGGTTTAGGTGGAATCATCCCCATGATGCACATTATCTCAGGCTGATTAAGTTTTCCTCTTTTATTGAAAATTAATTTCTTTTGGATATAAGTAATTATTGATAACACCAGTCAAATTCTGGTGTTAATAGTATCCCAGAAGAACTAACACTACCCTGATATCCATCCATCAATCCATCCATCCACCATCCATCCATCAATTCAATAAACATTTATGTAGTAGGTTAAGAAGCCAGATCTCTAGTCCAGAATAACAAAAGTTCTGATAATAGCCTAACAATTATTTTTAAATGTTTTAAATTACTTTTGAATTAATAACGCAAAAATTCTTAGAAATAGCCTACTTCCCCATATATTTTCACTAATCCTCTGCATTCTTTTGTAAAGTTAATGAAAATGATTAGTTTCAATTTTAGACATACAACGTAGATTAACCCCAAACTCCAAAACCATTGGGATCTGAACAGAAATTTTTCCTTCAGAACTTTTCAGCTGCTTTTAGAATCCAGCTTTCCATTCATTCCTTCCAGTGGATGATAACTGCGTTCATCTTGCAACCATATGATTCATTGTCCACCACCTCATTTCTCCCTCTGAGTGCTTGACACAAGGCAGGCGACTTGCAAACCCCTTTCCAGCCCAACTCCCCTTCCCAGCTCTTGTCCTCATCTCTACCTTCATCCTGAGCATTTGCAGTTAGTTGTTCTGCTCTCCTCCAAGCTCAGCATGATTGAGCTAGCATGCATGTACTTTCCAAGATGCTATTTATCTCTGTTTCCCCAATATCTGTAGGCTTAGCATTTTCTAATTCCCTTTAGGTTAGAACTTTGTTATGTTTTCCTCCTTCATCTCACTCTATGTATCCTGTTCTCAAGTCTTATGATCTTCTTCCACTTTTTTATTCCTTCCCACTCCATTTCACTGCAGGCATTGTCACGTGTCACTTGCCCTCATGCGACAGCTTCCAAACTATGGTTTCTTGCTCTCCATGGTATACACCAACAGAAGTCTAGCCTTCCTAAATTGATGCTTTATTATATCATCAGTTGACACTAAAATGGCTGAGGTTTCCCTATTATTCTAGATGATAAGCATCCAATTCCTATATCTGGCATTCCAGGCTGCTAGTACAAGACTCCATCTCCCCTGACCTCTGTGGAGCTCTTCTCTGGTAAATCACTATCTGAAGTTGCATGCGTTGTCTATGCTTCTGACTTCAATAAATTTCTTTGCCCTATGTAATAGCAATTATCTTCCAAATCTTCCTCCTAACCTCTCCAAGGTTGACATATCTGTCATGGCTCAAATCAACTGTTCTTCAACTTGGAATTCCACCCGGTGGCTCCAGCTCATCATGTTTACCTCCTCTCTGGACTCAGAACAAGTATTCCTTTATCTTCCACTGCGTCACTTTGGTCTTTTGCATTTCTACCCTTCTTTCTGTTGTTATGCACTGTTTGATTCTGAATTTCTCTTTGCCCAGGAACCATGGACTAGATTTTAAATCCTTGGGACTCTGAATGAAGATTTATATATCTGTGCTTGTCCTCAGGCAAATGAAGTTCATTGGACAGGCGAGTATTTACTGGCAGGCTTGGGCAGCACCAAATGAATCAAGTATACCACCTAATAAAAAAGTCAATAAATTCTTCACTTTATCTAAAATATAGCTAGAAAAAAGTTAACAGAAAAAAAAAAAAAAGAAAAATGTTAACAGAAATAGTGGTGAGGTTTAGTGCTGCCAGCCTCTAAATTTTACTCATACCCTAAAACATACATCTCTTTGGTATGTGACTAAATGTAAAATACTGGCAAGATCTTGAGATCAGTAGAGTTAATATGAATCTTGTAGATTGGCCTAAATCCATAAATTGAGGTGGCATATTCATAGAATTAATCAAATAGGATTATTTTCCCCACAAAACAAAAGCCTGCAAAATTTGGTTTGCCTGGATTTTTCTTACCTATGATGAACAAATGCAGTAAGATGATTGATGTCCTATTTTTATTATTCTGTTTGAAGTGCTTCATTCTTTATAGGTACTAACTAAACCGATGCCTGTGGCATTTGATATTAGCTTCCATTTTTAGCCATGCTAGACCTCATTGGTTTGAAAGTGAAATGAAATCATTAACAGTGTTTGCATGAATAATGGAAAACTTCATTTCCTTCACTGAAAATTGCAATATTTAGTTTTTCAGAAGTCAAAGTTCCTTTCCTGCTGGGGAGTCAGCTTGTGCCACCTGCCTTCCTTTCAAGTCTCTCTACGTTGATGCTACTTTTCACCAGCAATTCCTGTGGCTTGGAGACCAAGGGATATTCAATTAAATTTCTTCCATAGCTAGCACTTAGGTGTGAAGGAGAAAATTAATAACCAGAAGAGGACTTAGGTGTATTTATAGTTTGTTGTAACTTCCCTCCTCACCTGAAACCGATTGGCTCTAGGGTACATAATATAAAAGACATGACAAGTCAGTGATTTTAGGTCTGTCCTGATAGAGTTCTCTGGAAATAAGGTTGGAAGTGAGTAGGCAAAAAGAAGCAAAACAAAAACTGATGGACTTGGTCTGAAAGCCAACAGATTCAGGGCAGAGGGAAGGTAGGCCCTGTCATTCCTTCCATCGTGATGTCATACTTCTCTGTACCACATCTCTTCCCCCAAGCCAAGATTTCTTTTACCAAAATGAAGCCCATCAATGCAACTTTTGACTGCTTCCTTTTTGTGAGTTTCTGGGGGACTATGCTTTGCCATGTTCCTTTCCCCTAAATTTGCCATATCCTTTCTCTGAATCAGAAAGTTCTGAAATGTAGTTCACATTCTGGTTGTGTTACTCAGGTGGTGATAATAAGAGTACTGTGTGTTAACAGGCAGGTTACATAACTTGGTGTTTTGTTTCTGCATAATTAATGCCTCAAACATCACCAGAGAGAGCTGGTGAACCTTCTAAATTAAGGTTCGACCTGGAGCACTCTGGCCCTTTCTGTGCCTTAACCATTAGGATTCCAAATGTTTGCACAGAATATGAAGATCATAGAGAATAGTCACATGGGGAACTTGCATGAGAATAGGGTTTATTTAGTCCAGTAAATGAAAAAGAAGCAGATGGGTAGGCTTCAAGCTTGCAAAGAACTTTGCTATGAGCCCCACGTCTTGGCTCAGTGTGGTTAAGGCACTTTCAAGAAGCCCTCCTTCTGTGCTTCCCTATCATTTTGAACTGCTTCTACTGGCCCATGCCAACAAAACACTGGAAACCAGGTTGAGAAGTGGCCAATCCCAGAGCTGCAGTCTGAGGGCTACTTGTCAGCAGGTAGCATCTTTATGTTCACATTGTGCATAGTGAAGCATTTGCTTTTCAAATCTTATCCAATCAGGGCACCTGGGTGGCTCAGTGGTTGAGTGTCTGCCTTCAGCTCAGGGCATGATCCACGGATCCTCCCTGTGGGGATCCTGCTTCTCCCCCTGCCTATGTCCCTTCCTCTCTGTATGTGTCTCTCATGAATAAATAAATAAAATTTAAAAAAATCTTATCCAATCAAAGAGGACTTTTCCCTTTCCTGGCCAGAAGTAGTAGGTACCTGGTGGGAAACACACTAATTGGACATGGACACCAAAGATTTGGACAAAGAGAGAATTCAGTTAGGACAGATATCTCACTGTGTTTTGGGGAGAAAACCATTTCATGTAGCAGCAGATTTGGGGCTGAATCAATTCTGTGGGACTTTGCACAAGACTGGATTTTTCTGAAAATGGTAATGAACATCCAGAGAGGAGGACATAGCACTGGAAAAGCCATAGTGAGTGGGATAAAAGCTGTGGGAGGCACAAGAGTGGGCAGCGGACGCAGGTCCAGATATGAAGATCAGTGTGAATGTCCACAAAAGAGAGAATGAGGGTTTTACTCTAATTCCCCAATAACAAGAAATTGGAAGTCTATGTGTTGTTATTGATAGTTTGTGGTGTTTGATGCTATTCAAGATATTTAGGGTGAACCACTGACTTTACTAGTTGCATAATGTGGATTGTCATTTACCATGAAGTTTTTTATGGTCACTGGGTGAGGAAGTGCAGATATTGGTACACACAGTTTCTTCCCCACCTGACACTTGCCCCTGGTTTCATAGAGAAGCAATCAGAGGAGAATTCCATCACTATCTCCCCACCAATTCTGCCAGTGGCTTTGGTCTATATCCATAAACTCTGCTGTCTCTCCTGTGACAAGGAATGGATTCTCCTTTTCCTGGCAAAGGCCAGCTCTCCCCCTGTGTACTAGACTGCCCCCTTTCTCATCTGTTCTGGAATTTGGCTCCTGAAATTCTCCTTTTAAATCTTATATAATCAAATTTTAATTTTGACAAGGGCATTTGCATCAGCATTTGAAAATGCTGTATTTTCCCTCTTTAAAACATCCTTCTCATGGCATAATTATCCCTTCAGCCATTTCACCCTGACCCTTGAAAGCAAATTTCCTGAGTGGACTTCTCTTTTTTTGTCTTCACTTTCTCAGCTCTATTCTCATATGAGTGTATTTCAAGCAAGGCTTTGACCCAACAATCCCACTGGAACCGCCATTATCAAGGCCCCTAACAACTGTCACTTTCTCCAATCCAATGGCCCATTCCAGCTCTCAGTGCCATATGGTAGACTCTGTGCACTAATGTGCTAATGTAGTATATGAATCATGAAATGTATCCCAAAAGAGATATGAAAAATCTTACATTAAAGATAAAATGGAAACACTTAAATTTTTCATAAATCTCCAACACTTCAAACTATCTTTTGCTTATATTTCAAAGCACAGTATGATTGCTAATGTGGGTCTATAAAATGTAATTCTGCACTATTAATAGTCTTCTGACAATTTTGAATGTTTTGGGCTAACTCTTGTCAAACCCAATTAGACCACTATCCTTTGCCTCTTTTGAAGGCTAAAGAAGACTCTGGAAACTCTGCCCTCCCCTGTTGGTCACCTGTGCTTGCACTGTGAGCTTTATGTTCCATAATTACTTTCTTTCCTGGGATCCTTTAAAGCCAGCTGTGCATTTTGTGGGGATTTACATAGTTGAGATTTGATTATACCCATAAATATTTACTGCCATATGTAAATTGGCCACACATATGGCATCCATGGCAGCATTCGTTGAGGGTGAGCAATGGAGTGTAGAAAACCTGTCATGGGTTAACCCATCAGAGGTTAACTCATCATGGTGAGGACTCCATTGCACTTGCCTGTTATAGTGGCTATCTGATATTGGGCCGAACAAGAGCACAAATGTCAATCCACACACTCGATATTATTCAGGCCAATTTTTTTTTTCTTTTTTAAAAATATAAATATACACTACACAAATAGAAATAATAAGGTTTCTTCTTTACTACAGTGTCCCATGGCACAACCCACTTTGCTGAGTCTCTGCTTGGCAGAGCACTGCTCTGAATGGCACAATGTGTGGACGCACCCCTTCTCATCCCCCAGTACTGAGTGGGGACGCCAGGGTTTGAATGTAGGAACTATGGTTGTGACAGTCCCATAGGTAATCTGATAGTCAGATGTGAACATTAGTATTGTACCAATCATTGTCTTCAATAAGCGACCTTCTCTCTCATTTTTTTTCATAATACCTTGTGTATTATTGCTGCTAGGGCAATGTGACAAAACACCACATATTGGGTGGCTTAAAACAGGAAGTTATTTTCTCACATTTCAGGAGGCTATAAGTACAAGAGCAAGGTCATCAAGGATGGTTTCTGGGGAAAGCCAGCTTCCCAGCTTGCAAATGACTGACTCTTGCTGTGTCCTCAGATCTCTGTGTCTCTTTCTCTTCTTATAAGGACATGAGTCCTATCAGAGTAAGGTCCCAGCCTTATGACCTCATTTATCCTTAATTACCTCCTTCTAAACCCTATCTCTAAATATAGAGATTTAGATTAAGAGGATTAAGGGGACTAAGGGGATTAAGGGTTCAATATATAAATTTTGGAGGAACACCATTCAGTCCATAATATCCAATGACAGTTAATTTTACATGCCAACTTGGCTAAGTTAGGCACTCAACTGTGGATAAATGCTTATATAGATGTTGACGTGAAGGTATTTTGTTTTTGTTTTTGTTTGTTTTGTTTTGTTTTGGTTTTGGCAATTTGTTGATGCTATTAGCATCTACAATCAGTTGACTTCAAGTAAAGGCCCTTGATAATGTGGGTAGACCTCATCTAGTCATTTGAAAATCTTAAGAGCAAAAACCAAGGTTTCCTGGAGAAGAAGAAATTCTACCTCAAGTCTGTAACATGGAAATTCTGCCTGAATGTCCAGCCTGCCTGTCTGGGCCCCAAACTTTGGACATGCCAGCCTCCACGATCCCATGAGTCAATTCCTTAGAAAACTTGTATCTATCCTTATTGGTTTGGCTCTTTCGGAGAGCCCTGTCCGACACACACTTTTCTTATTTTAAGAGTAACACATATTAAATTGATAAATTTTATAATAAATATAAATAAGTGTAAAGTATAAGCTAAAAACCATTATAATTCTAATGTGCAAAGACATACCTATCCTTCCATTGTGCTTTCTGTTGTGCTTTCCTCCATTAACATAATAAAATGCCCATGAAGCAACAGGTTGCGATTATTTATGTTTGTCTTTTCTGCTATACTATGAGCCCCCCAAGAATAAACACTCTCTGTTATGTTTTGTTTTTACCTCATTGCCTAATATACTATTTAGCAAACTGTGGACCACTAGTAAACATTTTTGAATTAGTGGCTGAGTAAATAGGAGAAGAGATGGGAAAACAGGTAGGCTATTAGATGTGTGGCTAGACTTACAAACATTAATTTGGAGAAAATTCAAGACTAGGGTTATGAGTCAGTAAAGGAAATGGGAGGGGGAGTTGTCTACCAGAAGTAGAAGGACTGCTCTGTTACACATCATAGTGGTAGAGTGGATTATGCTGGCACCAGGAGAGAGGACTGAACAACTCTTTACAATGCGTATCAGCTCCATCTGTAGAAGATGAGCACTGGTCTAGCATGGCACAGCACACGTAGGGCACAAGGACATGAATGATATCATTTGAAGGTACTGACACTGTTCGATGCAGGTTAGCTTAAAAAACATAAAGGCAAGAGGAGTCAAATGATTAGCTGTCTAAGTCCAAAACACCCCAAATGTACTGGGAGGAAGAGAGGAAAAGAGGAAGGAGTTGGGTCTGTGGTCTCTCAACGTTCCTATTTTCAGATGTGAAGAATTTCCAAATGATAACCAGATCCAGGATGCAGGAACCAACCACCATGGTTAATAGAAAAGAAGTTTAAAGAAACTGAAAGGTGAAACAATATGCTTTGAGATGAGCATATTGGATGGACTTTCCCAATTGCACTGATGTTGCACAGGAAGCAATTATATTTAGGGAGGAAAAAATGAGCGTGAGCCTACTAACATTGAGGTCTTCACTGAATTTTGGAATGAGCCAGAAAGACAGAGAGATGATGGGAAGGAGGGTAGTGGGTAACAGAGACGGATGGTGGTCTGGGAATTTTTCAATGTGGTGAAAGGAAAAGTCAAGAGAATGAGCTCTGTCCCTGAGGTGTTTGGAGTGAGCAAACTGGAGCACTGAGAAGACACAGCCTTCTGCATAGAACCAGTTTAGTATAAAATAGTGTGATTGTTCACTGGAAATTCCTCCTGTTATTAAATATTACTCTGAAAGTTTGGATCACAAGAAATTTAAGGGTTTGTCTTCTTTTCTTTTCTTTTTAGTGAATTGAGGAAGTCAGATGCTATTTGGACCTTTCTAGTTTGGATAGAGAGACACCACATTCAAAGTATGGGAGTCAGATTTAGGACTTTGGATATCCAGGGGAGTGTGCTGAAACTTAGAAAAGAAAGACCAAAGGAAGGTGAAAGAGAATGGAAAGAAATCTCCACTTCCTTTCCCATAGCCTGGGATTAACCAGGCAGGGTTTTGTCCACAGGTTCTATCTCTGGCAGCCCATGCGGTTTATCCTTTGGTACAACATGCTCTACCAAAAATCTTCATTTTTCCTGGGACTCTTAAGATTACTAAATTTCATGATAATTTTGGTCAGTGAACTCATAAAACACAAAGGCTAATTTTAACATTTGTAAATTTTTTTCAAAAGAGTCTATATTTAGCTAACTCAGTCATAAATCTATTTAGAAAAAAGTCCAATTTTATTTCTTTATTTCAGTAATTTCTGAAAAGCCAATTTATAATAGAAATTTTTTTCCTTAAGGGAAAGAAAGAACCTCTCCCTGTAGTCAATCAGCCTCTTTGTCCTGTACTTGATGTTTCTGACAGTGATTTTTTGGGTTTATAATCTGCTACTTATAGAGTGGTCCAGGGGATCCCTGGGTGGCTCAGCGGTTTAGCACCTGCCCTTGGCCCAGGGTGTGATCCTTGAGCCCCGGGATCGAGTCCCAAGTCGGGCTCCCAGCATGGTGCCTGCTTCTCCCTCCTCCTATGTCTCTGCCTCTCTCTCTCTCTCTCTCTCTCTGTGACTATCATAAATAAATAAATAAATAAATAAATAAATAAATAAATAAATATTTAAAAAATAAAGTGGTCCAATTGGAGGTCTATGAATTGGATGTTGGTTTTACAGCTTAGCACACCATAGTCAGTACTGGGCAGAAGGAAAGGAAATAATTTTTATATTATTTGTGTATTAGAGCATATTGAGTTTATTTGCATCACTTTGTAAGGAGACATGGATGAATCTGGAAAACTTAGTTTGGTTCCTAAAGTGCTTCGATAAGCAAATCTTGTTTTTTATTTTGAATTCCTTTGGAGAAAACTCTGAATAACCTACACGTTGACATTTTGTATGATCATGATACTTTCTTAGACATCTAGACTACAGGAGTTGATCTTAAGAGTTCAGAGTCTTTCTATAAATGACGTGTTAGAAAGTAAAAGAGCAACAGATTTTATTTTCCCCATTTTAGACCCTAGAGAAAGTTGACATTCAAGGAACTTAAATGTCATTCTGAAGCCTAGGTGTGCTGATTCTACTTCCATGCTTTGGCTATGAATCCAGATGGTCTCTCTGAAACAAAGCCTTACAGATGGTGATGGAAATTTAGATTCCTAGGATCTTCCTGCAGGAAATTCCTTGGTTCAGAATTCAGTTGCTCTTTTTTTCCATCAGATTCTTATCATCCTGCATACATTGTTCTTTCTTTTAAGATACCCAAGGAAAGAAAACATTTTTGTGCAATGGCCTTTTAATTTTATCAGGTCTTTTTGTAGCTTTTGTCTAGAATGCTGCTCTACTACGTCCATGAGTGAAAGGTGTAGCTGCTCCTTTAAATGCATATGGACCTAGTACTTGAAATATATATGAAGGCTGTTTCCCTCAATAAATGTTAAGCACAATCATTTCAATTGATTGCTAAATTCCAAATGGGGACAGTGCATTGGCTTCCTTGGTGTCACTACTATAAGTGACTTTAAATAATTGTCTTTCTATTACTGTTCTAATAGCAAGTGTGCAATAAAAATTGAAAAAAAAATCACCCCATACTGGCATCAGTGCATATTACATTATTTTACTTATTTACTTTGCATTTTACTTTAATGTATAAAATGCAAATTTCCTCATATTTACTCTACGAGGAAATAAATTAAATATTTGGACGAGCCTAGAATAGTCTAGGTAATTCGATGATTTATATTTTTAAAGATCCTTTTCAAGTCAAACAAATGGAAAGTAATGTCCTGATTCTACTTCATAATGTATTAAACTAGAAACTCTGTTTCTAAATCACACAGAAGCTGACTTCTTAGAATGAACCCAGGCTGTAATTTTATCTGTTCAGCTATGTCAACCTTTCTTGTCGAGCTGACTAGGGTTGTGAAGGTCAAGGAGAGGGAAGGTCAAACAGCAAAACGAAATGATTGACAATTCATAGATACTCCGTCGAATTTTCTCTGCATGTGGTACAGCCTGATATGTCCTCATAAAAGTGATTCATGCCTTAATAACCTCCTTTAAAAATATTTTGCTTCTTTGTGTGGTCACAAGTGAGCCTCTGATTTAAAATTTTATACCCTTGCTGATTCTCATCCCTTTAAAAAAAAATAGGCAAATGATGATAGCTCAGTTTTCTAAAGCACATTTGGCTTCCAAGTATCTTATTTTTAATAAATCATTTTACTCTTTTAAGATCAGAAGTGAATACATGTAGCAAATCCTTACTAGTTCAGATCACCTTAACTTGAATTTTGAGTACTAGTAGAAAAGGATTGTATAGATGCTTATACTATTAAGGATAGAAAAGTTAGTTACATAGCTTAACAACTGTGACAGTACTTCGGAAGGCATATTTAATTTACTTGATAAAATAAACTGTCCTCATGTTCTGGGGAGACATGCATTTACATACTCCAGATCAATTCCAACAAAACAAAATTTTCTTTTCAAAAATTTTTATAAGAATCAATTCAGATCATTCTTCTACCCTCTTCGGAGACTCAGTAAAGCTTTCAGTGCAATCCTGAAAGGAATCGTTGTCAACCAGAGCATCCCTTGCCACTTTCCTGGTAGTTTGGCTCTGCTTTAAATCATTAAGCACAGAAAGGCCAGAATCCTCTTAAAAATAATCCTTGAAAGGGCTGGCAGAGACCTGTGAATTTGGAAATACCCTGGGATAGAGCCAAAGTTTAGAAAAGATTAGAATGTGAGGAAAGAGTTTTAAATTTGGGAACCCGTATGTGGTATCTTTGCCTGCAATTAGGGAAATTTCTTGATAAGTCTTACATCTATTTTCAACCCAATTTTACTATTATACTGGGAAAAAAGCCACGACTGAAATGAGAGGATTTCTTTTTTCCCTGCACAGAATCAGTGTTTTCTAACTGGTAATATTCTGAAGACTGTTCTTTTTTCCCTTGCTATTTCCAGCAAAAGCAATCTTTGTGGTCAGTTGGTTAATAAGGACAACGTTTCCAGGTGGGAATAAATTCTGAAAGAAGACATGTTTTGAATCCTCAGTATCTTTTCATTGAGCTAAGTCATCATGGTGTTTGAAGAATGCAAACCCTTAGCTCTGCGCATAGTGCCACATTCTGTTGTGCTGTGTGATATCGCCTCATAAATATCGTCACGATCTTTACCTTTTGGTCCCCACATAGGATGTCTCTGTCCACTTATACTTTCAAACCCCTGGCTCATTTGCTAGAGTTGCTGATGGCATTTTGTAATTGTTTGACAATTCAGACCTATGGGGAATAGAGCACACATAAGAAGAACTCAGAATCCCAGGGGCATGTCCCTCCACTGGATAACAAAATAGGGATGCATGAGTTAGTAGCTGTCTCCAGTGGATATCGTTAAAAAGACAGGGAGCAGGAGAATAATTAAAGTCTGCCAAAAAAACATCTGGTAATAGTGCTTTATGACTTTCTCCTCTGAAGAGTGCAACTTTCCAACTATAGACCATCTAAGAAACCTCAATTTATGTTAATTTCCCACTATCTGCCTCCAGCTTCCGATCCACAATGCATTCGTGAATAGCAGAGTACAGTAGATCATCATTCTTAAGGGTATAATCGATTTTTCCTGTTCTAAACTTGGCGTAGAGAGCCTAGTTTCCGTTCCCTGATGCTTCACTGTTGAATAACGGTGCTCTGCCTACCTTATAAAACACCTTGTGCCTGGTTGCTTGGAAGCAGAAAATGACAATAACGACACTTCAAAGGTGACAGGTGGCTCCCCAGAGAAGACAGGTACAGTGGGCGCAGAATGAATACGTGCAGAAACTTGGGGTGTTACTGCGAGGAAGAGAGGAAAAACAATGCCCAATGTGGGAAGGAAATGCTAAGAGCAAGAAGAAAGAAATGCAGGCTGACTCACGATAAGCCTTCATGGGATGAGAGCAAGCATGAGTTCAGAAAAAATTATGTTGGGGGCCTGGGGCTGCCTGGTGAAATGGTCTTCCAGATTCTCTCTGAGAACTACCTCAGGCCAAAAACAAAACAAAACAAAACAAAACAAAATCACATGTCCACCGGTCCTGTGTGTTCCTACCCTCACTACATCTTGGAGAACTTTTAGTCAGATATGTAACCACTTGTGGCTTCCGATATTCAGCAAATATATTTTTGCCTTTTCTGGGGATATATTTCTGAGCCAAAGATAGATACCATACTTTGCATTTCATAGAGCTGGGGGGCCCTTGCCCTCTTTGTGCTTCCAAACAGAGGGTCATCCCCGTGACAAGTTGCTGAGGCATGATGGTGACATTGAATACGGTCATTGTTCCCTGAGCGCCTGACCAGTAGACAGATGTGGACCAGTGGTGTGCAGAGTCCGTGACTCCAGGAAGTTTAAGGGGCTCCAGGCTTTCTGGAGTCTTCCCCCCAATGTCATCGTCTGTTTTAGGCTCTGCATTAGGTTGAATTTGCAGACACATTGGAATCATCCCAGGCCGTTGTATAACCAGACAAGGTGATTCGTGGATCTGTATGATTTCCCAGTTATCTTACAAATTCTAGGATATACAAAATTCATTCCTTAGCCTAGTTGTAGCCCTGGATCCGCCCCCTTCTTGCTTCAGGAAGCATCATTTCTCCAGCTTCTGTTGCCCTGGTGAGTCCGTAGATCATTGTTCAGAGCCTGCCAGCTGTTGACCACTGACCTGGGCATGGGAGGGGAATACAGAGAAGAGTTGCAGGTGCCTAAGTACCAGACACTAGACCCCAGGAGGGACCAAGAACTGTGATGAGCAGCAGTGAAAGTCTGAATGTTGGCACAGAATGGGATTGCTGGAGTCTGCATGAAGGGTCCAGGCTTCAAGCCGATGAGCCTACTCTGTCCAACAAAAATGAGTGGAATCAGATCTCCCCTAGAATTCTCCTGTCTAGCAAGGAGATTCGAGATTCCACACGTGCTTACAACACAGCGAGGAAAAGGCTGAGTGGGAAGCACATACAAGGTAACCAATACTGTAGACCTGGGGCTTAAACACAGGAGTCTGTTTCCTCATAGTTCTGGAGAATTAGAAGTCCCAAACCAAGGTGTCACTAAGATGGGTTTCTCCTAAGGCCTCTCTCATGGGGTGTAGACAGCCTTCTTCTCCCCGTGTCCTCACACAGGCATCCCTTTGTGTGTGACTGTGTCCTCATCTCCTCTTCTTATAAGGACGCCAGTCATATTGGACGGGGCATGCCCTCCTGACCTTCTGTTACCTTAATTACCTCCTGAACACCACATCTTCAAATACAGTCCCACTCTGAACATCAGGGGTTGGGACTTCAACACAGGGATTTTGAGGGAGCACAACTGAGCCCATAACAAGCCCAGAGAGTAAATGTGTGGACTCCAGGAGGGTTGTCTCAAGGAAGAGGGGCCTGACTCAAACTTGAAGTACGGCAAGAGGTGGCATGACTATGTCTCCCACGAATGATTGGAAGACCTTCATGGCAGGCCTTTCATCTTTGGACTCCCGGTAGCCCTATAAATACTTCCTTTATATAGAAGGTGAGTAATTATGAGCAGTTGAGCTACAATTCTGTCCCTTCAGGCTTGTTCCTGGGACAGTGTCTGCAGCGGGAATACAAGCTGCAAGGGCTCAGGGAGCCCGGGCTGGGGACTGGTGTCAGGCTGTGTTCTTCCCACACACATCTCTGGGCCCAACCGGCTTCGGGGATGGAGAAATAAGCTCACTCCCTTAATGGGAAGAGTTGCCGTTGTCACATTGCAAAGGGCATGGATGTCTGAGGGCAGAGGATTCATGGTCAGTCTTGAAAACCACTACACAGATTATGTGCTGTCATAAATTAGAGCTTTGTACCAGTGCTTGTGTGATGTGTAGTACATGGTATTCTAGAGGATTTGCGGTGAAATATGATTGGAAAGAATGTGGATGGGTCGTTAAGGTTCTCTTCTAACATACCTTAGTGAGATGAGGATTTACCCTAGTAAAATATTAACTCCAAATCTCATCCTGACAACCACAATTATAATTGCTTTTCATAATCATAACTTAAATAAATAAGAAATATTCAGATAAGGTTGGAAACTACAGAACATAGCAAAAGTTTGAAATGAAAAGTGAATGTCTCTCTTTTGCCACAAGCTCTGTTTACATTAAACTTTTACATTAAACTTTTAGCAGTTTCTTGAGATTCTTTTCCCCCATGAAACAAAGATAGAGAGATCTTGCTCTTTTGCACTTGCTCTTTCCCCTCCAAGTATTTTTTAGCCTTTTTTAAAAAATTTTATTTATTTATGATAGTCACACACATAGAGAGAGAGAGAGAGAGGCAGAGAGAGGCAGAGACACAGGCAGAGGGAGAAGCAGGCTCCATGCACTGGGAGCCCGACGTGGGATTCGATCCCGTGTCTCCAGGATCACGCCCTGGGCCAAAGGCAGGCGCCAAACCGCTGGGCCACCCAGGGATCCCTTTTAGTCTTTTTCTATCAGTAAAGGAAAAGCTTTTTTATTCTCCCTGCTGTGAATATTCTTTTTTTATTTAAATTCAATTAGGCAACATATAGAATATCATTATTTCAGATACAGTGTTCAATAATTCATCAGTTGCTTATAACTCCCAGTACTCATCCTATCACGTGTCCTTCTTCATGCCCATCACCCAGTTACCCATCCCTGGCCAGCTCCCCTTCATCAACCCTCAGTTTGTTTCTCAGAGTTAGGAGTCTCTCATGGTTTGTGTCCCACTCTGATTTCTTTCCATTCAGTTGTGAGTATTCTAATATTTGCATTTATCATAACACATGATGTGTTTCCTACTGATGGTTCTTCACTTCTATTTGGTTTTTGGTATTATAAACCATGCAACAAGGGGTATTCTTGCACATATATATATCTTTGCAAACATTTTATTCTTTAAATTTTTTAAGGTTTATTTCTTTATTGGGGGGCCTAAAGGGGCAGAGAGAGAGGGGGAGATAAAGTCTTAAGGATGCTTCACGCTAAGCACAGAGACCCACATGGGGCTCAATCTCACTACCCTGAGATCAGGACCCTGAGACCATGACCTGAGCTGAAACCAAGAGCTGCTCACCTAACCGACTGCACCACCCAGGAGCCTTTCCTTTGCAAACATTTTGAAAGCAAGATATATGTAGGATAAAGTTCTAGCAGTAGATTTCTAAGGCAAAGGTTAAGTATATTAATATTTCAATTTATATTTGCAAATTGAATGCCACAATTTTGTAGACCTATAAAGTCCTACCGGCATATTGGGAGATTGTCCATATCCTCAACCAACATCAGCACCAGGAATTGTCAATATCTTTCCTCTTTTGACTCTCTGGTAAGTTAAAAACAATGACATTTATCATTACTATTTTTGATTTGCACATCTTTGATTTTGAATTAAGAACTTTTTTGATCGTTATTGGTTATTGGTCAGCTTTTCTGTAAATGACCATCAATGCCCTTTGCCATCTTTTCACTGACTTTTTATTATCTTTGCCTGATTTGTATACATTTTTTGTAAATTGAGGAAAATTAAACCGGTGTATTAAAAAATATTCCCAGTTTATCTTTTGGAAATTTCAGAATGTAGCAAAAGTTTGAAATGAAAAGTGAATAGCTCTCTTTTCCCACAAGTTCTATTTATAGCATGTAATATTTTACTAAGTTGTGAAATATTAAATCACAGGAAGTGAATGATTAGAAGGTAATTTTCTATGTCGTTATAATACAGAAGTTTAAAATGTTTATGTCAAATTTATTAATATGGCCTGTGGATTTTTTTTTATAGTAATAGTATAAACTTTATTTGAACCCATTTGTTGAATATTATGTACTAGGCCTTATTGGTTTTTTTTGGAGGCACAGCACATAAGCTATAGTGAACAAAGTGTTTTCAATAAATTGTAAACCCCACCACTGTCACTGTTGCTATCAGAAGAGTCTTCTTCCTCCTCAGAATCAGAATAAAATTTCTTAGCAGGATTCTCTTTCTTTGCTTTTCCTGCTGGAGTCCATTCTTTTGCCTGCAACTCTATTACTTCTACATTTCTATCTGATGGGTCCGGCACCACCTCTGGCCAATTAGATAATTCCAGGTACCCGATAGCTTTAGTGTTGAGAGTATGAGATAAAGTGCCAAGCTGGAAATGATCCCTATGTTTAAAGGGAGATTCAAGCAGTGGTGCAAGTTTTTGTGCTAGGAATATTTTTTTGGCATATTTACTTAAAGCTCCACTCTTCTCATTCGGAACAACAAGCAGCCTAATAGATCTTATACGGTTTCTGATATCGTAGTTTTGATCATACTTGCCGAGATTTAATATGTACTGGGTAAGCAATTTTGTCTGTTTGGAATTGGTTAAATACAATTTTGCTCACAGATTTAAAATCTGCAGTTTTACCAGATCATCTTCATTAGTAAAACTTTTAGCCATCTTCCTCAAAACATCAGGGGCAATCTTAGGAACTCGTTCACAGTTTTCTTCAATGTGTGGAGAATGTGTGCTACTTTAAAAAATCTTCATTATTCTGATATTATAAATAATTTTTCTGTGATCTTCTAGGATTTTTATAGTGTCAATTTTTTAAATGTTTATGTTTTTTATCTGAAATTTTACTGTGGTGGAGTGTGAGGACGTTATGTTTTTCTATTACTTGAACAGATAGCTAATTGTACTAATACCATTTACCAAAAATTCCCTTTTTTTCACATTGATTTAAAACATTTCCTTTATCATAAATAGATATCCTATGTATTCTAGGTTAATTCTGTACTCAATTTTTTTACAGATCCATTTTTTCAGCATTAGTTTTAATTAAATTTAATTTTAATATAAAATAGGGCCACTGGCTGGAGAGGGTTTATGCTCATGGATAGGAGGGCAGAGAGAATGTGGGAGTCGGGGAGGTGAATAGAAAATTAGGCTACAGAAAACAGATGAAATGCAGACTTTGCTATTTGGAGCTTCTAGGGATTATCAAGGAAGATGTTTTAAAATATTTTTATAACACCTTTTCAGAGAAGGACTATTCTCTAATGGACACACACACTCTCACACCACGTTTTGTTTTTGTTTTAGTAAAACAGAATCCTGTACCTAGTGAAGGGAAAAAATGAAGCCATAGCACATGTGTTGGGGGATTATTCGTGTGTTTGCTTTCATGAAATCTACATACAATTTTCTGTATGTCAACTTGAGGAAGAAGGTCAAGGTCAAGAAGAGTCCCTGGCCACCACTCGACAAAAATCTGTGGTGCCCAGGGAGTCACACATGCTGGAAAGGAGAGCCTGCTCCATTTCCCGTTTTTGTTCATGGAGAAGACTAAGTTTTTCAGTTTGCCTTGCAGTTAGGTTGCAGCCAAAGAAGATGGGACGAAGATGGTAGTGATGTAGCCCAGCCATGAAGCCACCCACATGACTCTCCATCGTCTCCTCTCCTTGGGTGCTCATGTTGAAAATGAGGTTATCATCAGAGGAAGCAGCCTAGGTTTGTGAATGCAACCCTGAGAGAGAGACTCTCAGACATCACTGGATGTGCATGTTGGAGAGTAAGGGAAGTGTTTTGGGTTCATCCCCCAAGATCTGAAGGACATTCGCTTCAGCATCAATCCCTCTGACTAATGCAACCCAACAATACAATTGAAAACATCACATTTTTAAAGCCAGTATTTCAAGACAGGGGTATATTCTCAAATTTTATATATAACAATTTTAGTATATGTGCTGCTGAAGCGAGCACTCAAATTTTATATATAACAAATAATACTTGAATACTCAGAAACTGTCCACAGTCATCCAGTTTGGTGGTGGTGGTGTTTGGAAATTCCATTATTTAGAGTCAACACCATCAGAAGTGAAGATATGGACCTAGAATGTACAAGCAAAGAGCAATTTGACATCTTTCCAGGTTAGAAACACTATTTTAAATCAAAATACATCCTGACCCTTATATATCTTCCCTCCTTTCCTCCTCCCAGGCTGCTGTACAAAAAATAACATCCCTTACAGCTACATGTTTCATTTCTACTCACTTCTGAAGCTTACTATAATGCATTAAGCATTTCCTCCTAGTATGTTTTTGAGTATCTGAAAGTGTGTGTATGTGTTTGTGCGCACCTGTGCACGAGTGCTTGAAAGACCTGGGGCTGGTTTTAGAGAGGATTGGATTCAAAATGAGCAGGAGAAGACTTTCAGTTGAAGGCAAGGAGGTGAGGTTTTTGAACATGGGCAGATGGCAGTTTCCTGGGAAGAGGGTGTTCCTGGAATGTCCTTCCAAAGGAGAGATGGAACAGAGGGAAAGAAGATGGATTTAACATGCAATAGCCTCATTCCCAGGGAAATTCACATCATAAAAATCATGGAATCCACCTACATACATCTATGGAACCTAAAGCTGGTAGCTGATCCTCTACGGACTAAATTCTTGTCTTGTGTGCTGCCTCTGAGAGTCTTTGGGTGAAGAAAGGAGAATGGCTTGGCATTAGAGGTCATGGCAGCATGTCTGAGATTACACACACACACTGCATTCTTTTCACCTTCTTTCATCCACTCCATTCCCTTTCAGCCTTGACAACAGCCATTGACATCCTTCAGCCATGACAGAAATCCAAGTGGAAGAAGTCCGGTACCCATGCTCTGTTGCGTGAATTTGCATCATGCAATATCATTATTTTTATCATGAGTCTTAGGAAATGTACCTGTCACAAAAAGCCTCAGGGCACAGAAAAGCAAAAATCTCTAATTAAAATATGTACAAGAGACAGCTGTACATTTCAATCGCTCAGGGAGCAGGGAAGTGTCTCCCTCATTGCTTGCTGTAACAAGATTGATTTGTCAGCTGTGGTTACATTCATAGAAGGTCAGACTCTAGGGGTGATTTCACGCCAAGAAGATGAAGTAAATACAGTTTTTAATTTAGTATGTGAAGTTTGTAAATGATACAATGGGATCATATTGTCAGAACATATGGAAATGTTTTGAGGGATCATTTTTTTTTCCCATCTGATTTAGTGCCTGAAATTCAAAAAGCAGTAAAAGGAGTTATTTTGGTGACCTCAATGTTGCCCTTTTTATTTGAGCATTGGGGATATTTTATCAGGAAAGAATACTCAGTAAGGAAACCTATAACATAAAGATGCAAATGAGGGGACATAGGAGGCCAGGTCAGAAAGGGTACTTGGATGAAGAATCCCCCTTCTATTACTCCTTGGCAGAGGATTGGCAATATGTCTGTTCTCATTTCTCAGTTCTCTTTGGAGATACACTCAGAGTGGGAATTGTTTAATTATTGTCATTCTCTGGTAGACAAGACAAAATTATAATGACTCACTGCACTCATACTATGCGTATAAATTAGTTGTTTAAAGCAAAACTTGTACAGTGCCTCCCAAGTTTGAGTGTGAATACAGTCACATGGAGTTTTATTCAGATGCAGATTCTGATGCAGCAGGTCCTGGGTGTGGTCTGACTTTCTGCCCTCTGTAACGTTATTTATTGGAAGACTAAGCTTTGTGTTGCAAGGCTGTAGGTAATGAATCTTCAGACTGATAACTTTGCCTTGGGAGAACTATGATTACCCGAACCCCCAAGTCACATGCAATTTGTAGGCATATATGTATGTATATTTTTCAGGAGTAGTGTTGGCTTTACTTATATTCTCCAAAAGTGTCTATGGGCTAAGAGGTCAAGAGCTTTTGTCGCAGAAGGAATAGGTATCCAATCTGGAAAAAAAAGTGGCCATGCCCAATAATCCCTTATGCATTATAAGAGAGATTAGTGAGATGTAGATAAGATAGAAAACCAGTTTAACGACTGAAGTTTGGAAAGAAGAAGGTACATGGCCCTCAGCTAACTACCACAAAATCTGAAAATGAAGCAGAAGTTCAGGGAAGAAGTGACCTTCTTTCCTATTTGAGGCATATGGCGACAACAAAATAGGCCTAGACGCTGGCTACATCATGGTACTCTGGCTACAGAGGTGATTCATCTTTACTTATCCTTGTGCTATCCCTACAGATGCCAGGCAAGGTATTGGTTTGCTAAGCCTGCCATGACAAAATACCACAGTCCTGGTGGCTTAGCAACAGATCATTATTTTCTGAGTTCTGGAGGCTACAAGTTCCCAGACCAGTACCAACATGGCTGGTTGTGTTCTGGTGAGGCCCTCTTCCTGACTTAGAGATGGCCATCTTCTCCTTGTCCCCACATAGTAGAGAATGAAAGAGACAGAGACAGAGACTGAGAGAAGGAGATATTCTTCTTATAAGGCCACTGATTCTATTGGACTAGGGCCTTACCCATATGACCTCATTCAACACTTTAATTGCCTCCTAAAAAGGCCTTATCTCTAGATAGAGTCACTTCAATGTATCACTACTAGGGGGCACAATTCAGTCCACAGCAGTGGGTATGTTCAGAGTAAGGCATTTGCCTTTCAAAAATCCACAGCTGAAATTTCCACGTAGTCCAGATGGAGATCCATCCAATGGGACTAGAATAATAGGTGAAGAAATCAGTTGCACCTGAGAATAGAAATACCTTTTAGAAACCGGTAGGTGTCAGACTCAGGAATGTTGTGCTACTATTGGGATGGTATTTTGGGGGCCATGGAATGCAGAGTGCACATCTTCCAAGAGTACTGGGTTTTCATTGCCAATCAGGCCGCCAACCAGCTGAGACAGAGGTTAATCCTAGGGTGTGAAATGGGGATTCAAGAAGGCAGCCACTCATGCTAGGAGATGAAATATTATTCTTTGGGGCTAGAGGTCTTATACCTGGCTTCTAAGGCATGGAGAACCTCAGAAGACTCCAAGCAGTGGTGATAGGGCCATATGCTGAACTCCCTCATTCCATAAGAACAAATCCTAGAAACAACTTGGAGTTGAACCTGAGGTCAGGTCTCTCCTGGTGTCCCAGAACAGCCACCTTTAGTAGTGGGAGGTGAGTTACTCTCAGCTTCTCCTTCCTTTTGGCCCCCTCCCTTCCCAGGGATCAACACAATCTTGTGAAAGGTAATCATAGCAGAACAAAGATGGCAGAAAGGGTGGCAGTGGCAAGAGTGACCTCATGGTGTAATGAGGAAGCTAAAATGAAAATGGCATGACCACTGGCTGGTGGGCATGTGTGGAAGACTCTAGAGGAGAACACTTGGGAATGGGACTGGGGGGACATCGAGGGGAATAATTTTGAGCAACTAGTTCCCTGGGGTCTTAGGTGGCATGATTTGGATATTAAAAATAACTACAACTGGGACCCTTAGGAGAAAAATAATAAATGAGAGGAACAGAAATTTTCTTGCCTAGGTAGAGTGAAATGGTTTACATGAAAAAAGAAATTTGGGAGATAAAGAGGGAGTAACTTCACCCAGTGGGTCAGTTTTAGCAAAGAAGGGCCCAATATTCTGAGCCTTAAAATGGCCACAAGTCCCCACCTATCTTGAGTCAGCACGTGCAAAAAAAGAATATCCACCTTTCTAGGCTTTTGGGTATTCCCAGCTCTTCAGCCAGTATCCCACATCTGCTCAGAAAGGGTGTAAGGAAGGAGAGGAGCCTGGAGGTGTTTGCTGAGAGCCTTCTCAGGTTACATTTCATGTGCAAAGGAGCCCCTTCCATGGGGATACACTTTGTGGAACAGGTGGTCCAACCGTGTTGTTTCAGGTGAGGAAAGCTGCAGAAGATATAGATATTTTCTCCAAGACCTCTCCGAAGATCTGAGGCAGATCCAGAACCTATATGGGACTTCTGGAACTCTGAATATTGGTAAGGATAAAAACTCTGAGCTTAATGAACTTGTCCATTTTCATGACTTGGTGTATTAATTCTCTGTGGGCCACTGTATTTGGTTACCTAAGTCCTACTGGTTCAATGCCCTAAATATCCTGTTCATGCTTCAGAGCCAATTCTTTCCCCTTTCCAATGTGTACTGCTTCCTCTTTCTCTCTTCCTCACTACTAGGTATTTTTTCAAAGTACATTAATACATTTAAGGTCCAAATATCATTTAAAAAATCCTTCCTTCTGTTAAAGTCTCCTCTGGGATGGCACGTGCTCTCTCTCCACCGTCAAGCTTCTGAGAAGAGCAGCATACACTTGCCATCTCTGTTTGATGTGTGTTCCCATCACTCTCCACCCACTCCTTACTGTTTTTTGTGCCTATCTCTTCACTACATTACATTTTCAGGTCACCATAAGATTCTTTTGGCTAAATCCTATAATTCCCCCTTTCATTACTCATCTTTCTTGGTTGCTCAATGGTGTTAGATGTGAATAAGCAGTCCCTTCTCTTTGAATCTCCTTTGACCTCCATGACATCACTACTGGTTTTCTTCCTACCTCTTGGACTTATCCTTTACTCTGCTCTAGAGGCATCTTCTCTTTTTAGTCTCAAACATTCCTGGTGTTTCAATCACCATCACTTATTTTGTATCTAAGAAACGTGTGCCTTTATCAGGATCTCTCCCTTGAATTCCTGAACTGATATTCAGCCCTTTATTGTACATTTCTGCTTGGATGCCCTGATGACCTTTCATTCTCAACCTGTTCAACATCAAAGTTATCTTTGTCATCCTCAACCTTACCCTGGATGAACCTGCTTTTCTTCTAGTGTCCTTTGAGTAATCAGGACAAAGGCTGGGCTTTTTCTTTGATTTCTCTTACACTCTACAGGAAAATCCTATTGAATCTGGATCCTATATATTCATCTGGCAAACTATTCCCACTCTCATAACATATCACCCTGTATTTAATTTCCCACTTAGTTGTCTGAATTTCACTGTTGACTGTAAGTAAGCTCCATCTTGATCATTTTGGTACATAGTGGGCACACAAGAAATACTGTGAAAAAATTAGTTAATCCTCTTATGCCGTTCCCTATAAACCTTGCTGTCAACTACCTCCAAAGAAAGTCAGCAAAACAAAAATGAGGCTAGTAGAATCTTCAAGGTCACGACTAGATAAGAAATTGCCTGTCATTTCATACCCCAGGAAGACTGTTTAGGTTTCCTTTTCACACTGAGGTATGAATTAGACCTTATTGAAAATAGGTTGCTCATTAAAGGTGTTGCTTACCTTATTGAATCACTCCTCTTTGCAGATGCTGAGCCAAGCTAACAGGCTCCCTGGGGAAAAGCAAATTGGATTCACCAGAAAGTTAGGAGTTTGTGGCTGGATGATTAATTAGAACACTTGTTCTTGGTACTTTCCTGGAATTGTAGTCAATAAGCCATTTGAAGTAGTTATCTTTCCATTGATGCCATTGTGACAAGAGATGAATGATTTCCAACTTCCTTGTGGCAGGCATTTCCTGATGGAGGCATGGGGTCTAGTCACTTCAACAAACACATAGTAAAGTGAGATGCTCTGTGCTGGGCACCCTGTGGGGGAAGGGAAGGTGCGCAATAGAGGGAATCATATCTGAACTCAAGTTGCTTACAGTCTCCCAAGAGGAAGTGGTTGTGTTCATGCACTTAAGACATGATTATTCAGTATGTCACAGCTGTTACGAAATAGTCACATAGTGTTCTAGCCATTCATGGTGGGAAAATTACATTTAGTAGCAGATTCAAGAGAGCCCTCACAGAAAATAAAATGTTTTGTGGTTCTGGAAATGAGGCTGGATTTCCATGGGCAGTCACAATAGGGAGAATGGCCATCATTGGCAGAGGAACTGATAGTCTGTTTAGAATTTGGATTGTTGAAAGATATAGTGGGTAGGAATGGAGAGTCTTGCAATATAGCCTGAGGAGCCAACTGTGAAAAGTAAATGTCTTGAAAGCTCATAATTGATCTTAAAATGTCTACTCCTTAATGCATCTATCTTTACTTAAAATAAAAAATGTTATATTACTCATTAATGACTACAGTAGTTACCACAGGTCATTTCTGGAGCATTCCATGGTCCTGGGTATCCCATGGTGCATTGTCATGTCCACACGGGTAAATAGTTACCAGTTTGAGAAACACGATATTTTATTTCCGTATCAAGTTTACCTGTAAAGTTTATTATGTGCTACAAACTACTAAATTTACAAATATTAACTAGTTTAAATCTTAAAGCAAGCCTATGAGGTAGGTGCTCTCATTATCCCCATTTTGAAGAAAAAGAAAGTGAAGCTCAGGATGAGAGAGTGCCTGCCCAAAGAGAGAAGCCTGGTAGGGGAAAGAGCCCCAGGGATGGTGCTCTAACCACCAGTCACTGAAATTCTGGAGAACTCTGAACTTCATTTCAGAAATTAAATTGTCCTAGAGTCAAAGTTCCATTAAGTGTCCTTATTCCCTCCCATGTTTCAGCACCTAGGCAATACCTGAACCACAGATAACAATAATGAATATTTGTAGAATGAAGAAATAAATGAATAACTAAGTGAACTCTATGTTCGCTGTCTGCTGATGATTCAGAATCAGCAAAATAGCTAGACTACTGAATATAAAATCAGTCTACATTTTTCACTGGTGTGCAAAAAATATTTTTCCTAATATTGTTTGTACATATCTGTGTGTACAGGTATATATGTGGTGTGTGTGTGTGTGTGTGTGTGTGTGTGTATACACACATGAATTGTAGTTTTAAATGCTTTGGCTTTATTGGTAATTATGACTTTCACTCTAAATATGTAATATTAGTTCTCAATGTAAATACCATGTGACCAGAATGTTTTAGGACAAGCCGTTGCTACAAACACAGAAAGTGTGCAAGGTAATCTAGCTCTAAAAGTACAAACAAGATGCTTACCATGCACAGAGTCATGGAATGCTATCTCCTGAGGCTTTATCAGCATTGGTGATAAGACCCTTGGTTAGGTGCTTGCTGGAGATGACCCATAGGTCAAGTCCCTGAGGGGAGACAGGCATGCTCCAACTCTGATCTGCCCTGGGGAAGACATCAGCAGATGAAATGTGTCTTTATAGTCCTGTCTTTTGGGTGAGGATCTTGAGAAACTCAGATATTCCAGCCCCCCAATTTCTATAGATAAAAAGCCAGAAAAAGACGTGACTGACAGTCTATGATGGTCCAACATGATAGCCGACCAGGAAGGTGGGCTTCAGATTTCAGGTTACAAACCCTCTTAATGTCTCCACTACACTGCCCAGGCTACTCTCCTTGAGGGATCTTGGACAATGAATAACCCTGAAGCTACTGCATGTAGTTCAGAGCCAAACAGGAAGTACATACCTGAAGAAATAAATCATCCAATGATGGAGTCAACCTTCAAATTATTTTGCCTAAAATATTAAATCACGTGAATGTTACCAGACACATTATCATGTTTGCCTACAAGTACACTTGAATTGCTGATTCTGAATCATCAGCAGACAGCGAACATAGAGTTCACTTAGTTATTCATTTATTTCTTCATTCTACAAATATTCATTATTGTTATCTGTGGTTCAGGTATTGCCTAGGTGCTGAAACATGGGAGGGGAATAAGGACACTTAATGGAACTTTAACTCTAGGACAAGAAGAGAAGCAGCCCATAATTATAATTATAGAATTGAAAATAAATGTGCAATGCATTAACAGTTGTTAGTTAAAGATGTAAAGACAGTAGCCAAGGAGAGACTAGAGAAGGACTGGTCCTGGCTGAGGGCTGCTTGAATAGATGGAGAGTTTAAGGCCTCTGCAGAAGTGAGAATAAAAGCAAAACTCACAAGATAAGAAGATGTGAAGAGCATGGAAAGAAGAATCACAACCAGAAGATTGGGAGATGAGAATGCATTGACTTCTTTGAATAATGGAAAGGAGGCAGGGGGATGTCCAAAGGGAAGTGGGAAGAGGAGGTTGGAGGTGCTGGCAGACCAGCTCCATGGCCCACAGGGTGGCAAAGAACTGGTGCCCAGATTTTTTTCCCGATTCTTTATAATGACTTTGAAAATGTCATCAGTCCCCATGGATTTTTATCATTATCTTTATACTCTCAAATATGACTTCCTAAGTCAATTTTGCTGGAAACACTTAAAAAGCTATGGGAAAAACTCCTTGGTCATTTTCCTAATTAGTTTGTATCAATTAGGCTATACCAGGACTTTACTTTTTCCTATTTTGCAGAACTGTTAAAGCCATTTTCTTGCTGCTTTGAAAATTAAAAATTATTGCTTTCACATAAGTGGCAAAAGCTTATTAAAATCACCATAGAGAGTGTTTCAAATTTGGGAAGTGTGACAAGAACAATCCAATTCTTCTTTAATGAGTTGAAGAAAAACTAAAGGACAGTTCAATATTAATTATCATTGTGAGAAGACAGAGGGCTCAAGAGAAAAATGTTGGTCTGGAGGCCAGTTGCACGGGAGAAGGGAAAGATGAGCCCATGGACTCACTCATGACCAGACTTGAGCTCCAGGACATGGGAGAGGCTGCATGTGGGAGACAAATCTGGGGGAAATGCAATAATAGGCTTGGGTCATTGAATATAAAAGATGCTGAGCTTCACCAGTTGTTGGCTCCCATTGCCTCATCATTTAGAATTTCCAAGATGTAGGACACAAAGATACATCAAATGAAATTCATTCTCCATCACTGGCTTGGGCTCTGCTGTCAACTAGAGAGCTAGTATGGATGGCATGTGGTTTTCCAAGACTTCCATTTTATCCTTCCAAATTCAGGATCAGAAGTGTGCTTGATTGATCATATTTCCTTGTGCTTTTCATCTAGAAGATGGACTCCATCTTCTATGGGGAGGCACCTGTTTGAAGCAGAAAGGGCACCCCTGGCATCTTACTGCTCTGGAATCTGGAAGGCTGAGAGTTTTGCGAGGACAACTGGCTCACATTGTGTGCTCTGAAGCTGCAGAGCACTGTGTGGTTTTCATGAGTTGTTATTCTATTTCATCTTTTGTGCCTACAGTTCAGGGGTGCAGGGAACGATAGGAGTGTGGCTAACAAAATTCATTTCATAGGAAGCAGTTGGAAACTCAATTTTATTGAAAACTTATTATGTGTCAGAAAAGTGTAGAACAGGGACTCTTGCGTGACTCAGTGGGTTGTTTGACTCTTGTTTTTTGTTCAGGTCATGATCTCAGGGTCATGGGATTGAGCCCCACATTGGGCTCTGCTCTCAGTGAGGAGTCTGCTTTTCTCCCTCTCCCTCTGCCTTTCCACCTATTCCTGCTCTCTCTCTCTCTCTCTCTCTCTCTCTCTTTCTCTGGAATAAATAAAAAATATTTTTTTAAAAAAAGAAAGAAAAGTGTGGAACACATTACATGGATGAACCTATTTAATGATCATAACTTCTAGGATATAAACTATCACTATATACATTTTACATATGAGGATGTTAAGCAATTTAACTCAAGATCTTACCTGAGACTTCTGACTCCTGAACTCACATTGTTAACCACTGTGCTCTCTCTTACTTGGGCTCAAGGAAGTGTAAATCCTCACCAGTAAAATCGGAGGAGTTAAGGTAATTTTTGAAATACAGAGAGGACCAAGGAAGCCCTCTTAACATGGAATTCATAAACCTAAGGACCTCTGATATAAAGTAGATATTTTATAACAAAAATATTTGGTTTGGGTTGAGAACTATGCATCTTAGAGTTAGTCACACTTCTAATAAACTAAGGATTTTTGCTCAAAACTATGGTTGGAGGAACCAGAACAGTGCTGGCAATTAATGAATTACACTTCACATGAGATCTACCCTCTGAGAAGATTAAGTGTATCATACACACAGTGTTGCACAGCACGTCTCCAGAACCGTTTCCTCTTGCATAACTGAATGTTCATAACCAGTAAATAGTAGCTTCCCATTATTCCCTTTCTTCCAGCTCCTGGAAACCACCATTCTACTCTCAGTTTCTATGAATTTGATTCTTTTAGGCATGTCATGTAAGTGGAACCATGCAGCATTTGTTCTCCTTGACTGGCTGCTTTCACTTAGTATAACGTTTGCAAGGTTCTTCAGTGTTGTCACGTATGGCACAATCTTACTTTTTTCCTAAGGTTAAATCATATTTTATTGTCTCTCTCTCTCTCTCTGTCTCTGTATGCTTATGTATGCACCACATTTTCTTTGTCCATTAATATGTTGTTGGACTTTTTAAAAAGACTTTATTTATTTATTTATTCATGGGAGACACAGAGAGAAACAGAGAGGCAGAGACACAGGCAGAGGGAGAAGCAGGCTCCACGCAGGGAGCCCGACTGGGACTTGATCCCGGGTCTCCAGGATCACGCCCCCCAGCTGAAGGTGGCACTAAACCACTGAGCCACCCAGGCTGCCCTGTTGTTGGACTTTTTAGTAGTTTCTGTTTCTTAAACTTGGTGAATAATACAGGGGTGTGTACATCTCTTTGCCATCCAGAGATCAATTCTTTTGGATATACACTCAGAAATGAGGTTGTGAGATTAAAGGGTAATTCTAATTTTTAACTTTTTGAGGTACTTTCATACCATTTTCCACAGTTGCTGCACCATTTATATTCCTGCCAGCAGTAGACAAGGTTCCTAATTTCTCCACACGCTTGTCAACACCTCTTATCTCTTTTTGGCTAATACGCACCCTGACAGGTATGAGGTGATTTCTTATTGTGGTTTTGACTTGCATTTCCCTGGTGATTAGTAATAATGAGCATCTTTTCATCTGCTGTTAGCTATTTGTATTTCTTCTTTGGGGAAATGTCTATTCAAGTCCTTTACCTAATTTTTTTTTAATTGGGTTATTTGTTTTTCTTTTTTTCTTATCAAGTTGTAAAGTTCCTTCTATAATTTGAAGATCAATCTTTTGTCAGATAGATAGTTTGCAAAAACTTTCTCCCATTCTGTGGGTTGCTTTTCCATGCCATTGATCTGTTTCCTTTCAAGTGCAGAAACTTTGATTTGATGTAGACCCACGTGCCTGATTTTGCTTTGGTTGCTGATGCTTTTTTTACATCATACCCAAGAAATCACTGACAAGACTTATCATGAAGCCTTTACTTTATATTTTCTTCTAGGAGTTTTAAAATTTCAGGTCTTATGTTTATATCTTTAATCCATTTTGAGTTGACATCTGTGCATGGTGTAAGACAAGTGTCCAATTTCATTCTTTTGCATATCAGATCTAGTTTTCCCAACACCATTTGTTGATAAGACTATCCTTTCCCCATTGTGTACTCCTGACATAACTGATCTTTGACAAGAGATTTTCTTTTTTTTTTTTTTAATTTTTATTTATTTATGATAGTCACACACAGAGAGAGAGAGAGGCAGAGACACAGGCAGAGGGAGAAGCAGGCTCCATGCACTGGGAGCCCGACGTGGGATTTGATCCCGGGTCTCCAGGATCGCGCCCTGGGCCAAAGGCAGGCGCCAAACCGCTGCGCCACCCAGGGATCCCTGACAAGAGATTTTCAAAGATAAGTTAACTATAAGTGCATGAGTTTATTTCTTGGTCCACTATTCTATTCCATTGTTAATATGTCTGTTTTTAAATTGGAAGTTTTAATAGTAATAACAAAAATCATAATTCTTTTTGTGTAGTTGTGTATGAGTGTGTATTTCAAAATGGATATATGTCAGTTTTGATGACTTTAAAAATAATACAGACGAATTGTAGGAAATTTACAAAGAAGAAATTTTAAATTCCCAGTAACCCCATTGGATTTAACCAATAGCATCTGCCTCGGCTTAGAGGTGCCTGCTATGAGCTGTGAGGAACTTCACATAATATTTTTTCTGCACTATCTCATTCTATCATCCTACAAATATGTGACAAAAGTATTCATACCCCCACTTTATGGATAGGAAAATGAAACTCATGGATTCAATTGCCCTATTTTTTTTTAAAGATTTATTTATTTATTTTAGAGAGAGAGCACATGAGTGGGGATAGGGGTAGGGACAGAAGGAAAGGATCTCAAGCTGATTCTGCACTGAGCTTGGAGCCCAAAGTAGGGCTCCATCTCACGACCCTGAGATCATGACCTGAACCGAAACCAAGACTCAGATGCTTAACTGACTGAACCACCCAGGTGCCCTTCAATTGTCCGATTTTAATTGCAGAGTTAGAATAAAAGTTACTTTGATCAGCTTTTATTTTTTTCACTTTCCTTCTTCATAGTTATGCACTTTTTTCCTATAAAATGATAATCTCCACAAAAATGATTTCTCTCATTGCTAGGGAAAAATTGGGAGGATGTAATCATTCATGAGAGCAATGACATATCTACATGTCTGATAAGTCAAAGGGTTTGAACGTTTCTAGCTTAAAAAATTATCCTATCAAGTGCTGATCGGGACAGCATGGCTAGAGAAATAATCACAGTCAGGTTATATATCCAACATGGCTTATGTTAAAATATTTCTAGGTTTAAATCTAATGACTTAACAGTAAGAAGTATTAGGTTGCCAGAAGCAAATGAATATGCATATCCACTTGATGTCTCCACAGAGGCCTTTTCTTTAATGACCTTTCATGTTCTCCCGGCTTTGATGAACCAGATTTTCAGCAGGGAGTGGAACTGACAAATATATGCCATTATAGATTTAGTCTATCTGAATAGGGTGATTTCGGTTTTGAGAACACTCCAGTGAACACATTTACCTCATACATCAGGCGTTATGTTGAAAAGAAGGCTGTGAAGCAAACACATCAATTTATAGAAAATGAACATTTTGAACTCTGTTCGGTACACCTAAGGTACCCTCGTGAGTGGGTTAATTGCCAAATATAATGATCTCTTGACTCTATTTTGACAGTGATATGAGGACCACCAACCCAATCATCACATAAAACAAAAGCTTGCAAAACATAAAAGATCTGAAGAAAGAGCCATTTACTGTCACAGAAAACATCAGTTGGCACATGTACACTTCCCAAGACAGAAGACAGACTCTACTTGACTATTTATAGCTTTGAGTTGTCCTTTTTTGGGAAACATGTCTTTGGAGGAAAGGGCTGTATAGACAGATTTTGCTAATTTTTTTTAGCTCTTCTGATTTCATGAAGAAATGAATAGAACTAAAAATGACCAAAGCTCCTTTTTCTGTTTCAGCAATTTTTTTTTCCTTTGCTGATAAAGACAATCTTATCCACAGGTTTATAATACAAAGTCATTAAATATAGTTCTGTTATTTTAAGAAGCCAGTATTAATAATTGATATGTTTTTTAACCTAAGAGGAGAATTCATAAATACTGTTCATTAAAAATTCAAGACAGTTAAAAGATTAAAAATATTTCCATTTATCAAATAAGTAGGTTCATCTGGGTAACTATTTTTTCCCTAATGATTCAGTTTTACATATGCCTAGTTTTATGTTTTCCTTATTGCTACATTAGTTGTTACAATGCCAACTGGTACCAAGGAAGAATTGTACAATCATGAGAAATACTAGTGCATTCACAAAACATACCGATTCTTAATTATGGATAGCTACCTCTAATATGGAATTCATTTGCTACTTTGCAAATTGACTCTGGACTCTTGTCCAGTAACTAAAATGTAGACAATCTGTAATGTGCAAACAAATGTACTTCAAAAGTTCACATGAGAGTTTCTTTTACGCATAATGATTTGGTTGTGTAGTGAGCAGAAGCAAGCCCATATAGTTTACAGGGAATTTTGAAGTCCACATTGGGCCTCTTCCATTTGCTCCTTTGGTTTCTTCTTTTTCCTCTTCTCCTCAGCAAGGAGTGTGTGTGTGTGTGTGTGTGTGTGTGTGTGTGTGTGTGTGTGTATGAGAGCACTTGTGGTATGTGTGTGCGTGTGGGTTTGTGTGTGCACGTACATCAGGTTGGGTAGAAGATGCAAGAGAAGAATGGGAGGTACTCTGCTCCATGCCCTTGTATCTTAGTTTTAATGACACTGCTTCTTATTTTTGAGAGAAGAGAAGATATAAGAATGGGAATCTGTTTGGAACTGGGAGTGTCTGCAGTGGTCAAAGGAGTAAAGCTGGGGAAAGAGGCACCCTGGCATCCTTTGGATGAAATTGTAATTACCCCGTGAGGAGAGTACAGAAGAGAAACATCCTATTGGGCCTGAATAGCTCAGTGGCCTGCATGTAAATAAATGGCTTACAATCTATAGATACTATTTTCCCCAAGGAACTTGAGAGATTTGAGCAGCAGTAGACAGGAGCCAACCTATGTGCCATGCGCTGCAGGAAGCAGGGTCGTCTCCCCACCGAGGCTGAAAAGGCAGCACCCACAAGCAATTGAAATTCAGAAGAATCCAGCTCATTTGCCAGTCTGGATGGAAGCAGATCTCTGTGCAGGGAGTTGCCAGCCATTGGCTGCACCATCCAGTCTGGCCTGTGGCTTTCCAAAGTGAGCAGGCCAGATGGCCAGTGCCTCCTCTGGGTGATGAGCTGATTAATCCTTTGGTCTTCACAGGCTGGATTTTCACACAATTCAGAAGCCATAAGAAAACTCCCCTGGTGGCAGAGAAATGCGCTAGAAATCACCTCCCAGCCCAGCGACCTCTTCAAGGACATGATTGAAAGATTCACATCAAATGTCTCTCACCAGAAACAAGGAGATGAACATGAATTATTTTCTCAAGTGAGATTTAAACATTCATGGCTGAGTGGATCCTAATTTGCCACAGGACATCTTAAATCTGCCTTTTCTGGAAACATCTTTATGAAAAGTAGGAAAGTGCATGTACGCTTGTTTTAAAATGTTGCAGGTAAGAAATCCTGTTTATGCTTCCATTTCCCAGGGTTTGATATTGTGAGAGACGGGAACGATCCTGCCAGCGCTGTTCAAGTACAAGTCGGCAAAGCATCCTTGTTTAAGGGGAAAAGAACCAAGGCAGAGGGTTGAAATTTTTCCCTGAAAAATAGAAGCTGTGCCATAATTGTGAAGTACTGCATCTAAGCAATCTTTTTTCACATCCCTCTAACTCCTGTAAAAAAAAAATACACTATGTCTTCGTAAATCCTATCTAAAATCTATGGATACTAAGATCAAATTAATTGCTTTTCACATAGAAACCTGTGATTTTTATCTTACATAGCAAGTGAAGAAATGTGGAAAGAGAATGAGCACTAAACCACACTTAGTTTTTCTGAAAAACTAAATGCACCAAACTTCTGTGTTTTTTTCGCATCTACAGAAGCATCAGTAATAAATGACCCCATCCTCCAGGATTGTAATCAGCTCTCACCCAGTGCTCACCCAGTTTTTAAGTTTTTCTACCACTTGTTCCTCTCCCACCCCATGTTCCCCTTATGTCTTCACACTGCTTCTAGTGTTGTCATGGGGACTCCTGGCTCCATTGACAAGAGGTCCCCATACTCCTCTTCCTTGTCCCTTCTAAAACACAACAACTTAGGCTCAGTTGTGTTAGGCTGGTGTTAGGTGTTCAAATGTTTGTTGATGGACTTAGTAATCAAAATACTAATTGGGCTACTTTCTTTATGACCATGCTTCCATGTATGATTCATATTCAAATAAATGCCTTGCATTTTCACAAAGGCCTTGAATAGTAATATCACAAAGGGATGTGTGGAACAACAAATGTGGGCAGGAACAGAGTGGATCATAGTTATTAGTAGGACTTACTGTGACCCTGAGATGATGACATGGACATGGGCTCATATACTGGCTGGGGGGGGTGGGTAGCCTAGTAAGGCACAGGCCTGTGGAGACCATATAAGGCTGCTGAGCTGTCACAAGTGGGGTGAAATATCCCATAAGGAAAATAGCACCAACAGCTTGCTTTAACAGAACTCTTCTCAGAGAGCAGTAACAGTGGACAAAAAGAATATTTTAATAAGCTGTTTGCAGTGGGACCTGCTGGTGTGATGGTACAAGATGGCCTGGCCTCTGGCAGCACTTGGATGGCATGGGGGGACAGAGGGTCTTGGTGAGGCAGTTGGGTCCCACCCCTGGTGCCATCTTTCTCTTTCTCTCCACGTGGTACCCAGCCCCAAAGTAACAAACACAACATTTTTGCTTCTGTATTTGTCTTTAAGGAATACGACTTTGAAGGGGACTTTGATCTGTTTCTGGAACTGCTGGATCTCAGACTAGCCTTGCAATAAGAGATGGAGAGAGAAACTGAAGATGTAATGCATGGGGATTTCAAATTTTCAAATATACCAATTTCCTCCCAATTTGCAATCAAAATGCAGGAGGGAAGGACATGGAGCCGCTGAAGCTCACATTGTGCTTGGTTTCCGCGAACATTGGCTGATGATCACAAGCAGGGAAATTTTTCCTGATTCCAATAAAATCACTTTGGCTTCTGGCCTTTTACACGATAGGCTATGTTATGTAGCAAACTACCAAAGTCCAGAGCAACAAATCTGAGATTCCCCTCTCTTGTCCTGTTCCACTTCCTTCTCCTTCTTCTTTGAAAGGACAAAATAGTCTGTCCTGAGATGGCATAGGCCATTTCAAAATAATTTGGGTGTATATATAGAGAGTTTTGATTTCAAAGCTTCAGATCTGAGGCAGTATATACATATCTCTGGCTACTGGCTCTTCCCCAAAGGTGTGTAATCATTGTCTAGTTTTCCACCTGAAATGAATACATCCCTGCCTTGCACTAGCGCTTACCCTATCCTTTACAGACGAATTTCTGGAGTGACGAAAGAGCAAGGTCGAGTCTGTCTTTTTCGCTCTCTCGCGTTCAGTGAATCACATAGCTCCTGTCATAAAATGTGTGCTCAGTAAGAAGGAATGGGCTACAGGAATAAATAAATGAAAGGTCTCCTCTCTCATACTTCATTCTCCAAATACGTAAATAAAATTGCATAAAAACAATTATGGTCAGCTTAATAGATTATCACAAAGCAAATATCTATATAATTACCACTCAGGCTATGACGCAGAATTTTGTCAGCCTCCCAGATAAGCACTTGGACCACTTCCTAGTATTGCCTCCCTGCAAAGTTAATTACTATCCTGACTTCTAAATTACCATAGCCTAGTTTATCTCGTTTTGTATTTTATATAAATGGAATCACACATATATGTTCTTCTGTCTCTGATTCACTTTGCTCAGTGTTGTATCTGTCAATGTCATCTACATAGTCGTGGATTTTATTCTTAAGGAAACATTGTAAGACCTTATCATAATTTAACTTATCCAATATGTTGTTGAAGGATTTTGGTTTGTTTTTTTTTTTCCAATTTGAGACTAACTTCTCCTTTTGCTAGGACCAATTTGTTCATGTCTCTTGTTTGCGTGCACACACATTTCATGGGGGCAGAACTAAACTGTGTTATAGAATGCGTATGTTTTCAACTTCGGTGGAGAAATCCAAGTGTTAGCATCATTTTACACTCCTAGGACTTGAGCGTTTCAGCTTCTCTAAACTGTCACTAAAACTTGACATCATATTATTTTGAATTCCAGTTCTTCTGGTAGGTGGAGTGATAGCTCATTGTGGGTTTAATTTGCATCTTCCAGATTGTAATTTAGCTTGAAGACATTTTTAAGTGTTTATTGACCATTTTGATTTCCTCTTTCACAAAACGCCTGGACAAATTGTTTGCTTGTTTTCCATTGAGATATCCATCTTTTCTCATATTGATTTGTAAGAGGCCTCTTATTTTAAATATGACCTTTCCCAAACTACATATGTTGTAAATATCTTGTCTCACTCTGAGGGTTGTCTTCGCTTTCTCAAGTGTGTAATTTTTATCCATAGATTATGACTAATGAATGAGTCCTGGAAGATTGTTGGACAGAGATAGATAGGCAAAAATCAATTGCATTTCTATTCACTAGTAAAAAAGTTTAAAAATAAAGTTAAGGAAACAATCCCATTTATAACTGCACCAATAATAATAAAATATTTAAGTCTAACAAAATAAGTGGAAAGCCTATAGCCTGGAAACAACAAATTATTGCTTTAAAGAATTTCAAGAAGTGTGATATAAATAAAAAGACATTCGTATTTATGGATTGGAAAACTTAATATCATCAAGATGACAGTATTCTTCAAATTGATCTAAAGATTCAATGCAACCCAATCAGAATTTTAGCTTGCTTCTTTGTAAAAATTGGAAGGCTTACTTAAAATTATATGAAAATTCCAGGGGCCCATAATAGCTTAAGTGATCTTGAAAAATAAGAACAAATTTGGAAGACTGACACTTTTTTACTTCAGAACTTACTGCAAAGTTACAGTAATCAAGCCAATGTGTACTGGCATAAGATTGATAAGACTGACATATTGGCATATACATCAATGGTTTAGAAATGAGAGTCTATAAACAAACCTTTACATTCACAACCAACTGGTTTTTTACAAGAGTGTCAAGACCATTCAAGAAAAAAATTCTACAAATGATGCTGGAGCAAAAGCATATCCACATACAAACCAAAGGAAGCTGGACAGCTACTTCACACCATATCTAAGTAGTAACTTGAAATGAGTCATACACCTAAATGTAGTAACTACAACTAGAAAGTCCAAAAGAAAATATAAATTATATCTTAGTAAAATTGTTACATAAAATTGGTAGAACCTAAGAACAGTGAATGTACTTTTTGAAAAGCAAACCATTTGTCAGCAAATGTTATGCACCTGCTGACTAGCTGGCCACGAGAGAGGCTGTCACTAAATTCAATCACTAATAACTGCTCAGTGATCAGGATAGCTGCAATTCGTGTATGTTTGTTTCACTGTGTCTTAGCTATGCTTTAGGGCATTGATTAAGGGTTTTGATTAAGGTGTAATGCATTATAATTTTCCCATTAAAAATAATTAGAAGTAAATTTATCATTAGTATTTTTGTACAAAGCTTGTGATTATCGGGGACATATTATCAGCACTAAGCATATGATACTTGGATTTCATTTGTCCCTCTTTTTAAGCTTGGTAATTACATATTGTTTCAGTGGGCTTTTTAGTTGTTTCCTCAGAGATTGCAACCTTCAATAATGACTCATTGATGTCTGCCTTCTCCCTCACAACTTTAATTCCATTACCTTCTGCGTTTTAATTTCAGTCATATTTATATTCCCAGATATTGTTAATATCATTTTTATTATTCAGTACATCTTTAGTTTTACTCATGTGTTTATTCCTCTTATTAATTTTTTCTAGTCTTTCCTTCATCTTTAACTTTCAACTGAAATCATTTTTTCCACCCAAAGGTATTCTAAAATATCACCTGTCTTACAGGTTTATTACTAATGATTTATTTATTTAATTTGTTGTTGTCTGAACTATATACTTCAAATTCGAAGGGGTTTATTTTTTGGATGTAAACTGCTAGTTCACTTTTTGTTTTTTGTTTTTTGTTTTTACATATCATCGCATTTTCTGCTGATTTGCTTTTGTTTCTGGTACGAAGTGAACTCAGTATTATTGCTTCCTCTTTGACGATGATCTTTTTTTTTTCTAGACTATTTCAATATTTTCTTCTTGTGTTTGAGTTTCTTCAACTTTACTCTGAAATTTGTGGCTTTCTTTTTATTTGTCTTGTTTGGGAGTTCAGGGTCTTTTACAATTTGTGTCTCTACATTTTCCATTAATTTTTGAAAATTGTCATCCATTCTCTCCTCAAATATTTTTTTCTGCTTTATATTAAGTTTCCTCTTTGTCTGGGACAATTATATGTATGTTAGATATTTTCACTTACCCTCTCCTCCTTTTTAAAATTGATTTTGCATTCTGTGCTTCATTCTGGATTTTATTTCTGTGTCATCTTTTAACTTCTTCATTTTTTCATTAGCTGTATCTAATCTGCTGCTGATCCATCTAATACATTCTTAACTTTAGTCATTTCAATTTTTATGTCTATGATTTTTATTTTTTCCTCTTAGAGCTTCCAGTTCTTTTTCTCTAGCTTTTTGTTCTTGTGTTTTACATCCTTGCAAATGCAGGTCTGCTTCTATTGTTTGTTTTCTTCCTTTTAATTCATGTTATTTGTCTGATTGTGTGTGGGTCATTGTTGATTCAGTGCAAGACATTGTATACAGAACTGTACAAATACCCTTGAGGCCTAGAATAATGATTCTGTCCTCCAGAGAATATTTAATTTTTTAAAAATATTTTATTTAATTATTCATGAGAGATGCAGAGAGAGAGAGGCAGACACATAGGCAGAAGGAGAAGCAGGCTCCTTGCGGAGAACCCAATGCAGGACTTGATCCCGGGATCCCGAGATCACAATCTGAGCCAAAGACAGATGCTCAACCACTGAACCATCCAGGCATCCCAAGAATATTTCATTTTTAAATTTAAGTTTTGCTTTTAGCAGGTATTGGCACTAAGATGCTGCCTCACCCTCATTCACTCCCAGGATCCAAAATGATTCGAAGCTCTGCTAAGGAATTGCTAAGGCTAACTCATTTCTTTTTTTAAAGTTCACTTTTATCTGGAGATGCCTCCCACAAGCATCATACCTGAAATCTCAGATAGCAAGGAAGGACTCCTTTCCACTATCTCTGAGATCTGCTGCCCGTTTTATTTATACTTCTGTGAGGTTGTCAGAAAAATGGCTCATAATTTTGAGGTTTTTTTCCCTGCTACACATTCTAGAATTTGTAAGATGCCATTAAGTGAAATTATAACCCAAAAGTTTCTTCTCCTGGACCTAACTTCTGGGTATATTACCTTATTAGGTCTGTCTTGTATCTTCTAGCAGACTTTTTAGATTATGCCCAAGTTTTCTGGTTGTCCTCAGTAGAAGTATCTCTGCAAATTTTCTAGTCTAACCTCTATTCATTCTTAAATCCACCTCATTCAGAATTTTCCCACCGTGTCTCCATCAAAACTTCTCTCTATAAAGTCACCAATAGCCTCCATGTCAGAAGCTCTGATGGACAGTTTCAGGCCTTAGATTTTTTGAATACTCTTAATCATATGATTCTTTTGTCCTCTTCCACCTCTTAAAAATTCCCTGTTGATGTCTTTCTTTCCCAGCTGATCTCTTCTCATTCTGCTTTGCCAGTGTCTCCTCCTCTCCTCAATAATTACACCCTCTCCCTGAGAGAGTTCACCCACTCCAGTGGCTTCAATTAGTGTCTATATATTGATAACCCTTGAAGTTATGTCTCTAGAGAAGCCTTTTCTGTGAGCTCTAGCCTGCTGCATAGCTACATAGAAAGTGACTCTATCCAGATACCTCATTAACATCTCAATTTGAATGTGACCAAATGGCATCATCTTTCCCTAAACCTCACAGGTATCCTAATCCCATAGTTCTGCATTGTTGCTCAATTTGCAAGCCTTGCTGATTATTTCTTTTCAATATTTCTCAAATATACCCATTTTTCCTAGCCCTATTGCCTCTGCCTTGGACCAAACTAAGCCTATCTAAACTTCTTAAACCAACATTTATTTTTGCTCCTTTCAACATATTCCCTATTTCTGTTCATCATAGCCAACAAGGGGGCTTCATGTCACAGTAGCTCAGGTACCCAGATTGACCTGTTCCATCCTGATATGTTCTTGAATACTCACCCCCCAAATTAGGTGAGCACATATTAGAGTTCACCATATTTCTCTTCTTCTCTCCCTATCCTTCCTTCTCCACAACATTGGCCTGATCAGCTCCTAATTCACATGGTTGTGCAAATATTGTTTCCTCAGAAAGTGTTTCCTGCTTCCATAGATTAGGCCGGTTGCATCATTAAACCGTCGTTCATCACACTAACCTTTACTAACCTTACAACCTCATGTTGTAAGATTCATGAGGGCAGAGTCTGTGTCTGTCTCATTTGCCTCTACCTCCATTGTATCAAGCCCAGCACCTGGCCTTTAACATGTTTCATTAAATAGCCATTGAATAGATGGATGAATGTTTCCAGGATGCCGAGAGGAGCATTGTTTACAACTTAATCAGTGAACTTGATGGATATCTGGCAGTTAATCTACCCTCAGGAGACGGAAATCACTCCTTTCTGGCTGGGAGAAGGTTGCTACTGATGCTCAGGTAACAAAGTCCTATATTTTAATACCACTATGATCATATGCTGGTTAGTTAACTTCTTTGAAAATCTATATACACCCATAAAACGGAAATGCTGCCTGTGCTGGTTAGCTCACGCAGTTGTTGTGAGGATAAAGGCCAGCGTATCATTTTATATGTAGCTCATTTTTAAGAGCAGCAACTCAAAAACAGATGTTTTCAGGAAGTTCTCTGTTTCCTCCCTTTCTTCTTGTTTATCCTTCTTCTTTGTATTTCTGGTTTTTCCATCCCCTCTCCTTCTCCATTATGTGTTTATAACTAACAGGTGAGGTGCTTACTGTTTGAGACTTTGTGGAACCACAATCATGAATCTAGTTTCATCCTCAAGAGTTAAGTACTGTTTTTATCCCTACTTTTAACTGCTGTAATGTGAACAGTGGCCTTACTCGATAATCCTTCACTTTCCTGGGTTTCAGTTGCCATTAAAAATTAGTAGTCAATAGTAGTCAGAATGGCACTATGTCATGTTTTCCTCTGTGTAACAATGATGAAATTTTGTTTATACTTAGATTATAGACCTTCACATAGGAGTTCTACTTCTATAGAACTATAGAACCACTATAACCATTCAGAGACAGGATGGGCTGGGTTCAAATACTAGCCCTGTCACCGTATCACTTAATGTTATCTTGGCTAATATGGATCTTGGCTAACTGAAATTACTTTCCAAGTGTCAGTTTCCATTTCTTTTAAATAGGAATGAAAAAAGCTACCTCATCGATTTTTGTTATTGTTGAAGATTATATACCATTGTGTGAAAATGCCTAGCATGGTGCATATACACAGTGGGATCTCTCTAAATTACACTTGCTTTAGTATTTACTATATCAGTATATACTTAAGAAGATAGATTAGTTGGGTATAATTCATTAATGTAGGCCAGATATTAACCTGTTCAGAATATGGCTAATAATAATAGACCTGGCCTTATATCACTTTAGTCTAAAGATGGTTTGAGAAAAAGGTCTTTGACAGCTATGATTATACCATCACTCCAAGTTGTTCTGGAAGAAGAAAAATCAACAGCGTTAATATACAATATAAATAATATATAGTAGTATTAGTTATATAATATTAAATATAATATTTTAATAATAGTTAATATTTGTTGAATACCTACAATACTCCAAGCACATTTCTATATAGTTTCTATGTATTAACTCATTCAACTCACACAACTACCTTCTGATGTAGTCTATGCATCTCATTTCTCAGCTGAGGGAACTGAGACATAGGGAGTCTTAGTTACCTGCCAAAATCACACAGCTAGTAAAGTATGGGGGCTGGAGATAATGTCCAAAGCAGCTCTCCTCTGAAATCCAGGATCTAACTCAATGCTGTCAATAGTACTTTCAACAGTAATGGGAATTGCATTTCCACACCGCCCTGCATGTTTTCCACTAGCAACAAGTGGCTGTTGAACATTTGGAATGTCACTAGTGCAACTGAGGTACTTTTAAAATTAAATTCAATTAAATTTTAATAGACACATGTGACTCACAGCTACCATAGTAGTGTAGCTGTAACCTGTATGGTCCATACCACCAGTAAAGTTAAAAACCTCCAAAGCATTCATAATAAAATTATCACAATAAAACATCCACACTTTTTTTTTTTAACATCCACACTTTTAAAATGAAAAACTTGAGCATCTGTAGGTCCATTCGCTTGAATTAATTATTTGCATTTGTGCTCAATGGAATGTAGCCTAGGCATTTAAAAAAATTGCAGGGGTGCCTGGATAGCTCAGTTTGTTAAGCATCCAACTCTTTTCAGCTCACGTCCTGATCTCAGGGTTGTGAAATGAATCCCCAAGTCAGGTTCCACACTCAGCAAGGAGTCTTCTTGAGATTTTCTATCTCTCCCTCTGCCCCTGCCCCTTCCCACTCCACGTGTGTGCGCACTCTCTCTCTGAAATAAATAAATCTTTAAAAATAAAATAATTTTAAATTCTAATTTTATTTTTTATTTTTATTTTTTTGAAGATTTATTTATTTATTTTAGAGCAAGAGAGCAAGCAGGGATTGGGGCAGAAAGAGAGGAAGACAAGCAGACTCCCCACTGAGAGTGGAGCTTGACGTAGGGCTCAATCCCAGGATCCCAAGAACATGACCTGAGCTGAAACCAAGAGTTGGACACTCATCCAACTGTCCTTCCAGCTTTGTTTAATAAAATAATTTAAGGCCTTAAAATTTGCTCTAAAAAACAAAACTCAAAAAAGTATATAATATAATGCAAATTTACTGCTTTATTACCTGAAAAAAAGAGCTTTGATAAAACATAGCATAGACAGAGTTAAACGCATGCGACAGGCCAGAAGAATGTTTTTGTGACCTGTCACAGAAGTAACCTGAACAACATGAAGTGCCAACAAGGAGGAGACCAAAGGAAAACAGAAAAATAAAGGCCATAACAAACACGACTGATGACAGGCAAAAGATAAAGCAACATATTATGAGATCCCTAGCTTCACTAATAAGAAAATGAGCACTTCTATGTAAGTCTTAAGGGCACAGGAAGGCCTGAGTTTGGCCAGCTCCAGGGCAGATGGTGAAGTTGGCTTCTCTTCTACTTCTTAAAACCTGGCCAGTTGAGCCTGGAAATCATGTCCCTGTGTCCCTGGAGCAGTTAAGAGTGTAGTCCCAGAGATTAGTTGGAGAAGGCATCAGTTCCTGCCTGCCCACCCCCCAGTCTTGTGATTCAGGGTGGTCCTTTCACACCTCAGACCCTGTCTTCCACCTTGCAAGTATTTGCAAGATACACCCTGCCCCCAATGGCAATACTTGCCAAACCTTGCGTCTGTGCCATGTGGACCATCACTGCAGCACTTTATATAAAAGAAAACATGATGATGAGCATCTCTACTCTTTTCAGTACCTCTGGCTTTTTTGCTTTATTAGAATTTGTTTCCAAAGAGTTTTAAAAGTGTGTGTGAATTCAGTTTGTCAGACTTATGTGGAAGTGGAAATGTTTGCAAATGGCATTTGTCATTCATGGATCAATCAACAAATACTCTTGCTTGCTCAAAGCACAGAGCTAGGGGCTATGGAGGAGGATCTGTCAGGATCAGACCAGAGCTAGTTGGGGGAATTCAATATGGATCCCAAAAGGAATAGTATAAGACACATCACTTACATGCTGATTGAGAGACCTTACAAACTGTATTTTATCCAATTACTGATCCCTAAAGTTTTCTGCTTTCCAAACCATGGAAATGCATAGAACAGCTACTTTTATTGTTCATATACTTGTCTTATGTTATTATTTAAATGATCGTTTCTGTCTCTTCAATTAAAATGCAAACTCCACTTCAACTGCATTCCGATTTTCAGGGTGCAATGAACTACATGTAGGCTGAAAAGATTTACCTTTTTCTTCTTTTTTTAAAATATCTTATTTTTAAGTACTCCCCACACCCATGTGGGGCTTGAACTCATGACCCTGAAATATGGACTTTATATGGACTGAGCCAGCCAGGCTCCCAATTTACCTTTTTATTCTTAATAAAAGACTAGGTTTAGAGTTGAAGGATTTCAGATTTTCTTTCTTCTTCATCAACATGCGCTTACTGACCACACAGATGGAAAGTAACTATAAATTTATAGTATGTGTGAGTTTATTGGGTCTAAAAATGCTGTGTCATTATCTGGGGAGAAGAAAAACAGCCTCAGGCTGCCAAACGTGGTTGATATAATTATTAGCTAAATAAAGACTGAGGTTTTCTTCCTGCTAGGACATAAATATGAATTTATTATTGCACACTTTCCATGTTTCAGAGTCCCTGAGCATTGTTTGTAGAGTGTTGTCACCAGGCATGCTGGGTGCTTGTCATTTCTCTGGACTCAAGGCCCAGGCATGAAGGCTGTAAAAGGTACCACTCAGGGGCACCTGGTGGCTCAGTCCATTGAGTGTTTGCCTTCGGCTCAGTTCCTGATCTCAGAGTCTTGGAATAGAGTCCTGTGTCCCGTTATCTGCTCAGCAAGGAGTCTGCTTCTCCCTCTGCCCCTCCCCCCTCAGATAAATAAATAAACTTTTTTTTTTAAAGTGTTATCCAGGTTGACCTTTTCACAATCTTTTGAAGACAAATCTCTTTGATCTTGGATGTGAAAGTGAATTGTTTCCCCCCCTTATTTCCAGGGAGAAGACAGAAGACAATGAGAAAGCAAAACAGCAGCCTACAGGGGGATGCTGAATGAACTAAGACATTCATTCTTTCCATGAAAATACAACAAGTGCCTACTGTCCATTCCATACAATGCATAGTTCCTGGGATCCAAAGATCAATCACTATAGTAGAACTCCTACCCTCTAGAAGCTCAGAATCTAGAAGAGTCTATTGTGACTTAAACCAATGACAAAGACTGGTTAAAGTCAACTGGTTGAGTCATTCTGCCACTGGGTTGCTTTGTGCATCTTCTCTGGTCGATGCTGCTTGTGGTATGATGATTATCCTACTTTGTGTCCATCCACTCTTCTTTTTTAAATCTTATTTAATTTCAATTCAATTAATTAACATATAATGTATCATTAGTTTCAGAGGTAGAGGTCAGTGATTTGTCAGTTGTGTACAACACCCAGTGCTCATCACATCACATGCCCTCCCTAATGCCCATCGCCCGCTTACCTTATCCTTTTATCCATCTCCCCTCCAGCAACCCTCAGTTGGTCCCTAGAGTTCAGAGTCTTTTCTGGTTTGTCTCCCTCTCTGCTTTTGTCTTATTTTTTTTTCTCTGCACCCCAGGGTAGACAAATCTGTTTACTATGCCTCAATACTACCCCTTCGCATTGCAGTTCACAGCCCAGGCAGGGGTGGGATCCCATCGTTATCCTGTCTCCACCCCTCTTTCCATCCTCTCCGTGGTCCTGCTCTCCTTTCTTGCACAGAGCTGTTCACTCAGCCCTCACTTCTTCAGGGGAATTTGCTCTATATGTGAGTATGGATGGGGTATGTTTGTGCAGGAGGTGAGTTTAGGGTCTTTCCGAATAGCCATCCTGGACCCTCCTATGCCCACCCGTTTTTGTGCACCCTTCCATTCCCTCTACCCACCCTTCTTTGTATTCATCATTCAATCTTTTATCTCCAGGCTCTTGACCAGCTGGTCAGGCCATTCATCACTGTGTCACTAGTCTTATATATATATTCTGCCCTATGGTCACTTCTCTCTCTACACCATGGATGGCCAAAGCTCTGCCCATTTCCTTCTCCCTGTCTTTCACTGTCACCTGAGTGAGGCTATGGTCAGCTTTTGTTAAGACCTTGAGGTTCTTTGCCTCTTCGATATAGGGACAGATACGAGGCCAAGGATGGTGTAGGGAGCAGTTAGTGTAAGATTATGCCTGAGCACAAGGAAAACAGCCACAGTAAGAGAGTTACCAGCATCTTCCCCCAGTGAAAGCCAGGGAAAGCTTTAGAAGGGGCTGAGTGGGAAAGGAGTGACGTCTAGGCACATAGTGGTGGGGAAATATGGAAAGTTGGGGGCAATTGACAGAACATGCTTTTTCATACATTGTATGTATTCAAGTCTTCACCCCGGGCATGATTTTTAGCATGATAATGAGGGGAAGGAGGCCCAGTGTGGCTCTAACTGGTCTGGTCTGGTTTTTGCAGGAGCAAGCCAGTTGTAAGTTGGGCCCTGGAGCTTGGTTCAAGCTTGTGGCTTTTGTCTTTCTGAGTACAAGCAGCACCTGCAAGGTGGGCTGGGAAGTGGGCTACCTGAGGGGGCCTGTGGTTTTCTGCAAGTTCCTCTCCTGTAAAAGAAGTGCCTAAGAACAGAAAAACCGCAAATGGGCGGGCAGATTTTTAAAGAACTTCTATTTTGAAATGGGCTAAAATTGTAAGGAGATTAGGGTCCAGGGTGACTTGGTGCCAAGACCAAGTTTTTGTCTTGTGTTTTTGTTTTTGTTTTTGTTTTTTTCCAGGCAGGTGCCTTGGAATCCCTGAGTCTCACTAGCAGCTATGTTCTGAGCCAGTCTATGCATCATACCCAGCTTCAGTTCCCACTCTCCTGCTGTACAGAGTATGCCAGAGATCCACAGGGATGACAGGATGATAGTCCCTTCTGAGGAAAGTGCCAGTGTGTTTTACTTCTACTGGAGATAGTTGTATCATGTTAGCCAAAAGCTTGCCTTTGTTATCTTTATTTGAAAATGGATTGTGGGTTAGAGAGATGCATATGACTGCCACATTGGCAAGGGGTGGAGTGTGGCAGACCTGACAGTGTCCCTTTGGCTGGACTGGAAAACGTTTCCCAGAGTTCCCTTCCAGGAAATTCCCAGTATGGTGAGGCACAACGGGTGTTTTTGTGCACAATCTGGAGGGTAGGAGTCAAGTGGCAATCATTTTGCCCTTATGCTAGAAGTTCAGGGCAGGTACTTGTGTTGGCACATGCAGGTTTTGAAGCATGTGCACACACACATTGCTACTTACCTCCTAGCTCAGCTCATGGATGTGAGGAAGAAGTAAGGGCTGTATCTGCTCTTTGGGTTCATCCTTGTGGGTTCATCTGTTTTTCTTGACTAATATGTAAATGTCCTATTGCTGTATAACAATTTACCAAAATTTCATGATTTAAAACAGCATGAATTTATTATTTAGCAGTTCTGGAGATCAGAATTCCAAAACACATCTCATCTGAACTAAAGTCAAGGAGTCAGCAGGGCTATGTTTCTTTCTGGAGGTTCTAGGGGTGAATCCACTTTCTTGCCTTTCACAGCTTCTAAAGCTGCTTCATGCTTTCCTAGGCATGTGGTCACCTTCTTCTAACTTAAAAACCATCAATATTACCACATCTGTCTCTGATCAAGGGTGAAAAAGAGTCTCTGCTTTTCTGTGCTTACATTGGGTGCATCCAGATGATCCAGATGGTCTCCCCATTTCAAGACCCCTACTCTTAATCATATCTACAAAGACCCTTTTCCTTGTAATGTGACATATTCAGAGCTCTGGGGATTTGGACAGGGGTATCTATGGGGGCTGTTACTCTGCCCACCACAGCTGGCTCATCCACCATTGCCCCACCATCAAACAACACTTCTTTGTCAAGGTGCCTACCCAAACATGGCCTCCTCCATGTCTTTCAGGCCTGTTCTCCCCCTATAAACTTCGATTCTTTATTGCTACTCCTCCAGCACCCTGAACTCAACCTGTATGAAGCAATGCATCTTCCTGCCTGGCTCATTGTCCCTTCTGATGCGAGTCTTCTGTCTGAGTCTGTATGTTGCTCCTTTTCCTAAAGATGCATCTGATCAGCTTGCAGTGCTATACATAACAAAATAGAATAAATCAATAGATAGGCAGGAAGGATTAATTGTAAGATGTGGACAGAAAAGTAAAGCAAGAAGGAGGTAAGGCTAGTGCACAGTATTGTCTCTGAAGTAATGTTCAAACACCAATGTAGGCTCACAGGTATGGCTCTGAGTTTCTTTGATGTCAGAGCAGAGTAAATTAGGATCATTCACAAGAATTTTTTTAAAGCATTTTTGGCAGCAATTTTTATTTTTATTTATTTTTTTTTAAGATATTTTTTTTTAATTTTTTTTTTTTATTTATTTATGATAGTCACAGAGAGAGAGAGAGAGAGAGGCAGAGACACAGGCAGAGGGAGAAGCAGGCTCCATGCACCAGGAGCCTGATGTGGGATTCGATCCCGGGTCTCCAGGATCGCGCCCTGGGCCAAAGGCAGGCGCCAAACCGCTGCGCCACCCAGGGATCCCCAAGCAATTTTTATTTTTATTTTTTTGATGATTTATTCCAAATACCTCCAAACTATAAAATGGACTAAAGCCAAAGTGTTCCTAAAATCCCATCTCTCCCATCTTGGTCTTTGAACACGTCAGGGTAACTCCAGCTTTGTACCTTTGCATTATCTTGTTCCTTATCCCTGGGGCACCTTTGCCCACAATCCATACCGCCTGCTTCTTCTTTTCCTTTGGTGATTGGCTTACAGGCCACTTATCCTGCACTTTCCACTTCTCTTATACTGAGTTACTTTTCTAGGCCACTATTATTGACATACTATGTATTCAGTTTGGCCACTCCCATTTGGAGGATTCCTAACAAGATACACACGGCAGCCCACATCCCATATGTGTAAATGTCTTCAAGTTAGAAGTCAACCTAACAAAAAGTTAAATGAAATATGTTCTGCTATCCTTTCTGACAAGTGTACCATTTTAATGAACAAATTAAAAATATGGTTTTGAAATCGCTGAAAGTCATTCGAAATGAAAGGCAACTGAAGTGATTGAGCACTACTCACATCTGGGTGTTCTGTTCATGGACCATGAACATTGTATTAGTAATAAAATAACATACACATATATAATTTGTAAACTATTACACATTTATTCCATGTGATTTATTTTTCTTTTTTTAGAAAGATTTTATTTTATTTTATTATTCATGAGAGACACAGAGAGAGAGAGACAAAGACACAGGCAGAGGGAGAAGCAGGCTCCATGCAGGGAGCCCGACATGGGACTCGATCCCAGGTCTCCAGGATCACGCCCTGGGCGGAAGGCCACGCTAAACCGCTGAGCCACCCAGGCTGCCCTATTTTTCTTTTAATATAGTTTTAACAAAACTGATATTCTGTAGACAGAAATGATTCAAATAATTAAACAGTAAAATATCAATACATTTGAAATGTACTTTAAAAAGTCCACTCAAGGGATCCCTGGGTGGTTCCACCTGGGTGGTTCAGTGGTTGAGTGTCTGTCTGCCTTTGGCACAGGGTGTGATCCCGGAATCCCAGGATGAGTCCTACATTGGCCTCTTTGCATGGAGCCTGCTTCTTCTCCCTCTACCTGTGTCTCTGCTTCTCTTTCTGTGTCTCTCATGAATAAATAAATAATCTTTAAAAAATAAAAAGTCCACTAAAGAAAATATAAAAATTTTGAAAAATAAAAATTATTTCCAAGTTTTAGTTTATAATTTCTATTCTATTTGAAATATCCAAAATTGGGATCCCTGGGTGGCGCAGCGGTTTGGCGCCTGCCTTTGGCCCAGGGCGCGATCCTGGAGACCCGGGATCGAATCCCACGTCGGGCTCCCAGTGCATGGAGCCTGCTTCTCCCTCTGCCTGTGTCTCTGCCTCTCTCTCTCTCTGTGTGTGACTATCATAAATAAATAAAAATTTTTAAAAAAATGAAATATCCAAAATTATCTGTTAGAATGAAAAGGTAAAAATACAAATTATAATGAACAATTCATAATTTAAATTAGAAAATCCGTAATGTCTATTTCTTCGGTTTTGTAAGAAATTTATTGAATCTCATCACATATATTTAGATAAGTGAGACTACTTTTTGTCACCAAAGTCAGGATTAGGTTTTGTTCATGGGTTCACATCCTGACCTAGAAATATACAAATACAACAGGGGACTCCCAGCCACCAAAGCAACAGGTGTGAGAACCAACCCTGGTTTGTTAGATGAGAGCCAGGAACAAGAAGGAAATAAAATAGGACACAAAGCACAGCTGGAAACACACCTCCTCAGGAAAGAGTCTGTGACATTTATGATATAGGAGGGGAAGATTTTGACACAGTGGTAACAACTGTGTTCCCCTCTTACTCAGATATTTCTGCCATTCAGAGCCCCCCCACTCTGAAGCCAGTCTCTACTTACTGCTGCCCTTATTTTATTATCTCACTCACCAATTCCAGAACTGGCTTTCCTCCGCTTCCTTGCTCGTCACACACGAGGAAAGTCAGCTTGGCGAGGGACGTTGCCTTGCCTGTCTTGGCCACTGCTCAGCCAGGCATGAGCTCCAAGTCAGGAACAATGTGTACTCATCTCCATGCAGATCACACATTTAGTTTTTATTAAAATCTTCAAGGTGAGTCCTTTCATTTGGCATGTGAGAAAATGGAAGTGCAGAGAGCCTACAAAGTTATAGGTGACGGAGCAAGGACCTGAGTCCAAACCTAGCTGACCTCACAACCTGTGCCTGCATAGCAGAGACCAGGGCTGTGTCTTTAAGGAGCTGAAGTGAATAGCCACAGCTAGGAGGGATTGCCCTTCCTCTGTGTTCTTGCTGCTCTCAGCTTCTTTCTGGATAATTTCGTCATTGTAATCAGGAAATCAGCCCTAATTCAGGAGGATCTGCTTATCTTCCCTGGTGCCCTTTCTTCTCCTATAAACTCTTTGGGAGCGCAAATGAGTGTGATGTTCAGAACATGCATGTTGCATGATCTAGAACTGTTTTTTTTTCTTTTATAGCGAAGATCTCTTTGTAGTACTGGCTTTACTTGCCTATACCAACACTTGTGCATTTTAATACCAAGCCATCCACCTCTTGTGAACTCGGACATTGCAGTCCAGACGCTTCAAAAAAGGGGTTGCTCTTGACTGGCTTATCAATTAAGGAGTAAAGTGTTGGGTTTGTTGAGAATCATCTGCTGACTTTAACCAAAATGAAACCCCAGTAGTCACTTAGAGCCAGGACTGAATTTACAGGAGAGCAGTGACTGGATTGACAATTCAGTGGGTATATTGCAGGATCAACTCTGCTGGTCATGGTCCTGGGGGCTGCAGGTGCAGACTTGGACCCATGGTCTTGTGTCCTTAAGATGCTCATTTTCTCATAGGAAAGAAAGACAAACAGATACACGACCAGAAGAAAATGGCAAGCATTATTTGTTTTTCATCTTTGTTTCTTCAGCACCCACCACCCTTCTGGTGCAAAGCGACCATTTACTGAATCAAATAGGATGCAAGAATTACTAAACCACATATGTATTATTTTGCAAAGAACAAGCTAAATTCACAGGATTTCAACTATTCGTGTTATACCACAATAGAACATGATTTCCAGGGAAATTTTTTACTGTTTTCATATAATAAATACATATTATTTTTTACTATTATAAGATAGCTGAATTTTTTTATCTCCCCCACATTAGAACTTTTCAAATCCATTTTTCCCATATTATAGGCTATCAAAAACAGAGAGTAAGCCTGTAATTTATATTTTTTGTAAATACCTACGCATACTAATGATGGGCCAGGACAATTACACATACAACCAACAGCATTTCAATTTCAGATGCATGTTGCTATCTGAGTGTCAAGATTAAATAAAAACTGGTTACCAAAACAAAACAAAACAAAAAACACCTGGTTACATTTCTCAGTTCCCTGCAGTGAAGTTAACCGTTAGAAGACGTTGGAGTCTAACCTCAGGCCATGTGTCTTAGCTGTCAGCAAGGTTGCCCTGATGAGATTCTCTCCTTGCCATGTGTCTGCTAGCCAAGATCCCTACAACAGTCATCCTAAAAGGAGGGGATTTGGGGGGATCATTAGAGGGATTGCTGTGTCTTGATACCCTACCAAATTGAGATTATCATTTATGTTTGGGGGAGAAAACAATTTCTGACAACTCCTTCTAAAAAGTTTCAATTCTCTATTGCCCCTGGCTTATTAATCTTCTCAGAGTGTGAAAAACTAGACCTCTCTTTCTCTATTTGCACCCATATTTTACTGTTAACCACACCCCGATCTCCAATGGCCTGAGGGAGACTTGTGTGTAAAAGGCTTCTCTCCAGGTTTTCCCAACACTTGGGGAAAGGCACATGTTTCAGAAGAGCAGATGTTTTCAGCTCTGGCATCAGGATCAAGTGAGAGTGGGGGAGGAGTCTGTCCCAGCTCCTGCCACAAAGTTACACCCTGAGAAATGACTGCCAGGAGTAGGTTGTTTCTAAACATAAGATCAGTTGATATATTCCTTCCAGGTAAAGATGATGCTTTAACAAAGCAGAAGAAAGCAACTGCATTTCAAAAGGAATATGCTCTGTAACAAGAGCATCAGAAGTAAGTGCTTGGAAAAGTTTTCATCAGTGCATTGGAGTCATTGAGGTGGTGTTGCTGACATAACCTCACCTTTGAAACGATTTATATTCACACACTTTCAAAATTGGAAATAATTTTCTGCCCTATTTAATAATCTTTCAAATAAGGACTTTCAGTGAGTTTTAATCCTATTTGTTTAAAACATTGAAAAGTTTGCACATTCTAATTACATGCTGGGAGCAATGAACTGACATTTTAGTACAAAGACCAGTTCAGTTGAATACAGAACAGTTTGGTTTCACAGGTGAGTTTTAACAAAATTCGGCATCATCAGTTGATGGAATTGGTAAATAAGTACTATAATTTAGTAAATTCTGGATTACTTTATTGGACATCATATAGTCTCATGAGGTTTCTTTTTTCAACTTAGCAGCCAGTAAGCTGGAATTTGAACTGGAATTTCACAACACATTGAACACAAAGTGAGAAACCAAGATTCTCAAATGCAATAATGATATTTCACAGTATCCCAGTAGATTTTTAAATTACAAATTTGAATCCCTATCCATTTTAATTCAGCATCAATACTTCAAGGAACCTATCCTAAAATAAAATTGCACAAATATCTGTGTATTGATATTCAAAGGAATTAATAGTAACATTATTTAAAATAGAAAAGCAAGATGGAAATACAATTAAATGTCTAACAAAAAGGGAATTAGATCATACATTTTGATAAATATATACCTGGAATAATATGTAACTTTCAGAAAGCATGAAGCATGATTATAGAGGTTGACATGCAGAAGATTTACAGTGTAAAGAAAATGAAACACTTAAACTGTCAAGTGAAAGAGCCAGTTACCTACCAGTCTGAATACCTTTATTCTTCTCACTGTGTGTATATGTGTGTGTGTGTGTGTATGTGTGTGTGTGTGTATGCAAGTGGAAACCCAGATTTAGCAAAAGGGAAGGATTTCCATTTGCATATTAGTGGACTAGGCAGTCAGTTCAACTCTCCCACTAAGGATTCATAGAACAAAATATAAAGTATACGTTATAAAAATGTGCTGGATTGCAAAGGAGACTTAGCAAAGTATTGGGTTATTTGGCCAAGACTAGTTATATTGGCTACATAAAGAAAAGAGGCTTTCAAAAAATGCATGTAGAAGAAACAAAATTCACCCTAAACTCATCTGGTTGCCTTCCTCAATTCAGCAGATGGAAACTCTGCCCTATAGATAATCTTGATCACTTTTTCTTTTCATTCATGTGGCTTCTTCTTGTGTGCCAGGTTATCTTCGATTTTTGTACCAGGCATTTTACTTACAAACATTATTCACAGGAAGCCTGGGATCATATCATCTTCCTCCAGGAAGGATTTTTATTAACTTTTCCTAAGCACTTTGGACACAACAATCTAGGGTTGACTTCATCCAATTTCAGAAAGCAATTGTTTTCTGAGCCCCCAGGTGACTCAGTGTTGGGCCGCAGCCTGTGTAAATACTGGTTTCCTAGCATGCAACCTCTCTTATTCCAATCAAAGGTACAGGTGGTTTATCAAGACCTCACTTTGGGGGATCTCTCCCACTCCAAATTTTGTTCTCCTGGGCTAAGAAGTTGGGCAAATCAACTGTTTCACCTCGTAGTCTTGTGTTCTATAATGGTAAATGTTCCTGGGTGGAGGTAGTCCCAATCATCAAGCCCACCGTTTTTCGCTGATAGAAAAGCAGACCAAAAAGTCATTAATGATGTAAAAAAATGAATAACAATCAACAGACATGGCCTAACAGCCAAATATTAAACACTTTACCCACCAAATGTAGAAACACATTTCATTTTTCAAGCATACATTGGTTGCTTACAAAAACTGACCCAAATATGATTCCTAAAGCAAATCTCAAAAGGATTAAAATTATACAGCAAATAGTTTTGACCACAATTCAAGTAATTAAGAAATCAATAAAAATATATAACTAGAAAATTGCCTTATATGTGAGTTAAGAAACACACTTCTAAATAACCCCAATATAAAAAAGAAAGCATATGCTTAAATTGAATGAAATTAATACCATATTCAAAACATAGAAAATAATATCATTTTAAAAACATAGAAGACTCAGAAACTCATCATGTTAAAAATGCCTTTACTAGGCATAAAAGGATGAAAATTAATGAGCATATTAAAAATGCTTTTACTAGAAATAAAAGGCTGCAAATTTTCAAAATGAGAATTTAGAAAAAGAAAAACAATGTAAGTCCAAAGAAAGTCATTCAAAAGAACTATAAAGATAAAAGCAGAATATAATAAGCAAAGATACTTAAACCTAAAAGTTGATTCTTTGAAATCATTTATAAAATTGATAAAATCCTATAAGCATGATGACATATTCAGTATCAGGAATGAAAATAGAGAATATAACCTTTAGATACCAAACTTGTAAAAATTGTATTAAGAATAAGAGTATGCCAAGACATGTTAAGATTTAAATGAAACATAACTTTCCAGGAAAATGCAATATAGAAAACTGTGTAAGAAAAAGAAAAAGTTGAGCTTCTGAACAGTCCTTATCTTGAATCTGTATTTAAATCCATTCTTAAATAATACTAAAGATTCACATGACTTCACCAGGGAATTATAATAACTAATTAAGAAGAAATTATTTCAATCTTATACAAACTCTTCCATAGAACATAGAAAGATAGAACACTCATCAACTAATTTTGTAAAATCAGCAGAACCTTGATGATGGTGAAATCCAACTAGGTTATCACACAAAAGGAAAATAAGAGGCTGCTTCACACATGATCCTAGATGCAGTATTTATGAAATGCATGTTAACAATTGTACATGAATCATGAGAAATATGACCTAAGTCAGAGGTTCTAAAGTTGGTGAGTTATGCACTAAGATGGTAGAGGTATAGATTTATTTTTTAAAATTTTATTTATTTATTCATTAGAGAGAGAGAGAGAGAGAGGCAGAGACATAAGCAGAGGCAGAAGCAGGCTCCTTGCAGGGAGCCCGATGCAGGACTTGATCCCGGGATCCTGGGATCCCAGGATCTCACTCTGAGCCAAAGGCAGATGCTCAACCTCCTGAGCCACCTAGGTGTCCCTAATTTTAGTTATTGATGCTACCATGAAAATTAAAAACATGAAGCATATTCTACATAAAAAGAAAAAAAATGGATAGAGAAGATGTGGTACATACACACACACACACACACACACACACACAATGGAATATTACTCAGCCATCAAAATGAATGAAATCTTACCATTGGGTGGTGTGGGTGGCTCAGCAGTTTAGTGCCGCCTTCGGCCCAGGGCATGATCCTGGAGACCCGGGGTCGAGTCCCATGTCCAGTTCCCTGCAGGGAGCCTGCTTCTCCCTCTGCCAGTGTCTCTGCCTCTCTCTCTCTCTCTCTCTCTGTCTCTCTCATAAATAAATAAAATCTTTTTTTATTAAGATTTATCTGTGTATTCATGATAGGCATAGAGAGAGAGAGAGAGAGAGGCAGACACAGGCAGAGGGAGAAGTAGGCTCGACGCAGGGAGTCCGATGCGGGACTCGACCCCGGGACTCCAGGATCGCGTTCCGGGCCAGAGGCAGGTGCCAAAACGCTGAGCCACCCAGGGATCCCCTAATATATAAAATCTTTTTAAAAAATCTTACCATTTATATCAACATGGATGGAACTTGAGGGTATTATGTTTGTCAATCAGAAAAAGACATTTACCATATGATTCCATTCATGTGGAATTTAAGAAACAAAAGAGATGATCATAGGGGAAGGGAGGGAAAAATAAGATGAAACCGGAAAAGGGGAGAAACTGTAAGAGACACTGAACTGGAAACAAACTAAAGGTTGCTACAGGGAAGGGGAGTGGGGGGACCAGGTAACTGGGTGATGTGCATTGAGGAGGGCATGTGATATGATGAGCACTGGTGTGATATGCAAGTGATGAATAACCGAAATCTATATATGAAACTAATGAAACACTTATGTTAACTAATTGAATTTAAATAAAATAAATTAATAAAACAAATGAAATGAAAAAACCTAATGGAGAGGGGAAGAAACAGAAAATCATAGAAATTAAAAGCACAAAATGAGATGCTAGAAATAAATCTAAATTTTTCATTCATTAAAAGTAAACAAATAGGGGCATGTGTGTGGCTCAGCCAGTTAAGTGTCTGTTTTCAGCTCAGGTCCAGCTGTCAGGGTCCTGGGACCCAGCCCTGAGTCTGGCTCTGTGCTCAGTGGAGAGCCTGCTTCTCTCTCTGGCTCTGTCTGTCCCCCTCCCTCCTTCCTACTCATGCTCTCTCTCCCTCTCTTAAATAAATAATAAAATCTTAAAAAAATAAACAAACATGAGCACAGTCTCCACCTAAAAGACTAATGTTTCCTGATTAGGTTAAAAATCAAATCCAACTTTTTACCAAGGACACATGGATGACACAGCAAAGGGCTGGGGAAGGAGGTCCAGGAAATGCTAGGTCAACATCAGATTTATGTGTACACTGATTAAGGGGGAAAATCTAAAAAGACTAAGTTAAGGCGAAAAGCTTTCTTCGAGGGACACAATGATAAAAATATCAATTAATTAAGAAAACATAATTCTAAGCCTTTGATATTAGCCTAGATTATTCTCTTAATTCCTAAAATTTACCTCTTCTTGAAGACCAAAGCTGGGGCAGAGAGTGGTAGGGAGAGGGTGGTTTCTCACTTGCACCGCAGGTAAGACAGGGAGGTCCTGGCTGGAGAAGCCCTCTGAGTAGGATCTTGGAGGAGAGGAGGCAGGCGCTGGGTTTAGGTCTGCCACCACACGGTTATATTACTCAGAGTTCCTTTGCTTCGCGCGTCTCTTTGAAAAAACATATACCCCGTGTTCTGTGCGATCTCCACTCCAGGCCCAGGGGCTGCAGATGGGATGAAAACCAGTTTCCTTCCCACGGGATCCCCATTGCAGAAGGGGAGACAGACACCAGGCAGGAAAAACCAGTCAGATCTAAAGTATGCCGAGTGTAGGTCTGCGCCAAGGATAAAAACCAAAGAGGGAAGGGGCATAGGACAACAGACCCGGCTCAAAGTGCCAGGTAGAGGGTATAGGGCCAGAGAAGGTGGCATCAGAACCAATACATAAAGGAGGTGAGAGGACAAGTGAGGAGGGGAAGAACTTTGTAGGCAGAGCAAAAGCCAAGAGTGCCAGGTTGGAGGACTCCTGGCATGCCCAGGGACCCAAGGGGACCACAGAGAGTGTATAAGGCGGGTAAAGCCCACTGTTGTCCTGGAGGGAGTGGGGCCTCACAGCAGGACCTTGACAGAGAAGAGGCATGCCCCAAATTCAGTGTGATCAAGCCATGCTGACTTGATCAAGCCATGCTGGATGAACCTCATAGAGGTGGGGAAGCTGGAACTCAGGCTCCCATGGGAGCAGGAACATGCATGAGGCCAAGGGAAGGAGAGGGTCAGGGAGAGAGGAGCTGAAAGAAGACCCCACCAGGAGCTTGGAGCTCGCACGGCCCTTCAGGACTGTGTGACCTGAGGAAGGTGGAGGGACCATGAGTCCTTGGATGCTAGGCCCTCTCTTTGGATGAAGGCAATGCTCTGGGAAGGCCTCAGCTGAAAGCCACCTGCCAACAGCCCAGCGGGACAGGGTCATGGGTCAGTCACCACAGCATGTGCCCAGAATCCTGGCCTGGCCCTGCTGCAGGAGGGGAAGGTGTCCAGATGAGTTCGTTTGGGGAGAATCCACATTTTTCAAAAGTCTGTTTCCTTTCTGTGGCCAGCATGGTCTGGAATGTTTATAAGTCAAAAGTGAAAAGAAGAGCCACACTGATCAACCTAGCCATTCTTTCATGAGAAGTTTGACTTAAAATGACAAAGGCTCTTTTTGTCAGAAGCAGAGTAACAAGGGGAAGGCAGACGCTTCCTGAGAGTGACAGCATCCAGAATGAAAATGGTGTGAAAGCGACAGGGACATTTAGACACCCCATGAGCAATTGCCTCATGGAGAAGAAAGGTGACATTTTATCATGTTTTCCCTGCATACACCCAAGTGCAGTGCTCTTGAACTTGGAGATGAAATCATGAAAATATTATAATGATCTAATTTGTTACTTTGTAACGGCCCTGCACAGTGTCTGGCATTGTCTCCATCCCAATTTTATTTTATTTTTAAAATTCTCATTAGTTCTCCATTTTAGTGCTTGGGATAAATTCAAGTTTTATGGGCTTTTATTTAAACTATTAAGTTAAATTGGTTTTTGAAACTAATTTCTAAGTAATTTCCCCTTGGGAGTTTCACACTGAGCATGCCCAGTGCCTGTTTATTTTACTGAAAAGTAATCAAATGATTAAAAGTCAAATAATTCACTGGATTCGTCTGATCTTCTTGTAGAATTTTGGATGACAGAGAAAAATACACACGTTTCTTAAAACATACCTTGCAGTGCTTTGTATGAACCAAAGGTAGTAGGAGGGTAGTTTTAGTTTAAACCTGCTCAGGAAAAAAAAAAAAAAAAAAAAAAACCTGCTCAGGAGCAGAAAATGAGGGGTTTAGTGCCTTTGGTATCTCGCTCTCAGGGGTCTGGTTGAGACGCTGAGTGTCCTCATCAGGCTCTGACCTGAACCTGCTCTTCTCACATCTCCAAAAAACGAAGGGAGAGTGAACAAGAGTGGGGACACGTGTAGGTCTTACAGAACTTATCAGGAAAGGGAAATACCCATGAAAGTCGAAAACTCTTACATAAACAGAGGTAGCGCTCCAAAACTGTTTCATGGATGAGATGCATAGTTTTTCATTTCCTGACAATAACCCCTGTGTCTGTGTCCACACTGGAGACCAGGACAGTCTTAGAGGAAGCGGACTTCCACGCAGGAATGTACAAACAAAGACACGAGGGCCCAAGAAAACGTGAACAGAAGGTCAGATTCAGAGGATAGGGGTATTTTTCTTTTTCTGTATTTTTTATGGTCTATTTATTTATTTATTTGAGAGAAGACAGAGGATAATTGGGAGGAGTAGGGAGAGGAAAAGAGAATCTCAAGCAGACTCCACGCTGAGTGAGGAGCCCGACATGGGACTGATATCACACCCTGAGACCATGACCTGAGCTGAAACCAAGAGTCAGATGCTTAACTGACTGTGTCACCCAGGCGCCCCTCAGGGTACTTTTCTAACTAAGAGGACTCATTTATGGGGCCACTACAGCATACAGAGAAACTAATAAATATATGTTGCTGACTGCAATAGTCAGGATTCTGCAGAATAAAAGAGCCAATGGAATTTATCTATTTATTGATCTATCATTGCATCCATCCATCCATCCATCATCTACCAATCTATCCACCCATTATCTATCTATCTACCTACCTATCATCTATCATCTATCTATCATCATCTGTCTATATACCATCTGTATCTATCTGTCAATCTATCTACTTACGCATAGGTAAGTAAAGATGTGGACAAAAAGCAACTGAGAAAGTATGAGGTGTTACAAGAGGGTAAAATGGTGAGCTCCGATGTTATCAGAATGAGTCAAGTGGGATTTGCTAAGGACATGAGCTTTAATTCAGATCTGAAATACGAATATGAAAGAATCCAGCAATGGGTGGGCTGCAAGGACCCAGGTGGAACAGGGAAAATCTGGGATTGAGGAGCTGATGGATGTCTGATGAGGGTAGGGAGGCAGGGGGAGCCCGAGGTGAGGCCAGAGAGTGGGCGCAGCTATGGGGACGGGGCCAGCCCTAGACAGGCAACCAGTTGGTGAGATGTGGCCAGTCCTGGGTTTCCACAGGTGACTCTGGCTGCTGCGTGCAAGAGCAGCGACACACATGGATGCATTCTGGGGTTCTTTATGGAGCCCTCTGCCCCTAGTTTATGCCTAGGGACTTTAGCAATGTGGAATGTTTGAACAAGTCCACAAGTTGTAATACAAAAGCTGAACACTGGCTTTTCTTCTCATCACTAATGCAATCTGGGAAGAGTCCCTCAAATAGTTCAAGTAGCTGCTTCCTCATGTTAGAATACCAGATCCATAATACCTAAAAATCTTTGTGAGGAGTGAAAAAATAATGAACATGAAATCCAGTATTCAGGTGTTGACACATTGGGAAGTCGATAAATGCCACATGAACTGGAATATCAGGGGAGAAATAAAGCACAAGCCCCCCAGCTGTGCATCTGAATTCACGGACAGCTGTGTAAGAGGTGGTACTAAATCTCTGTTTAAATCAGAATCTTCACACGTGACTTCTTTTCAAGGGAACTTTTGGCCTGACTTGCGTTTAATTGTTCTATGAAACTACAACATCCCTAAGTCCTCTTGATACATATAGAAATTATAGATATGTAACCATGAAAGCCGTGAAAATAAATCTTTTGAGGATTTTAATTGACACACTACTTTATTTTTTTCCCTTTATTTCAAAGGTTTTACTTATTTGAGAGAGAGCACAAGCCGGGGGAGGGGCAGGCAGAGGGAGAGGGAGAGAGCAGAGATCCTGATGGATGACTCGATCCCAGGACCCTGGGATCATGACCTGAGCTGAAGGCAGATGCTTAACTGCCTGAGCTACCCAGGTGCCCCTGACACATATACTTAATTTTATTTATTTTATTTTTTTTTCTCATTAAATTTTTGTTTTAATGGGTCTCAAAATTCTGTGACAGATTTTTGGTCAAGTTGTTTCCATTAAAAAGTACTGATTTGAAAAACTAATAACTTAAAACTGCCACACACACACACACACACACACACACACACACAAATGGTCCACAAAACATTCTCCTTCTCTTCTGAAGGTTTTACGATGCATTGTTATCATTAACCAATCTTTTACTATTAAACGTAAATGGCCAATTGACACAAACAGTTCTGAGACCGTTCTTCTACCACTGATTAAAATTGGGGTGGCAGGTATTAGGGATAATATTTATTTAGCCTTCTGAGCTTTCTGGGCAGACTTGGTGACTTTGCCAGCTCCACCTGCCTTCTTGTCCACTGCTTTGATGACACCCACAGCAACCGTCTGTCTCATGTCATGAAGAGCAAAACGGTCCAGAGGAGGATAGTCAGAGAAGCTCTCAACACACATAAGTTTGCCAGGAACTACATCAACAATGGCAGCATCCTCAGATTTCAAGAACTTGGGACCATCTTCCAGCTTTTCTCCAGAATGACGATCTATCTTCTCCTTCAGCTCAGCAAACTTGCAAGCAATGAGAGCTGTGTGACAATCCAGTACAGGTGCATATCCAGCACTGATTTGGCCTGGATGGTTCAGGATAATCACCTGAGCCGTGGAGCCTGCTGCTTCCATTGGTGGGTCATTTTTGCTGTCACCAGCCACATTGCCACCATGAACATCTTTGACAGACACGTTCTTGACATTGAAGCCCACATTGTCCCCAGGAAGAGCCTCACTCAAAGCCTCATGGTGCATTTCAACCAACTTTACTTCAGTTGTAACATTGACTGGAGCAAAGACAACCACCTGCCAGGCTTACGAACACCAGTCTCCACTCGACCCACTGGGACAGTACCAATACCACCAATTTTGTAGACGTCTTGGAGAGGCAGGCGCAAGGGCTTATCAGTTGGATGAGTTAGTGGCCGAATGCAATTCAGAGCTTCAAGCAGTGTGGTTCCCCTGGCATTCCCATCTTACAGGTGACTTTCCATCCCTTGAACCAAGGCATGTTAGCACTTGGCTCCAGCATGTTGTCACCATTCTAACCAGAAGTTGGCACAAATGCTACTGTGTCGGGGTTATAGCCAATTTTCTTAATGTAGGTGCTGACTTCCTTAATGATTTCCTCATATCTGGCTGTAGGGTGGTTCAGTGGAATCCATTTTGTTAACACCAACAATTAGTTGTTTTACACCCAGTGTGTAAGCCAGAAGGGCATGCTCACAGGTCTGCCCATTCTTGGAGATACCTGCTTCCAGTTCACCAACACCAGCAGCAACAATCAGGATGGCACAGTCAGCCTGAGATGTGCCTGTAATTGTGTTTTTGATAAAGTCTCTGTGTCCTGGGGCATCAATGATGGTCACATAATACTTGCTGGTCTCAAATTTTCAGAGGGAGATATCAATGGTGATACCACATCCACATTCAGCTTTCAGTTTATCCAAGACCCAGGCATACTTGAAGGAGCCTTTTCCTATCTCAGCAGCCTCCTTCTCAAATTTTTCGATAGTTCTTTTGTCGATCCCACCACATTTGTAGATCAAATGGCCAGTAGCGGTAGATTGCCTGAATCTACGTGTCCAATGATGATGATGTTGATGTGAGTCTTTTCCTTTCCCATTTTGGTTTAAGTTTAGCAGTGGTTTTCACGACACCTGCGTTCTGGCAGCAAACCCATTGCAAAAAAAAAAAAGCCACATACTTAATTTTAAATGAACTTTTAAAATTATACTATATACTATATAGTGCTGGCAAGCACTCTAATTTTATTCCCATCCCTACTCTCTGAGGGAGGTTGATAATTCCATTGGATAATTGAGAAAATTGATATTCAGGGGGGTTGAGTAACTTGCATCAGGTCACAAATAGAAGTGGAAGATCTTGAATTCAGCTGGTTTTACAAATAATGGGAGAGTGTTAGTTTTAGGGTTTGTGGCTGGCAAAAGCACTAATAATAAAGACGGAATCCATGAGCTAAATGAGTAAATCACAGTCTACTTCCTGCTGACCCTGTCTGGGTATTAATCATCACATAAACCCCATGAGCTGTTTGCTACGACAACCTCTTATTTTCCACCTCGAATGTGACTTTCTGTTTCACGAGCTAACCACATTTGAATATTTGTGGTCCATTTGCTTTGTGATAGAAACCCAAATGATCATTTAGGTTATGTGAAGCAGAGATTCTTTTAATTATGAACTGCTCTGTTGCATAATATTTGGAAATGGGCATTTGAGTTCACATAGCCTTGTTTATTTAAATAAGCATTGCCCTCAAGGGTATAGTTTCATTAAATTATTCAGAGGTAGGGACCTGAATCTTTGCTTAATTAAAAGCTCTTGGAATCATCAGTTGGATCAGGACTCATTTGAACAGTCAGACACCCACAGCGAAAGAAACTTCCCAAGCAAACTTCCAAACCTCCTCAACCAGAACAAAACTCCCTGGCTTTGTACTCTCACACCTTTTAAACATCCAGATGACGTTAGAAATTTCCTATTAGCAGCACTGCCGGGTAAGGCTTGGATAACATATGTATCCCTCCTTTTAGTGGCCGGTGGTTCAAATTTTAATAATCCCAGTACTTGCATGATGGCCCTGCATGTGCCTGCCACCCTCCCTGTGTGGTATTCAGTCTCTCTGGGGGGTAAAACCAGGACCAGATGTGTCACAAGGAAATACCAGAGGACCAGCATTGGCATTTTATAAACACCATCTTTTCAGATTCCTTCTATTGCCATCCACAAGGCATACCTACTTATGTCAGGAGCCGAATGTTCTCTAAGCAAGTGGAAGTGTTTTCAAGCTGGTGTTTAAAAATAACCTTTGAATGGGCACCAAATAATGTTTCCTCTACCACCTACTTATTCTTCCAATGTCTGTGAATAACATTTTCTTGTCTATGAAAATAAGGATCCTTAGTTATCTGACAAAACTGGACAAAAAGGCATACCTGATAAGATGGTTTTCTGAGCAGCTGACAGTCCTTTCAAGTGCAATCCCCTCTTGTCTTTGGACGTTGATGGAAATATTTATGAATCATATGAATTATTTGTCCGTGTTCTTACGCTGATTAATCTGCATTCACTAAATTTCTGTCCTTTGCCTTCAGTGACATCTCTGAGCATCAGTCAGGGGTTGTTTTATCAATGTGCAAAGCCAGGACATTTGGTTGAAACTTTATGGAGGATAGGACATACCCCCAAACGTGACTTATTGACAGCAACTTACCTTCTTGTGATCTGCCATTTTTCAGAATGTTTGTGATTACATGATCCACTGGCCTGTCTACATCACTGATCTTTCACAACTAAAGTACAAAATCACAAACCCAGGTACCTTCCCCTCCTCCTGCTTCTTTTTCATGTAGTATAGAGCGCCTGTCAGTGATTGACAGCTCAGAGACACGAAGCATGATTATTTCTGCCCCAGCACTGTTTCTCCTCAATCCCACAGGCCTCATTCCTTCCTCACATCATATGATGGCTGGCAGAATGGAATGAGGCAAGAGCATTCCTCAGCAGTGTGACCATTTCTATGATATATATCTTTTCATAACACTTTAAAGTCCTTATTATTATGTGAAGCCCATTTTACAGATATAATTGCATGTAGTTTTTCCTAAGATCTTCTCATCTAGTTTACTTTCAACAGAATTTGAAGGCCAAGCAGCATTTAAAGTCTGTTTTTTCAGGTGACTGCTAGTCAGCATTTGCAGTAAGGACCTGTGCATAAGTCATGAGAGACTCCTTCAGCCCCTGGTCAGCACTTGGGTTCACTGCTGGGCAGCTCTGGCATGCACCCTGTTGGCATCAGCAAGATCTGTGAGAGGCATGAAGGAGATGGAAATATTCCCAGACTGCAGCCTGTTCTTAGGGATGATTCTGTTCAGATCTAACAATGGCAAGCCTTGCTCCTCTCAGGTAAGTGCTTGGTTCCAAAAAGCTCTGTCACTGTCGAGGAAATGAGGTAAAACTGCTGTTTCTGAGGGCACCTCGGTGGCTCAGTGGTTGAGCATCTGCCTTTGGCTCAAGTCGTGGACCCAAGGGTCCTGGATCTAGTCCTGCTTCGGGCTCCCCACAGGGAGCCTGCTTCTCTCTCTGCCTATGTCTCTGCCTCTGTCTGTGTCTTTCATGAATAAATAAATAAAATCTTTTAAAAAAAACAAGAACCTTGATGTTTCTGAAAACAACAGGTACATGTGAGGCACCTGTCATCCGTGCTTTAGGATGACATGAATCCCAATCCCCAGGGTCTGACTGGTGGGTTAGTAGCAGAAGGAGGCACACCTAGTGTATGCTCAGTCTGCTTGAACCCATACCCATCACTGGCTTCGGGGCGATTTTAGTGAGTTTTTCCAATTTGCTCAAGGTCTTCCACCAATTGTCCATGCACACTGACGAGGACACTTGAAATGCACAAACATCGTTATTAAAGATTTTTAAAAATAAGACCCTTATCACCTAAAACATGTCCCATTTTGAATCTCTTATGTTGTCTTTTAAAAAAGAATACAACTCAGTAGAATACATTTGCTAAAAGTCTCACAAACTCTGCTTCTAAATCATGGAGTAGAAGAAGTGAATATGGTAACCTGTGCCCTTTCTACCCAAAGCACACAGTGATGCTCTTATGTGGCTGTGTTGGGGGCAAGGCAGTTGTAGGGGCTGATTTTACCTGGAATCTAAGGCACGTTGGGAAGCTTGATATCTCAAGAGCCGTGGCATCTTAGAGCATTGACTAAGTCCATGCCAAACAGCCTCTTCCCCAGAGTTTCCTCTTACAAATCAGTCCCGGATTCCTTTCTTGGCACTACAGCAGTATTTAATGATTCTCTCTCTGCCTCTTAGGGGTTTCTGTCTTTTCACTTGTTGACTCTAGGCATCCTTCCCACCTCCTTGCTCCTCTGTTTCTCTCCTGGCTGTACTCCTGGGATCATGAGTGCTGCCATATTTGGCTGCTCCAGCCCACCCTCACTTCTCCTGGTCTCCATGTGGGGACCCATCGCCAGCTGAGAGTGCTCCTTTCTTTGGCAACAACTCAAGCAGTCACCTGACAGCTATGAAATCCCACCTAGCATGGCCCTGGTTGTCTTCCAACATAGACCCTGGGCCAGGTGGTTGAAGGATCCAGACAGTGACTGTACTCATTTCCTGGAGCTATAGTAACAAGTGCCCACAAGCTGAGTGGCTTAAAACAACAGAAATTTATTCTCTCCCACTTCTGAAGGTCAGAAGTTCAAGTCCCCTCTGAGGAGCATTGCCCTCTCATTTTCTGGTGGCTCCATGGGGCTTGTGGCTGCATCATTCCAATCTACCCTTCTGTCTTCACATGGTCTTCTCTGTGTCCCCATAAGGAATCTTGTCATTGTACATAGGGTCCACGAAGATAATCTAGGATGACCTCAGCTCAAGCTCTTTAATGTAATCATATTTGCATAGATTCTTTTCCCAAATAAGGTCACATTCACGTGTTCTAGGGTTTGGGACCTGGACATATCTTTTGGGGGGCCACCATTCAACTGATTACAAAGGTGGAGATTGAAATACATGAGAGTCTACTTCTAGTAAATGTCTGCCTGCCATTTCTATGAATTCAGAGGCTGTCCATTTGCTGGATGGTGAGCATTCTTGAGGGCTGCCCTCAATCAACACTGGAAAGAACTTAGGTCTCAAGAAATCTCCCTCCTCTCCAGGGCATGGCTGCTTTATTCTGCAGAGTAAGAACTCTCAAGCTACCTCTGCTGGGTAGAAGCCTGTGACAGGATCACAGCATGGGTTTCCCTTCCATGTTCTGGATCCTTGCTGCCTTTTCTCCCCCAATCCCTGCATCCTCTCCACAGACCCATCTACTCCTGCCCTGTGTACATTAGAGTCAGCTCTCCTTAGTTTCCAGCTCCCATGGGTCCCTGGGTTCGGCTCCCATAATAAAAACGATACTAACGATATTTACTGAGTGCAGGGCTTACTTATGTGCCAGCCACCATTCTAAGTACTTCCTTCATTTACAACGTCAGCAAATCCATGAGTTAGACACTTTCATCTGTATTTTCCAAACAAGGAGACTGGGGCTCAGAGAAGTTAATCAGCTTGCTCTGGACCACACTGCTAGTAAGTGGTGGGTGTGATTTGGACTCAGGCATCCAGTGCCAGTCATTGCATTTAGGCTTCTTGTGTTAGGAGCTGAGGCTTACAAGAAAAGGAAGGTGGCCTCCTTGGGGTCGCAGCTTCTCCTGGTGTCCCCTCTGCTGTCTTTGTCTCGACTTTGTAACCCTCGCCAGCTCTGGATATTCAGATGACATGCATGCTTAGGCATGATTTAAGATGCTTCTCCGTGTTCTTTCTACTGGTGTCCCCATGTCCCTCTCACAGACTTATTCAGCATCTTCCCAGAGGAGGTAAGTGTCACCCACAACTTCCCTGAGTCTGCCTGGTCCTTCCATCCTGACGCAGCGTAATAGTAGGCTCAGCTCACCTGTCACTGCTCTCCACACTCTGTTGAGATTGCTCTCACTCCTCTGCCCGGCTCTGGCCCTCCCGACTCCCTGAGTCCTTCTCCACATGCCCCTCTTCCTCAGAAGGAGACTGGTTTTTGTCTGATCTATTCACTTGTTCACTTGATGTCTCCCCAAGTGTCTAGAACCCCAGCACCAAGTAAACACTCAACACATATTTGTACCGAGGTGTTAAATAATATGAGTAACTGAATGGTTTTATTTAGGAGGGGCCTTCTGAAAATTGGACTCTAATTCCAAAGAGTGGGGGTTTTAGGCACTGAGGCAGGCTCGGGTGAAGGCAGGGACGGAGCCTGGAGCAGAGTAGGAGTCTGTGCGGGTGTCACTCTGAACACTGAGCCTTACGAAAAAACTGGTAGGTTCGCCTGGACCCAAAGCAAAGTATTGGCTGTAATGGGATTGATTCCAGCCCTGACCTCGTGACTTCCCTTCTAAGCTCCTAAGAGCTATTTTAATGGACTATCTCTGCCATCTCCATGAGAAAGCAGGTATCTCAATTTCTGGTGAAAAATGTCAATAAAATCACACCCGAGGAATTTGGAGGATGTCCTCATGGCTCAGGGGCCTGGGCTAGGAATACTGTCTCCCAAGCTTATGGGTGTGAGTTTCTGTATTTGACGTGGTCTCATGTGGGTGTCTTCCTGGATAGAATGGCTGCTCTGGGTAAAAGGTCTAATAAAAAACAGGCTGTTGGCCCAGATCTCTGAGAGTATTTCAGAGATGTCACAATATACTTTCTAAAAAAAATTACTTCATGTTGCAAAATTTTTAAAAATTCATTAGTATAGGGTTTTTATCATGAATGGATGTTGAACTTTGTCAAATGCTTTTTTCCCCATCTATTGAAATGATCATATGGTTCTCGGTGTTTCTTTTATTGATGTGATATATCATGTTCATTGATCTGAAGATGTTGAACCACCCTGGCACCCCAGGAATAAATCCCACTTGATTATGGTGAATGACTAAGGTATTGTTGGATTCAGTTTTTGCATCTGTGTTCATCAGAGATATTGCCCTACATTTCTTTTTAGTAGGGTTTTGGAATCAGGGTAATGCTGGCCTCACAGAATGAATTTGGAAGTTTCCTCCACGTTTCTACTTTTTGGAAAGTTTGAAAAAATAGGCATTACCTCTTCTTTAAATGTTTGGTAGACTGCCCCCAGGAAGCCGTCTGGTCCTGGACTTGTTGGAAGTTTTTGATTACTGATTCAATTTCTTTGCTGGTTATGTGTCTGTTCAATTTTCTATTTCTTCTTGTTTTAGTTTTGGTAATTTATATGTTTTAGGAATTTATCCATTTCTTCTAGAGTGCCTAATTTGTTGGCATATAATTTTTGGTAATATTCTCATAACTATGTTTCTATGATGTTGGTTGTGATTTCTCCTCTCATTTGTGATTTTATTTATTTGGGTCCTTTCTCTTTTCTTTTTGATAAGTATGGCTAGGGATTTATCAATTTTATTAATTATTTTCCAAGAACCAGCTCCTGGTTTCATTGCTCTGTCCTATTGTTTAGTTTAGTTTAGTTTATATAATATTTATTTCTGCTCTAATCTATTATTTCCTTCCTTCAGCTGGCTTTAGGCCTTATTTGCTATTCTTTTTCTAGCTCCTTTATGTGTAAAGTAAGATTGTGTGTTGAGACTTTTCTTGCTTCTTGAGGTAGGTCTGTTTTACTTTCCTTTCAGGATCACCTTTGCTGTATCCCAAAGGTTTTGAACTGTCATGTTTTCATTTTCATTGGTTTCCACATACTTTTTATATTTCTTCTTTGATTTCGTGGTTGACCCATTCATTGTTTAGTAAGCATGTTGTTTAATTTCCATATATCTGTGGTCTTTCCAGATTTTTTCTCATGGTTGGCTTCAAGTTTCATAGCGTTGTCGTCAGAAAAGTTGCATGATATGACTTTAATCTTTTTGTATTTGCTGAGGCCTGATATGTGACTTAATATGTGATCTTCCCTGAAGAATGTCCCACATTCCATGTGTATTATGGTATTTTAGGATGGAATGTTAAGACCACACATCTAGTGCAGTGTGTCATTCAAAACCATTGTTTCCTAATTGATTTTCTGTTCAGATTATCTGTCTGTTGAAGTAAGTGGAGTTAAAGTCCCCTACTATTATTGTATTATTATCAGTTTTTTTTTAATTTTTGTTATTGTTTTATATGTTTGGGGCTTCCCTGTTGGGGGCATAAATATTTTCAATTGTTAGATCTTCCTGTTTGGTTGTCTCCTTTATTATTATATTGTCCTTCTTTGTCTCTTGTTACAGTCTTTATTTTAAAGTATAGTTTATCTGATAGAAGTATTGCTACCCCGGCTTTCTTTTGACATCCATTAACCTAAGAAATATTTCTTCATTCTCTCACTTTCCTTTTTTTTTTAAGAATATTTTTTAATTTAAATTCTATTAGCCAACATGTAGTACATCATTAGTTTCAGATGTAGTGTTCAATACATCAGTTGCATGTAACACTGCAAATCCCTCACTTTCAATCTTTCAATCTGCAGGTGACTTTGGGTCTGAAGTGAGTCTCTTGTAGGCAACATAAATGGGCTTTGGCTTTGTTTATCCATTCTGACACCCTGTGCCTTTTGATTGGAGCATTTAGCCCATTTATATTCAAAGTAATTATTGAAAAACATTCCTTTCGTAAAGAAGCACAAACATTAAAATGTCAGATGATCCTAAAATTCAGTTAGGATATTTTTCAAATTTCTAGCTGTCTCCTCTCCTGCCAGGCTCCTCATGGTAGAACAGCTTTGACTGGGAAGGTTTTTATTTTTATTTTTTTTTTTAATTTCTTTTTTTAATTATTATTTATTTATGATAGTCACACAAAGAGAGAGAGAGAGAGAGGCAGAAACACAGGCAGAAGGAGACGCAGGCTCCATGCACAGGGAGCTGACTTTCTGGCTAGCTCTTTCTGTTCTCTGTTGTTACAAGGTTAATTATTTCATTTATTTAGTTAGTTAGTTTGGGGGGGAGGGGCAAAGGGAGAGGAAGAGAGAGAATCTTAAGCAGGCTCCACACCCAGCACAGAGCCCAGATCTCACAATTCTGAGGTCATGACCTGACCTGAAATCAAAAGTAGGATTCTTAACTGACTGAGCCACTCAGGTGCCCCTAAAGTTTATTACTTTAGGATGTCAATAATCCTTCCACAATTGTCCAGATGGGACCTAACTCTACTGATCTATTCAGCCCTGCCAATGGTGGTAGGAACTTGAAGGATCCTCCTGCAAGGAGGAAGTCAGGAACTCTTGCCACTGCACTTATTGTTACATAATTTCAAGAGGGTATGGAATTGGGAGGAGACTAGCTGTATTATACTGTTTGGGCTTCAAAAGTATTTGGGAAAATTTCTCTTTGAACTTGGTTTTTACCTAGTTTTACTGGTGCCCTGTGTTTTGGGGAATGTCAGTTTGCTGATAGGTCTCTCTATACTCTTCCTAAATCCGGCAGCTCTCACAAGCATCACGTGCCCAGCATGGTGATGAGTGTTTTATGTGGAAAAACTCATTGAAAGAACCTCAAAGAACCACTGCCATTTAACACAAGAAATACAAGCTGTAATAACTTAGCAATCTATTGGTCAAAGTTGCTCCAAAGAATGCACATAGGGTTCTCATCTTAACAAGGTTGGCTTCTCTCCTTTCCAGTAATCAGACAAAGACTTCAATATGTGGATTTATGTCATTATTTACACATTCTGTGAGTCAGTTGCTGCAGGAGAGAGATCCCATGTTGCTCTAATTATCGTTCACATTCTACTGAAAAAAAAAATTGACAGACAGAAATGCAAACGTTTTCTTCTTGCAGGCCATTTCAGAAATTGGGTTAACTACTTATCGACTTGCCAATATCAATCTTTTAAATAAAGGATTCTGCTCTTCAGTGAAGGAGACATTTCAAAAATTGAGTTAGAGGTTGTGTAGCAATAACAGAATGATGAGGGCAACCATTACACCCCCAGGCAAAAAGGGCCAACTGGAAATAAAAACCAAGAAAAGAATATTGATCTTATACTGTGAAGATGTTCACTGGAGTGGGGTCATAGACAGGTTGGCAGGTCTGGCTTTCTGCCCAGTGGCCTCCTTCCTTCTAATCCTGACTGAGAAGGAAGAGCGATCTTGGCTGCCTGCCCAGCAGATGACATAATTTTACCTAAGACCTACCACTGGGGACAGAAGAGGCTGACTATGTGTCCAGGCAAGACTTGGAGTGTGAACCTCTACCCTGTGCTCATCCCAGGATCTCACTTCTTTAAATATAGTGAAGATGGGCTGCTAATTCCTAGATGGGAATTCCTAGATTGTGTAGAAAAGTCTCAGTTCCCAATCAATGGCATGAGTAAGACACTGCAAACCAGAGCTTCATTAAGATAAGGAGGCAAGGTTGAAACACATAAGCCAAATGTTTTCCCCCTTGAAACCTTACCTCATTAAGCATGGAGACATCTTTGAGTCTCAAAAGTGCAGCTTAAAGGAGTCTGAATGCAGAACTGTGCTTCCTGAACCACTGTCAACTGTCCTCTCTTTGGAGGGCTCTGGGCACACTTGGTAGGGGGTGCTGTCAGCATCTCTACATCAGCTCTGCAGTGTAGGAAGACAAAGTACATTTTTATTCCTTTCAATTACAAAGATGTTGTATATCTGGCATACTAAAGAGGGAAATTGGGTCCTTTTTAATTAGAGGAAATTCAGAAAGACTTTCATACAAGAGCACGGCAGCCAAGGATATGTCATCTTTACTGTTCAGGAGTCCTAATTACTTCTTTCCCAGACTGCCTGCTGATTTTAGAGTACTAGCCTACTTAATTTAACACAAAGCAATTGAGGATGCTGTTTTGGTCATTGACTAGAGAAAGGAACTACCTTTAGAACCAAGTTAACTTTACTTCTTAAGAATCCCTTCTTAATGAATCCAATTTTTTTTTTTTTTGTCAGTGTGGTTCCCTGTTCTTGCTACCTTAGCTCTCTCACATTACATTCTTCACTGTGCTATCATTTTTAACTTGGTTTATTTCCTCATCTTTCTTTAATGTAAGTGGGACATAATTTGGTTAGGTTTATCTGTGAAGATATATGTATTAGAACCAAGTATTTATTTTTTATTCCACAGAACTTCTTGGAATACACTTACAGGCCAGTAATGGTGTTCAGAAGGGACAGATAAGCCCCCCAAATCAGGTCTTAGTGGTGGAAAGAGAAAGAAAGTCAGTCATCTCAGTGCAGGGTATGGATACTGCAGTAAAGGTCATAGCTCACTGATAATTGAGAGAAGGAGCAGCTCTTCTGACAAAGAGGTCAGGAAAGACTGAGAGACTGCGTTAGTGGAGAATTGGAGGAAATTAGGAGTCATTGGCCAGAGTAGCAGGGAAAGAATAATTCAGGCAAAGGGAATGTCTTGGGCCAACTCAGGAAGGCAGGAGAGGGCATGCTATATTCAAGGAACCATAGATGGGCTTGTGTAGCTAATGCAAAATACTTATTAAGGGTAAGGAAAGATCCAGAAAGATCTCGACCGTAATGTTTGTATGGGAACAATGGAATCTCATTGAAGACTTTATATAGGTTTCCTTTTGCCAAAATTACAGCAGGTGAACTGAAGTGGAAACTGAAGGGCAAGCATCAAGGGACCAACCAAGAGGTTGTAGCAACAAGATGGAGGATGGATTTGTCCTGAACAGTGGTGGAGTCATGAGGGCGGGACAGAAGACAATGGCGTGCAGAGACAGGGTTAGCATTTGAGAGACCATTGGCTGAGCAGAAGAGAGAGAAGGTAGTCTCCCCAGGACTCCCAGGTCATGGCTGGTGTTGAGGAAAGATAATTATTTATAGAAGGAAGACAAGGAGAAGGGGGGTGTTCTGTTTGGTTAAAGAGATCTGGAACAGCTAAAAAGATTCAAAAGGGACAGTTGTGTAAGGAAATTTCCAGGCCGCAAGAAAAAATCTGGGGCACAGGGCCTTGTGTGTAAGGAGATGGGTGAGGAGCCCAGTCCTGCAAGTGGGGGAACCTCACTCTGAAGAGTTCTGAAGTGGTGTTTCTATGTAAAGATTTTTAAGTTTAAGTTAAAAGAGGTGAACCATTCAGAACAGTGAGGTATGTTAGTATACTTAGCACCACTGTGGTTGAGCGTCTAAGAAAAATCAGGCCAGAGAGAAGGTTCTGGAACTGAGGTGACGCAAAAGCTCATTGCCACTTCTCTGAGCAGAACTCCCTTGGCAGGGAAGGGGGCTGTGATCACATGGGGTCTTATTAGTCACTGGCTCTCTGCTTTACTCTGAACAAATTACAATGTCAGAAACCAACTCTCTGTTGAGTGCATATGCTGCTGGTTTTAATATTTTACTGTAATGATCCCATGCTATTGCTCTAACATGTGTGGCACTGATCCAATCCCACCTTGTAGATGTCTTACAGCAGCCCCGGGAGGCAGGTGGAGGAGGGAAAGTCGAGTGGTCAAACCAAAAGGGGACATGGGTTTTGGAATGGGACAAACCTTGGCTTGTATTTCCACTCTAGTATTGATCTTCATTACTTAACTTCTTGAGACTCAGTTTCCCTGTATACAAAGTAGAGATTACAGTAATATTGTGTTTATTTCTGTAGGATAAATAGTCTGTAGAAAGCCTGATATAAAGTTGGCATTTGGCCATCTCTGCATTTATTAGAGCTTTTCTGCAGCAGGGAGTGAATACAACCTGCCCTTCTTTCCCTTGCCATCCTTCCCATCCTCAATGCCAGAATCATCTCACCCCACCCCTGCAACCCTCAGTGGCTTCCCTCTGCATGTGAGCAAATTAGGGTTTACAAAATACCCACTGAACCTCAATGTCTTTGTGAGTTTATTCTCCTCAGTGACTGGGAACCCTGTTCTCATCAGGTCCTCCAAGCTCAATGCCTGAATTCCTGGTGACTGTTAATGCTGTTCACCTGGCCCAAATATTCCACTGTGATCTTATGAAAGGAGTTTTTAAAACTTGTATATTTATAATAACAGAAATATTAGAAGACTATTGGACTCAGACTTAAGTAGACAATTATAACCAACTTCAAATATTCAGAAATGTACCTGCAGCGATGACAGTATTAGTTTCCTATCATTGCTGTAACAAATCCCCACAAACTCAGTGGCTTAAAGTAGCAGAACTTAATTCTCTCACAATTCTAGAGAAGCAGTCTAATTTTGGTATCGCTGGGTCAAAATCAAGGAGTCAGTAGGGTTGTACTCCCTCCAGAGGCTCTAGGGAGAATCTGTTCCTTGCTTCCCCGTGGCTGGTGGCTGCCAATGTCCCCTGCTTTTTGACCACATCACTCCAGGGGCTTGCGATCACATTGTTTCTTCCTCATCCCCCTCTTATAAGGAGGAATATGATTGCATTGAGGAGCTGCATTGATAGTCCCAGATAAAAAATTATTTATTTTTATTTTAGAGAGAGTGGATAGTCCCAGATCATCTCTCCATTCTAAGACTCTTAATCATATTTTCATGCAACGTCCCTTATTGCCATGTTAAAGGATGAGATCAGGGATCAGGAATTTTATATCATTTTGGGGACATTTTCTGAGCCACCACGGTGGTCTCTAGCTGCATCTCTAGCATGGCCTGGTGAATCCCTCATGTGCAGCTCTCCGTTGGATGCTCAGACCTCTTCTTGCCATGACCCAGTTCTGTGTTTCCTAATGACCCTCTTCTGTGTACTTCTCTTTGGGCCACACCTGTGATGTGACTTAGAGAAACCTGGTTACAGACGCAATTGCTAACATTTAGGCTGTAAATGACAATATTTTCTCTTGCTCTGCTTATTTTTTTTCTTTGTATTTGCAAAAAACCTACAATTGCCTTCTTCCATGTGCTTCTGAAGCCCCCCTTTTGGGTCCAGGCCCATGCCTGGGAGCCCACCCTGGCATAGCCGTGTCCTCACAAGCTTTGGCAAAGGGGTGACTGATTGAGAGGCAGATGCCACAGTGTCTATCTAGACTGATGTGACTCTACCAGGAATGAGTTTATTAGTCATTCTATTATTTTCCTCATTAATTTTTAGCAAATAGGGATATAAAAGGAAATGGACCCATAAATTTTAAAAACTATAGAAAAAAATCAATTGCATTTATATTGTCTCTTTGTTTCTGAGTTAAAATGACAGATTCTTCTATATCTCTTACCCAAGATAATTTCCCCACAAACCTTTTTCTTTCCATATGGAATTGGTCTTCTAACACAGCCAGCACTTGTTCATATTTAACATTTATACATCCATAAAACTATTGACATAATATTTCTGCTTCAATGCTCCTTTTATCACATGCAAGCAATGCTAAATTGCTAAAAATCTACGTACTGTCTTGGGCATTTTACAACCATTCACTGATGAGAATGTGAGTTTTACTTATAAAGGCAGTCTTGGTTTGGTATATGTGTTTTATTTTATTTTATTTTATTTTATTTTATTTTATTTTATTTTATTTTATTTTGATATTTCAAGAAAAGGACTTTTTGCTGAGCTCTGATATCCCCCAAACCTAGGTCTAGGGACACATGTGAGCCCCACTCTGTCCCACCTTCTCAGTGTTTTGTGATTTGCTGTCCACATACGATTTCCTATTGATTTTCTTCGATTCCTCTGGGATCAGCCTCCTGTTTCAAGGACAAGTCTGGGGGAGGGGCATCAGACACATTCACCCAAGACATTAACAAGAAAAACATATGAATAAAAACACTGCCAATCAGCATAATGACTCCCTCCCAGAGAGATCTGAGACATTACAGTGCTGAAGTCCAGGGAAACCGCATCGAGATGATTGCTTTGGGAAATGAACCTGATCTCTGGGGGAATGCCAGCAGAATGAAAAATAAAGGCAAGGATACCAGGTTGATAGAAGCTAGGGAATAGATCTCTGGGGCTGTACAATGACTCCACATATGGACAGCTTCGTCTTCCCCTAAAGAAGCTGCCTTGGAGACAGCATGCTTTATAGGATTCTGGAGAATACTAACAAATTGCTCCATAAATTAAATGTGGCTTCTGTAATTTGCTCAATTCTCTGAAAAATTAGGACATTGGCACTGATTTTAGAAATCTCAGGGCTCTCAATATGATCTATAAGTTCTTTAGTTTTACAGTCTTTGGTAGTTATTTTCATTTTTCTGATTATTTTGACAATAGAAGAAGTGAATGACATTTTGAAAAATAACATCTATTTTTCAGCAAGGTAGACAGACCTCTTACATACTGACAAGGAAACAACTGACAGAAAAATCCAGTTTTTCACAAACAGATTCATTTCAGAGGAAGGCATGCTTAAGAAACACAGAAATCATAATGTTGATGCAACTGAATCGACTCTCCATTTGCACTGACTGCACCAGTTTGCATTCCCACCAATAGTGGAAGAGGATTCCCCCTTTCTCTATATCCTCATCATATTTGTTGTTTCCTGAGTTGTTAATTTTAGCCATCCTGACCAGTGTGAGGTGGCATCTCATCATAGCTTTGATTTGTATTTCCCTGATGCTGAGTGATGTTAATCATTTTTTCATGTGTCTGTTGGCCATTTGTATATCTTCTTTGGAGAAATGTCCGTTCATGTCTTCTGTTTATTTCTTGCCTACATTTTGTAGTATTCATGTCTCTGCTTCACAAAACAATTTCAAGGGCAATTTTCAAAACAGAAATGGAATAATATTATACATTTAAGGCTTCACATTGGATGAGAACGTGAGAATGGAAAATTCTCTAGTTATTCCCAATTTTTCCTACTTTATAAAAAACAGAATATGTGTTAGCTTATTCACAGAGCAGTGTCAACTTTTCTCTAACTATAGGGAAAAGACAACATTTTTACCTTCTTATTTTCCTGAGATTTCTTTCAGCAGCATTTAGGGAGACTTTGATTTTCAAGGACATGAGCTGGCATTCCATTATTTTTATCCCCAAGAAAGAGGAGGGAAAAATCTTGAGATGCTTAAAACCTACAGTATAGATAGGGAAAAAAATGCTGCTATTATGCCTTCTCGAAAATAATATTTCTGGATCAAAGGGTATGGAATGTGTTTAAAGGCCTTTGCCTCAGAAGACCAAATTATCTTCCAAAATCATTACATCAACTTCCATTGCCATCAGCCATGAGTTCCCATTTCATTGCACCATGACTTTTTAAAAACATCTTTTAGGTGATCCCTGGGTGGCTCAGTGGTTTAGCATCTGCCTTTGGCCCAGGGCATGATCCTGGAGTCCTGGGATCGAGTCCTTCATCAGGCTCCCTGCGAGGAGCCTGCTTCTCCCTCTGCCTGTGTCTCTGCCTCTCTTTCTCTGTGTCTTTCATGGATAAATAGATAAAATCTTTAAAAAAAATCTTTTAAATACCTGTACTGATTTCTAGCTAAATAATACTGCCCACTTCCAAAAATATACTGTTTGAGCTGATATAGATAAGCAAAGAAACACACTTTGGTTGAAATATTAAATTGTATTTAACTTTGAAAGACATTGGGTACTGGCTCCTCTCTGTAGTTTTCACATCCTGATTAGATTTGGCCCAGGTCATTTTGAGAGTTGGTCTCTGATGAGCAAAACCAAGATGTAAAGGTTGGTAGAGTTATTGCAGAAAAAAATCCAATACAACAACTATGGGTTATAAATTGGCTAAGGAAAAAGCCCCAAGGACATTGTTCTTGCACTCGATGCTGTGGGTAATGCAAACTCTGCAGAACTTTCCCACATTGCCTTCCCATTGTCACCATGCATGTATTGGCCAGAATGAGGTGCATCACTCATGTCTGCTGTAATTGTAGCAGTCAGCTTGATCGATTTGCTCTTCTTAGGCGATAAGGGCACTTTCTACAACTTTGCCATCACTGGACAATGTATGATGGGACAGCCATTGAGCTGTTGAGCTGCTACTGACAAGCCCCTGCCGTCCTGCCAAGGCTAATATTTGACAATGTCAGCACAGGATGTGGAAAAACAAACAAGTCTCCCAGAAGGCATTATAAATCTCCGACTCTTTGGCCTCTGGGATCCATTTTACTGCTAGTAAAAGTCAACAGGAGAAATACATGCTTTGAAGGAAAGCTAAGCATTTCATTTAAATAAATTTAAGTGAAAAATAACAACAAAATTCAGGAGAATTGAATGCCAGTTTCTCCCCCATTCTATTGCCCATTGTCCTGGCTGTTCTGTCTTCAAGGGGACATTACAGAATCTGCACCAAAACTCAATCTTTGTGGAAAGGGAGCATTTTGGCAGATAACGTGCTTCGCTGGAAATGTGACACGATTGTCACCTTGTGTTGGGTATTCTTCCCAAGTCGATGAGAAAAAAGTAAGTGCTACTTTAATGGGGGGGGGAATCAGCTTTTTCAAAAAGAATATTTACATGTAAACAAGCACTGCTCTAATGGTGATTTATGTGAGGAAATTTTAAGGACTGAATAGTTGAAGTATTTGGGGGACTAAATTCAGTGCTTTGGCTTTAAGACACAACCCCACTGAACAATAAAAGTGGTAGTTAAAAGTTGTGATAAAAATGGCAAGTGTGAATTTGGCTTCCACTGATATTTACAAAGCCAAGAGTCAAGTAGGGAGGAAAAAAATAAAAGGTGATGTTACCATTTGTATTGGTACCAATGAAACTCTGAGCTGGCCGAAGGTCTGAGAATGGAAGAGAAACACGAAAGGTTGGAGTGCCATGAGGATGGAGACTGTTTTGTTCTGAACTGTATCAATAATTTCTTTCCATCTAGAGCACTGCAGGGGCCCTGAGGCTACTCAGTGATTTACTAGGTGAATGGGTGAAACGAATGAATGAGTAGGGCCTGGTATTGGTAGGTACCGGAAAAGCAAGGTTGCCATAGGAAATATTAAGTCTTCAAAATCCACACTTGAAGGATGACAGGCAAGAGCCAACCAGAGATGGCCTCATGGAGGGGCATGGGCTGGATGTGATAATTAACTGTGAGAATCCCTTGACCCACCTGCAATATTTCCCTGTTCTAGTAAAGATCCATAGCAATATAGATATACCCAACACATAGTTCTATGTATCTCAACTTTATAAGATAAAGAATATTGTGTCAAGAAATTTAAAAATATATAAATTATATGTTGAGTCTATAGATATTTGTCAATATTTAAATCAATTACCAAGTAAGTAAATATAAATATGTAGGGGCACACAATGCATGGGAAACTTGTGGTCTTTTATATCAATTGAATTACTGGTCATAAACATTAGGCATTCACTTTAGTATTGTTTTTAACAATATTAAATAGCCTAACTTTTGGATTGTTGACCTGCAAAACCATCCCCTAAAATAACCAAATTAACCTGGTAACTAAACTATGGAAGCAAGCAGGATCAACTTGTTTCTCTCAGTTAAAGGAAAGAACAAACAGCCTTAGCTAGTTCAGTGTTTTGATTCTATTAACTGGGGAAGTCCAGTTGCTGAGCAACTATTTTTAGAAATAGGATAGTCTAGTGATGTATTCTTGTGTTACTTTCTTTTCTGGGCAATACAGAGGGCCTGTTCCAACCTATAGCCCATAAGTGGAGCCTATAGTTCTATTTGCCCATAAGCTACTTGAGACCACGGGTGCACCCTTTTGAGCCAGATTATCCAACAGGATGTTCCTCAAATGAATAAAATTCCCCTCTTGAAACACAATAAAAGAAATACAAAAATGTGAATGTCCCAATATTTTCAGTTTCCTCAAGACCATAATATGAATATATTCATATATTGCTTCAAAAAGAAATCAGTGTGCACATTTCTCAAGACTTCCAACCCTTTTTCTTTGGACATTCCACTGTTATCATTGTCAGAAAAATATCACTGAGCTTCTGTTACTCCCCAATAGGAATTGATTTATTTCTAACAATTTTTCTCCCTGAAAAAGTGGCTTGTTACTGGTCTCATGTTTGCGTATACCCGAGTGCACATTGCTTATGCAGATATCTGGGGTCAGACAATCTTCCAACAACGTATATTCTCTATGACTGACAGATCAAATAATTATCTCTGGAGATCTGAATTTTAATGCTAACAATGGGGGTTATGAGAACTTTACCTGGAGTGCCCTTGGGCTATTTCTTTAGGAATTATGGTGTAGATTTAACTAACTGTGCTTCAAGAAATAACCCTATAGGCATGTTAGTCCCCCCAAAATGTTCATATCCAATTGGAATATTCTGTAATTAAAGTGGAATTTGCAAAACTAGAATAAGAAATTCTGAAATAAATAAAAGTTAGCATACCTTGAACCATCTTGGCAGAATGTAAACCAGCCTACTGGCACTGACAATTTAGTACGCTTAACAGAATCCTAAAATGAGGCTAGGTTTACGAGGTTTGATTCTATTTTTAAGCCAAAGAGGACTATGAGGTTTTAAAGAGAAGGACAAATCTCCCTGAAGCGACGGCAGTAACTTTCCACATCTTGCTATTCCAAATTGATGGCTGAATCCCAACTGCCTCAAGGCAGAAAAAAAAATTCTGACCGTAAAGGAGGAAAGGCTCAAAGCTGGCCTGTACTTCTGGGCTGGCTCGTTGCCAAAGTCAATCTCCCTGCTTGTCAATATTCTAGGTTTTGGTGACTGAGGATGCAGGTGGTCTCCCTGAGAAGAGCTGGAGGATCACTAGAGTCTTCCTCAAAGCGCTTCTGGAAGATTTCTCCAGTAAAAGTGCTGTCACTTAAGTAAGTGCTGTCACTGGCACAGCCTATAGCAGGAGGCAAAGGGACTACTTTCCCCAAACTTTAGAACATGGATGAGATGCTTCATAAAGAGTTTCAGGTTTTGGAACTGAGAAGAAACAAAGGCTTGTGCTCTATTCAAAACTCAAGATGTGTAGGAGTGACTCAGTCAGTTAAGCATCCCTCTTGATTTTGGCTCAGGTCTTGATCTCAGGGTTGTGGGATGGAGCCCAGTGTGGAGCTTGGCGCTCCACATGGAGTCTGCTTGTCCCTCTCCCTCTGCTCCCCTCCCCACCAACTCTGCTCAGACAGACTCTCACTCTCTCAAATAAAATCTCTTTAAAAACAAAACCCAAGATATGGGAAAATAGGTAAGTACATTGGCGTGTTAGCACTGAAAATGAAATAACACAAAACAAGGATGAGCTAGCCTTTGTAGGATACTCCTTCACTCTTGCGAATGCCTGTGAGGCCGGCAAGTGGTCACAGAACTTCTAAAAATGCCTCTCTTGGGGAATCCTGGGTGGCTCAGCGGTTTAGCGCCAGCTTTCGACCCAAGGCGTGATCCTGGAGTCCCGAGATCGAGTCCCACATCAGACTCCCTTGTATGGAGCCTGCTTCTCCCTCTGTCTGTGTCTCTGCCTCTCTTTCTCTCTGTGTCTCTCATGAATAAATAAAATCTTTTAAAAAATTGCCTCTCATATATAAGAAAGTTGATCTGTACTTATCTATAAGATACATCTAATTTCTTACCAGCTAACATCCTTAATGAATCTTTGCCAAGATTTTTGTGCAATCTAGGTGGGCATAGAAATGTCAGGTCATCTGTGGTGGTCAGAGCAGAAGTATAGTACCTCTATTTTAATTAAGACTCTGGACTTATTTTGGAGCCCAGTGACCTGGTGGACTGCCAACTTTGAGATGCTGCAGAATCCCAGAGGGTGCGGGATACAGGACCTGGGAAACAGGCTCCTTTTGTCTTGTAAAGAATCTACGGTTAAAATTGCAGGTGTAGAATAAGTAGCATAGAATTTTCTCAAATTTTAAGTATTTACTCTAGCTGAATGATGAGTGGAGCATGTGAGTAACAATGAATGGAGATTGAGGGACAGAAAGATGATAGACAGATAGATGGATGGATAGATGATTGATAGATAGATAGATAGATAGATAGATAGATAGATAGATAATAGATAAATAGATGATAGATAAAAGATAGAGATATCTATAAGGATATATATACCCCGTTATGTTTCTCTGGAGAACCCTAACTGATGATACAAGCAGTTTAACACCTAAGCACATTGATTACATTGGAACCCCCTCACCTACAGAGTTGCAGAAAATGTAAGCATGCTGCTCAGTCTCTGCAGCAGCATCTCCACCTGTACAACAGAGGTAACATTAGCATCTATCATGTAATTTTTTATGAAGATTAAATAAATTTATACACTTAAAATGCTTAGGACAGAGGCAGGCCTATAGTAAACATTTAATAGCTCTCAGATATCCGTATTTGTGTTGATAAATGCTGTTGCCTATTATAATCTTGCAAGAGCAACCTATGATGTTGAGTTTCCTGTGAAATAAGATGGATCTCCTCAAGCAATCTGCTTCAGGGAACCTTAGCAAGATCCAATACTTCTAAGACTGACAATTTGTGTAGGAATCAATTTAGCAGCTGGTCCCAGTGTTTGTTTAATCTGCTGGGAAAAATTTTTGGTTGTGGACATCCTGCAGATTGGAATACCTGCGCAGACACACGATGATGGTGGTGGCCATTTTACAATGGGCCCAAGAGCCGTGATACCATTTTGAGAAGTTGGCCACGATTTAAAAAGTTGTTACTTTGGCATTCTCCACCACATGACAATGATCCCTGCTTCCTCCCACATCATTGGACATTCAGGGGGGAACCACTTGCCTTTGACAGTTTATGCTGGATCGTAGTATATGGTCCATATTTCTATTCCACAATGCCAGATATGCTTTGGAATGAGGCTTTCTTTCTTTTTTCTTTCTTTTTTTTTTACTTTATAAAAGTTACACATGTTTACTTTAGAAATTTTATGAAAATTTAGTAAATGTAGGAATTTGCAGGGAGAGATATAATTAAAAATTCCAGTCTTTTTCTGTACTTATTTTAAAGCACGATTTTATGGTGTTTCCTGGCAAGTATATTTTAATTTCTTAAGATATTATGTCTTTACTTGTGGACAGAGAGCTTGAGTGGGGAGCAGGGAGTAAAGGGAGCCTGGCATGGAGCTTGATCCCAGCACTCTGGGATCATGACCTAAGCCTGAGGCAGACATTTAACCATCTGAGCCAAACAGGCACCCCTAGTATATTTTAATTTAAATATCATATCAGCTCTCCTGATTATGAGTAATATAGATTCCCTGTAAAAAAAATGAAGAAAGTGTAGAAAAAAATCATCAAAAATTACTTGGAAGCTCATAACAATAGAAAACCTAAATTGAAGTGGGTAGAGAGTGTTATTATTCCCATGTATTTTAAAATTTTGAGATCATAATCAATATAGTGAATATGAGGAAGATTATCCCAGAATGAAACAGATTGTTGATGAGACGAAGGGAAGGATTGTGTCAGACATTAAGTCCTTTAAATCTCTGAAAAAACATATTTATTCAACCCAGTACATTTGTCATTTATATCTGTGCTCCTTGCCTCTGTTGTCATTGTTTGGGTTACTTCTGCGAAAACAATTTATAATTTGCAGCTTGGATAAGCCCTCCGTGTCTTCCATTTCTGCCACTTTCTCCGTCATTATATATATTTTCTTTTGAGGTTCCTGTGCATATAGGATGGCTTGCCACGCTGACTTCCTCAGCCCTGCACTAACACCTCCAGCAGACATTGCTGCTTCAGTCCATCTGAATTGCTGCTGAGCTTCTAGTTTGCCTGCAGCCCTCTCTTCTGCCACAATTCTGACTGCCTCTTCATCTCTGCCAGCTTGCTCCTTTTTTTTTAAAGAAAAAATTTATTTATTCATGAGAGACACAGAAAGAGAGAGGCAGAGACATAGGCAGATGGAGAAGCAAGCTCCATGCACGGAGCCCGATGTGGGACTCGATCCTGGAACTCCAGGATCACGCTCTGAGCCAAAGGTAGATGCTCAACTGCTGAGCCACCCAGGTGTCCCCAGTTTGCTCCTTTTGACGAAAGACAGATCACTTTGGATCTTAGTGAGTCCACCCCCCACATTTCTAAATTATCATCTATTTATGTGGTTAATTTTTTTCAGAGACATGCTCTTTCTCTGAATTTTCATAATGATGCTCCCATTTCTTTTATTTCTTGCAGTGTTCATTTTTATATGTTCTATTTTTTGCAGTATTTTTTCATAAGTTCTATTTTCCCCCTGATTAGTGTCTGACTCTCCTACACTCCAGAGTCTGAACAGATGAAGCCCATTATAATCTGCAGCACCATTGCCACCAGGATTCTTTCTGTTCTTATTCCCACCTACACTGTGGGGACTAAGTCTCTGAGATGCAATGTGCTACCTTTTGTCTTTTTTGTGCCATTGTCTGCAAGCCTATTCCTGGGGCAGTGTCACTTCCAGGTGAGTATTGGCAATGGCGGAAATCAGAAGCTCAACAGCTTGTTGAATCAACAGTCAAGATGAAGAGAGACAACTAAATTTTTTTTGATTGATAAAGATCTTGTTTTTCTAAACTTTGGAGCACAGAGGGCTCAAAGTGCTTCATGTTATAGAATTAAAAAGAATAAAATCAGCCATAAAAAAGAATGAGATTTTGCCAATTGCAATGACATGGATAGAGCTAGAGTATTATGCTAAGTGAAATAAGTTGGTGAGGGAAAGACAAACGCCATATGATTTCATTCATATGTGGAATTTAGGAAACAAAATAAAGGAGCAAAGGGAGAAAAACTAGAGACAAACCAGGAAACAGACTCTTAACTACGGAAAACACACTGATGGTTACCAGAGGGGAGGGGATGGGGGATGGGTAAAATACGTGATGAGTATTAAGGAAGGCACCTGTCATGATGAACACTGGTTGTCATATGGAAGCATTAGATCACTCTACTGTACACCCAAGGCTAATATTACACTGTATGTTAACCAACTGGAATTTAAACAAACACTTACAAAATAAAAATTAAAATGATAGACCCACATTTTAAAATTTAACCAAAAGAATTTTTAACACCAAGGACACAGTTGTTAATAGAAATGTCTTTGAAATATTGAAAAATAATGAGAAACTCTTGACACAATGGCTTGATAATAAAATACTGTCAGCTGATTATTGCTTTTGTTTTGTAGATCACTGTGATTAGCTTTCTATTATGCTGTAACAAATTATCACAAACTTCGTGGTCTAAAATATAAAATTATTATCTTTCAGATCTTTAAGTTAGAAGTCTCTAGGATCTCACTGGTCTAAAATCTCATTATGGACTGGACTGTGCTCCTTTCTGAACACTTTCTCTGGAGAAGAACTCATTTGCTTGCCTCTTCCAGCTTGAAGAGGCCACCTGGGTTTGTTGGCTCTTTGGCCCTTTCCTCTGTCCTCAAATCCAGCTCCTGGATCCTTCTTAGTCACCAATTTTATGAACCCATGTGAATACATTGGCTCCACCCATATAATCAAGGAAAATCCTTCATCTCAAAGTCCCTAATCTTAATCACATTTGCAAAATCCCTTTGCAAAGGTAAAGTAACATATTTTTAGAACGGGGATTAGGGCATTAACAAGGATGGAGGCCATTGTTGTGATCACAGAGTACAGCTAGAAAACGCCACCATAAGAACTGACAGTGAGGGATACCTGGGCAGCTCAGCAGTTGAGCATCTGCCTTCGGCTCGGGCATGACCTGGAATCTAGGATTGTGTCCCACATTGGGCTCCCTGCATGAAGCCTGCTTCTCCCTCTGCCTATGTCTCTGCCCCTCTCTCTCCCTGTCTCTCATGAATAAATAAATAAATCTTTATTTTAAAAAAAAGAATTGACAGTGAAATTGAAGGGTAAAGGATTTCCATCAGATTTGTGATTATTTTGTGTTTTATCATAAAAGAGAGCAATTTGCAGAAAATTCCCACAGTGGTCATTCTGCAAACTTTAACCTTGAGTTGATGATGTTTGCTTACTAGTTTACTGTTGAAAATTGTACTTTTTTTCACAATAATGAAATCATTTTGTAGAGGTATGATTGATGTATAAAAGTTGTATATATTTAATATGTATAAGTTGATGAGTTTGGGGATTAGTGCACATCCATGAAGCCATCACCACCAACATGGGCATAAATATATCCATCACCTCCCAAAGTTTCTTCCCACCCCCTGTATTATTATTATGATTTGTGTGTGGGTGTGGTAAGCACACTTAACATAGGGTCTACCCTCAGCAAATTTTAAGTATACAATACAGTATTGTTAGCCACAGGCACTAAACAGTAGAGTAGATCTCTACAACTTATTTATATCTTGTAAGTGAAACTTTATACCCTTTGGCCAACATCTCCCCATTTCCCCCTCCCTTCGGCCTCAGGCAACCACCTCTCTGCTCTTTGTTTCTATTAATCTTATGTCCTATTAATCAGTACTCAGTACTTTTTGTGTATTAAAATGTGCCTGATAACATTTTATAATGATATCTATAATGCATTATATGAAAATGAGTATATAATAAAAGTGAAAAAAAGCAGGTAATTCAAGGGTGTATCTGGTATATCCCCTTGTCAAACATATAATGTATGAATGTTCACAAAAGAAATTTAGAAATACATCCTCCCAAATCTTTAATGGTAGCCTCTGGAAGGGGAGTTATAGGTGATTTTATGCTCCTCTTTTCCTTAATCTCCAATTATATTTGATGACTAGTATGAAAAAATATTAGCATAATAGTCGCCCTTGAAAAAGGTCCCCAAATAAACTTACAAGTGGTATAAGTCGAGAAAAATAATCTAAGGGCAGTTAAAGAACCTCTTGTTCTCTGAGATAACAACAGAAACTTAAAAAATTTTTAAACTTGTTTTATAATTAACATTATTCTAAAATATAAGCTTTGGTACTAGCTGGTGTTTTTAATACAGGAAGTATAAAGAATAAGAGATTGGAATGCTTCCATACATTTTAATACTCCACTAGCATAAATTCAGATATGATGATTCCATGGCATTTTGGGCAACACCTAATGCTGGAGAACTTGTCACTGTGGGTTGCATTTTCTAACCACTAATGGGGTTGACCAGCTCCCTACTCTGTGGGGAAAAACTGTCAGCAGTCTTGTGGAGGAGGAGGGGATGTGAGACTTGTGCATAAAATGGACCTTGTCTCAAGCAGTGGTAACACCAGAGGGGTTGGTATGACCAGGTAGGCAAATTACATATTTCATATCTCCTTTCCTACTGCCAATGTAGCAAAATATTGGAGGGCTTTGAGAGTTTTATTTCCTAGTGATTCTGTGAGAGCAACAACAAAGTAAAAAACAAACAAAAAACAACACACTTTCCTAGTTCCACATCTCAGAAGAAGGCAATTATTAATCTAGGTTCTTACTGTACAAATAGAGTAACACACAATACTGACCCATCAGGGCTATAGTCCCATGTAAATCCACACAATGCATGCTGGGAGTTCCTTTCAGAATCACTGAAGAAGTGTGTTAAAAATAGATTCCTGGGCCACTGGCCAGGTTTAATACATCAGAATTTCCAGGTGTGAGGCTCAAGAATTTATAATTTTAACAAGCTCCCTAGACATTTCTTATAAAGCCAACTCAGTGCAATTCCAAAAATAGGTGTTTAGAAGCCACTGTTATCTATCATGATTACTAATTCTTTATCATTGCTTTCTTTTTTTCCTCCCATGGAAAAGTCCACTCAACAACAAGCTCTGTAGCTTTCCCAATATCATAGATCTCAAATCTAACCAATAACACCACTTAGCCACTTTGCTACCATCATGGGTAAAGCAATCTTCATCTCCTAAATGAAGTAGCTTCCTCAAAGCCGTTCCTAGTTTTTCCTCCTACCTGGAATCGTATTATTAACCTAAAATTGGGTAGCATTGCCATACTGACTATTATCATCCACTGGTTCTCACTGTAGTGACAATAAAATATAAATGCATTTCCCAGGCTTGTAATCTTCTCCACCAGTGGTTTTCAAACAGGAGAGAGTTTGTCTCTGAAGAACATTTAGCAATGTCTGGGAACAATTGGGGTTGTCACGATTGGAAAGAGGTGCAACTTGCATGCTACTAAACATCCTACAGCGCATAGGATGGGCTCCACAACAAATAAGTATCTGCTCCATATATCAGTAGTGCTGGAAGTGAAAAGTCTGCCTCAACACAACCTGGCTCTTCTACCAACCATGTGCTTATTCACCATTTTACCTCAATTTTTCCATCTGTGGCATTTGCCAAACTCATTTCCACATCAGAAACTTCTTAATGGCTTGTAAGAGAGCCAAGATGGAAGTTCTCTCACCCACGTCAGGTGTTGTATGGGCATGAAATAAGCTTTGAGCGTGCTGAGCCACTGGGATATAGGGGCTTTTTGTCCCACAGTACATACTGTCTTTTTTTTTTTTTTTAGTACATATTGTCTAATCTGACTCATACACATATCTCCTCAAATCAAAATATACTTTTCTGACATGGCTTTCAATGGTGGTACTATTTTCCACCTAGGCTATACCACGATTTTAATTGCTTCCATTGTAAGAAGAGTTTGCTTTAATTAAAAAGAAATGTGACCAACATAAGCAAAACAAATGAATAAACAAAAATATACTGGAACTAATAAACTATTATAAGAAGGCTATTCTGTGCTCTGTGGGATATTTACTAGCATCCCTCATCTCTACACACCAGATGCCAGCTGCAACCTCTCTTCCAGTTCTGATAACCAAAAATGTCTCCAGATGTCCCCTAGAGACAAGCTCTCTCTCTATATATATTTTTCATGCATATATATGTATATATGTAGAGAGAAAAGTATATATAAATATATATGTGAAATATATATGTGAAAAAAATATAAATATATATTTTTTCATTACCACTCCCTAAAATAAAATATTTAAGTATAAATCTAGTAAAATATGTACAAGAGGAATATGTATATGAAGAAAACTACAAAACTCTAATGAAAGACTCCAAAGGAGAACTAAATAAAGAGATAGTCTGTTTGTGGGTAGGAAGATTTAATATTGTCAAAATGTCAGTTCTTCCTAATGTGATCTATAGATTCAATGCAATTCTTAACAAAATGCAAGCAAGTGGTCTTGTGAATATAGACAAACTGATTCTGAAATTATATGGAAAATCAAAAGACCCAGAACAGTCAACACAATATTAAAAAAGAACAAAGTCAGAGGAGTGACACTACCTGACTTCAACTCTTACTATGAAGTTACAATAATTAAGACAACGGCATGAGAATAGACAAATAGATCAATGGAACAGAATAGAGTTCAGAAATAGACCCACACAAATACAGTCAACTCATCTTTGACAAAGAAGCAGAAGTAATACAAAGGAGTGAGGACAGATTTTCCAACAAATGATGCTGAAACAGCTGGACACCCACATGTGAAAAAATAATCTAGACCCAAACCTTACACCCTTTACAATAATTAACTCAAAATGGATCAGAGATTTAAATGTAAAATGCAAAACTATAAAACTAGAATATAACACAGAAGAAAACCTAGGTGAGCTTGGTCATAGAAATAACTTTGTAAATAAAACAGAAAAGGTGTGATTCATGAAGGAAAGAATTGATAAGCTGGACATCATTAAAATTAAAAACTTTTTCCCTGAGAAAGATAATTTCATAAATGAGGAGAAGATATGCCACAGATTTGGAGAAAACATCTGCAAAAAATAACATCTGATAAAGGACTGTTATCCAAAATATACAAAAAGCTCTTAAAACTCAACAATAAGAAAACAATCTGATTAAAAATGGGCCAAAGAACTTAACAGATACCTCACCAAATAAGATACACAGATGGCAGATAAGCATATGAAATGATGCTCGACATCATATGTCATCAAGGAAATGCAAATAAAGCAACAATGAGGTACCATTACACACCTATTAGAATGGCCAAAATCCAAAACCCTGACAGCACCAAATGCTGACAAGGATATGGAACAACAGGGATGCTCATTCATTGCTAATGGGAATGCAACATGGTGTAGCTACTCTGGGAGACAGTTTGAATAGCTTCTTACAAAACTACACATTCTTTCCATGCCATCCAGCAATCATACTCCTCTATACTTCCCAAATGCATAGTGAAATCTTATGTCTACACAAAAAAACTGTGAACAGGTGTTCTTGTCATCTTTATTTACAACTGAAAGCTTGGAAGCAAACAAGATGTCCTTCAGTAGGTGAAGGGATAAACCGTGGTCCATCCAGACAATAAAATATTATTCATTGCTAAAAAGAAATGAGATGTCAAGCCATAAAAAGATGCAGAAGAACCTCAAATGCATATTACTAAGTGAAAGAACACAATCTAAAAAGGCCACATACAGTAAGATTCCAACTACATGATAGTCTGGAAAAGGCAAAATATGCAAACAGCAAAAAGATCAGTGTTTTCCAGGGGTTGAGGGGCTGGAGAGATCAATAGGACACAGAGGATTTTTAGGGCAGTGAAAATATACTGTGTGTGATACTATAATGATGGATACAAGTCATTACATGTTTGTCCAAAACCATAGCATGTAGGATACCAGAATGAACCCTGATGTGAGCTATGGATTCTTTTTTTTTTAAAGATTTTTTTAATTTATTTATGATAGTCACAGAGGGAGAAGCAGGCTCCATGCGGGGAGCCCGACGTGGGATTCGATCCCGGGTCTCCAAGATCGCACCCTGGGCCAAAGGCAGGCGCCAAACCGCTGCGCCACCCAGGGATCCCTGAGCTATGGATTCTAAGTGATTATGATGTGTTAATGTAGGTTCATCAGTTGTAACAAATGTACCACTTTGGGGGATGCTGATAAAGGAGGAGGCTGTGATGTGTAGGGGAGGGAGATATGAGAACTCTCTGAGCCTTCCACTCAATTTTGCTATGAACCAAAACTGCTCTTAAAAAATAAGGTCTTAAAAAAATGTCCAAAAAAAAATCACATTTTCTGCCTGTATGATCTCTGCAGAGTTAAGACATGTTTTCTTTGTTTCCCAGGTCTGACAGGGGGTTTCTGATCCTGATCTTCTGAGATTTAGCAAACAACCCCCCATTGTCTTAAAATGTTTGAACATGAGATGAAAAAATGGCTCCTGATCTGCCTGTAGTAAAATTTCTTCACCTTTCTCATCCAGAATTGTAAAGAGGTATTGGCACTTGTTTCAGGGGTGACTGAGGTTAACTATCCCGTCTGCCCACAGCAGTGCCATGCCCAGCAGGCTCCCTGTGAGTCTGGAAGCTTGTGGTGGCCGTGGTCTGGTGTGGGCACAGATAAGATTCCCAAGGGCTGAGCAATTGTTGGAACAAGGGAAGGCAGCCTGCCCTATTGAGATTTTTTTATTGTGAGAGAAAGAAAGAGAAGAAAACTCAAACAACAGAGGGTAAGGAGAAAATGCGGTTTGTTTATTAGGGAGATTTCTTTCTTTTTTTTTTTTTTTTGAGATTTTATTTATTCATAAGAGACACAGAGAGAGAGGCAGAGACACAGGCAGGGGGAGAAGCAGGGTCCTTTTAGGGAGCCTGATGCAGAACTCAATCCCAGGACCCCACGATCATGACCTGAGCTGAAGGCAGACGCTCAAACATTGAGCTATCCAGGTGTCCCAAATTAGGGAGATTTCAATTTAGTTTCAGGGCTCTCTGAGAGAAACTCTGTCACTTGGCTTAGATATTGACATTTGTACCCAGTTTATGAAAACTTGAGGTTTTTTGCTCTTGTCCCGGAAGCATGGAAGGCATCAAGATCCAGTGTAGCAAAAATGACACAAATTTTTCTAACACTATGCTGCCATCTTGGTGATCCACAAGACACCAACAGGGAAAGTTTTTGAGGCCAGATTCAAAGCAGAACCTTGTATCCAAATCCCTGTGCTTTGCCTCTTATATGACAGTAACTCATCTGCAATACTACACGAGGTCAGATAGCTTTATAAAGCGACATAGTTCAGTTAAAATCATCATTAAGGGGCATGTGGGTGGCTCAGTTGGTTGGTTGAGCATTTATCTCTTGGTTTTGGCTCAGGTCATGATCTCAGGGTCCTGGCATCAAACCCTGAGTTGTGCTCTGCACTTAAGGGGGAGTCAGCTTGAGGATTCTCTCTCCTTCTTCCCCGACGCCCCCATCCCATGCTCTCTCTCTATAAATAAATAATTAGTTAATCTTTAAAAAAAAAAAGAACATAAAAATAAAATCCTCAGCAAGACAAAGATACACTTTCGAACCTTTTTGTTTGCTGTAAATAGAACTTTATCTAGGCCATTCCAGGAAACTATAAACTGTAGTTCCCTTGCTCTTGAATAAAGCAGTTGAACCTGGGTGGCTGTGTTGTTTTTAGAGGAGAAAACTGGAGAAATCTAGAAGATTCAGCCATGGCAAGCTTAAAACTTTGGCAAAAACAGAAGTATAATTTGCAATTACACTTACAGAACTCTAAAATATGCAGAAATCTAAAATTCAGAGATTTTCAAATTTTCTCCCAAAAGAATTACAAGATGCTTTGGGCCTCTGTCATGTCTATTGCCATGTACGATAAATTTTATCATCTTGGCTTGGTGATTTGATAGAAAGAGAGCAAATGAATCAAACTAATGTGGGGTTTGGGAGTATTCCACTGGCCACCTATCTGAGTGTCCTGCAGTCATTTTATTTGGCAACATTGTAGAATCCTAATGAGATATGAAGAAAGCAAGCCCAGAAAGCAAATGAATTTCCATATTGGCAGGGACTGAGAAAAGTCAGCTGAAAGGATGTCACAAAGCCTGCAAGCCTCACTGGGGGTTTTCCTGACACAGCAACTTACAATGTCCTTATATTAAAGCATTTCATTGCACACTATTAGAAAGCTGGCATTGAGGCAGGTACAATAAAATGGAGAACTGAGTCTGACACAGGACAGAGTTTGCAGGGAATCAGCAACTTTGTGATACCCCTGGAGCTTCTCCTGGCCGTAAGCATCCTCTTGATGGTCAAGCCCAGGGCACTCATGCTCACAGACCCAGTTAGCTTGCCAATGATCAAGCATGACTCTTCCACTGGGGATGCTAAAGGGACAATAGTATATTTAGAGCATATTTGAGGGGGCACCTGGGTGGCTCAGTAGGTAGCTCTTGATTTGGCTCAGGTCATGATCTCAGAGTCCTGAGATTAGCCCCTCATCAGGCTCTGCACTGGGTATGGAGCCTGCTTAAGGGTTTCTCTCTCTCTCTCTCTCTCTCTTCCTCTGCCCCTCCCTGCTCACCTTCTCTCTCTCTCTCTCTCAAAAAACAAAACAAAACAAACAAACAAAAAAAGATAATAATAACATTTTTTAAAATGGAGTATATTTGGAGTATATGCCAGAAAAATCAGACTGCAGCTGCCAATAGTATCTGGTATGGAGCATGCAAATGACATACAAAGTCCCTGGAAATCACCACTCATTGCCACAACCCCACATTCTGCCCTCTTATAACCACCCCTGAGAATCAGAGCCGCACGTCCACCCTGCCAGACCCAGATCCTGTAAGTCAGGGCATCAGTACTCCTCCTTCTTGGAGCATGCGCTTTCTCTTTGCAGTAAAGCTGCTTCTGCTGTACCTGACGCTGGTCCTTGAATTCTTTCTTGCGAGCAAGTCAAGAACCTGGCACCTGACACGACCACTGGTTGGGATCTGAGGCCCAAGAACTTCCCAGCCTCCATCATCAGCCTAGTACATCTTCTAGAGTGGAAGAGTCAATGTGACAGCAGAGGTACCAATGTAATAAACGTGATTAGTTCACATCAAAACATTTTGTTTTGTTTGATGGTCTTAAATGTTCAGGAAGAAAAGGGTTGGACAATATAGAATGACCTTTTGTAAAACAAAGTAACCATTGCATATTGGTTGAGAGAGGTGTATAACAAGGAAAATAGGTAATGGCCTCATTTCAGGAACAAAGGACAATAAATGTTTTTTTACAGAGCTCATAAAAACTAAAATAGCACAGATAGATAGCCTGTACATAGACAGATGTTATGATTTATGTTGGTATTTTGTTTTTCTGGCTAGGGACAAAATAGCTCACATTTTTCATGCCACGTCCAGATGAAGCTTCAAATCCCTCAAAATATGCCTTTGAACAAATCAGCACAAATTTGTGTTGCCTCCCATGGTCAGCCTGAATTTGCAAATATTGCATTTTATGATACCCTGTGGTCACTGCAAATTGCCCATCATTAACCTTCCTTACTGCTAAATCACTAGAATCCCTGAAGGTGATGTCGGAGATGGAGACGTGTAATGAAGTTTGAGTGGAGGGCCAGCATTTTTTCAAGAGGTCCTTTCTTGCAGATTTCTTCCAGGGATTCTAAAGACATCACATTTGAAAATCTCAAATGTGTTACTACGTAACCTACAAGGAAGCACTGCATCCAGAAATAGAGGGAGGATGGGCAGTTTCAGCTGCCCTGTGCTTTCTTCTCTGTGTAAATCCCTGCTGTCTCTACAACACTCATGGGGACAGAGAAGGGGGACATTTCCATCCCCTCTGTGCCTGCGAAAAACATAAAGCTCAGAGGGGACGAATGAGTTGGCAGAGAGCATGATTCATAAATGAGAGCGCAGAAACAAAAAACTATCCCCAACCCCATGTTTTTTCCTCTTGGCTCACTCTATGTCACTAAAAACCCTCTTTAGATTATTCTGTATCTGAGAAAGATAAAGGTTAAAAAAAAAAGAGGGGTTAGCAGGGTCCTTCTGGAATGTTCCAGAGATTGCTACTAGAGAACACCATTGCTGGTATCTAACTGTTGCCAGGAAGGACCACAGAGCAACCTTTTCAAAGTAAACATACCCTATTTCGTATTTGCTTTTCTATCTCTAAACTGCAGAAGGACAATAATGGGGCAAAGTACTTCATTTGCTTCTCTTAGGTGCATCCCCAAAGAAGAGGCTTCATGGAGACACAGCAATGCTCCAAGCTAGTCCCGGGATGCTTCAGCGAGGTGGTCTTTTCCTTGGGGTGGGCCCTGGTGCAGCCCACCCTCACCCCTACCTAGTCACAACCACCTCTGCAGAGCTGGGGGTGGCTGTTTGCGGTGTGGGGCTCAGTCATTCTCCAGATGTGTGATGGAGCAGATTCACAGTGAAATTCTAAAGACAGCCTCAGCTTTGCCGGTGGGACTAGCGTCTTGTTCACGTCATGCAGAGGGGCTGCTTTCCTCCTTCCAGACACTGTGCACAGGTCAGGACTTGGCTGCAATCCGAAGGCACCTACTGTCTGCACGTGTACATCTTCCCATTCAACATTCATCCAAACCTCAACTGAAAAATGCAGTATTCCAAGAAAAGTAGTTACATGATACACAGACCTGGACGCTTGAAAAATGCCTAAAGCACAAGAATTTGGGTGGAGACAAGGTGGATTTTTATTACACTATGTGTGTCAAACCCTTAATTTTAAGACTTTACGGAACTGAATGCTTAAGAACATCAAGATTAAAATTGTGTTAGATAATTCATTTTACCTCCCTGCTGTCTTTTACTCACTTAATATTTTTTATTTTTAGTTTTCTGAATTGATTGGAATATAAAATACATACTTTTTAAGTGCTAATCTGATAACAACCTTTTCCTTCCATCATTTTTAATTTGGGATACATTTTGCTTGCATGTTCACAATGTTCAGGTTAACTTTATAAAAGCATGATGTTAATACTGAGAAAAACACAAAGTATTTTCACAAATAACTGAATTGGTGTTGAGTACAAATAACTGAACTTGAGGAAAAACTAATCAGTCAGGGGTTGTCTGTCCCTAGTGTCTGGGTTCTTGTGGGGGAAAAAGAAAGTTAATTACTCTGTCTAAAATCTTCACTCACTCATCAGATGAAAACATGGTCTGTGGCTACATGGTTTATTCTGGGCTTTTTAGCTAAAACCAGATCCCTCCACCTCCCATCAGCTTCCTTGTTTCATCTCGACACGTGCACACGCAGACATATATGCTTACTTTCCAGTGGATGTGAGAGCCTTTGTGTAGTGGTGCTGTGGGGGTAGCTTAGAAGGCCCTGGCAGGGGCTGGACAGCGGAAGACCACCCAGCTACCTAGACTGGCTGGTGGCCAGCTCCTCTTCTTTATGAGTCCTCACTCCTGGGCCCATCATCACATCGGCCACATTCCAGTCTCTCTCTCTGGCCTTTTCCTTTCTCCCAAGATCCAGGCCACCACTTCCAGTTCATATCCCCTCTGAGTGATTTATGACTTATCAAATCAGACCTTTGTAAGCCTCAACTCTATCCCTGCTGCCAGAGGCCGCTTCTCCAAGATTCCCTCAAATGAGAAATAGCAATGCTAGTCTTTAGGCTTCTTGGTGTTGAAATTATGTTGTTTGTTGAAATGCCTCTCTCCCACTATTGTGCACTAGTGATGGCCAGGAGTGTTTCTTTATGCAGTATACTGTGCAAAACACACTGCCCTACCTATAATGGGTGTTCGTTGTTGAATGAATGAGATTTACCTGTAATGACCACAAAAAGTTGGTCACTCAAAGACATGATTTCAGAAGAAAGTAAGAGTGACAGCAAAATAACCATGCCCATGAGGAATATTTAATTTCTGTAGCTTAAGAATGGGAAACACGGATTTACGTTTGGAGTTTATTTTAAAGACATTGTACAGGTTTTCAGCATGTGGTCATGGCTTATCAATAAAGATTTCTATATATGTCCCTTAAAAGCAATGGTCTACCAATAAGACAGCTCTAAAATGTGCTTCCTTTCTAGGAAGAAATGTAAAATATTACAGAAAATGTAATGTAGAAAATGTAAAATAATACAATTTATATACCACATATTTGCTATGCTTGTGTTTTGGCGCTCATTAGAAGCCATTTGTTTTAATGAGGTACCATTATGATTTGGAGGGGGGCAGTTTGGTTAAAAAAGAAAACCCAAACAATCAACCCAGTGTTTCTTGCCAGGTACCTGCAAGTGGCCTCTTCTCAGGTGATCTGAATGTTTGTTTTGGTTAAGAAATTCAATTTGAGGAAAATGTCAGCATCTGCTTTCCTTGCACAAACTTTTCCCAGAATCAATTTCTAGGTAAGCTTTACAAGATTCATGGAGAAATTTGTTGGATAGAAACAAACTACATCATTGATATTATTTGTTAGGAGTTACATCATTCAGAAGAAGAAAAAGAAAGAAGAAAAAAAAGAAGAAGAAGAAAAAGAGATTTAAAGAAAAGCATGCACAGGACAAAATTCAGGCAGATCGATCCAATGAAATTCTTTTTTCCCCTCATGTTCTGAGGGTCCATTACAACTACGCAGACGGTGTTATACTGAATCCTGTTGGATAAGAAATACTGTGGATACACGCACATATAGCCTTAATCTCCACAGTCAGAGAATGGTACAAGGTGATCTATCTAGTTCAGCTCTTGAATATATTAAGGAAGAGGAAATTGAATTCTGGAAAGATGACATTCAATCAAAAGCTGCTAAGGGGGGACCCTGGTTGAGTGTCAGCCTTTGGCTCAGGTCATGATCCCTGGGTCTCAGTATCTAGTCCCTGCAGGAAGCCTGCTTTTCACCCTGCCGATGTCTCTGCCTCTCTCACGGTGTCTCTCATGAATAAATAAATACAATCTTAAAAAAAAAAAACCTGCTAAGAGAGTCAAGAAGATGGGTGGTCCCCAAACCTGCTCTCTTTAGTAGATCCTTCACTCTCATCTCCCTCAGAAATTGCTGATCACACATCAGTTTCCAGATAACTGACAAAGCCCCTCTTTGGAGGCCGTTTTATGCATAAAAACCCAATATAATGATCCCTTGCTTTGTCAGGACTCTGACATAGCTTTTGCTTCATCCTTCTCAGATGACTCCTTGACAGCACGTCATTTAGGACTGCTGATCCCCTTGCCAGCATCACAGGAGCCAGTTCCCATGGCCAGGGGCACATAAGCTCTGTTGCCCAGAGACTCCTACAGATGGTTCATTATTGGCCTCTAGTAGAGCCTCTGGCATTTGGTGAAGATTCTTTTTGAGGTAAGCCTGATGTAGACATTAAATATTACATTTTGACATGTTTTGGGAAAACCTTCTTCCGTCTGAGTCACAATATGAGAACAGATTGCCTGTTGAATCTACCAGCATTATTAGTATAGATGCCATGATAGTGAAGTAATGTGTGGTTTTCACAGGAGATCAATTACCAAGATATAAATGTTTCTAATAAGGCAAATCCTGTATCCTTCTGGTAGCATCCACTATTGTGCATGGGGGAAGGAGGCAGGTGCAGGTCCTGTGTATTCAGAGGCAAGGCACCTGTGGGCTCCCTTTTGTTGGCCAGGCCAAGTTCCCCCACAGCCCTGATCTTAGAGCCAAATATGGCTCTCTTCTTCAATGACTTTAGAGTTTTTCCCAGTTTGATTTCTTTTTGGATGAGTTTATGGCCATCCACTAAGTCTGAGTTTTGTTAGTATGTCCATTGTTCATAGTTCAGGACTTTTGGGTGTGGCTTTGCTGCCAAAATATGTCAATTTCCTGTGTGTTTTGTGGCACTCTGCTTCAAGTGTGGGTAGCAATAGAGATGACAGTTCTTGTTCCCAGGGACCTGCGCTTGTTAAGAATGGAGATAGGTGTTTTGGATAACCAATCTAGGGGAGCCACAGAGTTACCAACAGGGCACAAAACAGGAGAAGCCAGAGGAGTGGGAATTCCCAGAAGACATTCCTGACCTGTCCAACCACCGTCCTGGAGATGATGATTGAACCATCTGAACAGTTGATGATTGATTGTTCATGATGCTTGATGGTTGGTGATAGTTGATAGTTGGTGATGGTGATGTCAACCAGCAGAAGTGGCAGGTATACCTGGACCAGGTGCTGACAAGGGTAACTGGGTTCCTGCAGACAACCGGTGTGAGCGAAAGGTCACCTATGTAATCCAGCAGACGTCTTCCAGAAAGCAGAGCCTTGTCTATACCTAGATGTAAGACCTTCACTCACTATCATCATACTTCCCCAAGTCACTGTCTACTGTCATGTTTATTTCCTTGGAGGGAGTGATATCTTACCTCCAAGAAGTTTTCCCTGACTGATTTCACCCTACATCAGCCACTTCTTTCCTTTTTATTTGTACTTTTTTTTTTCTCACTCTTCCATGTAAATTTCTCCTGCCCCACTTTGTGTATATTTTCAAGGGTTTCTTTCAGGTTAGGTATATCCTTCCTCCCACATTGAAACCCCCATTGTGCTCAAACTGACATTGTATGTGTTCCAATCTTCCCTAAATTCATTTGATGGTCCTGCCAGGTATTCTTAGGACTCTCATTCAGTGGTGTGGAGTCCCTCCTTGCATTGGCTTCATGGGGAAAGGGGAGTCTGTTTGCTCGTCTCAGTACTACACATAGAGCTCACAGAGCAAGTAAGCAATCAATAGCTTTTTGTGGAATGAATGAGTGAGTGAATGAATGAAAAATATGCAGATTCACTAAACAACACCAGATCTATCACCAGAGGGCACCACTGTGCCACATAAAGCTGACCTAGTGATTTCATACCTTCCCTCTTTTTTTTATAAAGTAATTTATATGCCCAATATGGGACTCAAACCCATGACCCCAAGATCAAGAGTCACATGCTGTACTGACTGATCCAGCCAGGTGCCCCTCATACCTTCCATCTTAACCATCATTGAAAACACAGCTCATCTGACTGACTCCTAACTTTTTAAAATTAAAATGGATTCCATAGCTGATCAAGAAAAGACAGGGGAAAACCTTGTAATGTTTGAGCACTAACATCAGTAGCTTGGTTTTTATTTTCTCCTCATGAGAAATCAATGTATGCTCAGTGTAGACCATTAGGATTAGAGTAGTGCAGAAATTAATTATTTGATAACCCAGAGATAGCAGTGATTAATATTTCACATCTCTGGTGAATTCTTCTTCAATCTTTTTTCTATATCTCTATTCATTTACACTCTTGGTGTCACTCTGCAGAGGCACTTTGGGGTTCTCTTTCCACTTACCATGTGTTCTTCCAAACTGCATATAACTGTGTTAAAATTTTAGATTAAGGCTGACATGTCAATGCATCCATTGTTTAAATTTTGGGGGTTTTCTCAAAGGAATCTGAAAGGTGTGCATGTGTCTTACAGGCTGGAGTCTTCCTTAAAGGAGACTCCCCAAAATCTTGAAGCCAAAGCATCTTATGTAGACCAGCTTGACCAGCCTCAAAGAACAAGCAGCTCCCACCACCTGAAATGCAGAAAGTGTGCAAAATCAGCAAAATGCTAAATTTCTCATCTGTCTAATTTCTGGTTACAGAAATAAATAGTGCTCCCCCTCCCTTCTGCACAGCCTGCACAGTATAGATTATCCATCCTGTGATATCCATCCACTTTCCTAACATGTTTCTGAGGTAACCACTAGTTGTTGAGTAGGAGAGATTGCAAATCCATGGGCACTTTATAGGTAGAACTTTGGCAATGCCCTCCCCTTCCCAGTAGTGGGGAAAACCAGTCTTTTATCCCTCCTCATATTGTTTTGGGAGGTGTTTTTTGTTTGTGCCCACAATTATATAGCCTTGTTTTAAACACTGTCCTATTTTTATAACAATGTTAGACTACATCCCAGAAATACCCATTACAATATTATGTTGGCAGTCCCATTGGGTACATTTTCTACATATTTGGGGAAATGGTTTTGGCCAAGTGATTTCATTTATAGAAAAGGGTCTTCATTAAAATATGACGTAATCTCTTGTATACACTGTGCTGACAAGTTTGGTTTAATTTTTTCCTCTTTTCCTTGGCATTCCTTTCTTTAAAAAAAAAAAAAAGACACTGCTTTTCGTCTTCCAATGTTGCTTTCTTCTTTTACTTTCTTGTTTGAAAACAAAATATCCATTTGACAGCTAAAGGTAATTTCAGTAAAAGAAAATACTAGCAAAGGGAATAAAGAACAAGAAAAGGAGTAGGCTCTTCCAGGTAAGTGTAAAGTTTAAGCAATAAATAATTTATAAGCAAAACACAAAAAGTCAGTAGCAGTAGGTAAGTCCTGGTCATGGTTTTTCAGCTCAGCAGAGGAACCACCTTCTCAGCAGTTGCAGGGAGCATGATATTTCCCCAGCTGAGCAAGAGGCCAACTCAAAGCAGAGAAGTGAAATCATCTCCCCCTGTTGTTTTGGGTTTGCCAACACCTACAGCAAATGCTCCCTTGTGACATTGCCAAGAATAGGACATTAATGGAATTACCACTTAGGAGTGCTGAGTGATATGGCAAAGGAACACGAGTTTTGGTTGAAGCAGCCTCCTATTCCCAGAGAATCTAGGCTCAATTCCATTACCTTCAGTAGGAGTAGAAGTCGAGAAACCCCTTGGCAACATTACCTTAGTTTAATTTTGCTAAGGTTGCTTATAGTTAACCTCTTGGAAAACTGATGCAAAATGGGACTTAATCTCCATGGTTCTGTAAATTTCCTTTTCTGAAGTCTAATCCTGGAAATTAAAGTCAGTCTTAGAAAAAAATAACTTTTGCATGTTCCACTATGAACTTTATTACTCTGGAACAGTTATTTTGTGATTAACATGATCTGTATTCTCCATTTTGATTTAAGATATTAGAAGATATTCTCACTAATGAACAAGTGCTCTGAGGAAGATCTAACAGATGACTGGATGGTGTGGGTGGGCAATGACTCTTTTATTTAGAGAGACTGAGAAGGGCCTCTCAATGTAGATGACATAAGCTATAAGCGTAAATTCTAAGAAAAAAAGCATGATGTAAAGATCTGGGAGGAATTCATCTGAGCAAGAAAGAATAGCAGGTGCAAAGGTCCTAGAGCTGGAAAAGCACCTTATAGGACAGGACATTTGTGTGTGATGGTTCTGAGAAGAGCCTAACTTCAGATCCTCAGAAATTCTGTTCATCATGCAAAACAAAGTAAGCAAAAATATTTCTTTCTAAGAATCCATAAACCTCCGGACTGAAACAGCAAGCATTGACCTGTTGATTCAAGGACAAAGGGCCAGGTGTTCATTTGCTATTAAGACACAGCTGATAGGATTCAGTCTCAAACTGTTTTTGTGAAAGTAGCCCGCCCTCTTTAACATATAGTCTGCTTTCTCTCAGCTCAGCTTTTATAAGGGTTTTGTCATTCAGATTCTATGTGACCCATCATCAGCATGAGGCAACAATGGTACAGAATTTAGCCCTGTTTTCCATGAAAAAAGACACAGGGCCTGAGAGGAACCGCTCACAGGGAGTTAAATGAGCAGCACGAGTGTAGTGCAGGGGATTTGCCCACTCTCCTGGACGAACATGCAAATGCAGAGCAACTGCTATTTTTTAATTCTGTGGAGATGGATGCTCCAAGCCTTAGATTATCCTGAGCAGGGTTAGGAGCACCAGCCAGATTCAATGTCTGACAACTGCTAAGTTCCGGCAGAAAGCAGCTGTCCCCCCATCCACCGTCCTCCCCAAACCCCCAACTCCTACCCCTTTGTACAAGAGCTGGGTGGGGCTGACGGCTTCCTGCTTTGCTGTCTGGCCATTGGCAAGCCCTTGGTCATGGTAGTTCAGAAAAGATAGCCTTTGAAACACCGCCCCTCTGGCCTTTATGGAAAATTGAATGCCTCATATAATTACATATCTTCTTGGGACTCAGAATTGCGCTACAAAGGAACACCTGAGGGCAGCCCATCCATTTGCCTTCCCTGGCCTGTCTGGCATCCCTGATGGCTATGAGATGCGTCTGGGCAGGTGAGAGCCTTGCAAGGGCAGCAAGACCTGGTTTCAAAGCCCTGAAGAAATAATAATTGTCCGTCAGATACTATGCTAGGGATTTTTCACCATCCACAGGGCATATGATACCTCTTACCGGCTCTAGGGAAACTGAACGTGGTCAGACATTCAGGCTGTTTCAATATCTTCTGAATTTTTGCTCCTCCTGCTGCTGTAGTTGAACTTTTAAAGTTCTTGTCTGTGGCACCCATAAGCATTTTACTGCAAAATAGACATCTTGTTCATGTTTATTTGTTCAACAAAGAATCTCCTGGATTCTGAGCACTGTTCAGGGGCTGATGGGGAGTGAAGCCCCTGCAGGCTTCTGTGGAGCCCAGAGAGTTGAGAAGGAGGGCAGCACAGGCCCCACTAACCAAACCTCAGCATGGTAACTGCTTTTGGATGAATGGGAGTGAAATGCCCAGGTGATATTACAGAAGTCAGGCTTGTCGATGCCCCTAATGCATGTCAGTTGGTCTGTTACCAGCTTGCGTCCTGGTCTCTCCAAGCAATAGACACTGACCAGGGCTAAGCAGGAATTCCTAGGCAAGCCTTTTATTGGGCTTATGCTGGAGCACACGGGAGACAGCACAAAGGAAAGGGTCCTTCATGCTGGCTCTCTGAACAATAGCTGGAGAAAGGTTTTTGAAAGACTGAAGCAGGAAAGGAGTGACATCTAAGCATATAGAGGTGGGGAAAGACCCAGCAAGTTGGGTGCCTAGATGCTGGAGGCATGCTTTGTCATGCATCACAAGTCTCATTAGCATGTTAAATATCCACCCACGGAGGTTATTTTTAGTATTATACTAAGGGGGAAAGTCAGTGAAAAGTCAGCTTTGGGGTCCACCTTGCAACAGATGGGTTTGGTTCTGCCTTTGCCAGTCTTTGTAGTCGAGCCCCCTTTGGTAAGCATCCTGCTTCCATGTTCCTGCAAGACATGCTAACTCAAGGTGCCTGGGGTTTCAGCTGTCAAGGAACGCAGGATTTTTGCCGGCCTGGTCGAGGAGACCCGAGTCCAGTCCCTGCTCTGCCTCAAGCCAATGCCTGAGATGCGAGTTTGGAAGCAAAGACAGCTTTATTGTCAGAAGGGCAGCCCAGCGAGAAGGCTGGGAACCTATCTCAAAGCCACCTTGCCCTGTTGAGCCGAGGGACAGCTTCTATGTGTTTGAGAAAAGAAGCGAATACATGAGAAGAGGGTGAAGGGTTCCTTAAAACCTTCAGGGAGGGAGGGCCTTGAAACAATCTGGAGGTATGCTGTCTTCCGGACAGCAAGGCTCCTTCCGGGACTTGGTAAGATCAGGTACATCAGATGACTTTTAGACAAATGTTATGGTTCAGTCCCCAGTAGGTTTCTACAATCAGTGTGTAAACAGAGAGTAGGGGTACAAAAGGCAAAGTTAATGATTGATGGAGCATGCGGTTAAGAGGTACACAACACATAATGAAGTAGGGAACGAAACAGAATGTGGAGCTAAGTTAATAATGCAACTCATACAACCACAGTTCTGCTCATGCTTTCAACACTGGTCCAAGGAAGCAAGTGTCCGTCCGAATGACACGGGATGAGGCAGGTCTCGTGCATTCTGATCCCCCTAAATTCTCAAAGAGAATTGTGATCTCCCCCTTATTTGCAGTTCATGGTCACAGCTGGGCCGGAGGGCAGTGAGTTTAGACAAGAGAATGAATTCAGTTTAATACTCTGCTGCTATTGTTATTAACACATGAGCCTCCATCCCCTGCAGATGTTGATGAACAGAAGGGAAGTTTGCCAGGCCACAGACATCTCTCTAAGGGTTCAAGTTCATCCAACTCCATACCTAGGTCTTTTTCTAACTGTTTATTTTTGTCTTCAAATCATCAACTCTCCATTCTGTTGCCCAAGGATATATGTTTGGGGTTCATGCTTAAATTTAGAGATAGTATCTACGTAGACAAAGTAATTTAAAACAGACTTATAAAGTTTTCCACTACCATAAATTCTTTCCATTACCAAAATTCTTGGCATTTTGAAATTCTTAACACCAGCCTATAATCTTCTATTTTACTCTGAAGATGTTCATAGCAAGAAGAGTTTGACAATAGGTCTGTTGCTAATAGGCATAAGACCTATGGTGATTTTATTTTGATTTTTTCCTTTAGTTTATAGTACAAAATTCTTTTATACTTTGATTCAGTTTAGTGATCCTGTGACACCCTGGCCAGGGTTGTGCCTGCCTTTGATGCACCCAGTCCTCTTGGGGTTTGAGTTCTTTCCTGAGCTCCTGTGGTACTGAGGAGTGGAAAGCGCTATCAAGTCTTGGAATGTAGTATTTTTCTGGAGTGGGGGGTTATAATTACTCTCACAATTGCAAGTAGTGATTGGTGCCTATCCTTCACTCCCCAACATGGCATCCCTGAAATAATGGTGCTACATTTGCTCACAGGTTCAAGGCACTATGCATTATCCTTAGTAGGCAGCTGTTGACAATCTACCTTCAAATAATTCTAAATTAATATCACTTGAGATCACAAAGACATTATCTCACCAATGTGGGTGCTGGATACAGCTGGTTATTACTTCCCTGAAGATAAAATCAAATGGAAATGAAGAATGAGGTGTACAACTAGTATTTCAAATTCCATTAGTCCTAAAATTTGAAGCTCTCTTCTGGGAGATATGACTTCGAAGTTCTTTAAAAACACACTCACATGCTTCCTGAGTCAATAATCAATATTATTGATTTCAGCTACTACTTTTTGTTTTTCTACTCTTTTCCATTAGATTTCAGCTATATTTATAATCTATTGATTGAATTTTATGAAATCCGATTGCTCTCTCCTACAAAAGGTAACAGGCTCTGAGGCTGCAGACGTGGCTTTGTACATCTCGGTTGGTCATCTTATTAACACTTTTTTGGCAGAGCCTCTTACTGTTTTTTTTTTTTCTAAGATTTTATTCATTTATTCATGAGAGACACACAGACAGAGGCAGAGACACAGGCAGAGGGAGAAGCAGGCTCCAGAACATTTGGGATCATGCCCTGAGCCGAAGGCAGACCTCAACCACTGAGCCACCCAGGAGTCCCACCTCTTAGTGTTTTAATTGGCATCACTAATCATTCAAGTTTCAGTGATTTGCACAAAATGTCCTGTGGTTAGTTTTACCTGGTCCTTCTTTATTTCCATTTCAAAGTCTTTTACTTACAGGGACAAAGGATGTCTCCTAGGCAAACCAAACAAGGAGGTGGAATGCTGATAAGGATTGCACCAGCCACCTGGGCTGAGGTAGCTGTCTCAGAGACTTAATCCTCCCTGTCCAAGAACAGTTTGGTCAAGGAGACAATCACATTACCCACGCGAATACTTTTCCTGAATTGCAGGGCCATTAAATAGACATGATTCAAATAAATCTAAAACTCAGAAGGATTACTCAGGTAAGGCTTTCTTTTGTTTTCCTGAGAAATGTTAGCAATAGTAAATGTTGAAGTATCTCCATTAAAAAAAAAAAAAAAGCAAAACAGGTCAACAATTCATCCATTTGTTCACTGTTCACTGAGTATGCCCTGTGCACTTAACTTTGTTCCATGCATTGTTCTAGGTTCTGGAGATGAGGCAGTGAATGATAAAGGCTTTGTCTTACAGGTCTGGTGCAAAAAAGAGAGAAAGATAAGAAATACACATAAAATCCAAAAGGAAAAAGAAGAATGAGCCATAATGCAGAATGATTGAGGGGCTTCGTTTTTTGTTTTTGTTTTTGTTTTTGTTTTTGTTTTTTTCAGAATCAGTGCAGTCCTCTCTGAAGAGGTGGGATGAATGATGACAAGAAACCACTCATGTAAATGCAGATCTAGGAGAGCATTCCAGGTGGAACCTATGGCCTGAAGAAATGGAGCCTGGTGTTAGAAGCCAGGAAGTTTGTTACAGAAACAGTGGCCCAGGAAGGTAAGTAAGGAGAGTCATTGGCACAAGGTGATGAGGCCAGGTAGTTGAGAGGGGCTGGAATATGTAGGACTTGGAAACACTCAGAACATAACTAGTTTGTTAGAACATCTATGAGAGTGGTGACTATGTACAGGATTCCACCAGACAGTAAGGAGATTCACTGAAGGAAGTCATCTATAATCAAGGGTGGTGATACTGCTGAATTTCAGCTATCCAGCTTAGATGATAAAATTAAAAGAAGTTACAGAAGAATTACATCAGTGAGTAACTTTAGCCCAAGAGAAATTGAACCCCCTACAGGACCTGTGCTGTCATGAAGATTATAAAATGAGCTCAGAGTGCCCAAGAGTGGTACAGAGAATGATGTAGTATGTCCAGTGTCCTGGGTTCCACTTCTCAGCTTCAGAAACCAAGGCCTATAAGTACCCTTGGCTCTCCAGATATGCCCATCCTAATGGGGTCTCAGATCCCTTGAAATGAAAAAAACATTTCCTTAGTAGATAAATGTCTGTCCTGTCTCAGAAGGATTTCTAATTAAATATATGAAATAAAATGATGAAATAAATTAGCGCCATATCAATATTGTGTGCAAAATTTATAAATAATTTATGTATTTGAGTCATTCAAAATATAGGAAATGCTTAGGAGAATTTGCTATTTTAGAAAACAGGACAATATGGTTCAATGATAATGATAATATTCAAGATTTCTATAGCACTTAGTGGGTATCCATCCCTATTCCAAGACCTTTTATTTATTGTCCGAGAAAATGCTGTGAGGCAGTTTCTGTTATGATCTCCACTTTGCAGATGAAGACATAGAGTCATGGAGAGAGAGGAAAAGGAACTGCCTGAGACCACATGATTTACAGAGCTGGGATCTGAGCTGGGATCTGGGCTGGGATCTGATGCTGGACTATGCATTTCAGCATTGGTCAACACTGCCTCTCTAGATGGAGATCAAAGTAGGATCTGTCCTTCCATACACATGACATTCTGAAAGAGACAAAGCTATGAAGATAGAGGTCACACAGTAAAAGGAACCCCTGAAAAAAGACCAGTGGTTGACAAAGGTTAGGGGCCAGGAAGAGTTGATTCAAAGGAGCAGCGCAAGGGAAATTTGGGATGATAGAACCTCTCCAAATCTGTGAATGATGACATTTACACAGCTGTATGTATTTGAAAAAATTGTAAATTGTGTATTAAAAGAGTAAATAGTACTAAATTTAAATTTATAAAAAATTAAATTAAAAATCTCCAAATTAAAAAAAAATCTCCAAATTAATACACACACATTTGTCAGATCTTTTTAAATGGTATGTTTTATATATGTGCATTTTAATATACAAGTTAAAAGGCAAAAGAACTGCAAGAAATAGTAAACTCTAGTTAAGGATATATGTGCTGAAGTTTTTAGTGGTGAAATTTACTAATATGTAACTTGGAAATACATCAAAAGAGAAAAAAAGAGGCATGAGCTGATGGACAGATGAGAGGATAGATGGATGGCTAGAAATGTAGTTAAACAAATAAAGCAAAATGTTAAATGTAGGAGCAGGGTGGTGAGTGCTGTACAACTCTGTAAGTTTCTTGTATGTTTGAAAAGTTTTAGAATAAAATATTGGCAAAAGATTAGTGTGTCAAAATGTTAAACAGGTGAATGATAAGTTGAATAATATCATTTAAGTTGAACAGTATCAAGACAACTTGATTTAGTTTGTAAAGAGTAGAAGTCTACTTAGCACCTTCAAGATTTGCTATATATATCATTTTAGTATCTTAGATAAGGGTTGGCAATCTTCCTGTAAAGGACCAGATAGTAAGTATTTGATACTTTGTGGGTCATAGGGTTTCTGCGGTAACTACTCAGCTCTGTCAACTGTACCTCAAAGGCTGCCATTGATAACACATTAATGAATGGATGTGTTAGTGTTTCAGTAAAATTGTATTTCCAAAATAAATAGCAGGGTGGGCATGGCCTGTGGGCCAGAGTTCGCTGTGTGCAATATTAGGCACATGGAAGTTAATTCTTGGACAGCTTACTTGCTATGGCCTTAAACTTGCCCAGTTATTAGAAATACTCAGAGTGAATATAGATCATCAGTTTTATAAATGCAGTTAGAAATTTTATTTTTATTTTTTTTTAAAGATTTTATTTATTTATTCATAGAGACACAGAGAGAGAGAGAGGGAGGCAGAGACACAGGCAGAGGGAGAAGCAGGCTCCATGCAGAGAGCCCGACGTGGGACTCGATCCAGGGTCTCCAGGATCACACCCTGGGCTGCAGGCGGCGTTAAACCGCTGCGCCTCCGGGGCTGCCCTGCAGTTAGAAATTTTAAAGAAATTCAATTAAATAAGTTCACAAATGAACAGTGATTTAAGGGAGTTTATTCTGGTGTGGACTTGAATTAGTCTAATATTTATCATAATTATAATAGTTGATCATAATCAGAATCAGAAGGTGATTTTTTTGTTAGATTTATTAATTTGGTTTATGACTGGAACTTAAAAGATTAAGGAAAACTGAGCTTTAAAATGTATCATCTTTAGTCATTTGGAATTTGACTTATAACCCAATTAGCTGTAATTAATTGTCTCTGTACACTCATCTGGAATATCAAAAACTTCATATCAAAATAAGCTGGGATAAGGCATTTGGATTTATGTAAAGTAAAAAGCTAAATTATCAGATGGTCTTATCAGGGGAGCAGTGATTGGACTTATATATTTTTAGAAAGATTCTTCTGGCTGATAAGTGGAGAATAGATTTGATGGGGTGGCAAGGAGAAGCAAAGACCAGTTAGGGGGCCATTGGAGCATTAAGACATGAGGGCATGATGGTGACATGGATTAGTATGTAACTTGACCAAATGTGGGTCATGAACTAAAGACAAGTTCTTTAATTTTTGTCCTGAACCATGAGGTAGGTATAAATACTATTAACAAGGTGGGCAGCCAAAAGGAGGAAAAAGGTTTGATAGTTTCTACCTGTTGGACACCAGTTGCCATTCAGGAGTGACCCAGGTGGTCCTGGGGGCAAGTTGAGAGTCCAAGGTGAGTTCTGTGTTCCATAACCTAAAAGTTAGGCCAATGAAAATTCTTTAAATATTTTGTGGTCACTCTACAGAGAACAGATGTACCCTTCACCCAAAACTTGATTTGGGTGTTGAGGATCATGATACTCTACATGTCAAGAGAATTTGGGAGAAAGCATCTGGATAGACACAGGCAGTGTGGGCTGGTGTAGACAAAGGGCAAGGAGAGTTTGACCATTAGAGTGGCTGAGGGAAGGTCTGGGGGAAAGTCCCCAGGTGCAGGAGATTTGAGTCTCTTACCAATGCCAAAGGGTGAATGCATATTCAAGCTTTATTATCAGTTTGTCCATATGTAAGCAAAAGAGAAAAGTAGGGTGAGGTCTAGGAAGAAGTCAATGGTGACACATCAAAGTGGAGACAGACTCTTTATTACATTAAACCCACTTGAAGTAGGATTGGTAGACTATGCTGGAAAATAATGAAATGATACACTTCATACTAATATCCTTGAAACTTTCAGGGAAGGTCTCCATATGACTTAGTTTTAGAGGTGGCATAATGTGTTCAGAGCAAATGAGAACAAGTTAACACAGTTTACAGCTGGTCTTTTATTGGCTCTGTGACCCTGGGTAAATAGTTATCCTACCTAGCCTGGCCTCTGTTTCCCCAGCTGTAAAGTGTTGAAGATAAGAGTACTCATTTCATAGGCTCCCTAAAAGGATTGAGTAGGTTGATATACACAAGAACCTTAATGTTTGGTACATTTTAGCATTTAATGTATATAATACAGTATTGGTGCTATTAAAATAATCTTTTTAATGCAAAGTCAATGATAATCTTTAAACTCTTTTCAAGATGGCCAAAAAAAACACCAAATAGTTCAAAGCATATATGTAAAGGAATTATCTGAGAATTTTATTAAATTACCTATTTTATTTCCTTCTAGAAAAACTTAGAGAAAGGTATATAATTCAATGGATTTCTATATAAAATTTGAGAAAGGCCTGGAAGTCCTACCTGGGAACCATGTATCTTTGGGAGAAGAGCCTTCTTTGAGCATCCAAAGTGAGTTTCATCAGAAGGCCAATTTCTATCATAGATGACAAGGAATAGTTCAAATTTTCATTTCTATTATGTAATCACAAATTAGCAAAACACCCCTTTTAAGGGAAACACTCTGGAAAGTCCATATAGAAAATCAGGCCAGTAATAAGAAACTTCAGATGGCACATGTTAGAGAGAATGCACAAGGAAATAATGGGGGGAGCAGGAGGGTGACAATATAGAGCTCACATTTTCTGTTACACATTAAGAAAATGTGAGCTTGATGTAGAACAGATAGCATTGCTGTTCAGAGTCTGTTTCTCAAAAGTGTAAGGCATATTAGTGTCATGGTAGAGGGATGCTCTCCTGGCAGGTCCCTGGGGCCCACTGGGACCCCCTCCACATTCAGGTAGAAAGAGGATTTATGGCCCCTGCCAGATCCAGGATAACTTCACACTGCATAGACTTGGTGAGGAGAGTCTTCTGAAAGAATGTCACAGACTTTCCTCTCAGGCAGGTAAAGAACATTCTTACCTCTCTACATCCAGGAGACATGCAAACTACTTCATCTGGAATTATAACCATAGAATCTCACCCAGCAGTGTATGTCAACAACCATGATATTAGATGGGCTATTGGGAATATTCATAGACGAATGTCAAATTGTAGGGAAACGGCTTTTCTTTTCTTTTTAAAAAGTAAGATATTGTAATAAAAAGAACTATTAAAAAATATGAGACATTAGTTGGTGAAATACATGTTGAGGGTTTAGGCTGACATGAACCAATGCCAAAACCTACTTGATAGTGCAGAAAAATTAGGGTTGGTTGATAGATGGATAGAGGGATGTATAGATGGATACATATGTGATGTGTGTCAGATGTAGTAAAAATAGTTAAAAATTTAGAGCTTAGGAAGTGGCTGTGTTGATGTTTTTACACAATTCTGCCTTTATGTTGCATATTTTCTAAATAAAATATTGGAGATAAGACACTTTATAGTATAGTTAAGCGGAATCAAATGTTTGACACTGATAAGATAAGTATCTCATAGTTTGGAGTCTAGTAAAGTTGCAAAAAATAATAGTTTCTATTAGAAAATGTGTGTAAGAAAAAATATTTTTACTAGGCATTAGTCTTTGGACCAGCAGAGTAAGCTGTGCTCAGCACCAAGGACAGGGACCAACTTCAAAGAAATTTTTCCTCAGACATCAATGTAATGTTGGAAACCTGCTGCCTTTATAGAAGAAAACACTCTATTTAGATTGATTTTTATTTTCAATTCCAGTAGAAATATTCTAACAGGACTTGTCCAATTGTTCATATGTTATGAATTTTATAGAAACTGTTATTTGGATCCCAAGAAATAGGACAAGCTTAAAATAAAAATAAAAAAATACGTATAAATTAAATATTCAGGTGCTCCAAACCCTGTGAGAGATGCAAGTTGTGGTCTTACCATAAAGTACAATCTGTGTATCACTTTGCAAAGCTAACTGCCTGAACATCCCTCCATGTGTTAGATGCAAAATGTGTATAGTGAGACTCTCATATTCTTGTGTTGCCAAATGACCTGTGTGATAAAATAGTAATAATATATAATAAATATATAAAATAAAAACCTGAATATAAAATTAGTGTTACATATATTTTGCCACATTTACAATAGTGACTTGTATTACATACTTGTATTATATATAATAAAATATATACAACAATAATAATAAATATGTTATATAATAACTGTATTATGTATTAATATGACTATATTAACTGAGTATGTAATATTAATATTAACTGTATTATGTGTTAATATGACTATATTAATGATTATGTAATATTAATATAAATAATAATGTATAATATATGCCTTATGATACTACTGTTGTATATGTATAATAAGTAAAAAATAATTATATCTTGGAAATGCAAGCTTGCCAAATAGTTGAGTGTAAACATTTTAAAAACCATTCATTTAGTTACACATTTCCAGATGTTTCATGTCATTTTGGTTCTTTGGTCTATGAATGCAAAAAATTCCTTTGGGAACTTCTCATGTAATTACTTGAAAATGTTATGAGGTGATGTGGATGAAAAAGACTTGAAGATTATACCAGGACTTAGAATTATTGCTAACAAGTTAGAGAATTAGAATGTTATGAAATTCTTGTTAAGTTACTGGAACCATTTTTTTTCTTCACATTTCCTAAAATTCAATTATTGTGGAATATATTTGTTTTTTATTTGAATGAGGTTGTAATTTTATTTTAGATAGATGAATAGATAGATATTTGGACGGGTGGATAGATGAGAGAGAGAGAGAGATGATAGATAATAGGTAGATGGACAGATGATAGATGGAAGAATGGATGGATGATGGATAGATAGATCTTTTCCCTTTAGATTGTCTCTGAGGGCACTTCTGCCTTCTGAACTTACAAAAAGGAGCAACCAAAATTTATTCTATTAGGAAAAAGGAAAAGAACAACAAAGTAAATGAATTACCCTCTTCAGTTTGCTAGAAGGTCACTGTGTCCCACTTTGATATTCCCTTAATGTTTAATTCGTCTGGATGCCAAGCACAATCTGGCTGAAACTCTTCATCAACAAGATCCAAGTCAGTGTGGTGGGCCAAACAGGACAGTTAAAATTAAATCTAAGTAGGAGAACATTTAGTGGTTGCCAGGGGACAGGGACGGGGGTGGGTGGGGGGGCGCAACTTTACAGGGTAGCGGGATAGCATGCCTTCATGGTGACAGAACAGTTCTGCATCTTGACTGCAGAGGGGTCATTGGTGAGATCAGATCACACAGAAGGGTACTGCCCACAAGCACAAGCACACTTGCACGCATGTGCACACACACTAGTATGTGTTTAAACTGTAAAAATTGGTGGCAACTGAATAGTCTGTAGTCTATTAAATAGTCTATAGTCTATTAACAGGATTATACCGAGGTCAGTTTCCTGTTTTTGATATTGTCTTGCATTCATGTAAAATGTTACTATTGGAAGAAGCTAAGTAAATGGTTCATGAGAATCTCTGCACTTTTTATAACTGCCTGTGAGTCTATAGTTATTTCAGAAGAAATGTTTAAAGGATAATATCCAAAGAAGGTAATGGTATTGAATCCTAGTAAATATTACATTTAATGAAAGAATGTCAGCCTTCCATTTAATTAAAAATAAGTTTGACCAAGGAAATTGCTGCCTAGTAAGGCGTTTTTAAAAAAAACGCTGAAGCTCATTTATTTTCTTTACTTATTTATATCTTACTTATTTGCTTTAATTTTTTTTTGTATTGCTTAGGTTACCAGTAGCTACAAAGTTACTTATTTATGATCCAGTAGCTAAATATTTTATTTTAAAATAGAGTTGACTATTTCAATAGCTCATGTAAAATCTTCACGGTTATAGATTTTAACATAATGTTCTAAGTAGTAAGAGATAGAGTATGAAATAGAACTTCAACATTTAGCTCTCCTTTAACAAAAATAGAATTCAGTCTGAAATTCCTTGTTGTTCATCATTTACAGTCACCTTGAGCAACCTTCACCTGCTAGATGGTGCACACCTTAGGTTAAGGACAAACTGAATTTTTCTATTGATTTCTAGCTGCTGGCATTGGACAAGGCACATGATGCAGGCTCTATAAGGCATGTTTACTGACTTGCCCATATAAATCCTCATGATACAAAGCTCTACTTTTTGTTGAGCTGGGAACCCATCCTTACTTGTATAAAAGCTATAGAAAAGTGACTTTTTTGATTGCTGAGAGGTAATAGCGTTAGAAATTATCCAATTCCCAATTTCCAGCAGGTACTAAAAGTGACTTCTGCAGGAGTGAGTTTTATAAATAGAACAGCAAAGGTGACCTGGCTCTCCAGGCCCAGAGAGCAAGGACTCTGTATCAATCAGGCCTGACCATTATTACTGTGTCTGATCCTGTATTTTCCACCTGAATCTTCCTTCTGAAGCTCATTTCCTGCTGGCAAGTGAACACGTTTAAACATGTGAACTTAAAATAATTTCATCTGATCTCATGGTGACAGCAGAGAAGTGAGGCAATCCTCCTTCCTCCCTATTTGAGTCCTATGAAGTCAAGGTGAGCCGATCTGGAAGTGATTTACCCAGATAGGACTGACTCTATGAGAGGAAATTGCCTGTCATTCAGAGAAGAGGGAAGAAAGGAGGGATTTTCCTGCAGGGATTCCCATCCAGCAGTACAATTAGACTCGGATGCTCAGATCTCATCTCTGTGGTAGGTCTCTCGCTCCAAGTCTGTCATGCAGATTCCTCCTTGGGACAAGGGCAACTTTCAGAGACCAAAGCTCTCCCACTCCCTCTGGGGGTTGAGTCTGAGCAGGAAAGGGCCTGTCCCAGTTTTGACCCTGAAAGAAACAATTAAAAATACTCCAAACAATCACAAAGCAACCAGCAGTGTTTCTTTTCCAGATAGTAACAGATGCTCCTGCAAAGAATTCCTGCAGATGAGGACAAAAGCAGAATGTGTACTTTGTTCCTAAAGCTTTCTTAGATCAAATATACACAGAAATATGTTCTATGAGAGTGGTTAACTCGCCTTCCTTTAGCACTGGGGAGTTCGGAGTGAAATGAAGAAATGGAGAATCAGCCAATATAGAGTTCATGTTGGAACATTTTCCTTTGTGACCATAGGACCCTCTAGGATTCTGACTTGGACTATCCATGCTATTCCAGAGTGGATAGGATAAAAGAGTTTCAGAAGTGAGCTAAAATTAGAGCAACAGGCCACTATGACTTGCCCTTTGCCTGTCACCCTGTCTTCATTATCATAGTAGGTTTGCTGAGTCCAACAAGACAAGGTGAGGTCAAGGGTGGATCTGAAGAATCACTGTGGAGCGGGCATAGTCACCACTGAAACGCATGTGGCTGGGGAGTCCTTAGGTGATCACTTTCATGGGAACAGCTGCTAGCTGGGGTGGGTGCAGGGCTGAGAGGGCCCCAAGGGGGACAACACAGACCAGGAAGATTGAAAAAGGCAGAGGTAAGTTCAGGGGCAGAGCTCAGGTGCTAGAAGAAAATGCCAATGCCAAGTAGGAATCTGGGGCTGAGGACGAGTCCTGCAGATCTGACCCACAGATCAGAAAAGCATTTGATTCATATGAGCAGAAACCCTGAGTCATGGTTAGAATGCAGTGCTGGACAAGTCAGAGGAGATCTCCTGCATCATGGAACTTATATTCTAATGCCTGTGACATGTACACCCACAAGGTGGCTAACAGCTGTTAGATGCTGATGGGGAGGTGAAAGGAATAGTGCATGGGTGGGACGGGTGCCTGGGGGCACCCTGCCTTTAGCCAGGGGCGTGAGAGGATCTTTGATGAGGGGCTTGAGAGCTGCTGCTGGGAGTTTGGGGGGCTGTGGCAGTTTGGAGGAGCAGTGAGGATGCCTGTGGATCTGGAAATGGAGGGTCGGCTATGACAAGATGACACTGGACACAGCCTTAGGACAGCACTGCTAATTCATGCAGGCTCCTGCTACCCTCCAGCTTTGTTGGGGCTGATGAGTGTCAGGCAGGGCTGGGTTGGGGAAGCAGGAACAGTGCTTCTTTCCACTCCCTCTTCACAGGTCTCCATCCCACCCCAAAGACAAAGAGGGTAGGGGCATTTAGACTCTGTTTCCTCTCAATTACATTTTTTAAACATTAATATTTTGCATCCCAATCATTTGTACTCCCCTCCAGAATTAATGACGAGCATTTATTATATTTATACCAATATCAAAAATATAATAATAGAGCTATTTATTGAAATCAACCAAGGCAACTGTATTATTAATCATTGTCCCCAAAATATCGTTTGATGAGGAAGAAAAAGCTAAACCTGCAAAAAGATGCTTGAGATAAAGTGAAAAGGAGGGTTTGTTTTCATTGCTTTGTTTTTTTTAAAGATTTTATTTATTCATGAGAGACATAGAGAGAGAGGCAGAGAAACAGGCTCCATGCAGGGAGACCGACGTGGGACTCGATCCTGGGTCTCCAGGATCATGCCCTGGGCTGAAGGTGGCGCTAAACCACTGAGCCACCTGGGCTGCCCCCATCTGGGGGTTCTTAAAACAGTTCAACGTGGCATTGCCTTGTGGCCCAGCAGCTCCACTCCTAGGTAGATGCCAAGAGAAGTGAAAGCGCACGTCCACGCAAAAACCTGTCCAAACCGAATGTGGTCTATCCCAACAGGGACAGAGTATGTGGAGTGTCCGTCCATAAGAAGGAATGAAGCACCAAGGAGAACTGAAAACATTCTGCTCAGTGCAATAAGCAGTTGCAAAAGGACACATGTTGTGTGATTCCATGTATAGGAAATGTCCAGAATAGCAGAATCCAGGGAGACAAGAGGGATCAGTGGGTGCTCAGGGCAGAGGACTGTGGGGGCAGGAGGGTGACAGCAAAGGCTATGGGATTTCTCTTGGAGGTGATGAAATAATCTAGAATTGATTACCTGAATACCCTGAAACTACTGAATTTTACACTCTACATGGTGAAATGCATGGTTTGTGAATTCTAGCTCAATAAGGCTGTTGTGAAAGTGTCATTCGCATGAAAGCATCCCAGGACCTCGGTATCATGACCTGAGCCAAAGGCAGTCATTCAACCACTGAGCCACCCAGGCATCCTTCACTGATTTTTAAATAAAGATACTGGAGGTTTGCTGTAAAGATAAACTTGCAACTTAAGATAGAAAATTGCAATTGCATTATAGAATCTCTCTCTTTGTACCTAAAGAACAAAAACTTAGTAGAAACCAGAAGCCTAATCCCAAAGTACCTATAACACCAAACACAGAGATGGATATAACCTAATTCCATAAACCATCAAAGTACCCCCCCCGCAAAAAAAAGATTTTGAGTGAAGTACAGCGCAGTGCACTACTGACTTTGCTCCATTCCTCAGAAAGTATAGTGATGGTTTCACAAATCATGAGAGTTTTTGTTCTCTCTCTTCCAAATATGTGGAAATTCGAACTGAAGGGTAACCTTCAATTACCACTAGGGTGAAATTGGCAAGAGGGGGCAACCAAGAGGGGGGAACAAGGGAAGTAAGGACTTTACAGTTTACCCTTTGGGGTCTCAGTCTGAGGCTCTGGGGCATCTCTCAGCCCCAAATGGGTACAAGTCACTTAACACACAGAGCTTAATGGTAGAAGAGATAACACCATGTCAGCCAGGTAGATCCTCTTCCTCCCTTTCATACCCTCAGGCAACAGAAAACCAAATAGCACCCCCTAGTACAGAGACCTCAAACTGAAGCTCAGATGGAAAAGCAAATCTGTCCTAAATCTGATTGGAAGTGGGTCAAATGACCAATATCACTTCAGAGTGAAGAGAATGTGCTGGCACAGCCGTTCACTCCTGAGCTGGATAGAGGATTCTACAGGGACTCTACCATCACAGTTCATCACAGAACATACAAGAAAGGAGCACACCATGTAAATGACAGACTAAGAAGTTAAAAGGAAAACAAAATTCAGGAAGCACCAGAGAATTTGTCACAATGGTGTCATGCTGCATGACAAGTTAATGAGACATGCATTCAAGGAAATAATAGCTCAAAAGCAATATGAACAAACAAGGGAATGAGATGGAAAGGAAGATGGCATGCCCAAGGAAACACATTTGAAGAACAAAATATTCTCCCTGAATTAATAAAGAAGTCAGAACAGAGAGGAAGAGAAGAGAATTCACACTAAAGTCACATGATTCACCAAGAGGATCTGAGATGATCAGAGATGACTGAAGAGCCAATAAATATTTCATTATAATCAGAGAAGCTAGTGGATATGGAAAACAGACTGCAATGATCTTGTATAATTGCCAGCCTTGGGGGTAAAATCACAATAGGCTTCAAAGCTGCCTGGAAAAATCCCTGAATTGGTAAAGAATCAAATCTGCAGGTTGGAAAATCACACTGGGTTCACAATGTGGATGTTGATGCACTCTTCAACATCAAGACCCTTCTGAGAAGGCCTTTGTCTTCAAGGACAAAAGACAAAAGAACAAGCGAACCTCAAGGAGGTGTCAAGTGGGCCTTGATTACTGCAGTACAGGGTTGGATATGTGCATAGTACCCAAGAAACAAGACAATGAAAGAATATTAGCATCTGCTGTCATTGTCACTGTCATTGAAAAACAAAGTCATTTAAGCATGAAACAGCTTAAGATATGCAGTTCCTATAAGCCCTACTTGAGTAAAAAATAAAATGATAAAATTTACCAAATTAATGAAGAGTCAAAGCAAATAACTCCGGTACAGGGAAACCATGGGGTGGGGGGGGGGGGGACAGAGAATCCACAGAACTCTGAGCAAAAATGACTTATAGGGTCATGGCTAGAGTGTGGTATGTTTTTATTTCCATAATTTAAAACACAATATGAACATTTTCTACAAAACACAATTATGGAAGTACAGTTGTCTATATGGACTAGGGCTTCATTTAATTGGCATCATTCTTTCTCTGTTTCAAGATGATGTATCTACTTCTATTTATAGAATTGTGCTCTCTTCTGGGAACTGGTTCCTATGTTTGACCCTTGTAACCTTAGCTAACATGTGACTCTAGCTTGTCAATCTTTTCCCATCTCTGATGGCTCTCCCACACCAAAACGATTCATCTAAGGCTTTCCTGTATCTTCCCTCACATTTTTGAAAGAGGAAAAAAATCTTGGTGGTATAACTCCTATTGTAATATCATTTGGAAGCCATCTCTTCTGCGAACTTAATAATCTACCCCATAAAAAAATGGGATTTAGTACTTCTAAGAGAACCACAATATTCATATTAAAGTTTCTTTAAAACTTCCAAATTCTTTTTAGGTAGGCTCCACATCCAGTGCAGAGCCCAACAAGGGGCTTAAACTCAAGAATCAGATGTGCCCCCAAACTTTCAAATTCTTATGTATAGGTTCTCACAGATTCTTAATTGTCCTAATTCCATGCTCAAGCTAATAGCCTTGACTAAAGGGCGAAGTTTGTAGGATCTCTTCACTTCAGAGAGTGACTGCTTTGGAACTCTTGGGCCATAGAAAACCAAATAGCACTCCTAATACCCAGACCTCAAACTGAAGCCCAGATGGGAAAGCAAATCTACCCTACATCTGATAGGAAGTGCGTCAAATCACCAATATCTTACAATTCTATGACTTTTACCTACTCCACCCCTTAAACTTAGAATTGAGTTATGACATTTCTTTGAATTTTCTTTTTTTTTTTTTGAATTTTCATTCATTAATCTTTTAAATGTAGTTTTAATTTTTATTATTGAAATATAGTTGACATACAATTTTATATTAGTCTCCTGTGCTCAACATAGTGATTTGACAATTCTATATGTTATTCATTTATTTTAATAGAGTATAAAGTGACACTCTGATATTTAGGGAGAGGGCTAAGAGGTGGCTTTCCCTGCAATACTCAGTAGAAGCCCCAGTAACTGAAGAGTAATATGTGAACAGCCCACAGAATCCCAAATATTGAATTATTCCATAATTTTTGTAAACACATTTAGGGTGAGTTAAAGATGTTACCAGACCACATCATGTGTTTGTTCATTCATTCACCATCTACTCATTCATTTATTATTGTTTGAGAATTTTCTATGTGTTAGGCACTGGGGATATGAATATTCATAAGCAATTGCCCTCATCTTATAATCCAGCAGGAAGACAGATCAGTTCACCATACCACAAAGTCAAAGACTTCAAATAGATTCATTTTTGAATTATAACAATCAGTCTCCTTAGTTCAAATCCAGACTCACATTTACCACCCGTGTAACCTCAGGAAAGTTATGTCACTTCTCTGTGCCATAGATTTCTTTTTTTAAAAAATCAGCACAATAATAACTAACCCCATAGTGCTATTGAGAGCATGAAATAAAATGCTACCTACATGACCCTTAATATGGTACCCGGCACACAGTCAATAGCAAGAGCTATTCATTTTTACTTATCTAAAATAAATAAATAAAACATCCCAAAATAAGTACTTTTATTTATAAATTAAAATAAATTGTATTATGTGAATCTCTGCCTACCAAATTTTAGAATTATTTCAGGACCAGGACAAGTATTTCAGATTGTTTCATTTGACTCCTTTAATTTACAGTGGAGGCGACTGGAGTTTGGAGAGTATGAATAATTGGCTCAAAATGTGTTGATTCATTCTGTTAGCAGATACTTGGTAACCAGCTGCTCTGTCTTGGAAGCAGCATCAGTGGCTAGAGACAGTTGAGGGGATACTGGGAATAGCACAGCCCTTACTTTGCTAGGTTACAGTCTTGGGATAAGCCTATGTGCCAGGTGTACTCAGAACCACTGCCACTGGAGCTGTAGCATGTGGGCCAGATTGCAGGTGCTATGGATTTGCACAAGCCCTTATAGTCCTTACACAAACATTGTCTCACTGAATCTTCATGCTTTTCCTGTGAGCTAGTGTGGGGTGTTACTTAGTCCTGTAGGACTATATAACAAATATCTCAAACTCAGTGACTTATTATCTCACAGGTTCTGTGGATCAGGAATTTGGGAGTGGCCTAGCTGGGAGGTTCTGACTCAAGGACTCTTAGGAAATTGTACTCAATATGTTGACTGGGGCTGCAATCATCTGAAGATTTGACTGAGACGGTAGGGCCCCTTCTAAGAGGGTTCCTCCCACAGCTGCCGCAGAGGGCCTGGGCTCCTCATCATTAAATCTCTCCATCAAGAGGGCCTACTACTCCCATGTCCTTGCAACATGGCAGCTGGCTTTGCCCAGGCAAGTCATTCAGGAGAGAACACAAAGAAAAATCTACCTTTCGTGACTCAGGACTCACACACCATCACTTGTGCCATGTGAGATTTGCTGGAAGCAACCCACTAAGTCCAACTTGTACCCCAGGAAAGGGGAAACAGACTGCACCTTTGGAAGGGCAAAATTATGGAAGACTTTGCAAAGACACATTTTAAAAACACCAAGTATCATTTGCAACAAACAGATTAGGCCGCAGAAGCTCAGAATATTTGTTTTATTTGACTGGGGTCATTGTAGACTCAGAACTTCTCACTTTGGGATTTCTATCTTTGTTCCTTCTCCTCTGGCTTGCTGAACATCTTTGTCAGAGTCACACCTCCTTCCCTCCCCTCCAGATCCTCTCGATGGCTCTTATGGGAGATTCTTCTAAACAGAGTTTCTCCTTTAACACTGCTGGGCCTTTAAAGAAGTTTCTACTCTGAGGCAAATATAAAAACAATTTGTTCAAAATTTGTCATCTAAATTTTTTTTCAACTGTTTCAGACTTTTTTTCCAGGAATAAAAGCGTTTTACATCTCCCTTCTTTCCTGACCCTTCCAGGTTTGCTTTTAAGAAGATTATGATGTCAATGAATCATTCTTCTTGCCAGAGGTAGATCTGAGCTTCTTTTTATAAGAATTTTAATACACTTTCTGTTTTATTCATGCAGGGCAAGAATTCCTAACAGGGATCAGATACATTTTTCTCTCACAGACAGACAGCAGTTAGCATGCAAAGAAAGGGGAATCAGGATGTCCAGCTAAAGTCTGGATGGACGTTTCTTACTCTGGAGGGATCTTAATTGACATGAAAATCATGCAACAGAAAAATTGCAGATCTCAGGATGGAGAATCTCTCCAGAGGTCCCACCTTTCCTCCCAACGGCCCTGAATGATTCTGCTTCCCTTTGACAGAGGGAAGGAGCTTAGGCAGTGTCTCCAAGACACCATTTAGAACTTGTACTTGCCTATGCTCTTCCCCCTGTGTGTCCTGCGATCCCTCTGCTTTTTCTCATTCCCCATCTTCCACTTGGGAAGGGAGAGCCAGGTAATCTATTCTGTTTTCTAGCTCCCTGTAACTTCAAGTCTCACTATACAGGAAATCTCTAGCTACTGATCTCACCTGAATCCGTGTCTACTTTGTAAGTCTCTGCGGTTTATCTAAAATGCTAATTCCCACACTGTTCCATTGGCTTTGTTCCATGGCTCAGCGGGTACCTGAGCATGAGACAAGATTGTGTACTTCGAATATACTTCATTCCTTTGGTCACGGGACTTGTCCCTGATCTTCACATTTCTCAACTTTGGTGAAACAGCAAACGTGAAAAAACTTGGGGAATAATAAGAGGCATTTCAGAGCATGCATGAACTCAGGGAGTGCTGTGGAGATCATTGGTGGACTTTCTGTTTCTGGATTCTTCTCTCTTCTCTTTTACTTAATTTGGTGTAGATTTCCTGACACTTCTTTCTAAGCACATCTAGAACGACAAAATTCTCCTCTAACAGGAGTCCCAACATAGGATGTCCTTTTGAGGAAAGAGGAATATAGGCAATAGCTATAGCTCTGTAATACAATAAAAGTATGTGCTTTTCCTGCATCTTGGCGGAAAGCATGACTGCAGTTGATGCAAGTGGCTGTGTCCTGAGTGTGTCTTAGCGTGTCTCAGCACGCTTATGCTTAAACTGTGTGGAGTCCTTTTCTGAACATCAGAGAGGTGATGTCTAGTTTTGTTTCTGTTTTCTTCATGATGAAATGGAGGCTATGGATACAGAAGAGAAATTGGGGTTTGAATGAAGAAGTGGTTAAAATCCTTTCTCTTTCCTCTTTGGTTTCTTGGTTTGGCGGAAAACTGGATTCCGCCAGCCTCCCCAGTGCTCTTGATTTCATTGTCACATTTCCACACACCAAACAAAAGCATGCTACATGTGTTCTTGATTTTGTTCTGGAATTAGCGGCCACCCAGTTGAAAGCCCAAACGTCAGGCAGCGCACAACCGGGGCTCCCTCGGTCATTCCTGACGCGGGTCCTTGGGACACATCTCTGCCCTGTTGGGTCCTGGCCGCCTGGCTGCTGGCTCCCCTGCCCTCAGTGCTCCCGCTCCCCATGTCTCCTGCTCCTGGGTCCCGTCGAAGGCTCCCCTGCACTGAAGCTCCTCGACTGTCCCCAGCCTGGCGCCACCCTGGCAGCCAGCACTCAGCCTCAGCCCCGGCCCGGCTGCCAGCAGGCCCTCCCTTGGCTCTGACGTTCACCCCCAGGTCACGCACTTGTCCCTCAGCTCCAGACAGGACGTTCTCTCCTCACACGGACTTCTGAACACTGCGCTCCTTTCAAGGCTCAGGATGACTTCCCTTTTCCAGAAAGCTCTCCTAGTTCAATTGGCATTTATTCTGCCTGCCTATCATCTCTCCTTTCCTTCCTCCATCTTCCCCTTCTTTTTCCCATCACAGACACGCACACACACACTCATGCTCACACACTCATGCTCACACCCACACACACTCACATTCATGCACATGTGCACACACACACCTACAGACACACACGTACTCACAGATACACACTCACACACTCATGCTCACACTCACAGACATGCTCACATACCCACTCACACCTACAGACATACTCACACTCATACCTACAGACACACACTCACACACTCAGGTATACACTCACACTCATGCTCACACTCATAGACATACACTCTCACGTTTACACATTCACACTCACACTCACACACGCACACATCTATCCATCTCTGTCTCTCTCCTCTTCACCTCACAAGGCTCATTCTGTGCCCGAGGCCTGTCCCCCACTGGTGCCAACACCTATGCCCGTGCATATCCACAGGCACGCTTACACACAGAATGATTTGTTTGGTGGCTTAAAAATATCAGTATCAATATTTATTACCTTTGACTATAGATACGTCGTTCCTAAAAGAGCTCCAGTTTTCTTTCCTCTGTGTCTAGCACAATGCAAGCACAACAGTACATTTTTAATATACATTGTTAACATGTACTTTGTATATGTTTTAATAATTATAATTATTTAATATATACTTAATTTATCATTTGATATATAATATGCATTTGATATATAATAGAGAGTATTTTAACATATATTTTCAATACCTATTTTGAAATGAATTTGTTTTCCTTCTAGACCTATTTCATGCCCTAAAGCAGTTTTTCTCTAATTGTGCCCCTTACGAAATTTTAATACCACAGATATGCTTCATGTATGTTGATGTATTCCACATACATCTGTGCTTTACACATAGAGTTAAGATTGTTTTTTTGCTGTCCCCTCTAGAACAGTTTTTCTTCCCCTTAAGGTAGTAGCTTCCTTATTGTGAATGAATGCTCTAAAAATATTTTTCATATCTGTTACTGATATCTAACGTTATTATAACTGATGATATGGTCTCATAATCATGACAAGGGGAACTTGGTAAATCTTTAGGACATATTAATGTTTTAGAGTTTCTCTTCAAAACCTCCTTCTTATTTTTCATGTATCTGAGGAATTAGATCAGTAATGTCACAGATAATTTTCCCTACCTTTCATTAATAAAAATGAACTACATTGATCCAGGCAATATCTAATTTAAAAGAGCGGTTCATTACCAATGCAGCTTCTACAAGACTACTGCAATCTTTGTTCTTCTGAAAGGCAAGAATGCATTCCCTCCAAGGGTCTGTCTCACTGCTGGTTCATAATCTCTTGAAAATAATCTTTTGACCTACCTGACAGCTATTCTCTTCTCTAAAAGAGTTTTCTCTTTTTTGCAGTTTTCACTGCAAAACTGTAAAATCAGGCTATTATACTCCAGACAAGAGACTCACATTTCTTTTTTGCTAGGGAAGATGAAAAGTGCATACAATCATTTTCCAACTAACCACTGAATGCTTATCAGTTTTGTATCACAAATCCAGTTGATTCACTATGTCAATCTAGTGCCGCTAGGTTCTGCTAACTGAGTTTAGGAGTGGGAATGATTTGTCTTGCGAGATTTTATGCTTTCTAGACATTTCTGCTGTGGCTTGCAACACATGCAGGCTAGGAAAATCCTTAATCGGGCAGTCTTTAGATTATTCTACTTATGTTTCTGGGTTCTACTTTTGTGTCCAGAATCTGAAATGATCGGGGCCCACTTATCTAATTATATCAATATCTATATAATTTTGATTTGTGATTTCATACTATAACCCATAAATAATATACAAAACTTGATATTAACATCCAATTCCTCTTGCGCCCGAGTTGATTTAAAAAAAAAAAAATTAAGCCAGATACAGCTAAGGCAAATCCTACTGAATTTGTCCTTGGACGTCCCAGATTCTACAGAATCTCTTTGTTTCTGAAGCCACTCTTGTCATGAAAGTTCAGAATGTATGGCGTATTAGCTGTATCCCTTGAGAAAGACCCTGAAAGAAGATCTGCAGGTGCAGAGCAGGGGAGGTGTGAAGCAGCCTGACAGACTGCCTACTGATTGGGGACAGCTTCACAGCCAGCCACAAGGGGACTGGGTGGGCCACCTAGCTTGAGCGCTCACTGGGTGCATAGGACTCCTCCAGAGGGTGCAAGGAAGAGAAAGCAGGGGTTTGTGCGTCCAACTGTCTTGCATTTCCTGTTTCCCATCAGTTACAGTTTACCATGCAGAGATCAATCTCTTGCATTTCTGGATTGAGTCCTGATTCTGGTGGACTCTCCAAGCCAGATACCACGCCCCATGGTGTGTTATTTTATCCCAGGCCAAAGTGCATGAGCAAAAGAAGGAGGCAACTTTAGAAATCCAAATAAGGACCTGCCAGTCATGTCCCTCTGTGGATGGCTACCTCCTCTTAGGACCTACGTGGCTGTTGCCTCTGCATTCACCCAGAGTCCAGAATTTACATAGGAGTCCTTATTGCACTAGGTTTAGGGGGCTTTTACGTTCTTTCAAAGTACTCCTCCAAATTCCTGCTACCAGGTGGCTTCTTTAGGTGGCCTTGAAGTTCTCTTAATCTCTGAGAATTTTCTAGACTGTTGAGTAATTTGGGGCCAGGGACTATATTGTATCCCCTCTTCCCCCCACTGCACACTCTGCAATGGAGCATGTACACCATGTAAGTTTGATGAATAAATGAAAGAATGAAATCAATGACATTTTTTTAGGATATCCTTGTCCTGCTCCCCTCTCTTGAGAATTCCACCCTATTGTGTTGTAGTGGCTTGTCTTGTATCCTATCACTTTGGGCAGGACAATGAAATCCTCCCTTACACCTGTGAAAGATAGGATTACTTATTATGTGGGCTCATGGACTTTATCGTATTTGTAATGGTATTAAACACTTTCTCTGAATGCAGCCATCCGCCGCTTACTGTCATGAATAATGGAGACTATTGTCGATTGCTCATTAGAATCCAAGAACTGTGCCAAGCACTTCACAAAGATGTTCCAAATTAGTCCTCAAAGTGACCCTAAAAGGTAGGGTATCCTTTCTCCATCTTCCACATGAGCAAACAGGCTAAGTAATGTTAAGTAACTTAATTTCTTAAATAAATGATAAGCTATATATCATACAATAGTGGGGTGACATTTGAACCCAAGTATGTCTGGCTCAAAATTGGTGATAATGATTCCCTTGCAGTAGCTGGCAATATAGTGAAAAAGAAATTAGCATTAGTTTACAGCAATGATTCCTAACCCAGGGTAATTTGCTTCCCCGGGGGGCACTTTTCAATGTCTGAAGATATTTCTGTTTGCATTAACTGATGTGTGGAGGGAATGCCTCTAGTATCTGGTACACTGTGGCCATGGATTCTGCTGAACACTCAGGATGGCCCCCACCATGAGGAATTATCTGGTCACAAATAGCCATAGGATTGACATCAAGAAACCCTGATCAACAGGAGAAAATATTTTCCTAATGACAGGTGCAGGCAAACAGTCCAAGCCCAAGAATGTGTGCAACTTAAAGGTCACCCCACCTTGGCTTAAAATGTATATACAGCCTCACAGCCTCAAAAAAATGTCTGTTGTAAACTCTATTTTGCATTTCTGTTATTTCTATGATAAAATTTACTTTATTGGGTCATTGCTGACTTATCTTTCTCCTTTATAAAACTAAATTTACTATTGTTCCTCAAATACAAATCTATATGCATCGTTGTACCTTCATTAGTGCTCTTAAAACATCTAATAATTATTTGTTGACCATTAATCACATAATCAACACACTGGGAGGCAGTAGGGTCAACCTGGCCTCAGCCACCTCTCTAGGGGTCCAGGGTCCAGGCTGGGAAGCTCTGCCTCTCTTTCTATGGTGGGGATGGTGGGTCTCAGGACTATGTGAAATGTAAGTCTACTGTAAATTCTACCTGAAGTCAGCTTTTATCTCTGAAGATTTTGAATTTTCTCTTTTGAGTTTAAAGTTTCTTTTTCTCCTTTAAAACCTACTTAACCATTAAGCCAAGGCCTTGTAAAAGCTCTGTCTGTCTTATGGAAGCAAGATGGTCATAACTGACGCTCAGCAAAAATAAAGCCTATTTTAAGGCAGCGACTTAAGGCATCACTTCGAAATGTTTCAAGTACATACATATTTGTAATGGTACCGCACTTTATGAGATGTCTTGCCTGCCAGGACTCTCTGGAATTTGGCCTCAAAGGTGTTTCACTTCCTGCCTGGGCCTCTCCAAAGCCACAGGTGCAGTGGGAGTCCCTGGGGAACCTGCCAGCAGTGGAGGGAGAGAGACATTTGAGGATATTCTGAAAGACTTTTACACACACACACACACACACACACACACACACACCCCAGAAAGTTCTAGATGGTATTGAACCTCAGCTCTCTCAGTGGTGATCTTGATAGTGCACCTGGTATGGACTTTACCTGCTTTCTTGACTGCATCATCCCCCCAAGCACCAAATCCCTGTCTCCAAAGATGACCTCCTCAGAAGCCCCTGGGGCACATGGTCCTGCTTTGGGGGAACCCATGTGAAGATGGGATGAATGGTGCCCCTCTTCAACATCCTAACCCCTGGATCCTGAATATGTGGCCTTCTCTAGAAGAAGAGTCTTTGCAGATGTAATTAAGTTAAGGATCTGGAGGAGAGATAGTTCTGGATTACCTGGATGGGGGCCTAAATGCAATGGCAACTATTACATGGGAGAGAAAGTCCGGGGAAGACAGAGGTCGGGATTGGAGTGATGAAGCCACAAGCCAAGGAAGGCCAAGCATTGCCAGAAAACTACCAGAATTTGGAAGAGGCAGAAAGGATTCTCTCCTAGAGCCTCCAGAGGGAGTGCTGTCCCACTTGACACCTTGATTTCAGACTCTTGGCCTCCAAAACTGGGAGAGAGCAAATCTGTTATTTTGAGTCCGTCTGTCTGTGCTCATTTGTTACAGTATCTCTAGGAACCTAAGGTCAGGAAAAGACTATTTTGTGTGATCATTTTTAACCCCATTAACCCAGACTTGATTAATTCCAGGTACACTTACTGATCACCGGCAATTAAAAAAAAAAAAAAAAAGAGTGGTAGGATGCTACACAGGGTGTCTGCAGAATAGTGAGCAGCAAGTGCGGAAACAAAGATTGGCTGCCTCTGTCACCAGAGCTTAACAGTGAAGAGGCCAACGCACAGATGAAGGCATCAGAGCCATTCGTTTGGTTCCATCTAATCTACTTTGGCTGAAGAGAGGCTTTTGATAAATCCATCGATGTACAAACATTTTTACTCCGTCACCATCAGTGTCTCCTGGGGTATTGAAATTCCAATCCTGTAGATGGGATGCCACAGCTCATTGTTAGCAAATATATATTAACTGTGCACTATATGGAAAATGCTCCCTAGCTCCTTACTCTGGGCAAGTTATATATCTTCCTGAGGCCTCATTTTCACATCTGGAAAATGGTATTTTCCATCAAGGCCGCCTTCCGAATTTGGAGTGGACTGGATACAACCTATGCCAGTTAGCTGGCAGCAGGCTCATAATTGGTAACTGGCTGTCACTCAAATTGTAATTTTTGTTATTATCATTGATAGAAGGAAAATAAAAATATTGGCCTACCTGCCACAAAGTATTTACTGAAGCTTCAGTTTCCTTACTTGTGAAATTCATATAATAGCATCTCCTAAAGTAATCGTGAATTTGGAATGAGATATGTAGAAAACATACAGAATAATACTCAGCACATAGTAGGCACTCTATATCTCTTAGATACTATTACTGCTGTATTTTACCATGTGCTGGCAACTGCTCTGGGTGCTGCAGACACAGCACCCACCAAGCAAACAGAGTCTATGCCCTTATAGAGTTTACAGTCTAGCACAAGGGCTGGTCAATGCTTTGACTCTGAACCACAAGAAGAAATACACATTCTGTACATTGTAATACAAATAAACACACATGCGCACACACTTGCAAACACTCAAAGAATCATCGTTCCCTATTTTCTTATATGATGCTCTGACGTTTTTCTCTTTTGTCCATTCTAATCTAGTCTATGCCATCTGTCAAATGCTGGTTACGACCTACTAAGTGGAATTCTGACCTACTAATGAGTCCTCAACCTCAGTGTGGAAACCAGTGTCTAGCAGGCAAGATGGAATCTGTGAATCGGTTGAGTGTAAGCATTCTCACAGAGTTTTGGCACGCTACCGGCATATGACTTAGGGGACTGTGTTAGTCTGGAGAGTCGGGGGAACCCCTCAGATGAAGGCAGGAGGATGAGGCAGTGGGAGTAGGGAGATCTCCAGCCCTGGATGCTGTCTGCACACTCAATCAGGAGATGTACTCATGAATACACACTTCTGAGAAGGAAGGAGGGGAACAGGACAGGGAAGGGAATACACTGATAGAAATGAATGATCCTGCAGTTCCGCCTTGGATGGATCAGGTGGGGCAGGGGTAGGATTTATTTTACTTCTCCTGGCATACACCATATCTCATTTGGTCGCCTTCCCTCCACCAGGCAGCCCATGTTCACCAGGCAGGGCCCCAGACCTAGGATGGATTGGTGACATTCACTGGGTCCTGAGACTGGCATGGGCTCATGACTCCATTCAGGCCAAGGCTGAGTGAGAGGTGTCCTGGAAGCTCAGGAACAGAGCCACCTCATCTCTAGGAGAAAGAAAGCGAGTTGCTCTGTAAGAGGCATTTCTTCCCTAGGTGAGCCATGTCATTCTGTAGTAGGTACACACACATTCTGTCTTTCCCCAATTTTTATTTCAAGCTTCCATCTTCTCTGAATTTGGGATCTGTGAATCCTATGGGCAACTTGTGATCTCAGCTTGGATGTCTAATTGGCATTTTAAATTTAACATGTCTTTATAAAAATCTTCTGATTTCCTCGCAAAAAGCTGTTACCACTCATCTCAGTGAACATTAGCTCCAACCAGTTCTTGGGCCAAACACATTGGTTCATTATTTTTGCAACCCAAGTTTAGTCCATTAGCCAAATCTGTTGGTGACATCTTCATGATATATTTCAAATAGGACCATGTTTCATCACTTTCATTTCTGTAACTTGGACTCATTTCTCTACTTCTATTGCAAAACCCAGAATAATCTCTTAAATCAGATAACATCACTCCATGGGAAATCAACCTTCCAATGAGTTTCCATCATGTTGGAACTAAAATCTAAAGTCTCTTCCTTGGACTAAAGAATCCCTCAGGGCACCTGGGTGGCTGAGTTGGTTGGGTATCTGCTTTTGGCTCAGGTCATGATCCTAGGATCATGGCCTACATCAAGCTCCCTGCTCATCAGGGAGCCTACTTCCTCTCTCTCTGCTCCTCCCTCTGCTTGTGCTCTCTTTCTCTCTCTCTCTCAAATAAATAAAATCTTGAATAAAAAGAATGAAGAAGCCCTCAAGATCTGTCCCCTTCTTCACTGACTGAACCATGCTGGTTTCTACCTTGTTCTCCTGATGCCTCAAACATACACACATTCTTCTTTGAAAAACTTAGAACCACATATGGAGCAGGTACTATGGAGTCCTAGTCATGGACTGAAGTATGGGTGTAATCTTATAACATTAGTTATGTAAATACTGGTGGCTATGGATATTTCATTAAAATTAAAAATAGAATTCTAAAAGAAAAAATCTATCTCAGGATTAAAAAGGAAATGATAATAATAAGAAATCTTCACTCTATTAGGAAGTGGGTGCCAACTGTGTCAAGTGCATGTGGAACTCAGCTTTGTTTGCTACTTTGCTTCACTTCATGCAGCCTAAGATTTCACACTTGTTTGCCTGCCATGCTTGTCAATTAATTGATCAAGTAATAATTAATTAATAATAAATAATTAATAATTAATTCTTGCTGGGCCTCTGGCTTTTTTCTCTCTATAATACATTTTATTTGAAATGTTTCATTGTAAACGTCAAGAGTGATTGGAGTTCTCCTCACAAACAATCAATTTTTTTACCACAGGGCTCTACCTGTGATTTCAGCTGTTATAATTTGGATAAATGCCCGCCACGGTATTCCTTGTGGTTTTTAACCTCCCTAGACATTAAATATTAAGTCATGCTCTCTGCTCATATAGCAGCATAGTACGGTGTTCTTGGGTATTGTGGGTCCTCCCCTGTTGCTCTGCATACGCAGAGGAAGGATTCAAGCACACTTACACGAAGAGCATTAAGTCCATTGGAAAAGCATCAATTCCATCTGCATTAAATCCCTTCTGTTCTCTGTTTCCTTCTTTATGTTTTAATTATATGTGCTCTTTTAATGATGCTTATAACCTTTAAAAAGGTTTTGTGACATATTATAGGAAAGCAGTTATGTAGACTGGTTTCGCCTTCCCAATCAGGAGGAGCCAATGACTTGTAAATAACGAGGCAGCCGTAATGAGTTTTAAAACTGTCTCACTCTACCTCCAACTCTACCACATGATACGTAGCCATCTAGAGAAAGTGTAAGCCAAAATGTTCTGTCTCTCTCTCTGTTTCTGCTCACGTGTGTGTGTGTACACATATATATGCACAAATGTTCACATTATGTTGGGATTTTCAAAACACAGAAATGTAAAGTGGAACAGCAAAGTTGCCCATAGTTCTGCCACCAAAATACGGTTATTATTAACTTCCAGTTGTATTATTCCCTGTTTTTATGGCAAACTTATTTTGTCTTCATGTTGTATATTCAAATTTGCAACCTGCTCTTTTCATTTAGCATTGACGTAAGTTTTTCTGTAGAGAGGCCACACAGATGCTATTTTCATGGCTACAAAGGATGTAGCAATTGGGATTCAGAGCCATGCAGGAGAATCTCCCTGTGGTCGAATCCCCAGATAAGCCTTTCTCATCAAGAGGTGGAATCCATTACTTATTTCACCCCTGAATCTGAACTGAACTGGGACTTGCTTTGGCCAATAAAGTGTGGTTGAAAAGCCATATTTTTAGTTCTGAGCTGGGCCTCAAGAACATTTGCACATTTCCATTTGCACATCTGGATCCCTAAGTTAATGCACTAGAGGATGAAGATCATGTGGAAAGGAGATCCAATCACCCCAACTGAGGCATGAGACATGACATTGAAAGCAGCTTTTTTCTTCTGCAGATTGACAGTCTGGGCTGGGCTCTGTTTGGGTTCTTCTAGTGTCCTTTAGATTGCCTCTCTCTCTCCCTCTCTCTCTCTCTGTCTTTCATGAATAAATAAATAAAATCTTTAAAAAAATATATGACTTGATCTTCTCTGTAAACAAAGTCAAACCTACCTTGATAGGCAGGTTTGGCTTGTTTTCAGATGAAAGCAAGTCAATACAAACAGTTTCATCTGTAAAGGTAAACGACATCACGGTATGCTTTTCTTTGTTTTATGGTGGGTGCTAGAGAATGAAGGAACCATCCAGGCACTGATCATTTAAGAGATAAAGACCTGTGATTCTGATGACTTGACCTTCACTAGGCATTCTTATGGAAATGAACTTGAATGATGCTGGTTTCATTTCAGAGCTTTCCTTTGTCTTTAATACCCATGACTTGGTTGTTTGATTTGTTGAAGAATCATCTTTCCATCTGGTCCAACACACTGTGAACTCACAATGTACTACGTTCCCTTTTCTACTTTCTTTGCAGGTCTGACTCTCTATAAAATCTCTTCTCTTTCAATTATTTTCCTTTCATATTTATCATTGAAACAACTCCAGAATTGCAATGGCAACTTCCCAATATATGCATTTCTGAGTGATTACTTATTTTTTTGGAAATAAGCATAGGATGCCTACAAAATAGAATGTTAATTATGACCATATCTTTTGAACTTAGCCAGAACAATATTTTAAAAAATGTCACTGAGGTCATATTACTCACCTGATTTGCTTGAGTGACTTCTTGTTGTACTTAAATAAGAAGAGTGAACACGTGGTCTTAACACCCATCTTACGGCATTGCAGGAAAAGCTGCAAAAATTTTTTAAAAAGTATTTTATTTATTTATTGATGAGAGACACACACACACAGAGAGAGAGGCAGAGACATAGGCAGAGGGAGAAGCAGGCTCCATGCAGGGCGTGCAATGTGGGACTCAATCCCTGGACTCCAGGATCACATCCTGAGCCAAAGGCAGACGCTCAACTGCTGAGCCACCCAGACATCCCAAAAGCTGCAAAATTAACCAAAAGATATTAGAAGTAAAGAACTAGTAGAGATAAAAGCAGAAATTAATGAGTTAGGAAAAATATATATTATCTATGGTCAATTAAAACACAAGTTGTTTCTTTAAAAAGACTAAGAAAATTGATAAATCCATGGTAAAACAAGAGGAAAAAGAAAGGTAAACAAACAAACAAGAAAGGAGAAGAGGCATACACTACTCACAGACCAGTAACAGAAATGAAACAGATCCACACATATTATAAAAGATCACAGGAGGATATTATGAGCAGCTTGAGTAAGTTTAAAATTTGGACATAACAGACACATTCATAAGAGGTCAGATTACCAAAGCTGACAAAAGACAATCCAAGCCCAAATAGCATTGCCAGTAAGATCTATGCAATATTTACAAAGAAATAATACCAGTTTTACACAATCTTTTCCCAAAACTTGAAAAAGGAAGTATTTATCTATTGCATTTACATAAGTTTTGAAGTTTTTTGTTCTATATGTACACATACAATTGAAAGCAATCACATTTTAGGGGTGCCTTGATGGCTCAGTCAGCTAAGCTTCTGACACAGGTCTTGATCTTGGCTTTGATCTCAGAGTTGTGAGTTCAGGCACCACATTAAAAAAAAAAAGCAAAAAAAAAAAAAAAAAGCAATCCCATTTTAAAAACACAATCTTAAAAATCCTAAATATATAAAAAAAATCCTAAATATATAAGAATATGTGACATCACGGTCAGCTGGCTCTAGATTTCAGATATGCAGAGCTGTTTATCATTCAAAATCAATATTGTAATTTACTGCATGAATAGAAAGAATCAAGAAGGAAAATAGTATGATCACCTCAATAGATGCAGAAATGAGTTGTATAATAGTCAGCATTTGTTTATGATTTTTAGAAAACCACCGCATACCAGTAGCAAAAAGGAATTCCCTTAATCTTAGAAAGGTATTTTTAAAAACCACTGCAGTAAACAGTAGGTTTCTTAAATGGCAAATATCATTTAATGGCTCCTTTCTGAGACAGGGATCAAGCCAGATTGCTCACTCTTACAACTTCTAGTCAGCTTTGTATTAAGGCTCCTGGCCTTTGCAGTGAGAAAAGAGAAAAAGATGTAGAATATTTGGACAGGAAGAAATAAAAACAAACATTGGCAGATGATATAAATGTTTATATCTTGAAAATATAACAAAATCTGTGATAAATTATTAGAATTTAAAATTATTAGAATTTATAAGTGTAACATGCTATTATAAACAGAAGTCTTCATCTATGAGAAACAAACAGACCATGAAATTAAAGATATATATGTAAAATAACTCTGGGAAACGAACTAGGGGTGGTGGAAGGGGAGGAGGGCGGGGGTTGGGGGTGAATGGTGACAGGCACTGAGGGGGGCACTTGACGGGATGAGCACTGGGTGTTATTATTCTGTATGTTGGCAAATTGAACACCAATAAAAAATAAATTTATTATTAAAAAAATAATGATGCAAGAATCTAGACATCATTTTAAAAAGGTATAATAGTTATTGAGCATTGTGACCTGAATGTTTCATAAAAGAAACATGGGGGGGGGTGGAGATTAACTTTTAATAGGTGTAGAAGCTTTATTAAACTATTGCATTTGAAATTTAAAAAAATAAAAAATAAAAAATAAAATAAAATAGCATAGAAGTAGCAAGTGCTTCAGAATAATTCTGATAAAATATGCCCAGTAATTCAATCTGGAAATCTGTGGAAGAAATTAGGAAGTAAGGAAAGGGAGTTCTAACATGTTTATATAGCAGAATATTTGATATTGAACAAATATCACTTCTCCCCAGTATCATCTATGGATTCAGTGAAATATAATTAAAATCCTACTTTCAAATGGAACTTGATTGCCCTGATTCTAGGGCAGCCTGGGTGGCTCAGCAGTTTAGCGCTGCCTTCAGCCCAGAGCATGATCCTGGAGACCCGGAATCGAGTCCCATGTCAGGCTCCCTGCATGGAGACTGCTTCTCCCTCTGCCTGTGTCTCCCTCTGCCTCTCTCCCTCTCTGCGTCTCATGAATACATAAATAAAATCTTTAAAAAACAAACAAACAAGCTGATTCTAAAGTTTCTGTGGAAATGAGGAAAGCCAGTAATATGCAAGGCACTCCTGAGGAAGGGCAAACCTGGAGAAATCCGTCTACTGAACTGTTTCTGGAGCATCGGGATGATCTCATTGGCATGGTGGTGACCCAAGCCAGCCAGGTGAGCCTTTGTTCATCTTTATACTGATGAACACATGAGGCATCTATGCTGTATGGATCCTTCTACAAGGATAAACGACAGGCAAAACCCAAGGATAAACGACAGGCAAAACCTGACCATAGTAATAAGATCCCTTCTGAGGGGTTAAGAGAATATATACATATATCAAAATAAAATTGCTTACTATAAAATTCAGAAGAATTGCGGATACAGGAAGCTTCTGGGGTTTTGGAAATTCCTTTATTTCTGGGACCTGGTGGGTGAGGAGAGTGCATTTGCCTCATCACTTAGTTGTCTGTTTTTTTCTATTAAAAACATATGAACACAAATAGAAGAAAATTAGAAATTTCTGAAAATTCACTAGATTTCTGTATTAATTTCCTAGGGCTTCAGTAATGAAGTATCACAATCTAGGCAGCTTAAAACAAGAGGAATTTATTTTCTCTCAGTTCTGAAGACCAGAAGTCCAAAACCAAGGTGTGAGCGGGGCTGTGCTTCCTGCGAAGCCCCTGAGGAGCGTGCTTTTCCTGACTCTTCCAGCTTCTGGCCCTGCCAGGGTTCCCTGGTTTGTGGCAGACTCGCTGCGTGCTGTCTCTCTCTGCACGTGGCCATCTTCCCTCTGTGTCTGTGTCTTCATGTGGACTTCTCCTCCGTGGGCAGGTGTCTGTGTCCTAGTCACCTCCTCTTATGAGGACACCAATCGTATTGGATGAGGTCCTACTCTAATGACCTCAAATGGATACACCTACAAAGACTCTATTTCCAAATAGAGCCACATTCACAGGTAGTGAGATTAGAGCTCAAGTATATCTTTTTGAGGGACACAGTTCAACCTATGACAGCCCCACCCACGTACAGGTGTAGATCCTGTAATGAGCCCAAGTCCCTTCCATTTGCTAGCCAAGTGTGTCTTTGAGCAAGTCGCTTTCTCTCTTCAGTTCCTTTATGAAATGGGATATAATTGCCTGCCTCAGATTTTTTAAAAATGTAATATAAGGATCTAAGCTGCTTAGAACACTTCTGGGAACACAGTAAGTGCTACATTAGTGCCTGCAATTATTTTTATTTATACCATTATTATTGACTATCATTATCTTTGTGGTGCAGGGAAGCACCAGGGAAAACCCAAGGCCAGAGGATGCTGTGGGTCAGGGGAGGCTAGAGGAAGACCTTACTTTGCTTAACATTGTAAAGTGAAATTTCCATTCTGGGCAGGAGTATGTGAAGATCGTGCTGCATTAAGGGGAAAGTTTTTATTTCCTAATATGAAATTAGATAATACCATCTTTCAAAATTCATGTTGGTCTTCATAGAGATATATGGAAAGTATTTCACTAAATCATGACTCAGTCAAATTTGATCCAGTCTTATGTCTACACAGAATGAGATCCATGCTCGACTTTGGGGCACCTGGTACAAGCCTAGATTTGTCATTCTTTGGTCCATCCTCTGCTGGTCCTCTGAAGCTTCAGACCCTTCCACCTTTACTCCCAACTTCTGCCTTCCCCTTAATGTTAGTTTGGCCCAGACTAAATAACACAGATTGGGGGTATTTTAGTTTCCTGGTGCTGCCAAAAGAAATCACCACAAAATTGATGGCTTAGACAAAAGAAATTTATTCTATTACAGTTTTGGGGGCCAGAAGTCTGAAATCAAGGTGTCAACTGGACCATGCTCCCTCTGAAGCTTCTAGGGGAGGATCTTTCCTCTCCTCTTCCACCTTCTGGTGACTCTTAGCAATCTGTGGCATATGGCAGCACCATTCCAATTCCTGCCTCTGCTCTAGGACTTGGACATATCTTTTCTGGGTACACAATCCAACCCATGACATGGGGAAAGTTTCTGCTAGGGATTCCTTTGTCCATGGACCACCTATTGGGTGAAGGTATATATCTCTACAAAGGTCTAATGGGGGGGATCCCTGGGTGGCGCAGCGGTTTGGCGCCTGCCTTTGGCCCAGGGCGCGATCCTGGAGACCCGGGATCGAGTCCCACGTCGGGCTCCCGGTGCATGGAGCCTGCTTCTCCCTCTGCCTGTGTCTCTGCCTCTCTCTCTCTCTCTGTGACTATCATAAATAAAATAGAAAAATTAAAAAAAAAAAAAAATAAGGTCTAATGGGAAATGTCCTCTGCTGAAGGCAGATACATCAGCAGCAAGCAAAACACAAGAGTTTAAGTTTGATTTGGGCTTTTTCATTGAATTAAGGGAACACTCATTTGGAGTCTACGGTTTATAAATTTCTCTTCCCACATCCTAATTTCCTTTCTGTAATCCCTATTCTTCATTAAACCCAAAGGGTCCTTTGTAGACTTACAGTAGTGCAATAATGGCAATGAGATAAAGTCAGGTGTGCCCTTCCCAACCTTTACTTCTCTAGATTCTTTCCAGGGGGCTGTTGACTAGGGCACCTGCTGGTCTGTGTGTGGACAGGCTCCGAATAGCATGGTGCTGGGAAGCATTGGATGGAAGTATGTACCCAGTGCAGAATCATCATCCAGGTACAGCCTTGGAAGTCTACTCAAACACACCAACTAGAGGAAAATGCACCTTAAAGGTAGGAGATCTGATGTTTGGGCTGTAGACATTACTCAGGCACCCTTGAACATGAGCATGGTTGGTCAGAAGATGCAGCAGACATGGGTCAGCAGACAGGGGTCATGCACTTCCCAGAACAATGGAGGAATCCTAGATACATAACAAACATCATCAAGAGTGTCACTGGATCTATTAATGATGACAGCAACGATGAAAATTTTCAACGAGACTCAGCATAGGTATAGGTATGACTGAGGCAATTTTATACCTTTAAAACAATTTGTTTTTAATTGTCATTGAGCTGTTTACTATTGTTTAGAGTCCTTTACTGCCTTCAAGTGTGTTTTAAAAATCTGATGTTGAGGGATCCCTGGGTGGCTCAGCGGTTTAACGCCTGCCTTTGGCCCAGGGCGCTATCTTGGAGTCCTGGGATCGAGTCCCACCTCAGGCTCCCGGCATGGAGCCTGCTTCTCCCTCCTCCTGTGTCTCTGCCTCTCTCTCTCTTTCTATGTCTATCATAAATAAATAAATCTTAAAAAAAAAATCTGATGTTGATAACACTGGTCTTCCATTTATTTATTTATTTATTTATTTATTTATTTATTTATTTATTCATTCAGGAGAGACACAGAGAGAGAGGGAGAGAGAGAGGCAGAGACACAGGCAGAGGGAGAAGCAGGCTCCATGCAGGGAGCCCGATGTGGGACTCGATTCTGGGTCTCCAGGACCATGCCCCGGGCTGAAGGCAGGTGCTAAACCGCTGAGCCACCCAGGGATCCCCAACACTGGTCTTTCTAAGAGTCCAAATGCCTCCCTCTTCCTTTATCTTGATTTCTGTCCATGCCCCTACCTCGATGGGCTCTCTGCCCACTTGCATTGCTTTTCAGGGAGGCTAGCATTTCCCTTCTGTCCTCCCAGGTTCTTCTCTGCTGGCATGGCCATTCTTGCCTTTCTTGTTCAGCATGGGGAGGGCCGCGTGAGCCATGGTTCTGCTCGCTGGTAACTACATGGTGTTGGGAGGTACACTTAACCCAGACCTGAGAGTGTTTAAGTCACCCCTAACCTCTCAGCTCCACCCAAAGCCTGCATCTACTGGGGATAAATATAGAGCAGTGCCGCATAGCTTAGCTGAATTGGCCTTTTCTATGAAAGTAATGACTTTGGTCTGCTGGGGAATATTCTGAAGGTTAATATCTCAGAGTGCAAGAGAGAAAATGAACAAAGAATTGCTTCCAGTCAGCTCAAATACATAATGATTTTGTGATGTTTCCTAATTACATTTTTTATTGAAAAATGTATCTGGTTGTTCACATCTCCAAGAGCACAGCGGCAAAGAAATATGTGATCTGGAATCTTGCAGGTTGAGGATTGTGTTGCTCTTTTTTCAAATCTATTTCTTTTAAAATGTAACTCTTTTTGAGAAAACAACAGTATGATGATGCAGTTAACAATAGGCATTGATTAAATTATTTTTATTGAATTATTTTTAATGAATTACTTTTTGATGAATAACTCTGATCAGGATTCACATTAAAGGAATCCACATAGACAGTTCTACATTAATAATTAATAAGTATTTGAAAGCACATGAGTCAAAACAGAATAATGTAAAAAAGAAGGCAATAAGGACTTCTCCCCCACCTGGATTTTGTTCCAGAAAATTGAATCCAAAATACCATGTACTTTTAAAAACTGGTATTACACAGCTTTTTTTGACAGCAGTGAATTCACTTTCAACAGATTTTCTGGCTAAGATAAGTGGCTAAAAATGATTTTCTTTTTAACTGTCTTGACCTAGTTGTGCTCAGCTGCACTTTCCAGAAAAAAAAAAAAAAAGAAAAAGAAGTAAAACAAAAAAGCCCATATAAACTTTAGAAAAAGAGCAAATACAATTCCAAAGCAAAATTCAGTACCCTGGTTTGTATTTCATGACTTCCAGCTCTTTAGAATTATTATTAATATTAAATATTAAAAATTATTACATTATAAAAAGATTATTTCAATTATTAAAATAGTTGTTGCCTATGATTATCCCATTACTCAGATTGCTATTTTAATTATGAAAATTATTTCAAACTTTGGAAATGGAGATGTACAAAAGTATTTTTTCAAGGCCATCTTATTTATGGCTTAATTATGGGAGAACTTTGTGCTCAAATCGAGGAAGTGCTGCCAACTGTACTTTTATGAAGTCTTCCATCTTAAGATTTTAATGTCAGTGTTCTGTACCTAGCAAAGGCCTGGCATATAGTGAGTATTCAGCAAATGTAGGTGTTTATGGAAAGCATGGATAAAGGATACAAAATAGACCCTGGAGATCATGAGTGAGTGGTGACGACCCATTCAACAAGGCATGTATCATCAGGTGCACAGTGGGAAATACACGAGGGCTAATTGGGGGCAATAACCTTTGTAGCTCTGACAAGTGCTTAATTAGAAACGATGAGTAAGATATTTCTTACTAGTCACCTCCTTAGATGCATACTTTCCGCAAAATATTACCAGGGCCATTGTTGCTGTGGTTATTTTTGAGGTAATGCATTCATATCATGAGTAATTAAAGAAAAAAAATGCATCAACACACAGTGAAAGGTAATTTTTAAAAGGTTCTTTGTTCTTTAGACGGTCCCCTGGAATTTTACTGAATAATCATGATTTGAGGAACCAAGTGGTATTGACTCTAGGCTTTTGCACTCCAACCAAAGCTCCACTGGGTACCCGTGAGTGCATGCTTTTTGCCACAAGAGTCGTCCAAGGGAGAATCTCCTGTGAGAGAGTCGCTGAGTCAGAGTATGTGCTTCTTAAATTTTGATAATATTTTGCCATATTACTCCTCAAAGAAGTGATATTAAAGAATGCTTCCACCACAACACGTCAGAATGATTTCTCCGCACTTTTGTCAATGCTTATGAGACTTTTAAGACATTTTTATAAGTCTAACAATTGAAAATGGTGCCTCATTTAGTTCTTACTGTATTTTTTTACCTTTTTCCATTTTACCTATGACTTTTTATCTATTTGGACTGCTATATGATTGTATTTTTTAATAAGTAAGGTTGAGTTTCTTTTAATATATTTTAAAATATTTCTTCACTTCATTACTGACTTTCTATTGGGTTGAGTTTTTCTTTGTTTTTGTTGATCTGTCTTAAAGGCATTAGTCCTTTGTCTATGATAGGTATTATACACATTTTCCTAGTTCATCATTTTGTTTTACTTTGATTTTTACTTTACTGTTGTCATTTATTTTTCCATCCAGCAAACTTTAATTTTTTGTCTTGTCAAATTTAACATTTATCAGTGTAACTTGAATTTTAGAATTTTTGCATAGAAAGACTCCTGTAAGGCTTTTAGTGACATTTCTATATTCTCTGTCAGTGTTATTAAGTTTGATTTTCTGAAAACTCCATTCTCGTTTACATTTCATTCATTCGTCTGGGTTTTATTTTGATGTAGGCAATGAACTATGAATCCAGCTATGCAGTTATGCAGTTTTTCTCAGATGCTAGTTAGATACTACACACATACACACACACACACACACACACACACACACACGTTTAGAAATATGTGTATTATAAGTAGTTGTGTGGAATCATACGTTTAAAGGGTGAGGAGGAGCTACATAGTGCTGAGAGGTAGGCATTAATGATTTTCTAAATATAGAGTAAATCTTTTGAAATATTTAGAATTTCAGACTAATAAAATCCAAAAGGTAGAAAGTATTCAACAGTTTGCTATTAAGGACTAAGGGCTTGTGTCCCTCGAAATTCCCAGCCCTAACTCCCAGTTTGATGGACTTGAGTATGGGGCCTTTGGGAGGTTGGTTGGGGCCATATGGGCAGGCCCGTGGTCTAAAGGGATTAATGCCCTCATGGGAAGATATGTGGGAGAGATCCATCCCCTTCTTGCACCAAGGAGAGGCCATGGGAGCACAGTGAGAAGGTGGTCGCCTGCAAACCAGGAAGAAAGTCCTCACCAGAAACAGATCATACTGGCATCCAAGCTCCAGAACTGGGAGAAAATAAATCTCTGTTATTTAAGCCATCCAGTCCATGATGGCATGCATCATGGCATGCCTAAGGCAAATATCTTATTTATATACCATCTAAAGTAAGTCCACATCATGTTTAAGGGAAGATAGAAGAAATAGAATTATATGTAAGGAAGAACTTTCTGTCAATCAGGCTGACCAATATATCAGAATGAGCTACTGAGGTTTCCTGAAGATCATCATATCAGGCTTGAAGGGTGGAAGGCAAAACAAATCTTTCAGTCCCAGAAAGTTAAAATGAGCACCTGTTTGTAGGCAAGGGGTCTGACTACTTGATTCCTGAAGTTTATTTTCTACTCACTGACTTAACTATTACACGATGTCAAATTTAATATTTTTATTTAATATTTCTACATGAAGCCAATGACCAACTGATTTATGACTACTTTTTACTTCAGGATTTCATATTGAAGAAAAAATTTTGTAGAAATGATATCCAGTTCAGCAAAGTGGATTCTCCTTCAGGGTGTTCAAATCCATTCAATGGAACAAATCAAGGCTGAATTTTGCAAAGGGATGGACATTTTTAAAAAATTAGCTGTTTTCCACCTATGTTGTTTGAGTGTTGAGGCATCTAGTTAGATACTCTGTTAACAAAGTCTACAGGGGTGCCTGAGTGGCTCAGTCAGTTAAGCATATGCCTTCAGCTCAGGTGGTGATCTCAGGGTCCTGGGATGCAGCCCCACATCAGGCTCCCTGCTCAGTGGGGAGCCTGCTTCTCCCTCTCCCCCTGCTCATGCTCTCCCTCTCAAGTAAATAAAAAAATCTTAAAAAAAAAAAAAACCAATTCTAAAAAGAAGAAACAAAAACAAAGTCTACATATATAACATACATACCTACAGCCTAGATTGCTCATCTTTGATCATACAACTCACTGATGGCCTGGTATTGAACCCACAGCCTCTCTAAGCCTGGCTCATATGCACCAAGCTCTTCCTCTCATAGGAAAACTGATATTCAAAAGGAACAACATTCTGTTGAAAGAAAGAATTTGGGGATGCACTGATGCCATATTTAAATGGATGTCTTTTTCAGCATAAGCTCCTTGGTTGCCTTTGCAGATTTGGGGTCCAGGGAAGCTACTGGGGATTCAGTGCATTCTCATTCTGCTGAGGGCTGAAGGATGTTCTTTCAGAGGTGAAAAATCTTTCATTCCTCAAAAGTACCTGTGCACTTTCAGGTAGAGAATAGAGAGAAACTTCAATATAGCTTGTGAACATCGACAATTGTTTGGAGGCAGCCAGAAAAAGAAAGAAAATAAAAATTCAGAAGATGCACAGTATGAGAAGCTCCAGCTAAGAAAATAAACTTTGTGCAGAAGTTGTTGTGAGATGTGGCTCCTTCTGTTTCCCATCTGGAAGAACAAACTTACAACCAGCACCAAGAGAGAGAAAGCTGCATGCAACCCCAAACCAGTGCTCTTGTATGACAAGCCAGTGAATATGTGGGTTGAACTGTCAAATACCAACACACTAATGAATATCACACAGCTTTAAAATCATTGATGCATATCGATGAGTGACTGCAGTCAACAAAGGTCAATGGCTGTTGATGTCCTAAGGACAGTGAATTGCCAAAGGAAACCTGTCAAAACAACTCAATTATGGCCACACAGTCACCCACCAGTGTCACCCAGAAGCATCAATGCCAGTTGGTGTCCCTCTTGTGTCCAGTCTGGTAAAACTCCATGGTGAGCCACTGATGACTTGGAATCTACTTCAATTATTGGTAAGATTAGGTCTGTCTGCTGCCACCAGCAAGTCAATGATGTTAACTGAGGCTGAGGACCAGGGTCCATGGGAGAAGAAAAATGGGAATGGAATGTTAGCTACTTCACCAAGGGACACCATAGAGAATGCAGAAATGATTGATGAGACCAACACAAATATCTTCCCTTGTGGCACATGCTCTGTTCAACTTCCCAGTTCTTACTGTGATTGTCTCTGCTCTTCTGTGGCACCTCAGCCAGGTTCCAGAGCACAAAAGTTCCAACCCATCGTGTTTTAAAATGAAGGCACTTTCCCTCAAAACCAATGCTAATTTCCTTCACTGGAAAAATACTGTTCTCTAGCTCTCTGAATCGTGCACTGGTAAGTCGTGGTTGTTTATCTCAGAGTAGTTGGGTATTGTGAATAGCTGAATGATGTACTGGGTATTTTATTGATGTGATGCTGTCTCTCAACAAGGCAGATACAGCTGAACCACTGGTGTACCCAAAGCTCAGGAAGCATGGGCCCTGGAACATGGGGCTGGAATGCTGTTCAGCATCTAAGCAGCTCCAGTGATCTCGGAAGTCATGGCTCACCCATCTTTGATCTAATTCTCTGTCCATCTCTCTGTTCTCATTCCTCTGTGTTTGTCTCGTAAGAGAAGAATTGCACTGGCTCAGTTAAAAAGGCAAGAAAGATTTTATTCAAGGCTACTGCAGTGGGGGAGAAACTGTCTTCCAATAGAGGAGATTGAAGGCAATTGTACTGTTTTGAAGCCCTGGGAGAGCCGGTGGAAAAGCACTGCAGAAGGTTATGGGCAGGCAAGCTAATGAGATTAGGCCATCTGAATTCGCTAACTGGTGTTTATCAAAGTTAGGCTCCCATCCTCTTACAGAGCCTGGGAGTCAGGGATGCTGTCTTCCTTGATGACCACAGTTCACAGGCATGGCTTCCAGGTCCTTGGGAATGATATTTCCTGGATTTTCAAACTAGCAAGAGTCTGAGAGAAGATCCACGACTCAAAGGGCAGAGAAAGGTTCTCTAATGACAAGTTTTCTACAGTGAATGCTCTCAGTAATGGAAAGTCAGGGGCTTGGAGTCAGGAAGATATGTGCCCATATTCAACAGTTCCCTTACTGCCTGTCTTTTTCCCCGGCCCCTGAGAGTTCACAGTTCAAGTACTATCCGTACCTTTCTGAATCCTTGGGGTCTGGCCTGGATTGAACACATCTTAGGAATTTATTCAATGCTTACTGATTGGTGAACTAGTGGGTAAATGCTAGTTTTATTCTACTGTTTTAAGAAAACATTTCAATATGGCAAGTTTTCCAGAACTAGAAATTTATGCACGTGTAAGTATTTGCAGGCAATGCTGTTCCAATTCTCTACCTTGCACTCCCATAAAGGAGACAATGTTAACACCATATGGTGATCATATGGGATTCCTCCTGAGTTTAGAAACCCTTCCTAAAATATGCTATATTTGTCCATCACATTACAGTTTATATAAACATTCCACATTACTTCATTTGATTTTTACAACTAGCCTGTGTAATAAAAGACACAAGACCTTTTATCCTCATTTAGGGCTGTAATAACAAATTACAAATCCAGATGCTTGGGATCCCTGGGTGGCTCAGCGGTTTAGCACCTGCCTTCAGCCCGGGGCATGGTCCTGGAGACCCAGAATCGAGTCCCACATCGGGCTCCCTGCATGGAGCCTGCTTCTCCCTCTGCCTGTGTCTCTGTCTCTGTCTCTGTCTCTGTCTCTCTGTCTCTCATGAATAAATAAATAAAATCTTTAAAAAAAATAACAAATCCGGATGCTCACTCCAGACCCAGAGTGCTTTGGTTACCAGCTCTCCTCCCACCCATCCTATGCCCCACAGTCCACCCCTAACTCCCACCATTCACCTCTACCCTCACCCACTTTTACACCAGAGACCCAACCCACCACTTCTTCCAACAAAGTCTCCTTCCTTCCCACCCACTATTGAACACATCAATTCTCAGAAAATATTATATAAACTCTGTCTTGTTCTGAGTTTCCTCAGACATAGTAACATTTGTTTTTTAACATTTCAAAGATTGAAGGACTTGGAAAAAATTTATATCAACTATTGCTGAGGGTAGAATAAATTTTAAATTATTCTTCCCAATTTCTAAACTGTGATAGGACATGTGGTAATAATGTCTTCATGCTTCATCTGGCTAAATTAGACACCTGGTGTCTTTTTTGATACATAAGGATACATCTTTGAATACGTCATTCACTTCTAAAGGCATATTGATGTTCAATCTCCTAACCAACCTCACCTGGTTGCACCTCTCTGGAGTCTTTCCATTTTTCTCTTATTTTACTTTGTCAAGGAAGCAGAGAATTTCTGCCAAAGAAAGGAAGTGTGAACAGCAGAAATATCTGCTCCTTATCAAAAAATAATACGAATATTATAATAACAAAGATAATAAAATGCCTTCCTTACATACAAATGAGATAAATGATCTTAACAATAGATAGTAATGTGGGCTGATAAGGCATTTCTAAAATCATATCCCCAAATGTTTATGGGCATTAGTTAAAGCTGCAAGTAGCGTTCCTTGAAGAAATCATTAAGATATTTAGGATTGGAGTGCCTGGGTGGCTCAGTTGGCTGTTTGACTTAGACTCAGATCATGATCTCAGGGTCCTGGAATCGAGTCCCACATTAGCCTCCCCACTCAAAGGGGTGGCTGCTTCTCCCTCTTTCTTTGCCCCTCCCCCCACTTGTGCCCTCTCTGTCTCTCAAATAAATAAAATCTTTAAAAACATATATTTAGGCTTATATCAATGAAATAATTGGTATTTTTTTCTTTGGTATGAGAAGCTGGGCTGGTACTTGCCATCTTAATTGCACATAGTATCCATGTGCAAATGTTTCAGGATGGAAGGAAGAAGTGAGTGAGTGAATGAATGAATGAATGAATGTTCTGGGCACTATTATGGTCATGGTAGTTTTGGTGAGGCTCTGAATCACTGCCAGTCTCCGTCTCTTCCCTTGCACAGCCCCAATGCTGCTCTTCTGACACTTGGTCCAGAGGTGATTACTGTCCTCACTGTGCATGTCAGCGAACTAAGATTTAGGGCTGTCTAATAACACCCTCAGGCCTATGTGGCCCATCTGGGTCTGGAACTCTGGTCTATCTGTCTCAGAGCCTGAAACACAGAGTAATCAGCTCCTGGCATTGACAATATTTTCCCTCCATTAGAATAAAAATGTGATTGTTTATGGATGGCACTCATGGAGGATCTGTTTGCTGCAGGGTGTGTACTGTTCTCCAGTACACACCCTGCTGTGAACTGTGACTTTAAGCCACGCCGGAGTACACTATGTACTTCATGGAATCAAGAGAGCCTACACCATCCTCCAAGTAGCAGGGACCCAAAGGCTAAAGGAGGAGCCAAGGGGAGGGTTTCTCTCATTCTGAGCATTCAATGGAAACTGTATGGCTTTCAAGTGTGTATTGAAAGCTCTTGTACAGTGATAGTCATAAAAGAAACCAAAATAACCTGCTTTTTAAGAAGTATCTGGTAATTGAGGAGTTAGGAATGCATCTGTCCTACTCATTTTTATATCCCTAACATCTGCTTCCTTGCAAATAATTTCAACAGGTGCAGAAGTATCACTGCATTTTAGCGCCATTATGCAAATTTCCATGAGTACCTTAGGATTTGGCCCATCAATGGACTTCAAGGATCCACCAAAATCCGAACAATTTATGCACTTTGGCAGGTGTCTGTGAGTATGTGCTTTTTTTTCCTAGGGAAATAGTGCTTTGGTGTCATTATCTCAATGTCTGGGTCAAAAAAAGTGTTTCAACCACAAGTCCATAGCGACAAAACACAGACAACAAGCAGCTTAACTAAATGGAGCAGAATGAACCCCATCCTATGGCAGAAAGCCAATATGTAAATGCAGAAGGAAGGATAGGAAATCACATTTTGCAACCATCAAGGTGGTGAGTGTTTCAGGCATGATTCATCAAAGAAAGCAAAACTCCTTGATGAAAGCTTGATGAAGAAAGAAGATGTGCTCAGCCTTACAGAATCTTCACAGAGATTCCTTCTTATTTATACAAAGGGAAAAGTGATCACTTGCAATGGAGGAATCCAGAGGACATCTCTTCAACGGAGTCATCAAAGTGAGTGTCACTGACAAGACAAGTTGGCTTCACAGCGTTTGAGCTAATACACAAAGACACAACTTATTTCTTAGGTATCCCTACCCAAAACGCACAACCCAAATCTGAATAGGAGGGAGCATTGTGTTGACACAAAACCTCCACTCTGCAATTCAAAAAGATCAATGTCACAAAAGACATAGAAGGTAGGAAAAATGTTTCAGATCAAAGGAGATGAAGGAGGTCTCTTGAGTTCCACCGAAGTGTGATCCTGGATTAGGAAAAATTGCTACAATGTACATTATTAGGCCAGTTGATGGAATTAAAATATGGATTGTGGATTATATAGTACCTTCATATCAGTGTGAATTTTCTCACTGATAATTGCATTGTGGTTTTGGAAGAGGTGATCCACAGAAATAATTAAACCAGGGCAGCCCAGGGGCGGCGGCGGGGGGGTGGGGTGTCAGTGGTTTAGTGCCGCCTTCAGCCCAGGGCCTTATCCTGGAGACCCCGGATCAAGTCCCACATCGGGCTCCCTGCATGGAGCCTGCTTCTCCCTCTGCCTGTGTCTCCACCTCTCTCTCTGTGTGTCTCTCATGAATAAATAAATAAAATCTTAAAAAAAAAAAAAGAAGTAATTAAACCTAAAAAGGCTCCAGTCTCCAATTTACTCTGAAATACTGCATCAAATACTATTAATTACATCATAATTATCATCATCATCACAGAAAAGAGAGAAACCAACATGGTAGCGTCAGCAGATTTAGGTGAACAGGACACTGAAGCTCACAGTGCTATTGTTGCATCTATCCTTGGAAGATGAAATTTTTCAAATAAAAACACTTTAAAGAAAGTTAAGTGGGGGCATCTGAGTGGCTCAATGGTTGAGCATCTGCCTTCAGCTCAGGGCGTGATCCCGCGGTCCTGGGATGGAGTCCCACATCAGGCTCCTGCAGGGAGCCTGCTACTCCCTCTGCCTCTGTCTCTGCCTCTCTTTCTGTGTCTCTCATGAAAAAATAAATAAAATCTTAAAAAAAAAGAAAGTTAAGCATCTTTGACCTGGGCCTTCTCCCCCATTTTGTGGGTAAGAACCAGTCTCAGAGTAATGAAGTAAGATGTGTCACATGTCAGGGGAAGAAGCTGTATTAAAACCTGGATTTCCTAAGTCTTACAAATTTGCTCTTTCTACCTTCCGAGACAGGTGGAAAACTCATGTATGTCTATTTTTAAAATTCATTTTGTGCAACCTAAGTCACACTGTCCGCAGGCTGGCGCTGGTCTTTAATTCTCTTAATAAAGTAGAACACTGTTCCCTTCATAAGTAGGGAAGATGGGGTAAAGCTATGCTTACCTTCTTGCCCCAGTAATTGGGAAACATCAAGCACATGTTAGTGTACCAGCTTTCGACTTCCGCCAAATATATGTAAAGCAGGCAGATTTTGCAGAAAGGGAGCCCTGCTGAAAATGGTCCCTCTTCCTCACAGATCCTGTGACAATACAAATAATTTTGCTCAAACTCTACACATGACATCCCCTCAGCCCTCCCTGAGGGTTTTGGAGACTTGGTACATTTGATTCAACAAGCTGTGCCTCCCATCTCCTGCCCTCTCTGGGAGCTACAACAAGGGCCATGTGTTTCCAGAGAGAACGTGCATAGATTCAGTTATGTCTGCAGTAGAGTTTACAATGGTGAAAATAGGAGTTGAGCTAAACCTGCACTTTTCGGGCACCTAAGCTAGTTTGAGGTATGCGACAGGACCACATTCCACATCAAAGCCTGCCAAACTGGGTCAGGCACATCATCAAGGAAGTGGCCGACATGCCCATTTGTTAGTCCTTTAAAATGTACTTATAGTGTTCTGAGCACAGACTCCAGAACCAGAAAGTGTCCATATTTTTCAATGTCAGTCAACCAGTTCCATGACCCTGAGCAACTCAGACTAACTCTACTTCCAGTTCTCCACCTGTAAAATGGAAACAATAATACATAATTCCTCATTTATGCTTTATAAAGTCAGTGACTGATATTTTGTCATACACAGTGGTAGTATTTATAAGCTTATTTAAATCCTACCTTGTTTTAACATGAGATCATGATAGAACAGATGGAAGGCAATTAAATGAAGAAATTGGACTGCAGAAAAAACAAGGCAAAGAGAAAAATTCAGCCTTCAGTAATGTGTGCCCTCTGGGCCCTACACCATGCTTTTGGGTGAGCTGCAGTGTCTCCCTGCTTATGATGGAAAAAATTGTACATTTGTAACATAATTTAATATAGGAAATATAATCTTGCTGTCCTGAATTTTGGCTAACGTCTTGAAGCTGAAAATAGTGAGTGATGTTGTCCCCCATTCTAAAGAGTAGCACGAAAACATTCCCAGAGGAATAGCCCAGGGATGGCCAAACTGTTCTCATGACTTCCATCTTCAGTAACCACCTAAGAGAGGATCAAGGCTTTATGGGAAGTTCTCCTAAAGCTGTAGAGGAGCGGCCTCATTTTCCTCCTCTTCCAGTACTTCTACCCTTCAGACTCTGAAGCCAAGAGAGTAATGGTGGAGAGTTGTTTACTAAAAGAGAGGATGGCATCTCAACCTGGCTGGATGCTTGCTGAGCCATCGCAAAAGCCCACCATAGTGAGCTTCCATGGTGTGAAGAACCTACTGGAACACCTGGACTGGTGCCCGCCTATCCTCTAAGTTTGGAGGGGCATAGAGACAGGTGCCTGGACAAGTCTGAAGGTGGGAAGATGGCTGGTGCAGCCATGAAAGGAAGCAGATGAGAGGGCTGGTACAAGAGTCACTTTCTCCTCCTCTATGCCTTGGGAAGGTAGGCAGCTGGGGACCATAAAGGAACCCTGCCCAGCAGCCTGCGTGGTGGCATCCTCAGCAGACAGGCATGCTGGGGGGGACATTGCCTGAGTAGGAGCCTGTGCAGCAGCCATGATTCCTGGGACGGGGGATGTCTCCATAGGACCAAGTGCCCCAGAGAGGCAAAGTCAGTTTTGGACCCAAGACAAAAAGTTAAAAACAGCACCAGCTGAATCAAAACATTTTTTCTCTAGTTCTTCCTCTCTTTATCCCAGACTCTGAAGGTGGAAGGAAAAATAGGAAAGGAGATGGAGCAGGGAAAGTTCTAGAAAGTCTAAACACCTCCCCTCCTGGTCTAGAGAAACCCTAATCCCATCCCACCTCTCATGCTGAAAGGGGGAATGGGAATTTTAGACTTCAATAAATCAGATTTTATTTAGACTTCATCAACTTCATAATATCTAAGAAGACTGTCGTAACATCTGAATGAAGCTAGAAATCTCTGGAAGCCATCCAAGGTATTTTTGAGAAAGCTCAGGAGAGCTGACCTGGTGTATTTGGAGACTCTGTTAGGAAAAATATATTTGTTTCCAGGATTATAGCCAGTGGAGTTCCATAAAACAGTGGCATAGATTTGTCAAGTTCACCTGACACTAAGGACCCAGTTTCTCAGAGCTGAGTTATCCTGTTTTAACTCCAAGAGAAATGTTCCCATTTCAAGCCAAGGGGAGTGGCAACAATCCTTCTTCATAGCTTTATGTCCCATCCAAGTGTAAGAAAGGAATCGCTAAGAAATTGCTGTGACCACACTTGAATATTTTTAGTTAATTATGCATCAAGAACCAGCTATTATTTTATAATACATTTGGAAAACCCTCAAACTTTCTTGATTTCCTTTTCCCCTATACTAAACCACCACATAAAAATCCTCATCCTTATGGAATAAAGCCTTCCATCTTTTAAGAATTTATAGTGGAGTCATTGCTTCTGGTACAAGCTTTAAATCTTTGTCACTAATTATCCCAACAAATCAGGCAGAAAGGCCCAGAGACGTTGTGTGGGTTATCCTAAATCACACAGTGAGAAGATGGTGGGTTGGAACCCGATTTCCATTATTCTAAAGCCTAAGTTCTCAGTTGCTTTGTTGCCCTGGCTCTTCCTTTCATTCATTCTCCCATTCACTCGTTCCTTCACCCACTTGCACCACTCTGCACAAACCCAGCTTATCCTCATTGCTCAGGGAGATTGGGGGGAAGTGAAGTAGGACCCCCAGTTTTTGTCTCAAGTATTCTTACCTCCCTGGTGCAGCTGGTGGGCGGGGGGGGGGGGGGGGAGGGAGCCTTCCAAAGAAGTTGAGGGATGAAAGAAAATATAGTCCAAACTTAATATAACTCTTTAGAAATGAAAAACAGGGGGCAAGAGGTTTGAAAATGAGGTGCTCATAGACATCAGTGTTTGAACAGCTGTTAACTTTGCAGCTCTGTCAGCCTTCCTCCATCCTCAGGGAACACCTAGCACTTGTCAGGGTAGGTGCTGGCTCACATACCCTGGCAGAAGCGTGGAGAAGTACTGGCAGGCACTGGGGGGTGGGGTGGGGAATTGCTGGAAAAAAGTCATTAATTTGGAATTTTAAGAAGGCAGTGAAAGAATTTGTTAAAAGTGACCTTAAATCCAAAAAAAAAAAAAAAAAGTGACCTTAATCCCACTGATGAGCACTTCAAATCAAACTCTTGAATGGTACCTGTGGTGTGCAGTGTAATCCCCCTGCCAAAGACATCCGGGTCCTCAAGCTGTTTGTTAGCTCAAAGGTTAAAACAAAACAAAACAAAACAAAAAAAATCAACTCAAGTTCCAGATTCCAGATTATAGCCCTCCTAACATGTAATTTCTCTCTTGCTATATATATTTTTTTCAAAAACAGATTTTATTTATTTATTCATGACAGACAGAGAGAGAGAGAGAGAGAGAGAAAGGCAGAGGGAGAAGCATGCTTCTTGCGGGGAGCCTGACGTGGGACTCGATCCTGGGGCTCCAGGATCACACCCTGGCCTGAAGGCAGTGCTAAACCGCTGAGCCACCAGGGCTGCCCTCTCTTGCTGTATCTTATGTCATAATTTATAGTCTTTTATCCTGCATTCCTTCCCAAATAAAGCCTGAGCTCTATAAGGAAAAGATGACTTTATTCATACTCGTGCATTGCATAAAGCTCAAGACAAATACTAAATTAATAAAGACGTGGATTAATTGTAAAAGAACAGTAGATTATAAGAATTTATAAGACAGCAGGGAACTAGCTTTTTGGAAAGAATGGTCTTTGAACAAATCTAGACCTCCCTAGACCTTCAATGAAATAAACGAAGCTCCTTGAAAATATTGTTCTGCAAACTATCAGAGAAACAATGTGGACCACTGTTTTTATTTGCTGTTTTTTTCTTGTTGACCATCCTTATAAAAATTGAGGAACTATTCTGTTGATGTCATTCTAAGAGTCCAGAAAAAATGCTTTCATAGTCCTTTTTTAAAGAAAAAGATTCTATTTATTCATTCTCATTCATGAGAGACACACAGAAAGGCAGAGACACAGGCAGAGGGAGAAGCAGGCTTCCTGCAGGGAGCCTGATGCAGTACTCGATCCCGGGACTCTGGAATCATGACCTGAGCCGCAGGCAGACAACCACTGAGCCACACCGGTGTCCCTGTGTAGATCTTTAAAGTTACGCTAAGTGTAAATAGTTGAGAAAATCCAAGTTTTAACTGAAAGACTCCTGCAGAATCCCAGGAGTCTTTTGCTGCCACTTATAAAAACCTTTTTACCCCACATTAAATCTATTCTCTGTGTCTCTATCTACTGAATTGAGGTTTTGGTTTTGGAATGTGGCTTCTGTGATGGTCAGCAGGGTGTGGTGGATTTGAGGGCCGTGAGCTCGCAGCCCTGCCATCCTCTGTTCATTCTGGCTCAGCTCCGATCCCATCACCACAGGCTGCCACCCTGGGCTGCATTTCCCCAGTCATCTGGCTCCTGACCTTGGTCAGGGCATAGCAGACAGCAAGGAGATGGGAAGGAGAGTACAGCTGGGGTGCTTTTCCCCCAATGTCTGGGCCAGCGCCCACCAGACAGGCCCGGGCGCATCCCTCCTGTCCTGAGCCTCATGTACCATCGCCTCCTCCGTGCTGCCCTTGCCAATCACTGCTTTCCCCCAATACCCCATCTCCTCCAGCTGGCTTCCCGACCTCCTCCGTCATCGACCTACCAATCTCCTGAATGAAATTCCTTCTGTGTACATATTTAGAGCAGTTTCTAGTTTCCTGGGTGGACCATGACAAATACAGCAACCATAATTCCCTAAGAGAAAGAAGGAAGAAGGAGGTTGACAATGGGCTCTCGTGAATGCATTTCATTACAGGTTGTATCATTTCTCCCATTTTCAAAATGAGGAAAGGGGGCACCTGGGGGGCTCAGTCAGTTAAATATCCATTTTTTCTTTTTTCTTTTTTTAAGATTTTATTTGTTTATTCATGAGAGACTGAGAAAGAGAGAGAGGCAGAGACAGAGACAGAGGCAGAGGGAGAGGCACGCTCCATGCAGGGAGCCTGATGTGTGACTTGATCCCGGGACTCCAGGATCACGCCCTGGGCCAAAGGCGGGCACTCAACCACTGAGCCACCCAGGTGTCCCCTTTCCTCATTTCCTCTTGATTCCAGCGCGAGTCTTAATCTCAGGGTCATGAGTTCAAGTCTTGTAATTGGGCTCCACACTTGGCATGGAGTCTACTTTAAAAAATTCTTTTAAATAAATAAAATTTTTAAAACAGAGAAAAGATCCTAAAGAATTTAAATAACGTGTCAAAAGTCACATGACAGATGAGCAGTGGGGCAGGCAATTGGACACGTGGTGTAATTTTCTCAGTCATGATGTGCATGTCTCATGATCCGTGCATGGAGAGGGAGACATGGAAGTGTTGCAAGAAAAAACAGGTAGTGGGAATGGTAGAAGAAGAAATGAGTGCAGAGTTTGCTCATGGGCTGGCCCATGAGTAAAAAAAGAACTCACTTTTGCTGTTAATACAGCCTCCCTTGAGGTAAGCACACTTGGACTGTAGAGATAAATACAGACTTGGAGACATTGGGTCTCCTGCCCAATCACCCCGCTACTGTGGGACTGAGCTAACAGGGAGGTTGGCTCTGCTCTGATTTCCACTGAGGCACAGATTTTTCACTTTCTACAGATTCATCTCCTCAATTTGTAGAAATACAACTTAAGTGTAAGGACGTTTTCCTGCATGAGCTTTCACTTCTCATCTGTCTGGTCACTCTTGTGGGCTTCTGTGAGACCCTTCCATGGGCTATCTGCATTATTCAACTCATTCATTCACTAAATCTATCTTGAGTGTGCTATATGCGGTCTTGGATTGCAGCAGTGAACAAGGCAGCTCAGGACAGAGGTCTCCGTGGGTTAAACAATCCTAGATTAATGTCAGTTCCTGGATAACAATGGTCAACCAGAGTTTTTAATACCATTATACCTATTTTTTGGCACCACATTTAGCAAAAACAAAACACTACTTTACTGGCTTGATAAAATTTGATCAAGAATGTTATTATTTATTCCTTTGTTGTGCATGATGCAGAAAGCAGTTACCTTCGTGGTGTGTGTGTGTGTGTGTGTGTGTTTAAAGCACTTTATTGAGGTATAATTGACATGTGCAAAGCTGTAGATGTTTAATGCATGCAACCTGATGAGTTTGGGGATGGGTATCAACCTGTGAAATCATCACCACCATCAAGGCCATAGACATATCCATCACCTCCCCAAGTTTCTCTCCACCCTCCTTATTATATTTTTTAGTGTGTGATAAGAAGCATAAGCTCTACCTTTTTAGAAAACACAATAGTGTTATCTGAAGGCACTATGCTGTTTGATAGATGGTCATCGAACACAGTTTTAGTTATGCGACCTAAAGAACTTCTAGAGATTTGCTGTACAGCATGATGCGATTTCCAACATGATAATAAAGTCTCCCCCAACAACATTCTCTCTCCATCTCATTTCCTCATCTAAGAAGTATAGTGTCAGAGATATAGCCCTTAGGAACTAGCTCCACTAAATTATGTAATTCCCCATTCTATGCTCTTAAAATACAAATCCTGGGGTGAGTAGCCCATGGGATTACCAATTCCCCAGGGTGGTTCTTTTCTACATCCTTCAGCTTATGGCAGCAAGTGTCAAAAGAGCCTGAACATACTTGGCTGCTCAAAGAACAAAATGGGATATGGATGGGAGGGAAAAGAAAAAGAGAAAGAAATACAGTAAAAAAAAAAAAAAAAGTAGGATTCAGAGGCACCTCAGCAGCATAGTCAGTTAAGCTCCAACTTTTGATTTTGGCTCAGGTCTGATCTCAAGATCATGCGATCAAGCATTGGGCTCTGTGTGCTGAGGCGAGTCTGCTTGAGCTTCTCTCTCTCTCCCTCTGCCCCTCCCCACTGCTCTCTCTCTCTCTCTCTCTATCTCAGAATAAAAAACAATTTAGGATTCATTTGCTTCTCCGCTGTGGCAAATAGAAAGAAATTGGGACTGAGAGGCTGTAAACATATCCATCTGTCATTTACCTCCACACCACACTCTGTATGGACCAGGAGAGCCAAGTGAAGACACTTCAGTGTGACTTCTTTTCCCAATTTTCCAGCACAGCCTTATCAACAGTCCTCCCATCTCCCACAGCCTTATCAACAGTCCTCCCATCTGAAAAGTAAGATCTGATCATCACATCCACCTTCCATTACAGACAAGACAGCACGAGGCAACACGTGGAGGCTGCATCATTGAATGACAAGTTCAGTGGAAAACCCTGGCCCCAAACACACTGTTTCATTTTGTGATTTCGATAAGAAGCCAATTTTAGTGATTTTCTTTTATACTTTTATTGCACATAAAGTAAAAAAAGAAACAATGTTTGGGCATCCAGTGAGGCAGAAAACACAGATGAGATGATGACTGATCCAGGCAGTGGATAAGGGTATAACCATCATCCCAGATCAAACAGATCAGCAAGGACACAAACCCATGGAGAGGTTAATCAATAAGATTGATGCAGAACTCTGCAGGTACAAGAAACAATAAACTATGGAGAGCATTGCAGGTGCATTGCCACAGACTTTTCTTTTGAAACAGCCACTCAATTTATTGCAGGAACATAATTCATCGGCCTTTCTACATGCTGTGATAGAGAGAGACGACATTGGAGGAAGTCTAGAGATATTAGCTCAAATGGTATGTCCTGGGGAGACTCTTGGTCCATGGAAGTCATGCAGACTTTTGTATCTTAAGATTTTTAACTAGAAATGGCAAATCAGGAAGAATGACTTCTATTCCTTGGATGGGTAGGCTCCACAGCTGGGTACATATGAATATGTAATTATGACACTCTATGTGTGTGCAGAAGGAATATTATTTGTAATTGTTACCATAATTATTCATTTCGATACCTTCTGTTAACTTATCTAAGATGACAGATGTGAAACTACCTGAACTGTACAATGTCACCTAAATTCATGAGACTCATTGGTCATTTTCAGATGAGCCACACAGTGGTGGTAAGCAAAGAAAACGTCCAGAACTCCAATTAGGACTGCCTTGCTTTAGAACAAGGCCCGGGACAGAAGTCACTCTTGGTTGTCCATAGGTCAGATCTGGCTTCTGAGCATGCTTTGTTTATCCCATCTGGTTGTTTTAGAACATTTGTGCTAATTTTTAAACATCAGTAGTATTGCCACAAAAATCTGGGTACTTACCTCCTTTTGAAAAGTAAGATCTGACCACAGGTGGTCTCACATTGCTATGTGGTTGTTACTGGCTCAAGCCAAGCAGCCTCATTTTGCAGTGTTCCCCAACATGCCCCTGTTGTTCACATAACTACCTGCTCCCATAGGAATGACCCCTCATGTAGAGATTGGACTTCAGCTCTGCAAGTTCAAAAACTTTTTAACAAAATTCATAAAAGGTTGAACCAAGCATAAAACATCTACATCTCAGGATCCAAAGAACCTACCTGGTAAATATGCCTATTGGTTAACTTATCATGAGAAGTATTGACCAACTTGTTTTTACCAGGGGATCTGTGTGTTCTCTCCCAAGCACACATGGTGATAAGGGAATCAAGCTGACAATGCTTGGTGAGCCCAAAATTGAGGCAAACAAGTGGTTAGATCATCCTAAAGATAAAATGTCATATAGTGATGTACTGTGATGTACCACCTCCTTGTAAAATACAAGCAATGACCTCTGCCTCTGTGTGATATGCTCAGGAAGAGGATTTCAAGATGCCTGAGCACTACCAAGGTCTATGAAGATAGCTCTTAAAAAAGGTAGGTGGGTCGCAGCCCTTCTGTTCCCAGCCCCCACTTCATCAACATACACCCCAACTTGAATCAGAGGACCTCTCTGCACATAACACTTGAACAGGGTTTCTGTGTGTGGGGAGGGGGCCCACTTGAACATGAATTTATAAGGAATTTGGGAGGCCACATGTTCAAAAGCTCTTTTTCCTTTCAGCTTTATTAAAATGTAATTCACATCTAGCATTGTATTAGGTTTAAGGTGTACAACATATTGATTTGATACAATTGTGTATTGCAAAATGACTACTACCATAGCCTTAGCTAACACCTACATCGTGTCACATAGTTACCACGTCTTTCTTATGGTGAGAACATTTAAGTTCTACTTGTTTAGCAACCTTTCAGGATATCATACAGTATTATGATCACCATAATCACTATAATAACCATGCTGTACATTAGATCCCCAGAACATATTCATCGTGTAACAGGAAGTTTATACTTTTTGATCAACATCTCTGTTCTCCCCGCATACCCTTGTCCCTGGTAATCACTGTTCCATTTTATGTTTCCATGAGTTTGGCTCTTTAAATCTGCTTATGACTGACATCATTCAACATTTGTCTTTCTCCACTCTTCTTGACATTGCTGAAGACATATCATCAATTGAGAACTGGTGTTTGGTGCCATAAGATGGATCACAACATTACATTCCAGCTGTGTTTCCCAAGAACACTCCCTCAGACTCCCGATGGAGATGTGATAAACCCCTAAGTCCCATCAATTATATGTAGATATGTTCCCTTAGAGCAGGATGCTCTGCAGATAACTGGACCACATCTCAATACTGCTTTCTGTAATGTTTCAGAGAGTGGTCATTTCTTAAATTTATTAAATTAAATTTACTGCATCTTAAGGATTACATACACACATTATAGAATATTTATTTGCAGAATGTGCAGAGTTAAGTAGCATCTTCTTTAAGAGGAGAGAAGTTGCTTTCCACTAGGTGGAAGGGGGTTAACTTGGTATCTTTTCCACAATTTGGCATGTGTCTTGCGCCAAAATAGAAAATAGAAGGTTGTATAATTATGAAACTAGTGGCTGCTTCTAATACATTCAGAGGAGAAATCCTAAATTTAAATGTAAATATGTTTATGTGTGTATGTTTACATGTGTATTTATATGCACATATATACATATACTTATTTCTTTCTTTTTTAAGATTTATTTATTTATTTGAGGGAGAGAGTGTGTGAAAGCAGGAGGATGGGCAGAGGGAGAGGGAGAAAGAATCCTCGAGCAGACTCCGCACTGACTGTGGAGCCCAATACAGGGCTCCATCCCACGACTCTGAGATCATGACCTGAGGAAATCAGTCTCGGACACCCAACCAACTGGGCCACACAAGCACCCCAGACATATTTCTTAATGAGAAAATGATGCGTCTTATTCAAGGTGGTGGTTTGGTGCTGGCAGTACTAGTGGTGATAAAGGTATGACATTTCCCAGAGTTTTCAAGGCTTTGGAGAGCAAAAGCATGACCGTTAGAAGGGAAGCTGATACCAGAGTAGGCGTAAGTAAGACTCACATTGTCATCTCTGAGATTCCACCACATTTGACTTTTCCTCTGGAAGGATTTTCAGCTTGTAATTCTTCTAACCCGCTTACATATTATTCTCTCCCAAATTGTGCATTTGGCTCTATTGCTGTGTCAATAAAGGGGATTGTTGGCAAGAGAAGTACTTGGGGTATCCAAAAGATGCTCATAGAGCTTCTTTTAAAATCCAAACAATTATTCACAACATTTTGCCTACAACGAATAGAATGACAGTCAACCCTGCTTCAGTATGAGTTCCTGTAAACTAAATATTAAATAACTTAAATATCTTAATACCTCTTATTCTATTTTGTGCCATAAGTTAATTTAACGTTTTACATAAAAGTTAATGGCATTCAAATGAATTTTTAAAACTAATATTAATTTGTTATTTTTTAAAGATTTTTATTTTATTTATCAGAGAGGGAGAGAGAGCACAAGCCCAAGCGGGTGGAGGCAGAGGGAGAAGCAGACTCCCAACCGAACAGGGAGCCTGACGTAGAGCTTGATCCCAGGACCTTGGGATCATGACCTGAGCTGAAGGGAGACGCTCAACCCACTGAGCCACCCAGGTGCCCCCAAATTAATGTTAATAATATAAGTACACTTTGAAAAGGTTTTTGCTTCAAAAACATCAATGTTTACATCAATATATCTATTCTCATCAACATCAAATTCAGTGGAATGAACTATAGCATAAAGTATTACACTCAAATCTTCTAAGATTTCTTTTCTAATGAAAGCATCTTTTTCTCATCTACTTTTTAGCAAGGGAAAACAAATTACTTTTGGAGGTCAAAATGAGAGTTTTTATCCTAAACATATGTAGTATCCAAAATATTAATAAAATATAAGTGGCTGAAAAGAAGACATTCCTTTCAGTTTCGCTGAAGAATGTCAGGTAAGAGCCAATGCGAGTATTGTTGAAATAATACCAGGAACAGTAGGGCTTCCAACAGCTACATGTTGCTTCACCAGTGGGACTTGGAAACTGGAAAAAAATTCAACGAGTATCTCCAACTGCCTTCTTTGGTTTCTTCCTGGCTATTCTTTTGGTTTATTTAACATTGTTTTTTAAAAAAATAAAAACTTCCAACTTTCTGTTCTAAAAGCCATCCTGCTTCCTTTCAGCTGCTATGCTCCAGACATGTATTTTCCTTGAAGGAATCAAGGTCATTTTTGCTAAAATTCCAAGGGATTCAGAGAAAAGCATCATATATTTTTTTCATAATCATGCTGAAAATTGTTTGTTCAGCTAAGAGTCAGAGTTTAAGTGAATAATCCATGTTACTATTACAAAATCCATTCTAGCCTGCCACTCTGTGTATTTGCACATACAGATTCTTCTCAATGTGTTTCAAGTGAAATAAGTCTTGTGGAAACCCTTTGTGAAGCTGGTATTTAACTCAGGGATGTTAATAAATCAACACCCTGATGGACCTAGTGCTTTAGCTTTTTAGAAAAAGACTTACTATGACCCACATTAACTTTTCTTTCTTTCTTTTTTTTTTTTTTTTTTAAACCCACATTAACTTTTCTATCATGCTGTGTCAACACAGCATGTTATGGACTTGGGAGAGCCTTACACTGGGAGTAAGTTTCAAACTTTGTGCTCTTGTTCAATAAGATTTAGGAATGTCTGAATTATCTGGTGCATTGGGAAAAATTAAGTATGTTAAATATGTCAGATAGTGCTGGGATTGAGAAAGATAATTCTCTCTCGGTATTGGATCCAAACGGATACATGCTAGACATAGATGTAGATAAGATGAGGAGTTTAATTTGGGTTCATATCCATCCATTTCTAAATTGTCTACCAACTGCTGTGTCACTTCTAAAGGGAGAGAAAAAAAAAGAAAACAGAGAATTTGAACAGAAAAATAAAAAAAATAAAGGGAGAGAAAATGGGAATGTGTTGAGAATGTTGGAATACAGTAGGTCTATTGAGTGAAAGGAGGAGAAGTGGTCTGTTTTCTCTTTGAGGGTACAAACAACCAGGTGACCTGAGCTACAGAGGAAGGTCCTTTGGCAGGGACAGACTCACAATCTCCCTTGTCCATTCTGTTAGCCTTGCATATCACCATTAGACTAAAGGGACACAGATGTTATGGTCACCTAAGAGATCAATCATGTGCCTAGATCCCTGAAATATTCATAGATTCATACGCTATGATCACAGCATCCAGAGAGCGGTTGGGAGTGTTCTTTGGTATCCCTGTAGCCAGGACATGTTACTGGGTTGGGTGGGAGAGCATTGTGCAGTGCCCAGCAGGTGGGCTGTGTCAGAAGGGATGTTCAAAGTAGAGAACAAAGGACTGTGTCACTGGTTTTTAGAATGTCTAACACCCCCTGGAAAGTGCAATGTATCAACAATGGGTGGGTAGTCAGTTATTCTGCCATTGTCTTGGGTGACATTCATGGGTCAAGTGTTGAGGGGAGACCATGATTTACCCAAGAGGGAAGTGGGCATATAATGATTCAGGCAGCAGCATCAGCAAGACCTGGGAGAGCAGGCATCTGACCTGCTACCATTGTATGCACTCCTTCCATCAGTGTCTGTCCTCAATCTCCCTCTCCTTTTGATGTCTTATATTCCCTCTACTAACAACAACAACAAAAGGTAACAACTGTATCCATATAGAATTCAAGTTTTTTTTTAAATAGATCATTAGAATCATTGATTTTTGTCACCAAGAGAACCATTGATAATTATCTGGAAGCTGCTGATGTTACCATAGTTAAGAGACTGGGTTCTGGGGTCAGAAAGATCTCAGTATGATTCTTAACTTTGCCATTTATAGGCTAGGACCACAGAAAAATCACTCCTCCTCCTCCTTCTCCTGGTGAGAATACTTTATATTTTAGCAAATTTCAATTATACAATACAGTGTTATCAGTTATAGTCATTGTTAATGGAAATACATTGTTAGTGAAAATGTAAATCTGTGTAGCCCTTTGAAAAATAGTCTAGTTGTATCTTAAGAAGTTGAATATGAATTTAACATATGACCTAGTACTTTCACTCCTACTTACCTATCCAAAAGTAATGAAAACATGTTTTCATGCAGACTTCCATGCTAATTTTTATAGTAACATCATTTTTAACAATCAAAATGCAGAAAAACCCAAAAGTCCATTAACTGTTGAGTGTATAAATAAAATTTATCCATGCAATGGAGTAATATTCAATGATAAAGGGAAACAAAATACTTATACATGTTATGATATGAATGAACCTGAAAGACATGACAGCAAATAAAAGAAGCCAGACACAAAAGACCACATATCGTATGATCATTTTTAAATGAAATGTCCAGAAAAGGCAAATCTGTAGAAACAGAAATGCTTTGTTGATTGCTAAACGAAGCAGAAAGTTAACTACCAATAGGCTTGAGAGATCTAGTTAGAGTGATGAGAAATCTAAAACTGGTTTATGCTATCAGTTGTCCACTTTGGAAAATTTACTAAAAGTGATCAATTGTATAATTTAAATTATACAATTTAAAGCAGATGAATTTTATGGTCTGAAAACTATACTTCAATGAAACTATTTTAAAAGTCAATGCAATCTGGATGCCTGGGTGCCTCAGTGGGTTGAGCTTCCAACTCTTCAATTTGGCTCAAGTCCTAAACTCAGGGTCATGAGATCAAGTCCTGAATCTGACTCTGCGTTCAGCTGGAAATCTGTTTGAGACATTCCCTCTCCCCTGCCCCTTGCCCCCTCTTGCACATGCACACGCATGCTCTCTCTCAAAATAGATGGATAATTTTTTTTTAAAAAGTCAATGCAATCACTTAAAACTATTAAATCCTATGAGTGAAGTCAAGGTAAAGATTAGTTAAAAGATTGATATATAAAAATCAATAATATTTTAATAAACCAGTTAATAACCAATGAAAACTCTTGGTGGGAAAAATAGTCCCAATCTCAAGAGCAAGTAATACTCCCTGCTTCAGTTTCATTACCTATAAATGAGAATGATAGTATCGGCCTCTTAAAGCTGTGAGGGTTACATGAAGTAAAATTTACCAAGTGTGAGAACAACATCTGCCATATTAGTAAGTGCCTGTAAGGTTATGAAATGTTCATATTCACATACAAGATATATGTGTGAATATTTATTATAACATTCTTTGCAGATGTGAAAAATTAGAAATAACATTTATTAATTTAAGAATGATTATATAAATAATACTGTTCCCATGAATACTATACAGTTTTTTTTAAAGAATGACATAGATCCATGTGTTTTACCCTAAAAAAAATCTCCAAGATACACTACTAATTGAAAGCAACAAATTACAGAACAACAAAAATAGGACGGTTCTATTTAAGTTAAACACATGTTTATGTGAAACAAAGAAAAAAAGAAACAGACGTAAAAGCAGACTCTTAACTACAGAGAACACACTGATGTCAACAGAGGGGAGGTGAATGGGGTGATGGGGATGAAGGACTGCACCTGTCATGATGGGCTCTGAGTAACGTATAGAAGTGTTAAATCCCCTCTATTGTATGCCTGAAGCTAATAAAGCATTTTTTGCTTTATTTACAGTTAACTGTACATTAACTTCACTGGAATTAAAAAAAAACATGCTACATATGTACACATGTGCCTAAATTAGTAAAACAATAAATTCTGAACTGATACAAACTAATCTGGATTGTTGAGGAAGGGTGGGAGAGGGGCTTTAACTTTTTATCATGCGTGTTTGTGTTGCTTATCTCTTTAAGCCTAAGAATATGTCCAATAACTGGCATATGATCAAACTGGAGAGTGAAACAGACAGGTCACCCCACCCACCTCAATGAAGAGGGTGCCAGGACCCAATGGGCCTTTGTGTATGAAGAACCACACAGAAAGCATAAGGGCCTCACATCAGATGTGGTCAGTGGATGACAGCTTTTCCAAAATTTTTTGAATGATTATCTGAACACTTCCAGGAGCTGACAAGAAGGAATCTTGCCTTTCAAGTCAACTTCAGAGCCACAAAGAACAGATGTCAAATATGTAAAGGAAAACCTGAAGCTACAGAGATATTCGTCTGTTTTGTATTTTCCCAAATAGAGTAAAACCATTCCTTTCAAGTTGTGTTGCAAAGATGACTTTTGTTCAGAAATTGGAAAGTGTGGTTCATATTGGAAGGACATTGCTGTCAATAACTTGCTTATTATACAGAGTTGTCCAAAACTAAATTAGAATATTCTCATTCCTGTATTGGATGGTCTGGATAAGGAAAATCTGAGAGATGTGCAGATAGAAACAAAAGCCCAGATTCCATTTCTGTGGCTTTGATCTAATTTGAAATGTTCTGATGGTAGAACTTTTATCCATCCTCCTAAGAGCCTTTCCATTAATCAAATATTTCCTATAATCAGGAAGCATTTCCTGAAATTCAGTCTAAATTTTTATCTTTCCTATGGCATTACGTAATTTAGTTAATTATATTACCTTATTAGCAGATCAGAAACGATATTTATCTGGTTACCCATTTTGTTGTTGTTGTACTGTGTCCATGTGGACCAATGGCAAATGGGAAATAAAACGACCACCACTTTCTTTTTTTCTTTTCTTCTGTCCCACAGATGTAGAGAATCAGATCAATAGAAAATGGAGTGCAATGTGATTGTGTGCCATTGTACAACTGTCACTACCCAGATCTATGCACGAAGAGGACACATATCTGCTGGGAAAGTTTCCACCTCAACAAGCAAACTCTTTGGCTATTTACTTGTTTGCTTGAATTTGTCCTTCTGGCTGTTAGTAACTGCTATAGGGGAAGAACAAAGAGAGAAAATTATGAGAATCAGTCTCAAGACTCTGAAACTGATAGCAAAAAAAAATTATTTCCTATTGATTGCATGCAATTCTAATTTGAAGTTTGCTTGGACATGAGTCAAAAGTTAGCCTCTGAAAAGGCAGAGAGAAGCTACAATTCTCTTTTGTTATGCTGAATGAGAAGGAAAAAGCCCCATGATTATGAGTCACATGGGCTGTGTCATTGGCAGGTGCCTGCAGCAACTATTTTCTAATGGATGGATGATAAAAACAGGAGATGGGAAAATCGGGACTTAGGGCCAATACTAGTCACGGTTCATTAAGACAGCAAGCTTGGGACAAGGGAAGGAAAGATATGCCTTACCTCGGAAGCATCTGAATCAAGATCCCCCAGGCTCCTACCTTCTCTCCCGAGTCACTGAGTCTCCACAGTCTTTGACACCACAATAACTGGAGAGGTAGCATCACTTAATGTGCTTCTGGCCATCTTTCACTTGCTGAAACAATAGAAAGTCATACTGAGAAATCTTAAAAACTCAAGGTGCCCCATGAGGCCAGAACTCCAGTGCTATGTCACCCCACCCACACTCCACCTTATTCCTCCACAACTAAACATGCTCCTCTTTTTTGAAAATAGGAATCGCTAAAGTACAAAAACATATTTTAAAATATTCATAGTAGTATTCAGTGGGAATACATTGATTTAAATCTACCCATATCTTGAATTTTAAGGGCTAGGTGAATTTCATTAAAAATCATGGTGAGTACAGGGGCACCTGGGTGGCTCAGTCGGTTAAGCATCTGACTCCTGATTTCAGCTCAGGTCATGATCTCAGGGTCATGAGATAGAGCCCCACAGCAGGCTCTGTGTTGGGTGTGGTGCCTGCCTGAGATTCTCTCTCTCTCTCTGCCCTTCCCCCACTCTCTCTCTCTAAAAAAAAAAAAAAAATCACAGTGATGTGCATTTTAAAAACTACCTGAATACAGGTTCTTTTTGTCTTATTAATTCATGAATTCAGAGAAAATGACTTACCTCATGGTGTGCGATGAGTCAAAAAAAAAAAAAAAAGGGGGGGGGGATAACTCTGGGGTGGGGAGAACTCTACCAGAATCTATTTCTGAGTGCAGGAAATAGAGAATCTGTGATCACAGTGTCATTAATAGGTTTGGCATAGGAAACAAAGGTCAGTGAACACAGTGGATGACGGCAGTCGGAGCGCTTCGTTGACATGTTATAGGAGTGTCAAGAACTGCATCAAAGATTTTGTATACTAAGGACTAAATCTTAAAAGGAAAGCCCAGGGCAATTTTGTATTTCCCTTTATAATCAGCATTAAAGACATTTAAAAAGGATTAAGTTGAGGGAACTTCATTTAATGTTCAAGTCCCTCTAATCTCTTACCCACCCACTTCCCACTGCCGTCTTCCAGCACAGCCAATAGTAAGGATAATTCCTTTTAAATTAATTTATCTCTGGGCACCATTTCCTTCCCTGATAACAATGCATCCTGCTCAGTGAGCTCTTAGACTTCAGAACATTGTAATCTAACAAAGGTAGAATCAGCTCCACCCAATGCAGAAAACTGATTATGTAGTGGAGGGGTAAGACTCAGCTCCCCGGAGATGTGCTCTACAGCCACCAATGGGGACTCTTCTTCCACATCCAGCCAGGGTATTTCTGAAACTCTGAGAAGTGGGACCCCAATCTGAGGGATTCTGGGGGTCGGCTCCAGTAGAACATCCCTGGGAGAGTCACCTGGCACCAGGTGGCATATAGATCCTACAGCCACCAAGGGGTTCTCCAGAGTGGCTGGGGTGTCTATGGGAACAGAACACCCTTAGAGGGATCCCAGCCCTGGGTTTGGAGGAATCAGCATTCTAGAGTTCTCTTCAGGATGCTCTAGTGCCCAGCTTCTATCTCCCATTGCCTAATTCCGTGTCCCCCACCTCGGGGGACACTGTTCTTGGGGTCCTGTAATCTTAAGTGAAGGACAGTCAGTAAAGCATACATGCAGTATCTTTTCAGAGCTAATATTTCTAGATTCTTTCTCCGTGGCATACAACCTTGCATCTTCTGGGGATTATTCCAGGGGTTTCTGGGTCTCTGATCTCTTGGAGACACCATCACCCATGAAGCATTTTCTAAAGTCATCTTGCCCTACCCAATATTTATTTTTTCTTAGAGAAGAAATCAGTATTACATGATTAGATGAACAGAACTTTCCTCCACATCTTATGAGAGAATGGTCTCACCCTTTTAAAAGGAGTCATCTAAAAAGCTCCCAACAAAGCCCAACACCATGCCTTACAAAAGTGGGCCAGAATTACTGTCTCTAGAGGAGAACATCTCTGTGTTTCGTTAGAGACTGTCTTTTTCTTCTGATCATTCTCCCCTGGCTCTTGTCCCTGCTGCCCATCCACCAACCTTTCATCCCTTTCCCCATTCCACCTCTCAGGTGGTGGCAAGAGCCAGCTGCGTCCATAAAAATACAATACATATCTCAAACAAAATGTTTTCTAGCTTAGCCCTCAGAGCTACCAGGACACTCCAAAAATGCTAAAGGCCAGGCCAATCTGATGATTGTGGAAAACCCAATTAAAAAATAAACTGTGTTCTGGAGAAATATGAAATGTATCCAATGAAAACAAATTCAGCTCTTTCACTGGTAAAAATAAAAGGATTCATGGCAAATCAAAATACCACTTGTTACAGAGGTTGTTATGTCTGCTTGGCCGAACATTGGACTGACACCTTCTCCAAAGTTTAATTGCCTCCATGGCTTGCTCTTTGGTATTGGGTTTGCTGTTTGTCTTATCACAGCGGTAAAGTACACCGTGTCTTCTCCTCGCAGGGCATATCTCGTTTCACCAGCTAATTGTCAAGATTGGGAAAAAGGTCAGCTAAGCTTATCTAAACACTGACTACAAATACAAAATTTTCGAATGATTTCTTTCTTAAGAGACAGCATAAATCAAAATGCGTACTAATTTTAAAATATCTTAGTCTGCTCAATAATCTCACCCGGAGAATTCACATTTTAACAATATTATTCATGCACTCATGACATTTTTATTAGTGCTTTACAGATTAGAAACTGTATGTGTCTGTATATATATGTAATCTTACTCACTTTTAAACAGCATTTAGGAAAAAAAAAACCCAGCATTTACAGATAGGTAATATTATTTTTCTTATTTTATTATAGATGACAAAATTGCAGTTCAGAAACAGATGGGCCCTTGATATTGTATCTGAAGCTTGACCCCTCTCTCTTCTCTCCAGGCTGGGACAGCATTACATCATGCCCTGTGCATCAGGAACCCATAAGCAGCACTAAACAATGACTCCAGATTACTCAGAAAGGCCAAAGGTGCCATCTCTACTCTGTATGGCTTCATGGAATACAAGACCAAGGAACAAACCAATGGTATAGGCAATCCCTAGCATCATGGTAGAGGAGGAAATGAGGGAGATTCTTAAATTTGCCGTCTCTGTTTTTTTGCTCAAAGTTTAACAGGTATTGGATTTGAAGGCATTCAATGCTGAGATTAGAGAGTCATCTTTATATATTGTCTGAACAATATCATTCTTCTGCCCATGAAGCTGCCTGTGTCAGAGGGCAAGATATTCTGATTGGCCCTGGGATTGCTAAGCCAAGGCACGGTGCTTCCACTCCTCAGTTCAATCACAAAAGGATATAGCTTGTTCATCCTTTGTCCCACTTTCTGGTTAAAGGTTGGCTTGACTGGGACACCTGGGTGGCTCAGTGGATTAAGCACCTGCCTTAATCCTGGATCAGGATCCTGGATCAGGATCCTGGGGTCCTGTGATCGAGCCCTGCATCAGGCTCCCTGCTCAGTTGGGAGTCTGCTTCTCCTCCTCCTCTCGCCCTTCCCCTCTGTTTGTGTTCTCTCTCTCTTTCTCCTTTTCTCCCTCTCAAATAAATAAATAAAATCCTTAAAAACAATGTTGGCCTGATCCCAAGGGTAAAAACAACTATCTCTTGTTAGAATTTAAGCACTGTGAGGACAGGGGTTTTTTTTTTTTTTCTGTTTTGTCCACTGCTGTTTCCTTATATGGCCTCTAGAAGTACCTGGTATAGATAGGGGCTGAGTATATAAGATTTGGCTGCAGTAAGTATAAGTATACACCTAAAAATCAATACTTGCTCAAATCTGACCATTATAATTCTAAGGGGCATGTATGGTAGACATTCACCATCATCCTTTGTACTCATTCTCCCCATTTCTCCCTGATCATAAAACATTTCATTTTTATCTGAGTACATGGGTATTTAGAGGAAGAACTACGTTTCTCCCTCTCTCTGGCAGCTAGGTTCTGAACAGTGGGTGGATGGGGAATGTCCTGTCCAAGTTCAGGCAGGTCCCCCTGCCTTCTTCCTGTTGATGGGGATATGTGTGAGATGGCTGGAATGCCAGGGCCCACATTGGAGAGCCACATGCTGAGAACAGTGGGTCAGCTCCCCAGATGGGTCTGGGATCCTGACAGCCACGGTGCTAGTACCAGCCTCAGAATGCTTCTTGTACACCAGAAATAAATAAGCCAGACTTGAATAAGCCACTGCTATTTTGATTTTTATCACTCACAGTCCAAATGAATCCTGATGGCTACAAATGAACTATCATACATATTAGCAATGGAGAAATAAACATGTGCTTCTAAAATATATTTATGAAGCTATCTAAGAGTTGGGTTAACACAGCATTTTATTTTATTGATATGTTGTTAGTTTTGTGTTTCCTGAAAATAAGCTGTATGACATGTTGCTCGTGCTTGTAGTCAATGCCCATGGTCCCTAAGAAACCCAGTCACCCAACTTCATTGCATACTGGAAAGCATTAGCAGAACACTTCTGCACATCTTCTTGTTGTCCTTCTCAATCTGATTTCTGAGTCAGTGCTTTAGTCTCGGGTTTGAAAGAAATTCAGAAGACCAGTTCTATGCATTTTCAGAGGCATGGCAAAGTGTTGGGGCAAGGATATAGGGTCAGTATTTTTCCACTAACCTGATGTGCTTCTGTGAGCAAACTAAATCCTACCCACAACTGCAAGTACCACCTCTACCCTAGAGATCCCACATGCTTCTGTTTCTCACCCTTTTTGTAAACAATGCTTTCTCTATCTACCTTGTGATAATTCTTAAAGCCAATATTGGATTGAAGTTAATTTCATTTAATTTAAGAAAAAATTCCATAATAAATAATTTTTTCCCTATCAGCACTTGTCAGGATTTTTCCCCTCCAATCCCAATGGGGTTGTTTACCATCACTACCTTTTCCTTGTCAAGAATTATTGTTTTCTTCTTGATATGTTCAGTTGTATCTTGGGCAGCCATAGGAACCCATAGGTTCCTCGAGCTCAGCATTTTCCTATTTGAAGTAATCAACCTCATCCTCCCCATCCTCTTCATCCCTCTGCGCCACACCATGTCCTCCTCCTCCTCTGTTCCTCAAGTTGATGAGTTCACTATAAGAGTCTCAGTGACCTGAGCCAGAAACCTGGGTGTTATTCAAGACTATGTTCCACATGTACTTGGTCACTAACTCACCATTGCCAACTCACCTGACTTGCTTTTCATTCTCTCAGCTACTCCCTTATTTAATTTCTCTATACTTCTTGCCTGAACACTGCTTCCGATCTCAGACCACTTTAGTTTATACTCCAGGCTGCAGCCTAGAGTTCAAGATGGATCACTCACCTATTAACTCCCGAGCTGAGCAAGTCTGAGCAGAGGACCCAGCCACTTCCTTGCTCTTTTACCTTAACAATCTGCCTCCCTTTTATATCCTATACTTCTGTCTTCATGGAAGTGTGCAGTCGTGACCGTCTAGGTCATGGACTTTTAGCTTAGGCCTGCAGTCACCTCCATATGCTCATTTATAGGTGAATAGCCTTCAGGACTCAGCAGGGTGGCACACTCTGGTACATTCTCTTGACCCCTAGCCCTGGCTAAGAGTCAAATAGTAACCCATGGAATCTATCGTGAGCAATATCATAGCTGTGACTACCCTTGCCTCCATTTCCAGTGTTAAGTGCACAAAATCACATCTAGCGAGTTCTTAAAAGTTAGTTGATTGAGTGAGTAAGTAAACCTCCACTCAAATCACCCATGTCCCTTAAAAGAGAGCCATGTATCATAGGAATAGGCTTGTTTCTCTCTTCTCCACTTATTTTTCCCTACTGCAGAAAAAGAAATGGTCAAAGTAAGTAGACTATTTCTAGAGAGTATCTTCTTTTCTTAAACATACAGTTCCTTCAAGTTCTACCTGATATTTTTTCCATGTTTTTTCAAAGTATGGAACAAAGGCAACATCTAAACTATGTTCTTTTACATCTTTATTTTGTTTTATTCATAAAGCTTCTAGCTTTGTGTGCAGACAACTCACAGATAGTTAAAAATTGAGCATTAGAGAATTTATCTCTTATGGGGCAACCACACTTGGCATGGCCAAAATTATTTTGACAGTTGATCAAATACTTAAAATCTGGAGAAAAGATAGAGCATGACTAATCCTGTATTGAAAATAAAGTTAAAAGGAATAAGAAAGGCGTTTATACTAACTACTTACTATGTGTCAGACACTGTGTTCACAAATGTTGAATTAAATCCTCACAGACAACTTGTGAAGTAATCATTATTATTGTGGTAGCAGTTATTATTAGTAGTTAAACTACAGTTTAACAACCAAACACAAGGAGATTCAGAGAGATAAACAACCATGAAAGCAAACTCTCTCTTTCCAGTAAGTGCCCCGACCACAAATGCCATTATGACTCGTGGGAATCCCTCACCGTAAAGTTGTAGTGGTTGCTTGAGATCATAAATATTGGTGAACATATTTTCTTTAATTCCACAAGCTAGGGGGTGGGACAGTCACCAGCCTTTTCCTTTCATATACATTAAGGCAACCATACATGCCCGACAATAAACATGACAATTCCTTACATTTGCTATCAATCCAAACACACATTCGGGCTTCTAAGACATTTCTTTTCCCCTTTTTTATTACTTGCCCATAACGCTATTGAACTTCAATGGATGAGTAAGAACGCTCTTTTAATGTTCCACTGCTCTCAGTTTTCAACAATTCATAATTTTTGAGTACTGATGATTGCCTTTGGGCTTGGAATCTCCAGAGATGAGTGTTGGTAAGGACGAGCTGAAGGAAATGCAGAGACTGTGATGGTGAGCCTAGGATACCCTGCCTATCCTGAGGGTCTGTGGGACTTTGTGGATTAATGACCAGAACCCAAGGAAGTTAGGTGGACCAGGGTCACATGTGCCAGCGAAACTAAAGCTGGCCTGCTAAATGATACAGAGCTGGCTTTCAATACACGTTTACTGCATTGACTTGGACTAAAGGAACAAGACACAATTGCAGGTATAATATCATAACATCAATGGTAAATAATAAGTATCAGGCAAACACTAATTGAAAATGTGCTATGATTCTGACTCTGTGCCAAGTGCTTTCCAAGCATGCTTTTTTAAAAGAGATTTTGTTTGTTTATTTATTTATTTATTTATTTATTTATTTATTTGAGAGAGAGACAGATAGTGCATGAGAGAGAACAAGCATGAGCAAGGGGAAGGGCAGAGGGAGAGAGGGAAGCAAACTCCCTGCCAAGTGAAGAGCCTGATGCAGGGCTCAATCCCAGGGCCCCGGGATCATGACCTGAACCGAAGGCAGATGCTCAACCACTGAGCCACCCAAGCGCCCCTCCAAGCATGCTTTTATTTAACCTTTGTGAAAATGAAGTGTGGCAGGCACTGTAAGTATTCCCATTTTAAGGTGAGGAAGTGTAGGCTCATGGAAGTGACTTGCCTGGGGTCACACAGCCAATAATGAGTGAAGCTTCTGAGAGTTGCTTTCCTTCCCAGAGCAACATTGCTTACTTTCCTAAGAGTGGGACACTGGATTAGATAACACAAGTGAAGGGCCAGGGAAGCTCCTTGGGAAACCTTACAGCACAGAAACAAACACCTCCTTCCAGCTCTGAATCTAGGGAGGCATACAGTAGCCAAAGTGGTTCCAGAATTTTACTCAGCTTCCAACTTCACATCCGAAGACCCAGTTGACCTGCCTTCCACAGAACATGTGTGCCCCACCCCAAGTCCTGGATAATTCTCTGTATACAGAGTTTTGGAATTTAAGTTTTCTCAATTTTTGTGAAAGACAAACAAAATTTCTTGTAGCATTCCATCATTAGCCAAGTGTCTGTTCTCTGACCCATTTTAAAATCTAAGATAAGATGATCAGTTGCCTGGTAGGTCAGCCCAAGGCTTTGAAGAATCAAAATCCTTCCTGTCTGAGACTACAATCCAACCCATATTTGCTTGTCACACAGAAAATTGTATTTGCCATTTCCTGCTTGCTTAGCATAAACTGTTGGCCAGATTCCACATCCCGCTAGGGTTGATGATATTATTAATCTTGCTGCTCAGTTTTATATGGAATGCGAATGGTGGTAATTCTTACTGCTATCAAAATTGATGGGCTTTGAATCTAGGCTAGTTGAGTAAAGGCAGCCCTTACCCACATAACTCAGATAGTTGTTTTCCACACTGTGACGATTGAGCTGTGACGAGTGAGTTTCCACACTTGGAAGCATTATGCAAATTTTAATAGCCAGTGTAATCATTTGTAATAAATTTGGCAAAACAAGATGCTTTTTGTTTAATATTTGAGTGCATTTAAAAACCTGGCATCAACACAAGAGGAAAGTTTGCTCTCTTGAGATTCGGTGAAGAGATTCAGTGTCACATAATCATTCTAGAAATTTCAAAATGGTTTTTTCGTATACAATGCCAAGAAGTACCATCCTTTAAAACCTTCTTATAAAGCTTCATCCTGATACTCCTATACATTGTTTTAAATATTACAGACATCTATATTGTCTGGATGATAGTTGGAGTTCAAAATTATGTTCCTCTTGAAGCATTACTGATCACCTACGTTGTTCTTTAGATTTCCTATACGTGCACATTTTTGCCAAATTGACTATCCTTGAGAGAAAGATATAAGGATGTGCCTAGTTTTACAATTCTGGGTTCATAAAGATTGAACCAGGGATTCCTTTCTTGGAGCATAGACCAGCTAATTTTGTTTTGTTCCTTCTGTCCTTGGCCACCCTCCATAATGCCTTGTCCTCTACAGGAGCCCCATGGTGGACATGGGACGATGTGCCATAGTCAAGTACGTGGTACACACTTTCCTCCTGCTGTAGCTGCACACACACACACACACACACACACACACACGAATCAATTTGCATTAAATGATTTGATCTTTTTAAAAAAGACTATTTATTTGAAAGAGAGCAGACAAGAGTGTGTGAGAGCACACATGCAAAGGGAGGGGGAAGAGCAGAGGGAGAAGCAGACTACCCACTGACCAGGGAACCTGACGCCTGGGCTCCATCCCAGGATCTTGGGATCGTGACCCGAGCTGAAGACAGACACTTAACAGACTGAGCCACCCAGATGCCCCTGCATTAAACGATTTAAAATCCAAGAGAAAAAAAAAGGAAAAAAAAATTTAAGAAAAAATAAATAAAAAAATAAAATAAAATCCAAAAGAGTGTTGGATTTAACTACACATATTGTTATTTTTCTGTGCTTCTGAGTATAATCAGATACAGTGATCTGTTAAAGATGGAAACACTTAACAAAGAGGGAGAAAAGCAGAGAATAGGAAAAACAGTGATCTAAAGTCAGCAGAATTGGATGGGATCCAGTGAGCAAGTGGAAAGTAGTCCTACGTAGAAGCAGGAGGGAAAGAAGAACACCTGCTCATTGCAGGCAGTTGGGCTTACTGGTGATGGGAGATGGAGAACTCTCCTCTTTCCTGTTTTCTCAGTGAGATAAGAAACAGGACCATCAGCTGAGAGTAAGCAGAGAAATTTTGGTGCTGAGGTTTAAGAAGCACGGGTCTGAACCAGTTTTTCTAGGAGTGTGAAAAACAATTTGCAAAGGAAATATAGTGTGACTTCTGGGCAGCGCTAAGGATCTATTTACAATTTATGGTCATAAATTCAAAAGCAAGAGCAGTCAGCAAAATAACATATTTTTCTCAGTCCACATCAGGCTTTTCAGGTACAGACACAAAATACATGGAGAATTGGATTTAGCCAGTGTTGGGGCTGTGCCAGGTAAATATGGAAGAAATGACAAGGAGGTACATGGAACCCAAGTCCTGGGAGGAGTACATAGAAATGTGGACCCCAGAAAAAGTCAGACCACAGCCTCGAAGACCCCAGTGCTGTCACAGACCGTTAGAATGGGGGTCCAACACAGGGTTTCTAGGTTTAGCAAATAAAAATACAGGATGTAAGTTAATATGAATTTCAGAATAAAGTAAATCATATTTTAGTACGATTGTTCCCCAAATATTGTATAGATATGTTTATTTTCAAAAATGATCTGAAATTGTGTGCTTAAAATTCAAATTTAACTGCGAATCCTGTATTTGATCTGAAGACTCTGGCCCAAGAGAAATAGAGCTGGGAGATCATTGTCTGAGAACCAAAGGCCTTAGGGAAAGGACAGGCAGTGATGTGAGGGCTGACTCTCAAGGGGAAGGTACAGGGATGGCCTGGCCATGGGGGAGAGCTCAAAAGGGTGCTGGGAGCAGCTAATAAAGGCAAGTCCAAGGCTGAGAATTTAATGGAGAGGAAGAGTGTGAGATGAACCAGAAGACAGCCACTGCTCATCATTGATTCTTTAAAAGCAGAGGTTACGGATTATGGACCTGGGTGGCTCAGTGGGCTAAGCGTGGGACTCTTGGTTTGGCTTAGGTGGTGATCTCAGGGTCATGAAATCCAGTCCCTGAGTCCTCCCTCCCTCCTGAGCTGGAGTCCCCTTGCCATTCCCCTTCTCCCTCTGCCTCCCCGCTCTCTTCCTCTCTGACGCCCTCTCTAAACAAACAAACAAACAAACAAACAACTAAAAGCACAGGTTGTGATTGAGCAGATTTGACAACATATTTTTGCTCTAGATCGTTTTGCTCTTTGCTGACCTTAGAAGGTCACAGACAGATGAGGGTTTGTGTTCTCAGCAGGCAGCACCTCCCCGTGTTGTACACCAGGCAGTCTGCTCAGGGGAAACTCAGGTCTCAATATCTATTCCTGGCTCCGTGGCTTTAATTAAACAAAAGCATTTAAGATGTAACCACTATAATCGGTACAGGGCTCGGATGCAGCATGGAAAGCACGTGTTCCAGGCCCCTGCAGCCCCTGACTGGCCTGGGCGCCCAGCTCCGGGGTGTGCCCAGCCGCAGCTAGCCTCGGTGCGGTCAGGGCCGCCCCATCCCCCATCCGGGGCCCTGCTGCGCCCCCTTTGCCAGGCTGATGGACCGGGAGGGGCCGGCCTGGGACTGGGTTGGACTTGATCCCTTGGCGGCGCGTGGGGGTGGGAGGCTCGTGTGCACCCCTCCCCGGACCCATGTGCAACCTCAGCACGGCCCACGGATCCCTGACCCCGGGGTGAGCAGGATCCCAGCGGATTTATTTGCTCAGAGCCCCACTCCACCCGGTGATGCGCATCGGAGCGCAGAGGATGCATGCTTTTTAGGGAAAAACAGTGGGATTTACATGAAGAAATGCCTGAAAGACAGTAGGGAGAGAAAGACTGAAAAACGCAGCAGCCAAAGCCAGGCCCCTCTCCCCAGCCCTAGTCTAGACTGCAGTTCCTGATTAAGGAGCCGTGTTCCTGGGAGCAGGGCTTGGGCCTGCCGGTGGTGGTGCGCGCTCGGCCCGACCTCACCGGGGTCTGACCCCGCGGACAAAACTCCCCGGAGCCGGCCTGGCTTCTTTGTTCCAGATGCGGTTTCTGGGACGAAGTGTCCTCTTCCTGGCAAATGTGAAGTTATTTGATCTTCACTCGCTGCATGGAACTGCCATTCCTTAGACAAAATAAATCACTTAAGATTGGCTTTGACCAGTAAGCTGGAACCAAGCTGGGCTGCCTTCTCCTCGCCCCACCATTTGGAGCCTAAATGTACTATAATTAAGGCCATTAGGGGCCACTGGGGTTCGGGGGCGGGAGCGCACCGAGCAAGGGGTGAGTGAAGTGGCTGAGATTCCAGAATGGCTCCACCAGCAGGCAAAGCTGAGGCCATAATTGCCCCATTAAAGGCTGTGTTAGTAACACTTCCCTCTTGAACATTCAAGGCAAATTTTGCCTCACAGGCGACCCAAACCTGCTTTTCATGGATTTTAGGAGTGATGAATACATTCACTTTCCAAGATCAGCACTTAGGCTTTGCTCGATTTTATAGTGCAGTCACCTGGAAATCCAGTACAAAGTTGGCATTTTTTAACAGAAGTTAGTTATGGTGAGAGAGCACGATTTGGCCGTTGGGCCCCAGGGCCTGTGTCCATCTACAGATGCTGTGCCTTCCCATCCTCCCCATCCAGCTTCAGTTCATGTTTTCAGTGAGGTTGAGTGAGCACGATTAGTTAATACTGCTCAGGCCAGGGTGGCAAAGATTCTGAAACCTGATCCCTGGTGTTCGGAAATCACAAGAAACCAACGGAGAAGCGAGAGCCATGGTAACAAAAGGGACCTCAGGCCCCACCAGCTCTGAGATGGTTGAGGAACCGCTGACCTCCGCAGAGCTGCCTCCTACTGCTAAACATCACCAAGACCATAAAATTCCTCTTTCCTTTTCCATAATGGGCCCAAGATTTAAAATTTGGAAAGATAATAAATTTTTTAAAAGATTTTATTTACTCATTCACGGGAGACTCAGAGACAGAGAGAGGCAGAGACATGGGCAGAGGGAGAAGCAGGCCCCTCTCCGGGAGCCTGATATGGGACTCGATCTGGGACCATACCCTGAGCCAAAGGCAGACGCTCAATCACTGAGCCACCCAGGCATCCCAAGATAATCATGTCTAATCCCAGTGTCCTAATACTCTGATTTCATTAGGCAATCAAATGGGAAATGTGTTCAGTGTTTAGCTATGCATTTCGCCCGCAGATTCCTGAGTGGCTCTCTGTTTTATAAAGTGAAATGTGCATTAAAAAGGGCAGCTCGGGACCACACACAGAATGGTTTGACACCCAGGCGTGGATTTCCAGTAAACCCAGAAAACACACGATGGAGTCCCAGAACTGGTACATTTGAAATCAGAGGGTGAAGTTACACCCCTGTAATTTCCTGCATGATGGAGAAGGCAAGAGTCAATGAACTGTGTGTGTGTGTGTGTGTGTGTGTGTGTGTGTGTATCACTTCTCCTCCACATCACACTACAAAGTTGAAAGGAAATTCTGTTCATCCTTGTCCTCCCATCAGCGCCAGGTCATTGGAGCAGCGATACCATGAAGCCCCCTGCAGATCGAAATCGGCACCTTCCAGGGTACACAGAACTGCTCGGCCTCTGTGACAGGTCAGTGTGGGTCATGTTTCCTGCATGCCCACTGCGCACAGACTGACCATCCCACAGAGACAATGTTGGGAATTTCCTTGCAGAGAGCAGGACTCAGGCAGCCATCCCATTGTCCCCCTGCAATCCTAACTCTAAGGTGACAAGCCTCAGATACCCACTGAGGAGGTGATGGGGCTGCTTTTGTGAGGCGCCACCCCCTGCCTAGAATCACCACTATGTCCATCGCCTCCTCCCTAGAATATTCTTATTTTTCCCTCTGGGTGACTGAAGCTGGTGGCCTCACTCCACCAGCCTTCACTTTAGATACTGCACCAAGGCCTCTGCTCCCGTTAGTGGCAGTAGTAGGAAAAATGCAAGCTGTTTCTTGGTGGGATTTCAAACCTCATCTACCACTTGCTAGCTGTATGATCCTGCACACATCCGTTTACTTCCCTGGAGCTCAGGTCTTCCTTTTGTAAAATGGAGACAATAGTTGCCTCCTAGGTGATGTGATTGTAAGAATTCAATGGGATCAAATATGTAAAGTGCACAGTCATGGCAGGACTCCGGTGTATGGAGCACCCCCTTCCTGGTTCCCCAGGCCAGTTTAACACAGGGATTAACTCCCCAGTGGCTGCGGTAACATTGCCACAATCTTGGGGGCTTGAAACAACACAAATTTATTCTCTCACAGTTTTAAAGCTGAGAGGCCAAAGCCAAGGTATTGGCAGAGCCCTGCTCTCTCTGAAGACCCCAGGGAAGAATCCTTTCTTGTTCTTTGAGTTTCTGGGGTTGAAGGCAATCCGGGGCATTCCTTGGCTTGGGCTGCCTCACGCCATCCATCTCAGCCTGCACATTTACTGACCTTCTTCCCTGTGCCTCTGTTGTCTTCTCCTCTTTTTTTTTTTTTTTTTTTTTTAGAGATTTTATTTATTTATTCATGAGAGACACACAGAGAGAGAGGCAGGGACATAGGCAGAAGGAGAGGCAGGCTCCCTGCAGGTAGCCCAATGTGGAACTCGATCCCTGGACCCCAGGGTCAAGCCCTGAGTGAAAGGCAGACGCTCAACCACTGAGCCACCCTGGTGCCCCAAGTCCTCCCTCCCCTCTTTTTGGAAAGGCATCAGTCATTCGATTTGGGACCCAAACTAATGCAGTGCAACTTCATCTGGACTTCATTAATTACACCTTCAAAGACCTCATTTCCAAATAAGATTATATTCTGAGGTTCCAGATGGATGTGAATTTTTTTGGGGGGGACACTATTTAATGCACAATAGCACTATAAATTTTGACAATTTTTTAAAGGAGAGGACTTTAATTGTCCTTAAAATTTCCAAAACATGTGTTCTTTATAAACACCTACTAAAATGCTTATTGATTTTTTTCCATGAAATACTCAATTTGACATTTTCGTTATTACTAAGGTACAGTGGCCTACTGTTGTTTTGATGATACAGAACATGTTTTCACGCTTCCGTGCAGTCCAGCTGGCTCACTGGACAGGTTTCCACTGAGTGTGGATGTCATTATCAGGTTACAAATCTGCAGGGAGGTTTTGAGACAATTCAAATCCTGTGATCTGCTATATGCTACCATCACTTTCAAAAGATACTGTGTGTTCACACTGTGTTCTAGGAACAAAATATCTACAGTTTGTCATTCCTGGTTTTTACTATAAGACATACACCTTAAAAATAAAATTTTGAAAAAATCTAGCTGCTAAGCCACTGTTCCAATAACTAGGGAAGCTTAGTATTTATTGCTATCTTTATAAAATTTTGTAAACTCTTAATAAGGAGAGTCATAGCATCGAAATCATATCAGAGTCATAGCATCTCAAGAGTCAAAGGATCCCAGAGATAGTTGACTCCCATGCTCTCAATTTACAGTTGGGAAAACTAAAGTGCTGGAGGGTCAAGTGGTGACTCTCACAAGGATATACAGCTAGTTACTTGCAGAAACCACATTACTATTCAACCTCCATGAGTGAACTCCTCTCCCCATACCAATATCAGGTATATAGGTTGGATTTTTAGAGAATCTTTCTAGATGGTATCACTGTCTCAAAAGGCTCCCCCAGCTGCAGGCCTGGAATATTGGCCATATTTTTTGCTTACTTATTTGTGACTTGGTAGCACCAATTTTTAGCAGATACATTTGGATAAAAAAGATTTTCAGAAACCATTTGGCTTACTTAACAATGATTCTTGTGTAGTCATAATACAAATCAATGCAGTGACATAAAAGAGAGACTTGGTACCATGATAAAATATTTCTTGAGCAACTCTCTAGGATGGGAATTCTGATATTTGACTTCTAGATGAACAGGATCTAGAATAATCCCTCCAAGATACATAGTCAGGGCTTATAAACTAGTCATTAAACCAGTTTAATGGAATTTAATAAAATAAGCAAGAACTTTTATAATGTTACGAGAGAGAGGAAATGTCAAGAAAGGAGTTTCAGCTATCTGAGGCAAACATAATTGTTGGAAGGATGGAAAGAAATGTTAGATTATGAGAGCAGTAGGAAGATGAGTGCCCAGAAGGCATAGCTCATTTGTCCACTGCTCATTGAACTGATTCATTCAGAAGGCTCTTTGGGGGTCTCCCTCTGGTTGAGGCACTGTTAGGCACAAGGCATAAAGCAAATAAGACGTCATGTCTGAGTGGATCATTCTATCCTAAAATTTAGAATTTGATTGGCTTCAAAGAATTTGTAATCTAACTCCACCCAACAGCCAACCAGAATGAGGAAACTGCCACCTGAGTTTCCATTTGAGGGATATCCACAGGATAGAGTATTCACAGGAAATGTCTGCGCTATGGGCGAGTCAGCATGAGAAAGGAGTCGCTGGCACTTGACTGAGGAGAGCAGGACCCTCACCATATTTGCAGGCTGAGGACTTTGGCAATGCTGATTTTTCTTAAATTCACTCCAGGGCTAACTGAGAGATACTGAGACCCAAATCTCAAGGATTTATTTAAGAGCAGAAATTAAAATGAGATGGCATAAAGAAACCATGATCCAGTTCACCCATGTATGGGTTTTCTATGGCTGTATAAGCATAAACTTAGTAGCTCAGAACAGCACACATTTATTAACTTTTTTCCTTTGGCAGAAACAGTAGGAAAGTTACTCAATGACTTGCTCTAGGGGACAGATGACTCCCAAACTTGTGCCAGCATCAACACAATTCTATTAACCACATCGGTGATATTAAATATACACAGAGCGATTCACCTATCTCATTAAGTTACTCAAATGTTCTAGAGATCTACTGAACAATACAGTGTCTATGCTTAACAATGCTTCTGTTGTACACTTACAAAGTTTTAAGAGGGTAGATCCTGTGTTAAGTGTTCTTAACACACACACACACACAAGGCAAGTTTTGGAAATGATGCATATTTATTGCCTTGGTCATGGCGGTGATATTGCAGGTGTGTGCACTAGCCCAAACTCACAAAATTGTATATATTAAAAATGTGCAATTTTTTGTACATAAATCATAACTCAATAAAGCTTTTTTTAAAAAGAGATTTGTCATTCTCATAATTCTAGGATCATTTAACTTCTGCCATCAAATGATCTTAAGTTTAGATCTTCTCTTCACACCATCCTCTTTGGTTTATGCTATCATCTGTTTTGCTCCAGTAACACCTCAATACGCCTTCCACATCTTTCTCCCCGCAAAAGTTAGAAATCTCACTCATTTCCATGTGTTTTGCACATGAACATTTCTTCTGAGAAAAGCACCGACTTGAGATTGAATGAGAAGAAACTATTTGAGGCATTCACTGGGGTCCACTAATGAATGCCTTTTTCATACCTCTCAGTCACTTTGATGATTTCTGATGGGATACAGAAACTGGTTTTCATGAGACAAAGCTGTGGGATAAAGCTGCTTATTGGATCTGACCTCAGAGTCCCTGTGTTCAAATTCTGCCCCAGCACAGACCCACTGTGTGACTTCAAGTTACCCATAATCCCAGGCTGAGCACATAACAGACCCTGGCTGTTGCTATTATTTCTTCCATAGCTAGAAAGGTAAAGAATATGTGAGTCAATAAGATAAATGTAGTTACCTTTCTGGAAGCAAAACCTTCTTCTAACTGTATTGTTGGAGGTAGTCTCAGCTTCAAAAATATATCACATCTAGGATTCCTGGATTATCAGATCTGTGTTCTTTAGTACCTTGAGGGAAAACATAACTTTTATCTTTCTTTAGATCATGGCTTCAAAGGCTTGAGTAGCTCAGCAGGCTGTTTATAGACGCATTCAGAGGATGATCACAAGTTACCACTGAAGAGTACTGAGATCAGAAAAGACAAAAGTTCTTCATAAAGCAGTTCTTGTACAACATAGGTGTGGAATTCATGTCAATCTTCTTCTATGTATAATAAGATGAGAAAACAGTACCTGTCTCACAGAGCATTCATGAGGGTCAGGGAGTCAAGAAACATGAAGCTCATACCTTGACTCAGAGTACCTCTTCTTTAAACATTAGCTGCTGCTATTACCAATATCCTCATCCTCAATGTTATTTTCATCCTCACCGTCATCCTTACCATTGCCACCATGACTATCACCATCAACATCATCATCATCATCATCACCATCACCATCACCAACATCCCCATCACCATCATTATCTCATCATCTAGCCTTTGTCAGACTTTCTTTGCAACTCCAAAGGTGTTCTCCTTTTTTTCAGGGAGCCTCACCTTTACCCTCCTTCTCTATAGCACCACACAAATTCCTGCCCCTCTGACTGCTACTCAAAGCCCCTCCACAAGCACCTCTCGCATCACCTCTGCATGGTGATCACCCAACAAAGTCATTTTGGCCTTTTATTCTCATATTTTCACTCTTTCTCCAACAATTTTATTCATCATATATTTCTGTGAGCTTATTTGTTAAAAGTATATATTTTCAGTCTATTCTCTTTTTCACTTGCCAATAGGATATTCACTTGGGATATCCTACATGTAGAAAAACATATTTCAGGCAGATTTTGATACTATTTCCCCAAACTAAAATTTTCAACCTGAGTTCATTGATTTCTCTTCATTAAAAAATATGAGACATAATGTAAGCAGTCACAGCGGAGAGGAACCAGACAATTTTGTGAAGCCTCATTAGGAAGACATAGGGCCATCCCTATCACCCAGGACCATAGAGAAGGTGCTGCAATGGTGAGCAGTGAGAACCACTGAGTCAAACAAGACTCATGGGACCAGTAGAGCAGGCTAGGGCTTTGTTCCTATCCTCTGGCAGTGCCCCTCAAGCCTGGTAACCAAGGTATCAACAGACTTACTTTGTAAAGATTGGGAGTGGGTCCAGGAAGGGGAGGCTGATCCCTCATTTCCTCTCAGTCTACAGTTAGTGATAATGGAGCAGATGTACTCCCACTCTTTGCTAACATAGGGATGATTGACTTTCCCTTGGGTCAAGTGGTCTTGGTGGGAAATGGACTGACTTAGACTATTTTTCCAGGACTCCAGTAAGAGGGCCATTTGCAAGAGGCCAGTGGAACCAGAGCTAGGGGTCACTGGAAGAAGGCACATCAAGTGCAAGATCTCATATCAGGGAAATGTGCAGCAGGGCCCCTTATAGAGTCTCTGGAAACAAATCACACCATGTCACAACAGTAAGCAAGCAGATGCTGGTGTAAAGATGGCCTCAGTGCCAATCTGGGCTACGGAGACAAGCAGGGAACATGAGAGAACACCACTTCCCTGTCTTCCCTCCCTCTTTTTAGTCTCGGCCTGGGAAAGGAGGAGTAGAGTCATCTCATATTTTATCCTTTCACCCTAAGCTAATAGCATGGGTATTAGTCTGCTCGGGCTGCTGTAACAAAATACCACAGACTGAAACTTATGTCTCATAGGCTGGAAGCTGGAAGTGCAGCAGGATCAGGTTTCTAGCGGGGTGTTTCTTCAGAGACATCGCCCCTTGTTTTGCAGATGCTTCCTCACTATGTCCTCACATAGACTATTCTTTGTGAAGGAGCATCCCTGGTGGCTCTTCCTCCTCTTACAAAGATACCGGTCCTACTGGATTAAGACTCCACCTTTATGACCTCATTTAACCTTAATTATCTCTTTAAAGACCCTCTCTCGAAAAAAGTCATATTGAGGGTTAGGATGTCAATATATGAAATTAGGGTAGGACACAATTCATTCCATATCATCACATAGATTTATGGATAGTCTTTATAGTAATCTTGACTCTAACACTGAGTGATTGCAGGGTGTCAGGAGGGAGATTTCATCCCAATTCACAGACCCAGGTCACAACACTAGTGTTGTGTTCCCCTTACTCTATTTCATCCAAAAATATTCTGAACTTCCTTCTATTTATTCTTTTGATTTTTAAAAAGATTTACTTATTTATTTATTTATTTATTTACTTACTTACTTACTTACTTATTCATGAGAAACACAGAGAGAGGCAGAGACACAGGCAGAGGGAGAAGTAGGCTCCATGCAAGGTGCCCGATGTGGAACTCCTTCCCAGGACCTTGGGATCACGCCCTGAGCCAAAGGCAGATGCTCAACCACTGCCACCCAGGTGGCATGAACTTCATTCTTTTTATTTTATTTGCATGATGATTTCCATGAGCTTCATTCTTTTTATTTTATTTGCATGATGATGGGACTGTGCCCATTGGTTTTAGTTCAATCAGGAGCAAGCTCTGGTGGATGGATGGCCACAAGCAATGGCAGGGGGGGTGGAATAAGTGCTGGGGATGTCACTGGCAGTGACCACATGATTTGCTTAAATGTTGAATACTGTCTATGCCCTGTTTCATTCTCAAGCTTATCTATGCATGTTTGACTGATTAGATAAGCTAGGGCGTTGTGATACTCTTTCCTTTAACTAAGCAGCTCTTAAATCTATCTGTAAAGTCAACTAGTTTACTGTTTTTAATTTGTTCACTTTTGTTCAAAGGCAAGAAGTCATCTAAAGCTCTTCGGAAAGAACCCCACTGTATTTACGGACTCAAATATTCTCTCTTCAAATAAAACCCCTGCAAGAGAATGTGATGCTAGTAAAACAATAAACCTTTCAAGTTGTAATGCCCACAAGAAAGGACCAAAGCAAGGCCTCTTGACTCTGTTATAAACGTGAATTGTCATAGAGTCTTTGAAAGACCCTGAGTGAGTGTTAGCCCCAGAGCCCACAAATCAGCAAAATCTGTTCCCCACTGTGTCCCATACTCTGTGGATGACACATCTCAGGGAGAGGAGTGTGACATTGCAATGTAAGACTGACGAGCCCAAAAAGATCAAGGCAGCTTACTATGAAAGAAACTGGCAGTACCTACTACCGCAACTTGGAATCCAACGCTCTCCAACACAATGACTCCCATGTGCTGGGGGATATCATGCTGCCTGTGGGCCCTCATGCAGGCCTCTTCTGCAGCCCAGATCCAACATTCTGTGTCCTGAAGAGCTGTGAGCACAGGTCCTGCCCCATCACTTCGGTGCTTTGGCCATTTCCTTAGCCTGAAGCGGTTTATCCCCTTCCCGGCCATGTCTAGTCTCCTTCATAACCTCAGAGATCTGTTCTGGGCTGTGTGTCCCCCACATGGCTTCCCCATACCTGCTGACTGAGGTAGAAACCCTCTCTCTGCTCCAATGCCCCTCTTCTCTCCCTGATTCTGAAATCTTCTGGCTGACTTGTCTGTGACTTCTAGTGAGCTGGGAACTCTGACAGGCAGGGCATTGCATACTGTGCATCCTCAGCAACTGGATGAATCTCGGGCACATGGTGAGCACTCAATTAGTGGCCAAGTGATGATGCCTCAGAAAGGCATCCTTGGAATTTAATGACTAAGCTCATCCCTTGCTGTGGTGGCTCTATGGAGGAAGTAAGGCCTATACCCAGTTCACGTTTAGCTAGACAATGAGAACATTTGTGACCTAATCTGTTCTATAACACACTGAAACCCGTTCCAGGGAGTCACTTGGCTCATTCACCACAACAGGAGCAGACATCAAATGAGAGCCAGTGTGTCAAAGATGCACAGGAGAGCAAAGTGCCTCCTTGCCCGGCATGTGGGCAATGCAGTGGTAGGACCACTGATGAACAATTAGGAGAGCTCCCTGAAGTGTAATACTCTGCAGGAGTGAGCTTTACTTCCATGAACACATCCCAGCTTCTTCTATTTTACAGCTGCACATGCTACTAAGACTCGGTGTCATTGTTTCCTCTAATTATAGAATTTTTATATAAATAGAGCTCAGCTGGTAGTTCAATTTGAGTTATAATGCTGGAATTTTTAACATGACTGTAGGAGTCTGGTATTAAAAAAAAGCAGTTTAAGATATTTCAGTGGAAATTCAGTTATCAAAGGAATAAGTTCATATTAAACTATTGACAAGTGGTTTTCTTGTCTAAGTGCAATCTTCTTAGGGAAAGGGAGGACAAAAGATGTCCTGGGGTATCATCTTGTCTTACTTAAGGCTTGAGGACATTCTAATGCATCACTGAGAAGGATGGCAACTGGCCATGTCTCCTCCACTGTAATTGACCATTTAAATACACACAGCCTGGAGAAGCAAAAAAAAAAAAAAAAAAAGACCAATACCAGGAGTTAGAAGACACAGTCTCTCCACTGTTAACTTCCCACAAGGTAACTGGCCCTATCCTTTATCTAAAAAGTGGGATAATTTAATTAGAAACAATCTTTTGTAACTCTCCGATTTGAGTTCTCTCTTTTTATTTGGCTGTGGCCAGAAATTTCCTTCCCATGCGTATGCTGGTGTTCTTCAAGTCTCCTGTATCTTCACCAATTTTCTGCCTATTTGTTCTTTTAGGTACAGAGAGAGGAGTATTGCAGACCTCAGTTCTAACTTAGATTTGTCTATTTCTCTAGTTCTATCAGTTTTGTTTCATATATTTTCAAGTGCTTTTGTAAGGTGCATACACGTTTATTACTATCATTAACTGCTTAGGGAACTGATCACTTTACACTTGTGTAATTTCTCTCTTTAACTCTGATAGCATTCCTTGTTTTAAAGTCTACTTTGTATGAAATAAATAGAGTTACTCCAGCTTTCTTTTGATTACCGTTTGTATGGCACATTTTTTCCCATCCTGTTACCTCTCACGTATCTTTACATTCTTGTGCACAGCACATGGATGGGTCTTATTTTTAGCCAATCTCACAGTATTTTCACGTGGTGTGTTTATTTTTTTTATTTTTTTTTATTTTTATTTTTTTAAATTTTTTTTTTTTTTAATTTTTATTTACTTATGATAGTCACACAGAGAGAGAGAGAGAGAGAGAGGCAGAGACACAGGCAGAGGGAGAAGCAGGCTCCATGCACCGGGAGCCCGACATGGGATTTGATCCCGGGTCTCCAGGATCATGCCCTGGGCCAAAGGCAGGCGCCAAACCGCTGCGCCACCCAGGGATCCCACGTGGTGTGTTTAGACCACGCACATTGGATATAGGTATTGATATTTTAGATTTAAACACCCCACCATGTTAGTGGTTTTCTACTTGGTTCTTCTTTTCTTTGTGTCTTTCTTTGTCAATTACAGTGGAGGAGACATGGCCAGTTGCCATCCTTCTCAGTGATGCATTAGAATGTCCTCAAGCCTTAAGTAAGACAAGATGATACCCCAGGACATCTTTTGTCCTTCCTTTCCCTAAGAAGATTGCACTTAGACAAGAAAACCACTTGTCAATAGTTTAATATGAACTTATTCCTTCGATAACTGAATTTATTCAGTAGATCTTGGGATGCCTGATGGCTCAGCAGTTGAGCATCTGCCTTTGGCTCAGGTCATAATCCCGGGGTCCTGGGATTGAGTCCCGCATCGGGCTCCCCTCAGGGAGCCTGCTTCTCCCTCTGCTTTGTCTCTGCCTCTCTCTGTGTGTTTCATGAATAAATATATAAATAAATCTTTTTTAAAAACAGAAACCAAAATGTAGATCTTTACTTAATCAGAATCCATATTCAATTAATATTATACCTCTTCACATACTTTCAGAATCTTACAACTGTATATTCTAGAGGTTGTTGCCTGTTTAATTTTACATAAACTGTAAACATACTATAAAACATTATAGTGTTTGTTTTACACAGTTAATTACCACTTAAAGCAATATAAAAGAGCAATAAAATGAGTTTTAGCTTACTTTTATTTATTACATTTTCCATACTCTTTTCATTTCGTAGTTTCAAGTTTCTATCTGGTCAATTTTCTATCTTTCTGTTTACTCCTTCTGGCTTGAAGAGAATGCTTTAACATTTCTCTTCTTTTCTTTTCTTTTAAGGTTTTATGTTTAAGTAGCCTCTATACCTAATGTAGGGCTTAATCTCACAACCCCAAGATCAAGAGTCGCATCCTCCACTGACTGAGCCAGTCGGACACCCCAACTTTAACATTTCTTGTAGAATAGGTCTGCTGGCACTGAATCCCCTCAGTTATCGTTGGTCTGAGACAATCTTTATTTATCTTATATTTTTGAAGGTTATTTTCAGTGTATTATATGCTGAATTGACAGATTTTCTTTTCTTTTGAGACTTTAAAGTTGTCAATGCATTATGTCTTGGAGTCCGATAAGAATTCTACTAAATTTCTTACCTTTGTTCCTCTTTATTAAATGTATATATTTTTTAATCTGGCTAACCTCATGAATTTTTTTGTCTTTTGTTTTCAAAAGTTAGAATAAAATATGCTTCTGTTTTGTGTTCATTTTTGTTTTTAAAATATTTTCATATACTTTTAATATACTTTGCTTAATATTTTTGAGCTTCATGGAGCTGGGGGTTGGGGCTGGCAAATCATTTTGGAAAATTCTGTCATTATTTCATAGAATTTTTCTTATGCACTGTTTTCTCTTCTTCTGGGATTCCTACACTACATCTACATAACTATTTGATATTTTTTCACAGGTATTGGGTGCCTTTTTATTTTGCAGTCTTTCCTTCTGTATGTTTCAGCTGGGTGACTGCATGATATGGTCTCAAGCACCCTGCTTCTTTCCTCAGCTGCAGGATGAGAGCATGGAAAGCATTCTGCATCTGTACTACTGATCTTTTTATTTCTAATGTGTCTGGTTTGTTTTCTACAGTTTCCATTTCTCTGCTGATACTATTTATCTGCTTTTTCACGTTATCCACCTTTTCCATCAGAGACGTCAACATCAGCTTTCTAGCAATTGTTATTCTGAGTTACCAGTTAGATGGTCACATCTGCGTCAGAGCTGAATTTAGTTTTGTTTACTGTTTTGTTTCTTGGGAGCTTGTTGCTCTTTTCTCTCTCTATGTTGTTGTTTATGCTTTGTAGGTTTTGCTGGAAGATTCCCGCAGTAGAAACTGGGAAATGATTTTGTGCTCAGAAATGGGAGCATCTTTCCTTTTCCTCTCATTGTTTCCTGTGGAGTTTTGGGTGAGTCTAGTCAAAACACCAGGAAATATTCCATGAAAGGGCCAAGTAACAAGTATTTTAAAACTCATTAACTATAAGTTGTCTATAACTCTGCCGTTATAGCTTGAACACAGCCTTGGACTGATAAGGAAAACAAGTGAATGTGACTGTGTCTCCAGATGTTTTCTTCATGGACACCTGGATGGCTCAGTCAGAGTGTCTGCCGTTGGCTCAGGTCATTATCTCAGGGTCCTAGGATCTAGTCCTGCAAAGGGGTGGGGGTAGGGGGGGGTCCCTGCTCAGCAGGAAGTCTGCTTCTCCCTCTGCCCCCAGCTCATGCTTTCTCTGTCTCTGTCTCTGTCTCTCTCTCTCTCTGCTGTTCCCCCTGCTTATGCTCTCTCAAACTCCCTGTCACATAAATAAATAAATAAATCTTTTTTAAAATTGGAGGTTGTTTGCTCTGTGACCTTCCCTCTCTAATGGGTGCATCTCAACGCAGTTTATGTCGTTGTAAAAATATGAGTGACATTTTTTCCAGCTCTTTACATCCCCAGGTAGAAATCAGAACTCTCAAAATCTTAGTTTCATAGTTACAAGTAGAGATTTTTCCATCTAGACATTGTTTCGATCTTGTGTAAGGTAGATAGCTAATTTTATTTTTTGTCTCCCTATAGTTAACTTTTTTCTTAGCACAATTTTTTTCTTTTTTAAAAAATTAGGTCTTTTTAATGGTTTTTAGAACTTACCTTCATCTTCTTAATGATTTGAAACCTATTTATTTAAACATTGTTCGATTTGGTATTTTACAATTTCAGGACCCCTGAAACAAACAAACAAAATCAGCACCTGGTGTTGGTGCTCATGTAAGCTCTATTTTCTATAGGATTTTCATAGAGGAGTTCGCCATGTGTGTTTTTAAATTTTGAAATGGTAATTGTTTTGATTGTCGATCCACAAATCCTCAATGGATAAAGCATCCCTCCATTTAGTTTTGGTGTTCCATTTGATTCTTCCAGATGGCTCCACAGGATCCTTGGCCAAGGACCAATTTTTATATTAATCCCTCTAATTAGATTTTACCTCACCTCATGTGTACAGTGAATTTGGACTCCTCACTCAGGCAAAATTTTGGTCGGCAGTTTTCATTTCTCCCAGAGACAGCACCCAGAGGCAATTCCCCATCTGGATGGGCAGGATGTACCATCCCTCCTTCTCAGGGTTTGCAGGCCTCTTCACATCACTGATTTGTGGACTATAAGCCTGCTTTCCCTCCTCTACCCAGGCACCAGATACCAGGACAGCTGCTGAGTCAGCTCTGGATGCTCCTCTGCTTCTTGGTCTCAATTAGTTTCAGTGCCTTCATGTCGGCAGTTCCTTCCTAGAAACAGCCTCTTTTACAGAACAGAAATACAGAGGCACCTGGGTGGCTCAGCCAATTGGGCATCCGACTCTTGGTTTGGGCTTAGGTGGTGATCTTGGGGTCCTGGATGGAACCACACAGCTCTGCCCTCAGCAGGGAGTCTGCTTGAGGATGTTCTCTCCCTCTCCCTCTGCCCCTTCTCTCACCCACCCTCTCTCTGTCTCTCTTTAAAAAGAAATAAATATATCTTTAAAAAATAGAAATACAACATGCATTACTTTGATAAAACTTAAAAAAAAAAAAAAGACGATTTCTACAATGTTTTTGCCCATCTCAGTGATGCAAGGAACACCCCGTGGGAGACTGCTCAGGGAGCTTTCTCTTCCCCGTGTCCTCAGCTCTGCACTCTGCCTCTGTCTTCCCATCAATCCACCACAGGCACTCTGACACCCAAGAATCTTCTCTGGCCCATGCGCAACATGCTGCAGCTTCAGCAGCTGCTCCCCTGCTGTTTCTGTCTGGGCGTGTGTGAAGCTTAAAGTGCTAATCTGAAGTTATGTTTACCACCTGCTGCACACTCAGTGCCCTCCCTGCTGCCTTAGCCACCACCACCCTCCCAAAGTAGGACTTACACGTCCCCACATAGGTACAAAGATAGGTTTCCAAGGCAACTCTCTGCCAGGCAGAGTTTTCTGGGGGATCACTCTCTTACCTCATTTTCCCCCCCTCCCCATGTCCCAGCTGCACTGAAGCACATCCTGCCTGAGGCTGGCTGGACTCAGAGAGGGTGCAGGCATTACTGCACAAAGCCTGAAAACCCAGACTGAGAATTAGAAGATGCAGGCTCCATGTAACTCTCAGTAGAACCTTCTGCAGCCTCTGGGTAGCCCTGGGCTCCTGTTTTCTTCTGGGCAAAAGGCAACATGAGATGTTCGCCTTGTCTTATGAAAGGCACGGTAAAAACAGTTAATAAGAGAAGAAGTACTACCTGATACAGATCATTTACCTACAAAATCAAGTCTTCTTACCTTTTTCCCAAAGTGTCAGATTATTTTGAAGTCATCATGCCATCTGCCTATATTTCTTAAACCATGGTTTGCATAAGAAAGTCTCATTCTTTCTTGTCTGGTTTTTCCATTTAGACATTGGGTGGAGGGGGTGAAACATTGCATGTTTCGCCAGCTATGATAGGAGCAGTCTCTCTACACCTTCCATAAAGGCCCTCCCCAAAGTCACCAGGGCTGGTCGCCACACCTCCCAGGGTGTAGAACATGTGCATGACGCTACAGGGGCTATAGACTGTCACACCACAGCCTCCTCACTGTGTGTCATTCTTGCACACAGGAAGAGCACAACCAAATGGAGGTACTGTCCCAGAGTACCTCAGACCCGTCAGATCCCTCCTCCACAAACCCACACTGCTGTCCTCTGTTTATGAGCCATCCTTGTGCTTTGGAGAAAGAATCTGGCATTGTACCAGGGTGGCATCAGCATCCAGGGCAGGCCCAGGCAGGTCTCAGCAAGTGCTTCCAGACAGCCTGGGTCCAGTGAGTGTGGGACTAAACAGAGGTGACTTTCATGGGGGAGGAGGGGCCATCCCTGAGATGTCTGGGGGCCTTTGGGACAAGCTCTGTTGGCCTCCAGGATGATACGCATCCATTCCAGAGGGAAAGCCTTGGAGAGGAGGCACTCATGTAGGGTCTTGATGGGCAGTACATCCATGGAGCTGAGGTATAAACCAGGATGGAGCAATGGAGGGAACACTCATCCCAAATCTACCTATGACAGAATTTTCCTGCTGGGATTTTTGCATTAAACATGTAGATCAGTTTTGAGGGAATTTAAATCTTTCTTATGTTGAGTCTCTCAATCCATGAACACAATATAGGTCTATTTCTTTAAGGCTCCTTGATTTTTTTTTCACCAGGATTTGCAGTTTTAAACATAAAGATCTTGTATGCATTTAAGTCTAATTAATTACTTTTTAGTGAAACAAAATCAGCTATCTGAAATAATCATCAGACTTCTATCAACTCTAAAATTATTAAATCAAAACTGTCACAAGATTTCAAAGCATCAATTTTCTGGCCTGGCTGCTCACAGTGATTAATATTTGTTCTAGGTGCTAGGGCTTGGCTGTACAATTAGATGCGTTTGAGCTATGAGTCTTGTATCTGTGTGTCTGTCTATCTATACACCTGCTATCATCTATCATCTACCCATCAATCTATCCTCTATTTACACACCTATCGCCATCCTTCTACCATACATCTACCTATCCTTTAATAGATCTGTCTATCTATCCATTTCCCTATCATCTATCCTTAACTTTAATCTTTAAAGCACTTTAATCAGCAGTTCTAGATAAATGAAAGTATGATTTGCATTCATTCACTTGCTTTCTGTCACTGTTATTATTCTGTTTTCCCCACTCTTTATGCCTCATCTGAATTATTAGTATGTAAATTCTTCAAAAACATGCACTTAATTGGAAAGTAAAGGTCATTCACCTCCACATTTTGACAGCAGGGACCTTAGCTAAGTCAATGTTTATGCTCTTGAGTTCATAGGAAGACGTGTCCAGGGATGAATGCTTCTCTCATGTTCAAGGTAATAAACACAGCAGAAATGACATTTTAATTCAAATATTTAGACCTTCACAGAGCTTTCATTTAATAGGTGACCCCTCAGATGAGACATCGTATCTTAAACAACATAAGATTAATTAGAAATAATAGAGACTGACTTTCTTATGTTATACAGTGTATTCCTGATGGTCATGATGTCTTGAATCTTGTGGGGATGTTATTTGTTCCATCACTGAGGATCTACAACACATGAAACAATTGGAGACTTACTACAGAGAAACAGGAAAGAGGCAAAAATAGATTCATTAATATCCAATGGAATCTAGAAGAGGAAAAAGCATAATAGGCAACCTGAAACATTTTTTGTTGACTTAATTCCCTATCATCCAGTATAAAATAATATTCTTATTCACATTATTCTAATGCTTTCTTTTATAATTCATGCAATGCAAATTGCAGTAGGCATGTATCTATAACACTTGTTGTGACCAATACTGAATAGGAGGTGATCTTTAAGGTCTAAAGTAAATTTAAATTGAAAATGAATTAACTTTCTATTATCACAGCCACCTCTCCTAAACTTCCTGATACTTTAGAAAAGGGACTGAATCCTGAAAAAAAGCAGTTGCTCAAGGTACACTGTATGTGTATATGTGTGTTTTCAGGTTAAAAGCTAAACTACCTTAAACTGAGAGATATATAGAGATTTGTTTTCCTGGAGAACTCATATATATATATATTTTTTTAAATTTATTTTCTATTGGTGTTCAATTTGCCAACATATAGAATAACACCCAGTGCTCATCCCATCAAGGGCCCACCTCAGTGCCCGTCACCCAGTCACCCCCACCCCCCGCCCACCTCCCCTTCCACCACCCCTAGTTCTTTTCCCAGAGTTAGGAGTCTTTCATGTAACTCAGATATATTTTGATGCCTTCTAGTTTGAAAATAGGATGTTATAATATATTATAAATTAGTAACTTTATGATTCAGATGTTGCATACACTCTTCCAGATTTCTTAATTACAAACTAATGACCACATATTAAATAAGCACTTCAAATATAAGATGACTCTTTTTAGTAAAGAAACTTACCCTAGAACTGTATCTACACTTCAGCACACTTATTGCAGTGGAGTCAAGAGACAGGTAGGTAGGATGGACTATTTCTGTCTGCTGGCATTGTGATTCTCTCAGGGTGAGCATGGTGTCATTAATTTTGATTAGCCAACCCCCAGCATCATCAGCTGTACAACTGATGGAAGGTGCTAAATTCATATCTGTTGAGCAAAGTGGGCCCAGATGGGTGGAAACAGTCATTGGAGTCAAGTAGACATATACAAATGTCTGTACAAACAAAACAGAAGTCACCAAGTACCAAAAGACAAAAACAAAATGGTAGAGTATTCACAGAAGGTAGAGACCATGAATGATCGATGAAGATTAGGAAGGGATTGATGAAGGAAGTGGCATTATTACCCGATTTTGAATGTGTTACAAAAGATAAAACAATAGGCCTTGGCAACCCTGGATGGAAGGAGTAAGAAAATGAAAGCTTTATTGATGACTCTAGCTGAGATGAAGTCATCCAAGGGCTGGGAGCCAGGAGAACCAAGCCATGAAGAGGGACAGTAAGAAAAGGCAATTGGATTCAACAATGTTGAGATGCAATCTCTAAAGAAAAGTGATGGACAAAATTAATTTTACAGCAGAAATTTTCTGTATTTCTTTTGACATGTGTTTCTTGAGCACCCTGTGCAAGTCTGGAGACAGGATGGAAGAAGGAAGCATTCAATTCTGCCTACTGGATCACACAATTTGGTGGGTAAGATAGATGATAGCAACTGCCGAGAGTATGACTGAGAAATAGCCAGAAGCCACAGAAGGTGGTAACAGTGGCTTTCAGTTGAGTCACATAAAGCCGCTGAATGCATTGAAGCTGGGATTGGTGAGAGGCAGTTTACATTCTTAAACATTCACTGCAATGGATCATGGAGGGGCAAGAATGGAAGAGGGACCCAAGACACCCATGACGGTCCAGGCAAGATGGGAAAGAGGGATACAGAAGAAGCATCTTGGTATAGAAGGTACATTCTGGAGATAATCAGCAGGTCTTAGTAAAGTAGCTGAGAAGATAGGGGTGGTTTCTGTGTGTGGGGCCCGAGAAGCTGGGGGTGCCATTTGATGAGGAAAAGTCTGGAAGAAGAGCAATTTGGGGCAAGAGAAAAGAATAACAATGATACTGGAAGCAACCAGCGTCTCAGTTAAGACCTGCAAGTCTGGACTGTTCTGAGTAGTTGATGTGTTTTCTTCCTACAACTCCACTGCCATCTCCGTTTTATAAAAGAGAAAACTGAGGTAAAATGAGGATAAACAATTTGCCTAAGATCACACATGCAGCCAATGAGCAGCAGAGCCCGATGCCAACCCAGAAAGTCTGAGTTTGTTTTAGGAAATGATGACTTTGAGGTGCATGTGGGACATGGAAGTGGAGAGGTCAACTCGGCACATAGATGTGGGTCAGGAGCTCAGAAATCATCTTCAGGGCAGGCAGGCAATTGGAAACCTCTGGAATGAGTGAGAGCTAACTACATAAGACAAGTATCGTTGAGTCTTCTTTCAATAAGTAAAAGAGATGAGACATAAAGTGTCTCTCCAGAGTGGAAAGGAAGGTGTTTAAGAACAGGGCAATTAGAAGCAAAGGATCCCTTCCAGGGACAGAGTTGATGACGCAGGGTATTATGGAGCTGGGGCCCACAGGCTGTGGAACATAGGGGTGTGGGAAGCATCCTGCCACAGAGGCTTGATGGAGCATCTCAGATAAAGCAACCACTACAAACAGAAGCACAGGCAAGACCAGTAGCAAATAAAAATAAGGAACATCTCACCTCATATCTTAAGAGACATGAGGGCAAGCTTTTTACACATTGTATCAAAGCTGCTTCCTGTTTTCTAAGGATGGATCCAACATTTTCCCTCTCCCCCTATCTGTCCCTCCTCCTCTCCCTCTTTCTTTTCCTGGGTCCCTCTCTCTCCCTCCCTCTCTCTGTGTCTCTCCATTGCACACACTGTTATTACTGGCAGTAAGAAGCAGGACCTCAGAATATATAAGTCACACCAATCTCATTTTTTCAGACATTTCACTTCATCCAACTACTGATTTCATAATAGAAATTTATGCCAAGAAAAGATTCTTTGGCAGATTGCTTAGAAGTGTCTGCCCACAGGTCAGAAAACAAACAAACAAAGAATAAAGTAAGAGACTGGAGACCCTCTGGTTCATCTCAAGGGTGTTTCTTCTTTATTTAGATTCCTTTTGAGAATCTGGTAAAACTCTATGAACAGTCTCCACTGAAAAGTGCACACATACACAGAAGCACACACACCACCACTCTGGAGTCACAAACCCATTGGAAGCCGACTCACAGACTTCCTAGGGGCCCATGTACTTAGAGAAGGCTACAGAAGATTACATAGTATCATTAGAAAATTATTCAGATAAATTATATTTAGCATTTGTATTGGGTTATATCTATAATACGTTTAAAAATATACTCAAGAGAGAAATATATTTTATGGAGGTTCAATGAAAAAATCCAGTTATTCACCTCCCAACTGAAAGAAACTGAAGAAACCGAAACATGTTACTGAAGAAACATGAAAACTTAATTTTGCAATTTGTTGTATTTTAAGCATCAATTTAGATGCAACATCTGATAAAATGATAAAATACACCGAATATCTCTTATTTTATATAAAACTAGGTGTAGCTCAGTCATTCTACAATGGAATTCCTGTCAGGATCCGTCAGTTCAAGTACAACTTGTTTTCTGACATATTTCGGATTGCACATCTATGATTCTTATTTGTTTTTTATTCTCATCAAGCAAGATTATTTAAGTTAAATCACTCAGTAGTCATTTGTTCTTTTGATTACAAGGAATAGCAACCCAGTTTACTCTGATGAGAGTAAAGAACAAAACAAAACAAAACAAATGAAGTCAAGGAGCTGAATCGTGAGGCACCAGCCTAGTTGGATCCAGGCCTGCCACACCATCCTCAGAGTCTGGCCATTTCTTGGTGCCCGAGCCCTAGGTTATCAGCCCCACATGTGGGCTCCTAGGAGCTGCAAGTTTGTGACTTGGCATCCTTTTTTCGTGCAATTCCGGCAGAAAAATAGAACCTATTTTCTAGAAAGTTCCACAAAGTCTAGAAGGAGGCTCTTCTCTGGTTAGAGCTGCTCTCATTCTGCACAACTAGCTAGGGGAATGTGCTGCTTGGCGGATCGACCCAGGTCCCACGTCCACCCATTCCCAAGTCAAGTCCCCTCCAGATCTGGGAGTCAAGTTGGCCCCACCCTGGCCCCACGGAGGGAGCTTGAAGATGTCTGGCAGGCACAAAGAGTGGCCCTTTCCAGGGACTCGGGGCCAGCCCAAGCCACAGTGGCCACAGGCAGTGCATCCTGTTAGCTAAGATCTACCAGCCCTTCAGCTGCTCTCTGCCCTGCCCGGGATGACAGGTGTATGCAGACTACCACACAAGGTCATGAGTGCCATGAGGGGTTTGCACACTTGGAGCCATACCCACACACGAGCACCTTGCAAAGACTTGTCTGTGCCAGGATGGAAGGTGAGCAGAAGAGCCCTGTCCCCTGCTCCCCACATCCTCATCTCACCAGTGTTGGCAACTGCAGCGTCTTGTGCCACACGTGAGGTCACCTTGCAGACTCCAAGGCTTTTAATGCATCATGAGTCTATCTATATGATACATTTATGCAAACACAAAACATATTATATTATCAAACTTAAGAGCAGGCCAACAAATTCAATCTGACTTGCCATTTCAAGGTGCATTTAAAGTATTTTGACAGTTGTTTTTAAAAGCTACAACTATTCATGACAGATAGTTCTCCTGGGTCAAGACACAAATACTAACTTATTGTCATATCTTTATCCCCACAGAAGAAGAAGCAAATCAATTATGGCATAGTGGAAGAGAAGAGATCTTATTTGAAATATTGGGAATAAAAAAATACTTATCACAACTTAGCGTTCTTAGCTTGTGGAGGTATCTGGAGGGCTCTTCTGATTTTTTTTCTTTACTGCAGCATTGCCCATCTTATCATGACCAGTGCAACTGTAGCCTGATGTTGCAAATTTTATACTGTGATTTTAGGCTATTCTATTTCACTCTGATAATAGATGTTACACCTACCCTGTGTTATCATATTGCAGCATCATATGATCACAATAGCACACACAAAGCATTGATTACATTGACTTATATTACAGTACAGTTTTCCATAGCTCTGCCTTGCTTCTCTGGTTTATGATTCTACAAATACTTGAAAAAGTTCCTTTAACCGTAACCAGCAAAAACTGATGAAAGAAGAAAACCTATAAGACTGCTGGCAGAACTCTGGAAAACTGTGTGGAGGTTCCTCAAAGAGTTAAAAATAGACCTGCCCTACGACCCAGCAATTGCACTGCTGGGGATTTACCCCAAAGATAAAGATTCAGTGAAACACCAGGACACCTGCACCCCAATGTTTCTAGCAGCAATGTTCACAGTAGCCAAACTGTGGAAGGAGCCTCCGTGTCCATCAAAAGATGAATGGATAAAGAAGATGTGGTCTATGTATACAATGGAATATTCCTCGGCCATTAGAAACGACAAATACCCACCATGTGCTTCAACGTGGATGGAACTGGAGGGTATTATGCTGAGTGAAGTAAGTCAATCGAAGGACAAACATTATATGGTCTCATTCATTTGGGGAATATAAATAATAGTGAAAGGGAATAGAAGGGAAGGGAGAAGAAATGGGTAGGAAATATCAGAAAGGGAGACAGAACATGAAGACTCCTAACTCTGGGAAACGAACTAGGGGTGGTGGAAGGGGAGGAGGGCGGAGGGTGGGGGTGAATGGGTGATGGGCACTGAGGGGGGCACTTGAGATGAGCACTGGGTGTTATTCTGTACATTGGCAAATTGAACACCAATAAAAAATAAATTTATTATTAAAAAAAAAGAAACCAAAAAAAAAAAAACCTTAAAAAAAAGACTGCTGGCAGATTCATCATTAATCTTCCTTCATTCATTCACTTATTCAACAAATATTTATTGACTTTCAATCACATGCATATCAAGACACCAGATCAGGTAAGGCAACGATGAGCACGTTCTCTGCCCTACAGGAATCTGTGTACCTTGAGGGGATGATGGCCACTGAAAATGATCATTATCATGAAATAAGATAGCAGTACCAAGTATATTTGGGGGAATGCAGAGAATAGTATTGTAGCCAGAAAGCGGTAGATGAAAGAGAGTAAGAAAGTTTCCTGGAGGGCATATTTTCCGAGCTAAGAGTCTTACGGTTTGGGTAAGAGTGAGTAACCAGGCAAATGAGAAGCATTTCAGGAAAAGGGAGTTAAGGGGACCTGCTGAGCTGAAAGGAACGTGGGATGGACCGACATGCGGCTGGCAAGGAAGCCAAGGGCCCGATCAAAGAGAAGGTAGGTTATGAGCTTATTTTTATTTTATAAGCAATATGAAGTCACCAGAGAAAAGGCTTTCCAGCAATAGTAAGTAAATGCACTTTAAACAGATGGCTCTGCCCTTGTGGAAGGCGGGAGAGAGGAATAGCCCAGAGGCAAGGAGGCAGGTGGCCTTCAGTCCAGGGCCCAGGGGCTGGAGAGCCAGAGGAGGGAAAATCTACAGGAATTGTAGCTAGAAGGATTTAAGAAAAGGTTGAGGGCCTCATAAAGGTATGAAGAATGGGATCCCTGGGTGGTTCAGCAGTTTAACCCCTGCCTACTGCCCAGGGTGTGATCTTGGAGTCCCAGGATCGAGCCCTGCATCAGGCTCTCTCCATGGAGTCTGCTTCTTCCTCTGCCTGTGTCTCTGCCTCTCTCTGTGTGTCTCTCATGAATAAATAAATAAAATCTTTAACCAAAAGTTATGAAGAAGAAAACTAAAATCATAGCTAGGCACATTATCAGTAGAACCACTACAAGTATTTGATAGGTAGTAGTTGCTTCGAACTTCTGTAAGCAGGGGACAACCCTGGGGTGGTTTGCAATAAACAGGTAACAATCCTCAACCAACAGTTACTGTGGGGTTTCTTAGCACAGCGTCCATGAGCCCAGTAATCTCCCAGCAGCTTATGGATAGGAGCCCAAGTGCTTTTAGCAGGACCTGCTCTTTGGTAAATGATCTTTAATAATAATTCAGGTAGAGGGATATTCTACAAAGTATCTCACTTTATTGAAGTATAAGATTCAGCCTCCTTTGCTGTGTATCTCTACCAGCATGAGAATTATCACTGTTAATTATTCCCTTTATTATATCTAAGATGCGAGAAATTGCCGAAGTGACTTATGCTTTATAATTAGAAGTTATGATGAAAACTGCTCTAACATTACCCTGGGGCTCTCTCTTCAATGTGGAATTATTTCTATAAAAGTGTCAGTGGGTGGTTATGTTGGCCTCCTCTCTGGAAACTACTTCTCCACTTACAGAACTGCTCAGATTTAATGGGAAGAATCCCTAAAGACCCGACTCTGTTAATTAAATGAAACAAAACCATCTTACACTACGACTGTTGGGCATTCACTCACAGACTATTCAAAGGAGACAAGAATGAGAAGAATCAGCAGTCAGCTGCATTTTAAGATCCAAAATGAAAAGGATTTTTAAAAAATATCTTATAATTCCCTTAATATAAGTCTTGGAAATTTTTCTAAATTTTTGCTTCTCATATACAAAAATTAGTTTATGGTATTATAAATGACAGCTCCCTACATGTTACAAAAATTTGTATCTTTATTTAAAAAAAAATGAGCACAGACCAATGTTTTTTTTTTTTTTTTAGCACAGACCAATGTTAAAGCGTTTCCGCAGAACGGCACAAGACAAGTGGCATCTCCCAAAGCAGCGCTGTCTCTTGACAGCCCTCGAATGGGAGAGAGTGGTTCTCATGCAAGAATGAAAGGGGATGAAGAAGTCACAAGCTCAGAAAAAAAGTCTGCCTGTTTAGATTACTGTGTGTTTGATCTGATTCCTTAGTTCCGTAATATTTGGCATTTTTATTTATCAGGATTTAAGAAAACCCATAATAAAATCAGTCAAAGGGGAATTGTCAGGCCCTCCCCTGCTGGCATGTCGAGGTCATTTTTCCCCTGTCGCCACTTGGCATGGCAATAGAATCTGTGGATGGCTCTCCCAGTGGACCGCAGTGTTACTAGCAATGGGGTGCTGGGGACGGGGTGAGTGGGATTGTCGTCAGGAGAAGAACTGAACCTGGAATCATGATCCTTTTGCTCAGTAGCCTCTGACGTGCCTTTTTGGAGACTGAGAAACCATGTCTCCCCGTTGGTGGCTAGATTATTCTTCAGGATGCACAAGAAAAAGGGGACTTGGGTCCCACCAAATTTTCAAATCCATGAGAAATTATTTGTACCAGAAAGAACAAGAAAATAAAATCAGCAAGATTGTTTTTAACCTGATGAATCCACCACAAGAAAATATTTATGTGGACTCTGAAATGTCCTTAATTCCTATTCGACAGCTCTGCAGACCCTGCGGATCATTCGTCACCATAGTTTCCTCCCTGGCTAGAGACTCACCAACAGCAGCAGCAAAGTCCTTGGAGAGTTTGGGCAGATTTGTGGGATGGATCAGGTGCCCACCCTCTCCTCTCTGCCATGGGGTCCGGCCATCTGAGAGCAGATCCCAAAGGAGCAGAATGGACTTCTGGGTGCACATTGTTTTGAACTAAGAAATCCACCAGAGTCACTGGAATAGTACTTTAAAGGACAAAAAAGAATAAAATACGGTGGTCTAAGACCCTTAGATTTAACCAAACGAGTGGACCCATTACCCGCCTTTTTAGAATTAAAAGCATCAATTGGACTATTGTTACCCAGTTGGCATCCAACTCATATAAGAAGCTTTAAGAAACTAAATACTGTATTTCTACAATAGATATATTAAAACTCTAAAATCCACATGTTCGAAATGGACTTTGACAAGCAACCTTATGAAGTAATTCTATGCAGAATGGAATTTTTGTGCTTATTAAATACGGAAAAGAATTGTGTTCTTGTCATTTTTTTTCTGACTTCAGCTGTTAAAATAGCTCCTTGAAGGGCTTAACTGCTTAGAATGTCATCTCCTTCTGTACTTACAGAACTGCCCTTGCCTGTCAAGAGTTCTTCCTAGCAAATAGGAGGGCTTAATTTTTTTCAAGACTTCTAGCATAGGTTAGGACAATATCAAAGAGTGGATGGCCTACAAAACAGTATTTTTAATAATAATAATAACAATAATAGTTAAAGGCAGGTCTACGAAACTTGTGATACTCTGCCTCTAAAAATGTAAGCTTTTTGATTTTTAGTTTATTTTGAATCTGCCATGTTGTTGAGCACAGACTCTTAGGTTCTGAATTTTTGTTTCACATGAAACAGACTCAACTTCTTTAGGAGATGTCTGCTCACTACCCCCATTCACAGGATAAATAACAAAGATTAAAGAAGCCATCTGGATCCACGGACCAGGATAAAGGATCATAACCCATCATCTGGGAAGGTTAATTCCCAACATGATAAAAGGCTTTGTGGAACATATTAAAGTAATAAGCCTCGTTTCTCTCTGTATACAGAGAAACTCTCTGTATTTCCTTCCCATTTCCCTTTTATTTAGGGTAAAATGGGAAAAGGAAAGCATGGTTTGTGGCAGATGTTTTAATTTTAGCAGATGAGAGGAAAGGAGGTGAAACCATAAGGTGCACGACTGTATTTCTCCATCTTGTCCACCAAGGAGCACAACAGAAAGGAGGAAGTTAGGACCAGGAGCCGTGCAGAGGGAGGAAGTGGGAAAAAGGTACCTCCCTCCTCTGCCCAGTGAAAGATGTAGATATGGACTCAGTAGCTCCCATTCCTCAGAAACCACAGGAAATGTGGAGTTCTGGAGTGCTAGACACCAGGAATATGGTCCTACTGTATAGCGGGGGGAAATCTCAGACTCCTGCCAACTAGAAACCAGAAACAAGATTTCCCATGACAATTCTAGAAGGTTGGATCACAATTATAGACAAAATCATTACCCAAACTTGACATGACACCTTAAAAGAGCCCATGACAAAGAAATCTCGTTTTCTTAAACAATTATCCTACCAATGTGTTGGATAGATACCACAAGCATCACTTCTCTGGAGGTTTTTAAAGCCTCTTACACTAGGGATAAGACCAAGAAATATATGCAAGCTCAAAGCTCATGGAAAGAGTGTTGAAATCAGTAAAAAGAAACTGTTGTGTCACATGTACAAATACAAAAGATTCTAGGCTCTGTGCTTCCCACCCTACTCTCCTCCCACACCCCCACTCCCAGCAGAAAAAAAAAATTATAAGAAACAAACACAGAATTAAGACGGGAACTTCTCCCTCTCCCTCTTAATACCCCATAGTCCCCACTAGCTACATCGGGTGACACAGCCTTTGACACATGCCTGGTCCAAACTGAGATGTGCTGTATGTAAAATCCACACCAGATTTCAAAGACTTAGTGTGAATAAAACCATTAATATCCTATGAATTTTTAAATTTTGATTACATGTGGAAATGGTAGTATTTTAGATGTATCAGCTTAACTAAAACATATTATTAACATTAATTTTACTGATTCTTTCGAATTTCTGAATGTGGTTACTAGAAAATGTAAAATTGCATCTGTGGCCCATGTTTCCCTCCTCACAGACATGCTGGTTGAAGAGTTTCTGAGACTTTCAGGGAAAGGAGGTTGGCCTCTGCCCACCCTGCATGGCCTCTCCATTGTGCGAAAGATGTCAGACTGGCTGCTACTACAAACTGTATTTTACCTTGAGGATCTTTTTGCCAACAAATTTTTGTTGTTTTCATACAATTCCAGATTTTAAAAAATACTCTAAAATTGAAGTATTTTGCAAAGTTTTCATGAGATGGGTATGACATCCATAGGCCACTATAACTTTGGGGATGGAGAATCAGATTTCTGGAACTCTTCCAATGTTGTACTCCCAAAGGTAACTGCTATTCTGACCTCGGTAAATAGCAATTCACACTGAGGTTCTGTTTTGGATTGATTTTGTGTGCTTTGCTTTTACGTCATATAACAGAGTGTGCAATTTTACACATGCGATCCTTTTCACTCAAGTAATTGAAAACTTTCCATATTCTTCATTTACCAATAGCTAATTTTTTTCATTGTGTGATATTCCATTATGTATTAATTTTTATCCACTCACCTGTTGGAGAGTATCTGAGGGTTTTTTTTTCTGACTTTTGGACTCATATGTATAGAGCTGCTATGAACATTTCAAAAAATGCATTTTAGAATATACTTAATTCACTTATATATATTTCAGAGTAGAATTTCTGGGTTAATTAATGTTAATATCATTTTTTAAAAGATTTTATTTATTTATTTGAGAGAGAGTGAAAGCCAGAGAGATCACAGAGGTTGAGGAAGGAGCGGACTCACCGCTGAGCAGGGAGACTGCCTCAGGGCTAGATGGACTCTGAGATCACCTCCTGAGCTGAAGGCAGATGCTTAACTGACTAAGCCACCTGGGCGCCCCATTAATATCTTTTAAATGGAAACTGCCAGATAGAGTTTTCCAAAGAGCTTGAGTATTGCCCATTTCCAAGGACACTACTAAGAGCTTGTGCGCTCCATATCCTTGCCAGTGTTTGTCTTTGTAATCATGGCCTTCTGGTGGTGTGGGGCTGTGACCTCTGTGACTTTAGTTTACATTTCCCTAATGAGTCTGGAAGCCAAACACTTTTTCTTGTTATTTATTTATTCCATCATTTATTTAGGTCTCTTTTATTTGTCCTACTGTTATTTTGTGGTTTCTAGAACTGGCACATTTTTGTCAAAATTAATCTCTACGTTTCTGAATTTTTTATTCGATTGAAAATATATTTGACATTTAAAATATTTATATTTTTCAATTATTTAGAGTGGAATCTCAAAATATATGTTATTCGTATATACTGACCTTGCATCCTCTAGCCTTGCTAAATTTTCACATTGGTTTTAGTTGGTTTTAAATTTTTTTTTTTTTTTTTTTTTTTATGATAGTCACAGAGTGAGAGAGAGAGAGAGAGAGAGAGAGAGAGAGAGGCAGAGACATAGGCAGAGGGAGAAGCAGGCTCCATGCACCGGGAGCCCGATGTGGGATTCGATCCCGGGTCTCCAGGATCGCGCCCTGGGCCAAAGGCAGGCGCTAAACCACTGCGCCACCCAGGGATCCCTTTAGTTGGTTTTAGATTATTTGGATTTCTATGTGCACAGTCTTATCATCTGAAAATGAAAGGAATTTTACTTCTTTCTTTCTAATATTTATACATTTTATTAACTTGTTTTGTATTTCATCATACTGGCTAAGATAACCCATACAAGGTTGGGGCAGCTGTGTGGCATAGGCAGTTGAGCCTCTGACTCTTGGTTTTGGCTCAGGTTGTGATCTCAGGGTCCTGAGATGGAGCCCCCCATGGAGCTCCATGCTCAGCATAGAGTCTGCTTGAGATTCACTGCCTCTCTCTCTCTGCCCTTCCTGCTCATGCTCTCTCTCAAATAAATAAATAAATCTTTAAAAAAAGAAATATAGCCTATACAATGTTGAAGAAACTCAACAATAGTGAACATTTTTGCTTCTTCATCAACTTAGGGAGAAAATTATTGAATATCTTATCATTAACTGTGATGTTAGCTCCAGATTTATGGGACATGCTTCTTCACCAGATTTCTTATTCCTATTTTTTCTGAGAGTTTTATTATGTATATTAAATTTTGTCAACTTCCTTCTCTATCTGTTGAGGCTAATGTATAGATCTTCTCTCTTATCTGTCTGTGGGGTGAATTACACTGATTAAATTTCAAATGAAATCCAACCTGCTATTCATGGAATAAACCCTGCTTGATCATGAAGTGTTATCCTTTTAGTTTATCTATAGATATGGTTTGTTAATATTTTATTAAAATTTTTTGCATCTATTCACAAGATATTGATCTGTAATTTTCTTTACTTGTAAAGTCCTTTTCAGATTTTGCTATGAAGGGTAGTTTTGTATTATGAAGTAAGTTAAGAATTGATTTATCTTTTCTTTGTAAACATTTTTTAAATTAAAGAAGCAATGTGGATATAGGAATATATAGTTTTAAATTTCTTTTTGTAATACTTTTGAAGAAATAATATGAACCAACTAGACCTAATTAATTTCTATAGAACAATAAAACACAAGAGAATACACATTCTTCTCAATTGAGCATGAGGACTTACAAAAAATAGGCCATAAACTTGGCTATAAAACATATCTCAATAAATTTTCAAAGATCCAAGTCACATAAGATATATTCTTTGGGGGGCCATAGGTGTCTCATTTGGTTAAGTGACTGACTTGATTTCAAGTAGGGTCAAGGGATCAAGCCCCGTATGGGGCTCCATGCTCAGGATAGAGTCTGCTTGAGCTTCTCATTTCCTGCCCCTCCTCCCACTCACATGGAGTGCTCTCTCTCACAATAAAATAAAATCTAAAAAAAAATATGTTCTTTGACAACATTAGAAATAAATTATCAATTAATAACATAAAGATAGATGGAAACTTTTTCAACATATTTGAAATCTTAATAAAATACTTCAGGATGATCCAAAGAAGTCAAAAGGGAAATTAAAAAGCATTTTATATTTAGTTTGAATGAAAAGAAAAATTGAATATACCAAAATTTGTGGGATACCACTGAAGTAGCATTAGAAGAAAAAAAATAAGGTCTTAAATCAGTAATCTCATTTTCCACCCTAAGAAATTAGAAGAATAAATTGAATGAAAGCTAGTGGAATAATGTAGATGGAAGTGAAAATCAATGAAATGAAAAAAAAATTAAGAAAAAACCCAAATAGGGATCCCTGGGTGGCGCAGTGGTTTGGCGCCTGCCTTTGGCCCAGGGCGCGATCCTGGAGACCCGGGATCGAATCCCACATCGGGCTCCCGGTGCATGGAGCCTGCTTCTCCCTCTGCCTGTGTCTCTGCCTCTCTCTCTCTCTCTCTCTCTCTCTCTCTCTCTCTCTGTGACTATCATAAATAAATTAAAAAAAAAAAAAAAGATTTAAGAAAAAACCCAAATGAAACCAAACGTGGTTCTTTGAAAAGATTAATAAAGTTTATAAACCTCTAACCAGACAGATGAGGAGAAGGAGTGCAAAGGAAAGCGGGAGAAGGAGTACAAAAACACATTACTAATATTGGAAACCAGGAAGTTGACATCATAACAGATTCTACAGATATAAAAAATCATAGAATGAACATTTTAAGTTTATAACTTCATCAACTGAGACAAAATAAGCAAATTCCTTGGAAGATAAACTGTAGAAGTCTATTTGAAAAGAAATAAGTACTCTGAGTAGCCCTATATCTCTTGAAGAAATTGAATTTGTCCTCAAAAAGCTCCACCTCCCCCCCAAATTCTAACCCTGATGGCTTCACAAGTGAAATCTACCCAACATTTAGAAAACATGGAAAATCTTATGGGATCTAGTTACTAGAAGTTCTATGTGAGTTCAGCAAGGCAGCAGACTAGAAAAATGAATACACAAAAATCAATAGTATTTCTATGTACTAGGAACAAAAAATACAAATTAAATTTAAAATACAATTTACAGTAGTGTCACAAGTACAAAACACCCAGGCATATATCCAAATTAAGTTGTTTAAGTCTAGTTCAGTAAAAACTACAAAGTGTTGTTGAGAGAAGGTAAGGAAATCTTACATAGGTAAGAAGAGAGATACACCACAGGCATGAGTGGATGACAGCTGGATTTCTAGAAGCTGATGAGGGAAAAAAAGTGACCATGACAAGCAGTAACACACCACAACCCTTATTGTGCCATGCTTGGACAGAGCTGCATGAAACCATCCTCAGGCTTAATGTAGCAAGGACCACCATCCAGATGGGATAGGACATCCACCAGGACGGAGAGGGCCCAGGCTTCCTTGTCCAGGTGATGCCACCTAGCAGCACAGTAGGGATTCTCTGGATCAGAGAGCTCAGAAGGGTGCTCCTTGCTTGGGGTCTGACAATCACAAAACTCTTCCCATCAATGGCCAACAGATGTGGATGAGGTTTTATTGAATATGCAAAGCAGGCAGGCTCCAAATGGCTTGCATGCTATTTGGGGCTATTTCTAAATAAAAGGCTTTGTAAAATTTTGAGTTTGGTGCTAGCAGGCTTTTGAGCTAACAGGTCTCAGCCTGCACTAAAGAAACAAACAACCTAGAGGCTTGTTGGGGCTATTTTTAAAATAATAGGCTGTGTAAAAATTTGAGTTTGGTGCTGGAGGGTTTTTGAGCTAACAGGTCTCACCTTGCAGCAAAGAAGTACACAACATAGGAGCCAATACCCAGAGGTCATTTGGGGCTAGTTTTCGTAACAAAGACAACAAAGGCTCACAATGATGAAGATGTCTATTCTCCCAAAACATTCTGTAGATCCATCACAACCTCTATCAAAATTCCAACAGGTTTATCATGGCAATGTCAAGCTGATTATGAAATTCATATGGCAATGCAAAGGACTTAAAAAAGTCATAAGCATTGTGGAAAAAAGAACAAAGCTACAGGACTTGAATTATCATGGCTTCAAGTCTCTCATTAATAAAGTTGCTTTTTAAAATGTTATATGTTTTAAAAGTGCTGTCTGTTATTGATTTTTGTTTAGTTGATCACACACACATATCTGAAAGTAGTTGACTAAACTCTTCAACTCTGTACCCTCCTAGCCTTTCATTCTAGCCATGTTTTCTTACATGCTTTGAAGCTCTGCATAAGGTACATGCCTATTTAGGATTATTACATCTTCCCATTCAGTTGACTGTTTTCTCCCTATAAAATGTTCCTCTCTTCTACTCCTTGACTTAAAGTCTTTGATAAGAGTGTGACCTCCGTAGATATCCAATGGGATGCTTTCAATTTTCACCCTGTGTTCTCATACACACAGTATCTGCTTTGAGCACCACATAATTTGAGCTACACTATTGTATCCGGTCTAAAATGTGTGTCTTCATTTTAGTCCACTTTAGTCCACTTCATTACACTTCATTCCTGATATGGTTAGGCCTTACTTTGCTCTTTTGTGATTTTTTTTTCCCAACTGTGTCGTCTCTTCTTTGTTCTTTTGATATTTCTCTTTCCAATTAAGAAAATATGTTTTGAATTTCTCTTTATCTCTTCTTTTGCCTTTTAGTATATTTTCATATTGTTATTTTAGTGGACACCTTAGAGGTGACAATATTCACCCTTAACTCATCATATCTTTCTTTTTTTCTTTTTACATTTTAAAAAATTTGACTATAATTGACATACAATGTTACATCAGTTTTAGGTGCACAACTTAGTGAATCCATGTCATTCATATCTTTATTGGGTTACTATTTTACCTCTTAATGATGATGTAAAGACCTTACAGTGATTCAAGTCACTTCTCCTTTATTGTTGTATATGTTTTAAATCTCAAATTCATATTGTTATTAGTATAGCTTTAATAGTTTTTTTTAAAGATTTTATTTATTGATTTATTTATTTGAGAGAGAGAGAGAGAAAGAGAGAGAAAGAGCACGAGCAGAGTGAGGGGAAAGGGCAGAGGGAGAGGGAGAAGCAGACTCCCCAATAAGCAGGGATCCTGACCCCTAGGACCCTGAGATCATGACCTGAACTGAAGGCAGATATTTAACAGACTGAGCCACCCAGGTGCCCCAATAATTTTTTTTCTTTTATGGAGACACGTATGTAGACGTACCAGTGCTTCTCATTCCTTTCTGAGATTTCGGGCTTCTCTATGGTGTGTTGTGTCAACCTGCAGGATCTCCCTTACTGTTTTTCAGTGTCAGCCCACTTGTGACAATGTCTCTCAACTTTAATGTATCTGATAGTGTCTTTACTTTGCCTTCATGTCTGGAGACCTTGCTCAAGGTCTAGAAGTGGAGATGCCCTCTTCTTAAGCTTTAAAAATGCTTTCTCATTTCCAAGTTTGTGTAGAAAATGTATCTATCATTCTGATTCTCCAATCCTTGAGAGGGATATAGCTTTTCCTCTGGCTCCTTTTGCGGTTTTTCCTTTTGTTTTTTATCTGTTTGTTTATAATGTGCCTTGTTGAGATTTCCTTTGTATTCATTTTTCCCAGGTTTTTCTGAGATCACTGAGGACAAGCATTGTAGTCTTTCAAAAGTTTTGCATAATTCCCATCTTTGTCTCTTCAAATATCACTTATGCCCCACTCTTCCTATTCTTTTTTCCTGGAAGTCCAATCATATAAATGTCCTTAAGATGTAGTTATATGGCATTGGAATGTATGTGTTTTCTTTCAGTCATGTTGGGAGGAACGGTCAAGCACAACGTTTTACTCCCTAGCCAAAAATGGAAATCCTCTCATAGAAAACTGAAGTGGGCTCTTATCTTCTTTACTTCTCTAAAACCCTGGTTGAGCAGAGTAGATTAGCTAATTCCTTTCAAATGCCAACCTTTAGGGTTTTTAAAAGGTACATGGAACAAATATCTATTTCTGTCAGCGGAATGATACCTTCCTATTTCTGGAATGTATTGGAAGGAACCAGAAGTAAATTTCTCTGGACATATTTAGAATTTTTGCACTATTCAAATCATTTCAAAAAGACTTTAAAATTCTAAGAAAAAAACAAAATAATGTTAATTATGTTTCATGGTCACGCAATTGGTGTGACGGTAATATATTGCAATAGCGTAGAGGTATCAAACAATAGCATTTATTTTTCATGCAACTTGATTGCTGTAAAATGAGAACTGCCTGCAAATATCTCAAATAAGCTCTGCTTATATTATTTTTGGAGATACCATTGCGTCTCTATTTTCTTTGTAGAAAATAGCCCATTTTGTCATTGTTATTGAACGTCCTTAGACAAAACTTCTTTTGTAAACAGAACATTCAAGCAATACTATCAAAGCAGAAAAATAATATATATCACAAAATCCCATTTTTGAGAAATAATATTGTTAAAACATATCAATTTCTTTCTGTACTTTCATGTGTTTTTCCATGTAATTATCTGTTGCTTTCACAGCCAGTTTTTTTTCCTTGTCAATGCAGTAGCTGTGTATCTTTCCCCTTAATCATATACAAACATAGTAGTCCCATGATATAAAGCTAAGAGTTCAAAAGTTCTCTTAACTTTAAATCATTACTTTTGAGTTATTGGGGTGATTGGATTAATGTATGTCTTTACCACAGTGAAAATCCTTTCAACTGTGTGCAGGTCAGATATGGTTTGTAAGAACATAATGGTGATTTCAGTCATATGATTTCAGAAGTAGGTATTGAATACCAGGTGCAGGAAGTTCTACAAATGTGATAACTTTAAAGAACAACATTTATGGTCTGCTTTTTTTTCTCACTGCCAATGTAATACATGTCTAATGCAAGAAAGTTGGAGAATACAGAGGCACAAAGGAAATAAAAATGACAAAAATCCTATGTAATGCCACCATTCAAAGATAACCTCTTTTAATATTGTCGCATATATCTATGGAGAATATACAAGCTCTGGACACAAATGAATAAATCTTTCTGAATCTCTCAAATAAGGAAAGACCGTTAAGGCAACTGCCCAGGAAACATGCACTTCACAGGGAAGGGAGAGCTCCAGAAAATGAACAGAAAACTACAGGGTTGTATACATTTTACATCTTGCAAAAGCTCAAAAGATTATAAATTAACATATGGGCAGGAATCATGAGTTTTAACATCAAGGAATACAGGAAGTAGCAACACTGATGGGTATCTCAAGGACAGGATGGTTTTCCTTTAGGCTACTCATTCACAAAGCAGATGTACAATGCATGCGTGGTGAGCTGTAAATCAGGCTTTGGTTTTAAACAAAGTTTATGTACAATCACGCCAACTAGAAAGAAATCTAAAATGGTGTCCCTTGTGTATCAGGTCTTTAGAGGTTTTCTTCTCATCAAAGCATAGATACACACATATTTTTGACGTCATACTCTACACATCACTTTGCAGCTGCTGTGTCCTCATTTTGCAATTTATCGGTATTTTCCCATGTCAACAAGTCCTTTCCTTGTGATATTTGTAATGACTATTTCTAAATTTATCATATGCACATACCAAATTTGTTTAACCATGTTCTTATTTTGGAACATCAAAGTTTTGCTATGGTGGTATCAAACATTTAGCATTTGTTCTCTATTTAAGTCCCAAAATTAAAATTGTTCATTAGAAAACGTTAATAGTATATTTTAATAATTAAATATAATACAGTCTCTCAAAAAATATATATATAATACATTTTTCAAAATTCTCTACAACAATCATTACAAAGTCTGTAAATACCTTAAAAAAAAACAACTTTAGGGATCCCTCGGTGGCGCAGCGGTTTGGCGCCTGCCTTTGGCCGAGGGCGCGATCCTGGAGACCCAGGATCAAATCCCACGTCGGGCTCCCGGTGCATGGAGCCTGCTTCTCCCTCTGCCTGTGTCTCTGCCTCTCTCTCTCTCTCTATGTGACTATCATAAATAAATAAAAATTAAAAAAAAAAAAAAAAACTTTAATACTTAAACCAGTAGTTCTCATCAGGGACAATTTTGATTTCCAGGGGGCATTTGGCAATGATTGAAAACATTTTTGATTGTCACAAGAAGAGGGACACTATTGCATCTAGGGGGTAGAAGTCAGGGATGCTTCTAAATGCCCACAAATGCATGGGACAGACCCCCACAACCAAGAATGACTTCACCCAGAATATCAATAGGCTGAGAGACTAAACCTTACCCACATCTACAGAGACTGGTTACATCCTCTCAGCGGCAGGAACTTATGTCATAGCCATGCTTGAGTACTCACAGCTGCTGAAAATTCCCCATCAGTCTCGGCTACCAGGATCCACAGCAGTGGGAGCAGAGGGTAGTTCATAGCAGTGGTGAAAGGGCTGGATTTCTGAAAATGCAGATATGCCCATAGAAGCAGCTTATCAAATTGGAACCAAGAGAATCACTTCCCCAAGTAGATACTGTGGGAACCATGTCCTTCTCCAGCACAATACCCAGAAGGAAAATGAGATAGAAAACCACAGTTTAAATTCTTTCAATTGTTCTGATCCAGGCTCAGCAAGATTTCATTACTTTGGCTTTTGTACTTAATGTGTATTTACAGTCTGCATCATGTTGCACTATATTTGCTTAAAATAGCCTGGTTTCCTAAAGGGGAGGTATTAGAACCAAGGCTTTTAAAGATTTAAATTTAATGCAAATGTTACTGATCCCCCCCCACCCCCCACCTTCGCTTTCTGTCTAATTCCGCATTTTTCATTTTATTCTCAATGTCCAAAACATTTTCTCAGCTGCATGGATTTTGCCCCCTGTAATCACACAAACCCAGTTTATGTACTCTCCTCTTGTCTTTTAGAGCAGCTAATAACTTACTATTATTACTTCCTTTCCAATTTAACTCTCCACACAAAACCAGAATAATAATTTTCAAATGCAAATGAGAAGATGTTATCTCTCAGCTTAAAACACACAAATATTCCACTTACTGCTCCTGTGAAATATCAAGCAGGAATCTGTGTGTGGCCTCAAGCCCCTGGTGGCCTGCTTTCTGCACACCTCCTCAGCATTGGGTCCCAAGGCTTTCCCTGAAGACTTCTGCTGCATGGTCCTCCTTCAGCTCCTCAAAAGGAAGTGTTACAGGGCACCTGGTGGCTCAGTGGTTGAGCGTCTGCCTTCAGCTCAGGTTATGATCCCAGGGTTCTGGAATTGAGTCCTGCTTTGGGCTCCCCACAGGGAGCTTGCTTTTCCCTCTGCCTATGTCTCTGCCTCTCTCTGTGTCTCTCATGAATAAATAAATAAAATCTTTAGAAAGAAAAAGGAAGTGTACCTTTACCTGCCACCGGACATTCATGCATTCATACACATTATTTGTCTTTTTTTTTTTTTTTTTTTTAAATTTATGATAGTCACAGAGAGAGAGAGAGAGGCAGAGACACAGGCGGAGGGAGAAGCAGGCTCCATGCACCGGGAGCCCGATGTGGGATTCGATCCCGGGTCTCCAGGATCGCGCCCTGGGCCAAAGGTAGGCGCCAAACCGCTGCGCCACCCAGGGATCCCCCACATTATTAGTCTTGATATTCTTAGCTTGCTAAATGCTTCACTCCTGCATTTCATCGTTCAGAGAAGCCATCCCTGACATGCTATTCCACTGTCCCCAACTCTTCATATTTGTATTTATATACTTATCAAGATGATGAGCAGTGTTTATATAACACTATATAACACTGTTATATAACAGTGTTTATTATAAAGCTAATATCTCTCACTAGTTCTAGATAAAATAATCTCTCCATGCTGCAAATACAGAGGTGTCTACCAAGAATTTATCTGCATTCCAAGTATGCTAGAATGGTTAATTTTGAACTGGCATTTTGTAGCTTTAAAAAAAATTATACTCTTCACAAAAGTATAACTAAGCAAAAAAAAAAAAAGATATACCATCTATAAAAGTGGTATATATATATATATATATATATATATATATATAACACTAAGCAATTAGGGAGTATCACAGAGAACTGTTAGATATCAATACCTCTAGGTTGTTTTTCCTATATTGATTTAAAGAATCAGAAAATAATATCTGTGGATTCATTAAAATATTACCTTAGTAAAAACATTTAGCAAGATATACTTTAATATTATCTTAATTATTTTTGAGTTTGGCACCTAAGGGCTTTTGCACACTGTCCCAGTCTACCATAAAGAACAATGTAGGACCAAAATATAGAAGCCATCTTATCTCATCTATTAAAAAAAAAAAAAAACAACCTTCAAAACTATAAATATGCCTGTGCTTTTTTCTTCCCTCTACTTCTTTATTTTATTTTATTTTTAAAGATTTTGTTTATTTATTCATGAGAAACACAGAGAGAGAAGGGCAGAGACACAGGCAGAGGGAGAAGCAGGCTCCCTCTGATGCAGGGAGCCCAATGTGGGACTCAATCCCGGGACTCCAGGATCATGCCCTGGGCCGAAGGCAGGCATCAAACCACTGAGCCACCCAGGGATACCCCCCCTACTTCTTTAAAACACAGAATTATACAGTAGTAATTATAATAATGTACGATCAGGTTTATAATACCTACAGATGTAATATATTTAATACTAATAGCACATAGAAAAAGGGGAAGAAGATATGTGTGTTTGTATATATCTATATATCTTTCTGGAATTAAATTAGTATAAATCTAAAGTAGGTTCTGATAAGGAAGCCATAGAGCAATCACTACAAAAATAAAAATATAGTAAAAAAATCATTGAAGGATATAAATTATTGCCCTAAAAATATTCACTTAATTCAAAAGGAGACAGTAAAGGAGGAACAGAGGAACAAAAACAACAAAGACTTGGATGTATAGAAAACAAAAAGAAAATGGCAAACATAAACCAACAATATCAATAATAACATTAAATGTGAATCGATGAAACAATCCAATCAAAAAGCAGAGACTTTTGTATCATAGTGGATAAAAATAAAATAAGGCCCAACTAACTGTCTACAGGAGACACACTTTGGTTCAAAGATACAAATACGCTTAAAACAAAATGATGAATAAAAATATCCTATGCAAACAGCAACCATAAAAAATCTGGATATCAGACAAAACTAAACATTAAAACAAAAAAATGTTGCTAGAGATGAAGAAAATTTTATAATGAGAAAAGAATGGAATCCATCAATGAGATATAATGATGATAAACATGTGCCCATAACTACAAATTACCAGAATATATGAAGCAAAATATGACAAAATGGAAGGGAGAAATAGACAATTCAACAATAGTGGTTGGAACTTTAATACCTCACTTTCAATGATGGGCAGGAAAAAAATGGGAAGAAGAACATCACTGTAAATCAATTGGATTTACCAACATGTCTACCTAAACACAGCAAAATATACATTTTCTCAAGGGCATATGAAAAATTCTCCAGGATGGACCATTTTTAAACCGTAAGACAAACTAAATACATTTATGTGATTGAAGTCATGCAAAGCAAAACCTCCAACCACAATTGAATGATATTAGCAATCAACAAAAGAATAATACTGGGGAAATTTAAACAACACACAGTTAAATAACCGGTGGATCAAAGGGAAAAAAAATTTAAAAAAAAATCACAGGATAAATTAGAAAACACTGTCATAGGAATGAAATGAAGACACAACATATCAAATGTATGGAGACCTGCAAACACAGGGCTTACAGAGAAATCTATAGCTGGAAATCATAGTATTTTTAAAAAAGGAGAAAGATCTTGGGATACCTGCATGGTTCAGTTGGTTAAGTGACTGACTTGATTTCAGCTCCGGTCATGATCTCGGTCCTGGGATCAAGCCCAGAATAGGACTCCTCATTTAGCAAGAGTCTGCAAGAAATTCTTTTTCCTTTTCCCCTGCCCCCCCCCCAATTCTTGCTTTCAAATAAATAAATCTTTAAAAAGAGGAAGAAGAAGAAGAAGAAGAAGAAGAAGAAGAAGAAGAAGAAGAAGAAGAAGAAGAAGAAGAAGAAGAAGAAGAAGAAGAAGAAGAAGAAGAAGAAGAAGAAGAAGAAGAAGAAGAAGAAGAAGGAGGAGAAGGAGGAGAAGGAGGAGAAGGAGGAGAAGGAGGAGAAGGAGGAGAAGGAGGAGAAGGAGGAGAAGGAGGAGAAGAAGGAGAAGAAGGAGAAGAAGGAGAGGAAGGGGAAGGGGAAGGGGAAGAGGGACACCTGGGTGGCCAGACTCACCAGGTTTCCTCCATAATCCATTCCAGCCAATTGCTTGGGCCTGCTTGGCAGGGTCTGTAAAGATAATGCGGCTGCTTCTTTTTCAATCACACAGCTTGAAGAAAATATCTCAGGTCGGAGGGGGCTCTTCCCTGAAAGGTTAGACATTATGGGAAGACACATCTGATGTCCACTGGGAAAACAAAACATTCTACAGAAAAAGCATTGAGCCATGGTAGCTCCTCCTTTGGTCACTGCTCTGCATCCCTGTGGCACCTCTGCCTCCATAAATTCTGAACCCAGATGTGAGTAGGTCCGTCACTGTGGTTGTTGTCTGACTTGGCAGATTTAAAGGCAGAGGCTGTTCTTGTTGGGTAGCTGCGAACAGGACTGGCCATCCCAGCTGAGTTGAAAACTGGAGACCTTGTCTATCTCCTACTGATGCAATTAGATAAGAGCAATGAAGGCAAGGAAGAAAGGTCATAGAGGAAAAGAGATATGCTTTATACATTCATCTCCTAAAATCACAATTATTGATAATGTAAAGTAATACGTTACTGAGGAGTCTCTTTAAAAGAATATTAGGCCAATCTGATGGCAAAGTGGGAGCCAAAGCTAAGACAGCAGTTCCACTGGGCCCTCTGAGACAGCCTGATTTTATATTCAGCTAAGGGATTCCAGGTGACCAGCTGGTACCTATGCAAGGTAAAAAGGTTTGAGATACAATTCTAATGCTTCTGCATGGTAAAAGCAGAATTTCTGTTATCAGAATTCTGCTATGGATTGAACTGCACCCTCCTAAAAGATATGCTGATTTCCTAATCATCCGGTACTTAGGAATATGACTACATTTGGGAATAGGGTCTTTGTAGATATCAAGTTAAGATGCCGCCATTCAGTGGAACCCTAACCAATATGATTGGTGGCCTTAGAAGAAGAAGGAAATTTGGACACACACACATGTGCAGGAGAACACCATGTGAAGACCACCCCCATACACACAGGGAAGACAGCATTGTGACAATGCCAGTAGAGATTGGGGGATGCAGTCACAAAGCCAAAGAATGCCTGGGTACCAGCAGGTGGAAAAGTTAAGGAATGGTCATTCCCTGGAGGTTTCAGAGGGAACGCTTCCCTTCACAATACCTTGATTTTACATTTCATGCCTTCAGAAGTGTGAGGGGGTAATTTTCTCTTTTAAGAATAATGTTTTTAAAAGTTGGGGTACCTGGGTGGCTCAGTTGGTTGAGCATCCAGCTCTTAGTTTCTGCCCAGGTCATGATCTCCGGCTTCTGCAATCCACTGTTGCATTGGGCTCTGCACTTAATGGGGAATATGCTTGAGATTTTCTCTCTACCTCTTCCTCTGCCCCTCCTCCCTCAAATAAATAAATAAATCTTTAAAAAAATTAAAATAAAATAAATTTAAAAAATTCTAAACCACCGAATTTGTGGTATATCTTTTTCCATCCTTTTACTTTCAATCTATTTGTATCTAGTGATAAGTTTGCTAATCATTTGAGATACAAAACTTTAAATCTTCTTTGGCCAGTTTTAACCCTTTCTTTTCATGTGGAGAAGAGATATGTCCCCAAAGTCAAATTATCTAAATATAATTAAGGTCAATGCATGCACTCCCTAATCTTTCTCTTTATCCTTTTCCTCTTTCACTTGTTAAAATTCCCTTAGATGAAAGAGGGGGGTTTTCCACACCAAGATGGAGCTTCTCTTACTCCACATTTAAAAAAAAAAATGATTGAAGGATGCCTGGGTGGCTCAGCAGTCAAAAGTCTGCCTTCAGCTCAGGGTGTGATCCTGGGGTCCTGGGATCGAGTCCTGCAAAGGGTTCCTTGCAGGGAGCCTGCTTTTCCCTCTACCTGGTGTCTCTGCCTCTCTCTCTATGCCTCTCATGAATAAGTAAAAATCTTTTTAAAAATTATTGGATTTAAAAAAAAATCCAAAACTATGATCCATTGTATCTAAAAACTATGAGAAATCCTTGAAAGATATAAAGACAGACATGAATTGTTTGGAAAAGTTGATTTACTCCTTTGTGTATATTGTCTCCCCAAGACTGAGGAAGTAGTAAGAGGAGCCTTCAAATTTCCTAAGATGGGTGAGATGTTTTCAATGCATCCGTTATTTGTGTCCATTTTTCTTGTCTCTGCAGCCAAGTTATTCTGTATACCCACACATGTTACTTGATCCTAAAGCTGGCTTCCCACCGAGTGGGATGTACGTTAACAATATCACTTTCTCTGTTGAGTACCAGATGCATTTGATCTTAGCCAAAAGGCTGAGAAGCAACTGTTGAGTACCAGATGTAATAAGACGCATTTTATTTTCTCTCTCACATTCACTCCCTGGAGCCCCAGCTGAAAGACAAATTGTAGACTTCTGCACATCACAGACTCTAAGGAGGATTCCCACCAGCTTGAGGGAAAAGTTGGCTTTTCTTGATTCCCAAATTTTCAAAACAATAGACAGGATTTAGAAAATGTGTCAAGAGAAAGATTAGAATTCCATCCTTTAATGAAGAGAAAACAAAAATGATCTTCATAGCTTTCTCTCATATTAATTATTTTAGAATAAATCCTATCATCTGGACCATTTTTTAAATTGAACAAGAGTATCTAATTGCCTTGATTTTGTGAATAACTAACACAACAAAAACAACAACAAAAGATTCACTGTGCGAGATAAAACTAGTGAAACCAAAATAAAATGATTCAAAAATTCTTAGAAAAATAATGAATTGTTTATATTCCTCATATTATATTCCTGTAATTATATCTCTGCTATATCTATAATTTATTGCTACCTGATTTTAGAGATTTTTTTCCCCTTGTGATGTTTTCACTTGTATCTCAATTGCTGAAGTGTAGATGTTTTGTTCTCTTTTTTAAAAGATGTTATTTATTTATTCATGAGAGAGGCAGAAACACAGGCAGAGGGAGAAGCAGGCTCCCACAGGGACAAAGCGGAACTTGATCCCAAGACCCCAGGATCACGCCCTGAGCTGAAAGCAGACGCTCAACTGCTGAGCTACCCAGGCATCCCTAGATGTTTTGTTCTTGATTCGCTATCTGTTTTTTGTCCTTATGATTGTTCTTGTGAAGGGTTTGTTTAGTACTGAAATAGACTTCATTCTCAAACAGGTGAAAATTGAAGCTTGAAATCTACACATTATTAGTAATTTTACATCCCATAAAATTGTTCCTTCCACCAATATACATATGAATGTTCAGCTCATTATAATTGTAGGAAGGTTGCTAAAAGAGTAAGATCAGATAATTTTCTGGAAGAGACAGGAAGTTAGGTTTACCTGCAGAAGATAAACAGTTAGCAGGCAATAATTTGCTGGGGGAATAAGGCTACAGTAAGGTTTTGCAGACTAAGGTGTCCTGGCTGATAGGGCAAAATGGCAAAATAGATGTCGTAATGCACCAGAACTTTCCTCAGAGCACATGTAATCACGGATCAGTTATCAAGGAAACGTATTTTATAGAACTCATGTATAATTAAATAGCATGGCCGTGGTAGGAGTATAAATTTTGGAGGCAGAAACAGGTGCATCTCTATACCCCTATTCACTCTGTTTGCCTTAATTTCTCACGTTCTGATGAGAACACTACTTGCGCTGCCACAGGAAATGGACCTGCAGACATTTAACAGAGTCAGGGAATTGACTCTACTAATGAGAGTTTCATTTTCCTTCCCCTCTGACCTTGGAGAAATGATATCTGTGTTGCCTCCACACTAGGAATAACAGAGAAAATGAAATCTTACTGTCACAAGCCAAACCATCAGGACTTCATGATGTTCCCAAACAACTTACATCGGAGAAGTTGTTTTCCTCCTGTGATCAGTTGAGGTATTTTGCACTAGTCAAAAAGGCATTCTTGATATTGATTTTTTTTTTAATTTCAAAAAAAGAACCAAGAGGCATGTTGGGTATGCAGTTATATTTCCCAGTTGAGCTAAAGTACTCAGGGAGGAAAGCTTGCTTTTGTTTATAGACAATTTTATGGACTTGTTTTAATAAAAGGAATGTATAACCAGAGAAGTATAGGTTCTGAGAAAGACAAGGGGTGTTAAAGGGTCATCCCAGCCATTCTGTTATCTCAGGACATATCCACATTTATACCAAATGAGTGGGAGTTCATCCTATTTTTAAAGACATTGATGGAAAGGAAAAGATTCTATCATTTCCTGGTTCAATGTATTAACATAGTATCCCATCATCCTGAAAATCGATCCTATCCACCCCAACCTCAGTATACAAGTGTATAGATTCATATGTAATATGAATAAAAAGAATATATATATGTTGTGCATATAAAATATGTAATATATATTAGATGATAGATATAGGGATAGATAGATATAGATAGAGAGATGATAGAGAAAGAGAGAGAGAGAGGATGTACTAAGTCTACATTACTATCCCCACAGTCTTTTCTTCTTAAGGCTAAATTATTTCCTCCTTCAGGAATCTTTCTTCTCCCTCAATGCATGAATAGTTTTTAGATCTCTTGATCAAAATCATTCAAGTTCTTCTTGTCTTGCTTAAGCTGTGAAATCCTGATTTGCTTCCATGTCTCAAAATCTGAGTACATAGGTATGATCAGGTGACTCAACAAAAGTAGTGCAAGAATAGCATTTGGAATATATTCTGTATTGTCATGAGGACAGCTCATCGTGGTTTCCACTCTCAAAGACCCTATTTGTGGCTAGGCTGATCCTGATCTCTCCTTTTAAAAGCACTTCCTTTTCCCCAGGCATTCTTCTGCCTTTTTCATGCAAAATCATTTCTTTCTGTGCTTAAATGAGTCAGCGCCTATAAAGCACTCCGGAGAGTGACAGCACATGATGAGTGGGTGTAAATTCTATCAGTCATCATTGTGCTTGTATATAGTAATCTTTCCGCATTTCGATACGTGGTTTTCATTCTTATTTTATCCTTCAGTGACTTACTCTTTGACCACCAATCTCAATCAATCTCCCTCTCCCTCTCCCTCTACACAAGGAAACTCACAAAATAGATAAATTAACTGTATTATTTGTAATCTATCTTCAGGGAACAACCAAGTTAAAACTTCCAACAATTCCAATAATTTCTTGCACAACTCTTCAACCAACTGTACATTTATCAGGTTTTGTTGTTGTTGCTGTATTAGATTTCAGGACATTCTGTGTTGTGGAAATAGAGGCCCTGATTCCAAACTGCAAATGATTAGCTTTCGGTAACAGAACATATATTATTCATAAAATATTTGGCTTAAACTTATAGACACCTAAAAGCAGATAAAATTAATATTTAATAACCAAATTGATTTTGAAATAAATATTGTACATTTGTGACATTTTATTTGACAATTTTTCAATTTTGGAGGTAGTTTTAGAGCTATTCATTGGAGGAGACGTAATTGCTAATTTACTCTTGGTTATTCAATCACCTTTGCTTTATAGTTGGATATATTTAATATCACGTAAGCAAGAACGAGTGCTTAATATATCTTTATCCACCAGCTAGTCTCTGAATGAACTATCTGAAAGATTTTTTTCTCTTAGGAATAAAATATTTTTTATAAATACTCAATTTATAATGTTCATAGAGTACCAGACATAATGTCCCCCAATATTTTTCTCTAATTAAAACCAACCATTCTGAGTCATTAATATAATTTGGTTGCTTCTGAAGACATTTGGCACCTCAATTTACATGTCATTTGTGCACTAACAAGTTCAGTTTTACTGGTGGAGGAAATTTCTACCAATATTATTATCATCTTGCAAGATGTCTTTGGAGTCATAACGTATGACAATGTACAACATTATGAGTGCATCGTTATAGCAAGTTGATGAAATTAAGGGCATTTCTCTAGCCACAGTAAGACAAAGGTAAGGTCTACCCTTCTGTAACTGCTGAAAGTGAATTCTCCAAGTTTCCATAAGCCCAGCTCCCATGTATGCAGCCTAGGAGAATCAGATGGTGCAGTGTTTCTTGTAAATGGCTTCAGAATTATGAGGGACATTCTCATTAAAAAGACTCCATCTCAGAACTTTTTTCTCTACGAGGTCAGAATTGGCACTGCTAATTCCAAAGTGGCAATGAGAAACAGAACGAGCTTGCACTAAATACCCACAGGAGTGAATGCTTACTTTAAGCCTGAAGAGTGTAATTTGAGACTGGACAGCTAAGAACACACTCTAGTTACTGTACCTGCCCTATCATATGGGAAAGGCCACCCTGGCACAACATGGTATGAAACACTTCGTTGGTGAGAAGTTTGGGTGAAGAGATAGCAGAACCAGGAAACCGGAACAACAGGAGGACTGGGATGTGGGGATGTCTACCCTGTGGCAAGTAACACAGAAGCACGGTGTTGGCAGAGCACGATGACAGAGGTTTGGGAGGACAGTCAAGGCAAAATGAAGTCCTGAGCAAGGTCATGATATGGAAAGCAGCCAGCCCAGTCCAAGGTCATCACAATCCAAGGTGTAGAAGGCACCATCACTCATGGGTGCCATTTATGAGTCACAACTGGTGATCAGATAGAGAAATGCCAGCTGCCAAGAGTAGGGTCAGGGCCAGCTTTGCAGAAAAGGAAACCCTCACAAGGATTCCCATGCTGACCATTCATCAATGTTCCTCCAATTAGCAATCTTTCACCAAGTAAAGGCTGCTTTATGGCCTCGGAATGTTGGTTGTCTTCCAAAAGGTACACTGAAGAGGTTTCTGTGGACTTAAAGATAATACTGGGTAAGAGAGAGTAACTTGGTCCTGAGTGGTCTCACACATGAAAACGTACCTCATCCTCACCACACATTTGTGAAACAGGAAATAGTATTATTCATAGTTCACAGGTGGGGAAACAAAGGCATAGGAAGCACAAATAACTCACCTGCATTTACACACAGCTGAGTACAAGAACCCACAAAGATTCAGACTCAGCTGGTAAGACCACTGGCTTTCCCTCGAGGAAGGAGTGAGTTATTCATTCAGCCACAGTCACTCAGTCCCTGCTGCCTGCCATCCAGACACCAGCGATGATTAAGATCAACCCAATCCCTCAGCAGACTTTCATCCTGACAGAACAATCTCACAAGTGCCAGAATCACTCTGTTGTTCAGGCTGGATATTTATATTTGTGCTTAAGGATACGTCATCCAATTAGCAGTAGTTCTTTGTATTTTGTACATTCAGTTGCTCCAATATAATTCTTTTATATTGTCATTATTATACACACTGCAGAACCTCTGAAGAAGTTAAGGCAAAGTTTCTGGAGGAATGAGCCTAATTAGCTGCAGCCAAGATTGTGATGCTGAGGCCTGGCAAGGTGGGGAAGCAGGTAGCAGTCAGCCCCTAACCAAGTGATGGACACCGTTACCCACAAAATCAGGCCCCAGGGCACGTGTTCTAGGTCACAGAAGCTTTCCCCCGGAGGGTGCTTCTTCCCTCCTCCTCGGTCTTGAATCTCTGTGTTAGCAGAGGTTGCATACGAGAAGACGGAAATCTGTGCATACTCAGGTGCTCAGGTGGGGACAAAAGCTTTGGCACCACAGATGTGACTCCTGTTAGGATGGGTTTTGTCAGCACTACTCATCACATGAGAACAAGAGTGCATGGTCGAGATGCTGCTGGGAGGGAAAGCAGCTATTAACAGGGAAAGGCAAGCAGAATCTGGAAGCAGTGGTTTCTGATGATGTTGACAGCTTCAAAAAAGTAGGTTGTCTCTTAGAAAATGCCACTGTTATTAAAGGTAGCCTGCCCAGACTTAGACTCCATTGTGTGTCTCTACATCATAACCTTTGACATCATCACCAGTACATCCCCTGGATGCAAAGAAAACGATAGATAGATTGATTAGATTGATTAGTTTGACAAATAAGCATTACATTTGCAGCTGCCATAGTGCACATCAGAAAAAATTCCTTCCTCCTTGTAGGTAGAGACTAACAGTAAGTAATGAATGTAATGAACAGATTAGTATCGTGTAGGGATGATCTGAGGAGAAAATAGAAAACTTAGAGCAGGAGGAGTAGAAGTGCACAGGAAGGCTCTGCTGCCCTTTTATTTTTATTACTTTTTTAAAAAAGATTTTTATTTATTTATTCATGAGAGACAAAGAGAGAGAGCGAGAGGCAGAGACACAGGCAGAGGGAGAAGCAGGCTCCATGCAGGGAGCTCGACGCGGGACTCGATCCCAGGACTCCAGGATCATGCCCTGGGCCAAAGGCAGGCGCTAAACCGCTGAGCCACCCAGGGATCCCTCTGCTGCCCTTTTAAAGAAGGGGTGAGAGGGAGAGTGGTTTAAGAAGGTGACATCTGAGCAAAGATATGAAGGAAGCATGAGAGGGAGCCAGTGGATGTCTGGGGAGAGAGATAGGACAAGAGAACGGTCTGTGTCAAGGTCTGAAACGCTGTGTACTTGACTTGTGAGAAGATCAGCAAGGAGGCCAGTAAGGTTGGTGTGGAGTGAAGCAGGATAGAAGGGGTGAAACCAGGTTGCTGCAGGGCCGTCCACCAAGCAGGGACCACTCACTCCTAGGGCCTTAGCTGTTGGTCCACATGGCACGTGAAGCTACTGGGGGAATGTGAGGGAGGAGTGATGTCTGACGTGTCTTTCATAAGCATCACAAAGTGCTGGTTGAATGGGGTGCAGTGGTGCAGGAAGACTAGTTGGGAGATGATTTCAACCAGAAATTTCCAGGTCACTGAAAAACTTACCACTATTAAACATTCTCATTTGGTGTTCTGAATCTATGTGTTCAAATACTAAACAAAACTTAAATATTGCACTAATTAGAGTGACCTGGGGATATCAGAATGGTGTCCATCCTACCAGCATCCGCAGCCTGCACAGAATCTTCTCTGACTTCCCTGGAATTGGTCCTTTAGTCCCACAAAAGGTGGGTTCCCATAGCTCATTTCACCTGCCACAGCTCTCAGCCTCTCGTTTTCCTCTAAGGGGAGCTTCCAGCTTCTCCAAATCCCTTGGTTCAATGTGATTTTCTTTCTCCCTGTCTTTGATTCCTGTCCTCCTGCCAATCTATTGCTTGTTTTTTTTTTTTTTTTTTTTTTTTTATGATAGTCACACACACACACAGAGAGAGAGAGAGAGAGAGAGAGAGAGAGGCAGAGACACAGATAGAGGGAGAAGCAGGCTCCACACACCTGGAGCCCAATGTGGGATTCAATCCCGGGTCTCCAGGATCGCGCCCTGGGCCAAAGGCAGGTGCTAAACTGCTGCGCCACCCACGGATCCCCAATCTATTGCTTGTAATCCCACTCAGTCCATGAAAAGAATTTGGTGAGGAAATTTTGGTGAGAGGAAGACAGACTTTCCTCTCATGTTTTGACTGTCCTAACGATGGAACCCAGCCACTGTAAAGGAATAGGTTGGGGCTGTGGGGATATTCCCCGAGGACTAGAGCTGCCAGCAGCTGGGCTAGAGGAGGTCAGTGAAATTCACACATCTCCACTCACTCGTTTCTGCAAAACAAAACTTCTGAATGTGAATTTAGAAATCTAATCAGTCTCACGGACTACGGCATGACATAGGTTCATGAGGAATGATGTAATAGGCTATGGAAACCCTACGAGTCTTTTTCAATCCTGCATTCATCTGTCTTTTCCTCCAGAGGTACTTCTTGCCATTCTTCTTCTGCTTTATTGAATGTATGCTAACGTGATCTCTACCTCAAGTCTCTCACAACCTAAATAAACTGTCATTTCATTCTATGAATGATTTTTCGGAGTTTTTACCTCTTCTGCTTAGATTGTATGCATGAAACTGGTGTGTAATTCTCCTTTTGCCATTAAGACACTTTTCAAATGAGTTCAAACAATTCATCTGGTCAGAGACTTGGAAGGTCAATGTGATGAATAATTAAACCTGTGTAAGTCTTCCCTGGAAATAAAAGACGGATGGTTTCATATGAAACCTTCTTAATGGATGAGATACTCCTTAAAAAAAGAAAAAAAAAGAAAAGAAAAGAAAGTTAAATTTGAAAGCTGATCTGCTCATCTGAGTCTTTCAGAATCAGACTCAGACTCAATGGGATTGGGGTGTCCCCTGCCCCACAGGATGTTTGGAAATGTGCCAGGACAGCACTGGCAAATGCTGTGAGTGGGTGGGTGGGTTTTTTTCTGGCTGTGGGTGCCCTGGAGCATCAGATGCTGAATGCCCCACACAACAAACCACCTCAATCAAAATGCGCTGAGATGACCTCCATTCTGCTTGAGTGCCAGAGACAGCTACAGTAGTAATCAATCTGCTTTAAGGTAAGATATTGGATTTGTACTATGATTTCTAGGGGGGAAAGGTCATTAGTTGTTCGATTAGGAGAATTTCTTGTGGTTTATCATCTTTGGTCATGGGCAATAATTTAGTAAAAATTCCCAACCTCCAAAGAAAACATCTTTTATTCAATTTTGGTTTGATGTTCCCCCCTATCTTTATTACTACAACATCTGCTTCCCTTCTCACCCTTTCAATCCATCTGGTAGATTTGCTAATGATCTTTGAATTCTGTAACATTTAGAATAGTCTCCAGCTTAAAAACATTGATGGCTCCCTATTTCAGAGCCAAATTTCTTTGCCTGGCTTCCAAAGCACTCAAGAAAATAGGTCCTTCCAGCCAGTCTTATATTTCTACTCTTCCCAAAGATGAATCAGCTGCTCGGCCAAGACATACTCCTCACGAGCTAGCTCATAAATAGCCCGCTCTTCCTTATGTCTTGCCTTGATGAGGCCTCTTTACCTATTATGTAAACCATGCTTTCTTTCTCTCTGCTTTTCAAATCACACCAATTTTTCCAGAACTAATTCTACTCTTCCTCTTTAAGTCACTATGCAAAATGCCTAAGAGCCTGATTCTTGAAAACGGACGGTCAGATAAAATCTAAGCCTTACCTTTCACTGAAAATTATTTACTCTTTCTCAGGCTCAGTTTTTTTATCTGCGATATGGGAGTAATATTTCTATCTCATAGTACCATTAAGATTATTAAGTGAAATATATACAAATTATTTAGCATAGTATCTGGTATGGCCTGTGGTGTTTTCCTAACCAAGAACTTGGTGAGCATCCATCTAGGATAATTTCACTGAATACCATTGCCCTTCCTGACTGCTTGTTCATTGCTCTCTTTCAGAATTTGTAGTTTCTGTCTAATAAATTGGTAAATGACTCTGTATCCCTGACACCATTGTTTACTCTACCAGTGGGGTATCCCAGTTAGACCTAAAACCCTTTGAGGGGAAAGGAAATGCTTATACCTCTCCTGCCTCTCCACAGTCTTTGGCATGATGATCACACTAAATAGCCATCATCTCATTATTCAACCAGCAAATGCATCAGCCACTCTTCTAGCACTTGGAACAGACTGATGAGTGAATGCATTCTCTACCCTCAGGAGCTCACAGAGAGTAGAGGAAATAGACACATAACACAGGTATAAGAGAATGGGACAATGTGGTGATAGAAATAGTCACTTCTTGAGTATTTAAATAAATAAATGTTAAGTCTTAGAAGCATATTTTATTCAGAACCGAATGGATGATTTCCTTATGTCAAGGGTGTGCTGGTAAATAATTAACAACTGGCCCTTAGGGGAAACATAAAAGCCTTGGTTTGTAGTACTGGCCAATTTTTATGCTGTAAATCCTCCACCATGGCCAATTGTAAGCAACCATTGTGATACTGCTGTACATGAAGTTGCAAAGAGATGCACTATACCATATGTAGCTTTGCTACTATATATACATACAGTAGATGCAAATAGCCTTAAGAGCATGGAAATGGAAAAATATTGTAAAATAATTAAGAAGTAATGATTTTTGAATACTTATTATATTTTAATATATGTACATAGTTGATTATATTATGTATAGGTATATGATTGAATTATGACTATGTAATTTAATTTTAATAATGGGTGTGTTTAACAAGTGAAAATTTTAATAAATTCTCATCAGTTCATATGAGCTGACATATCACTGTCTATAACCCATTTCTAACTCTTAAAAGCTAGGGGAAAAGTTAGTATTTTGCTATTGGCTATAAAGTTGAGTTTTTACAAAGTCCATTTTAGAGTACATTTGGATGCCAACACATCTGTCTTCAGTTGCTTTTGTAAATATGGAACGGATTTGAGGGTAAAGGGTTTTATTTTTCTTTTCAATTGCTGGCATTTATTTACTTTTAAACTATTTGCTGTGAAAGATTCCAAACATATACCTAAAATTGTGTAATAAACATCCCTGTTTCTGTCACCTACCTTAACTATTTCAACTCCTGGCCATTTTACCTCCATCTGTGCACTCCCCATATATGACTCCCCTACCTCCACATTATACCATTTTGCATCTATGTTCCCCTTACATTATCCCCCATCCCCACATTATTTTGTAGAAAATTTATCAGTTCATGTATAAATATGTCAGAACAGATCTAGGAGATATGGACTTCTTTAACATAACTACAATACCATTATCACATTTAAAATATTGTAATTTCTTAATAACATCGAGGCTCTCTAGTCCGTACTCAAAACTCTGTCTCACAAATATCACAAATGTTCTTAACATTTTTTACAGTTTGTGTGAATTTGGATGCAATCACACATTATAATTGATTGATAAATCTCTTAAACAGCAGTTTTCTCTACAAATCCTTTCCTCCCTTATATGTAACAAAAGAAATAAGATCAGTTGGTCCTGTAGAGCTTGCCAGAGACTGAATGTTGCTGCTTGCACCCACATGATGTTATTTACATGTGATGTTGTGTTCTGTATGTCCTTTATATAGATAATTGAATCTAGATGAACTTGATCAGATTTGGCTTCCATTTTTATGGCAAGAGTGCTTTGTCAGTGGTATTGTGGACCTCTGTGAGGAGGTTCATGGGGTCTGGTTTTCTCTTTTTATGATTTTAGCTGATGTTGATGTTCACTGATTGGATTCACTAATAGTGGGGACTACAAAATGGGCATATTTTAATTTCTATCATACCTTATTTATATTATTAGCTGGAATGCTTTGTAAAAAAAACTTCTCTTCATCCACTATTTGGATAGCTAATGGTACCATTTACCCGGGAAAAAAAGAGTAAATGTTTGTTTCATTTGTTTCTTCTCCTTTACTCACCTGTTTTCAAAATAAGTTGGTCACTAGCTTCCCAATAATTACCAGTTCCTACTAAGGAAAGAACCCCTGCAAGCTTCCACCAAGATTTGTAAGGAATGGCAAAATCATTTAGCTCAATACATATTTATACACCTACCTCAGTGTAGAGACTAGCAGTCCTTTCTAAATGACATGAAAAAGTTATGGGCACATTTTAGAAAATCTTTTCTGCTTTACTGGATGATTTTCCCCATGACATTACTATTTCCAACAAGATGAATACCACAGAATTTTACAGATGTAGCCTTGGAAATTACCTCATCCATATGCCTCATTCATCGTAAACTCAGGGAAATTAGGCCAGTTGAAATCAAGCCACCTGCCCAAAGTGGTACCCTGTGCCCAACAATTGGTACCAGGCCTGATTCCAGAATTCTTGTTTCCTATTCCAGGAATCTGACTAAAAGAATGGTTCTGTCAGGAATTCTGGTTAAAATCACTAGTAAGTACAAGGAAACAAATCTATCACACTCTGTCCTCAAATTTAAACAAGCCATCATTCCAAAACTCATTCCAAATCAGACATCTTGGAACTCAAAGTATTTTCCCAAAGTAAGGCAGATTTCACTGTTGTATACAACCCAGGCTGGACTGAGAAATGGTATTTAACTATAATTTAATACAAATACAGAGCCCTGCTTGTGAGACACCATTTAACAACTGCTTCTTAATAGAAATCAATGAATATAAGAAAACTTTTATTTAACATATCCTACTATGCCCTAGGAACTTTCTATGTGTTTCTTCATTTCATTTCTACAATAATCTTGAGAGGTAGGTAGTATTGGTCCCATGCTATCAAAAAAAAATTTGCAAGTCAGAAAAATAATCTCAAGGGCACAGTAAGAGGTAGAGCTTGCATTGGAAACCAATAGCAGGATGTTTCCCGGCCACCTAAGCTTTCAGCTCTCCATAGAGAGAAAGAACCATCTGCTTGGATGCTGCTTCAGTAGTAGGAAGGAGGAGGTTCCTTCACTGCTAGGTCACTGATAATCATTTTAGTGAGTTATTGGGGGTTGTGACAGGGTGGAGTCCTGACAACATTGGTAAGAGCAGAGGGGGGCTTTTGACTCAAAACTGACTTAGGGGATTCACTGACAAAGTTGCACATGATTCAGCTGAGAAAAAGGGTTGCAAGCTATGGAAGTGGTTATCAGCAAAGCAAGGGTGGGCTGTCAATCTCATTTCATAAGAAGCTAATTGTTTATGTAACTGAGACTGTTGTAGGCAGTCTCTGAGGGCTCCCAGTGGTCCATGCCTCCTAATACTCATGCTCTGGTGTAATGCCCACCCACTGAGGGTGGGCAGGTCATACTGGTTCACTTCATATGGCAGGAGTGATGGGATGTCATTTCCAAAATCAAATCATGCAAAGCATGTGGCTTGCATCTCTGGTGTGCTTTGTCTCCTTCTCAGGTCCCCCATGCTGGATGAAGCTGCCACCATGTTGAGAGAGCAGCCTGTGAAGAAGCTAACATGAGTGATGAAATACTGAGGGCTCAGTCCAATAGCCTGGGAGAAGCGGAAGTTTGCTCACACCCATGTGAGTGTCTTAGAAGAGGATCCTTCGGCGCTAGTCAAGTTGAGACAGCTGGAGCCCCAACCAACATCTTGACTCCCAACTGGTGGGAGACCTAAGAACCTGAACTACCCACCCCTATGCTGCCCCTTGAATTGCTAAGTCACAGAAACTGAGGTCATAAAAGTTTGTTGTTTAAGTTGCTCAGTTTTAGAGTACTTTGTTAAATAGCAACAGACAACTAATTCAGTGTCACTCTTAAATCAAGGGATGTCTGTTCTTTATTAATGCACTTTTGGGGTATATGTATGTAGTCATTTTATTTAGGAATGCTACTTCCTTTAATCTTAAATTAATCTTAAACACTTCTTTTTCTGGTTATAATCTTTTATCCCTGAAAAATACCAAAGTAAAAAAAAGCATGTATGAGAAATATATCTTAGTGGTTATCAACTGGGGGAGATGTTTTGTACCCCAAGGGATATTTAGCAAGGGCAATCTCTGGAGACACTGTTGGAGCTTGTTACTAGAATCTGGTGGGTAGAAGGCAGGGATGCTTCTGAACACTCTGCAATGTACAGGAGAGCCCCTCACACCAAAGAATTATCCAGCAAAAAATGTCAATAGATGTTGAACAATCTTAGTATATAACCACTGAAATATATTTATTCAGAAAATGATTATGTTTATAAAGTTGAAGCTTATGGTAGTACATTGAAACCATAGGAGATTAATACGTATTTTCTACAATTTTTCCATTTCTTCTCTTCCTATTGACAGTTTTTGTCAAATGAAAATGAAAATTCTTTAGTTACATAAAAGCAACTTTCTATTAACATAAATGACATTTGTTTTATTGTGTAAAACAGTGGGTAATATTTTGGTATATTCAAGTTGTTAATTTTCCTTGTTATCAGGAACATGTAGGCTGATATTTTGGAAAAGTAATTGTTTAACATTGAATTTGGAACACTGTGGATCACAAAACTCAACACTGACTGATATAAATAACACTCAGTCCCCCAGTGTGTAGGAGACTCTAAATAAGTAAATTGAGAATGGATATTTATAGAGAGCCTACAGATGAAGTCCATTTATTTTAGGCAAGGGGCTCCCATCATCCTTTCCTAAATGATGGATTGCCCTCAAGGATCAAGGATTCTGTATAATGAAGACAGAGACTTTCTCACAAGTCTTACAACTGTGAGACACATCCTCACAAATGCCAAATGAACGAGGTTGTTGGGGTGAGCACCACATGAAATCCATGGTGTACAGTCTACTCCCTTAGGAAGAGGTTTTCAGAGATCTCAGCAAGTTACATGTGAAGAACAGATTATTTTAGAAAAATAAGTGACTATAGTAGAAACATCAAGATAGGCATCTCAGATCTGCAGAAACAACTGAAAACAGTACTTCTATCGAGGTACTCCAATAATACTGAATTTCCTCCAATAATACTGAATTTTTCCTATGCTTGAAACAGCGGCAATGTCACACAATAATCTGTGACATCCCAAATAGGGACTTTGTAGAGAGCTGTGGAGATTAACTGGAAAGCAAATGGTAGCACAGTTGAGCACTCTAAGCCTTGAGGTGGCAAACCAAAGATCTGAGTTTAAGTCTTAGCACCGACGCACCTAGCTGGTGCAATTAGGTTGAAAATGAAGTTTAAATTCAACATAACATGAAAACTTAGTGCTCAAGTACAGGAAAAGTTCAGTGTCTATCAGCTATTACTATTATGAATTTAAAAATCTGATGCATTATGGTAGCCACTAGCCTCAGGTGGCTACTGAATATCAGAAATGGGCATCATTGAACCTGAAATGTGCTGTGAGTGTCAAGTACAGACCAGATTTCGAAGCCCTAGTACAAAACATGGAATGTAAGTTACCCCAATTATTTTTATATTGACTATGTGTTGAAATAATATGTTGGATATACTGGGTGTACAGTACTGTAAAAATTAGTTTTACCTGGTTCTTTTCCCTTTTTTTAATGGTCTGTTAGAAAATTTAAGATTACACATAGTGCTTATGTTACACAGGTATTGTATTGTCATTTTATTGTATTAAAGTATTTTATTGTATTCCAAAAAGGATCTGATGTATAATGTCATTCCTTCTCCTTCTTCAACATCCTCCCCCTTTGAAACAGACGCTACCCCACATGGAGCCCACTGAAATTTGGTGGCTCCTTGCTTCCATTTCTCTGTGTGGACTGATGTTAGCCTTGAGGTAGGTGGAGGCCATGATGAGATGTGACCCAGTGATGGAACTTAGCTGAAAGACGCTGTGTCTCTTTGCTGAATGTGATGTGGTGATGGCATCAGCAACACTACAAGCCCACATGCAGATCCACTCCTCCTTCTTTTACAACATGACTTTTATAAAATGATGCTTTTACAAAAATATAGTACACATCCTTTTTAATATTATAAGTAATACTGCATATATACTGCAAAGATATTAAAGTCTATATATTATCTCACATATCAATATTATTTCATGTGAAAAGTTAGAAAACATTAGAATTTAATAAAGATTCTATGGTATATGATATCTGAACATACCAAATACAAAATAAACAATGTTAGCTATCTAGCTACAGAGAGATAAATAAATCTACAAAAAGAGAAAAAGCTAAAATTTATTTTTAATTAAAAGAATTATTATTCTATTTTTGCTCTTGTAATGTACAGACAGTACACTTATAACCACCTGACACCACCACTAACTCTATAAAGAAAGCTCTGTTTTATTCTGTCCCCTTTAATTACCTGCCTTATTTCCAAAGGTTATTTCATAGAAAAAGAAACCAAAAAAAGCCAAGTGAATGGGGGAAAAAAACCCACATGTGTTTACATATCGTGTGTTATACAAGATGATGCCCTCTGACTTTACAGACTTGTATCTGGGACATCACACCTACACCTCCAACATTTGTGATTAGATTTCTAAGGTGTGAGCTTCACACGAACAGTCTAGTCCAGATCATCTGCCTTCAGTTTAGCTGGGTTTGTCACACTTTCATTTCTGACGCTGGTAGTCATATGCTTGCTGTTTAGGGACCCAGTGGTCACATTAGTTTGCTGAATAATAGTGGCATGTTTTCTATAACAAAAAATGTCTTGAGAAACCTGAAATCAAATCTAAACCATCTTCATATCAGTGCTCTAGATTTTCTCCAGAAACAGAATGGACTTAGCAAAGAACGAGGGGCTCTTAGATCTAAATTCTGCCCTCAGGTATTTTACATGGGTTATTTTTGGCTTTCTTTTTCTTAGAGGCATTTATTTTATTTTAAAGACTTACATAGAAAGCAATAGCCTTGTACATGACTATGTTGTGTGTCATAAAATACATACTGCTCTAGCTACCCTGAATAATGGACAAAACATTAAGCATGTTATCCTCGTCATTATGTTCCTCTTTGAAGCTCCATCAGAATACTAGGGGAAATAACTGAATAACAAAGCTTGAGAAAATAGTAGAGATCTTTCCATTACAGACAATAGTATGGCCATGTGGAGTGGGCAAGAACCTCCCCTCACTGGCAACAAATAATTTCCTATACAAAAGGAAGACTGTTAAAATAATTGCACTGGCTGGGAAATTTTTTAAGATGCATTAGAAAAAATTCATCATCTTTTCACAGATCAAGTATAAAATGTTACAGGCATTTAGTAAACTTTTTATTGAGCAAGTCAGTTACTCTTCCATGTCAATATTGATAGTGATGACAATTCCAGGCATTTCATTTTCAGGACCAGATTTAATTTCAAGATTATCACACTTGTTGCAGATAACCCAGCTACTAAAACATAATTAGGGTTAGTGCATGTTTACATGAGGATAGATCGTGCACACATAAATGAACCTGATGTTCAGTTATGGGATTGGAGCAACTGAGTTGGATCTGAGGTGTGAACACGTGGTGCTGCATGTCCAAGCACAAATCATCAGATTATCCATGCCACTGAGAAGAGATTGGCTAAGGGGTTGCTGCAGAGAACCAAGGTTTTCTGATTTTCCTCATTTTTATTCTCTGTGGAATCCTTATTTTCTTGCCAACTCTGTGGGTCAATCTAAAATATTTTTTGTGTTAGACCACTTGGGAACTGAGATTGAGGAAGAGCCATGTCTCAGAATCTGAGGCCAAGAAGATGAGATTCATGGAGTCCCCTTACTATTCAATACAGCGCCCAAGGAAAAACCACAGGGGCTAGTCCTGAGGAAGCCTCAAAACTTCTTGAGTGACCCAGTGCTGTGTAGGGGTTACTGTATAAATATGCCAAAGAGGACCCCTCTGTATTGGCCACAACATTGTTTACTTCTCCACAGTGGGCTACAACCATTAGCTCAAAGCCACAGGCACCAAACAAATTTTACACATCCCATTGTTTTCAATAGATCCCAAATAGGCAGAATTTTAGCCATTTAGATCCTGGTCGCTTTGCAAGCCCCATGAAACTTCACCCAACATCTGCCAACTATAGGTAAGACAAATCCTGTAGCAATAAAAGACCCAAACCACTGCTTGTCTTCAGAGCTCCCTGACCCAAAGACCCCTCACCAAGCTGCAGTCAGCATCATCTGGACATGTAAACACCCACTCTCCATGTCCCCTCTGCCCCCTGGAACTTCCTTCATCGTCTTTCTTTTCTGGCCAGGGGCCCTGTGTGGCTGTCTCTGAAAATTCTCCTACTGGGAGAGACTTATCTTCTCTTGCAGTCCTGTCCAAATACTCAATAAAGCTTGTCATGCAATATTGTCATCTTGTGGTCTTGTATTTTCTTTTCCTTGCTCAGCCCTGAAATTCTCAAACTCACTGCAGGGACCAATAAAATATGCAGCCGAGAGAGGAGCAGAGCTTGATCTAGAAAGACAGTGCACCTGGCAGCGCCTTGCCACTAGACCAAAGTCTGGCAACCAGGGAACAGACAAGAAAGCAGACCCTTCCAGGGATGCTGGTGTGGAGGGAAGACAGTTCTCGAAGTGCAACCAGGGAAGCCAGTGCTGAGAGACCCATGCCCAAGTATCAGCATGTCCACCCAAAGCTGGCCTTCTATCCAACCACCAAGGTGGGATTTAAAGAGGATCCTGTGGAGGGTTTGGGAGGTAAGTTATGATCATCGCTGGATGAGAAGTCTCAAGATAAAAATTAATTCAGTTCTAACAAACTAAGTATAGAAAAGTGACCAGGTTAAAATTTTACCTACCAGGTGGGCTCTGTGTTTTGACCTAATTAAAAAGAACTTTTGTCACTTCCCCACGTGCTGGGCCAAGACAATTTGCAGATCAGCTCATCCCTTCCAGCTGGCTTCAATCTGTTGGCCCAACAGACCCCTCCATACGATGAATGGTTAACATTTTCCTGTTCAGAGGATTAGGCTAAAAATACCAAAGATGCAATAAAATAAGTTGACAATGGTTATCTTAACAAAATATGTTGATTGAATTCATCTCTATTAAAACATTTTCAAAATATTTATTGGTGTTGCTCAAAAACAGTAAGTAAAACAGCACAAGATATGAATTCATCATGAAGCTTGTGAAGCTTTGGTTTCATGGCCCTCACAAAGGCCTCATTCAGGGACCTGGGATGGGCCCTGACAATTTCACATTAATAGTTTCATGGTCTTTATCTTAAAGAAAAAACCTTAACCCCCCCCCCAAACTTGAATATTCCTCAAATAGCATATTGCAGCCAAAGTTGAGACATTACCAGATGTAGATGTATATTACCCATATAGCTACTTCTGTGTCTGGTGTCCAGAAGCCTCAGAAGCTTGGGAATATGAGACCGCACTCAACTTTCAAGAGAGATCAGATGACATCTAGGATTTCTAGAAGCTCAGATAAAACGATGGCTGAAAATTCCTGCCCTGTTTGGGAAGCTAGCATACCTACATGGGTTCATTTGCATTAACATATTAGTTGCATATTCTACATATGTGCAAGGGAGTCAGACGTAGAGGATGGCCTTCAAAACCTACTCAGAATTTAGTGAATGTGGGCGATCAGTTAACTTCCCAGTTTTAAGTTTTTCATCTATGAAATGGGGATAAAAGTAGCTGCATCATGGGGCACCTGGGTGGCTCAGTGGTTGATCATCTATGCCTTTGGCTCAGGGCCCCAGGATCGAGCCCTACGTCAGGCTCCCTGCAGGGAGCCTGCTTCTCCCTTTGCCTGTGTTTCTGCCTCTCTCTCTGTGTCTCTCATGAATAAATAAATAAAATCTTTTTTAAAAAAAAGTAGCTGCATCATAAAGATGTAGTAAGGATTCAAGGAGATAACATAAGAGCATCACTTAGAGTCTGGTTAACAGTAAATATGTCTAATCCACTGGCCCCTAACTCTTACCTGTGCATTAGATGAGGGCCTGGATAGTGACAAGAAGTGACAGTTTATTACCTGACATTATATGCAAGCCCTTAGTTGAAGGAATTATGGCAATTAACTTCCAGCTGCCAAAAATTTCAATGTGAAAAAACCCAAATGCCCATCAGGTGGTGAATGAATAAACAGACTGTGGTCCTCGCATATGGCAGACGGTGCCCCAGTAACAAAAAAGGAATGAATTTACTAATCATGCAACCCCATGGCTACATCTCCATTGCATTACATTAAGTGAAGAAAGCCACACTCAAAAGAGCTACATACTGTATGATTCCACTTCCACGACATGCTGGAAAGACAGAGAACTACACAGGGAGAAAACGGATCAGTTACAGACTATACAGGGGACCCTTATGGGGGGATAGAACTGTTTTGTATCTTCATTATGGTGGTAGTTAGATGATTGTAAGCTTTTCTAAAAATTCGTAAAATCGTACACTTCAAGGGGTGAATTTTACTAGATGCACTATGCATTGGGTCTAATTATGCAAATTATAACTCAATGAACCTCACCCAAACCAAAAAAACCCCACAAACAGACAAGTAAACAAGACCCAAAACCCATCGGAATGCCCTGCAGAGAAGGCCAGGCAGAGATGGCCTGAGGCTAGCCCAGGGCTCTGGTCTGAGCCTGCCCCAGGTATTCCCCACAGCACTCCTGAGCCGCCACCTCCTTGCCTGGTGTTCCTGCTTTGGAGCTGCCAGCACCCCGAATCTGCCTCTGTGGGATGGGTCCTAAGAGTGGGCCCATCAAAGTACGGTCACCTGGCCAGTTCACTGAAGAGTGGGTCATCCAAGTACGACAATCCTCCTGATGGAAACATAGGGCTGGTGAGAGTTTCAACACCACTTAGGACCACGTGTGCCCTCCATGGTCATCTCCCTCACTCCACTCGGCCACATTAGGGAGGAGAGCATTCATCTCGTAGGTCCCACGGTGCCATGCCTAGCTGCACGCACAAAGTCTACATTCAAAGAAGTGTTAAAGTCAAAGAGCCCACAAGATCTATTGTTCTAAGGATCAGATAGTGGTAAGTGGACTCCAGGTGCGAGTTAGGAGCACTTCCTACTGTGAATGGGGACATCCCCCAAACTGGCTAGCTATTGATTTGGAAGAGGTGCTTTTGATTCTAAGGGTTATTTGACAGGAGATAATGCCCTGCAGTAAGCTATAAACTCTGAGGGATGATGATTGCCAGTGTAGTTGATCCTTAGTAAAATACACACCAGCCTGGTGAGGGATTTTGATAATGGGGAAGGCTCTGTGTGTGGGGAGCAGACCAGGGGTGATGGGAAATCTCTGCACCTCTCTCTCAGGTTTGTTGTAAATCTAGAATTGCTCTGAAAAATAAAGTCTTGGGGCATCTGGCTGGCTCAGTTGAAAGAGCATGTGACTCTTGCTCAGGGTTGTGAATTCAAGCTCCATGTTGGGTGTGGAGCCTACTTAAAAAAAGAAAATGAAAAAAAAATAAAGTCTTAAATTTCTTCTCAGAAAGGAAGTAGTGATCCAAGTCTCTGGAAGGAGTTAGTGCTGCTCTGCTCCTCATCCCCTCTTGAGTCAGATTTTAAGGGCAGGTTCTTCCTCAGCCAACATGAGCTGTAATGGCCTGTGTCTGGTCTGTACTTGTCTCTAAAACTTGCAGCATGTAGACCCCTTAGAAGAGCCTCAGAACATGTATACGTAGGCAGCGGTTCTTGAAAACTACTCTTAGTGAACTGACGTCCTAAGTTTGGAGAAAAAATATACTTCAACAAAAGACAGGAAGTCATCAAAAAATTAAACGTCATCTGTTTGGCAGAGTTGTGCACGTGTCCAAAGCAGCCATGGTTTCATGGTTGGTGGCAATAATTATGATATTGGACACCTGATGTGCACACAGCAGGGGGCGGGGGGCAGTACATGGCCACACTTGCATTTCCTGCTTTCGGACTCCAGGTGCAAGAACTGGATGAATCATAATTTTTGCCTCTTGACACACTCTCATCATTAGCCATGCGTGGTTTGCTTTTCTTCTGCTATATATTTAGTTAACATATATTTAGTTAGTTCAACAATGTAATAAACATCCATGATTCCACACTCCCCACCCCCCAAGAAGCTAAGATTTTTAACTACAATCTTTATGTAACATCCACAGGAATTCAGTTTCCCCCCATGCAGGATAACCATGCCGGAACTCTGTGTTTAGTCTTTCTTCCCTTGCTTACCTGTTATTATAGCTTTATTGCAATGTTATGTATTCCTAAAGTTTATATATATATATATATATAGCTTATATATATACTATATATATTTTTAATTTATATAATATATATTTAATTTAAATATATATTATATAAATATATTTTTATATTAATATAATTTATATTTTATATTTAATTTTAGCTCTTTTTCCCTCATAAGAAGGTAAGCTTTATGTAAACTTTTCTTACTTACTTTTTAAAATTTCGTATCATTTTCGTATCATCATCAGCTAACATTCTTTGATGTCGTGTGCAACTGTAGCTCATTCATTTTGCTGTCTGTAATATGTTCCACTGTGGATGGTTTCTCCGTCCATTCTTTGGTTGACATTTTCACACATGTCTTCTCTTGTACATGTGCCTGGTGTTCCCTTGGGCAATGGGATTGCATGTGCTGGGATACCAGGTATGTGAATGTCCTGCTTCAGAGATGATGCCAGGCTATTTTCCAGAACATGCGCACCAGTGTCTACCTTGCAGTCTCAGTGGGTAAGAGATCTTGTGGATCCACATTCCCTTTAGCACTTAGTATTTTCAGATTTTAAAATTATTGCCAGCCAGGTGGATGCAAAATGACATCCCATGGTGGCCTTGATTGGCATTTTCCTGGGCCATTCAGGACACTTAACTTGTCTTCATCTGTTTCTTCCTCTATCAATTGATTTTCTTCCTTCCTCTCTCTCCCTCCCCTCCTTCCCTTCTTCCTACATTCCTTCTTTCTTTTCTTTTTTTCCCCACTTTTTAATATCTTTATTTACAAGAAACAGCTTCAGAATGAACTCTTTTTTGTGTGATATTAATTAGTTTAATTAAAAGCACAAGCATTGGCCATTTCTTTCTAACCAGAAAATATTAAATTATTGACCTATTAAAAAATATGTAATCCATCTAGTGTCTTCATTCTATAGTGGGTAATGGGGTCAGTTGCATTTTTTTAGCTTCTAGATTGTTTTCATTTTGAGAAGAAAACCGAAAATTCCTTTTGATTTTTTTAAGAAGTGCCAAGCTAATTATAAGACAATTATATATAGGTATTGGGAGGTTTATCAATTATAATTTTCTTCATAGATAAATTTAGTATTTTAAATTGGATTTTTGTTTGTTTCGAATTTTCCTACCTTATTCTTTCTTTCCCTCCTTCATTCATTCTTTCTTTTGTTTTGTATTTGCTTCCTAATATATTTTGGGCACTAAGATTTGTCCGTTGTATATCACAAATTCTCTCCACCCATGTGTAACTTATATTCCCCTTCTTTTGAGATATTTTCTCATTAATAAACTTTATTAATTTCAACACTGCCCATCCATGTTATATTTACTCAGCACAGAAAGATGTCATGCTTGTTAGTTTTTTTTTAAAGGTTTGAAGAATTTAGGTAACCCACCCCAGGTCACCTGGCCAGTTCACTGAAGAGCTAGGTCTTGAATTCAGGTCTTAATCCAGAGGCACTGCTGCTTTCCACTACAAGATCAATTTTTTCCATTTGATGAAGTTATGTTTGTTTCCATCCAAGGGGTTAAAACTTTTATTAATTAATTAATTTATGTATTTATTTATGATAGTCACATACACACAGAGAGAGAGAGAGAGAGAGAGAGAGAGGCAGAGACATAGGCAGAGGGAGAAGCAGGCTCCCTTCACCGGGAGCCCGACGTGGGATTCTATTCCGGGTCTCCAGGATCGCGCCCTGGACCAAAGGCAGGCGCTAAACCGCTGCGCCACCCAGGGATCCCGGTTATAACTTTTAGAAGCATATTTAGAAGACAAAGAGTTTTCACATGTACGCATGTAACAAATTGTACAGCTTTACAGGTGAAAGGGGTCTTGTTACTTTAGTACATCAGGCAGTTTACAAATAAAAGCACTGAGACTTACACCAGTGAATGACCACCCCAAGACCACACATCTATAGGTTCAGGACCACAACTAGAGCCTGGCAGCCTTGCCTCATTACAACTTCCCCTGATTCACAATACATCAGGTGGTAGCTACAGCCGTAGATATTTAAGTACTTTATGTGCAGCTCCACCCTAGCAGACTTAGCCAAGGGTCGGTGATGGTCTGGTGAGGCCAAATAAAAACCCTGGAGACAGCGATAAATACACAGGTTTATTGGGGAACTGAAGCACATGCCTCCGGAGTGGCAGACTGGATAAAATATCCGCCGCTGGGCTTGAAGCACAGAGAAGTTTTAAAGCCCAGCAAGCTAGCCTAGAAACTGTCGGCGGTGTTCTCCTCCTTGCACCGCCAGCGTGCTGAGGACATCAAGGCCTGCCCCTTGGGCACCTTTGTCACAAGGGAGACACTCCGAGTTGGCCACCCCAGGAGCTCCTGACCTTGAACACTGAACAACGTGTCCTTCTGAGCATTCTGCTTGATTGGAACATAGAGGGAGGACGGGATCTCTACATTATCAAGATAGCGATTAACACAGGCGTTCAGGGAGTGCTTGCCCCAATTAGATCTCCAGCACATACCATATGCTTTGAAATTGTTCCCCATGCAAAGAAAAAAAAACTACATTTAATAGTAATTTCTAGGATACTGCTTCAGCTAGTTGCAATCACCGTCATTAACGAGTCTCGGGGGTGGAAAAGTGACCCCTTACCAAAAGTACTCTGACTTCCTGAAAGCTATAACGTATGTTTTACCAAGAGGGCATTCCTGAATTTGGGCAGCTCTCGTGGCAGAAAGCATTAAATCAGCCACGAGTTTCTTTAGGAAGAACTTCCTGCTTGCATCTCCATATACGAGGTCTAGCCAAAATACCCCAGCCTCTGTAAACCAGCCTCTTGCAATCCACGAAGATCCCAACCCACATTGACAGCACATCGGCAGGAGTATTTCTCCTTGTGGGGACCTGCTGGGCCTGCCGCAAGCCTTCCCAAGAAGGGCTGGTGTGTTTCTCCCCAACCAAGCTATTCCAGCAGAGGCCTGGAGCTCTCCATCCTCAGTCAGCTGCTTCTGTTTTCGCTGCAGACACACCAATCGATGTGCCTGGGGACCTTTACACAAGGTCTGTGCTTCTTACAAGGGGCCTTCTCTGTACCAAGAAATCTGTGTGTACACCAGGAATGACACTTCTTTCATGGACTCACTATTGACCAGCTCTTCACCAGTGCTTCACCCAGCGTCTGGCTGCTGGCAACACCACCCACTCCGATAGGGTTAAGTCAAAGGGACTGAATACCAGGACGTGCACGTTTGCAAAGTCATTAGGGAGATGGGAGAAGCAGGCTCTAGTGGGGCTCCCAGGGGCACCTCGTGGGGCTCCCAGGGGCACCTCTCAGGTCACCAGACTGTCCTCTTCTATAGTAAATCGAGGGATTGTTCGCACTGTCGCTCCTTGTAGAACCACATTTCCACCAAATCAGCCCCCTGCAGACTCGGGCACCTACCCCAGGACGCCCAGACTCCAGATCTATGCGGCGCCAGCCACCATCTAACTCATACAAGCAGGGAAGCAGCACCTTGCCTCCTCCATGTAAGTCAGGTCCAATTCAGAGTCTCCCACCAGGGCATCAATTTGGCAGAACTGGAGAACAAAATTGCCAAGGAGGTGGGGTTCTGAGTTTCTTTTCCAACCTTGCTCTGGGAGCGGCTGAGAGCAGGTCGCCAGCGTCCACTCCAACTGTGAGCCACACGATTGGAAACACTCCCAGCCCCACTGGAGGTCTCTAAGGACAAGAAGTCCGTTTCCAAGGGATTAGAGGCATATACGTGACCACCATGCACTTGTCTCTCATAAAGTACTCCTGTTTGTGCAAATTTAGAACATATTCAAATAAAGGGAAATTTCCACTAACTCATTACATTGGTGAAATTTAGAACCACTTTAAATGAATTCACACAAGAAAGTTTCTAATTTGTTGAGTTTACCCTATTTTCACGGCAGGAAGCACCATAATCTTCTACATGTGTATTTTACACACATGCAGCCGGTAAAAGTGAAAGCTGTAACATGTGGCTTCCGTCTCTTCCAATTTGCAGAGTGGAAAATGTTTTCTACTTCTGCTTGCCATAACTGCTTTCTTTATTCTTTTTTCAACAGCCCCCAGTTGTGATTCTAAGTCCTTCGAGACAGAAGTATTGGTTATTTTGGCATAGAAAAGATTTTCCAGACTTCTGAAAGTTTTGTGTTTTAGTTCGAATCTGAGATCTGCTGATGTTTAATTGTGTCCCCTCCAAGGCCAGTATGCAGGCTCAGTATTGCTTCTTCTCTAGTGGGAGAAACACAAGGCGTCTGTTCCCTGTTGGAGGCCATTCGCTTCCAGTCTGCAGGAGAAGCCACAGCCCGGGGTGTGTCTCTTAGCTGGTCTTCATCTTAGCTGGGCTGCAGGGCTCCAAACACCTGTGCCGGGGTCTCTGTGAGGCTGCCCTGGAATGAGATACTGCTCCAGGGGCAAAAGCATCTTTAGATTATCAGTCTGATAAGTGTCTCTGGCCTCATAATGCAGCCAGTGGAGGCTCATCTTCAAAGTTAGCCTGCTTGGCGTCCTGCGGGCTTTATCACAGAGCTTCCTCCTAGGCTGAGGGAGAGCAGAGGCAGCTGGCTGGGGCTCTTTGTTTCAGAAGACGGGCTGTGCCTTGGGTGGTTAACCAGATAGGCCCACGCAGGTGGAAGACCGAGGAGGCCTCTCCCAGCAGGGACAGGCCTGAGAAACCAGGAGCCGGAGTGGCAGAATTCCTGTTGCCATGGACTTTAGAGGCCTCAGCGTGATTGCCCTCCACTGAGGCAAACCTCTCCTGAGCCTTCACACTCAGGCTAAACCTATAGGACAGAATATTAAATATTAAATGTCCCTCGTGTAATCTCCAGTCTGCTGCTTTCTTCCTCTCTGCCTCCACTGCCCTCTCTCTCTTAACTGCATTTTACTTTGCAATTCACGGGTTTCACTTTTATATTTGATTTTTAGCTTCAGAGACTGAAATTACCTCCTGTATCCCTGGGAAAAAGAAAGAAGGATGCTCTGGCACAAAAATATTCCAATTAAACCATAAGCCGTTGCATTCGGTTTGATAAAATGCATTCAGCTAGATGAGCCATTCTAGCTGACGCATTTACCATCCAAAATCTCTCCTGGCAAAGCTGAGTTTGTGTGTTGCCACTTGTTTCTTTTGGCTCTTGGCTAGAGGTTTGTCCTATCTTTCCTCCCCAGCCTGCCAACATCTGCAGAAGTGGCCTGTTTCTTTTCTTACTAAGACCATTAGCAGGGAACAGGACCCGGTGCTTAGTAGACACTAGGTACTTAATATGCGTTGGTGGGGTGAATACTTTCAGTGCTGGGAGATGAGAGGAGTTGTGTGTGGCAGACCTTAAGGACTGGGATCAGCAGTTAGCTGGCCTTCATTGTCACATGGAAGACGATCCGGTCTATCTGGCCTGCAGAGCATTCGGGATTTTATAGAAAAATCACCTGATCCTCAGCTACATTGGCTACACATCCAGATTCCAGGTCCTGACTTAGCAACCCCGGTAGAAAAATTTCTTTCCACCTCCAGTATCAATAAAGCTACCCATTCAAGAACTCTTTAGTGGCACTACTGGGGTCCTTCGCCCCTCTGGATGCTTACCTTGCCAAGGTAATGGATTGAAAAGACGAGATCCTGGGTCCTGGGCCTCCCTGCAGCCCCAGCATCAGAGCAGGACAAATTATCCTTCAGTTGGATCCCGGGCTGGGGGATGAGGTGCTCTTCCAAACAGGCAGAGCTGAGGCCAAACACACCTCAGTAACAACCACATTCCTCATTCTGGAATTCATGCTCTCTGTAGTCTGAAGTCCCCTTTCCTCAGAGCTCCTAACCTGAGCTATGTGTTCCAATCCGAATGGCCTCTCTTGAGGTTCAACCTTCCTCCTTAGGCCCCCATGATCCCTTCAACCCTCCACCCCTGGGCTTTTGCTCATTTGTACCCCCTACTCAGATATGATGCCCTCAGATCCAAATCTTATCTGGACCCAAGGCCCAAGTCAAAATATGTCTTTGCCAAGACATCTGTAGAAAAGCAAACTGTGCTTTAAATGTGGAAAGCTACCAAATGACCTCTTATTTGACAACTTGCTTCATCGCAGTGGAACACATGCTCCTAAAGCACACAGAAGTGCAAGAGCCCTAAATCCCCAGGACTAAGTTAAAACAAACAAACAAACAAAACCCGGAGTCCCAGAGCTACTGGCTCCCGGTACCTATAGTGTACTAGTCAATTGAGCAATTGAGTGTTTGCCTTGAGCCTCTCGGGGCCCAAGACCAATATTCAGAACCACTTGTGTTTTCAGAAGGATCTAAATTATTTTGTCAAATTAAGCCTGCCTTTCCTTTTTGAAAGATTTTTTTTTCCTCTTCGAAAGAATGTTTTTGATAATTCATTCTTTCCTTGATTTACATTTTTCTCTGTTTAATAAGTGTCCACCAGGTAAATACCACTAAGTCAGGGATTCTGGCTACGAATCAGAGGAGAGAAAGCCTGCTTCAGTCCTTCAGATTTTACATTAAGGAAGGGCTAATGAAATGACCTGATTTTTCTTTAAATTGTTTTTTAACAATTCTACTCTATACTAAGCTAAGCAAAGAGAGAAACTAAGATCCAGGTATGTAAAATAGTATGTGGAAATAGGAGTGGTGTCAGCAAAGATTTGCTGCAAATCCACACTGGTTCAATGATTCGACCACAAGCAAATGAGCTCCCTACTCACTGATGGTGGTGTTGTTTCTGACCTCGAATTCAGGGCCCTGCACAGAAAAACTGCCGACGGCCCGAGCAACTCTCCTAGGGTTGCAAAACAAAAACAAAAACAATAATCGCAAGACAAAACAAAACAAAACAAAAAAACACCTTTTATCTTAGCCTTTCAGACACAGGAGCCCTTGTTAGCTTGATAGTTTTTCATGAGGAGTTGCTGCTTTGAAGAAGGGATAATAGGTTTGGGATTTAACGTTGTGTTTTTGGAACATCTTATGTGTGTGACATTTGCTTGTCCTGAAGGCATAACCCAGATGAGCTTTTTTATCCTCCTAAAGCCCACAGACCAATTTGGGCAATTTACCATCTGTTTTAAAAAATAGAGAAAGAGCTAGGGGAGGGTGGCAGGCTGGATTATGGCCCCAAAGATAGCCAGGTCCTGATCCTGGGTCCCATGAATGTCACCCTCCATGGCAAAGTAGACTTTGTAGGTGTGATCAAGGATCTTGAGATAGAAAAGTTATTCTGGGTTATCTAAGTGGGCTGGGCTGACAGGAAATAATAAGTGTCTTTGTAAAAGGAAGGCAGATAAATATTTAACAACAAGAGGAGAAGAAAGCAACGTGGTGACACTGGAAGGCAAATGAAATGGGGACATGAGCCAGGGAATAAGAATGTCCTCTGTAAGACAGAAAATGTCAGGAATGGATTCTCCCCTGGAGTCTCTGGAAGGAATTGGCCCAATTGACACCTTGACTTTAGCCCCATAAAACTCCTTATGGTCTTCTGACCTCCAGAACTTCAATGGAATAAATGTGTATTATTTTAAGCCCCCAAGCTTGTGGTAATATGTTAGAGCAGCCATAAGAAACTAATACAGGGAGTTCACATAAAAGGCAGCATCCCCGCCCCGCCCCCACACACTCCACCCCAGGAGAAAGAACCAGAAAGTATTACTAGAGAATGAACTTCAATGCATGACAAGGTTTTGGTGGCCAGAGAAGTAATTCACAGTTAAGAATCTATCCTTACAAGGAGAGAATTGGCAGGATCTACACCAGGATATCTGATTTTTCATTTTCCAGTGTCAACGTTGGGGAAGGATTCTGTACTTACTGAGCTAAGTCATTCAGTCATTTGTAATGTCTGTCCACCATTCTATGAGATAGACATTATAATCATCCCATTATCAATAAAGACACTGAGGCTGTGAGGAGACACAGAACTTCCCAAGGTCACGTGGCAGAGTGGTTGCTGCCTAGTGCCATCCAGACTCCTCCTTGGTGATGACTTTCCCCAGCTTCTGGGCATAGTGCCAAGCAGACAGCTCTCTTGTTAATCCTCTTTGGAGATTGTTTGGGCCAAGAAAATGCCTCCTTCCAAGGGCAGTCACATCCCATGAATGATCAGTAAGAGAGAATAAAGTCATGGCTTCCTCTCCCCAACTCAGGACAACTTGAAGAATCATCCTCTCTTTACAGCTTCCTACAGGGTCTGTCAAGGACCTTCTGAGGACTGCATTGCAGCTGAGCTTCTCCCTCTGTACAATCCTGCCTCCTCCCTGTCCCTCTCATAGGTGTCAATCCCCGAAACAGTCCACAATAAACGTCCTAGGCACAAATTTCCATCTCAGAGTCCATGACCAAGAAGAGCAACATACCCATGTTTGTTGCATGAATCATGAGGTTGGGATTCCGCCCCAATGTCTGAACCCTTTCTGCTTTCATCTAGTGGCCCCTGGTGGAGCATAAAACACACATTTATGAGATAGACTCTTCATCTCCTACGTGGAGTGGGAAAGAGATGCTGGTGACAGAAAGCCTGGGCTGGAGAACAAATCTGCAAATCAATCTACTCCAGAAGATGGGAAGTACACCTCCCAGCTCCCCTCTCTGCCGATGAAGATGTGTTACTTGGACTCTGGCTATACAGCTTAAACTAATGCTGAATAGACAGCACGTGCTCTCAGAAGAGGAACGCTCATCTCTCCCATAACCACTCAATTTGCCTGCCGGTGGAGGAATGAGATAGGCTGCCACAGTTCAGTTACTAGTGGCAGCAAATGACCCAAGAATTATCCATCAGGAAAGAGTGGCCTCTTGGAACTGACAGCACATTTGTTTAGGAGCTGGAAAATGGTTCTGAAGCCACCACATTTAAAGAGGTGTGGTTTCTAATTCTGGGCTTGTCAGCATGACTAGTGCACCAAAGGATTGGCTTCAAAGATGTAAAACCTTCACCCAGTACTTAGCAAACATGACTTCTGATTAGCAATTCATTACAACAGTATTCCCCAAAAAGCTAGAACAGGTCTTTCTCTTACTCCACTAAAGATGATTAGCTCTCAAAGGACATGAGGGACCTCACTAAAAAACTGCCCCAACATGTATGACTGTCCCACGATAGAGGGTACAGCCAATGATGAAGGCACTTTGCTTTGGCATAGCCATAGGAAACAAAATAGGCTATAAATTTTTTAAAACTACTAGAAGCCTGTATCGTATCTTACCACCAAGATGTGCTTTACATTTTGAATTGAGAGTTTAATACATTCCTACCTAGCACCTCTCTCTAAACATTTCCCCCAAATACCTTTACAGACACCAGAAAACTAATAATAAGACATTAATGCAGACAGATGTCTAATGGCCAAATCTGTGGGATGTCACATTAACTTTAAGGCAGGCTGAGGTTCATTCCATGTCACAGAGAATGTCTTGTAGACCTTCCTTGCTGTGGAGTCATTTCCCATGTCTGTCACTTGCACTCAGTGGGAGACATCACAGGCCCTAGGTCACAGGTATTTGCAGGTGACCAGAGTGGATGACCTGGCAAAAGGTGAGGAGGAGAAGCCCAGAGACAAGGAGAATGGGCAGGAGTGATGACAGGAGCAACTTTGGTGAGATGATGAGACACAGCCTCATGGAGCGGGACTTGGGTGCACCAAGATAGCTCTGAGTTGTGAACTGTGGTGTCTCTCATTTAGACAGAAAGCCAGGCCAAGTATCCCCTGTCTGTTAGTAAATACTAACTCTTGCGTGCAGAAATAAATGAAGCCCATGGAAAAGTGCCACATGAAGAAACTTCCCTCTGAAAATGGGAATGGTGCACAGCAGTGTCCAGAAGAACCTCTCAAATAGTATCAGCAACCTAAGGAGAAGGTCAAGGTCCAGATAGCTGGTGATCCCAAAGACAACAGCAGAAATGAAATATAAACAAAAATTTTAAAGATCTAATATGATGCGCAAAAAAAGATAAATAACTTCAATTTTTAAAGGGGTAATGAACTCAAATAAATATTTCATATACAAATGACCGATAAGCACATGAAAAGATTCTCAACATAATTAATCACCGGGGAAATGCAAGTCAAAACCAAAATGAGCTACTGCTGTACCCATTAGGATGGCCGCACTCTAAAAGGCCGATAATAACAAGAGTTGGCGAGGAAGTGGAGAAGTGGGAACCCTCAGGACCTGCCGGTAGGAATGCAAAAAATGGGCAGCCACTGTGGAAACCAGCTTGGCAGTTCCTCAAAATGTTAAACACAGCGTCACTCCAGGACCCAGCATTTTACTCCTACCCTCTATGTTCAAGAGAAATGAAAACATACGTCTTCATGAAAACTTGTATATAAATGTTCATGGCAATATTATTCACAGTAGCTAAAAAGTAGAAACCATCCAATGACCCTCAACTGATAAATGAATAAAAAAATATGGTATATCCATAAAATAAAATATTATTTGGCATCATAAAGGAATGAAGTGCTAATAAATGCTAGAACGTGGATGGACCTTGAAAACATTATGGTAAGACCCAGTCACAAAAGTCAGGAAGACCATATACATCAAATGATTCCCTTCATATAAAATGTCCAGAATAGGCAAGTATGGAGAGTAAGTTAGTGGTTGTTTAGGGCTGAGGTTGGGGGGACGATTGAGGGAAGGAATGGGAACAAGATTTCTTTGGAGTGCTAAAAACATGCTAAAATTAGATTGTGCTCATAGTTTCACAACTCAGCAACTATGCTAAAGAATATATTCAATTGTCCATTACAAATAGGTGAGTTGTGTGGCATGTGAATTGTAACTCTTCTCATTAAATGTGTGTGTGGAGAGGGTGAGAAAGAGAGTTCTGAACTGAAACAGATCTATGTATGCATAGTTAAAGGGGATCACAGCGTTCCCGAGAAAAAAATGACGAAAATAAAACGTCTTTGACAGATTCTGTGTTATTCTTTTGAATTATAAAGAAGAAGAAAACATCTACAAGGAATTTTCCAGGGGAAAAAAACCCCACCGGAATTATCTTAGGACTTAAGTCTTGCCTCTAGAAACTACAATATATAATAAATGTGTAATATGCATTATGCAACAAGAGAAAAGGAATTATTAGCATGTATTTTGCATTCTTATTTTACTAAAATTACATTGTTGACTATTTTAAAGTCAAAGTGTATTTTATCTACAAAGAATAAGTATTTTAGGTTCAAAACAATTGTTTTTATGAAAGCAATTTGGATTCATCAGAGGTCAGAAAGCACAAATAAGCAAACAGGAGAGATGCTATCTTTCAAAGATGGAACTATGTTTAACCGTGAAAGGCCCTCCAAGTCCAGCAGGGTGCCTGATATCTTGTAAGACTCTGCTTCATAATACACAAGGCCCAGAGCAAAATGAAAATGCAGAGACCCTTGTTGGAAATTAATAGTTTTAAGACGGTGATGGCAGAGCATTAAATCAAGCATGAGGACCCCTGCTAAGTAAGCACAGGGCCCTGTGGCCTGCACACATCACCAAGTAAGCATAAATAAATAAATATTTGCATAATGAATCAGTGATAATACCTTCTAGAAAAACTTAATTCACTTATCCTTTATTCCTACCCATCAAAAGCTAACAATCACTATAATAAAAGTATGTCCTATTTTGTCATTTTTGTCCTGTGTCCCCTCTTTAAAAGTAAAATATGCATTTAACTAAAAAGTCCAAAATAATTAGAATGAATGATGAATGAAATTTATCTTCACTCAAATGTTTTTCCTGAAGTTCCTTTTATCAAGATTTTGGCACATGCAGGATGACCTAACAGACATAAGGATTGTGAAGCGCTGAGCCATGGTGAACGCTTCATTGTGTGCATGGCATCCTTTCTAGAATGTAAGCTTCTGGCAGGGGCACCCAGCTCCATCATCCAGGTGTCTCTGGGACCAGTGGAGAGCCTGGCTCAGTGAGAAACTCAGATAATACTTCCCAAATGAAACAGAATTCATCAGATGAAAGATGAAAATAGTAAACAGATAAACCTCAAGGTTTTATATTAGCAACTTCCATGTGGAAAACATTAGTTGGGAGGTTAGATTACAACATGAAATGTGAGAGCAACCCTAGTGGACAGAGGGCCTCAAATAATAACCATTCACGTGTCTGAATAACCATCCTTTTCACGTGTATGACACGTTCTTAATGGTCAAAACTGTATAGACAGAAGACAAATGACTGGTTGCCTAGGGAGGCGAGAGAGGGGAGGTTAGGGAGGGCAATGGGAAAAACCAGGTTTTTCAGACCTGTCTTCACACCAGCTGTCTGGGCTTCAGTTTTCCAGCCAATAAACTAAATATCTTAGGTGATTGCTTTGTACTTCCAGAGGACAGAATCCCGTCCTGCTGACAGCAGTGAGCACGGTGGCCTCTCTCACTCTTTCCTGTGGTTTTGCAGCCAAGAGCTGGAGTAGATGGATACCCACTCAAAACAGAATGGCCTTAGAAGATGCCAAGAGGTTATGCTGACCATCTCTTAAGTATACAGAACTTTGTTCAATTATTTGCATCCTAAATACCAGTAAAGATGTTCTTACAATAGTGTCAACATAAAAATGTAGGGGAGAAAAGACTTTCCGCATCGAATTTTTTTTTTAAATAATTACTGTGGACTAATTATACAAATTCCAGGAAGGATGAAAATTGTTTCTTTCCTCTGCATATGTAGATTGAACCGGTGATAATTGCATCCAGGTGTTCTAAATGCCACAATTAAGGGTTACCTAGAAGGCAGGCAAAAAACAAATAAGAACACATCAAAATATGAAGTCGTGAGATCCCTGGGTGGCACAGTGGTTTGGCGCCTGCCTTTGGCCCAGGGCGCGATCCTGGAGACCCGGGATCAAATCTCATGTTGGGCTTCTGGTGCATGGTGCCTGCTTCTCCCTCTGCCTGTGTCTCTGCCTCTCTCTCTGTGTGTGACTATCATAAATAAATAAAAATAAATAAAAATTGGGGTAGATTCAGCTTATCATCTTCTGTTGTTACTATATTACATGATGGTTTTTCCAATCTGGAAGGTTCTTTAATGTTAATAACTAAATGCTGTTTTCTTATCTTGTTTTAAATTTTTTCCCTCATTTTTCTAATTTCTTTTTTTTAATTTAATTACCTAATATAGTCTTGAGATTTCAGAAAATTAGATTGTAATTCTGTGGCTCCTGATAAGAATACATTTGAATCAGAAAAAAATAAACTAGCAAGAGTCACCAAAAATTTCTGTTTTGTTTTTGTTTTAAAGATTTTATTTATTCATTCATGAGAGACAGAGAGAGAGAGGCAGAGACATAGGCAGAGGGAGGACGTGATGTGGAACTCAATCCCAGGGCCCCAGGATCACTCCCTGAGCTGAAGGCAGAAGCTCAACCACTGAGCCACCCAGGTGCTCCCAAAATTGGTGTTTTTATTCCACAGAACTACTAGGAAAGGGACACCTGGGTTTAGATAAAATCTAAGTAATACTTGGCCTAATCATTTTTTAGTGCATTCCAGACATCAACAAGGCCTCATATTTATTGATCACCTTGTAGCAGGAACTGCATTGCTTCATGTAACTATCGGGAAGACAGGCTGCAAAGCTCCAAAAGCATTTATTTGGGGTCTTTGGGATTGCAATTAGGAGACACAGAATCTACCAAAATCTGAAGTATGCTCTGAATTGTGAATTGGGAGCTCAGTGGGGGGTTCAGGCTTATAACAGCAAAAACCACAAGGTCAGTAAATTCTATTGGAAAAATTGTGATGAGTGCTAACAGAGTTATATTCATTAATACATGATTGGCTATTTAGCTGACAGGTGTTACATTATCTCTATTTTAGTCCAAAGTAGAAGGATGTGTTCCAGGAGGTGACAGAGTTGCAGTTGACAAGTTACAATTGACAAAATTCAAAAGTTCGTGGTGTTCTGAAAATTGAAACAGAAGTGCATGGGACCTGCTTCCTCAGTATCCTGATTTTGAATGACTCTTAGCAATGTTTACTTCAATTCGAAATCTTTCACACATTGTATGTGCAATCATAGGGACTTTCAATGTGGCCATCTGTGGGGGGCAGTAGGTGGAGGCTAAGACATCATCTGGCTTGCCTGTGGTAATCCTACAAGTAAATGATGACATCCAGTCCTTTACCAAAGCTATATGACCATACAGATCTTGCTCCATCTGATGGGATTATGTTCTGGTAAACCAAAATGCATTCAATATGGACTTCCAGGGATGATGGCAGAGTAGAAGGATCCCAGCCTCACCCTGTTCCATGGATACAACTAGGTAACACTCACATCAGTGTAGAAAATGACCCAGAGACTGTCAGAACAGACTCCACAGCTAAATGTAGAGAAGAAGCCATATTAAAGAAGAGAGGAAGGGTAGAGACTCCATTAGGAGCTAAGCAGACCCTAGAGACTGTCCTTGGAAAGGAGGGACACAGCAGGCATGGGATGGGAAAGGAACAGGTCCCCACACCAGTCATCCCTGGCATGGGGGACCTACATGGGAAAGACAAGTCCTGATATGATTTAGCTTTGAAAACAAGAGGGGCCTAACTTCATGAGTTCTAAAAATCATTGGGTATTAACACATGGAACTTTAAAAATCAATAGGCTCAGTTCTGGGAAATCCAGGAAGGCAATAGGAAACTGAGTCCCTAGTCTTAAAGAGACACCATAGTAAACAGCCCTGCTGAGCTGAGATACAACATAGAGACAGCAGTTTGAAAAATGCCTGGGGCATATGGAAGGAATATTTGTTTACTAATCTCAGAACATGTGGGGGAGGAGCAGGGATCTTTGGGAGACCTCTCCAAGAACAAAAGAGCTAGTAGATGCCATTTCCCTCCCTCCACACCTAACCTGGAACACAGACATCTGTAGGAACCAGCGTAGTCTCAACTCTCTCCACCTAGCTTGCTAACAGCACACCCTGCCCTCATGTACTTCTATTGACTCATCCCTCCAACCCCATGGGCATCAGCAGGAATTTTGCCAGCACAACTGCAGGTCCCATTCCACAATGGATCAGTGTAGACCTTGCCGGCATTGTATACCCTGCCCATGTATTCTCCTGTAGACCTGCCCCCTCCAAGATGCCCTTGGCTAGAACCCATCCAAACCAAAACCACAAACCTGGCAGTGTACAAGCAGCCCTGGCAGGAGCCAGTACCTCTAAAGTGACTCCTGCCCTGAGGAGAGGGGAAAAAAAAATCACACACACACCAGTTTGGCTATGGTTCTATAGGCTGGAGGCAGACATTGGTTCAACAACAGGCCGTGCCCACTAATGAAAGCTCCACGTGGAACAAGACAAGGAAAGTGCCCTGCAGTTTGGTGCTACTGCATCTCTGGCAAACATCCGGTCTGATTCAGCTCAAGCCCTAGACAGCTCCTGACTGGCTCACTAAAAACACAGGGACTGTATACCCAAACCATGGGTGAGGAGAGGGGAATAAAGAATGGGTTCAAACATAAGAAACCATAGACTTACTATAGACTGTTATATGCAGAAGATGTCATATTCAAACCTAATGATAACCACAAATAAAAAAAAAACAGTAATAGAGAAAGGAATCCAATCATATCATTAAAGAAAGCCAGTACACTGAGAAAAGAAAGCAAGGGAATAAAAGGACAGAGAAGAACTAGAAAAAGCACCATAAAATAGGTAAGAAAATGGCAGTAAGTACCTATCTATTAACAATTACTTTGAATGTACATGGACTAAATGCTCCAATTAAAAGATAAAGGGTGACAGAATGGTAAAAAGGCAAGACTCATCTCTGTGCCACTTTTGAGGAACTCATTTCAGACCTAAAAAGGCATGCAGATTGAAAATGAAGGGATGGGAAAGTACTTACCGTGAAAATGGATGTGAAAAGAAAGCTAGAGTATTAATACTTATACCAGACAAAATAGACTTTAAAATAAAGACTGTAATGAGACACAAAGAAGGACACTATGTAATCTTAAAGGGAACAATCCGAAAAGAAGAAATAAGAATTGTAAATATTTATGCATCTAACATGGGAGCACCCAAATACATAAAGTAGCTAATAACAAATATAAAAGAAGTAATTGATAGTAATACAATAATAGTGGGAGATGATAACATCCCATTTACAGCAATGGATAGATCACCCAAACAGAAAATCAACAAAGAAACTGAATGACACACTGCACCAGAAGCATTTGACAGATATATTCAGAACATTCTATCTCAACAGCATAACACACATTCTTTTCAAGTGCACATGGAATGTTTTCCAGAATAGACCACATATTAGTCCATAAAACCAGTCTCAACAAATTTAGAAAGATAGAAATCATACCCATGCATCTCTTTATACTACAATGTATGAAACTAGAATCAACCACAGGAAAAAAATCTGGATATAATACAAATACATAGAGGTTAAATAACATGCTTTTAAACAAGAAATGAGTCAACCAAGAAATCAAAGAAGAAAAGAAATTTAAAAAATGAAAATGAAAATCCGGTGGTCCAAAATCTTTGGGATGCTGCAAAAGTTGTTCTAAGAGGGAAGTTTATAGCAATACAGGCCTACTCCAAGAAGCATGAAAAATCTCAAACAAACAACCTAACCCTACTTTTTTTTTTTTTAATTTTTTTTTTTATTATTTATTTATGATAGTCATACAGAGAGAGAGAGAGGCAGAGACATAGGCAGAGGGAGAAGCAGGCTCCATGCACCGGGAGCCTGATGTGGGATTCAATCCCGGGTCTCCAGGATCGCGCCCTGGGCCAAAGGTAGGCGCCAAACCGCTGCGCCACCCAGGGATCCCACAACCTAACCCTACTTAAAGAAGCTAGAAAAAGAAAAACAAATCCCAAAACTGGTAGAAGGAAAGAAATGAAAATTAGAACAGAAATAAATGATAGAGAAAATTTAAAAAGAAACAATAGAACAGATGAATGAAACTAGAAGCTAAGCCTTTGAAAAGTTCAACAAAATTGATAAACCTTTAGCCAGACTCATCAAAGAGAGAGAGAAAGAAAGGGAGCACACAAATAAACAAAACTGGAAATGAAACAGAAGAAATAAAAGCAATCCTGCAGAAATACAAGAATTATAAGAGAATATTATGAAAAATTATATGCCAACAAAGTCGACAACCTACAAGAAATGGATGAATTCCTAGAAACATATAACCTACCAAACTTGAAGCAGGAAGAAATAACAAATGTGAAGACTGATGACCAGCAATGAAATTGAATCAGTAAAAAAAAAAAAAAAAAAAAAAAAAACTCCCAACAAAAGTCCACGGCCACACGACTTCACAGGGGAATTCTACCAAATAGTTAAAGAAGAGTTAATACCTATTCTTCTCAAATTATTCCAAAAAATGGAAGAGCAAGAAAAACTTCCAAGATTATTTTACAAGGCAAAACCAGGTAAAGACACTACAAAAAAAATAGAACTGTAGGTCAATATTTCTGATGAACATAAATGCAAAAATCCTCAAAAAACAACCACAAAATCCTCAACAAAATACTACCAAACCCAATCCAACAATACATTAAAAAAACATTCACCATGACCAAGTGGGATTTATTCCAGGGATGCAAGGTGGTTCAATATTTGCAAATCAATCCACATGATACAGCACATCAATAAAAGAAAGAATAAAAAATCTATGATTATTTTAATAGATGCAGAAAAAAATTCGATGAAGTATAATATCCATTCATTATAAAAATTCTCAACAAAGTAGGCTTAGAGGGAACATATCTCAATGTAATAAAGGCTGTATATGAAAAACCTACAGCTAACATCATACTCAATACATACATCAAGGTCAGGAACAAGACAAGGATGTTCATTCTTACCACTTTTATTAAACATAGTGGAAGTCCTAGCCACAGGGATCAGACAACAAAAAGAAATAAGACATATAAATTGGTAAAGAAGAAGTAAAACTTTTACTATTTGCAGACTACAAAATACTGTAGATAGAAAATCCTAAAGACTCTACAAAAAAACTGCTAGAACTAATACAGGAATTCAGGAAAATCACAGGATACAAAAATCAATGAATAGAAATCCATTGTATTTCTAAATACTAATATTGAAGCAGCAAAAAGAGAAATTAAGAAAAAACTCCAATCTACAATTGCACCAAAAATAATAAAATACCTAGGAATAAACTTAAGCAAAGAGGTGAAAGATTTAAACTCTGAAAACTATAAAACACTGATGAAAGTACTTGAGGATGACACATAAAATGGAAAGACATTGCATGCTCAGGGATTGGAAGAATAAGTATTATTAAAATGTCTATATTCGGGATCCCTGGGTGGCGCAGCGGTTTGGCGCCTGCCTTTGGCCCGGGGCGCGATCCTGGAGACCCGGGATCGAATCCCACGTCGGGCTCCCGGTGCATGGAGCCTGCTTCTCCCTCTGCCTGTGTCTCTGCTTCTCTCTCTCTCACTGTGTGCCTATCATAAATAAATAAAATTTAAAAAAAATGTCTATATTCCCCAAAGCAATTTATACATTTAATGTAATCCCTATCAAAATAACCACTAGCATTTTCATAGAACTAGAACAATCAATCCTAAAATTTGTATGGAATCAGAAAAGACCCTGAATAGCCAAAGCAATTTTGAAAAAAAAAAACAAAAACAAAAAAAACAACTAAAGCTGGAGGCATCACAATTCCAGACTTCAAGTTATATTACAAAGCTGTCATAATTAGGGGCATCTGGTTGACTCAGTCAGTAGAGCATGTGACTTTTGATTTCAGAGTTGTAAGCTGGAGCCCCCACTGGGTGTAGAGATTACTTAAAAATAAAATATTTTTTAAAAAAAAGCTGTATTAAAACTGTATGGTATCAGCACAAAATTAGACACCTAGATCAATAGAACACAATAGAAAGCTTGGAAATAAATCCAAGATTATATAGTTGATTACTCTTCAACAAAGCAGAAAAGAATATCCAAAGGGAAAAAGACTCTCCAACAAATGACGTTGGGAAAACTGGACAGATACATGCCAAAGGATAAAACTGGACCACTTTCGGGACACCTGGGTGGTTCAGCGGTTGAGCGTCTGCCTTCTGCTCAGGGTGTGATCCTGGGTCTGGGATCAAGTGCCACATCAACTTCCCTCCAAGGAGCCTGCTTCTCCCTCTGCCTGTGTCTCTGCCTCTCTCTGTGTGTTTCTTACGAATAAATAAACAAAATCTTTTTAAAAAAAAGAAAAAGAAACTGGACTACTTTCTTACACCACACACAAAAATAAACTCAGAATGAATTAGACCTAAATGTGATACCTGAAACCATAAAATTTCTAGAAGGGAGCACAGGCAGTAATTTCTTTGACATCAGCTAGCAAAATTTTTCTAGCTATGTCTCCTGCGGCAAGGGAAACAAAAGCAAAAATAAACTATTGGGACTTCATCAAATTAAAAAGCTTCTGCACAGCAAAGGAAACAACGAAACTAAAAGATAACCTACTGAATGGGAGAAGATATTTGCAAATGATATCTCTGGAAAAGGGTTAGTACCCAAAATATATAAACAACTTATACAACTAAACACACACAAAAAAACAAGTAATCTAATTATTAATGAGTAGAAGACATGAATAGACCTTTCTCCACAGAAGGCATACGGATGGTCTACAGATATATGAAAAGATGTTCAACACCACTCATCACCAGAGAGATGCAAATCAGAACCACAATGAGACATCACCTCACACCTGTCAGAATGGCTAAAATAAAAAATCCAGGAAACAACTAGAGGATGTGGAGAAAACATAATTCTCATGCACTGCTGGTGGGAATGCAAACTGGTACAGCCACTGTGGAAAACAGTATGGAGGGTCCTCCAAAAATTAAAAATAAAATTACCATAGGATCCAGTAATTTCACTCCTGGATATTTACCAAAAGAATATGGAAACACTGATCAAAAAATATATGTACCCCTATGTTCATCACAGCATTATTTATAGCAGTTAAATTTTGGAACCAGTCCATGTGTCCACATACAGATGAATGGATAAAAAAGAAGTGGCATATGCACATACATATGCACATATATGAATGAGTGTATATAATATGTGAATGATCAGAATATTACTCAGCCATAAAAGAGGACAAAATCTTGCCATTTGCAACAACATGAATGCATCTAGAAGGTATAATGCTGAATGAAATAAGTCAGCAAAAGACATATACCATATGATCTCACTCATATGTGGAATTTAAGAAACAAAACAAATGAACAAAGAAGAAAGAGACCAACCAAAAAAAAAACTTAACTATGGAGGAAAAAAGTCATGGTTACCAGCTGGGAAGGGGGAGGGGCGGGAATGGGGAGAAACAGGAGAAGAGGACTAAGAGTTTCCTTACCATGAGGGGTGCTAATGTATAGAGCTGCTGAATCACTATATTGTACACCTGACACTAATATAACACTGTATGTTAATTGTACTGGAAATATTCTTTTTTATTTTTATTTTTTATTATTATTTTTTTGAAATATTCTTTTTTAAATGCATTCAATGTACCTGACCCATAGAACATCACGGCTTAGCCCAGGCTACCTTAAATGTTCTGAGAACACGTACATGGGTCCGTAGTTGGGCAGAGTCATCTAACACAAAGCCTATTTTATAACAAAGTGTTGACTATCTCATGTAATTCATTAAATACTGTACCAAAAGTGACAAGTAGCTTGATTGTATGGGTTGAGATTGGTTGTCAAGTGTACAGGTTGCTGACCCTCACCATTGCGATACATGAGATCTGTCACCGCTGCCCGGCATCATTAGAGAGGATCAGACTGTATCACTGGCTTGGGAACAGATCCAAATCTCAAATTCAAAGAACAGTTTCTACTGGATGCCTATTGCTTCCACACCGTTGTGAAGTCGAAAAATGTTAAGTCAAGCTGTCACATGTCTGGGGACCATCCATGTGCTTCCCTTTAAGTAAAATGGGGGTGACTTTTAGAATTCTGTAAGATTATAAGATAATCATAGGACTAGGGTATGAATCAAACCTTCCTTAGGGCAGCTTGAGTCACCACAGGTGAGTACAAGCAGCAGGCTCAGATACAGTGAGCGCCGCTTAATGAATGACTGGCTGTTGATATTATCTGTGCTGTTTCATTTCTATTATAGTTCTCTTCTACAGCTTACCTGTGCTCCTAAAATCACAGTTAGGTAGGCATCCAAAAGGCTTTGCTTTAACCAGAAGCCTACCCTCTGTTTCTGACTCTCTGGAGGTATCCAGAGAATGAGTGGTGGTTACACTTTATGACCTGAGACAATTAATGAAAATAATAGTTTTTCCTTGGTAGCACACCATGAATAACTTCAATGGGATTTCTTTGCCATGGAACAAATTGCCAAAAACATAAAGACTCATAAACCTAACCGAAAGGTTATTTCACTTGAAAATAAAATCAACAATGCTTAATATACTTGAATTTCAAATGAAGTCATAATTGCTTTTGCTGAGACTACTCTAGTTATTTAATACCCTGCACCAACACTGAACAAATAAATCTAAGAGTTTAAGCTGGGGATTAAGAATGGGCTTTCCTCTGAGCAAGATAATTGTGCAAACGATCCGTAGGATAGCAATCAATGAAACAAATACACAGTCAAGACTGCAGACTCAGGAGCTGGATGGCCTTGAATCCAGATACTTGCTGTTTCTCTGGGATCTTGAACGATTCACTGACCCTACGTTGGGCCTGATTTCCTAGTCTCTAAAATGAGGATGATAACTGGTACCTCCATTGGGTTGTTGGGCATATGGTGTAAATTAATATATTTAAAGTGCTTAAAACAGGGCCTGGCAGGTACTCAGCAGTCAATAAGTGTTAATTATCATTCAGATTATTATTATTTTTTCAAATGCCTATTCTAATAACCACATTCCTTTCTGTATTATCCTTAAGAGAGAGGATTGAACTGTGAACTGTGATTGAACTGGTTAGTCTCTACCAGGGAGCCCTGTTGCATCCCCAGTTCACCCATACTCACCTGTTCATGCCCCCAGCCCCTGTGCCTGGACAAGTGAAAGAATAGGAGAGGCATTGCCATCTCCATGTCTCAGGAAGCCGGCTTTCCCCGGAGCTGGAGCCACATGGCTTCTCTGAGCTCCGTGCTGAGTAATTAAATTGAGGGCTCTTAGGACAAAAGCCCAGAACTGGGCACCCGAAGACAAAAAAAATAAAAAAATAAAAAAACAGGAGTGGCTGGCTGGTGCATTCCCTTCAATTAACTATGTAATTCCGAATCTTTAGAGAAACCTAGGTTTACATATCCTTACATACCAATATGCTCATTCAATTTACCAAAGAGAATATAAAATGTACACTAAGTTCTTTCTCAAACATCAAGCATTTCTAGTGTCTTTGTTGTATGATTTAATAAAGCATTCGTTTGGGCAATAGAGGCATATGCTAAGGAAGCAGATCTCAGGAAGAGGTTAATATTTATTGACCACTACCAAGTGCTGGGCATTTGAGATAGTCATTCCTATTTTAATTCTACATCAACCTAGTATGGTAGGTTTCTTACCCATTTTAAGGCAAGGGCATAGATGCTCAGAGCAGTCAAATAATTTGGCCCATATAACACAGCAAAGCAGGAATTTGGGTTTCTGGCCCTAATAGTCCCTCGGGGGCTCTCCAGCCTCTGGGAAGCCCAGCCCCACTTGGCTCCTCCCACTGCACACTGGAGCCAGTCCTCAGTTCCTCCAGGGAGCGGGTTTTTTGCCTAATCTGTTTGCATGTCCTTCAAATTGCATCAGATTAACAGCCTTTGAGTCTCTCCAGGACCTCTGGAATTCCAAATAGATCCTTCTTTCCAGCAGCTTTGCTGTGTTTGGGGCAGCTCCAGAATCCCTGCAGCAGAGTTTCAATATCTTTCTGCTACTGTGCAATCAAAATTCTCTGCACACCTTATAAGCCTGTGTAGTCTTCTCAGTGTGGCCTCTGGAGCTGGGAAACAAGTGGGTGAACCAAATGTGAGTTTCACTGGGTTTTCTTCTAAAGCAGTAAGGCGATTTACCCTGCTATTCTGATTTATCCCTAATGTTAATCCTACTTTGCCGTTTTAAATTTTAGACAACAAGCAGCTAACACCACCTGCTTTCTGTTTTTCTGGATCCTGAGGTTCTTGAGACCTACCTCCTCCCCTACGGAGGAGTCAGACTTCAAGGCTCCCTGGGCGGTCTTTCAAAGCTTGGAGGATGGGCAGGCCTGCTTTGCTGTGTGTGCAGATGCTCTATCAAGTTTGAAGCTTTATTATTCCTTTTTGGCATAAGAAGGGCTAAGATTGAAACAGCATATCTAATTAATTATTAACTATTTGGAAGAGCAAATATCAACCTTCATTTCTTAAAAATCTTCCTGCTAGCCTCACTTGCACATATTTGGTTTTACGAACCAGACCTTGCAGGTCCACCACCATCATCACAGAAATTGTAGAGACAAGATTTCAGGGCCAGCAGAGTCAGGAGGCAGCGGTTATGCAGCAATTTTGTTCCAGTTTCCTGGCTTACTGGGGTGATGTTAGAATAACAATGTCTTTGAGGGCTCCCACTGGCCTTTGCAGAGGCCAGCCCCAGTGAAAGCAGCTGGGAGGTTCATTAGTGAACCATTGGGGCCAGAGCAGAACTTCCCAAAGTAATTGCAAGGCACTGAAGATACTTACAAGTTCTTTTTTTTTTTCTCCTCCACGTTTGAAGATCAGAGCCAAGGGATCTGAATGAACTTCAGGAAAAGAAAGGGCCGGGATGGGGCCAAGCTGAGGGTGAATGGAAGATTCCAGGCAGTCTTCAAACGCCAAGGAAGGGCTGAACGTGAATTGTGGGATTGTCTTGATTCTGATTTTCTGAATTTTGATTGCACTTGAGTCTCTGGTAAGTCCGGAGCTGTCAGCATCTGCTTTGACTGAAACTCCAGGCTGCCCTTGTGAGGACAGTCACTGTTCATTCACTATTACATAACAATTCTCAAGGAAAACTTTGCCTGGTTGCTGAATTAATTGATACCCCTGAAGCCCTGGAGGAACCTCTGTGGGCAACCATGTGGCTGCTTCTAAATGGGAAGAAAGAACATTACTCAGGGAAATACTATTTTTTTCCTCTTCTCTTTTGTTTATGAGTTAAGAGAAAAAAAGGGGGAGTTTTGGGGATCGTGGGATGGAAGAAACAACTTGTAACTGAATATGGTAATCATGTTATTCAGGACAGGCTTACTCTGCAATTATGTTTATTACTGGGTGACATGCTTTTCTACATGTTTTGGAGCTTATATTTATTGGATCATAGACAAAGATTATTATTATTAATTATTATTATCACAAAGTGTGGAGAATGCCCTTGAACTTGTCACAGTGATGAGAGGACTAAAGTACACTCTGATTCTGGATGACGTTAATGGGCGTGGGTGCTCATTGTGGGCCCTTGAAAACACATTCAAACTGTCAGAGACTTCTTTAAAGAAACTTGGTGTTAATACTGAGAATGCACCACCAGACAGTCCAACCAAAACCATGGGCTGGTGAGACATTCAGAGCTATGGGCACAGCCTCTGTGAGACAGAAGAGGCCCTTCATGGGATCTATTTGAAGAATCTAAAAGAGAAAAAGCTGTAAAAATATCTGTTTACTTGATGTGGTTGGTTAGCTTTGAGACGATGATGTCATGAAGGCTGGGCTTTGCTAAATGGATCAGTCACAGTTCATATGTGACACACAGCCCATGTACAACTTACCAAAGAATTAGGGCCAGCATTGACCAAGAGCAACCCTTTCTTTCTACCTAATGGAGAGGCAACCCAAAATGGCACATCTCAAGGAAATCTATAAATAAAAGATTTTTTTTAGTTGAAATATTTATTGAGATAATTGTGCATTCAGAGCATCCTGCTGTATATTTACCACCACAGTCTAGATACAGAACTGTTCTGTATTCCTCTTCTTTCTCTTTGAAAACCACATTCACCTTTTTGCCACTCCACCTCAGCCTTCCCTCTTCCCAATCCCCAAGGCTTGGCAACCACTAATATGCTCTGAATTGCTAAATGTTTATTATTTCAAAATGTTATGTAAATGGAATCATACAGTATGTAAACTTTTGTTTGTTTTTTCACTCAATATAATTCCTTGGAAATTTATCCAACCTGTTGGTATATCTATGGTTTGTTCCCTCCTATTGCTGAGTGCCAGTCCATGGTATGGATGTACCAAAATCTATTTAACATTCATCTACTGAAGAGCCTCTGAAGTTGTTTCCAGTTTTTTGGCTATTATGAATAAAGTCATGGTGGACATTGTATAAAATTTTTGATGTGAATGTAAGTTTTCATTTCTTTGAAATAAATGCCCACAAGTACAATCACTGGACTCTATTATATTTACATGCTTGGTTTTATAAGAAGCTGCTAAACTGCCTTCCAGAATGGCTGTAGTATTTTCTATCCCCTCCAGCAACGTGTGAGTGATCCAGCTTCTCCCCATTCTTGCCAACATTTGGTATTGTCTCTATATTTTATCTTAGCCATTCTAATAGGTGTGTAGTGATAGTTCACTGTGGTTTCCATTTGGATTTCTCCAATGACTAATGAAGTTGAACATCTTTGCAAGTGCTGATTTGCCATCTGTATGTCTCCTTTGACAGAAGTCTATGACTATCTTACCCATTTTCTTTTTGGATTGTTTGATTTTTCACTATTGAGTTTGAGAGTTCTTTATATATTCTAGGTACTAGTCCTTTGTGGGATGTGTGGCTTGCAAGTATTTTGTATGAGTATATGACTTGTCTTTTCATTCTCCTCATATGGTCTTTCTCAGAGTATAAGTTTTTAAATTTAATAAAGTCTACTTTAGCACTTTTTCTTCTTATGGATTGTGTTTTGGCAGCAAGTCTATGAACTCTTTGCCTGGATCCCAAAATTTTCCTCCTACAATTTTTGTCTAAGTTTTATAGCTTTAGGGTTTACATTTAAGTCCATGATTCATTCTGAGTTAATTTTTGTATAAGGTGTAAGACTTAGTTGAAATTCCTTTTTCGCCCTCAGGTGTTCAACTTCTCAAGCAACATTTGTTGAAAAGGATTTCTCTCATTTCCACTCCATCAAATTGTTTATGCATTTTCAAAAGTCAGTTGAACACGTCTACATGTGTTTCTTTATGGGCTCTGTATTCTGTTCCATTGATCTATGAAAAGGGAATTTTAAAAGTTGTCTTAGGACTTAAAAAATGAACTCAGTTTTGTTGTCTGTTTTGGACCTTTGGATAAGGATACTCTGCATTTTTAGTTTCTCATAAATACTAATTGCTATATGAGTTTAGAAAATAAAGACACACATACATGTCTCTTTACATATAGACATACATGTAAACACATATACTCAGGTATGTGATATATACAAATAGACATACATTGTGTATATATATATATATATGTATTATAAAAAACTCCTTAGGATAAGTTACTAAAAGTAAAAATTCATCACATCATAAGTTATTATTTAAAGGTTTATGATTTGCCATAGTTAGAAAAAATTTTCCTACATTATTCTTAGAGTAACAAAATCTAAGTTAGATGTACCATTCTGGAAGTCAGTTCTCTCCTAGGAGTACAAGCAGTATAAGAGACAAGAACATATCTAGTATCTAATACCAAATGGTTTCCTGGAAACTGTACTTTTTATGAATCATCTTTATTATTTCATTCATTTTCAGATTAGCCCTAAAAAAATCAGTAGAGAGTTATGTTTGGGAGAGTTGTAAAAGGTTAATAAAATGTTACTCATTATATAATGAAAACCAATTCAATGAGAATGCCATGAACTCCCAGTTTGCCAAAGATTCATACAAGTATAGTGAGAAATTAAAAAGAAATGTGAGCCTATCCTCCTCTGTGAAACAAATGCACTTCTAAAAGAAGCCAGATACAAATTATGAGTCCCACACAACAATAAAGAAGCTCAAGCATGGTATGAAGCCTATACACCAACATTGAAGGAGTTCAGCATATAGTACAGGTGATTCTGAAGCAGGGTTAACGTCAGGACTCTGCTTACAGAGTCAGAATGTTCAGCTTGGCTTTCAAAGCACCTGCAGGATTTGAGTTGGCAGAAAAAGAATAGCTGACAGTGGTCCAAAATGGCTTTTGGAAGTGGGAGATGAGCCGAGACTAGAGTTTGGAGATTTGAAGGATGTCTCGCGGAATAAGAGAACCAGTTTGATTAGAACTAAAAGTGGATCAAGGGAAGTCATAAAAGATAAATTGGATAGTGTCAGATGTGTTTAATGAATACCCGCATGTCTGGAGTGGAGGTTTATATCTTTGAGCCAAAAAACCTAATAGGAAACCCTTTTGGCAGGCGAGCAGCCTAATAAAGGCAGCAAGTAATATACACTCTGTGCTTCTCATTCAAATCTTCATATGTAGATAGTGGTTACTGTAGATTTAAACCTAAAGCTCTTGAGCATGAGTTAGGAGTCACTGTTACAGATGCATTTCTAAATTAAAGTCACTCTGGGGCAGGTTTTGAGAATGATCATCAGAACTCTTGGGACACAAATTTGTTCTCTGGCAAAAGCAGTCAACTCTTTAATTATCGTTGCCATATTGTATAAATTAGAGTTAAAGGTATGTATGGTTGACATTAATAGTAATAAAAAAAAAGGCAGGGAGGAGGGTGTAGGAAAGGAAAGAGAATAGTTTGGAGGTGAACAGACACTGCTAGATATGCTGAATGGAGATCTCACCCCCTGTAGGGAACCTGAGTGGTCTGCCAAAGAATATGAGCACAGACTTATTGGAAACCACTCAGAATTGCACTGCTCAAATAAGACACTGTCCAGTGCCTGCACTATGTCATCTGTTTTTTGCTTAACACGAAATGATAGAGAAAAAGCCCTTGCATTACTCTGGGATGGATATTGCAACTGTCTCTGGTATTTTGTTGTGTATGTTGGTATCATAAATTTCATGTATGAAATTTTTCATTATGCTGGGTTTTTTTACTGGTTAAATTTTATCAATATAGGAATTTGTTCACCTTATAGAAAACAGGAAACGAGTTAACATGAAAAATATGTCACATTCCTGTGTCATATGAAGTAGAAATGTTCTTAGACTTAGACATAAATGGTAAGGGATTTAGTCTGGGTTCTTAGCAGTCTACTAAAAGGTCAGCCTGTAGCCCATCCTCCAAAACCTGAACAAATGTCCCAAACCCATGGGAACTGTTGGCCATAGATGTAACTATATTACTTTGTAGATGTACAAATGATCCTCAAGAATAAGAAGTTCTCCATGCCAACAGAGTTTCCTAGACCCAGATTCTGTCCAGGTCAATTCTTTGAAAAGTTGTGCTGGGGCACCTGGGGGGAAGAATTCCTGAAACTACTGAATGACAGAGCAGGGGCCCAGGCACCACACCGCCACCAATATGAGAGAGGAGGCCTGTGGGCAGAGGGGTGGGCAGTAACCTCATATGTGAAGAATTAAGAACCCCTGTTTCGGGATCCCTGGGTGGCGCAGCGGTTTAGCACCTGCCTTTGGCCCAGGGCGCGATCCTGGAGACCCGGAATCGAATCCCACGTCGAGCTCCCTGCATGGAGCCTGCTTCTCCCTCTGCCTATGTCTCTGCCCCTCTCTCTCTCTCTCTCTGTGACTATCATGAATAAATAAAATCTTTAAAAAAAAAAAGAACCCCTGTTTCAACTGTCAACCCCATTATTTTTTGTTAAAAAATAAAAGTCGAGCCACCCCAGGTGAATTGATGCTTCTTAAACCCTTTTCATCAGAATCAGTATGCGCCTGCATTTTATCACATCCTAGAGTGTCTATGCCGTTAGTGACAGAATTTTGTCTCTTGTTCAAACCTTGGCGCCCTGCAGAGCTGGCCACAAAGTTGCCCGTATTAGAATATTGCTGTATATAATCAACCTTTTTGCAGAAGCTCTGTTCCATGTGCAACTGAAAAGGGTTTTTAATATCTCTAAGCATCTGTTGGGTATTTTCTCTAAAAAAAAAAAAAAAAAAAAAGAGCAAATTTCACACTTCCTCCTCAAATTCCTCCTCAAATCACACAATTTGTCTGTGGAATGCTACATAATCCTTGCTATTGCCTTATACCTGCTTTTAGCTGAGACAATTTTTAACACACTGCTTTTGTGCTTGTAGATCCTTTTAACTAAGCAGTTTGGTGGTATGGGGGGGATTTATAATAAAAGATGTGGTAAAGATTAGATGTATTTATTTCTCTTTTAATATTTCCCATATTGGTGGCAAAGATGCTAGATGCTTCAGTTAATGAAAGTATTTTATTTTTAGAAATACTTTAAATAAGATAAAATCCCTGTAAGGGTGACAGGTAGAAGGACAAAACTGTAGGAGGTCTTGCTAGGTTTTTACTATAGTAAGATATTTTCTCATTTGATGGAGGGTCAAATAAATAATCAATTAATTAAGTTATTGCTAGGGCAATTCTCTTCCACTTCATGGAAACTGCCATACAACTCAAAGGGTAAGCAGTAGTCTTTCTGCTTTCCTAGCAATGAGCAGTGCATGCAGAAGACCTAGTTTATCATGTAGGCATATGGTGGGCACTCCATCTTTCCCTTCCCTTCCTAAGCTCTTCTGACCCTGGCATCTATAGAAGTTTCAGCACTGGCATTTCCTAAGACACCTGAAGCTCTTCCACATAAAATAAAGAGAAAATGGTAATATGTAATGTTTTCTCTCAATAGGTGTGTGTAGTTTGTGTCTTTGTTTTAATAATGCAAACCTGTCCTTATTTTATCTGTAAATATTGACAAGACATTGTACTAAGTAAGATGTCAAGGCTAAGCATCATATCCAATAGAATTCCCTGATATGGATTTGCAGAAAAGCTTCTAAGAGCAAAAGAAATGAAAAGCATGAAAAAGCATCATTTGATAGATGTGACACTTTAGCTACTGGGAAATGAAATAAAGGCAAAAACTTTGGCCTATCTATTCAAAGTCAAGGATAGAGTCAGTGTGTCTAATACATCATGCAAAACCACGACCATGCTTTTTTTGGCGACAAAAGAATTCTACCAAAAATGATGGTATTAACAAGTACCGCATCCATCGGTGTAGTGACTCTCCTGCATCTTCCATTTCTATATTATTATTTCTTCCTAGCAACTTATAATTAAACTAAACTCTTCCTCTGAACTTGATTGGGTAGTCTGGCTTGAGGGCAGGCAGCCGCCACGTTCCTGCTGAGGGGGCACTCATAGGGCCAAGTGGATGTCAACATAACCCAGGCAGTTACTCATGAACAAGATAGTGAACCTCAGCCTCGGGATGGCAGACCTTCATGATTTTAGGTGCTGGGAGTTCTGTTGATAGCGTCTGGTTTTCTTAAGACCTACATGGGCTCATCTTCCTGTCTATGTGACCTGGACCTGAGACAACCAGTGTCCTGCACTGGCCCCGGTCACCATGCTCGGTGTAGATGTGATAGGGGACCCAAGCCAGCAGAACAGTCAAGCCATGATACTTAATTGCAACACTTTTTATTTGTGCCACTTTCTCTGTTGTTGGATTGCTAAGAAGACAGGGCAATGGACTGATTATTTGTGTCTCTTCAGAACTGACACCTTGAAATCCTAATCCCAGTGTAATGATATTAGGAGGTGGGGCCATTGGGAGGTGATTAGGTCACAAGAGCAGAGCCTTCAGGAATGGGATTTGGCCCTTATAAAAGTGGCCCCAGAGAGCCAGTCAGCACCCTCTGCTATGTGAGGACACAAGGGGAAGTCTGTATCCTGGAAGGGGGCCCTCACCTGACCATGCTGGCACCTCGATTTGGACTTTTGGCCTCCAGAACCATGGGAAGTAAATTTCTATGGTTTATAAGCCACCCATTCTGTGGCACTTTGTTATAGCAGCGCAAATGGACTAGGACAGGAAGCCCGTAGTCCTGGAGCTGGAGGCATCCATCCTGACATGATTCAGGAAGAGTCTGAGCCTTTCTGGAAATAAAGCGAATGCCAAAGAAAGCAAAGCAGAAAGAGAAGAGGGTGATGTCATGGGAGCCTTGAGTCTCATCTTGACAGACCCTTAGACTTCAGCTTAGTAGGCTAAGACATCTCCTATTCATGTTTTACACTCAACCAAGAGTCCTCCCTAGGGAGGAAACAATATGGGTTTTCCTGTCTCAAGTTATGCACACACAAACTCACACAGAGCTGCAGAATGGGCAGCCATGCCTACGAAAGGGGCGTTCAAGATGATGAGATAAAATAAAAGTGCCTAAAAGGGTAAATATCAGCAGCAACTCTCTAAACAAACTCATAACAAGAAGGCCCTGGTAGTAAGAGGATGAAAGTAAGCCAAATGATGAGTTTAAAAGAAATCCAGATCTTCCACCAACCTCCAAGAAAGGCAGAGACACCGTGGCAGAGAGCCTTAGCAGTGACAACTGTAGGTGTAGCTGAACTCTTTCGTAACTTCAAGTAACTTCTACAGTTCCAAAAAGTGGTTTCTGTTTATTTTCCAATTCACTGGAAAGTTCTCTGGGTTTTAGAGAGGACAGGGTATCCTTATCTTCATTTTACAGTTGAGGAAGTAGATGTTTGGATCTGTTGCATGTCTAAGTTATTGACCTGGGTCTGGTGGCACTTAATCCTTTGTACCTGGACCCACATTCCTGACCCCAAACCCTGTCCAAACTTGGATTAGAAACAGGGGAAGTTCTTTATACCACAACTCATTCGATCTGAGTGATTACTGTTTTTTTGTTTTGTTTTGTTTTTTGGTCATATAGGTGTGCACTAGGCCTCTCTGGAAATATTTGGGCCCTAAAGACACAGTGAGTAGGAAATTTTTTGTAATCAATATTTAGAATGATGCAGTTCAGAATCAAATAAATGTCTTCTGCTCAGTGTTTCCTTAATTCAATAAGGGCTGAACTGTAAGTCAAGAGGAGACGTGGCTTGTTTCAAAATGGGAAGGAAGTGCGTTCAGATTGCTTCATACCTACTTCGTAGGGGCAGAGTATGCAGACCAGACTGCAAGCAGGATCCATCAAACCCATGCCTGGTATTATCCCCACCATGGCTCTTGAGTGGGTTCTGCCTAACTGTCCCCCTGGCTTCCTGCCCAAGATTCCTTGTTGATGGAGGATTAAGATGTAGAGACTTCTTGCTGACCCAAATACTGAGAATGTGGACTGTGCAGATTTTGCAAGAAGTGAGGGAAGCTCAATTTAGAAAGACTTCAGGAAAGGAGACAAATTTTATTTGTCTCTGCAACAGACATAAAGCATGACCCAAATTCATTAAGGTAACAATGAATGAACTTAAATGTCATGAACTTCAATTATTTTCTCTGTAGAATGGGGATGATGATGCTTCTCCTATTGTTTCCCCCCAAGATGTTTGCCTTGAGTGCATAGTATTTCATAAACTGAAAAGAATTCTCTAAAGCTAGTGCCATCAGTGGTGTTGATATTTTTGAAAGACAATGTATCAAAACAGCAGACAGAGTGAAATGAATTTGCGCAACCATCTTTGGCATAGTTGATCCTCTTTGGGCAGGAATGCCATCTGTCCTCTGCACTGTGCACATGATCCTATTGAGGGAGATACTGCACCTTCTAGGCACAGGGCCTGTCGGTTAAGCATGCGTGTAAAGACAACTTACAAACAAGAAGAATAAAAGGTGTGGAAGTTGATTAAAGCCTTGGATTCTCTTCCTGGCAGGAGTTAGAATAATTTATGCATCTTCCATCTAAAGTTTCCTGTCTGATTACATTGAGAACGGTCATTAAAGGCAATTAGTGTGGTAATAGATTGAAAACTGAAAATGCTGAAGGATGGGCAAATCCATCTTCCCATCACACAAGGTGGTTTTTGTTCTGTCTCTGGGTTTCCAAAGGAATATGAATTGGTAATCAGCCTGTTTCATATTCATAATGCAATCAAAATGCATATTTGAATGAACGCCTCATTTAATAAACCAAGAAAATATTCATAACAGTTGTGGTCTAATGAGGGTATGCAGTTTTCATATTTTTATTGAGGTATAATTACGTATAACAAAATGTGTGGCTCTTAAGTGTACTCTCTGATGAGTATTTAAAAAATGTACGTATTCCTGGAACCAACATCTAATCAAGCCAGAACATTGCCTTTACCCTAGAAAGTCCCTTCATGTCTCTTAATAGTATATTTCCCTCCCATACCCAGAACAACTACCATGCTGGGTTCAAGTCCCACAAATTAGTCCTTGAGCTTCATGACAATGAGAATATAGAGAAAGAACCCATGTCTGGCTTCCTTCTCTCAATATATTAGCTTTGATATTCATCCATGTGTGTGCATCAGAGTTGATTTTTTTCATTGGTGAATACTATTCCATTGTATGAGTATACTATTATTTGTTTATTCATTCCCCTATTGATAGACACTTGAGTTGTTTAAATTTCTTGCTATCATAAATAAAGCTGTGGAAAACACTATTAGATGTTTGTGTGGATGTGTGTTTTCATTTCTGCTGGAAAATTACCTTAGAGTGGCACTGCTGGACTGTAATGTAGGTGGACATTTAATTTTATAAGAAATAATCAATTTTCCACATTGGTTGCACCAACTTATACTCTCCTACCAGCAAGCATGAGATATCTGGTCACTCTCCATTCTCTCCTGTATTTGGTGTTGGAAATCAGGTAAACTTAAAATACTCTTGTTTCTGTATAGTGGTATCTCACTCTGGTATTAAGCTGCATTTCCCTGATAACTAACAGTGTTAAAAGACATCTTTTCTTGTCTCCTTTTAGCAATGCTCCTACCCTCATTTGTGAAGTATCTACCTAAGTCTTTTGACAATTTTTAATTGAGTTGCTTATCATTGGTTTTTGATACGTATAAGTACTTTATATAATTTGGACTCAAGTCTTTGTTATGTATAGATTGCGAATATTTCTCCTAGACACTGATTTGTTTTTTAGTTGTTTTTTTTTTTTTTTAAATAGGCTCCATGCCCAGCATGGAGCCCAATGCAGGGCCTAAACTCATGACCCTGACATTAAGACCAGAGCTGAAATCAAGAGTCTGACACTCAGCAGACTAAGCCACCCAGGTGCCCCACTGTCTTTTTAATTTTTAACAAAGTCTTTTTAAAATATTTCATTTATTTATTCATGAGAGACACAGGGAGGGGCAGAGACATAGGCAGAGGGAAGAGCAGACTCCCTTTGGGGAGCCTGATGGAGGACTCGATCTCAGGACCATGACCTGAGCAAAAGGCAGATGCCGAACCACTGAGCCACTCAGGTGCCCCCAACAAAGTCTTTTGAAGAGTAGAAAATTTTTACTTTGATGGTCTAATTTACTATTTTATTTTTCTGTTAGGGTTAGTACTTTTGCAATCTCTCTAAGAAATATTTGACTACACAGACTACAAAGATATCACCCTCTTTTTTTTAATAGAAGCTTTATAATTTAAGCTTTTAAATTTTTTTAAGCTTTTAAATTTTGTCCAGAATCGATCAATGTCTGTCCATTTCTTTTTTTTTGTTTTAAGATTTTATTTATGTTTGAGAGGGGCGGGGGGAAGGGCAAAGAGAGAGGGACAAGCAGACTCCTCACTGAGTGAGCAGGGAGCTCAATGCCAGGCTTGATCCCAGGACCCTGAGATCATGACATGAGTCAAAGGCAGATGCTTAACTAACTGAGCCACCCTGGCACCCGTATGTCTGTCTGTTTTTGTGGTAGCTATGGATCAAGGTTCAATTTTTTGTAAGCAGATATGTCGTTGTTCCGGTATCATTTGTTAGAAAGACTTTACTTTCTGCATTGAATTACATTGGCACACTTGTCAAAATTAATTTTGCTGCATATATGCAGATCCATTTATGGACTCGATTCAGTTTCATAGATCTATCCATCCGTATGCCTGAATCACACTGTCTTGATGATAGGGTAGCTTTATAGAAAGTCTTAAAATGAGGAATGTATGTCCTCCAAAAGTATTTGTGTCTCTCCAAGTTGCCCTGGGTATTCTGAGCTCCTTATTTTCCCATGTCAACTTTGTTTTTTATTATTATCTCAAAAGAAAAAAAAAAGCCTGCTGGGATTGTTAAACTATGTAGAAGTTCCTGTTTCCTATATGTACCTTCCAAGCAACTACACTGGAATGGTGGGTGAACCCAATTTTCTAAGTGTGGTAGGGGAACTGAGGTCCCCCAAAATATTTGTGGAAGGTCTGCAAGGTCAAAACTTTTTTAATAATCCAAAATCAGAAGGTAACATTATCAAGGTGGTGACTTAGGCTGCTCCTGACTTAGGCCCCTCACCAGGAGACCAGTTAGCATCTCTATCCAGAAACAAGGCACCATTGAGAAAATTCTGGAACCTGAGGGTGAGGCTGGAGCACCGCCTGGACCACATAGACAAACAGGAACCAATATGAAGGTACACTCTGACTACACGGCCCTTTGCTGAGGTACTCAGAGGGTTCTACAGGCCTATGGCTTCTCTAGAAAGACAATACTTTAAGATATCACTTGTATCTTGAATCTAAAAAAAACAAAACTCATAGAAACAGTGGATTGATGATCATCAGGGGTAGGGGTGGCAGGCAGGGTGTAGGGGAATGGATGAAAGTGGTCAAAAGATGCAGAGTTCGTTAGCAGGTAAATAAGTTCTAGGGATGAAGTGTACATCATGGTAACTATAGTTAACAATACTGTATTGCATCTTTATTTATTTTTTATTAAATATTTATTTATTTATTTATTTATTCATTCATTCATTCATGAGAGACACACACACACAGAGAGAGAGAGAGAGAGAGAGGCAGAGACACAGGCAGAAGGAGAAGCAGGCTCCATGCAGGGAGCCCGATGTGGGACTTGATCCCAGGACTCCAGGATCACACCCTGGGCTGAAGGCGGCGCTAAACCTCTGAGCCATCCAGGCTGCCCTGTATTGTGTCTTTAAATGTTGCTGAGAGTAAATCTTAGATGTTCTCATCACAAAAAAATTGTAATTGTGGGAGGTGATGGATATAACTACCCTTATTGTGGCAATCATCTCACACTATATACATTGACCACAGTATCACAATGTATACCTTAAACTCACCTTAGGTTACATGTCAGTTATGTCTCCATAAAGCTGAGGGTGGGAAATCCAAAACTGCCTGCTCATTCCCATTTCCTCTCATGAGTGCGCAGAGCACAGAAAGTTCATTTTTCTGGGTTCAGATTACTTTTAACCTTCAAGGAGCTTTTTGAGTTTGGATGTGGTATCCAAAAAGACAATGCATAATTATCAGAGAATTCTATTCAAGTTTCCCTCCCTTTTCCAGCTGTATATCTAGAATAAGCGAGATTTTCTTTATATATTTCAACCAAAATGACATGTAACAACAGATTGAATATAGAAGCAGATGAGAATTCAACAGATATCCTCATCTCCTTCGCTATTCTGTTATGATATATTATTTTTTTAAATATTTTATTCATTTATTCATGAGAGACACAAAGAGAGAGAGAGAGAGAAGCAGAGACACAGGCAGAAGGAGAAGTAGGCTCCATGTAGGGAGCCAGACATGGGACTCGATCCCAGGACTCCAGGATCACGCACCTGAAGGCAGGTGCTAAACTGCTGAGCCACCCAGGAATCTGCTGTTATGATATATTATTATTATTATTATCATTATCATTATCATTATCATGAAATAAATGTAAAATTCTTTTTAAGGAAACTTATTTTTTAATGCATAGAAAACTTGAAGAAAGTAAACCAGCTAGCATGCAGATGGGTTTCTGTGAAGTAAATTCCACTCCTACATAAAATGACAACTCTACCTTTTCATTTGGAACCACCATCCTGCACAAAATTATATCCTTTTTCCAGACTCAGATGTTCAAAGTTATGTTCTTTATGCATCAAAAAAGCTTTAAAAATGCTCTTAACATTTCGTACAATCCAATTTCAACTTTATTCTAAAAAGGAAAATTCTAAGCTATAATAACTATTCCCACACAGAAATGGTAGTAGCCACTCTGGCATATGCATATAAGTATATTATAAGCTCATGTTTCCATGTGCCTTGGAAGGCTGACACTTTTCCAAGTATATAGCCAATTTCTTCACTAGGACTAGGACAGGCAGGCACATTCTTGTGTAATCATGAGTAAAGAAAGCCTCTAACTTTGGACTCAGGACATAGATAAAATGCAATGACACATCTGATGTATCTGCTGAAAAATGCAGCATCAAGAAGGAAGAGACAACCTCACGAAGGCTCTCCTTATAATCCTACACCTGCATGTGGTGGCCTGTACCAGGATGAGGATGATGGAATGATCAGGAGTAAGAGCAGTGAGTAGAGGCGCTTCAGGATCCCAGGCTCTGGGGAACCCCTGACACAGCTCTTACAGATGGAAATGGTCATCCGGTCCTCAGGCGACACCCTCGGTGATGGACATTCACTACTCTCCGAGGCAGCCTGCTCCATAGGTTACAATGTTCACCGACAAACTCAACTTCCTGCAACTAACTCTAAGTCTGCCTTAGGGCAACCTCCACTGCCATTCCCTTACATGAACAGGAAGCCAAGCAAATAGCATGTTCCGGTATCCACTGACCTATGAGTTGACCTGGGAGCAAAGCTGGATGTGGTGTATGAGTGATCATTCCTGGGTCAGCCTCAGTCAAAACAAAAAACATCCATTAACCTATTTTCAATGATAATGGACTCAGGATAGTACTCTTGTTTTTGGAAGAGCAGACATTTAATGTATCCTTCTGAATTAGAGTGCCTGCTTCTCAATAAAACTCAGTTCACGCCACCCTCACTTTGGTCCCCATTTGATTTGGTTGAGGGAGATTTTGGAATAAAACCAACAATTTCATCATGCCTAATCAGTCACACTGGGTAATTCCTGCAGCTGCCAGTAGTTTGGCCTCATTCTTCTGAAAAAGGATGGAAGAAATGCCTCGGTGCTGCTGGATTTCATTTATGAGGGAAGATGTTCCTTCTCAATGTCTTAGATCCCCCCTTACTTACTTATATAATGTTTAGAAACTGCCAGACACTTATATATAGTGCCTTTAGTAAGACCCAGTGTAGTGAGGCAGTAAGAGTGAGATTTATGGGCAGGAAAACACCCTGAAAGCTCCTGGCATTTCTTACTAATGACACCGTGTTGAATTCCCTTCAGCTTCCTTCCTCTGCCCCGAAGAACATATAAGGTGGATTATGTCACTGGGTCCCTGCTGCTCAGTCAGCCAATAATGGTTGCGAGCCAGGGTGTGCTGCACACTATAATACTCACAGAGGATAGATCAGTGGACAACAATTAGGAAGTTCAAATAAATACAAAGCCTCCCAAGACTTGTACAGGCTTCCAAGGGTGCCAGGCATTCCTCTAAGCACTTAAAAATATTAATTCATTTGATCCCTGCAATTACTCCATAAGAAGGAAACTGTGGCAGACAGAGTCAAGGAATGTGCCCAAAGCTCCACACCCAATAAAGAAGTGGATTCTAAAATGTAATAGAATGGCTTTCAAGTTTCTTTATTTATCTCCAACACAAAATCAGAAATACTTTCTACATCCACCGTGACTCAGCAGACGCACACAGAATGAGGGATAGTTTTCCAGCAGTTCTTAACTTTTACTAAGTGTAATGCATTCTTATACTTTCTATTCTCTTCCAATGCATTCTAATTTTATTAAAAGTATCTGTCTCCCTTCACTAAACTGATTCATGAGTCCCTCTCTAATACATCCTATGCTTACAGTTGAAAATCACTAGGTTTGTGGCAGAGTATGAGAGGATATTAAAGGCACCACCTTGGGGTAAGGGTAAGGTTTCTGGTGGGGTGTGAAAGCTCCAAGAGTGAGGGCGGGAGTGGGCATAAGAGAGATCTCTGCATGCTGAGGACCACAAGGCCAGAGGTAGAGAGGCCTGGAAGAGCTTTCTAGTGAGGACAGCCTATGCACAGGTTCTGGGGCAGGAAGGAGCTTGGCACAGTGAGGAGGCAGGAGATGGCCAGTGTGGTGTGAGGCAGGAGAAGCCAGCATTGGCCAGACATGGGAGGCTTTGAGGCTGTGATGAGGATGAGGGTGATGGGAGATAGTAATAAATGTGTAGGCATCAGTGAGGATGGAACTGCATCAGTAGGAGGACCAAGGGAGAAGCCAACAAATCACCAGGGCAGGGGGCAGCCCGGGTAGCTCAGCGGTTTAGCGCTGCCTTCAGCCCAGGGCATGATCCTGGAGACCTGGGATTGAGTCCCGCATCAGGCTTCCAGCATAGAGCCTGCTTCTTCCTCTACCTGTGTCTCTGCCTCTCTCTCTCCTCTCTGTGTCTCTCATGAATAAATAAATGAAAAAAAAAAAATCACCAGGGCAGGGTGTGCCGAAGGGTGAGGATGAGGCATAGAAATAATCTCACTCGACCTTGCATTTCGACCTTGCATTTCATCTTGTGCAGCATTGGCCCCAGGTGGAAAGTCTTATAGGCCTCAAATTTGGTGTTGGCTACCATGGGTGCCCCTCTCTGGCTGACGATGGCTCACAGCTACCCTCATCTCTGGAGTATTGCTCTCTGAGGGATGGGAACTGCCTTGCTCTGAGGTCACATGTCATTCTCCCCCTGGCAGACAGAGGCCATCAGCAGCCAGTCGCCAATTGTCATGGCATATGAAAGGTTGACCTCATGGCCTAATAAGGAATAATTCTGTGGTGTAACTGATGGACCCAGTTACACTTCCTCTGAATCTGAATCACTTCCTTACCTACTTTCCTTTCCTTGTCTTATCCTGCTTTCCCTCAATCCCTCACCTGAGAGAGCTCATTCATTAAGTCAGTCTTCCAGGAACCTCCATCTCAGACTTCACTTCTAAGAAACCTGGCTGAAAACATGCATAATTAACAGACACGATTGGTAAGGCCAGACAGGAAAATGACCTAATGTTATGGACAGACACCATTTGGAATTCAATTAGTATGCAATTTCTTTACCTGAACTTCACATTGTGGCCAGTACTGACCTTTGAATTGTTACAGACCTAGAAAATTTCTAGGACCATTCTAGAGATACCAGAAATACTACTCTGTGTTCCCATGGGCCTTCTGTACAAACTCCTCCCCTACAGCCTGGAACTGGCACTTCTCCACGGCTCAGGCCCTTTCTCAGCCCTGCTGCCTAGCTGATCGGTCTCCATCCAACCTGAAGCACAGTGATTGTCTCCCCAGACCTCCTACGAAGGGGCTTAGAGCCTGAACTATGACAGGATACCATGTCAGGGCTGGATGACTAGGTCTGAAGCAGGTACAAGTGGATCAGAGAAGGCCACATGCCGGGCAGAGAAGGAGATAGCCACACAGATACAGAAAAGCAGAGATGTGAAGTCACAGTGACCCCAGGAAGGGAAAAATACTGTGGTTCTTCGTCCCTGACATGGACCCCAAGCATGCACTTCCTCACCTGCTGGGGCTTTAGAGATCTGCTTGGCTTTAACCATCCAAGGAATGAACTGCCATTTTTAAGCCAATTCTTGAGTAAGAGTGATGATAAGAATCAAAATAATCGTAACAAAAAAATAAATAAATAAAAAATAAAATAAAATAAAAAAACCAAAATAATCGTAACATTTCATTAATAAAGGTAGTATAAAATATATACAGTTGACCCTTCAACAATGCAGGGCACAGGGTTGCTGACTCTCAGCACAACTGGAAATCTGCATATAACTTTTGACTTCCCCAACTCATAACCTACTGTTGACTGGAAGCCTTACCAACATGTATGGTCAATTAACACATATTTTGTATGTTGTATATATTATATACTGTATTCTCACAACATAAAGTAAACTAGGAAAAGGAAAATATTATTGAGAAAATCATAAGGAAAATACATTTGCAGTACTGTAATGTATTTATATATATAAAAAATCTGTGTATAAGAAGACCTGCACAGTTCAAACCTGTGTTGTTCAAGGGTAAACGGTAATCAAATATTAAATTGATTTAACATGTCAGCTCATGTAGAAATATTTCTATGGACATCAACATTGCTTCCTGTATCCAAACTGCAAAACGCATGGAGCTGACTTGATCAAAAATATATCACTTAAATGTCTATATATTCTCTTGGGGTAAGAGATTAATAAAGAATAATCCTATGACTCCTTCTATAAACTAACTCAGTATACTGAATAATCAACATATTTAATTCTTGGGTCAGCAAGGGATGAATGAAGTCAAGGAATTTTATTAGTTACCCTAATCCTAGAATGAATATTCTACGTATCACGAATCAGGTTGCTAAGATGATGCCAATAGATTTAATGCATTCTTACCACAGTCAAAGCTAAATTGACTGGAGAGAAATATTCAGTGATCACAGGTATTTACAAGTAAAATATTTCTTCTTGCATACTTAAAGAGAACAGAGAAGGGGAGAAAACCGTCAAAGTGGCAAGACCTTGTACTATAAAATAAATTTTCACAGGTTCAGCCCCTGCTTCCAGGGGGGCTCAGAGTGAACTTATTTGAATCTTAGTTCTTTCTGGGTCTTTCTATCCTGTATTAAATGGAGGAGTCTGCCCCAGGGGAGACTCCAACATTTCATCTTGATACGTTTTAGATCACAGAATGCTTTCCTGAATTTTTATTTAAAAAATGTTTTTGAGAACTAAAAGAACATTATTCCTGACTTGTTCATTCTCTCCTTGCTGACAGAGAACAAGTTTAATTTCTGTCAACAGCTGAGGATGGGTTACATTCAGGTTCAGGTGTGTTACACAGTTTAATCCCTGATCTTTCAGACCTAGAGGTTTCCCCAACAGAATCGCGAAGCTATGCTTACAAGGCAATATATGTTCATAGTTAATTACTAAACTAGAACTTTGATCCCTTGAAAATGGTTATCAGGTGTTTTGTGAACTATGCCAAAAAATGACTTATTTCTCATTAATTCACAATGAACAACTGAAGCAATACCCTGGTGTGTTTAAATGGAATGGCTATTACTTGCAAAAATAATAATATCTTTGTTATGGTTTCTAGTCCTTGACTTAATTTCAGTTATTAGTTATTTTTAAGATTTAAGGAACATGTAAAAAGAGTCCATACTCCTGTTAGAAAATATGGAAAGTAAAGAAATATAATACCAAGGGAACAAAAAGACCTCTATTATTCCACATTCTACCAGGCACAGTATGTTGGTGATAATGTATTTGCTTGTGTATTTCTTTAAAATTTTGGAATAATTCATTTAAAATTATAGAATAAAGGGAAACAGAAGCAAAAATGAATTATTGGGCCTTCATCAAGATAAAAGCTTCTGCACAGCAAAAGAAACAGTCAACAAAACTAAAAGACAACCTACAGAATTAGAAAAGATATTTTCTTTTTTTTTATTTTTAATACTTTTTTTATTTTTTATTTATTTATGATAGTCACAGAGAGAGAGAGAGAGAGAGAGAGAGAGAGAGAGGCAGAGACACAGGCAGACTCCATGCACCGGGAGCCTGATGTGGGATTCGATCCCTGGTCTCCAGGATCGCTCCCTAGGCCAAAGGCAGGCGCTAAACCGCTGCGCCACCCAGGGATCCCCAGAAAAGATATTTTCAAATGACATATCAGATAAAGGGCTAGTATCCAAGATTTATAAAGAACTTATTAAACTCAACACCAAAGAAAAAAACAATCCAATCATGAAATGGGCAAAAGACATGAACAGAAATCTCACAGAGGAAGACATAGACATGGCCAACACGCACATGAGAAAATGCTCCACATCACTTGCCATCAGGGAAATACAAATCAAAACCACAAGGAGATACCACCTCACAACCAGTCAGAATGGTGAACATTAACAAGACAGGAAACCACAAATGTTGGAGAGGATGTGGAGAAAGGGGAATCCTCTTGCACTGTTGGTGGGGATGTGAACTGGTGCAGCCACTCTGGAAAACTATGTGGAGGTTCCTCAAAGGGTTAAAAATAGATCTGCCCCTCGACCCAGCAATTGCACTGCTGGGGATTTACCCCCAAGATACAGAGGCAGTGAAACGGCAGGACACCTGCACCCCGATGTTTCTAGCAGCAATGTCCACAATAGCCAAACTGTGGAAGGAGCCTCGGTGTCCATCGAAAGATGAAGGGATAAAGAAGATGTGGTTTATGTATACAATGGAATATTACTCAGCCATTAGAAACGACAAACACCCACCATTTGCTTTGACGTGGAGGGACCTAGAGGGTATTATGCTGAGTGAAATAAGTCAATCGGAGAAGGACAGACATTACATGGTCTCATTCATTTGGGGAATATAAAAAATAGTGAAAGGGAGTAAAGGGGAAAGGAGAGAAAATGAGTGAAAATATCAGTGAGGGTCACAAAACATGAGAGACACCTAACTCTGGGAAACGAACAAGGGGTAGTGGAAAGGGAGGTGGGCAGGGGGTTGGGGTGACTGGGTGATGGGCACTGAGGGGGGCCCTTGGCGGGATGAGCACTGGGTGTTATGCTATATGTTGGCAAATTGAACTCCATTAAAAAATAATAATAAAATAAAATTATAGAATAATTTCTCAATATTATATTAAAAACATGATCATTAGGGGTGGCATATCTTTTGACTACTCCATCTCATGCTATCCTTATAAATATTGAAGAACCTCTAAATGTGCATTTTTTCCCCTTTTTCCTTCCTTCCTCCCTCCCTCCTTTCTTCCTCCCTCCTTTCTTCTCATCCATCCATCCATGTATCTATCTAAAGTCTATTAACAATTGACCTATTATCTTTGGGCTAATAAATAAAATACTATAACAAAATACAATAAAAAATACAATAACAAAATACCATAGATTGAGGGTTTATAAATAGCAGAGCTCTACCTCTCAGTCATGGGACTTGAGACATTCAAGATCAAGGCACCCCAGTGTCAGTGTCTAAGGAGAGCCTGATTTCTGATTTGTAGCTGGCTGTCTTCTTGCTGTGTCCTCACATAGAAGAAGAGGTGCGAGGGCTCTCTGGGTGTCTTTTATAAGGGCACTATTTCCATTCACAAAGGCCCCACCTTCATGGCCTAGTCTCTTCCTAAAGGCCCCACCTCCAGATGCCATCACATTAGGTTTCACCATATGAATGGGACAGAGGGAGCAATGGGATTTAGCAGCATAGTCTATAGCAATTATCAAAGTTTTGAATGTATGTCCTCGAGTTTGTCATTTGCATTTTAAGGTGTTCTATGTTTTTAATGATACCTATATTTATTTATTTTTTAAAAGATTTTATTTATTTATTCATAAGAGACACACAGAAAGAGGCAGAGACATAGGCAGAGGGAGAAGCAGACTCCTTGCAGAGAGCCCGATGTGGGACTTGACCCCCGGACCAAGGATCACACCCTGAGCCCAAGGCAGATGCTCAACCATTGAGCCACCCAGGTGTCCCAAATGAGACCTACATTTAAATTTAGAGTTTGTTAACATTTTCTTTTGTGACTTCCTTCATTTGGTTTTATACTTGGAAACCAAGTATAGAATGTCCATGTGTACTTTGATTTTGTTAATATTTTTAAAATTTTATTTAAGGAAAGTAATACCAGCTAGTGGTAAAAGTCTCAAACACTATAGAAAGATGATACAGCAGAGAGTTAAAGTCCTGCTTCCCCCTGCACATCCCTGCCCCGAGCTTCCCACATCCATTCTACAAAGATAACTGTACTCAACAGTTCCTACCCTCTGAAGATTCTCTTTTAATGTACAAACTTTTCTTAACCTCATTATTTTTCTTTCTATTGTTTCCAATGTAACTCAATAAGCTTAATTGAAAATGCTGTATAATAGAATAAGGCAAATTTATCCTAGTTCTTTTTGTCCATGAATTAACAAGGATTAACAAGGATTTCCAAACTATCCCATCCTCTTATTTTCTTATATTTATTAGTATTATTCTGATCTTTGAGACTGCAGTCAAAAATGAAGTATTTTAATATCTAGTTATTTATATGCATGGGGTCATACAATACTTCTCTATTCTAACATGCAATATGACACATATGTATTTCTCTGCAACTTGTTTTTGTACTTTATATTTTTAATATTTTCCTATATAAATAGATCCATGTTATTCTTTTTATTTTTATTTTTTAAGATTTTATTTATTTATTTATTTATTTATTTATTTATTTATTTATGAGAGACACAGAGAGAGAGGCAGAGACATAGGCAGAGGGAGAAGCAGCCTCCTTGCAGACAGCCTAATACCGGACTCTATCCCAGGACCCCGGGATCATGCCCTGAGCTGAAGGCAGATGCTCAATCGCTGAGCCACCCAGGCATCCCATGTTATTCTTTTTAAAGGCTGTATACAATTCCATTAAATGTAGTTATGTTTCATTAATCATTAGTTTCCTATTGGAAGACATTTAGAGTTTTTCAAATTTTTTTAATATTACAAAACTGCTATTACAAACATCTTTATACATATATATTTATGTGCTTATACATCTATAGGAAATAGTTTTATAAGTACTATATGTAAATTTTAAATTTTGATAGGTGTTATTGAATTATCCTTCCCAAAGTTTATCCCAATTCATGATCTTTTGCCAAAAGTTCCTGAGAGAGCCTGTTCCCTCTCATTCTCTTTATTTATTTTTTTTCTCGTTCTCTTTAATATTGTATTTTATCAGTTTAAAATATTTACATAAGAAATTGATGAATAATAGTACCATAGTATTGCATTACTTGGTACTTATGTTGTGTAATAACCAGAATATTAACTGGTTATTAAATGATATAGCCTTTTGTAATGTCTTATCTTTCTTTATTCTTTGTTTTTTATTGGGTACTGTGTCTTTTTGTTGTTAACTTGAAAGGAATCTTTTGCTAAGAATTTTATATCTATTATCATTAACATTCTATCTCTTTTCTTTCTACTTGATGTATCATGTCTTTTTTTCCCTTCATGGAAATGACAAGTTCTACATGGTCGAATGTATCAGTCATTTCCATTAAGGATTTGGGTTTTACCTTCTTGCCTAGATTAGGAATATTGAGCCCAAACCCTGCACCTCTTCATATTCACCTGACCATTTCTTTCCTTTTGAAGGGGCTTCATCACCAACTTTGCTGCACTCCCTGAGGCTCCCTGAATCCCTGCTAAGTCACTGAAATGCCACATCCCAAGCCCTGGATCTGGCTTGCTGCGTGGTCCCTGATGGACCAGACAACCCAGCCTGTGATTGTTTTGCAGGTACCTCAGGAGTGAATCTTGAGTGATAGAAAAACAGGAAACATCTCTGAGTTCCCCCCCCCCACCTCCATCACCACCACGTGCTTCCTTCTGTGGATATGCCTGGGATCCAAATCTTCCTTATCATCCATTCAGGGGTCCTACCCGCAGAGCCTCTGGCCAGCTCACTGTGAAGCTGTGGTAGCAGGTAATGCACTGAGCTGCATTGCTGCTCTGCCTTCCTCACCCCCTTCTCATTCTCCTCACCCTCCCTGCTTGGGCTTGCATGTCCGCAGCATCAGGCTCCTTGGAGAAAATCAGGGCTAAGGCATTCAACATTGGAGGTTGATCCACATAATAGTTCCTAGATCTCAGCCACTTCACAGACACAGAGTGCACTAATTGAAGGAGACAAAGTGTCTGACAACCCCACCAGGGCTGATGTGTCCACACATCAGATTATAGCTGAATGTCCAACCAGTAAGAGATGGAGATTAATGGGAAGCTCTTTGTGTAGCACCAACCCTTGGGACAGCTAGCTATAGACTTGCCAGCAGATTGAAATATGTTAGATCCCCTTCACTTTGGAGGGAAAATAGTTTCTTTTTGAAACTATACTGAAGAAGTCTCTTGTTCCAAGGGTACACAACAACTGAGCATGCTATTCTCTCTTCATGGAGAACATAAATGAAAAATATTGACCAAAGAAGGAGCAGAAAACATTAACAATCTCATATATGTGGACAAAAGACACTAAAAATATAGCTGGTGAGATGGTCAAATATTTAAGGATTTTACAATTTCTTGTTTTATAAAGCTAGTATGATTCTGAAGAATAAAATAATGAAAGATCAAAATGCTACTTTTACCAAAGATTACCAAAAATCTGTGCTAATCTTCAGTAGATACGTTATGGTATATATATATATATATTATGTAAATCAAGGCTAGTGGTATCTTCATCAAGGGGAAACAAACCGTCTTTGCCCCTCCTCTGTTTCCCAGGCTACCTGTCTCCGGCGCAGCGCACCTGTTCCCAGCAGCCGCTGGAGCTCTAAACATCAATCCCATGAAACCCCATCAAGCCGTGAGTGAAATAGAAAGGATGAATTAATGGAGGATTTTCAATTTATCTTCAATTTGTTTCATCTGGTTTTTATTCCAGTGTTCCTCTCTTCTTGTCTTTCTTTGCTGTTAGAATTACAACCCAATATGTCTACTGGCTTTTTAGTTATGCCTTATATTTTTTTAGTAAGTATTCTAGGAACCAAAATATGCATATTTTATCTAGCATTCCCTAAACCTATGTGAATTATTTCTTCACATAAAATATAAAAGCTTATAAGGTATAACTTTAGTCACTTATTTTTTAGTGGTGTTATAATTTATTTTCCTCACTTATTTTTTGCTATTTTTATAAATTTTATAAAATATATACAAGCATATCCTGGTTATATTGTGGGTTCAGTTTTAGACCACTGCAATAAAGTAAATATTATAATAAAGTGAATCAAATGAATATTTTGGTTATATACATTTTTCATATATGAAAGTTATATTTACATTATACTGTAGTCTATGAAGTGTGAAATAGCAATATCTCTAAAAAAGATAACGTACATGCCTTAATTTAAAAAGTTTTTTACTTTATTGCTAAAAAATGCTATCACCTGAGCTTTCCGCAGGTTGTAATCTTCCATCACAGGTTGCCATAACAAATATATTAATAATGAAAAAGTTTGAAATATTGCAAAAAGTATGAAAATGTAACAGAGACACAAAATGAGTGAACGCTGTTGGAAAAATGGTGCTGATAGACTTGCTTGATACAGGGTTGCCACAAATCTTCCATTTGTAAAAATTGCAGTATCTGTGAAGCACAATAAAGCAAAGTACAGTTAAATGAGAAATGCTTATACTATAAATTCCATGTTATAATACAATTGCCTTTGCTTTAAATATTTAGGCGATTTTGTTAATTAATATCTGAATTTCCATCTGATACCATTTTTCTTCAGCCTGAAAAGCTTCCATTATGAGATGTGCTGGCAATTAATTTTTTTAGATCTTATTTAACCTAAAAGTAGTTCAGATTTGCATTTTCCTTTATTTAGAGTTCTTAGTTAATGTTTGTGTGTGTGTGTGCTGTTCTACTTTAGTGACATTATCCTATTATCTTCTGATCTCTAATTGCTTCTTATGAGAAGTCAATCACAATTCATGCTATTGTTTCATAAGTTAGTTATATTCTATTCATTCTTTAAATCTTTTTCCTTTTTGAGTTTGTATTTCTATTGTCCTATCTTAAATGCAGTAATCCTTTTCCTTCCATCTGCAATATACTGTTAAGTCCATTCCATTAATTTTTATACAAATACCTTACTTCTCAGTTCTGGAATTTTCAGTTTATTTTTTTCATAGTTTTAATTTTTTGTTCAAACTCTAGTTGTTATGGCGACATCTTTCTTTATATATTTGACAATATTTATGACACCTATTTCAGAGCTATAGTCTGCTAAATTTAAATCTGGTTAATATCAACTTCTATTCACTGCTTTTTCTCTTGGTTATGGGTCACGTTTCCTTGTTTCTTTGAATGTCTACCAATTTTAAAATTTTATGTTGAAATTTGTAAATGACACATTGTAAATATTGTGGACTGTGTATCTTCCTCTAAGAAGAGTTGATTTTCATTTCAGAAGGCAGTCAAGTTACTGGCCAATCCCTTTCACATTTGGCAGGCTTTATGTGTTAGCTCGTATGAGTTTCAGTTTCTACCTTAGTCATAAGGAGATTTCTTTAGAACTGGGACACAGTTTTACCCTTAAGGAGGGGCCCTTTTGGGAAATTCCCTCTAGCATGATGGAACTCAAACTCTATATCTTATTTTTCCTGAAATCAGCAGCAGCCAAATTTTCTGTTCTGCTCTTTCAGTTTTTCAGATGTTGCTTTATGCCGTCTCCATACATGGGCAGTCGAGGGTTTAATCAAGCATTGGACGATATTTATTCAGATTTGGGGCTTCTCCTTCTGCAATTCTCCCATTTCTGGCATTTCCTCCACCTGTCAGCTGTTCTAGCAGCCCCAAGTTCATTCTCTGACACCTCAAGTCAGTAAGACTATGGCTCCCCTCTGCAGTTCTATTGGCCAGAGCACATGCTGTGGAGTACCTTCAGGGGAAAAGTTGGATGAAGGGGGCCTTACCCAGTGTATTTCCTTCTTTAAGGAGCTAGGTCTGCCCCCTAGTTCATGCTTGCTGAATTCGGTCACTTTCCATCATGTTTATATATTTGTGTGTGTGTGCGTATTTCCCACATTATTATCTGCAGAGGCTTGTTCCAACATACCGATTCTTCCTTGTGGAAATTAGAACTTTTCAGACTATTTAAAGACATAATTTAAGGTAATGTCAATTAATTTTTATCATTTCCTAGATTCATGTACAATATATTCCAAGCAGATAGTAAAAGCTGATTTAAATGTAATTTTAAAGAAAAAAAAATATTTTTAAATCATTAAAGATTTCCCTGATGATTAGTGATGTTGAGCATCTTTCATGTATCTGGAGCTAGAAGGTGAAATAAGTCAGTCAGAGAAAGAGAAATAGCACATGATTTTACTTACTGGTGAAATTTAAGAAACAAAACAAATGAGCAAAGGGAAAAAAGAGAGAGAAAGAGGCAAACCAAGTAACAGACTCTTAACTACAGAGAACAAACTGATGGTCATTATAGGGGACAGAGGTGGGGGGATGGGTGAAATAAGTGATGCAGATAAAGGAGGGCACTTGTCATGATGAATGAGCACCAGGTGTTTTATGGAATTGTTGAATCATTGTATTGAATCCCTATAACTAACATTACACTGTATTTTAACTAACTGATACTTAAATAAAAACTTAAAATCATTAAATAGATTGAATCACAATGGCAACAATTAAAAAAAAATCTTTTAATTAATCTTACATTAAAATTGGTATCCAGGTAATAATTCTTGTCCATAATGATGCTGGCCTAAATTATTTTTATCTTTGGAAAATAAACCAAAAGAATTCTAAAAGCAATCCTTATGTTGATTGGGAAGGGTGCCAACAGAGAAAATCTAATTCAAAAATAAAAACAAACAAACTATTGGTAAGCATCTCATAATGTCATGTGATTTGCACATAATTGAATCAAATATTTTACCCTAGGGTTTTTTTGTGTGTGAAAGAAGATGCAGATTTTATGATAGTATGAAATATGTATGATTGCCAGCATCTATTTTTTAATATAATTTGTGTCTTGATTCTATAAACTCTCATATGAGGTTAAAAAAGAGGCTTCACATTCTTTAAAAATATTCTTTTTGAGGGTTGGAGAGTGCTTACTTTTGAAACAGTTTGACCATGTTAAATCCATTATATCTCTATAAGGGAAAGATACCATGAAAATATATCAATCTTTGTTGGTAGGCTAAAATACAAGGTAAGGTTTAGATGTTTATTATATGTGAATTTTCTAAAAATATGTGTGATAAAATCAGATCTTTGCCAGTTGACTATTCTGGACTCCAAAGGATAACAGTACATTAATTTTATGATATCATACTTAGAATTTTAATACAAATAACACTTTCATAAAATAGTGTGATTCTTTTATTGTTTGCCTATTTGTGGTGTTCATGCTTATTAGGATGTGTTTCAAGCATATTGAAGTATTAAAATAAAATAACCAGAAGTCATTTTGTTCGACTCCTAACAATCCATCATATATCTTGTACTTCAAAATCACCAACTCATTAGATAATCTGTTACATTTAAAATGACTTGCAGATAAGAAAACTTCTGCCTCATACTAAACCAAAATTTATCTTCCATCAATTCTAGTTTTTTGTTTTTAATTTTATCCCATCAAAGCTTTTCAAACAAGCTGCTTTCACATATTAGTCCAGAGCTCAAGGTCAGTTCCTAATAGATACTCATTATTTGAATAAATGATAGCATCACAAGCCTGAAAATATTTTTAAATAGCTCTTTAATTTTACAAATAATAAGCCAAGATGTTTTATTTCCCTCTCTAAATGATGTGCCATTGTTAGCCCCAGGGGGTGAGGACCAAGAACTGGGAGAGCATTGATTGCTTTTTTTACTCTAAAGTTGATCTTCCTGACTTCTTTAGCAAGGCAATAATTGTAAAAGGTAGGCTTTGCCAAAAAAGGAAAGAGTATTGTGAATTTCCCTATGTCTCTTGGGATGGACATTGTAGCTTGCCAATTTCTCCAATACTTAGCTCTTCTTCCTTGCTAACTCAACAAGCATTGATTTTATTTGGGCATCTGGGCAGCACACATTCTGAGAAGGTGGACTTCAGGAGTAAATCACAATGAATTTTGCCATTACAGTGACCTCATTTCTCTTCCTGCAATTGGTCTGAACATATGGCCCTGTTCCTGCTGATGTATATAGGGAAAATTCTGCTGTGTGCACAAGGAATGGATTTGCATCTTAATAAAAGAGAAGATGTTCCAGGAGGAAATCCTACTGTCCCCGTGTCCTTCCCATTCAATGTTCTGTCCTGTGAGGAGGATATGACATCATAGTTGCAGTGGGTAACATGTACTGTAGAGGTGACAAACTTAGGGAAGAACAGTCAGGTTGCCAAAGATGGTACTGCGAAGTATGGTATGTGGTCCTGAGAACACCATGGAGCCACCTCCTGACTCTAGACATCTTGTAGGGTAAGGTTACTAATGATCTTGATTATTGTGTCGTGGATGATTAGGAATCCTCTTCCTTACAGGCTAAAGGAATTCTAACTACCATCATGCTTTTGATATACCTAACAGTAGGATTGGGGTGGGGGGACTGTCCAGACTCAAGACTTTCATTTAATTTCAAGGACAAAGAAAAAGACTATATGATATATAGGAAGTAGAAAGCCCAAATCAACAGTGCTGGGCAGGTAAGCAACTGGAGACTAGATTCAGGTTTTGAACAACCTTCCAGCCCCCAAGTTATGTGGCAGGGGCAGGACTCAGTATTCCCTGCATGTCCCTGAATGTCTGGAGTTCCATAGGCAGCTAAGGTGAGGGTTAGCTATCTTGCATCCAACTACTAGGGAAAGTCATCCAGCCAGGGGACATGGAAACAAATCAGTGAGAGACAATGGAAGGCCTGGTCTATCTGGAATACCACCAGACCCTGACCAGGCTGACTGAAGTTTATACCCTCCATCAGCAAATGCTAAAGGAGTGCCTAGGGTGGGCATACCTTGGAAGTCACTTGCACAAGCAGAATCACAGGAGTGTTTACATGGATCTGCAGTCCTGCCTGCCTCCTGCATAGTTTAACTCCCCTTGTGCCACTTCAAATTTTGGGAAGGACAGGGCAGATCCTTAAAGGGGGCTATTACCTAACAATTGGGACCTGGAGCAAAGATTATATAAAGTGGCCCTTCAGAGAAGGAATTAAATCAGTGACTGCAGTGCACTCAGTGGGCTTCCTCTCCTTTCTGCCCAGCAAGGATGGAGCCTGTGAAGAAGCTCAGAGCACTTACAGGAAAACAGAGAAGTGAGACTCTGCACAGCTGAGTGCAGAGGGAACTACTGGGCCCAGTGAGGCCTCTCTTTCTAGACAGGCTCCCCACAACAAAGGGGTGTAGCATTGTGATTCTGACTCTCAGGCTCTGCAGTAGGTACCATCTTTGCTCTGATCCTACTTTCTTAATGCCATTTCTAAAATTTGGCTTCAAAACCAATATCCACTCCCAATAACCAAGTCTGGATTTTCCGTATGCTCATCAATCATTTAAAACTAGCTATATTTTAATTATTTTTAGTTTCTATCTCCACCATTACTTAATTGAAATTATATCCCACCTATTTCTAAAAGAGTTGGAATTCATTTTTTAATTAAGCACTATTTGAAATAGAACAATGCAAAAGAAAGAAATCGAGAGAGAGAGAGAGAAAGAAAGAAAGAAAGAAAGAAAGAAAGAAAGAAAGAAAGAAAGAAGAAAGAAAGAGAGAGAGAGAGAGAGAGAGAGAGAGAGAGAGAGAAAGAAAGAAAGAAAGAAAGAAAGAAAGAAAGAAAGAAAGAAAGAAAGAAGGAAAGAAATAGAACAATGCAAAGACTGCCACTAATCCAATAACCCCTCTGGGGAAATGGGAGGGTTTTCACTCAATCATAAATCAATTAAACAGAGAAGCTTCCAGCTGGTTAAGAGGAACAGGGAACTCAAAGAATAATAGGATTACATATTATTACAGTAAAAGAAATTATTAATAAACAAGATCATGACTGTGGGTCATCCAGCTGCTGAAAGGTGTAAGCAGATGTGGTCTCTTCCCTAAAGGTCTTACATTATAAAGTGTGCTTGTATGAGAATTTGTTTATGAATCTTGGGCCAATGATCAAAAAGAAGATAAACAAGCACAAGTAATCATCCTATAAATGTTTAATTAAAAATGTTAAACATCCCTACAGTTTATTATCCAACAATCTCTAGGCTAAAAGATTGAGTGGAACCAGCCCTCACGACTGCTTTTGCTTGTGTATTTGACTGAGAAGGCAACCTCATGGTGGTTGCATTTCTTCATGCAAATCCCAGTGGTTGTTGACTTTTTAGTACCCACAGCCCATTCTGGACTCTGAAAAGAGTTTAAGTACTGGCCTAAATACAAAGTTCATTCTATAAATTCCATTTTGTGTTTTTGTCCACATGCTAAATGGACCTCCAAAGAAGCAAAGAGCTGAATATAGTTTGGGTAAAGAATACTTCACTCATGGCAAGGAAAAACACTCTGGAAGAATCCAAATGAAAGCTATCTGATGGGCAATGTGTGATTCATTGGAATAATCTGATTCTGTTATGTGCTCACACTTCTGATTCCTAATGTCACACTTTGTAACTCCTTTATCTCTTGAATTTCCCTACAAAACACCATTAAAAGAGGGTAAGGAAGGCTAATGGATATTTTTCTATACCATCAGCATAGAATTAGGAAAAGGGATTTATACTTAGATCTGTAAATTTTTGTCTAGGATGGACATAATTCAGCAAATTTTAAAAGACTAAATATCATTACATATTTTACCTCCATGTAAGAAAAGCAGATAGAGTACTGGAACTGGATCCCTTATTGCAAACTCAATGTCTTAAGAATAGATACTTTGCACTCTAATGAAACAATATGAAGAAATTTGAGCCAGCACTGAGCAGCCTCCAAGCCTGATATGTATTTTTTATATATTTAGTTCAGATATTTTAATATTAATACTTTTAAAATTTCAAAGTATTTTTTTTAAAGAGATGAGCCTTCCATTTGCTGTCTCTTGAGGAAAATATATTTAGAAGTGAGGAGCAGCTCTACCACAGCAGGGAAGAAAGATTTTTTTTTCATGTATTAGTTATTAGACTGTAATGCAATAATGAGAGTCTAGGTTTAAGATTGCCTTTTTATTCCTGTAGCCTGCTGAGCATGAAAATGTCTTCTGTGCTTCCCAGTAACAATGTAAATACAGCCTGTCTAGATAGGGTTGGCACATAAACCGTAGCTGGCCATTTGGAGGTTATTTAATCTGAGGCAATTGGCCCCGTGAACCCAGCAGCCTCCCCCCTTCGCATTGACCCAGGCGCCACCTGGCACTGGAGTGGGAGTGAGGAAGTGCAATTCAGGTGGCTCTGGTACCAGAGAAAGCAGGTTCTGGGTCCTTCAGTGAGGTTTCATTGATTCTTCATTTGAAATATCATTTATTGCCGTGGCAGTATTTTCTTTGTCTAAGTAGTTTTTATATTAAAATGTACTCATTTATCTACGCACATATACATTCTATTTAGAAGAAAAACAATCGGTGTTTAGAAATCCTCATCCTTATTAATATAAATTATCATGCTTTTATAATAATGAACTACAAAACAAACCTGGATGCTGGTCATTCATTCTAATGCATTACTCAAAAGAAATCCCTTCAAAGTCTCTTGGACTTAGCCTTTCAATACCTGAAGTGTTGTCTGATATATTTTTTTAAGATTTTATTTATTTATTCATGAGAGACATGAGAGGCAGAGACATAGGCAGAGGGAAGACCTGATGTGGGACTCGATCCCAGGACCCTGGGGTCATGTCTTGAGCTGAAGGCAGACGTTTAACCACTGAGCCACCCAGGCGTCCCTGAGAGTGCCTTTCTATTTTATGAAAGTAATTGGGGTTGAAATAGCTGTGGATGGAGGAGGGACTTCAAGAAGATTCTCAGATGAGATGATGTCAGTTTTCCAGGTAAGGGAAGTGGCAGATGGTGAATGGGTTGACTGTGTATGTGTTGAAAAAGGTAAACTGAGGCACATTAATTCTCTTAAAAGTATTTGAGAAAATATAGACCGTAATCAGGCAACACCAAGCAGAAAGTGGTAAGGAGGCTCTCTCTACCCACAGGTGCTAGAGGCATCATCTTTATAGAGAAGATGCAGAAGCAAACCAAAGCAATGGTTTGATTACTAGCACCTCAGTGGTGGCCTTATTTGGGAAAGCCTGGTTGACTGCTATTGGCTGTTCAAAAGTTTCACTTTCTCAGATTCAAGCACAGTGACTCTGGTGTTGATTTTGGTCTGCTTAGGTCAGCTACCAAGGCTCGAGAACACCCCCAGTCTTAGGGCCTCCTCATTCAAATAGTGCATAGAGGAGGGGTGCCATCTGAGACAGAGGCAGAAGTAGGTGGGACCTCTGGGCAGCTTTGCAGCTTACTTTATCTGGAGCCTAAATCTAGAGCTATAAGGGGACTAGGGGTGTAAGCTGGGCTGGGCAAGCAAACTGGGCAATCCACAGCAGGAGGTGGTTTTCTTGTGTAGATGGTGGGGCCCAGCAAAGCCAGATTTCTGCTCCAGGTGGATCACTTGGGGGTTGGATCTGAGCGGGCAGTAAGGCAGGCTAGAGATTCTAAAGCCCTAAAGCAAGAGAATGGGGCTGTGGAGAAGGGAGAAGCTTGAGAAAAACAGAAATAAAGTTGCAGGAATGATGGTTACTTGGATGTGGGCAGGTGACAGAGTAGGGAGTGGCGGACGAGCCTGTGTCTCCAGCTAGGTGAGATGGCCATAGAGGGAGGAGGTTTGGTGGGCAAGATTTTGAGTTCAGTTTTAGACTTGTCACCTGGAACTATAGGAGCATTTGGGGGAGGGAAGCCTAATAACTTAGGTGTGAAGCTATTTATATATATTACATGTTGCAACACTCGAGGTGCTACTTAAAAACATTTACTCTGTCCTCTTTTGGAAATCTTCCATTTAAGAGCAAAACTCCCTTCATTTGTAAGAGGGAATCTATAATTAGTTTATAGACATGGGGGTCCTCATATTTGGAATGAAATTTACAAAAAATACTGGGAATAATGAACAAAATCCAACCACCAAAACAACCCTCCTCTGAGCTGCTGAACTTCATCTTTCTTCCTCTAATTTTGGTATCCATGCTGGGCCATTAGAGTAACCACACAGAATTGACCCATTGCACTGTATCCTACGTTTTTTTTTTTTTTTTTTTTTTTTTTTTTTTTTTTTTTTTTATGATAGTCACAGAGAGAGAAAGAGAGAGAGGCAGAGACATAGGCAGAGGGAGAAGCAGGCTCTATGCACTGGGAGCCCGATGTGGGATTTGATCCCGGGTCTCCAGGATCGCGCCCTGGGCCAAAGGCAGGCGCCAAACCACTGCACCACCCAGGGATCCCCCTACGCTGTTTTCTTGCTCTTCTCAAGTTTTCAACCATGGTTCAGGTGTAGAAAGGATGAGATTTTAAGCTTCAAGACTTTAAGACTTCATAAATCCTGAGAGTCTTCATTGTCTGATATTGTTTTGCCTCTGATATGTAACTAGGAACTATAATATTGGATGCCATCTTCTCCTGAGAAAACCAACCCCAAATGGTGCTTTCTCCAGACACTTGCTTCTCTTGGACATATTTATTCACCAGTTATTTCTTCAGTATCTTATCTATACGTACTCTTACCCTTTGCTTTCCTGGGTTAGTGGAATTGGTAGCAACAGGTGCTCAATATTGCATTAAAATCTTAAACATTGTTGGATTTGAAAACATTGTGAGGTTTAAAAATTTTTTTCATAGTGCCAATAGCAAGCATTTATATACATATAACCTTTTCAGGAGGGCAACATTTCGATCAAATGAAGTTCCAATTAAAATAATCTACTAGCATTATTTGTCAATTGTACTTTTTCTAAAAGAATGAATTTACCTTATGCCCTCATCCATTCAATCATTCATTTATCTAGCACATATTTATTAAGTACTTACTACGTGGTTTGCAAATTTCAGGTAAGAGAGGTATATATAACAGTGAACAAAAGAAACAAAGACCCCTGCCCTTAATGGATTTACCTTTTCGCAAGGGAAGACAGATCATATCAAAACAAAAAGATTTATGTGTGTCCATTAAATTGCCATAGAACAGCACAGAAACACTCTCATTCTGCCTTTAAACCTATGGAAATAGTACTCGTTATCAAATGCTTACATACAACTTAACAAACTTCTTTTGGGTATAGGTCACTTGTTTGTATTGAATATAAGTGATCTCCTTTCCCCCTAAACTAAAAACAGTTGATTAAAATCCATCCCATAACCCAGCCCAGGGTAGTATAAACATATTAGAGAGATCCTTAGGATAACCGGCACACTCTTGTTTCTTTACAGATACGTAGACTGAAACTCGGAGATGTTTATGACTTCTCTGAATGTATGCAGTTGATGTCAGAGATGAGGCAAAAATCTAGCACCTTAAGAAAGTTATTATAAGGGTATTGACAATTATTGTAACAGGGTAGGGATAATGCAAGCAATGAGTTTGATTTATTTTCAAAATTAAGTATAAAATCAGGAATCAAACAGTGGGAGTGGCTTAAAATCTTAAGCTAAGTTATCTAAATTGAGTGAATTCAGAATTGGGCAAAAATGAACGATGGTATAGCATTTTCATAGAGAATGCTATGTTTCTTGTGCCTCCAAGTAGATATTTATCAATGCTAGAGTATGATTAAATTATTCTTTCATTGATTACTTTAAGGGACACCTAAGAGGACATAAAAATAAAAGTCAAGGTATCTAAGTGATCCACATATGCTTGCTAACTAAGCCCCCTCTTCTTGTACCTCCCTAGGCAACAAATCCTGAGCACACATCTCTGTGCAGTGAATCATTGCTTTTTAGATCACATTCTCTGAGCAAGAGCAGAGAAATCGATATCTCTTACAAGACTGTAGACGTGCTGGAAACTGATTAGTCATTAACCTGTTTTCACCCCGCCGTGCTCATGAAGGGAGTCCCGGTGTCTCAGTGGATTTTGAAGAGAAAGTCCAAGTAACAAACTTTGGAATGGCAGCAGGAATTTGTGAAGGGTCTGTCCCAAAGCACTTATAGCATCTTCTCATATATTCAGGACCATAAATCCCAATAAATCACCTGAAATCAGATTTTAAAGACGATTTTATGAAATTTTTATCACAATTTTGTCATTTGAGAAATAATGCATCGAATAAGCCAAGGAAGCAGGATCTTTCAAAGACATGTAGAAATCATGGCTCACTAGATGGGAAATGAAAATGAATATATTAATGTCACATTCAGCAACTTTCCTGATGCTCTAAAAACTGAACCACAGAAAAGTTCCTTAGTGAGCTGGAGGAGTTAATGAGACTTCCAGAAGCCATAAGCTGGCTTTGGTTGTGCGGTTTCTGCATACACAGACTCTGGTTCAATAAAAATGTAAGTATTATCTGGGTACACAAAACATATTTCACGGTGATAATGAGTCTGTTGACATACTGTTCATACTTTATTATATAAATTTTGGTGATGTATTTGCCAGAGAGGAACGAATACACAGGGAAATACTCTGTACTCAGCTCTACAATATGCTCGGGGTTGGCACATGTCTGTTTCTGTCCTTGGCACAGTTTGCTTGCCTGCCTTTATTGAATCAGAGCCCTGTGACATTGGGAGGAGGACGACAGTGTCCTTATTGACTGAGCTAATCTAACTGGATTTGGAATAGGGACTAGAAGACGGGTTATTTTTAAAGCAAAAGCCATTGATTCAATAAGCCTGTCATGCAGCCTGATGATTTGCTACATTTCTAATGAGTCAGGTGTGTCAGTGTGTGTGTGTGAAAGACGATCAGCCGAGGTGGGGACCGGTGGCCCGCAGTCCCCAGGCGGCGGAGCCGCACACACCGGCTCTGCACGCAGGCAGGGACCGGGCACTGCTTAGTGCCGCCAGCCCGCAGAGCACTCCTCGCCTCTCGGATTTGCAGGAGCCCCGGGCAAAATGGAAAGGCGTGACCCCACCTTCAAAAATCATCAAGAATTTCAGGATGGTGACAGCGGAACCTTAAACCAAGTGTGGGGGCCCCCCTGCGACTGCAGGAGTCACACGCCCCGACGCCTGCCCTGCCTGCTGGGCTCCGAGGATGGAGCGCTGCCCTCTAGCGTTCCCCAACAGGCGAATTCTCCTTCCCAAAGGTTTCCTTTTTCTCACTTCTCCGGCCCAGGTGGAGCTTCCACGGTTAGTTTCCTTGGGCATTTTGTCACAAATAAATTGACATAGATTAAAATTATGGGAGGACCCTTCACCCCCCCCTCCCCCATAACCCTACCCCTAGCTACTAGCAGCCCTGCTGTCCAAAGATGGGAAACAACCCGGCCGCCGCCCCGGGGTCCCTTTAGGGCCAGAGTCTATACTGCGCGCTCCTGGCCTTGTGCTAAAGGTTGTGCTTTGTGCTAAAGGTTTTCATCCCATGTCATCCCTGGATTATTATTACTTTGTTTTCTTCTTTTCCTTCGAAATACGAACTGTTGCCAACTTTTAAAAAGATGTACTTGGTGCAGTAGATGCTAAAACACCTAGAGAAGAGCTATACTAATCCTACTGGTTCACATTTTATTTTGTCTTCAACATAAAGCAATGACTGAGGTCCTTGTAAAAATAAGCACTGAAACTAAAACAAAACAAAGCAAACCTCAGGGAAGCCAGACATAGCCTTGATTTTCATATTCATTTCCTTCCATGACCTTTGTTTATGGTGATAAAATTTAAATCCAATGGAGGAGTTGGGGATGAATGTTGATTTTTACTCATGTTTTGTATTTTGTAGCCCTACTGTTCAAAGTACATTGGAAATTCCTAGAATGGTCCCAGGAAGGCCCCCTCTTTTTTTCCTTTTTTAATTTAATTCTCTTGACATCTGGCGCATGGTAGGCACAAAAATAAATATTTCTTGAATAAACTAATGAAAAAATATACAATGAAAAAAATGTCAGAAGGGTCAAAGTGCAAAATTACCTCCACTGCAGTCTGATTACATTTTACCATTGGATTTATCAAAATCCCCTCAAAGTCTTATACCAACCCCCTTTACCATATGGAGAATATATACATGGAATAGACACACTGGTAGTTAAAAATACCCAACTCCCACGCTAGAAAGAAAAAGAAAATAATTAAACATTTACTTTTCTCTCTCAGTCTCTCAGTTCTTTTTTGCCCATAAATCCAAATGACAGATTATTTACTTTTTCTTCTTTTTTGAGTGGGTGAAGGAAGATGTTTATCAATACAAGGGGTGAAGAAGCAGCAAGAATTGGAGAGGAGATGAATAATTGGTATGTTGCTGCAACAGCAAAAGACTGGAAATGCACAACAGTGCCCAACTCAGAAAGACCTTGGGCACAGGGGGAGGAAAAGAGGATCCCACAACAGAAACTGTCTAACCTGCCGCCCTGTCCTTAGGAGAGATCAGGGTCTGGCCATTTCTAAGTCCACTTCATCAAGGCAGTCACTGCAGCTTGCCCTCAGGACCACCACAAACCTAAAATTCCCCGTCCCAAAGAAAGAAGCAGCACACCGAGTGCGTTCGGACTAGCCCCAAAGGCTGAAATTGGCATTACCCGGGTGGCAGTCTACACCCGGGGCGGCTTTAGAGGGGGAGGTAGACACGGCAAGGTGCAGGCTGTAGACAACTAACCCGACACGCAATAGAGTTTCGTTCTCCCCCCCGGGACCCGAACGTGTCAGCCCTGTGAGGACCAGGAGACACTCCAGGGGGACCTTCTCCATCTACGGTCCCGGTCCCTTCCGCGTGTCCCGCTCTCCAGATCTCAGGCAGGGGGGAAGGTGTGGGAGCAGCTGAAGGCCGGTGGGGCAGGACCCCAGGCCCAGGAGCTTCGGGACGTGCCGCAGCCCAGGCTCCCTTCTCCGCCCCGCCCAGCACGGGGAGCCTTTCGCGGCCAACCCCGGGGCCGAGCCGACTTCGGCCGCTGCGAACAGCCCCCTTCCCTGGAAGGCCGCGTCCCCTCTTGCCAGCGTGTCTCTGGTCGCAGCTCGCACGGCCCTGCTGGCGACGGGGACAGGACAGCCTGCGAGGACCAGGAGACGGGGGGGAAGGTCTCCGAGGTCGGGCGGTGCCAGGTGTGGTCCGCGGGAACCGGCCCCGGGCTGCTGGCGGGAGGTCGCCGGGCCTCGGTCTCCCTAGGCTTTGGGGCGTGGGGGGTGGGGTGGGATTTGAGGGTCTCGGCGCGGGACAAGGCTGGAGGGGGAGGGAACCCCCAGAAGGGTGGCTCCTTTGGGGAGCGCCGAGGAGCTCCTCTGCGGCTCAGAGCGAGGGCCCGAGGTCGCGAGTCCCGGGCGCGTGGGGAGGGGACGCTGTCCCCGCGCGTCCGCCCCCGCCCCCGCCCCCGCCCCCGCGCGGCTCCAGCGCGGTCTGCGGCGCCTCCCCAAGGAGCGGGCGATCCCCCGCGACCCCGCCCGCGCCGCGCGCAGCCACCCGGGCGCGCCCTCGCTGCCACCCGCCGGGCGGAGGGGCTCGGCCCGGACCCCGCGGGCCGCAGGGCGCCCCCTGGCCCTCCGATGAGGAGCACCTGGGCCCATCGGGCACCCCCACGCGGGACAAGCTGGCCTACCCCAGGACGTGGCGGGGGGCGGCGCCCCATCACACCCGCCTCGCTCCTCCATGGGCGCATTTGGGGCAGTTCTGCACTATGGGGACGCCTGGCGCCCGGCACCTCTTCGCGCCCCCCGCCCCGGGAAGGCCCCTGCCCTCAGGGGGAGCGGGGGGACCGTGGGCGCCCCAGCCTCGCCGCGCCGAGAGCGGGAGGGGGCACAGCCCTACTCGCCGAGGGGGAGGGGAGGAGGGCGCCCTCCCGGCGCTCCCAGAGCGGGAACCGGAGGGAGTTCCTGGGGTCCCCCGGGTAGGGAGCCCTCCGGGGTGGGGGCCCTCCGGGGTGGGGGCCCTCCGGGTAGGGAGCCCTCCGGGGTGCGGGGCCCTCCGGGGTGGGGGCCCTCCGGGGTGCGGGGCCCTCCGGGGTGGGATCGCCCCCGCCGCGCGCCGAGCTAGTGCACCAGAGGGCCCCTCCGCCGCGCTCGGAGCCGGTGGGGCGCGGGTTAGCGCCCCCGCAGCCCCCGCAGCCCCGGAGCCAGGTGGGACGCGTGCGGGGGAGGGGGCGGGCGGCGGGCAGCGGGGGAGGGGCGGAGGAGGGCTGGTCCCCGCCGGGCGCGCCCCTCCCTCGCGGCCCCCCCGGCCGCCCCTGCGCGTGGCCCGGCCGTCGGGGGGCGGGGTGGGCGGAGGCCCGGCGGCGCGCGGCGCGGGGCGGGGAGGCGGGCCGAGGGCCCCGGTCGCACCCGCCCCCTCCCGCGCGGCGGCGGCGGCGGCGGCGGCGGCGGCGGCAGCGGCGGCGCCGGGAGCTGCCCCTGAGGCCGCCGCCCAGCCCGGGGCGCCGAGCTCCGCCCGCGCCGGAGGCCCCTGCGCGCAGCTCGGAGCGCGGCAGCCGCGCGGGCCGAGGCGGCGCGGGGGTGGGACGCGGGCGGCGCAGCCCCGGCCGGGCGCGCTCGGAGGGCGCCCCGCGAGCCGGCCCGATGTGGCGGGAGGCGATGCGGCGCCGCCGCTACCTGCGGGACCGCGCCGAGGCGGCGGCGGGCGGCGGCGGCGGGCTGCAGCGGTCCCGGGACTGGCTGTACGAGTCCTACTACTGCATGAGCCAGCAGCACCCGCTCATCGTGTTCCTGCTGCTCATCGTCATGGGCGCCTGCCTCGCCCTGCTCGCCGTCTTCTTCGCGCTCCGGCTGGTGAGTGGCCTCCCCGCGGGACCGGCGCAGCTCGCGGCCCCTCCGGCTCGCCCGGGCTGCGGGCGACGGAAAAGTTTCCCGAAGGCTCTGGCCGAGATAAAGTTGCCGGGGTGCGCCCCGGTGGCCGGACGGGACGCGTGCGCCCCGGGCTCCGCGCACCCTGCGGCCGCCCCCGCCCGCGGCCTCTGCCCCGGCGCGACCCCCGCCCGCGGCCTCCCGGGGCCGCTGCTCGCCCGAGCCCGCGTGCACTCGGCCTGCCCAGGACAGTGGGCGGTGGCGGGGAAGTGGGCGACGGAGAGCCCGTCCTGTGTCCTTGCCGGGCGATGTGTGTATCCAGTGCCGGACGGGGAGACGGGGTCGGCCTGTTGTGAGTCTGCGGCTTCTGGGCAGGGGCTTAATCGCGTTTGCTGTTTGGTGCAGGTTATTAACGTGGCTCCCGTCCCCGGGAGCAAATGCAACTCAGCAGCTGATGCCAGCTTTGCCAATTTTTATTTTTCAGGCAGGAATCCTTGGCTCGCTCCCTGAGCGGGGAGAGAAAATCTGTAGATGGCGGTAAACTTCCTGTTACCGATCATTCTGGTTGTGTGGTTCAAACTTTTGCTCTGCCTGTGATTATGTATGTGCAGATTGTGCCAGGCATCGATTATCCAGGGAGATATTTTTGGTCAGCGGTTGATCTGGGGATGTCGCTGCTGAATGGAGTGTGTACATATATACACATGTATGTGTAGCTTAGAATATGACTATGCACCCGTATTCGTGTCCACTGAGCAGGGAAGTGGATGTTTGCTTAAATTTCACCAGTGTGCAGAATAGCTGTCCTTCGTGTTTGGCAGTTTGTTTCTGATATCCTGAGCCAGATGGTGCGCAATTAATATGCATGGGAAAACTTGTTATCATCACAGAGTTCTTTAAAAAGTAAAGTTTCCTTTTTCTCCACACTACTCAAGAAGTGCTGTCTTCTGATGGAATTCGGTGAGAATAAAAAAAAAAAAAATGTAGGAGATGATGATGCCACGGTTCACAAACTGGTTCTTTTACCCTAAAATCTAAAGCAGAGAGCACCTCTTCTGGGTGTGAGCTCAGGGGAGTCCTCACACCCTGGTGATCAGCCTTGAATGCCCTCAGGAATGGCATCTTTATCTCTCTCCACCACTTTTCTGACTGGTGGCAGGGTCTCTGAGAGCAGCTCCTCCTCATTCCTGGACTTGCAGAGAAGAAAACATGTCAGTTTTCCTCTGGAAATCTGTTCTTGCTAGGACATCGCTGCTTGTGATTCTGTTGAATGTGTAATTCAAACCCTCTGGCTTGTTCTCTTCCAAATGGAAAAGGAGGAGCAGGTGATGGCCTATTTATAGCACCATTAATATATTTAAAGACAAGGGTGAAGTTCATGTCGCCCCTACACACACCACCTTTTCTGTGATACAGATCTCTTAACTTCTTAAACCTTAGGGAAATCAATGTTCTTGAATAGATCTGTCTCAGATTCTGTGTGGTCCAGCCGAAGGCACCCTTCTCTGGATTGTTTCAAGCTCTGGATTTGTCTTTACGCAGTTCCTTTACGTTCCCCTTCACATAGTGCAAGTGCTGAGTGGTATCTTTTAAAAAATTTATCCAGGCATCTTTACTTTTCCCTGAGAAATCAACCATTTCCACACTTTCCTGGCATTCAGCTAAATTGTTTTAAGCACAGAGTAAGCACCTCCCGTGGCATGGCTGTAGCCCAGGATGATGTCCAGAGGCAACAGAATGCACTGACTATGCTTTGCTGTACCTGGTTCATGGACTGACTACCGTGTAAATCTTTTGAGGTGTTCAATGTTCCAGAATCAGGGAGTGTGACTGGGGCTGGTGGATAGGCTCCCTTCAGCTGGGGACTGAGGCTGCAGGACCATTGGGAAACATCTGGAAGCACTGGGCAACATCCTCAGATCCTGGGCATTATGAAGGACTGGGACGGTTCTGAGCTCTGGACAGCGCATTTCTATTTTGCTTTTAGTAATACCATACGCAGCAGTTCCACTTTCCAAAAAATACTCTCTTCATACAGTCAAAGATGGAACATTGAAAAATGGGGATGGCGTTCACATCGAGTGGGGTGAGTTCATTTCTCAGAGTGACCAGAGCTTGGCTTCCAGGAGGTCTACCTCTGGAAGATGGAAATAGTCACTTGGGGCCAGGCCAGGGTTCCACCTTCGAGCGCTTTACAAGAATAGCTGGGCTCTGATGTAATTCAGGAGCTCTGCAGATCTATTTTTGCTGCCTGAAATCTTGGACAGATTTCTTCTTTCCCATGAATATGCCTGATTTTGGTTTCTATTAGACTTCCATCAGTTCTCGTAGTAGAGAAAGTCTGGCAATCTTCTTAACACACATCCATCCTCTCCTAGGACGCTTGGATCACAAAATGATCTTGGCATCATCCATGTACGCAGTGATGTTTTGCTTTATGTAATTGCCTTTGTTTGAAGTGATTTGATAGAATTGTTAAAAATAAAACAGTTTTGTCTTGACTTGGTATTTCCCTAATTGACCTTACTCACACACTGATTTCACTTAATTTCTGCCAAGGATCAGTCCATGAATCTGCATCAGTTGATCTTGAAGTTAAAGTAGTTCTTGAGGTCTATTTATTATACTGTGAAAATAAATTCTGAATTGAAACTTCACCATCTCGCTTAATTATTTTCTACATAATAAGCTGTTAAATAGGGTTGTTGTTTTTTTTATTTTTATTTATTTTTTTTTTAAATAAAAGCTATTAAATAGCTTTAACCCCATATTTGTGAGGAATTATCTAGACGTGAAATAAATAGGACATGTGATAGGATATCTTGAATTTTAACATTTTAATAATATGAAAACTATTTTCGGTTGCTTTTCACGGACATTTTAATTATATATAAAATATATAGTATAGGGCATGATGGGCAAGATGGACTTGACACCTGGGATCAGAAAACTTGGAACTGAAGAGACAAGACTTTAAGTTCTAAGTCTTATGACGTCACTTCATATTTCAGGACTGGTTCCCATTACTAAATGCACAGAAACCGTCTATCAGAATTAAATCCTCTAATTTATTATGTCCAAAATCAGCATGCTTTTCTCAAAATTGGGCTGCCATTGTTAGGAAAGTTGACATACATTTTTCAGTTTGTCAAAATACCAGCTGGCTGCAACCAGATTTGTTTTAGCTAAAAGTTATGATTAGAAATAGTTAATATTTCAACTGGAATGGAAAACTTTTATTCCCATAAATTTTAAATAGTCAGATACTGCAACAAAATTGATTTCTGTCTGAGTATGATATTGAAATCCATATAAGCGTACATACTTTTATTAAATATATAACGTGCAGGATTTTGACTGAGGATATGATCTACTTTCTTGCTTTTACATGATTTGGTGAGCTAGGACTTTCCAAACAATCACCATAAGTACTTGTCATTCCAAAATAGTTTTCCAGCATTGGGCATTTTTTTTATAGGGTAGGTATATCAATATTTCTTTTAGCTATACCTGGAGAAAGAATTTTAATTCTTCCAGAACAAGCTCCATCACTGTACAGGGAAATTGGCTTTATTATTCCAGACAACATTTCAGCGCCCCCAGTGGGTGGAAGGATGTCAATGAGGAGAAACTCAGTCCTTCACTCTTTTCTTGGTGGGTGGAAGGCTGGAGAAGGCGGCTAAATATGTCTGGCATCTCCTCTGAGGAGCAGGAAATTGTGTTCATACTTCCTCTAGTCTCATAATTCTGGGGGTGCATGGGAATAGTGCGTGTTCTTAGGAATTGGAGTAGAGGTAACTATAGATACACTTCCCTGTGAATTTCTATGCATGCAAGAAAATCTTACTTGGCAGGTGTTTGTAACTGCAACCAGTAATTCACAAGTCATTTTAGTGATAATTTAACTGTGGTATAAACAAAAGATAAGGAAAAAACTGTAATTTTCTGCAGGAAAGGTGGTTGCGATTTCAAGGGCTAATAAGAAGCTTTAGAAGCATCCTTGGTGTATTAAAGTGCATAGTTGAATATTTGCAGAGTACCTAGTCTTCTCCCTTTAAAAAGGCAGAGGGGGTAATAGTCAAGAGCGTCTGCCTCCATTAACCCTTTGGCCTCGTCCCTTTCCATCTCTGTGATCTTCGGCAAATTGTTTAACCTTTCTATGCCTCAGTTTCCTTGTTCGTAAAATAGAATGGTACCTGCCTTCTAAGGCAACGATGTTCCCAGTTAGTACATGTGAGGTAATTAGAGTAATGCCTGTCACAGAATATGCCCCCAGGAGCTATTGTCACTAGCCGGCCTTCTGTGGTTGCATTTTTATTGTTGCTGTGAAGGAATATGTCACATACATAAGAACTGGAAGGGCATTCATTCCAGATGAGGACACTGAGATTCAAAGAGGTGAGCTCATTTCTTCAAGGTCACCTAGGTGCAGAGCTGGGGCCAGATGCAGGCCATTTGGCTTTTCCTGGGAAACTTTCCTGGAGATCCCTGCAGATCTAGAATTCCCAGCTCCGGTTCTGGCACAGTAGCCGTTTTCCTGTTGAAATTTCACACTGATGTCAACGTCCTCAACCTTTATTCTGTGTAATGGAGTTACACATCAGTTCTTTTCTCTTTTAATGTTAAAACAAATCTTGGTAGAGCTGCTTCCTGACGATGAGCTCAGGGGAGGTGGACGTCATTTATTTTCATTACGCTCAGTATTCCCGGTGTCTTCCCCATTAAGCAGAGGATCCATTTGTGGCTGTTGTCTCAGAAGTCACTGCCATAAACACTGTGGCATGTGAAATTATTCTGATTGAACTATATGTGAAATTTCCTGGTTCTTACTGATATTTTTAAATCATTCTATTTAAGAGGTAATACTACTGTTGGAGCTGATATATTACTGTGTTAAGGATGTTTTATGGGGGTATTAATCACGTTGATATGTTTGATCGCTAATGCCGAGTGGTAAAGTCTGCCCTGGGTGTCTGAATAATCTGCTCGTCCGCTAGCTAGTCCTTTCCATGACTTGATATGGGCAGCAGCACCATTCATTGGACTTCACGCATTCTCCTTCACTGCTATTTCCTGAGGGTGTCCTGGGGCCAGCGCTGGGATTGGCACCCCCCAGGGTGGTGCTCCACCCTGAAGCGGCTCATCTCTGATGGCCTGATGTCATCCTTAAACTCCTGTTCCCCCCCCTAGGATAACCTGTGAGCCTGGACCCTAGGGGCCGAGAGCACCTGCGTCTCCAGCTCCTGTTCCTTCCCCCCTGAGCTGCTCATTCAGCTTCTGCTCCTTGAGCTTCAGCGGTCTGGCCTCTGCGGCACACTCTGTCCGTGTCGGTTTCTGCCTCTGAGGCCTGCGCAGCAACTAAACCATTCGAAGTCATTTCACCACAGCATCACTGTCATCTGACGTCCAGAATGGTTTTGTGAGCTTCTGTTGTCTCCTCACCTAATCATTAGTTCTTTCAGGGGAGAAACCCAGAGCTCCCCTTATTTAACCTGGCCCTAGGCCGTACAGCGGGAGCCACATGAACGAATGTATAATTTATGGGTGTAGGTCCGGTGTCCTTCGCAGCTGGCACTTCCATCACATAGCCTACTGGTTAACGGCACAAAACTTTGCTGATAGGCCTGGACGGGGGTCTGTTTTAGCACTTAGTGTGTGTCCCTGACAAATGAATTTATCTGCCGTAGCCTCAGATGCGTCATCTGTGAAATAACACGAGCACAGCCAGGCTCCGGGAGCTCACTGGGCGTTAAAAGGTTAGATCGTCTGAATGTGTAGCACAGTGTCGGGCCCACATTGCACCCCGAAGAAGTGTAGGTCACTGTTTCTAGTCTGTTTGTACCGCAGAGGGTTCTCCTTGCCAAGGTCTCCTGTAGATGTATTTTCTGGCTGAAAACTACATGAGTGCTAGGATTTTTTAATCTGGGCACGGAAGAGCCGGGGATGTGTTTCTATTCATGTGATAAACGTTGTGTATAAACTTTGGTTTATTAAACATCGGTGGAGAGGTATAGATTGTTTAATTAAAAGTCACGTTTCGACATACTTTTTTATTTTCTAGCATGACAGTTCATGCCAAATGACATATTGACTGACGCCCCTTTTTCACAATTTTGTTAGCTTTGGGTAATGGTATATATAATGGTATATAAAATTACCAAGAGGAATTAGATACTTAGGTTGTGATTTCTTGGTTTCAAACCAGGAAAATGACACACTCCTGGAAACGCTGGCTTTTGACCACAGGTGCATTTGGGAGGAGAAAAAAGGATTGTTGGGGGGGGGGGGAAAGTTCATGTATTTCGTCCATTTGACCAAATTGAGGCATGGCTAATGTTGCGTCTGTGCCCTGTTTGTATAAGGATACGATTAAAAAAAATCACAAGAAAGGGAAAAAGAAATTCTGAAGAAAACTTAACGAGTCCAGCCATCACTGGGAATGTAAATGATTTTTTTTTTTGTTCCTTCTTTTTTACCGGGGCTTACACTTCTGACCCCAGATGCCATACTCGGGTGAGAGTGACTTAAGCGGTATTGAGAACCATCACCTGAGAAACCACTGGGAGTAACTTTGCCAACTAGTTTTCTGACTTTGCCCAGGTTTCTAGAATGATGGTGCCAAGACAGAATAAGAATATAGACCTGGGTGAGGCTATTAGGGTTACCTAAGGCGAATTGTATCTTGGAGTCGAATCAAATCACTTTTAAAAAACTTGTTGCTAGAAATGGGGATTTCCAATTATCAACACAATTAAAATATATTGGATGAAAAATTTGTTGTATTTCAAACCTACAGGCAGGAAAGTACAGTAGCTTCTTTTTAGAGCACTGAAATTCCTGAGAAGGTTTCTCAAGATGGTTATTGCCTGAGAGAATCCTATGAATAGACCAGATCTCTATGGTCACCACTTACAGGAGGTTCCTGGTGGAGAAGATGGTGGATTCAAACTTTTGGAATGGGGCCTTGACTGCAAAGTCTTGAATTGGACCTTCTGCCCATGCCATTAATGTCCTTTACTGCCCCTCGGACTTGATGGTGTTGGGACATTACAGCTACGACCAGCCAGGGAGCCTGCTTCTCCCTCTGCCTGTGTCTCTGCCTCTTTCTCTGTGTCTCCAATGAATAAATACATAAAAAATCTTTAAAAAATTAAATAAAATAAACACTCATGAACCCAGTGCAAACTAGGGTATATCCTATAACATATTTTAGTCTATATGCTGCTCCCATCCCATTCCCCTGCCTGCCCTCTGAAGTAAGCTTCATATTACGCTTTTTGTCATTATTTTGTTGCTTTTCTTTGTGTTCATTTTATCATATACATATATATGTGTGTGTGTGTATATATACATATATAATCGTATGTATATGGTATGAGGTAGTGATGAGGATCATTTATATCTTTTTCCTTGAGGTGAATGAACTTTTGATAATCACTTTTAGCTGTTTCTTTCCCCATATCTCAAATGTCAAAATTCCGTATGTGAGTGTTTTGTTATGAGTCTCTATTCTGTTATGTTTTTTTTTTTTAATTTTTATCCTGTAGTACTGCAGGTACACACACATACACACTATAATTACTAAAGCTTTCTAAGTATTTAGATTAAGCAGGACAAGTAACATACAACTCCTTTAAAGATTTCTTGGTTACTCTTGACCTTTTTTTCTTCTCTATGAACTTTGTAGTCACATTATGTCAACCTCCATATGGAAAACTCAACTGGGATTTTGTTAGTGTCATATTGACACTATTGATTCACTGATTAGAATTGATATATTATGGGGACACCCGCCTTTGGCTCAGGGCATGATCCCTGGATTCCTGGATCGAGTCCCGCATCAGGCTCCCTGCATAGAACCTGCTTCTCCCTCGTCTGTGTCTCTGACTCTCTGTCTCTCTGTGTGTCTCTCATGAATAAATAAATAAAATCTTAAAAAAAAAAAAGAATTGATATGATACTAAATTTTTCTGTCCATGAGCAATGGAGCATCTTCCCATTCATCTGTGTGCTTTAGTGAAGTTTTACAGTTTATATGTGTTATTCTATAACTTGCATTCTTGCCCTTTTTATAACTTATAAATGTAGATTCTTTCAGGTTTTCTACCCAGGTAACATATCACTTGAAATAATGAGAGTTTTATTTTCTCTTTCCTAGTATGAAGGCCTTACATTTCTATTTCCTATATTATTGTGCTAAGAACTCTAATATTATATTGGCAGAATTGGTGATTGTGGGTACCCTTGCTTTTTTCCTAATTCTAAAGAGAGTTCTTTTTTGTTTATTTAGGATAATGCTGATTTTTGTAGTTACCCTTTGCAATTTCCTTTTGTTACACTTTACACAAAAAGTTTAAATGTGATTGGGTTTTGAATTTTACCAAATTGAAGTGATCATATATGCTCTTTAAGTTGTTTTTTAATCTGTCAATGTAATGAGTAGTAATTACAGATTTTCTAACATTTAACAATTTTTATATTCCTGAGGCAAACTCCATTTTCATGGTATCTCTTACAAAATGTTGGGTGTGATGTGCTAACATTTTGATTAAGGGTTTTGCAAATATACTTTTGGTGAAGTGAGTTTGGAATATTCCTTTACAAACTGTTGTTTTCTTTTAAAGTTTTGCTAGTCTTATAAAATAAGTCAGGAAGCATGTCTTCTTTTTCAGTTTTCTATAAGAGTTTAAGAGTTTTCTGTATGTTGGTTGATAGAATTTGCCTGGAGAACCACTGGGGCTGTTGCTTTTTCCTTGTAGGGAGATTTAAAAACTTCCATTTCAGTATCTTTGATTTGAAAAGAATTGTTTCATATTTCTAATTTTATTTCTTGAGTCAGTTTCAATAAGATAGTTCTAGGAATTTTTGCTTTTCATCCAAATTGTCAAATTTAATCGTATGCATTGATAATACTGTTCTCATTTGCATATACTCTGTCTTTTTATTTATAACATGATTACTTTCTTTTTTACCTTTCTTAATTTCATCACATGTCTGCTTTGCTTTAACTTTTCAAAGAACTGTCCTTTATCCTTGTTAATCTTCAGGGGAAGGACGACACAAGCAATGCTAAATCTCCAGGCAGGCAGTTCCATGGTCCCTGGTCCTGGGTCTGACAACCGATTGATTCTTCATTAGACCCAGACCCTTGTCCTGAAAATGAACCCTTTGTCTGCTGTTTTCTCGGCCCTCTGAACCTCCCCTGGGGGGTGCTCTTCCTTGTTGATCACCTTCTTGAACACATCTGGGCTAACTGTTGGAGAGTCTTTCCCACCTGAGGACTGAGCAGTTGTCTCAGCCCATTGGCTGTCATGGACAGAGAATGCAGCATTTCCTTGAAGTCTAGAACAGCCATGCTGCAGGCTGGTATTGTTTTTGGAAACACAAATCTCTCAAAACTTAATCAGCTTCCTCCTGCTTAATTTCAGGCATCTCCAGGTGTCAGTGGTCATCATAGATCTTTTTAAGACATAATTGTTAGATTTGCTGTGTTTCTCAGGCTTCTCATCCCATTTCTCTCCCACTTGCTTCCTCTCCCTTCCCCCTATCTCTGTTTCTCTTAGCTTGTGCCTGCCTTGAGCCTGTTTGAGTAACACAGTTTCTGTTCCTCTTTTCCATGCGGCCTTTTGTCCACTTGAAAGAATTTCCTGGCACCATACTCCAGATGGGACTTCACTGAGACATCTTCATACATCCACTTTTCAGCAGTGAGCTTGGTTTTCCCCACATGGCTGTTTTAATCACCTCTCACTCTAGAACACAAGTTGAATCACTTCCCTCTTGCCATCTGACAAATCCATACCATTCTGGACTGTGTTGCTTCCACTTATTCCTCCTTATGACCAACTAGTTATTTTCTGGTCTTGTGTTTGTCTTGTACTGTGTTAACACATGCAGCCAACAGCAATGAACCCATGCTTGTAATGTTTTGTTGAGTGACCTCTTCTGGAGTAGAGGTCTTCAGATTCGGGTCAGGGACCAGCTCTGATTCAATGCCTGTTTTTTTTTTTTTTTTTTTTTTTTTTTTTTTATAAAGTTCTATTCAGTATAGCCTGACCATCATTTCCACATGATCTATGGCTGTGTTTAAGGCACAGCAGCAGAGTTAAATGGTGTGACCTCATAGGACCATGTGGCTAAAATAAAGCCTCAAATACCTATGATCTAGCTCTTTACGAAAATGGTTCACTGAACCTAGACTTAGAATTCTCTTAGGGTGTCCTTTGCCTTCCAAGATAAATGAAAAACAAACAGTGGACCTTTGCTAACTTGAATGCCATTTTTCACCTTTGATCACAGTGTGCTTCCTTCTCTGCCACCTGGCCACGGTCAGTGCTGTCTATGTTAGGTTTTGTTAGGGTAGCACCCTATTTTATATACCAATTTTTGTTATCAGTGAAGATGGTATAGGTTGTGAGGGGTTAACAAACCCCCAAATTTGGCCCTATACCCCAGAGGTTTATTTCTTGTGCACACATCCTGGCCAGGAGGGAGCTTTTGCTCATCTGATTTACGACGAGAGCTGGGGTCATGGATGTCTTCCTCATGACAAGTGCTCTTGTGATCATTGTGCCATGGAAAGAGAAGTGCTCTGTGGCCTCACATGGGCACGTACATGGCTCTGGCGATGAGACTGACCTGGGGTTCTGCTCATGTTCCATTAGCCAAAGCATGGTTACTTTTTTTTTTTTTTTTTTTTTTTTAGCATGGTTACTTCTAACTTCAAAGGAGGTCAGAAAGCACTTCCCAGGAGGAACTCTGAAGGAAGAAATAGGGAATGTTTCTGAAGGTCTCTGAACATCACACCTTCCTTCTACTTTCTCTGGGTTTCTTTTGTTATTGTTGTTTGCGTGTTTGTTTTGTCTTTACAATTTTTTAAAATATATTTTTTATTTATTCATGAGACACAGACAGGCAGAGACACAGGCAGAGGGAGAAGCAGGTTCCCTATGGGAAGCTGGATGTGGGACTCGATCCCAGGACCCCAGGATCACACCCTGAGCTAAAGGCAGACTCTCAACCACCAAGGCATCCTATCTTTGTAATTTCTGAAGGGGGAAACAAAGTTCATCCGTTTTCAACCTGCTTGTTTTAATGGGAAGCTTGGGGCCAGAAGGGAGCATTAGGGGATGAGCAGAGAAGTTGCTAACCAGTTGGTGGTACAGGGAGAGCTGAGGTCCTGAGCAGCCCGCATCTGCCAGAGAGAGCCTCTCAGGGGAGTTCCTGAGAGCAGTTACCTTTGTGTGGCACCACCTCTGTGAGTACACAGCCAGATACCGGGTGAGGGGCCGGGTCTGGGCCGCGTGCAGAGCTTTGGAGAGCCAGAGCAGACTGGGGCCCACCAGGGCCTTCCACGTGATCTCCAACCATATATGACCAGCAGGCTACCCTTCCTGGGGGGACTGCTTTGCTACCACCTCACAAACCTCAGGCAAGTACCCCCTTAGGCCAGCTTGTACCTGGGAGCATTCAGGGAAGGGGATTCTGGGAAGTAGCTTTAATCAATTTGATGACAGAACAATCCAGCATCATGTACTGCTTGTTTACGAGGTATCATGTATACCACTGTTAACTGTGTTTTCCTTCTAGATAAAGAAGATAGCAGAGTCGTGCTTCTACATATTATGATGCAGCTCCTCTTTATTCAACTGAAAACACACCAACCATCTCCCTAAAAGAGGATATGAAGGGTTATTTTATCCACTTCAATGAAGTTCATTTCTCATCGGTCTAAGGAACAGTGTCCTTTAAAAATCCTTTATCTTGGATACTTGAATATAAAAGCTATTCATACACTATTAATATATCTCATGTTATATCGTAGGGAAAAGAAACAAAATAATTACTTCTCATGCACATACCCACACGTGCAAATACATTCATACCAACCAAGGAAGAAATGTGTATAGCTCCTGCCATCCTCAGTTCTACAGGTGATCACAGGGATGCAGCTGTGGTTCTAACATCCTTCTCCTCCCCATTCCACATTCCCTTTGCCCTGCGCAACCATCCTGTGTGGTCGTATTTCCTTGGCAGGTGCAGTGACATAAACATTGCTTCACCTGGTACTTTGCAAATAGACAGTATTTGTTGTTAGATGTTTCCATGAACTTTGATCACAGGATAGGGGAGCAAAGGAGACACCCCACCATCTGCATTCTGTTAAACTCTTACCTGCCTGCATCCTCTATGAGCAACCCGATTTTTCTTGCAAGTGTCCATCAGTCACCCCAACTGTACTAAAAGCTCTTCTTTAGCCACTGATTTAGTGATGTTAGTAGCCTAGAGTGGCCAGATAGCAGCCTCTGTCTGCAGTTTAATGGAAGCATTATTGAGTTCCCTGGTGGAGGCTGTCCTCCTTTGGCAACTAACCTCTCTAAGCTGGAACAGCCTATATTTATAGGAATGGGAATGGCAGCCATTCCTGTTTCCATCCCTTGATTCTCAGACCTGTGGATCCTGGCGGTGGCAGAGTCAGTGCCTTGCTTTGGTGGCTGTTTCCAAGCATCTGTTTTGTCCTAGGGGATATCTCCCAGCCTACAAGTGTTGCGCATAGGCCAGCACCCTCACCGAGTCTTTAGAAGCTCATTCTCTCCTTCAGTGAAGGAAGCTGCTTTAGGGTGATGAGGAACAGGGTTAGATCAGTGAATTCCAAGAGCATAAGCTCATCGTCATGCATCATTTGCTGTAAAATGAATGCTTCTGTCAGAAGCCAATACCTTGTGAGTAGATAGTGCATTGAGAAAGCCCATATATGGTGTTTTGGGCGGAAGCAGGAAAGCAAACCGGTATCCAAAGTAGGTTCAATTCAAGTGAAAACAAATCTCTGTGCCTTTCATCAGTTGTGATCAACCTGCCATAGATGGATGGCTGGTCCTCCAGAGGATGACACGTGCAAGGGGCTCAGAGTTCCACAGCTTCGATTGTCTCCTTTTAGGTGGTCCTAATATCTTCTGCAGAACCAGACATAATCCAGACCTAGATTTTTATTTCCTTAGGCAGCATGTCATAGGGAGCTCTGTATGACGACATAGATGCAGATTGAGAGAGGTAGGGTAGGTGGTGTGGCAGGACCAACACCTGTGAGTACCTGTGATATTTGCTCATGCAACTTACCTGTGTCTTCAGAGTCTACTCCAGTTGCCGATGGGATGCCACCGTGTACATACAGCTTCATGTCTGGTGGGTCATACAACAGTCCCATAAATACGAGCAGATTAGATTGTGCGGAGACTTGGTTATGGTCCATGATCACTGTTCAGGCCCTTTTGGGATTGGTAATAACCCAGCAACTGTTTCTCAAAAGGAGAATAATTATCTACAGAATCCCTGAGAATTCTTCATAAAGCACTGGTTTGGGTGGAGAAGTGGGCGCTTTCCCGGAAATCTGTGAAGCCAAACTTAGCTAGTCACTTCGTAGGCGACCAAGATGGAAGAACTCAATGGAGAAGTTTCAGGGAATCTGTTACTTCTGGTAGCTACTACCTTGGTGCTGGACCACTATTCAGCAGTGGCCAGAAGTCAGGCAGAGAAGCAGGGTACGAGGCCGGGGCAGCTAGGGCAAGCTGAAGCCTTGCCTGAACTTCTGTGACTGCCCATAATTCTGTCTCACTTTGAAGACTTTAGGTGAGGACTTGCTCCATTTCCACCTCCCAAATCTGGCACAGATTCCTCCTCTTCTGTTTAACTCTAACCAATAGCCCTAGGTGAAAGGGGGTTCCGAGAAATGTAACTCCCACAAAACTGCATTGACAGTAGAACAATTCAGTTCAAGTTTTGAAATGACTACTTTTTACTGCACACCACAAGTGTTGATTTGCACTGTTTTCATCATTCCTTTAAAATAGATATTATGATTTATTTTTCAATCCAAAAGTTTAGAGTTGTGCTTTTGGTGTTATAAATATGTGGTTATTTTAAATTTATGTTTTAGTTTAAACTTCTAATTTAAAATTGCAACCACAGAATATGGGTCTCTATGATACATCTTCTTTGACACTTTTTACAGGTTGCCTAGTATATGGTTTTTATAAATATTCCATGTGCACATGAGAAGATTATTGTTCTCTCTAAGGTTGGATGTGGAATTCTTTATTTGTCAATTAGATCAAGCTTGTTAATTATGATATTCGATATTTTGCATCTTTTTTGTTTTGTATTGTTTTTACTTTTGTTTCCTTGACCTTTCAATCAATAGGTGGTTCGAGATGATGAAATCTACTCTTGGGAGATTACTTTACTTCTCCCCTTAGGCCTCTATATTTTTGCTTTATATATTTTGAAGCTATTTTATTGAGTTCATAGATGTTTAAAATTGTTTTAATTGCCTTGGAATTGAGTGTTTTATCATTTATCTTCACCCTTAAAGTTTTTATGTTTTACTTAATGCATATTTCACTTCTGTCTTTTTAAGCCTAGAAGTTAGGCATCCATTATTATTGTTTCAGATAGACAGTGTGAGTTTGGTTGTACCAATATGTTTACCATTATATTTGTTCACTTCCTTCTTCTGTATCATACAGTCTTTTTAGGATTATATAATTTCTTAGAAATTCTTTTAGATCAGATTTATCAATGGTAAATTCCTGTTTAAAAATAATCTATTTGTAAATGTTTGCGTTTTTGCTCTTATTGCAAAAAAACACACCTATTTTCTTGGCGATAGAAGGTTGACTTTTATTTTTTGCTTAATAATCCGTCTTCATGGGATCCCTGGGTGGCGCAGCGGTTTGGCGCCTGCCTTTGGCCCAGGGTGCGATCCTGGAGACCCGGGATCGAATCCCACATCGGGCTCCCGGTGCATGGAGCCTGCTTCTCCCTCCGCCTGTGTCTCTGCCTCTCTCTCTCTCTCTCTGTGACTATTATAAATAAAATAAAAAAAAAAAATAATCCGTCTTCACTGTCTTACTGTTGAAATTTCTGCTCTTTTTTTTTAAAGATTTTATTTATTTATTTATTTATTTATTTATTTATTTATTTATTTATGAGAGACAGAGAGAGAGAGAGAGAGAGAGGCAGAGACACAGGCAGAGGGAGAAGAAGGCTCCATGCAGGGAGCCCGACATGGGACTCGATCCCGCGTCTTCAGGATCACGCCCCGGGCTGAAGGCAGCGCCAAACCGCTGAGCCACCTGGGCTGCCTGAAATTTCTGCTTTTATGCAAACTGTTGTTCTTTGTGGGTGGTCCTTCCTTTCTCTTTGACCACTTTTCGAAGTTTCTCTTTATCTCTCATATTATGCATTTTTACCATCATGTGTATATGCTTGTATTTCTTTTTGCCTAACTGGCTAGAGTTGTAGATTTATGGTTATTCATTAGTACCAGAAATCTCCAACTGATCTGTCTTTAGATATATTATGTCCTAAAGCCTCTTCAGTTTGTAACTTGGGAACTCCAATCAGACATGTTAATACCTTCTTATTCATCTTATTCTATTTTCTGTATCTTAGGCTTTATAATAATTTTTATCTTTTACATATTATTAGGGAATATTTATTTCTTTTGTTGCATTGTACATAAATGCTTTGGTTTATCTTTTAGTTCACTGATTTTCTAACTATTGCCTTTTTCTGTCTTTGTTTCTATATTTATTTTTTCTGTTTCAATGCTTGAGCTTTTATTTATGTGATTATATTGGTCAGTTTTACAAGTTCCATTTTCTGTGTTTGTACCTGATTGATCTGTTGTATGATCATCTTCAAACGTTCATCCTTTATTCCTTTGAACATGTCATATACAGCTATTCTGTGTTCTCTAGCTGTCATTTTCAATGTCTGCAGTCCTTGAGAATCTAAAACAATTGTTATTTCTGTAGATCCTTGTTCTTAGTGATTGCTCATTTTTGGCGATTTTTGTTTTAATACGTTGGCTGAATACTGCAGTTCTAAGTGGAAAGCTTTTGCCTAAGAATAATTAACTTCTCTTTCCAAGCTGGAATGTACCCCAGTTGAGGATTACTCTGGCTCCCTTTGTCCCCACTTGCTGCCCTGTGGATCTACATACTGCTGAGGTCCTCAGCCTTGGCACCTGCTGTATACAGGGCAAGGCTGGTTCATAGTCCTTCCAGTTGACCTGGCTCTTGTGGTCTAGACTTTCTATCTACATACCCCCCCTGCTGAGGGGTCAGCACTCATATTTTCTGTTTCTGTGTTTTTTATTTTGGTTTTGTTTTTTATGGGGGTGGGTAGGGGAAGTGAGTTGGAGACCTTGTCTACTGCTTGTAGAAATTAGTAATCCTTCAGGAATACTTTGTATTTGGAGTCTAGTTGGAGGAAGGAGAGTTTTTTAAAGTTTGCCTCATGTGAACAATTTTCCACGTAAAACACGCTTATTTCATGTTTTTATCCATAGTCTTAAAATATGAGTAAGAATGCTGGCCTGTGTGATAGGAGCTGAGAATCAGTAAATATGATCAAGACCTTAGGCTGTATTTTTATGTGCATGTAATTCACTTAGTTGCAAGTAGTGGATGATACCTCTTTTAAGCAGGTACACATATTTATAATTTTTGTGTTTATTTTAAAAATATTTGTATGTTACTGATTATTTATTCAGTATGACAGATTGCCCTAGGTTTGGGTATAGGAAAGCTTTCAGAAGTTTTCAGGATTACTTTTGCATTTTACATTTAGATCTGTGCTGTGATCCATTTTGAGTTAATGTCTATGAAAGGTGGGCAGCCCCGGGTGGCTCAGCGGTTTAGCGCCGCCTTCAGCCCAGGGCCTGATCCTGCAGACCTGGGATCGAGTCCTGCGTCGGGGCTCCCTGCATGGACCCTGCTTCTCCCTCTGCCTGTGTCTCTGCCTCTCTCTGTGTCTCTCATGAATAAATAAATAAAATCTTTAAAAAAAATGTCTATGAAAGGTATAAAGTATGTGTCTAGATTTTTTTATATGGATGTCTAGTTCTAAGATGTTCTGCTGAAAAGACTATTGTTTCTCCATTGAATTGTCTTTGTTCCTTTTGTCAGTTATTATTTGACTACATTTATGTGGATCTGTTCCATTCCATTGATCTATTTGTCTTATTCTTCTGCCATTATCGTTCCTGTCTTGATTACTGTAGCTTTAGAGCAAGACTGGAAGTCTGATTATGTCAGTCCTTCAAATTTTTTCTTGTCCTTCAATAATGTGTTCTCTATCCTGGGTGCTTTGTCTCCTCATGTAAGCTTTAGAATCCATGTGTTGATAACTACAAAATAACTTACTGGGATTTTAATTGGGATTGCATTGATTCTATAGATTAATTTGGAAATAATTTACATTTTGACAATATTCCTCCTATCCATGAGCATGAAATATCTCTCCATTTATTGAGCTCTTCTTTGATTTATTTCACCACAGTTTTGTAGAATTATTTAATCAGAATTTTTGTTAATTCCTTTCCTACTTCATGATAAAATGGAGTCTGACTCTGTATGTGGAAAGGAATGAAAAATACATTGTCTATTATATCACACAATACACATATTACATATGAATGAATGAAAATATGTATTTGTAGTCAAATATATTGTCATAGCTAAAAGCTGATATTTTTGCCCAGTGACAACCCTTCAAAATAATTTGTGGTGATAAATTATTATTCAGAGTGTAAAATGGGCATCATTCCAATAATTAACAGACAAGCCTTGGTGAGAAAGTATTGAGATTTGAAGGAAAAAGGTCATGATGGCCATTGTGATAATAATCTCTGTGGTTTATGGTACATCTGTATGTACTCAGCGCCCACGAGCCTTGCCCTGTCTGTGTTGCTTCTTACATGAAGAAACCTGCTTAGGGGAGCTTGGTGTTCACCCTGAGTCAGAGAGAAGTAAGTGGGATGGGACCCTACCTTCTGTCTGTTGGACTTTATTATTTTTTATTTTTTAAAGTTTTTATTTATTTATTCACGAGACACACACACACACACACACACACAGAGAAAGAGAGAGGCAGAGACACAGGCAGAGGGAGAAGCAGGCTCCGTGCAGGGAGCCCAATATGGGTCTTGATCCCGGATCCTGGGATCAGGACTTGAGCCAAAGGCAGATGCTCAACCACTGAGCCACCCGGGCTGCCCTGTCTGTTGGACTTTAAAGTACTGTTTTTATAGAAAAGCAGTGTTTTGCATGAGACTGTCCTTTACCATGTAAATGAAAAATAGTACTGTTTAACAACAAAAAAGAAAAATGCACGTGAAAAAGAATGAAAATATAATCTGTTGCCCTGTGGAAAAACCTCTGAGAAACAAAAGAGCTGTCACATAATACATGAAAGCAGTGGGTATTTAATAGGCCTAGCAATTAGAAGCCGTCCCAAATTACCAGAAAATGCATCGAAAATGAAAGGATAAAATGTTCGAAGAGAACGAGCAAGAGGAGCCCATTATCATTACATAGATGATACCATGCTCACAGTCTCCCTTTGAAAAGGCATTTTTATACGTTTCATTTGGTTTGCATTGTAAGGTACTTTTAAAAACATTTCTAAAGACATTTGAGTATGTTTTAGTAGTGAGAAGGGCAATTTTGTACATTTCACTTAGTTCGTGTAGTATGGGGAATTTTTTTTTAACCTATTCAAGGCATGTTTTAAAGGTGTTTGAGTACTAATAGAGGCATTTTTGTACGTTTCACTTAGTTTGTGTTGTATGGTGAATTTTTGTTTCCATGAGGGGAAATGGGGTTGGGCTGCATAAACATACTTCATTGAGACTGACAATGTTTTTAATGTTTTAGTTCACTTTATTTTAAGCTATGTTGTTTGTTTTATGCTCTGCATTTCGAAAACTGAAGTAGCTCCCATGAAAACAGCCACGGGGTGTGCCTCTGTGGCTTTGTTCATCATCCCCTCCACTGGGAATGGACCAGGGGAGGGAGGAGGAGGGCCTGTGGTCCAAGGACTGAGGGCATTCCTGCATTTCATTTACTTCCCCTGGGGGGAGAGATGCCCATGATGCCAGCAGCAGGACTAGGAAGGAATGTGGTTCATAAGCTTATACATTCTTTAATGAATGTGCTACTGTTTTTGCCTTGACACCCTATAAAAGATCCTATTTTGTGGAGGAGTCCATATTAAAACTTGTTTGGAGTTTGAGTTCAAAAGGCAAATGCAGAATAAATTGCTAGCTGTCCTCTTACGGGAAGAGCTCTGGATTCTTCTGTGGGCTCAGGTTGGACGGTGGTGAGGGCCATCGGCCTCCTGAACAGCACCTGGGCCGCCTTTGGAAGCCACTGGCCAGCTGGGAAGCCGGCTTGCCCCCGAGGCTGGGGGGTGCTGGGGTACAACACCCGCCCCCTCGGATCCTGGCATGTGACATAGCCTCGGAAAAACCCCCTTCCTCCCTCAAAATGTATCCAGAATTATAGTTTACAACTGTATGTATGTACATGTCTGTAACCTTTGACCCTAGGAGCTTGGGGGATTTTGGTTAATTTCTTTTTTTAAAGAAGTTAAAACACGTTTGTGTTAAAAGTATCATGGGACCCAGGTGCTGTGTCCTCTGTGCTTCACGGAGGAGTCACCCTGCAGCCCAGACAAGGCACTTCTCAGTGATAGAGACCCTGAAATTAAAGAAAGCATGTGAGATAGAGAGTCTGGTATTTCAGACTCTAAAGGATTATCAAGTCTGACTGTGTGGACTGTGCCCAGCAGGACGAGAGGTTGTGCCTTCATCTTGTTTGCAGTCACATCCTTGCTAAGAGGAGAGCAGGGAAAGGGGCTGGGAATGCAGCTTTCCCCTCCTGGACCCTTCCTGCACCTTCTTCACTTTCTGATTTTCACTTGAGCGTCACGCACGGTTTCACATCCTGTTCAGTCTTTCCGGAGAAACGAGAGCCAGTAAAGTCAGCGATCCTTTCTCCCCGACTGGGTTAATGAAAGAAGCAAAGGGTCGCAGGAGGGAAACCGCTTGTCCTGGTGCCTTCGCGGCTAGCTTTCTGCCCACAGTTCAGTTAAGTTCATCTCGGGCTCCATGTGTGCAGCGAGCGGTCGTGATCTCAGGTCGGATGCCCCCAAGGAGGTGCTGTCACACCCACGGGTACGTTTGTGACACCGGGGTGTGGGGAGCGCCCTGGGCCGCGTTACCCTTTGCAGTCCTCGTAAAGTGTCTGAGGGCCTGAGCTCAGCCCCGGTGCCAGTCATGGGCAAGCGGCCTTGGGAGCGGGGCGGTGATAAGAACATCACACTTGATCCTCCTGTTTTCCACCAGTTCTGGAAGGGATATTCTTTGGCCCTTGGTCTTGCCCGCCGTCTGCTGTGAGCAGAGGCCAGAGCATTGCAGAGGCTGCCCACGAGGACCCCGCCGGAGCCCTGGCTCCCTCCCTCCTGGGCTCCATGATCCTCCGCAACTCATTTTCATTCTTGGGGCCACGTTTTCCCCACCCCTGGCAGAGCGCTGACACCACACCCCAAATGGGGTTGTTGTAAATACTAACGTGGTTAATGTATGTACAGGTGCCCAGTGCAGGAATATATATCTATTGGTATTTGTTGTGATTATTGTGGTTGTCTTTTCCCCACATATCAGGTCACATGTGTAATGGTGGGGGAGAAAGGGACATGAAGTCAGTTGAGAACTGAAGGAGGACTGGGGCGCCTGGTGGCTCAGTGGTTGAGCATCTGCCTTTGGCCCAGGGCATGATCCCAGGGTCCTGGGATCAAGTCCGGCATCAGGCTCCCTGCATAGAGCCTGCTTCTCCCTCTGCCTGTATCTCTGCCTCTCTCTCTGTGTCTCTCATGAATAAATAAATAAAATCTTCAGAAAAACAAAACAAAACAAAACAAAAAACTGAAGGAGAACTTAGGGCCCATTTTGCCTTGATGTTAATCTGGAGTCTGTGCCCATTTGGCTGATCTGCTGCTTCCCTGTGTCCCGGTGGTTAGTGGTTGGTATCCAGGTAGGGCCATCTCTCCACCATCTCTGGTGTGCGGCTGGAGCTGCTAATGGGATGGAGTGAACCCCGTACCAACCAGAAAAGGTGAAGTGCTCTCTAGGCTCTGTTGTTTGAAAGAACTGGCCCACAAGTCCCAGATTTTACTATGACCTTTGCTATTCTAAAGCCTCAGTGTAAGTTTTTAGGATCCTGACCACATGGGTTCTTTCATCAAAAGTTCTTTGGGTGCTTCAGTGGCTATACATGATTGGATGAGAGATGTAGACCTAGCTGGGTTCTAGCTCTCAGAGGCTGATGCTCATGGCGATGGTCTGGCAGGGCCTTGCCAAAGTGAAAGCCTGAAACCCATGCTGCCATAACCAGAGGAAGCACGACATCTATCATGTGGAGCTGGTATCATATATAGAATGGAAATAGGGGTCCTTTTGTGCATGTGTACTTATTAGCAAGTGAATTGATGGAGAATGAGCATTAGTGTGCAAAAGTGGACCTCAAAAAATGCATTAGGGAGGCTAATATGGGATGCTCCTGTTCTTTTTGCCACTGAAGCACAAGAGAAGTAGGGAAGTAAGCCCCCAAAATGGCACGTGCTTGCAAGTATTTCCTGCTCTCTCACCGCTGTAGTTAGTACTTTCTGACCCTTTTCTATTAACCTGTGATCCCGTTAAAACATTAATTGCCATGCATTAAAATAAAAGCTCATCACTTGAGAGACTCAGTTTTTTAGATTTTTAAATGAAACATTTTAAATCCATTTAGAAGCCTTAATTTTCTAAGGCGAGGACATTTCTGATCCTCTGATTCAGGGGGTGAAGTTGCTTGTCTTATTTTTCTCCTGATAGTAAATAGTCATACATTCACTTTTGAATAAAATCCATTTCTCCATTTATCAGGGAAAATCTAAATTTGATGAGGTAGCTGTTTTGCATAATTTTAAATATACAATACTGGTTTATTTCTATAGAGAAAAACTAATTTAATGGGAAATTTAAATTTGCAGAAGTTCAAACTCTTCTACTTCTGGAATAATTTTTAAAACTCGATCTATTTGACATTGATTAATGTCGATAACATTTGAGGACATGAACCATTGGTATCACCGTGTTGCTAAATTGTACCTTTGCAATATTTTTCTTCCCTGTAGGAAGTTGAAGACCACGTGGCGTTTTTAATAACGGTCCCGACGGCCCTGGCAATTTTCTTTGCAATATTCATCCTCGTCTGCATTGAGTCTGTGTTCAAAAAGCTGCTCCGCCTTTTCTCCTTGGTGATATGGATATGTCTCGTGGCCATGGGGTACCTGTTCATGTGCTTTGGAGGCACCGTCTCTCCCTGGGACCAGGTAAGGTATTAAAATGTGGGGTTTTTTGGTGTTTTCTTTATGCACTTCAATTGATGACATGCTTAGTTCTGCAAACCTGGCCCTAAACGTAAACACAAGACCCGTAGCTGAGAAGAAAGTCTTTTGAAATAGCCATCTTGATGGTGCCCTGTGGGTGAAGTCGCTCAATGCCCATTTGGACTTATCAGACTTTCCAGCTGCCTGGGTGCAGGCCTGTGTCTCACCCTGTCATCTGTTTAGACGGCTGGGTCTGGATATAGTCTTCATCCTGCGTGTAGCTGCATGTTCTCCTAGTCCCTGAGTTATCTGTTATTCCAGGATCTCTCTGGGATCAGAGCCTTACCTGTAACTCTCAAACACCAGTTGTGGCCTTGGACTCTTTGTCAACTACTAGATCTTCCTCCTTGCAACAGACTTCTGTGGCAATGATTTTGTATCACCCTGATTCTGCGGTATCAATAGGATTGCTACATGCACCTGCCGGGAACCTGTGGTGATTCATGTTGACTCTGGGAAGCTCATGGCTTAGGAAATGGCTACACCTGGAGGATATTAGTTCTTTAGGACTTGCGCCTTGTGTTCTTCCTTGTGCGTGTATGCCCTCAGCTGCAGGAGTAAGCGCTGGGTTGTCTCTGGTGCAGGGCTGGGCCGCAGATATGATAGACAAGTTGCTAGCTTCAAGCTTGTGAGTTCTGTAGCCATTCAGGAAGAGAGTGTACTGGGCACTGAGTGGGCTGCCACAGAGGTGGTGGGGACTCCAGAGGGGCAGTGGGTAGGAGAGGACCAGGGGCCAGAAGGGGATAGACGAGAAGGCATTAGGAAACCAGGACCGGTGAGGCCAGAGGAGAAGAGAGATTCAAGATGGCAACAGACAGAAGGGCTCAGGTGCCAGAGCCGGGGGAGAGCATTGCTGGTGTGTCGTAGTTGGAGAGAGCCCTGGGTGAGCCCAGGGAGAGGTTTCCAGCAGGTTCTGTTAGGAAATTGTCTCGTGGCCTCAACCAAAACATCATCCTGTTTTGTCCTCAGTTTCTCTTGCAAAGGGAGAGGCCTGGACTAAGCGAGCTCCGCTTGGTCTCTCTGGCTGTGTTGCTATGGACAGAAGAGGTGGTACCAGTGTCCTCTTCTGCAGCTCCCTGATGAGGCTCCCCTGTTGGGGGGCTCCCCCCACCAGTCTCCCCATCACAGTCCCCTTCTGGCCTCTCCCAGCTGCCTGCCAGGGCACACACCTCCCTCCCACCTTCAGCCAGCGCCTGTGGAACACAAACAGGACACAGACTAGCAGCATTGCTTGCAGGCCTGTGGCACCCACCCAGTGGCCTGTGCTTGCACCAACGCCACCTCGTTTAATAGTTTGATTTATAAGAAGCCTAACTGTCTGGAAGGGCAAGTGTCCTCTCTGTGTTTTTCTGTTTTCCTTTTGTTCAGAATTCACTGAGTTTGCTTTTCCATATGAATTAAAGGATCAGCTCATCATGTTCCATGAAAACTCCAATTGAGATCTGGATTTAAATTATATGGAATTTGTTAGTTTTTGCTTTGAAATGTCTAGGAAATAATAAAAGGATACTATAACAAAACATCCAGAGATCTGCTAGCTTATTGTACTGAGCCTTTCCCTGGAACGACGTGATATGTCTGTCCAGTAATTATGGTTTTCTTTTATGTTCAAGGACTTTTTTTCCTTCATAAAATCAGTAGTCATTTTACTTAGAGTTGTTCTTAGGTACCTAGAATTTTTTTTGTTGTTGTTGTTATTTTATAAAAGGGATTTTTAAAACATTTACCTTTCCTATTTGGTTAATTTGATGCATAAGAATACTGTTGTTTTTTTATGTTGACCTGTATTCTGCGATCTCAGTGAACTCTTACTGGTTTTGTTAGTCTACTTGAGGGCCTCAGTTTATCAAATTATCTTAAGGTGATTTAAGAAAAATGTTTTTCTCCCTTTTAAATCCTTAATTCACTCTCTTTGCATGTATTATGTTTTTTAATTTTATCAGCCAAGACTTGAAATGAGGAGTCATAGTACAAAAGTGGCCTCAAACCTATTTGCAGCATAACTGGACATCTGTAGCTTCACCAGTAATGTTTGCTTTGTTTTTATTATACTATTTTAATAGAACCAAATAATCATAATAAGGACCCCCCTCCCCCACACCTGTCTGGAATGGTCTTCTCCTATATGTTGCGTGGCTCTTACATCACCATCATTAACCTTGTCAACCTCATCAGAGCGGCTTTCCTCCATCTCTGGGTACCACCCCACCTGGTGACACCCCTACTCTGCAGTTTTCCCACAGCACCTAGGATGACTGGCTGTCCCCCCTTTGAGGTCATAAAGTCCTGGGGGCAGAAGCCCATCTTGGGTTTATTTTGTCTTTGCACCCGCCAGGGCAGGCTTGCTCCATGTTTTCATTAATATGTGGCTATAGTTCTTTGTCTCCAGATTTGTTGTTGGAATTTTTATTTTATTTTTTGTATCCACTTGTTCTGTTTTTACCTATCTTTTGGTTTTATGACATTCGCTTTGGTTTTACTGCTGCTGTCCACCTGCTTGGAAAAGTCTTAAACATACACATTTCAGAGTCCTCTTACTTCCATTTTCTCAGGTTGATCTCTCTCAGGTGTGGAGTTTGTTGGCTAGGTGTCTCGATGTTGGTGATTTTTGTGTCTCTTTGATATTCTTGTTTCCAAGCTCAGGTTGATTTGGGATGTTTCTCACGTCCTCCTCAACATGTAACTCCCCCTGTCTCTCCTCCACCCCCCCTAGGTTACGGTTGCCTTCCTCACACCACCAGGGCCTGCGTGGAGCTAGCAGGTGGGTGGAGCCTCAGCCCTGCTGGCCTCGCAGGTGGACTGGCTGGACCAGCCCCTGGCCTGGGCATGTTTCTTGGAGTACAGCTGTGTCCTCGATGTGGCTGGATGCTCAGGAAAGGCCACAGCCAGGTCTGGGGCTTGTGGCTTTTTTGGGGGTCCACTTTCCCTAAGCTGGGGGCTTGGTCAGGTGTCTCCTCCCTCTGGGGGCCTCCTCACCCACCTTGCCAGAAGAGGGACACTTGGACCTGTTCCTGCTCTGGGGTTTGATATCCCACTCAAAATATTCAATGCAATGATTTAAAATGAAATTATTATGTCATATTCCCCAAAGCCTGGCATCTCTCAATAGCAGCATCACAGATGTCGCCCCCTCATGGAGCACCAACCTGTAAGAACTATTGTGAGAGCCTCCTGGTGCCTCGGGAGGAGTGCTCAAGGAATGGGTTCCCTGGCAGGTGATAAATCCACTGTTCTGCTGTCAGGAGGCCCATGAGGGAGCCTGCATGGGCAAAGTCCACATGGGACCACACACCACTGACACCCACCCCCCTGAGGTTTGTTTGTCCTGATGGTATACTACCAGGAAAAACTACAGACTAACATCAGCCAAGGGAAGCGTGGCTGTTATGTCACCAGGAAAACTGACCAATTCTGGGGCTTCCGTGTTGTTCTCTGTGGAGTCATGGATGGCACTACTCTCTGCTGTGCATGTGGCACGGGGCACCCGGTATCACATGCTGGGGGAGCTGGGCCGAGCCTCCGTGTGCAGAGATTTTGCTGGGTCTTGATCACCTACCGCGGACAGGGCTGACCTTTAGCCTCCAGCTGACTGAGCTTGGTCTGAGAGCTGCAGTCTCCAGCACTTCCAGAAGGTCACTGGTCCAGTCTGGCCTCGGGGAGGCCCCTTCATAAGTCACAAGTAGACTCTGCTGGCCAAGGCCCCCAGGCAACAGAGACCTTCCAGGAGTGTAGAGATGCCTAGAGCCCAGGGCAGAGGGCGGGCCTCTGTTTGGGTGAGGGGGAGGCTTCTCCACACGGCTGACATGAGTATAGATCTTCATTGTCAGCATCTCTGTTGCTAGGCACAGAGCATCAGCGGCCAGCATGTGCATCGTGATGACAGGGCCAGCCCCTGCTCTGCATGCCTTCCTGCATGACCTCATATCCCCACGTGGCTCCCCGAGGTGAACGCTGTCACACTCCTGCTTTGCAAGAAACAGAGACACAGGATGAGAAGGACCCTGCTCACAGCCAAATGGCTGGTGAATGGAGGAGCATGTGCAAGGTCCTGACGCTAGAGGCTGCCTCCCTTCCGTGGTATAGTGCTCCTCCACTGGAGCGATGTCACCCCCAGGGGACACATGCCTCACTCTGATGGGGGCATCGTACTGTCATCCAGTGGGTAGAAGCCAGAGATGCTTCTCAACATCCTACACTGTGCGGCGCAGCACCCAGAAAAGGTTATCCAGCCCCAAACTTGAGGGGCGCCAGGTCTGAGAAACCCTTGTGTGGTGCATAATGCTGCCTCAGTGGTGCCTTTTAGGGAACCCAAGGAAGGGGCGTCATGCTACCCCTTGTCTGTCTTGATCGGGCTCAAAGGAGTGGTCTGGCAGCGTGTGGCCTGAGGAAGCACGGGCGCGGGCAGAAGGGTGGCAGGTTCCCCGAGGGCCCACGGCATGGTTTGGAAGGGGTGGCGGGGAGTCGGGCAGGATGGGCAGGGCTGCGCGTCGAGCCCCCCTGCCCTGGGCTCTGGCTCCACCCCGTGCTGCCAGCCCCCGCCCGCTTGTGTCTGTTCCGCACAGCTGCCTCCTGACTGAAAAGGTGTTAAAAATGACATTTTCTCGATGGTTCCAACAAGTCCGAATGAAGTCGGTGGTAAATGGTGGTGTTTTGGGCCCTCGCTGTATAGTGGTTTTGCGGGGAGTCCTGCGGGCACCTCCCGCTTGGGCTGATTTGCTGACACGTCCTTCGCCGGCCCTGACTTTCCGTGGACAAAGTGGTAGCAAAGAAGGTGATGCTCTTGCTCCTTCCATCTTATTTTCCTGAATCGCTTAAAAATACTCGAACGGTTTTGAAGTAGATGGTAGTAGAGGCTTACATAAACTCTTTGTTTTCTCTGTTTTGTTAGGTCCAGTCAGTGGGATCATTTTTATTTTTATTTTGGTTAAGAAACCAGTGGCCACACGTATGGGGCGCATCACACTTCCAGTGCAGTTTCGCGGCGTAGCAGTGGTCCCTACGCGATAGCTGCTGGATCGTGGGGCCTTCCTGGGAGGTTCACAGTTAGTGTCCCCAGCTCTGGGGCCAGAGGTCTGCGATCAGGGTATGGGCAAAGCCATTCTCCCTCTGAAGGTGCCAAGGGAGGATCCTCCCTGCCTCTTCCAGCTACTTGTGGTTTCTGGCAATCCATTGGCCTATGGACATACCCCTCCAGTCCCACACCATTCTTGTCTGTGTATCCCTTCTCTTCTTGTGAGGACGCTCATTGTACCGGATTTAGGGCTTCTCCTGATGGTCTCATCCTAAGCTGATGACAACTGTAAAGACCCTGTGTCCAAATAAGACCACATTCACATGTATTGGGAGGTAATACCCTTTCTGATGGACACAGCTCAACTCATGACAGCTCTGATTTCATGGGAAGACACACTGTTCCCTAAGTGGATTGCAGGAAGCCACTTCCATCTTGCGTGGCGTGGTGCTCGAATGTCTGCTCCCCCTTCTGAAGATTTCCATAACTGCTCTTGTTGTCGACCTACACTTAAACCACAAATCCACTTTGGAGTTAAATGTACGCCCTGGAGGTTTTGATGTTTTTTGAAGCCTGGGAAGCCTGGGTGGCTCAGTGGTTGAGTGTCTTGCCTTTGGCTCAGGTCGTGATCCCTGGGGTCCTGGGATCAAGTCCCACATCAGGCTCCCCGCAGGGAGCCTGCTTCTCCCTCTGCCTGTGTCTCTACCTCTCATGAATAAATAAATAAAATCTTTGAAACCAGTGTCTATCAGGAATTAGATACATTCTGGTGTGTGAATATCCTGTTGAAATAAATTCACACTCACAAATACAAAGAGAAGATAACCTGACGATTGCATTGGCATGTGAACAAACAGTGTCACGAACGAATGTTTGTGCATGAGGCTGCCTTGGTGTCCCTCTGCCTGTCTGAATAAAGGAAGTGCTTCTTTTGGCTCCTACATTAGTGGCATCGAGGAAGTTTTGCTTGATGAATTTTCATAATGCTTTGGTTTACTTGGTGAAACCCAAGCTTTTAGATGATGTTTTTTAATGAATTTTTAGCAAGAATGAATGCATTTTGGGTGCCTGATGGCTGAGTTGGTTAAGCATCTGCCTTCGGTTTAGGTTATGATCTCAGGATCCTGGGATCGAGCCCCACATTGGGCTCCCTGCTCAACAGGGGGGTCTGCTTCTCCCTCTCCCTCTGCCTGCTGCTCCCCCTGCATGTGTGCGCATTCTCTCTCTCTCTCTCTCTCTCTCCCCCCCCTTCTCTCTCTCTGTCAAATAAATAGATGAAATGTTTAAAAAAATGAATGAATGCATTTCATCCTCACTGATAGCCACTGACGTAGGACCTTCCCTCTGGGATGAGAATACCGATCGGCAGGGGGCAGGAGGGCAGTCCCCACTTGGCTGGCACCTCAGCAGATAGACGCTGGCTTGGTTAAGTAAGGACAAGAAAGCTGAGTCGTATTTGCATTTGTCTCCAGGATTCTGCTTCCCTCCTAGGAACAGCTCATTGAATAGAGTTAAATGAGCGCTTCCATTCCTGACAACCCCATTTCAGCTTTGGCAGGGAGAACACACTGAAGTTACTGTATAGATTTGTGAAATTACTGCCAGCTTGAAAGGCTAGCAGTTTGCTCTAGGAAGAAGACGCTTCCTTGGTCACATTGCCGGAAAGGATACCAGACACTCCGCGTGTGCCTCTGTGTGTCTTCTTACAAAAGTAGGACATCAGTGTGCAAACATCTATTTATTTTTTATTATTGGAAGCAGGAAAAATGAAAGAAAGGCTTCTCATAGGCTGTGAGCTGGAATGGAATCAGTTTGCGCAGTCACTTGGAACACTGCTAAGGAAGGTCTTTACCGTCGGGAGAGCCGAGCAGCCTGTGAATGGAGAGAGAAATCCAGCTCAGAGGGATCGCGCCTCCCTATCCAAGGCGCTCATCTCTAAGCTTTTGTGCAGCAGCGGGGCTTCTCCGGGGGCATTTTGCCCTTACTTTGGAAAAGGATACACTGGAGAAGAATTAAAAAGTAATACAAATGATTATCTCCTTTAGCCCCAAAGATGAGGGCTTAAGCATTGTGTTGTTACCGTTTTAATGCGGAGGATATACTGACAAAATGTGAATCTTAAGGAAGTGCATTGCAGCTGGACCCAGCCTGAAGTGTCGTTATTTTGAGATCCTGCATATTTTTGGCAGTTTCCCGCGGAGGTGGCATTTCTGTGTTCTCCCTCCCGTTAGTTGCCAGCCAGAGTGAGGGGATGGTCATACCGGCTGTGCGGAGTGCTGGGAGTTTACCACGACCCGTCCTTGCCCAAATAGATGGTTCTGCCCGTGTTTCCAGAACAATCTCTCTGCTTCCTGCTCTCTTTCTCCTCCTGCGCTTTAGAGGAGCACAGGGCCTGGTCCTGAAGATGGGCATCTGAATCAGACTCTTGTCTGGTGATGAAACAGGCATTGCCATTCTCACTTCTGCACTTCTGGAATATCTCCCCCACCCCACGGCCACATCAGTGTACATCTTAGACTGAGTGATCTTGGAGACATGTCTGTTTGGTGCTCCATTCCCGGTGGCAGCAAGTGTCACACACATAGGCATCACACTTCGGGTACTTGTGGAGATACTGAATATGCATACACACAACCTGCTTGTCTGCTTGCCCCCTTGGCACCATCGTGGTGATGGAAAACACTTCTCCTGGGACAGGCAGTATTCAATGACTTCACTTACAGAACTTATTTGATTTCTGTTACCCTCTGAAGTAAGTACCAATATTATTTGCAATTTACAGGTGAGGAAATGGAAACCCAGAGAGGTTAAGCAACCTTGCCACAGTCACACAGCTAGGAAGACAGAATGAACTGAGCATTCTGGCGCCATGATCACCATGCATCATCTCCATGTGCTCCTCCCTGCCATGGAGAATGTGGGGTGTTTCCTGTCATGCCTCGGCAAATGATAGATTACTGTGGTGAGGAGGGGACATATTTGGGAATTCTGAGTTGTTCTTTCTGAGCCACTTTTGGGTTAGATGTTATTTGGAAAAACTTCATGGAGGGCAGCTGTTACTTAGATGACACAAAATTGATCACATCATTGTTTCCAGTTGTCAGCAGATATTCCCAGTTGAAGGGAATACATGTTTCATTCCTTGGATGAATCAACAAGAGAAAGGGGACATACTTGAGAGAAGAATTAAATGTCTATGGACATATATGAGTCAATATTGTTGTTTAGGAATTAATGATTGCTTTTATGCTGAGGTTAACATCGCTTCCTTATAAATAGATTCCTTATGGTCTCGCTTCTTTCTGCTGATTTTCTCTTCTGGTCCTGTCTTAGCTCCCATCTACCTGCAGAGAGGCCCTTTCTTCCCTGTAGGAAAAACCCATCAGACTCCAAGGGAGGGCGTTCGCCAGGATGCCAGCACAGGGCTCAGAGTTCAGTCCAGCCTGGCACAGCCTCTCTCTGAGCAGTGCTGGCTCTGGGAACTATTTATGACTTTGCTTAGAGTCTGTGTAGGATGGCTCTCGAGCTCTGGGGGGTGGCCACCATCACGAGGATGCTGGTGCTGTGTGTGCTACTCTCAGGGCATCTGGAGCACCACCTGGAGAAGTCAACGTGAAGTGGAAAGTCGGGACTGCAATCTGGAATTCATAGTGTTTTCGTGAAAGAGCTGGAATTTTACAAGGGAGGAAAAATGTTCTGTGGACTTCCAAAACATCTGTTATTGACTCGGTTTAAATGGAGCCACTTTTGATGTTGGCTGTGTTAGAGCTTACTGCATTCAGTGTTTGTGAATGACTTTATGAAAGGTTGTGTTTGTAATGGAATTCCAGCTACTTTGTGCTTGTAACGGAGTGGGAAGCAGTTGTTATATCCAGAGAGACGTGGGAACCGGTGAATAATACAACCTGTCACTGTCAGGTGGGGACCGTGTGTGCGCGCCCATGCGTGCATGTAGGGGAGATGCCAGCATGAAGGGGAGTGAATTCTAGACTCCAGGCTGGAGCAGCAAGTACCCTGAAAAAAAAAGATCCAAAGTTTAAATTATTTCCTATTAAGAGTTGCTAAGCAACACCTCACTTAGCTTCCCCAGCATTCAGTATTTCACATTTCCTTTTCTCAGCAGCCACTAATACCATCCTCACCCAACTCAAGGACAGGAATGAGATATAGACCCCAAATAAAATAAGAGGTTTTGCACGAAGGAGACTTTCCAATAAACTTTTAGATTCAGGGTAAGTAAATAATTGGGGAGAACAGGTGAATGCTATATTTTACATCATCACCATGAGATGTTTCCTTTTATTCTATATTTGCAATATTTTATGAAAAAAAATGTGATATATCATATATCTTCTTAATGTAATTTTCTTGGATTTAAGTATTTTCACATACTCCAGGTTTTGATGGACTTGTGAATGTCCTGTCCCTGGTGCTGCTGGCTCCCTCGGGTTGGAGCTTTATGGATCTTTCTGTTTCTAACTCCCAGCCCAGCACCCAGTGTGGTGGACATAGAGGGACAGGCAGGCTACCATTCACATTGGGAAGGGTTGATAAGGTGCTGGGTGAGGAGCCATGGGGTGGAGGGGTCCAGTCCTGCCTATAGATGGTCTTTTTAATGCTTTTAAGCCCTGTTCTGGCCAAATGGAGACTTCCATCTATGTACTTTTGTCCAAGGTTTGCATTCCCTGTCAGGGATAATAGCAAGAATAAAACATTTCCCAGAGATTCACATCATTTATTTTGTAGACTTTATGGTCTAAGAATGGAGTTTTTAATCATTTCTGCATCTCAGCTTCACCACCACACACACAAACAAAGGGCATTTCTCTCTGCTCTTGGGGCATGCCCAGACCCCCCTGGTGAGACCCGTAGCTGTCAGGACCAGCTGTCACCCGCTAAAATGCACTTGAGAGTCATGGCTCCTCATGACTGTTGTAACGCTTGTGACCCAGTGCAGAGATGGTGCTGGGAACTCACCAGAGCAGTACTGGAGAGAAGATGCTCACCAATAAGGGTGAACATGCAGCTTGGTGATATTTGCTGTTCAATGCTTATAGTGTCTAAGGGCAGCCAGAACCAAGTACCATGAATTGAGTGGCTTGGGACAATACAAATGTAATGCCCTACAGTTCTAGGCCACAGGTCCAAAATCTAGGTATGGCAGGGCCATGCACACTGACAGCGTAGGAGAATCCTTTCCTTGCATCTCGCCAGCTTCTCGTGGTGTGCCAGCAATCATGGGCATCCCTTGGATTGCACTTACATAGCAGCCTCTGCCTCTGTTGTCACATGGTGTTCTCCTTGTGTCTGTCTGTCTTCACATGACTGTTTTCTTGTAGAGATATCAGTCCTACAGGGGGCCAGCCTGCTCTCAGATGACCTTGTCTTAGCTAATTACACATGTAGTGACTCTGTTTCCAAATAAGTCCACATTCTGAGATACTGGGGTTAGGACTTCAACCTTTCTTTCTTCCTTTCTCCCTTTCTCCCTTTCTTATTTTCTTTCCTTTTTTCTTTCACATGAGCACATGCTTTAACCATACAAGGTGTGAGGGAACCCAGATAATAGAACTTTTGGGTCTTCTTTCTGTCTCATGTGTCTGGGCATGTTCAAAGGCCTGGTGGACGTAAATCACACATTACCTTGTCTACACTCACATCTGCTACGTTACATGGACCTGTGCAAAATGCAAATGCGGGACCCGTGATTCAGAATTTGTTAAGATTTAAAAACAGTCTCAGCGGGGCATTAGACCAAATGAGGTCCCTTTTAAACACGGGTCCCGTGTGGCTGTGCAGGTGCACACCATACATAGTGCAACATGTCTGCTCTAGTTCCCAGGGCTGGGAGGGTCTGAAGATGGTCTCTGTTTTAAGGCTTGGAGTTCCAACTGCTGGCAGCAGGTGGAGGGAGGTGTGAGGCTGCTTGCTCTTCCTGCCCCACGGCTTTGCTTCAGGGAGATGAGTGCTAGCTGAACACAAGCATCCATCCCCATCCATCCCGTGTGGGGAGTGGTCCATATCTCAGAAGAAATCAGTGAGAAAAGAAGATGGGAGAAATTAGGAGAGATTTTGAAAGGGTTGCTTGTCACTGCTGGGGGTGGGGGAGGGGTACCCAGAATGGAAAACTGTCCTAGACCGAGGGTGGAATCTTTTTGCCAAATGAATGTTTCAGCTCTGCCAGACATGATTGATGACTGCTTTCATTTGCTTGTTTAAATTCAGCTTTTATTTTAAAGAGCAGCTTTAGTTCTGGAGGTTCTGTTAATATATCCCACTCTCTATGAGTACAAATTGTGTTACATTTATTTTGTAATAAGCTGGTTTTAGCAATTTTGCTGTCTAATAAATTCAAAGCTGAGGTTAATAAGCATACTTTAAAAATCATCCGTGTGATGATTCTGCTCAGAGGAGGATGGTGGCATTTTGAATGTCCAGTTCTAAACACAATGAAATCATAGAGACTCAGTTTATCCTCCCACCTCAAACAACTGAAGAATGGGACAAAATACATGGAATGCTGGCTTTGAGACACTGACTAAGAGCCACTGCAGGAACATGACCCTTATAGAAAGGGAAACAAAAGGGGAGATCCTATGGTTGCCCCAACTTCCTGCATCGAGGGAACCCTCCAGACTGCAGCACAGAAGGCAGAACTCAGCAGGTTCGTGAAGTTGAAAAGACAAAGTTCAGAGTTTGGGGAGGTAAAGACACTGGAGTTCTCAGGGCAGGAAACCAAGGAGGAGGGATGAGAGAGAAAGACAGAGGGAAGAAACGAGGAAGCAAGTTCTGGAGACTTGTAGATGATCTCGTGAAGTCTCCATCTGAGAACTAGTTAGCACCTGCAATGGAAGGAAGCTCCAGTGTCCAAGAAAGAACCTCTAGTAAAGAGCAGTTGGAATAATTTCTGCTATGGGGCCTGGAAGAGTAACATGCATTTCCTAATGTGAAAGGAATCTATTCATGAAGACCTGAGAGCCTCTAGTGACTGTGCCCCTGGTAAGAGATTCTCAAAGATTGCACTGCTCTTCAAAACTGATGGGACAATAAGAGAGTCAACAAAGATATAGGAGATTTTGAAAGTACTACCAAACCGGTTGATCTGATTGGTGTTTATAGAATACTCCTACCCAACAATGCAGAGCCTACGTTCTTTCAAATGCATGTGACGTTTTTTCGAGATAAACCATATTCTTGACTGTAAAAGTCCCCTTGAGTGTGAAAGGGTTACCTTCATACAAAGAATATCCTTTGACCATAATGGACTTCAATAGAGATCAATAACAAGGAGACTTGGAGAGTCAACCAGTAATTAGAAACTAAACAATACATTTCAAAATAGCCCAGGAGTCCAAGAAGAAATTACAAGGTGGATCAGAAAATATGTTGACTAAATGAAATGAAAACATGATGCCTCATAACTTGGGACATTACACCCTCATTGGGGCTTAGAGGGAACTTACTGTATTGATTATACTAGAGAAGATCAAGGGCTCAAACTAAGGTCACTTAGGCTTCCACTTTTAGAAACTAGAAAAGGTAGTACAAATTAGAAGAAAGAAAATTAAACAAAGGAGCAGAAAACAATGAAATTATAAACAGAAAGACAATAGAGAAAAATCAATGAGACCAAACTAGTTCTTTGAGATGGTCAATAAAATTGATAAAACTTTAACTAGACTGATCAGAAATAATGAAATAAGGTGAAACTTCCAATTTTAGGAATGTGAGAGGGATAGTCTACATGGGTCCCACAGTCGTTAAAAGGTAAAGAAATATTATGAACAGCTTTATGCTGATAAATCCCACAGTCTAAATGAAATGGAAAATTCCTTGAAAAGCAAACTAACAGAGCTCATTTAAGAAGGAATAGATAGCCTGAGTAGCCCTATATGCAAAAATAATTTGAATATGTAGTTAAATATCTTCCCACAAAGAAAACTCAGGTTCAGATGTCTCTCCTATTAAGTTCTTACCAAAATTTTAGGATAAAATAATCCCAGTACTACACAAATTCCTCTACAAAATAGAAGAGGGAACATTTTCCAACTCATGTCATGAGGCCACCATTATTCTGATACCAAAACAAAAGGCCTTACAAGGAAAGAAAACTAAGACCAAAACTATCATGAAAAATAAAATGTAATATATTTTTTATATATGTATATATATATATCCATATATATATATGTATATCTATCTATTTTAAATATAAAATACAGCATCACCAAATAGAGTTTATCTCAAGAATCAAAGTTGGTTCAACATTAAAAAAGTCAGTTGATGGGGCAGCCCTGGTGGTCAGCAGTTAAACACCGCCTTCGGCTTGGGGTGTGATCCTGGGGACCCGGGATCGAGTCCCATGTTGGGCTCCCCATAGGGAGGCCTGCTTCTCCCTCTGCCTGTGTCTCTGCCTCTCTCTCTCTCTCTCTGTGTCTGTCATGAATAAATAAATAAAATCTTTAAAAAAAAAGAGAGAAAAAAGTCAGTTGATATGATTCATCACGTTAATGGATTGTTTCAATAAATGCACTACTCTCATTCCAGGAGATACAGAGGAGGCATTTGACACAATTCGACACCTATTCATGGAATATCTCTCAGCAGTCTAGGAATAGAAAGGAATCACCTCAAACTGATTCAAGGCAATTGTGCAAAAGCGTAGCATGATTCTTGATAGTGAGAGATTGAATGCTCTCTTCCTGCAGTCCAGAGTCTTGTCGGGGTGACCACTCCTGCCATGTCTCTTCAACAATGTACAGACACCCCAGCTAGTGCAGATGGCAAGAAGAAGTAATAAAAGACACGCAGACCAGAAAACAGGATGTCGAGTGACTTTGTGTGTGTGTGTGTGTGCGCGCGTGCGTGTATGTGCATGCAGTGTCCATTATGGTCAACACAAGCCACATGTTGCTACAGAGCATTTCCATATTTTGAATTGAGCGATGCTTCCAAGTGTGAACACTTACTTTTATTTTTTTTTTATTATTTTTTTAAAGATTTTATTTATTCATAGAGACACACACACACACACACACAGAGGCAGAGACACAGGCAGAGGGAGAAGCAGGCTCCATGCAACAAGCCTGATGTGGGACTCGATCCCGGGTCTCCAGGATCACCCCCCGGGCTGCAGGCGGCGCTAAACCACTGCGCCACCAGGGCTGCCCGAACACTTACTTTTAAAGGCCAAGTATGAAAAAAAGAATGTAAACTATTTTTTAAAATACTTTAAAAAATTCATTATGTGGTAAAATTATTGTATTTTGGGAAAAATAGGCTAAATATGAGGTGCTATTAAAATCAATTTACCTACTTTTTAAAAAAAATTATTTATTCATGAGAGACACAGAGAGAGAGGTAGAGACATAGGCAGAAGGAGAAGCAGGCTCCTTGCAGGGAGCCTGATGTGGGACTCAATCCTGGGGTCCTGGGATCACAACCTGAGCCAAAGGCAGGTGCTCAACCACTGAGGCACCCAGGTCCCCCAAATTTATGTACTTTTAATGTGACTGCAAAAAAATTTAATATTATACATGTGACCTACATTATGTTTGCATGGAATATTATGGTCTATATTGAAAATCCTATGGAACCTGAAAACACTACGAGACCTAGGAAGTGGCTTTAGTGAGGTTGCAGTTTACAAGGCTGAGATGCAGAAATACATTGTATTCCTGTATATTAGAATCTTCCAATCAGAAACTAAAAAAAAAAAAAAAAAAAAAAAAAAAAATTCAGTATAGTATCAAAAATATAAAATAGGAATAAATTTGGGTAAATGGGAATAGCTCTTCTACACAGAAACTGTAAAACGTTGTTGATAGAAATTAAAGAAATGAATAACTAGAGGGAGGCTCTGCTTATGGGTCAAAGACATGATGTTCAGTTGCCAATTCTGCCCAGATTCATCCTCTATAGGTTCAGTGTGATCTCAGTGAAGATTCCAGCAAGCTTTTTTGTAGAGAGTAATGAGAAGACTCTAACATGTAGATGGACTTGCAAAACCCCTAGGATAGCCAAAATAAATTTGAGAAAGTAGAGCATGGATATGTTACCCTCCGGGATTCAGGACTTCTTATAAAACTATAGTAATCGGCATAAGAAATATTCATGTAACAATAAACACTAAGGCCAGTGGGATTCAACAGTCAGCAATAGTCCTACACGGTCAGTTTATTTTTGACAGTATTCCAGGCCAGTTCAATGAGGAAAGTATAAGCTTTTCAACAATAGCTGCTGAAAATGTTGGATATCTGTTTGCAAAAATAAACTTCCATCCCGAGCTCATGCAGTGCAAAATTAACTGAGAGTGGATCGTAGACTTAAAACTATGACACTTGTAGAAGAAAATATGAGAGAAGATTTGGTACCCTTGGGCTAGAAAAATGTTTCTTAAATAGAACATCAAAAATTGTGTCCTGTACAGGGAAAAAAAAACATCAATAGGATTTGATCAAAGTTAAAAACTTGTATTATTCAAAGACACTGAAGAAAGTGACATTGTGAGCCGCAGACTGGCAAAAACATGTACAAAACATACATGATGCTCGACAAAGGACTTGTACTTTGGGTGCATAATAGATTCTTACAACTCAATTTTATCTATTTTTTTAAGATTTTATTTTAATCTTTAAAAGTAATCTCATACCCAGTGTGGAGCTTGAACTCATGACCCTGAGGTCAAGAGTCTCACACTCCACCAACTGAGCCAGCCAGGCGCTCCTGCTAATTTTACCTCGATGAAGGTGTGAAAATGGTGGATGAAGTTTTTGTAGCATGCAAAGAATTTTCACATACTCCATTTCACATTATTGATACAGAGATTTTATGACTTGTCAGAAACATGTAGCAGGTTTAGGGGTGGAACCCACTGTTCCTTCCCTCCTTTCTTGCATTCAGATGTGTTGGCTCACCAGCTCGTGGCCATGTCTCCTCCTTGCCTTTATAATGATTAAGAGAGAGTAGGGATCTGTCAGGAGAATAAAGTCATTCTAAAGGAATGGCAATATTTTTATTTTTTTCAAGTCTGGGGAGGAGATGCTTCCTTGAGCAAAGATTTATTACCTCTTAAACTTTTTAAAAGATGGGCTGATCAATTGCTGAGTCGTTTGAAATTCAATTTCTGTTCAGCCTGTTTTTTTAAAAGAATATTTTCCATTGAATGTGATTCAGTGTGATACATTGAATGTGATACACACATACAAAATGCCTAGATCATAATCTGTATTTTCTGTAATGCTCTCAATATGCAAAAGTCATTCTTATTACTCTTTTTACCTCCTGATGGGGGATATAGCTAAAGAACCAAATATTCTGAGAAGCATAAAAACACAGATGCATTAGTCTAAAACTTGTGAAGTAACGTTTGCTTCTTATAGACAAACTTACTGTCTTATAGAAGGAAAATAAATGGGAGTGTGTTATAAAATTTTAAAAAATCAAATCTGAGTTTGTCCTTTTAGTCCAGGTATGGGTCAGCAGACCAAGGTGTCAGAGGGAGAGCTCACAGAGACCATCTTACATGGCACTGGGGAGTTAGCACAGGGTCAGATAGGGTGGACCGTTGGGCAGGTGTAAAAATGAATACATGAAATAGATGAACAAAAGAAAGAAATCAATTAGCTTACAGAAAAAAATCAGATGCCTACTTCATTCCAGATAAAAATCTGAATTCTAGGTGGATTAAAATCTAAATGAGGAAAGCAAATCATTAAGGTTTTCATAAAGATGTAGAGGAAAAGCTCTTCATAACACTGTATAGAGAACCCATGAAGTAAGCCATGGCCAGCGGAAAGCAAACACACAAAAATCCAGAGCACATTTTGAAGGAAAGTAATGAAGAAATCTAAAAGGAAAGACCCATTCAGATTGTTGTTATTGCTCTGTAGATACACAAGAGACGGTCTTCCAAGCCTGCCCAAGGAGACATGTGGACAAATTAGTAGGGAACTGGATAAATCAATGACAGTGTTTCCCCCCAATGAAATGCTAACTAAGAATCGAATGCACAAAATAGATCTACATATATCAACACCAATAAATCTTAAAAACATAGTGTTGAATGAAACAGGACGTTTCAAAAGTATACTGATAATATATGTGTCTACATTTTGAATACTTAGGAGCACAACCATCAGAGATGAAAACACAGGTGAGAAAGTGTAGCCTACTGATCTTCGGCTCCTCGCTTTTTCTGGGGAGGGAGGAAAGAGAATCTGAAAGAGATTTTAGCTGTAACCTCCTAAATATACATAATACATGTGAAAGCATAGCATCCAAGGCTAGTTGGGCATCATGGCCAGTGTACAAGATGCATTTATGAGTGGCTGTCCTATGATTTGTTGTACTTTTAAAAATTCCAGATTTACTAGTTTTAGGTTTTTTTTTTTTTTTTTTTTTACCCTTTATATTCAAATTTTAACAAAAAAGGAAATCAGATGTACTGAATAGAACTCTCCCTTTGACCTGCATTTGCTGGCTGGCTTTTGAGAATCCAGCCCCATTATCTGCCTCTCAGCTGGGCTACCTCTCCCCACCCCCACGGCTCCCTTACCCCAGAGCCTCTGTCCTGTTGTTGACCATCATGAAAAGTCAACCTTCCTTCCCCTGACTCCATTGTTACTAGTTTTAATAAGAAGTATTTTATATTTGAAACCTTAAAAACGTTATATAGCACTCTACAAATTCCAAGGAATGTAAAACTTGAATTACCATGAGATTTGGTTACCTGAGCTCTGCATTTAACAATGAATGAAAATCCAGGCAAATGTGCAAAAACGATGATCATTTATCATAAATAATGAAAAGGTGACATCATTAAATTTACTTGGAATAAATACTTGGGGGATTAATGGCCATAATCCTTAAATCCTATAAAGCTGTTGTTACTATAATTAAATATTGTTTTTGTTGGTTCCCAGCTATTCGAAAAACATAAACAACAACCCCAAGTCCAAAACCACACAAACCAAACTATTGAAAAAATGCAATGAGAATGATTAAAATGAAGGCATTTAGGCCTTGAAATTTTGTATATGCATGCCACTGAGTGTGACATGGTTATGTCTTTTGGCAGTTTTTACTACTGACCCATGTGATAACAATTCTATCATTAGCATGGGAAAATTAAATGAAATAATTGTAGATTGATTAAAATCCTGCCACTCTCTTCCTTCAGTTGTCTTTGCATGTCTCAAAGTACATGCTATAATCTAACTTCAAGAACACAATGTGGTGCACGTGGGGACTTGGCCAATATCTACTGCTTTGAATTCCATGTCAGCTTCATGCTGCATACATCTTTGAGGACGATAAAACTCAGAGTCTAGATAGGATAATCGATATTTAACTTCTTTCCTTGTTGGAAATGTCAAGTCACCAAGACTAATAAGCAGGAGACAGAGGGATGCTGCATGCTTTAAGGATGAGCACAGACTCTCAGGGTTGTCTTAGCAGCTAAAAGTGGAGACACGCCTTCATAATGTGGGGGGCATCAGTCTGCTGGTCTCTGGTGTGGCCTCTGATTATTTGTGAATTGCACAGTGAGAGGAGAGCACAAAGTTCCTGGACCTCATGGGATGGAAGTAGGATCCTACAAAGGTGTATGTACTTCAGTGTCATGATTATAAATAGTCAATTGTTTCAGCCAGGATTTCTTATGGGAGGTCTGAATGGGTCCAGAATCTTCTTTTCTTGCTTTATGGGATGATCTGATTGTAGGGAATTCACTTTCACTAAAAATGCCAATTTATGATCTTCTTGCTACTCAGAATGCTTCTGTCTGCTAACCAAATGCTTCCTTGAGGGTGTTGGGTTACTTGGGAACTCTATTCACTTGTGTGTGTTGAAGATCAGACCAGAACCAGGTGGGTTATGGCTCTCCTTGGGTATTTGATTCAGGCTGCCACACAGTCTGAGGACTATATCTGTGGCATAGTGAGGTCACTGCTTTTGGCAGATTATATTGGGCAAAGTCTTGAGCTCTGCTGCCTGGAGATCTTGGGGAATCAGTAACAACATCTGGCTAGTACTCAAGTAAGCCAACTTAAGACCTCCTCCATAAAATGTGGCACAGTGAAGAGGATGAATGTTTTTGCAATGAGAGCATTTTCCCCTCCATTGGAGGAAAACCTAGTCTTGCTTCAGCTGCCCCTTCACTCATTATTTTACATGTTCCAGTGTGAGAACCTGTCCTTTTGTCATATGATGTAATTGGAATCACCCACAGGATCTGGAGTCTGGCCAGCGGGGATGGCTGAGAGCATAAGGACGCTCATTTCTAAGCGCTGGAAACATTCCCATTGCAGATAAGCTGTTACTTAATTAAACGAATAACTTTTCCTTAAGAGTCCAAAAAGATTTCTGATTCCAGTTGAAAATAAGGGTGGGAGTGGGGCTAGGAGTAGTTGAAGAATGTGTCAACTGCTAAAGGAACAGCTGAGGATTCTTTCTCATTTTCAGAACAGGAAATTGCGAATGTATGGTCAGCACTGGGGACTGTGTCTTCCAGAACCTGGTAGCAAACATGGCCCCAGCATCACTCGTAACCCTGAGGGGCTTACACCCAGCATAATTAAACAGAGAGCTTGGGTATCTCTTCCTGTTAAATATGAACCATATCCTCAGGTTGGCAGGCTATTTTTTTCCCAACAAGTAATAAAGTGACTTAGTAATGATGGATTTCTATAGATAAAGGTTACTGTTGAAATTGCAGGAGCTCGGGATCCCTGGGTGGCGCAGCGGTTTAGCGCCTGCCTTTGGCCCAGGGCGCGATCCTGGAGACCCGGGATCGAATCCCACATCGGGCTCCCGGTGCATGGAGCCTGCTTCTCCCTCTGCCTATGTCTCTGCCTCTCTCTCTCTGTGTGACTATCATAAATAAATAAAAATTAAAAAAAAAAAAGAAATTGTAGGAGCTCTTGGAAATCTCTATGCTTCCTGCTGTTTCTCACTTCAATTCAACAAGTAGTTATTTGTTGTGACTTATATTTGTTGTCGTAGCTGCCTGCTTCTAGGCTGTGGAATTAGGGCATAGGGAGCAGGAGAGACAAACACTTCTGGCCTTGTGGAGCAAAGACTAAACATAATATGCAGCACATCACTAAGTTATAGATTATGTTGGGCAAGGTGGGTCTTGCCGGGAAGGTAGTGAAATGAGATGAGGGAGGGGTGAGTGCTGGTGAGTTTGCAATGATCAGTGGGATGATGAGGGACTGTTCCACAGAGAGCTGCCAAAGCGAAGGCCCTGAGGAGTTAGCCTGGTGGTTTGGGGACAGCAAACAGGCACACGTGCTGGAGCAATGTGAGCCAGGAACACTCGGGCTCCAGGTTTAGCTTTACCACTTGCTGGCTGTGCTTGGCTTAGTTTCTTTGAGCCTCAATTTCTTCTTGTGTAAAGTGGGTACCACGACACTTCACAGAATAGTTTCCAGAGTTGATGAGTGATAAAGCCTCTCATGCTGCAGCTGTCATTGAGTGAAAAACAATCTGAGGTTCAAGGAGCGGCAGTGGGGAGTGTGGAGGATGTGCTGCTGCTGTGCCACGGCTGGCGCCCTGCTGTTCAGCACCATGGGGAGCGCCCGGTGGGCAGCTGCTGTGGGACCCGCAGCCTAGCGGGGTCCTCCCCCAGCTCGCCCAGGAGCCGTGGAAGGCGGTAATGTCTTCATTCCCCCTCTTCACCCTTCTCGATGCTACAACGGATACTAATGCCTGGATACTGTGAGCATATTTCTCTGTTGTTGGCCTGACTACACGGGGAAAACAGAATTGTGAAAAGACCATGATCTTTTGATAGAGTTACTTATATACAGTGTTTTTTGTCAAGCATTTATAAAGAACTACAGATACTGCCTTAAAATGCTCCCATACACATTTGAATATATGTATATGTATCAGAACCTCATTAATGTCCAATATTTTTCCATAAAAGACTATTAATTCATTAGGCTCCCAGAGAATTAAGCAAAATAATTATGTCTGCTGTTAATGAGAAGGTATCATTCTGATGGGCATGGAAATCATTCTGATTGTAAGGGACACTGCAGAGGACGAAGGCATGGGTGGGGGAGAGGCAGAGGAGCAAAGACAGGCTGCAGGTTTTGTATCTGGGGCAGGTGAGAAGCAATAAGAGCTCAGGTGGGCAAAAAAGAGTGCCGTGCTATCCAGGTGTCTGGGTGAGGGTGTCTGGGAGTCAGACAAAGGTTTGGAGCGCAAGAGAAAGGCTGGTGTCAAGGTAGGGATGGGAGCATTGTTCTGGTGGAACCCGGAGCTGACGACTAGGATGGGCAGACCAGCAAGAGTGGCATAGACTGCATCTGCCTCCAAGGAAGGAAAGGGTCAGACTGCTGCGAGTGCATGGTGACCTCTAGGCCACATATGGAGTAACTTTAAAACTGCAGGGGGTGGGATCCCTGGGTGGCGCAGCGGTTTAGCGCCTGCCTTTGGCCCAGGGCGCGATCCTGGAGACCAGGGATCGAATCCCACGTCAGGCTCCCGGTGCATGGAGCCTGCTTCTCCCTCTGCCTGTGTCTCTGCCTCTCTCTCTCTCTCTGTGACTATCATAAATAAATAAAAATTTAAAAAAAAAAGAATTTAAAAAAAAAAAACAAAAAACTGCAGGGGGTGATAGACATGTCAGGAAGTGGAGGGTCTGAGGCTTTCCACCCATGGACAATCTCCCAGCTACGCACAGTAAGTCCATTCTAGAGATCTGCTGTGCAACGTAGCACCTACAGGTACCAGTACTGAATGCAGAATCAGAAACTGTGGTTAAGAATCAGAATCAGTAAATATTATGTCGGGCGCCTGGGTGGCTCAGTCAGTGAAGCATCTGATTTTGGCCCAGATCATGATCTCAGGGTTCTGAGATTGAGCCCTGCGTCAGGCTCTGTATTCCACAGGGAGTCCACATCTCCCTCTCTCCAGCGCTCTCTCCCTCTGCCTCTCCCTGCCTCAAATAAATAAAATCTTAAAAAAAGAGAGTAAATATCATGTTGAGTGTTTGTACCACAAAAAGGAGTGCAAGACGAAATTTGGAGGTGACATGTGTTTGTTATCTTGATTGTGGTGATGGTTTCACAGGTGGATGCATATCTCCAAACACATCCAATTGTACACATTAAATATGTCCATTTTTGTATAAATAATGCCATTTTCTTTTGTTTTTAAAAGAGAAAAGAGTATGAACACTGAACAAAGGCTAGTTAGTCTAGGCTGTGCAAAATTTGAAATGAAATGGAGAGAATATCTATCTAGTCGATGAGGTTTCCATTGTGTGTCACTTTTTTATTTACTTAAAAACAGGCCCCCATGTAGAGATTGCATTAAAATCATTTAGTAAAAGATGTTCTTGATTTTCTTTCACAGGAAGATAGATGATTCATTGAAGAAGTATACTTTGTGGGCGCAGCTTTTATGATTATGCTCCAAAATGTTTAATTACGGGAGCTTTTTTAAGTATTTTTTTTCCTAAGCTACTTTTTAAATCTTTTCATTTAGTCTTTCAGAATGGAAGCATGAGTTTTAAAAGAGGAGTTATTATCTGAGCCTCTTTTAACTTGAACATCTTGGCTTTGTCCTTCCACACCACTCAGCATGCAAATCACATCCTCTGTGTCTTCTTGTGTCCCACTCCACGTGCCCTCCAGAGCTGCCCCAAACACCGCGCTGTTGGGTTAAAAGGGAGATGCAGTCCCAGCTCCGTCAGTGAGGATCACAGATTCCAGCAGCCCTGCACTGTGAGAAATATCTTACACAGAGATAGGAATCTGGGAAGTTAGAGATGTAGTTCCAAATGTCAAAGCAAAACAAAACAGAATTTTGGATTAAAATAATCAATACATAATTGAAATCTTTCCGATGAACCAGAAAACCAGTAGTTTTGCCCCAGGAGCCTGGGAAGAAGAGGCAGGACCACTTAGGGCTGGAGAGGCCAGGTGTAGAAGAACCCTCTGGAGTTATGACAACTCTGTGAGGTGCTGGTGCTGCTGCTGCTGCTGCCAGGTGACAGATGAGGGGCTGGATCACAGGGGTCCTGCTCAGCTGCCCAGCTGGGATGTGGCCTCTGGGCTTGGGCATGGCTGTCCGCTCTTGGAGGGTGTGAGCCCAGCCAGAGTCTGTGCCAGGCTGTGGAGGGTCGGACGTTTCTGGAGGCGCAGTTCTCTGAGGAGAGCAGTGTTCAGTGTCCTTGACAAAATCAGGCACACACACATCTTGACTTGCAAAAGCTTCTGGGGTTTGGAGGTGAGGCTTCCAGCTGGTCACCAAGAGTCACTTCGTGGACTGGTGCACAGGAGACAATGAAGTGGAATTCAGTCACTGGGCATGGTTGCTACCTGCTTTCTAATGGCTGAACTTTCTAAACGGCCTCAAATAATTATTTACTTGTACACACGCACATATCTATATATACATATGTATATATGTATATATATATTAAATACAGTATTTTAAAAATATCAGTATTAATATAAATTTTATCTGCATATAAGGATTGCTTTATTTACCTCCCTCTCCCCCTTCGGTTCTAATGCCTCAAAGTGGTTTCTCTTGTTGCCTTGTCTATGCCATTCATGACTACTTCATAATTCCGGTAATGGTTGGCACTTGTGCCATGTTTCTCGCCAGAAGAGGGCTGTCTCCAGGGTTTCCTCACTGAGTGAGATCCTGGCATTTGGACCAAGACTTTTATTTACATAATTACATTTAATGTTAAGTAAGTAGATACTTCAATTCCTCTTTTACCTGGTGACTTTATTAAAAAAATCATCATTGAATTATGTTAAATGCCTCTTTGACTTCTTTAGAAATGGGTTATATAGATCTTTTAATATAATTATACTGAAGGATTTTGATCACTCACTGTAGTCTCTAGCATTGTACAGTGCTGCATTTGTCTGCTTCTAAATAACTTTTGCCCCAAATTCCACCATGTCTGGTACCGAAATTGTAACCCCATACTAAATGTTACTGCTTTTGCCAGGCATACCCTTTCATGTCCTTTTATTTTTAATCTCTCTGGGATATTTTATGAGTTTCTTTTACATAGAGTGGAATCATTGTTTTTAAGCATGAAATACTCTTTAATAGGTTACATCCATTTGTGTTATTTTTTAAAAGATTTATTTATTTGAGAGAGCAAGCAAGCAGGAGGGACAGAGGGGTAGGGAGGGAGGGTCTCCAGCAGACTCTGCACTGAGTGCAGAGCCCGACACAGGAGCCATTTGCATTATTATGTTCAATATTGGTCTCAGTTCTGCCCCCAGATGCACGTGTGTGACCCTGGGTACATACATGTGTGAATTGTGAGCACATACTCTTTCCCATGTGATCTGTTTGTGTTTTCTTTCCTTCTCTCTCTTTTTGGAGGGGAGATGGTTTCTCTGGGCACTCAGAACTGATTCCGTTTCATCATGTTACCTTACATGAGTGCTCTTCTATAGGACCTTCATTCCCTCTTTCATTCCTCTCTGGGTTTCCCACCCTGATAAGCATGACTGAAGTTCACCAGCAACCACAGGCTGTAGCCTTCACTGTAAGTCTCCCCAGTGAGGGTATTTTTTGAATTTTTAATTTATTTTTAAATGTTTTGGAAATTTTGCATTTTATTTTATTTATTTTATTTTATTTTTTAAAGATTTTATTTATTCATGAGAGAGAGAGAGAGAGACAGAGACAGAGACACAGGCAAAGGGAGAAGCAGGCTCCCTGCATGAAGGATCCTGGACTCCAGGATCACACCCTGGGCCAAAGGCAGGTGCTAAACCGCTGAGCCACCCAAGGATCTCGAGGGTATTTAAAAAATATATTTATTTATTTATTTTGGAGAGAGAGAGAGAGAGAGAGAGAAGCAGATCCCTGATGAGCACTCAGGGAGCCCGAAGCGGGACTCAGTCCCAGGCCCCGGGGATCATGATCTGAGCTGAAGGCAGGTGCTTCACCAACGGAGCCACCAGGCACCCCCTTCTCATGGGATTCTTCAGGATACTGTTTCTGCTCCTTGTTTTGTCTTCAGGTGATGGATGTATGTCTGCACCTTTCGAGCACACCACAGGTACCTGCTTCCATCTCACTGCCTTTGTCCTGGTGCTGACGTTAAATGTGCTTGGTGCCCACCGCTGGCCCCTGGTTGGAAGCCTCTCAGTCCCCCAGGCTTGCTCCTGGGGTAATTCCTCCAAAAGCCCAGAGTTTCTTAGCGGCTGACGGTTCTGTCCCATCCTGTCCATCATTGCTGTTGTTAAATCTGCCTGGATTCAGGCCTTCGGTGTCTCAGGCCTGGATTGTCCCTTTTTGAACTTTCTGTGCCTTTCAAAGCCTGACCCCCCATGGCCATGTCTGCCCCCAGAGAAGAAGTGGCTTGTAACCTAATTCCTAACAGTAGGAGACACAGTCCCTGGAGGGAACCCTCACTTCTAGGGGCCACTGCCAGGACAAGGCTGGTGGGGGGGGGGGGGATGCACTTCCAAGCTGTCAGGAGTTCTATGCTGCTTCAGGGCAATTTCCAGGTCTCATCTCCAGACCTGCTTCTAGATTCTGGTTTTTTGTTTGTTTGTTTGTTTGTTTTTTTGTTTTTTAATTTTTGTGGTTTTTTTGGCTTCTTTTGTTTGCCTGGTGGAAATGTCAACTCCAGCAGACCTGCGGCTGGGTCAAGTGGGAGGGAGCTCTCACCATCCTGTATGGTGGAGGCAGCCAGGGTGCCTGCCAGAGGGGATGCAGGCGGTACAGAATCTGCAGGAAAGGGGTGCCCAGTGGCCAAGGTGTTGTAAGGTACTATCATGGAAGCAGACCTTGAGCAAAATGTCCTGCACTGACAGTTGGCTTAAAGGGATGAGTGCCCCAGAGGGCCAGAGCAGAGCTGGAGAGCCTGGGGGGTGGGGACCAGTCAGGAGCAGGATGCCTGGGGCTTCAGAAGCTTTTCTGGAGGGCCTGGGGACTCAGAGATGGGAAGTGGGAGGACAGGGGGCTTTACTGAGCTCCCAAGATGTGAAGATCAGAGTGATCCCCTAGGAGGCCTGTCAGCCCTGCTGGGGATACAGGTACCCTACTGAAGCTTCCCTGCTCACCCACATATCCTGTGTCCAGCCTGGGAATATCTAGAACTTTGGTTTACACTGAGGCCTCTGGGTCCTTCCAGTCACTGTTGCCCACAGCTGCGGATTTCAGTTTCTACAGGGATTTAAAAATTCTGGGTCACCTGGGTGGCTCAGTGGCTGAGATCTACCTTCAGCTTGGGTGTGATCCTGGGGTCCTGGGATCGAGTCCCACATCGGGCTCCCCGCAGGGAGCCTGCTTCTCCCTCTGCCTGTGTGTCTGCCTCTCTCTGTGTCTCTCATGAATAAATAAATAAAATCTTAAAGAAAAATGCTGCCCTATCAGCCTGAAGGGCGTTATCAGGAGAATAAATTAAAGATGCAGAAGCCTGCCACACACAGGCCCAAATCCGGCGATGGCGTCTGTTCTCTTTCCCTGTTCAGGGTAACTGGCCCATGGAGCCCCTCCTCCCTCTGGCTCTTGGGCTGGGCTTTCTCTCACTTCCCTGGGTCTAGTTTAATTTTATCCAAGGTCTGGACCAGTCAGGTTCAGTGTTGAGCAGATTCATTCATTATCGATTGTTATCTTTCCCAGTTCAGAAACTCACTGAACAAATCCACTAATGCACACTTTCTATCCACAAACCTTGCGACTCTTCTTTCATTTGAAAATGTGGCCCCACAAAATAGGCTGGGAAACAAAGTCATCTTTCTTCTTTGAACAAGTACTTCAAATACATCCTCAGTGTGATCCTTCGGCTTAGCTTCTCAGGAGCAGGGCTCTGTCAGTGTGGTATTAACAGCTAAATAAAACAAGAACAACAAACAGATGCCAGCTCCACTCAGGCTGCACTACTGGACACAAAGAACAACAACAAAATAAATAAAAATAAAATGGAAAATCGTTATTCCCCTGGTGAGATACGTAATAGCTGACTACAAAAACGGAGGAAAAGATAATTGACTTTCCAGTTTGAAAACAGCCAACTGGCTGTATTTAGTTTCCAATTCCTCTTAAAGAAAACAGTTATCACGTATTTCAAAATTTGCGGTATGAGTTTCCCATTGATTCCCGCTTTGCTGCCTTGTCCCTGTAGGTCTCCATTCATCACTTCCAAACGTGGCTCAGCATTCCTGTTCTCACATAATCTGGCAAGAAGACGTCTGTAGGAGAGCTATTCAGTCATGCTCTGCTGTAAAATACTGTTTTGTTACAAAAGTTGAAACAGAAGTGCATTCCCATGCAATGCCAGAATATGAAATTCATGGATAAATCCACCTTGCAGAGCTGACCCTACTCTTGGTTTGGAAGTTACTCTTGGATGTTTGCCTCTGCACTGACATGTTCTTTTTTTTTTTTTTTTTTGCACTGACATGTTCTTGAGCTCATATTCTATCCTTAGTTTGGTAGCTTGCCTTTTCCACATGTATTTAAAATTGTTCATTGGCATTAATTTAACTTTCTGCACAATTTACCTCTTCTTGTTAGATATTTAGGTTACTCAAAATTTTCTCATTACTATGACCATGCTGTGATGCCCCTCCCTTTACGTATAGAGCAGTTTCTGTGCTTTTTATAGTCATTTCTTGGTACAGATTACAAAAAGTGAAATTGTTCAAAAGAGTATTTATAAGGTTCTAGAGTATACTTGCAAACAGCTTTGCAAGGAAGATTAATATGTTATTTCCCACCTGTGAGATAGGGGTCATTCTTTTTTTAACCATAAGGACTTTAACCATACCTGCCATCTTTCCTAGGCTCTGTTTGTGTGATATATAATGTAATGAGTATTCATCTGAGGCTAAGACAGATGAATAAAATTCGTGATTTCAGCCATGGTTTATGCTGTTGTCTCTGCTGATGTTCTGTTGTTCTGTTAGTGAAGGGAGGCCCAGCTGTCCTGCCATGTGTACGAAAGACTGAGATCCAAAAGTCCACCTGAGATGAGAGGGCCACAATTATGAGCTGTTCCGCTAGTACTGATAACTCAGCTGATGAAATGATCCTTAAACTGCGTATTTGAGAGAGCAGTCTCTCTTGTAGCACATTTGAGTAGCACATGCTACCGCTCTCAAGGTGAGAGATGTGATGATATATTCACTACGTGGGATTAAAATAATATAAATACCTATTCAATTAAAAAACATAATCACAAATCTATGTATGTATACATTTTCTGAGCCATTATGTTATGGAAATCAGGATGGCTGTTCAAATAGCCACATTACCAAGTAATGCAATGCTTCCTTTGCTAATAGACTGACTTTCTCCAAGCTAGAAAGCTGGTGAGAGTCCCTGGGAGGGAGGGAGGGACGAGAGGCTATCTGCATTCAATCAGAACCTTCAATTTAAAAATCATCTAAGATATTTGTGTGTGTGTATAATATTTATTAAAATATATTTTTTTCATTATAATATATTTATGATTATATATAAATATGTATTTCTTTTAAAAAATATTTATTTATTTTAGAAAGAGTGAGAGGGATCTGGGAAAGGGGGAGGGGAGAGGGAGAGAATCTCAAGCAGATTCCCCATTGAGTGCAGAGCCTGACGTAGCGCTCCATCCTATGACCCTGAGATCATGACCTGAGCCGAAATCAAGAGCCAGCTGCTTAACCACTGAGCCACCCAGGCACTCCTATATATATTTATTTCTATTTATTTTTATATGATTCCATCGGCATGGTCCTTCACACACTCTATAATTTGCACTTTTTGTTCCTACATGTGTGATACACAAGGCAATATTACAGGCAACTAGGAAAATACTGATTTACTTTTTAAAGCTTTTCTCTAGTATCTGTTAACCATTTCAAAGTGTCTCCCCAAAAAACTTTTTTAAGAGCAGCTGCTACCTTGAGCAACAGATTCATTTATACCCTGGGTTGAGATAACAAAAGGCCCATGTAATTTTCTTTTCATTGTAAATACCCAGAATAAAGTATATCAGACAAAAAAAAAATTTAAAAAAAGGGGATCCCTGGGTGGCGCAGCGGTTTAGCGCCTGCCTTTGGCCCAGAGCGCGATCCTGGAGACCCGGGATCGAATCCCACGTCGGGCTCCCGGTGCATGGAGCCTGCTTCTCCCTCTGCCTGTGTCTCTGCCTCTCTCTCTCTCTCTCACTGTGTGCCTATCATAAATAAATAAAAAAAAATTAAAAAAAATATATCGGACAGTATTCCTGAAGAATTTGGCAGATTTGACGTTGGAGTGAGCATAGCTGCTTTATCAAGGTTCCCCTCCCTCGGCCAGTCTGAGGCTGTGATCTGTTGGATTGTCCTTGAACTGGACTTGAGTTTGTTTTCTGAGCTTATGAGAAAAAGAAAAACACTAAATGTTAAGTTGAATTTGTAAAGTATTGGAATTTGTTGAGTCTTATAAAATGCCATCACTTTTCCTGATCTGTATAACTGACCATATTTGTTTTTGCAAAAGTAAAAGAAAAGATTTTTAAGGAAGAGAATTTGAATGCTAAAAAAGTCATAATGTTATATATAATGTTCTATGTAGTATCACATATGTTTTGCAAATTATATATCATATGTAATAACTTATAAAACTCATGTTTCATATAAATATGTAAAACATTTTATAAATTAAGATAATATATAATAACTTAAAATCTGTCTTGTGTATTATATAATGTGTATGTTATATGTAACTAATGAATACATATAATTATACATAGTATCTGTTTACAGTAATTATATACTGTTACATAATTCTACTTTATAATAATCTATATTATATTTAATATTTAAGTTATAGAAGTGATTAAGAAATTTTATTAGAATTGAAATTTAAGATAGATAACAATTGTATCTGCTACTTGGATCCTGAACAGATGAGGGTTTGAGATAAAATACTTTGGTTTCTATGGGAAGGAGAGGAATCCCCTTGTACGAACATAGCATTTGCTTTGAACTTACTAATTATAGTGTATAAAATAATGAAATGCAGACTGTCTTAATTGGAGCATTGTTAGTTTAAAATGAGAACAGAACTCAGAGGTGTTTATTTCTTAAGTCAGTTTTCTAAATTATCAATTCTGATATTGATTTGAACAAAACGAATTTGCCTTAAAGAGTTGTCTGTCTCTAGGGATTCAGTGTATACCATTGATCTCTTATATGCATAAATTGGAGGAGACTGGATAGAAATGATTTAATGTGCCTGGAAAAATTCAGGAGTTTTTGCTCATTAAACTCAGAACTTCAGAGAATGCAAATATATTTAACTTACTGAAGTAAGACATTCAAAATTAAAGTGTATACACTCCATAAACCACGGATGGCATTGGCAACATGAATAATATATGAAATATTATTGTAATCAGGCTCAAAGAAATAGTCTGCTTGCTGTGATTTTCAAAATTTAAATATTAATAGTATATGGAAACACTGTTTATGCCTGCTATAATTTTAGATGTGACTTTTTTTTTTTTTTAATAGAGAAAGCAGTGTGGAGGCTGGATGTAGAGGGAGAGAGGGCGAGAGAATCTCAGGTAGACTCCATAGCCAGGGCAGAGCCTGACATGGGGCTTGGTCCCCACTACCCCGAGATCATGACCTGAACTGAGACCAAGAGTCAGATACTTAACTGACTGAGCCACCCAGGCACCCTGTGACTCGTATTCTTTACACTGCAGGAGAAAAAGCCTTAGTTTTCAGTACAACCATAAGTTGTCGCATTGTGCATAATTGATGAAATGTCTATGGCTCTGTGTGGACTAATGTGCTATCTTCTACTCTTCATTTTGCCCAGCACGTTTGAATAATAAATATAATTTCTTTTCTCTTTATGCTGAAATCTGAGGGGACCCCATAGTCTAATTGGATTTCTACAAGAGATGAGTTTATTCTTTTAATTTAGTAATATGAGTGTTCTGTGTGGGAACCTTTTATTTACAATATCCTCAGTCTTGTGGAATGATGGTCTCGGTGTGCAGTATCCATGCTGGAAGCATTAATTAGCAAAACTCAGGGACTTGTTGAAGATGCAGATTCTCAGGCCCTGTCCTCGAACAACCGAGTCAGGAGCTCTAGGGGTGGCCCCAGTTCCCTGTGCTGCTTTCACGAACTCTCTAGGTGGTTCTGATGCACACCACAGCTGCAGAACCCTGGATGGCGGATTTTTTTCACGCAACATTTCCTGCTTGAAATTAACTTTGCTTCTTCAGTGAGGGTTCCTAATGCTAGGAAAGAAATTGTACTCGAGGTTTTGGATGAAGACCTGGCATATCAGTTAACTTTGGTAATGTGACAAACCACCCCAGAGTTGAGTGACTTCAGACAGCCCTGTGGTCTCAGTGGGACAGTTCTTCTGGTCTTGGCTGCGCTCCCTTATGTTGTCTGTGGTTGGCTCCTGGTTGGCTAGGGGCTGGATGGTTTGGGATGGCCTCAGTTGTGGTGCCTTGTCTGTCCTCTCTTCCTTCCTCCAGCAGGCTGCTCCGGGCTCATTCACAGAGGTTCTAGAGAAAGGGCAGGAGCCTGACCTCAGAGTCAGCCCAGTACCCCTTCTGCCATTTGCTCTTGACCACCCAGACTCCAAGGTCAGTTCTGCTTCAAAGGCTCTTCTTGGGAAGAGATGCAAAGTCACACCCAGTAGAAGAGGATGCAGGGAGGGAATAACACTATACAAACACTCCATCCTGCCCTGTGCAGCCCCAGAGATCAGGATCCAGACAGACTTGCTGGCTAAGTAATTCTGTCCCTTTTTCCTCCAGTCCATTCACATCAAAGCCTTCTGATTTCTGAAGCTGAGAAGTAGGACACAGTGGGTTATAGAGAACAGATGAGTCCATAGACACCTAGTCATCCCTGGGAACACTGAGAATACCATGCTTGCAAAAGTTAAACCTCAAAATTTGATGAAAAAAGAAAACATTTAAAACAATTAAAAAATGCTAAGTAGAAACAAGTAAATTTCTTGGATATCCTCTGTGATTTCTAGAATGGACTTTGCTTAATGATGACCTGTACACTCTCAAGGTCTCACTGGCTTCACACATGGCTGATAACGTCCTCGGGATGCTGGAAGCAGTAGTCATGGGTAGACTTGAATAATGTAGAGTACTCTAGTATTGTTCTGCTGCTGTCTGTGTTTCAAGAGTGTTTGTGGTAAGTAAAAGAGTAGAAACAGAGTAGGAAAAACAAGAAAAAGAAGTATGCAGTGATTAATGGCCTTTGGACCAAAATATAATATGGTTCTTTATCTTATTTACAATGAGTGGACTAGTTTTGAATAGTTCATATTAGACTTAATGCCAGAGTGGTGGTTTGAGGGGCCCTGATGATTCCGGTGTGACTAAATGAGGACTGCCAGGGCTGGCCACAACAGTCTCTTTTGAGTAGGGCATCATTCATCCATTGCCACAATGATGGCAAAGCACACAGTATCCCAAGCTCAATGGCTTAAAGCATGAAGCTTCTGTTTCTCACTCAGGCCTGTGGTTGGCTGGGTTTTGGCTCACGTCAGCTGGCCCTGACTCCAGGCTGCAGGTGGGTTCAAACCTGCTCCACACACATGTACAGTCTTCATGGATCAGGAGCTACTCAGCATTTTCTCATGGCAGATCATCAGAGCACAGGGACCAAGCTAAATTTTCAAGTGCTCTTAAGGCCACTGCTACCATCATGTCCACTAACTGTCCATTGTCCAAATAAGTCATGTGGCCAACCCCAGCGCCACTGGGGCTGCAAGTGCCCTCTGCCCACAGGGGAGAGGGAGCAGAGTCATCATTTGCTGAACTCCCGCCACACTGTTCCAAGTAGGACAGGAAGAATCAGGGGTTTCATGAAGCTGATGTTCATTCTCATAAACGTACACATGCTAATGCAAAATTTTTTGCCATTTCTCATTCTAATTGTTTATCTCAAGCCCTTAGCTCATGTTTTGGAGAGACAGTGAGATTTATTTATTTATTTTTTCTAGCATAATTAGACTCCAGGCAGGTGGTCTTTTTAAGTAGCAGCAATTTTGAAGTGGCTATATTTTTTCTAAGAATAATAATGGCAACTTCCTAGTTGAGATTAGCGGATGTTCTGGCTTTGACCTCAGAACAGAAGGGCTAGAGTTATTGTTGTGTTTATTTGGGAATGTGAATTAAAAATAAATTTGAAACATGGCATGTAACACTAACAACTTAAATAACTTGAATGCATTGTCCTTAGCAATTTAAGAGGTAGTTGTGTCTTTACAAAAATGATGGTACAGTTCCATTCCATCTGCAGAGCTAAAATTGTAATTAGCACAGTTGATAAGCAGGGACCCTTTGTATACAGTGCTAAGAAAGCTGGAAGCATTTACCTGGCTCTTTTACTATAAAGTAGGAGCTATATTAACTAGAAAGCTACAACAATTTTGTTGTTTTAGCTTAAAAATATAAATACTTAGCATTATCAATATTAAGACTCTGGAGTTACAATTTAGAAGTTGATACTTACTAGTGTCCCAGAAGCATGATCTTAATTAAGTAATAAAGTAACGATTGACGTGTTCCTTAAAAGCATCTTCAAAATGAGGGTATCAAGAAAGACAACAATTTAAATAGCGGTTCACTTGGGGTTGATGTTTTTCTTTTGTACATTAAATATATAACTCTTACTCAGATTAAATTTTACTTTTTTTGTTGTCTACATGGCATCCTATACACAAGTATGTATTTCTTATGGGATTATGTAGTAATTATTATAATGTTCCAGTCAAAAAAGGGAATGGATGTGGTGATGGGTCTGGAAAGGCAATAGGCTTTTTTTTTTTTTCTTTTTTTCTTGGGATAGGCATTTAAAGTGTTGTCTTCAGTATCACCTATATTCGTGAAAGTTAGGTTCCACTGCATTTAGGAGGGGAAACTATACCAAACAGCACTTGTTTATACAGGAGGGGAGTGTGTCTCAGTCACACTTCAGAGAAGTCTTGAGTTAGGGGTCCAGGGTTGGAAAGGGTGTATCGTGATGCCCACAGAGATGGGGCTCCCTCACATTCTCAGGCGGCAGCTCCACCCCAGGCCATGCTCCCAGCTAGGAGGACCATGTTCTTCCTCCTTTGCAGAGTATTACTTTATATATATATATATATATATATATATATATATAAAGGAAATGAAAATAAAATCAGTATCTCAAAGAAAATATCTGTATTCTCATGTTCATTACAGCATTATTCACAATAGTCAAGATTTGGAAGCAACCAAAGTGTCCACCTGTGGATAAATGGATAAAGAATATGTGGTTATAAGTACACAAAATGTGTGTGTATTTGTATATATACACACAGTGGAGTATTATCAGCCATGAGAAAGAAGGAAATCTGGCCATTTGCAACGTGGACAGACCTCGAGGGCATTATTCTGAGTCAGATAAGTCAGCCAGGAAAGCACAAGTACTGCACGGTATCACTTAAATCTAAATCTGAACAATCTAAAAAAAAAAAAATCAGATTCATAGAAACAGAGTAGAAAAGTGACTGCCAGGGTCTGGGAGGTGGCGGGGACATAGGTGAGGTTGGTTAAAGAGTACAAATGTTTCAGCTCTAAGATGCATAAGGTCTGAGGATCTCAGGTAGGACATGGTGACTGTAGTTGAAAACACTATTGTATACTTGGGATTTACTAAGAGAAGAGAATTTACATTTTTTCATCCAAAAAAAAAAAAAAGATAAATATGTGATGTGTTGGGATATGTTAATTAACTAGGTGCAGGGATCCCTTGAATAATGTATAAGTATATCAAGTCATCACAGTGTACACTTTCAATATCTTAAATTTAATGTATCGGTTATACAACAAAAGTGCTTACTGGAAGAAACCTCTCACCCCCACCTGGGGCTGAAGAACCACATTGCAGCTGAATGACCCCATCTATCTGAAAGGGAAGTGGATAATGTAGTGCTTTGCCTGGGTTAGCAAAGAATTGGGCATTCATTTCCCCTACCGGGGGCAACTGGCAATCCCCTTCTCAGTGTACATCTCCCACTTTGTCCTCAGAGGCCTTTCTGAGAATGTTGTTATGGTCATACAGTTTGATACATCAAATAGCAACCTTTTAGTTATATTCGTTGTAGCATAGTAACTCCCTGTAATATTTTGCCTTCCCATAGCTTTTATTTATCTTATAAGATGCCTTGAAGCCATGATTATGTTTCCACATATGTGCCTTTGGCACGTCTTAGGATACGATGTGGCTTCCAAGCTAATCAAATCTTGTTTTCAAGAAGAGCTAGGAATTTAGTTTCAGTGATCCCTTTGTGTGTAGCTCTGTATGAGAAAGTTAAACTTGGGTTTTTAAGAAATTTCCTCCCAGTTTTGGGGTAGGAATTTGTTAGGTAAATTTCTGAGGTTATCTGTGTTGTGAATTTATAAGTAATTGATGCTCTTTATGCTGTCTAGAGGCAACTCAAAAAAAATGTTTTCAGTGTTGTGTCTAAATTCACATTGGAAACAGTATTGGGTTGCTAATGAAAATCGATTTCTACGAAGGTCTCATATTTTAGCATCTATGATATGAAAGCACCTAAATAAACATCGCTATTTGGAGCATTGTCAGAATCTCCTGGAGAAGGAAAGGCAGTGAAGGGCGAGGTCACTGGCTTATGTAAGATTTGGACTGTGAATGGGAAGTAAGGATGGAGAGTTGGATAAAGATGCTTTCACTCTTGGCCGGTTACGGCTTCTGCGCATCTTCTGGTGGTTTGTTGCTATTCACGGCTTCTCTTGTAAATAGAGCACATTGACTCATACGTGGAGCAGCGTGGGACTGTCTACAAGATGCCGCCTGCATATTCGATTAGGGCTAATGTGTTTTAATTACCAGCAGCCTAAGAACCAAACAGTGCATCTTAGCGCATCTAACATTATTATTTTCAAGTAGCAGTTGAGTAACACTTGGAAGAAAATCATGAATCTCTCAGGCTAATTAATGGAAATGTTTAAAAAAGTACTGGCAGATAAAAGTAACAAACATGTCACCCCCAAATTGTGATTTTTAGCTACTGATTGATAACACCAACCCAGTCGCCAAGTTTTAATTTCTCGATTAAGTGGCATGCCCTGTACTGCAGTTTGAGTCACATTTGCTGAAGTTAATAACTAATGTATCTGGCACTTCCTATCTTTCGTAGGAAATATATTCCCTCAATATTAAAAAAAAGTGCAGATCGTCAAACATAGCTACAAAAAGTAATCAAATTATTTGACATTCTGTCTTAATGACAGCGTATGACTATGATAGTAACGGGGACGGCAGTTTTTACCAAGAATACCTAAAAAGTTATGAAATGCCTTTTGAATCGTGAAATTGGTGAATATAAATCAGTGTGTTTTTAATATTTGCTTTCCTCTCATTGGAGTTTTTAACATCAGGCGGGCAATTGTGGTATAGATGGTAATTGTCTATTCATTCCAGCATTCTCTGTTTGAATCCCATGTGTGGGGTGGATTGGAAAAGAATTTTATTTTTTTTTATTTTTATTTTTATTTTTTTTTGGAAAAGAATTTTAAATAGATGTTTCTGTACCTGTGGCCCTGCTCACCAGGTACATGGAACGAGCTGAGGGACTGTCCAGGTGATGGGGGGACAGGGGCTGATGGGGACCTGACCAGCAGTAGGCAGTCGATCTGGGAGGAGAGGGGGTTGTAGAAGCTGTCAGAGGGGAAATTTGCAGCTCCAGGCTTCGTGATAGCCAGACAGGGTTGGGATGTCTGTGAATTTGCGATTAAAACCCAATTTTCTTTTGGGCTGACTGGTATTTACCTTAGAGTTTATAAAAGCAGTGTGTTTTAATAAAAAACAAAATTGAATAAACATGCTTCTATAATTTAGCTTTTGAAACCCAGTTTTTATATTCATGTCTACTACATGCCACTTTTTGGTTTTCCCCTATGATATAGACTGCCAAAATGCTTTTAAATCCGGATGCTATGATCACGTGCCTCCTAATACTATCCCTCTGTGTGATCACATCCCTGCTGATACCATGCTCCCATTCTGTGTGGATTTGTTCAGTGTGCTCTGCACTGTAGTGAGGACGGCCAGGAGAACGTGATCACTCCGTGGTGCGTATCGTGAGGTGAGCACCCTTGTGCGTGCCTTCATCCTGGGAAGTATTTGTTACTGCACCCCCCACCCCCACCCCGCCCATTTTACAGTGGAGGAGACTGAAGCCCAAAAAAGGTCGTGTAACATTTCCAGTAAGCACAGCTCTTTATTGACGGCTCCCAAATATAGACCAAGAGCTGCATCGGAGTCTGGGTCCAGAGCTCTGGCATTTCAACGTGAAGCTGCGCTCTTGCACTCCATCCATCACACCGGTGGCCGGGTGCTGGGAGCACCATGCAGCACAAAGGAGCACAGCGTGGAAAGGGAATGAGCTAAGCATATAAATATCTCTATTTTAGCATGGTAGATGAAGGAAAGTTCTTTACACCCCAATCCCCAGTCTGTGGGGATTTGAAGGAGGAAGGGGCTGGATTAGGTTGGAGGACTCAAGCTGTTCTGTGGACACAGTGCTTCCAAAGGCAGGACGGGGTTATGAGAAGAAGGAACTAATGCAGGGAATAACAGCAGGAGCAAAGCCACAGATGAACACAGAATGGGGTTGCGGGGGAGGTTCCTGGGTGCTGCCTTTTCGCTGCTCTACTTTGCTGTATCTTAGATGACACGGAAATGAACTCGTATTTTATTTGGTAGCCATAGGGAAGCCATTGGAGATTGTAAGGAGAGAAATGACATGTTTGGACAGTTTTTATTTTTAGGAAGTTCTACGAAGTCTCTCTTAATTTCGTTTTGTTTTTCTGCACGGTCCTAATTCCTTCCTGACGATGGCCCTGTATTTTGTTGCTCCTGTCTGTCTTTCCCTGCATAAGGCAAGCTATTAGAGGGCCAGCTTGGGTCACTAAGGCATGCCTTCCTCTAGGAGGCCGCCCTCACTTGGGCGGGGGCACTGATCCCAGGGCCACCGAGCTGCTCTGTCGTGATTGATAAGCAATCAGAGAAGCTGCTGACTTTGCACTGGACCTACGTGGGTCCGAGTGGCCATATCCAAATGACCAGATGAGATGGCGTGAACAGGAGGTGTTGGGTGTAAGAACTTGATGGGATATCAAGTTGACAGTACTAATTACATCTAGAGTCCTGCATCTCGCTTCGGACGTCTAAGAAATATCCCCAGGTTGAATTTCCAATCTTCCCCCAAGAGCCACTTTCCCAGTGTAGGCTTCACTTGACATGACATCCGCCGGCACCAGCTGCTCCAGTTGGGCACCTTGGAGTGCTACCTGCCGGGTCTTCTTCTCTCACACTCCCGCAGAGATGCTGCTTCCAGCCAGTCAGCTCCACAGTAAAGAGTCTTAGAAGCCAGCTATTTCATTGTGCAGAGGAAGTCACTTTCTCCAGGCCATCAGCTTCCTTTCTCCTGGAAGCTACATTGATCCCTTTTCTATTAGCGCTTTTTTTTTTTTAATTGAGGTGTAACTTACGTGCTGCCAAGCACATGAACACCAGGATGACAGTTTAACAGCTTCATGAGCTTTTATGCATGTGCATGCATAGATATTGATCCACAGATGTGTATCAATCCCAGATTAGTGTAGAAACAATTCTCTTCCCCTTAGCTCGGAGTGGGTGTGATGGGCCTCGCTGCCTCCTGGCCCTTCCCATGGAGTCTCTTTGGGGAGAGGGAGCATCACATCGGCATGGCTTCTCTCTCATGTTTATCAGAGGGGTGGCCCGATACTGGCTGAGGAGGCTGTGGGCTCCTGGGCGGTCTTCACCAATACCTCTGCAGAAAATCTCACAATGAACCATCTATACTTTACCTTTGCAAACTGCCCCCAAAAGATGTTTCTGCCCTTTAAAAATAACATTTCCACCCCTGTGAACTAAGAACCCTTGTTATGTATAATGAATTGTAATAGAACATCTTAAAATGAAATTTTCTATTGTTAGTGGTATTAGACAAATGTATGGCTGTGACTGCTTTTAATATTCATTTTAGCCTGATTTTACTTTTTTCTGAGTAAAGTTGTCAAGCTATGCCTTTCAGTTTTTTTTCCCCAGATGTAACTTCATGTGGTGTCCTGTATGAGATTATTTTTATTTTTATTAATATAATCTTAGACTTGTTTGTATATAGCAACTAATCTTTACAGAGCATTTTCTACAAGCCCAGTGCATCCGAAATCCCTCATACCCACTGACTTATTTACTCAGTTCAGCAGCTCTAATGAGAAAGGTTATGTTGTCATCTTTAGCTCTAGTGAGAAAGGTTATGGTACCTTTTTAGAGGTGAAACTGGGGCATGGAGTTATTACCACTCGCTGAGGTCATGGCCAGAGTGTAGCAGAGCCTGAATGGCAGCCCATCTATCCAGGTGCTGGAGCCTGTGGCCCTCACCCACTGTACTACTACCTCTCTTTGCACAGGGTAAACACCAGTGGTGGGGAAAGTTGGTGTTTAACCGCTGGAACCCATCATTTAAGGAGGCTGATGAATTTAACTTGAACAATCAGAGTTTCTCTTAATCCTGTTTCCCTGGTAAAGACATACATAATAGAGTCCACGTCATATGGAGTTGAATCAGGGCCAACCATGTTTAAGGAATACTAATAAAGACGGGTGACACCTGCAGAGTGCTGGGTCTTTGCCCACCTGTTCCAGGGGAGCATCTGCACTCCATGACTTTCCACAGCCACCAGACAGGGACTGGTTTGGAGATGAGGATACTCAGGCAGAGGGAGCAGAAGTTAAGTTGCTCAAAGACCAGCTAGTTGGTGGTAGCACCAGTTGCTAACCTAGATGGTGACTTTGAGCTTGTGCTCTCAACTACTGAGCTACATTGCCTCATAAAACAAAACAACAAAACAAAACACTTTCTAGGAAGAACTGTGGATCTGTTCTGAAGTGTCTGTCAGCTGGATTTTATTTTTGCCCAGGCCCTCACCTACACTTCCTGGTAATCACCATTTCCCAGCGTCACCAAGTGTCCAGAAAAGTTTGGTTTGTCATGCCATCGATTGCCATGGAGAGAGGTCCTCATGTTGCCACAGTTGGGTGAACCATTTTGCGTGTAAATGAATTTCCCACTAACTCTTCTTCAAAGGACTGGGTGTGAGTTGATTGAGCCTTGGATCCTTAGATTTCTGCCCTTACTAAAGAATTCTGCGATTCAGCAGTGTTTCCTGATAAAATGAGCTTTGTCTCCACTGCAGAAGAAAGAAATCATTTATAGGCTCTTTCTAATAAAAATATGTTGACTTTCATCGTTAACATCCTATTAGATTAAAAACTCATGGAGACAACTGTCTTATTCATTTCTCTTTAACCACTCAGAGAGCTAATGATTAAATAAATCATTACCCTGTGGGTATCTCTTCAGTGATGTTTTCTTCAGCATATGGGAAGTGGTATTTCTAAGACTTTGTCTTGATATTACAGTGGTGAAATGAGAATGCTAATTACCAATAGAGAATCCAGGTAAGAATGAACATGGATTAGGAGAATATTGCTTCTGTATGAGAATAATATTAAAAAAAACCCCACACTACTGCTTGTAAACCATAATTCCATAAAATGAACAGGTGGATGAACTTCTCATTTTCTAGAAATATTATGAAAATATCCATGAGTGGTCTGGGTGTGGTGGTGGGGATTGTGAGGATTATGATTGAAATAGCATCTCGGTTTGATCAGAAATAGACTTGAACCTAAATACAAACAAATCCATCAACAGCCTTTTGAAAAGTGTACTGGGGTAGGATCAACTTTTGAGGGGGTAGGATGACACCCCAATTAGAAAAAGGGACATGAGAGATTAGAAATTAGAAAGGACATGAGAGATTTAGAGGAAATGGTGTATGAAGATCTAAATGAAACCAACTCTTTTCGAGGCTCTGAGGACTGGGAGGCAGTGGACCCTTGCTAGGTCAGGGCATATCTAGAGGAAAGATGCTCCATAGGAGAAGGAAAGCATTCTTAAGTAATTTTACCAGATTTCATACCAATTTGACTACCAAATGATAGATCAAATATATTCATTCATATGGCCCCTGCAAGCACGATTTTGCAACTGCTTTTCAAATTTTATGCAGTATTATTTTTCTGTTTTTGCTGTTATAAAATTTGCCTCTTCTGGGAAACAGCGATAACAAAAGACTGTTAATTGAAAAAAGAAGAGGTTAACAGGACAGTAGGTGGAAAGCTATTCGCCTGAATTTATATCTTCTTACTGAACTAAAAACCTCCAATTTATCTGCCAAATCTAGACGTTAGCATAAAAATCAAAGACCCAGGAGCCATGAATTCAGACTCTGTTGCAGAAACTCTATTACTTTGTGACTTGAGGCCAGACATTTAAACTCCTCATCTCTTAAACAAATTCATTTGAAACCAAATGCTAAACTGACTGCTTAAATAAATAACACCTTCAAAAGAATGCCTGGATATTTCATGTCCAGGAAAGGTTACATAAATTTTAAACGGCCTTGTAATTAAGTGCCAGAGCTGAGTCGGCCTACAGCATTTAAATATGCCATCTTGTCCCCACCACGTAAAGGCAGAAAAGTGTTGAATATGCCATGTTGTCCCCACCAGGTAAAGACAGTACGGGGTGCAAATGCACCATCTTCTTGGTTTCCCCTATGCAAGTAGGACAGCCCCAAGCGAATGGTTGTCCTCATGGCTTAATTTGCATTTCCTGGTAATTTTAATAAGTGGCATTAATTTATTTCTTGATTACAAGAGTAATGTATACTGAAAAAAATTATTTATTTGAGAGAGAGAGAATGCTTGTGTGTGTGTGTGTGTGTGTGTGTGTGTGTGTGTGTGAGCCAGGCGGGGCGGGGAGAGACAGAGGGAGAGGGAGAATTGTCTCAGCATGGAGCCCAATGCAGGGCTCCATCCCACAATCCTGAAGATCATGACCTGAGCTGAAACCAAGAGTTGGATGCTCAGTTGAGCCAGTCACCCAGGTGCCCTGTGATATGGGGAGAAATTAGAACCCAACCAAAAGGCAGAGATTTAAAAAACTAAAAGGATCAATTAGCCAACCACCCATTCATAACTGTTACTAACTTTTGAGACCGCGATCCTGAGCTTCTGCTCCATACTTAATTTCTGTGCACGCTCACTTTTTACACGTATACAAAAACGTGATCATAGAATTCTTCTAGTCTTAAATTCTGTTTATAATAGATGATAATCTCAAGGATATTCTTTTAACAGCAGTGGCTGCATACTGTCCCATCTCGTGTGTCATGGCTTCTGCTTTCCCTTGCTGTGGATCATCTGAATGGGCCGGTTGTTTTGCTGTCATAACCCTGACACATCATCTCATACAATAAAATCCTCTAAGTACTATTTCTAGGAGAAAGAATGTGTACATATTTTAAGCTTTGATGTTAGTTTCATTTTTCCTATTTGACGTTTGACAATTCAAATGCTTAATCCTTATTCATATGTATTTCTTTTCCTGTTCATTACAGTTTATTCTCCCTGAATCACTTGAGGAATATTTTTTCCTAAATTCCTTTGTAAGTTTTAATGACACCACATAACATCTGCCTATTAATTTGGGAATAATAACAGATTCACAATAATAATTTTTCTTACATCAGAACACAATGTAGATTTTTTTTGTTTTTTTCTTAAGTAGGCTCTATGCCTAGTGTGGAGCTGAATGCAGGACTTGAACTCACAACTGAGCCACCCAGGCACCCCCACAATGTAGCTTTTTATTTAATTCAGTTTTATTCTCACCCTAGGTAAGGCTCCACAGACTTCTGTCTATACTTCCTGAATATTTGCATTTTGTGTGCTTCCAAATACATCTTACTGAAATTTACATGAGGAAGTTTTACTCAAATTTTCTGTATTGTGATTTATATCATCTATCTATCTATCTATAAATGATTGGTCAATATAATGCTACTGGTTTTAATACTTGTTCAGTTAATTTGTTGGTCTTCCAAACAGTGTATGTTCTCATTCATTGGGGAATATAAATAATAGTGAAAGGGAATGTAAGGGAAGGGAGAGGAAATGTGTGGGAAATATCAGAAAGGGAGACAGAACATAAAGACTCCTAACTCTGGGAAATGAACTAGGGGTGGTGGAGGAGGAGGAGGGCGGGGGGTGGGGGTGAATGGGTGATGGGCACTGAGGGGGACACTTGATGGGATGAGCACTGGGTGTTATTCTGTATGTTGGCAAATTGAACACCAATAAAAAATTAATTAAAAAATTTGTTGGTCTTCCATCAACAAAGATAATCTTCCTCTACTTTTTCATAGTTGTGGCTCTTAATCTTTTCATCTTGTAGCTTTGGCTGGACCTTGGAGAATCATATAAATAACACAATAGTTTGTGGTGTTAGTGTCTTGTGCTGACGTTAATCCATGCACCTCTAGAATTTCATTGAATGTGACAAGGATGTGGCTGCTGACTGCAGTTTAGTGTAGAGATCCTTTGGTGTGTTATTTTCTCTCTGATGGCTCACTTTGGGTTTCTGCATGCCTCTCAGTGTCTTACTTTTTAATTTTTGTTTTGCTGCTTTTCAACATTTTTATCCATTTTTATAGACTGCATATTTTCATGACTTGTCCTGAAAGCACAAAGCAGATGTGATCTAACATGTTTACATGGCAATACAGCACTTTTTTTCTCTTTCTTTCTTTCCTTTTTATTTTATTTTTTTTAAAGTAATTGGCCATCTCAGCCTTATTATATAGTATCAAGGAGGAAGTGATTTTCTGCAAGGAGGTCAGCTGTGGTTAGTTATATTTTGGCTTCCATAATATAGAGCAACTTCATTTCACATTTCAAAGCAACTACCTTTAAAATACACATGGCCTAAATACACCATTGAGTCAGTTACTAATTAAAGTTATTCTCTTAGACAATTATATCATCAACATTTTGTTTGGAATCAATTAAGCACATTGACATGTTGCATTACCAAGAAACAAAAATAATTTGAGGCAGTAAATGTGATTTAGTCCTCAGATATTTGCCAGTTATGCTCATAATAATAAACATGGTATGGGGACACCTGGCTGGCTCAATTGGTAGAGGATGTGATTCTTGATCTTGGGGTTGTGAGTTTGAGCCCCACATTGAGGGTAGAGTTTACTTAAATTTTTATAAGAAAAAAACATGTGTGTGCGTGTGTGTGTGTGTGTGTGTGTGTGTGTGAGGGGGGGGAGAACATGGCATTTTTTTCAGCAGGTTTTCCATTTGTCAGTGTCACATTTCTCTCTCATTATCTTCTGAATAATTTTTATAAGTTACATAATTATTTTCCATATTTCCATTTCTTCCACGTCTTTGTTATTGACTTTACATTTAGTGCTTTTATGGCCAGAGAACATAATTTACATACTTTATATGATTTAGATTCATTCACGTTTTTGAGGTATGTTTTATAGATGAGAACATGTTCTATTTTGATGATACTCCCTGAGTTATTGAAAAGAATGTATATTCCACCTTTGCTAAATGGAACATCCTTAAAATATTAGCATGCATTGATTAGTTTTTAGGTCTTTTCCTTATTACTGATGTTCTCTCTACTTATATGAATTATTAAGAGGAAAATGTTAAAGTTTTCAACTACATTTTGGGTTTTGGGTTCATCTACTTTGATTAAGGTAAATCATTTTTGCTTCATGTATTTTGAAGCTGTGATGCTAAGTACATATTATAGTTTCTTATGCCTTCTTCATGAATTAATCCATTATTATTATGTAATGTCCTTCTCCATTCTTGGTAATTCCTTATTGTGAATTAGACATGTTTGACAATATGCAGCCACTCTAGATTTTTCTACTTAAGGTTCATATAGTATCTCTTTTTTCCTTTTTCTCACTTTGCTTGCCTGTGTCTTTTAAGTTGGGTTTCTTATAGACAGAGGATATTGGTTATTACTTTTTTATCCAGTATGACTATGTATCATTTAATTGGTATGTGTAACTCTTTACCTTTTACATAATTATTGATAAGGTTAGATTAAGGACTATAGTCTTGCAAGTCATTTACTATTTGTTCCATCTGTTCTTTTGCAGTTAAAAATCTTTATCTGCCTACTTTTTTGCTTGGGTATTTTTTATTCTGTTTTTGTATCCTACATTGGCTTTATTTATCTCTTATAATTTTTAGTGGATGTCCTTAATTAAAGTTTACCTTTAAATATTATACCACTTCACAAACATTAAGGTGTCTATGACAGTATATTCCCAACCTCTCTCCCATTTTATGTGCTATTATTTTTATTTATCTTATTTTTAGCTACAAATTCAGTTTGTTGCTATTTTTCCTTGATATTATATTTTAGAATGATTTTTAAGTTACATTGACTTTTATTTTATTATTTTTTTATTTAAATGCAATTTGCCAACATATAGTATAACACCCAGTGCTCCTCCCCTCAAGTGCCCTCCCTAGTGCCCATCACCCAATTACCCCATCTCCCCACCCACCTCCCCTTCTGCAAGCCTTTATTTGTTTCCCAGAGTTAGGAGTCTCTCATGGTTTGTCACCTTCTCTAATTTACCTTTATTTTAATAATTTCTGGAGATTTTCCTTTCTTCATGTGAACCCAAGTCTCTGTAGTGTAGATCTGTAGGTAATGAAACTTCTAAATTTTAATTGTTTGATAAAAAGTCTTTATCTCTTTTTTTACTTTTAGAGACATCTTCTCTGAATATAGATACTGGTGTGACAGTTTTTTTCTTTCTACATTTTAAAATATCAATCCATTGTTTTCTCTCTTACATAGTTTCTAAGGAGGAGTTGGCTGTAATTCCTCTCTTTGTTCCTTCCTTTGTAATGTATTTTCACTTTGCCTGGAGGCTTTCAGGATTTTCTCTTTGTTTTTGGATTTCAGCAGTTTGAAAATAATATGTCAAGATTTTTTTTTCTTTTGTGTTTGTGCTGAGGTCCTTGGATCTGTGGTTTGATATCTTGAATTAGTTGTAGAGAAATTTTCAACCATTGTTTCTTATTTCGCATTCTCTCTTCTTTGGGATTCTTGCCACATACGTGTTAGTGAATGTCTGCTGTTGTTTCACAGTCCTGAGTTGCACAATTCTATTTTGTCCCCATCTTTCTCCTTGTATCCACGTTTGGTTAATTTCTGACAACCTGTCTTCAGTTTCATGGATACCTACCATGAAAGTAGGTGAATCTATTGATGACTCCATCTATCTAAGGTTTCCTTCATCTCTGTCTTCTTATTTTTATTTCCAGGATTCTATTTTACTTTTTCTTATGACACCTCTCACAGGGCTGAGATCTTCTGTATGTTCACATGCATTGCCTGCCTTGTCCAGTATTTAATATATGAATTGTAGCTATTTTACATTCCTTTTCTGGATCATTTTGTAATTGTATTTTTGGCTTTCTTTGTCTCTTGTTTATGCATTTTCCCTTGGATTTTTGTGTGTCTCATAATATTTGTTAATGTCAGACTTTCTAAGCAGGATAGTAGAGATGGAGATGGTTAGAACTTCTGTCTAGAAATGAGCAGGCCACTCATTTTGGCCAGGCCATTAGTATGGAGGGTCAGCTCATTCTTGTCAGGAGTTGTGCTGGGCTTGGGTTTTGTCTTGTGACTTCACTGCACCATGAGTTTTAATTCTTTACCTTGTGTTTCAGCTGTGTTCTGATTTCCTGGAGGACTTTTTCCACTGGTCTTGCTCTACCCTCAGCTTTAGGCTTTTCCTGTGTGCTTGGTATCCCAGGAGGGTTTCTCTTTTCATTCTTACCCCCCACTTCCGCACCACATGATTACTTATTACTCAGTGCTTGCAAGCCTGATAACAGGGTCAGAGGAGAGGAGTCCTCTGCTGTACTGGGCCTGCCTCAGTAGTAGGCAGGCTCTGTGTCCATGGTCCTGCACCTTCCTAACATCAGCAGTTCTTGTGGTCTGGATCCTGCCTCCCCACCCCTGCCAAAGAATCGTGGACTCTTTAAAGAAATCTACTTACTCTTCACTTATGTTCTGGAGGGTGACAGGAAATGCTACCTTACTTCAGTGGCTTGAGGCTTTCGTATTATAGGGGAAAAGGTCAGACTTTGTTGTCTCCATGATCCTCACAACCCTGTAAGAAGACAGATGATACTTAGAAGAAAATAAATAAATAAAGGGAAGAAGGAAAACATTGACCATACTTGATGTGAACAATGTTACCACGGTGCTATGATAGGGACATGGAGGGGTCATGGGTGGTAACCTCCTTGAAGAGACAAAATGGAAGCTGAAACCCAAAGGCTGAAAAGGAGCCAGATTCATTAAGAGTTTGGTTGGGGTAGAATTTTGGAAGAAATCATTCCAGGCAGAGAAGATATCAAAGAGCCTGGGCATGCGGACTATGGTGGTGTCCTGTCAAAGGGCTCTGACTCTGGATAGGGAGGCCTTCCGAGTGAGGTGGGAGGTACAGGCAGGGCAGATCCTGCAGGTCCCCACGGGAAGAAGCTGACTGTCCTCTCAGTGCATTGGGAAGTGGCTGGTGGGTTGTAAATGTTGACTGTGCCAACTGCAGGCTCTGTAGGAAACAGATGGCACACCCACCTGGGGTGACTGAGAAGCCATCAGTGGAGGCGGTGTTTGCCCATCTAGGCAAGTGTAAGAGAAACCAACCAGCATGGTGAAGTACTGGGGGCAGCCACAGCCAGCAGCTGTTACCACCTGAGCCGGAAATGGGAAGGATTGGTTTCAGGTTCGGGTTTAGGAGTTCGGGTTTGGGGTTCTGGTTTGGGTAAAGTACTAAAGCATTGCTTAGGAAATGTAAAATAAATAAATAAATAATTAAAGATCCAATCTCATCTTCAGTTTACAGTTTTTGTGTTTTTAGATAAAATGCCTTTGCCTACAGTTGTTTGAGGCCTAATTAAAACTATGGATGTGGTCTGCAGAACTGAATCCAGTTTCTTTGTGGAGCTAACCGACCCACACATGGACAGAACCCGTCATGTTTACTGTGTTTTTGGTCTTCTCTCAACATCCAGTGATGTCGATAAAGCACCAAAACGTTTAGTCCCATCTGTCCTAGCCCCATAGTCCCTCTATGCATATACGCTGGCAAGCAGTGGTTGCTTTTTGTGAATGGACCCTGATGTTAATTTCAGGGCATTCAGTTTGCTTTAGTCAGCTTTGTACCCTACAAGGCGCCTGGGAGATTAAAAAGAACCAGAAGGAATTTTCGTGAGTGGTCAATCGAGTGAATGAAACTGAAACGCTGGCTGGTGTCAGTGGTGTGATGTGGCGGTGTGGTATTTCGGTGACTTTAGGCATTGACTTGATGCGTGTGGCAAGCCCAGGACCTGCCCCTCTCCGCCTGGGCAGGAGTGACCCACGGAGAATTGGCAGCCTGTGAGCAGTTCTTGTCTCTCACCTGCCCGTGAGGAGGGCTGTCTTGTGGGTGTGCTCACCCTCTGAACAGTTGGACCCCTGCAAGCCTACTTGACTGATAATACAGAATGATTAACAAAGATCCTGTGTCCCCCTGAGTAGAAACCTTCAAACATATGATTAATAGTAGCGCGGCTCCTAGCTGGTGTGTACAGTTTGAGTGGCATCAAGGAAATAGGAATCCATGTAAATAAACTGCTATTCTTCCCTTTGCCCTTTAGTTTTTGTCATGTGCACCCTTCTGTATATATGTTTATACCTATATGAGTGTGTATATATAATCTTAATAATCGCAGAGTGCACTTGAACATGCCAGGCACTCAAATATTTGTTGAATGAATGGTACGTCTTTGTAGTTTAAATATTTATTGGACTGTTTTAAAGAAGTGGAAATGTTTGGTATGGCACTCTTGTTTCGTTACCTGATATTTTATGGTAAGGCTGATCTTCGCAGGCAAACGGAGGCCCCTCTGTTTGTACAACATTATTAAACATAATCTACTCTGATTATGTTATTTTTTTATTTTATTTTTAATTTTTTAAAAATATTTTATTTATTTACTTGAGAGAGAGAGAGAGAGAGAGAGAGAGAGAGAGAGAGGCAGAGACACAGGCAGAGGAAGAAGCAGGCTCCATGCAGGGAGCCTGATGCGGGACCCAATCCTGGGACTCCAGGCTGTGCTAAACCGCTGAGCTACCCGGGCTGCCCTGATAATGTTATTTTATTTTATTTTATTTTTTAAATTTTATTTATTTATGAGAGAGAGAGAGAGAGAGAGAGAGAGAGAGGCAGAGACAGGCAGAGGGGGGAGAAGCAGGCTCCATGCAGGGAGCCCGACGTGGGACTCGATCCCGGGACTCCAGGATCAGCCCTGGGCTGAAGGCAGCGCTAAACCACTGAGCCACCAGGGCTGCCCTGATAATGTTATTTTAAAGGGAGAATCCCTGGCCTGAAGTACATGTCTTTCCAAAAGTATGTTTATTTTTTCCCTGCTGACACGTTAGAATAAACCGTAGGGATAGCTGGTCCTATATGATGGTTTGGGTGTTTTGGGGACACACTAAGCTCTCTGTAGGACCACAGCTACACACAGGACTCAGTAGCAGTCTGCCCTCTCCTTCAAGGGGACAGTTGCTTTTCATTTTAATTTGCTATCTTAGGGGGTTGTTTATGTAATATGGAAGATGCTGCTTAATTTCATAATTATGTGAGCCCATGGAATTAAATATTTATCTTTTATTTTGTAGATTCATGTCTAACAAAACATTCTATCATTGTCAGGGTTTGGATGATTAAAATGTAGCAGAAACCACGACAAGATTTAGGATGGGTTCTTGGTAACATCCTTGCCATCTCAAGGAGGTTATTATATTATACACTTAGTTGATGAAGATGGGCCACGTGTTGATACTTTCAGAGGTCCAACTTCAGCATGAGGACATTCAGGACAAAAGTACAACTTTTATAAAGGGGTACATTTGAGAGAGTGACAAGATTGATAAAACCTGATGTCTCAGGTATACTGGATTGGCTCATACTTCATGGTTCACGATTTTAGCTACAATCTCATAGTTCAGTGACTCTATTCCATCAGTAAGATTCAACTTGTTTATTTCTAAGATGGTACAATTACTGTAAGAAGCTTTTTTTTTTTAATGGAAGCTAATTTTAAATGAAGTTCAGAGTCATGACTTAACTTGAATTAGTATGGCTCTTAGCCTGTCAATACGTATATTTCTTCCTCTAATTTAGAAATGGCATAAGACGTGAAATTTTTAAAAGTACTGACATGCTGGAAGGCTGTGATTGAAGAATATATAACCTAGGCCGTTCCTCAGATAACACTCCAGCGTTTCTGTGATTGAGAGCTGTAATACATTTCAAGGAAGATAGCCTTCCATCTTAGAAAGACCAATTGCCTTTTGTTTTAAGTTATTATTTAGAATACTGAAAACATTTCATTTCATGAATGTCATGCAAAAATGTAATAGGATCTTCCACTTAAGGTAATGTGGTTTGAAAGCTCCTTGATAGTAGGGATGTTCTAGACTGCTGTTCATGGAGCCCAGGGAGGCGGTCCAGGATGGAGTTGACAGGTGGAAGGTACCAGAAGGCGGCAGCTAGCAGGTTCTTCAGACGCTGCTCTTTCTGCTGGCTCTGCCTGCCACCTCCTGAGCCAACACCAAGAACATGTTTCCGACCCCTTCTCTCCCTCCTGTGAGGGCCCGCCTGCTTCATCTTTTCCACTTAGAATCCTGATCAATATGCAAGGTGCCATTCAGTTGTCTTTTACTCTGGTAAGCCGTACTGATCAGAAGCGTCCTCACTCTTAGCTAATAATAACTAATTGCCATTAATATGTATCTGGACAATTTACAGGTAGTTTTACGGAGAACTCATTGATAGTTAAAGCGTTGGTAGGGCAGATTGTGTTTTTCGTAAGTGAGGAAACCCAGGTTCTTTGAAGCTGAACGATGTTCCTATAAGGCATCAGTATCCACTTTTCATCCATCTGTTCATGTATGAAACATTCTTCCACTTGACAAAACCTGACTTGAAATCAATTATGATTGCCTGAACTTGTAGTCCACATAGATGCCACTGAATTGAAAACATGCCAGTTAATCACGCTTGGGGACGTCTTCCAAGTGAACAGTTAAAATATAAATATACTGCTTTCAAGGTTTATTTATGAGCCAGTAACACCCCCAGTTAGAAGATGTGCTAGGAAGAAATAATCCAGTTTGCAAGTCTACAAAATTACCAAGTTTTTAAAGGAACAGACTCCGTAACAGCATTTGTTGTGCACAACTTACAAAGGAAATCATGTGATTATGTCTCTACGATGGACCTAAAGAAGTCATGTGCAGGAAGTACTTTGAGTAAGGAAGGGCTGTAGCATCCTGCTGCAGAGGGACTCGGGCCTACACCCTCCCTTACACTTCCCTGAAGGCAACTGCTTCAGAGAATTATTCCAAGCCTTCCCCTCCTCCCTCCTGGAGGTCACTCTCAACTGAGAAATGTCTCCTATTTCACTGGAAAGGTCTGAGCAGCTGGAGAGCTTCACTGTCTCCACCTCTCTGTGCCCCGTCCTGCACCCTCCTGCCCATCATGACCTTGAAACGGGTGGTCAGTCTCTTATCTTGGGCTGACTCTTCCTCTGGTCAGCTTTTAGATCTTCTCAGCTATCCAAGGGTATGACTTTGTGCTTTCTCTCCTGCATCCTAAAATCTCTCTCTCTACTGGATCTTCTTCAGCATGCTGACATGCTTTTTCTTACATTTTTCAAAGCCACACTCTTGGCCCTATTTCCCATGGACTGCACCCTATTCCTCTCTTTCCATTTATGACAGTTGTCCTTGAAAGCATTATCTGTGCTCTATGATCACAATTTTCCGTGGATACCACACTCCTCCGGAGACCAGGAACAAGTAAGAGTGGCCAGAGGAGAACAGAGGTGCCAGCCCATTTGGAGGAAACTTCTCTTGGTAAGGTCACCTTGTCAAGGTCAGTGTAATTTCCATGTTGCTAAATCCAGTAATCCGTTATCAGCCTACCTTTTACCTGTTCCACACCTGTAGCCCTTTATTTCTCTGAAACATGGTAGATGTGGCTACAAATATGTTCAGAACTTTATAGGTCTAAAAAGTAAACACAGACACATGATAAACAGTTCCAAAAACAAACTGTTTGGCTAGGGAAATACTGGAAACATACCTCAGCAAAAGATTAATGTTTTTGAAATATTGAGAGCTTTTTCACATCAATAAAAAGAGATCAAAACCCCCAAAGAAGAACAAAGACAGGAATGTAAGATTCACAGCACAAATATAAATGAAAAAATTAAGCTCAGTCTCACCAATAACAAATAAATTCAAGCTCACATGTCAGGGATATGACATTTGCAAAACAGAAAGAATAGTAATGCAGAAACAAAACAGGTATGTTTATGTGCTACCAGTGGAGTGTAGGTTGTTACTCATCCATGGAAGGGATTTTTGTCTATTAAAATGTGTATCTCCTTCAACTTACTGGTTTCACATCTGGTAAACTGTCTGCAAATAGGTAAATGATGTAACTGAATCTTCATAGAAGCATAGAGAAATGCTAAGTTCAGAAATATCTATTGGACCCTAAGTAAAATTATGAAATGAAGGTTTATTTAATATCCTAATTGTAATATGTCATCACAAAATTACAGTATAATCTCAATTCTGTTCTTTAATTTATCTCGGGAAAAAAAGATAGAAGGATAAATATCCAGACAAATGAAAGCAATGTCTAGAGGTTTTAGAGATATTTACATTGATTTATCCCATTTGAATTGCCTGTGTTGGGCCCTGGGTGGCTCAGTGGTTAAGCATTTGTGTTAGGCTCAGGGCGTGATCCTGGAGCCCTGGGATCAAATCCCACATCGGGCTCCCGGCATGGAGCCTGCTTCTCCCTCTGCTTGTGTCTCTGCCTCTCTCTCTCTCTCTCTCTCTCATGAATAAATAAAATCTTTAAAAAAATAAAGTCCAAATTAAAAAAAAATTGCCTGTGTTTTCTTCAATTGCTGTGAATTAAAAAATAATAAAAAATTTAAAATATGGCATTTTTATTTATGAAGGGAATTACATAATTAAAAGTTCTAAGTTTAAATCTAAGGTGATGGTACACCTGGGTGGCTCAGCGGTTGAGTGTCTGCCTTCGGTCCTGGGATTGAGTTCCGCAGGGCTCCCCATGGGGAGCCTACTTCTTCCTCTGCCTGTGTCTCTGCCTCTCTTTCTGTGTCTCTCATGAATAAATAAATCTTAAAAAAATAAATCTAAGGTGATAATGAGCACTGGGTATTGTATGTAACTGATGAATCACTAAATTCTGCCTCTGAAACATATAATACATGTTCATTAAGTTGAATTTTAAATTAAAAAAATTAACATAAAGTGAAAATATTTGTGATTTTTTTTCATAAAAAACACCTAAGCCTGAGAGAAATCTGAGTTACTAGGGACACGTTGCCTCAAGGAGCAGTTGGATGTTCAGAGGGTACACCCCCATACTGTGTCCGTTCATAATGGTGCTTTTATAAATTTTAAAGATTGTGAAGAAATAATGTAATAGCCTAAGTTTATATGTGTGTGTATACACACACGAATATGCAGACCTCCGCATGATCCCATGGGTCCCCATGCCAGCCTGGAGAGGGACATTTAGGTTGTAAATACTCAGGATTCTCCCAGGAGGGAAGATGTAGGCTGTCCTAAATGTGGCGTCTTCTTGAATTACCTTTGCTCTTTTTACCCAAGGGTATCTAGGGGAATAATGTCCACTCTTTGGGACCGAGGTTAACAAACCTGAACTGTTGCCTGGTGACTTAAGAGTGACAGCTGCCGCATGTGAAGCTGGAGGGTTAGAGTACCCTTCTGTTTTTCTTGATTTCTGTGCTTTTTGATTGAATTTCGGAGACAGGTTCGACCTTTCATTTAATCAGGGGCAAATAATTTGGAGGACTATAGTGGCAAAATTCATCCTTCTTAGTGGGAAAGGATATTACCTCCAAGAGAAGGAAACCTGATATGTGATTGGAGGCTCATTATTACTTGGAGAGTAAGTGGGCGTTTTCCTTGACTAAAATGCACGTAATTGATATGAGCTTCCCTCCCTTACAACTGGTGGGAGTCATATGATATGAATAGCTTCTGTGAGAGCTGTCCTTTTATTCTGTTGATGCCATTGTCTATGTCTTTCAGAAGTTCTTTTCTTTGTCATTAAGTGGGATTATTTTAAATGGGAATGTTTAACTGTTCACAGTTGACTTCAAGCTGACTTTGGTCTGTCCCCATCCACACCACACCAGTTGGATGGCTAGGACACTGCTGTATGGGGCTCTATTTGTTGCTCAGAAGTAAAGTTACCATTATAAGGGGAGTTTAGGATTAGACAGCAGGAATGATGAGGCATAGACACATGTCCAATACAGTTCTCCTCTGCTGAATTGGTTGTCTCAATCTGAAAGAAAAAATAAATGGAGAGAAGAGAAATATACCTAATAGAGGGGATTGTCGAGTACCATTGAGAGGCTCTAGCTGGCGGTATGTGTGTGTGTATATATATGTATATACGTGTGTGTGTGTGTATGTGTGTGTGTATGTGCATATTTACATAAAGCATCCATTTGGGGATGGGATTGCATGACAAAGGGCTAAGCATCTTAAACCTGTGTGATTTAAGGGACACGAAGTAACCATTCTAAAGGTTGACCTGAACAGATATGTCACCTCTGCAGGAGTTTAAGAGAAGGCACATTAATAATGTTAACACATCACAGTCTTCTGAAGTCAGACATGTGTTAAATAATAAGACCATTAAATAGGATACAAGTAAGAGATGAAAACTTTTCAAATGCAGTATATACAATTGAGGTAATGGACTTGAGGGAAAGGGTGATGCTATTGTATTTTTTTTTTTTTTTTTTTTTTGTAATTGGAAGGCTGGTAAAGTTATCACCAAATGAGATTAATTATGTTAAGTTGGAGCCCAAGAAGTACAAAATTAAATTAAGGGAAATGCCGTAATATAAATTAACAGAGGGCAGCTGAGGGTTTTCCTCATTTTATCAACAAATTATATCTCTTTAATAATTAGAATCCTATAATGTTCAAGATGTAGTCTCACATATCTGTGTTGGCTATGAAGATAATCCAATTTGAAAAGATATTTTGTATCATGTTACCTGCTCTCTTCCATTTATTCTTGTTTTTGTAAGAAGATCCAGAAACTAATAAAAATAGTAATTACATAAAACTGATATTTGGTGAATCTCATAAGGGAGGAAATTAGCTCAATATTATTTTTACCTTCTATTGAGTTGGTTCTTTTTCTTTTTGTGTATAATATGCAGAAAAATGTTTCAATAATTTTGGTATACAGTTTGAAAAAATAGGCCATTGATATTTAGGACTAAAAGACATATTAAAATCACTGCTCTATGTAACAAAGAAGCCATGGCCTCTAATGGTGTTGTCGGCACCCAACTTTTAATTAACTTTCTTTATTATTCACTTTTACCTTTCCTTGAGTGATCATTAATTTGAGATAATTTAGAGCATGCTTTTTAGAAGCACAAAATTATTGAACAAGTTATTTTGTTTTCTTCACCTATCCATTTAGTGCATCTGTGGAGAACTGTTCCGATGTGTGTACCTGTTGCAAAGCTGTGCCTTTGGCCCCGTGCTTCTCTGGTGCTCAGAGGTGTCTTAGTACAACCAGCATCCTTCTTTTTACTGATGCTGCTGCAGGTGGGGCTCCAGGAGCCAAGGTCTATAGGTCAAGGGTGCAGGAGGGTTAGTGGGGTGGCTCCTGAGACTGACACCTGTCAGTGAAGGGAAGGAAGTGGGCCGGGCTGCAGGGGGCAGACTGTGTTGAGGACCTAGGAAGACCCAGGTCATCCTGCAGGGATCCTGGAGGCTGGAGTGACATGTTGGAGTCACTGTCCCAAGCTGGGTGAGAAGACTGGCCCGATACCAGTATCAGCCAGCCATGGAGCCGATTAGCTGCACCTGGGCAGCCCTGGGCAGACAGTTCTGCTCAGGGAGTGTAGCTTTAGGAGAGGTAATGAATCCTCAGTCCCAAAGGGAATTTAGTTTCTTAGCACAGCAGCCACCATAGTTGGGATTCAGCCCTGTACTGGCAGGTCACAATTTTTTCTACAGTCCTGCCAACTTGCTCAAGATGGAGGCCCATTGTCCTCAAGTCTGTACCCTTGTCTCTTCCTTTTCTGTGATTCCCTTAGTCAGGTCCTCTTTATTTCTCTAACTGAAATACTACCCAAGCGTCCAGCTGTCTTCCCCTTGGCTCCTGCAGCCCAGCTCACTGGGGCAAAGTGTTCTTTCTAAAGCCCATGTGCAATCATATTCCCCTCTTACTGAGAGCCCCTTCTCCAGTCTAGTCTTCTGGCGAAAGCTGATGAATGCATAAATACTTTGCTTCTCCTTATCTGTCTGCCCCAACCCCATGCCTTCCTCTCCTCTACACACCTCTCTTTGATGTGGCTTGTCTGGCAATGTTTTTCCTTCTGTTCAAAACTGAGACAGGTGCCTCTCACATAAGCTCAGGTGTCATGTCGCTAACCCATCCTGGTGAGCAAAGCCTGGATCCTATGCCCAACAACACCTCCACACATCCTGGCAGATGGTGTAGGCTCAGAAGGCAAAAGTGGGGCAGATTTGATTTCATTTTAGGAATCGCCTGAGCACAGAGATGCTTTGAAGCTCCATTTTAAAGTCACAATTAAGCATGTGGGAACCACTTTTAGGCGTTTCCAGGGAAGTGTGAATTACCTGGAAAGCAACCCAGGTGTCCAGTAACAGAACTCAGTAGTAGTAAGAACAAGAAAAAGAAAGAAACAGGCTTCATTTTGATTAGTTGTATTGGTAGCTTTGACTAAATTTTAGACAGTAAGGGAAGACAATTGATGGAAATGTTGACTCTGTCCTTCTAAACCATGCTTTTTTGGGAGAATGCTGGGCACAAGGCTGTATTGTTGATGTGCATGATTTAGCCTGCTTCAAAACCCAGTCTGCCATCAGGCACCCCTATGGCAGCTGTCCCAGTGGGGCTCCCCCACTCCCTTTGGGAAAATGTCCAGTTATTTCTCTGTTGTCGTTTCCTTTTTATTGTTTCTCACTGGAACCTTCCTACCCGCAAACAAAACTCAGGCAAACTGATGTTTTATTTTTTGTTAGGCATTTTTAGTTTGGTCTAGTCTGTGAACTGTATTTAGGCACATACATTCATAGTCCCAGTTGCCCTGGCATTCCACCTGTATAATATTAAATGAATATGCTTTAATAAAAGATGTTATGTCAACTTTGTGGGAGCTTCCACCTCTTATTCTTTATATGCCAGGAAGCTCATATGTCTCTGTGACAAGAACCTCACATTTATTTGTTTGAAAAAAATCTAGTGTGTTTCCATGAACTCTTAAGGTAGGATAAGTTAGTTATTTTTTTTGGATAAGTTAATTATTTTTGGAAATTAATACTACAACAGCTCTTAATACCTGAAATTCTATTTTGTTCCTAGGAATTTAACTGAACATGTTGACAAACGTAGATAGTTACTTTTAAGTGAAATGACCTAAACTGAATGTGTGTATTATGATTTTTAAAAAATTCCTAAGTAGGATAATGTCTGTTGGTAATAAAAAGGTTCTTAAGTAGTATTTTGTTTTGAGTACAGTTAGTCCCCTTTTGAGTAAGCCTGGAAAAGTCATACTGTACCTTTTAAATATTTCTGGAATCTGAAGATTTTGACATTCTTATTTAAAAATAGTTCATGAAGTAATTATTATTTCTTCATCCTAGGAATAGATTTGGAGGCTGTTTCAATGAATTTTAGTTAGTGAAAAATTTTCATTCATTTCAGAAAAAAAAAAAAATCATGTGAAAGACAACTGAATTTATCAAAACAAGTTTTCTCTCCCAACTATCAGAGTGTGTGCTCATTCTGTGGGATAACTCATGGCAAAGGCCAGGCTCACTGTGAAAACAGTAAAGGGCTGTTGTCCTTGCTGCCCACAGACAGAATGCAAGGTTAAAATATACATGGGATGTTTGAAACTTTAAAATAAAAGATTAGAGCTATCAAGGTTGTCTCACTAGACTTTTATGATTTTTTCATTAGATGCATGATTTTGAGTGCAAAAAAATGCAAAAAGAACATGCTTTAAAAAAAGAAGAGGTAAAATCACTAAGATATAGATGATTTACAAGTTACTTTTTCAGTGCATTCATACATTGACACTGAAAAATCAATCTATCGATAGATGAGGTAGACAGATCATGTAGGTGGGTAAGTAGACGATATATAGATATGTAAGTAGATAGATGAGAGATAGTATAGTGGGTTGCTACTATAACCCTGTAGGCAGCACACAAGTATAATTCCCACCCCAAATCATCAAGGCACATAGAGGATTGAGGAGTGGCCATGGATACCATATAATCACACTCTTTTTGCTCCATTGGTTTTCTTTCCATATTTGTTTCAACAGTATAATTTGACTTGAACTTTTGAGATAGTCTGTTTAAAATGGTGAGTAATATATGATTACTCCTGCTAATGAGTAATTCATTTAATTTCCTCAGTCTTAAAACTCCCATCAGAGTTGATGAGGGAGGAGATAGAAAAACATTTTACTTTCTCTACTTGCCCTCTTTGTACCCTTTTGAATACTACCTTTCACTGCTTAGCAATATGCAAATATTAGAAAGTTCAAACAAGTCCCATGTACTGATCTATGTTGATCAAGTGTTAAAATCTAAATGAAATAGATGGATTTTTAATAAAATATATATTGCCTCAGTAGAATTAAGGAATAATCATCTAATTGAGAAATTTAGAAAAACAACATTTTTAAGAAGGTTCTAGTGTCAAAGCTCTACTATCTAGAGTTGGATGGTTTCTTTCTCTCTCTTTTTATTTAGTGAGAGAGAGAGAATCTGCACACATGAGCAGTGGTGGAGGACAGGCAAAGGTGGGGAAAATCTTAAGCAGGCTCCATCCTCAGCATGGAGCCTGATGCAGGGCTCAATCCCATGACCATAAGATCATGACCTGAGCTGAAATCATGAGTCCAGTGCTTAACTGACTGAGTCACCCAGGCACCCCAAGATAGTTTCAATAATGTTTAACATACTGCAGGATAGGAAAAGAAAAGCTTTCCAATTCATTTTTATGATTCTGACATCATTCTAACATTCTAACATTAAACATAACACAAAAACAGTATTATTGACAAATCTCATGGCTGTAGATGTAGAATCTTAGGAAAATACGGGCATGGGATGCCTGGGTGGCTCAGCAGTTTGGTGCCTGCTTTTGGCCCAGGGTGTGATGTGATCCTGGAGACCTGGGATCAAGTCCCACATCAGGCTCCCTACATGGAGACTGCTTCTCTCTCTCTGTATCTATCTCTCATGAATAAATAAATAAAATCTTAAAAAAAAAGAAAATATGGGCAAATTATTCTAGTAGTATATTAAAACTATAATATTAATATAACATTACTATAATATTAATAGTGGCTAATGCAGAGATGGTTCCAGGTATTTTATTAAGTTCTTATATTATCTTATTAATATATAATGTCTTTTATCTATTGTGCTAATTGATGTAATAACAGAACTTGTAACTGTGCCTGGCACAAAACAGAAACTCATTAAATTTGTTGAATATATCAATTAATAATTCTTATAATGACAATATGAGATCAATACTATTAATATTCCTGTTTTACATAAAAGGGTAAAATAGGCCCTTGGAGATGAAGGCATTTTCCAAGGTCACACATACCATGCACAACAGTGAGGTACTTTTATCTTTTTCTTTTTCTTTTTTCTTTTTCTCCTTCTCTTTCTCTTTCTTTCTTTCTTTCTTTCTTTCTTTTTTTTTTTTTTTTGCATGTAGGGAATTAGCATTAGAAAATCTAATAATATTATTTAATATTTTAATTCATTGAAAAGAAAATTTTTGATATTGTTTAAAAACCAATTCAATTCCAGTTCTTGGAGAAGGAGCTCTAAATAAAATAAAAATCAAAAGGAAATTTCCATAACATTTTATAAAGATAATTGAAACTCAGCCTCCAAATTCTTCCAGGTGTAACATTAGAAGAATTCCCATTAAGACAAACACCAGAAAAAGATTGATGCTGTCAGTTGTGTTGGATAATGTTGTACTTCACCAAACTTCAGTTGAACGGGGGGAAAATTGAAGTATACATATAGGAAAGGAGAAGGAATCATGATCATTAATTGTGGCTCTTATACATTGACCTCGATATATAATAGGTGTGTGATTGCAGATGGATTGTTCACATTCTTTAGCTTTAATGTTTAATCTCTCTGTTGAGGCTATTAGTATCTCATACTTCACAAACTTGTTATGGAATCAAATTGGACAGTGTGTGGAAGGTGCCCCTTCTGCAGTAGTTAGCAAAGAGTGAGCACTCAGTAAATGCTACTCATTTTTACTATTACCTCCTGAGAAACCAGAGACAAGTTGAAACCTATTAGCATTAATGGAGAGACTCCATTAGTCAGTGTGTCCTAAGTTCAAATGTAAAGCTTGAATACTTTCCAATATACAAGTAAAAATAGTTATTAAGTATAATGAGACAATAACACTATTTACATTAACACTAGTATATCCAGGAATATGTTACCATATTAACACTTTCACATTAATATGCCTAGCAATACACAGAAGGAGAAATCTCTTGAAAGAAAAGTATAAAAACTTTAGGCAGTATCATAAGAGAAGATACTAATTCATCAGGAGGTAGCATATTCTCACATATGAAGATTCAGTATTCTAAAAGAAAAAAAAATGTCAAGTGTCCCTAATCTTTAATCTCACCCAAAATGGACAAAAAAACACAGAGAAATCAATGGTGTGTCACTAACTTTAATATTGTCTTCCATACACACATAGAAATAAACAGAGAAAGTTATATAAAGAAGATCCAGAGATTGTTACTTGAATTTCTCTGATAGTGGAATGTGTGAAAGTTAAAATAATTAAAAGATTAGGCTACTGGAATAAAAATAGACAGATGGGTAGAACAGAAATAGTCAAGTATATATGTGTCATTTCACATCAGTGGGGAATGAATTGAGTCTTCAGAAAAAGTGTTAGCTAATCATTTGGGGATAAAAACAGGAAATTACAATTTCTGTTGTCAGTGTTCTCATTTAGATAGCCACATAATCTAAATTTCTCCACAAGTCCCTCCCAAAATATTCACATCAATAAGAAGAGCAAATGAAACCATCCATAACCTATCCCGAAGGCATGAGTATCTCTTACAAACAAAAATTTGCAAATGCCTTTGTAATGTGTTTGATGGGACTTTCATATATCAACTACCAGCAGAGCCAGATATGAGAGCTAGGAAAAAAACAGGAGAGGATGGTGGCAGCCAGAGGTAGGGGTGGGGGGAGTGGAGGAAATACATATAATCATCCTCAGAGAGAGAAACACCCTCTCATATCTGGTTTGAGCCTTGGTGGATCAAAACACTGACTTATGAAGACTTTGAAGAGATGAAGTTCATAGGAACAAGGGTGGCTTTTTTGGGGAGAGGGAGAGAGTGGGTATTCCTTAGATGCAAAGTGATGGAAGTGAAATATGAAAGTAGAATTAAAGTCTTACAGAAACCAGGGAATGAGAAATCAGAACCCCTTTATTCTGGTAGTGAGAACACTTAAGATTTATTCTCCTAGAAACTTCCGAGAATATAATACAATGCAGTATTATTAACTATAATGCTATACAATGTGCAATACAATATACAATAAACGATGTCACCATGCTGTACAATAGATCTCCAGGTCTTATTAGTCTTATAATTGGAAGTCTGAACCCTTTGATTACCATCTCTCTGTCCCCCCCCCCCCCCAACCCCTGCCTCTGGTCACCACCATTCTGGTCTGTTTCTATGAGTTTGGCTCTCTTTAGTTTCTCTATTAAAGTGAGATCACACAGTATTTGTCTTATATATGTCTTACAGTATGACTTACTTCTTTAGTGTAAATGCCCTCACGTTGTTGCAAATGGATTTGCTTGTTTCTCATGACTGAATAAATAATATTCATTAAATATTTCATCTTTATTTGTCTGTTGATGAACACTTATGTTGTTTCCATATCGTGGTTATTGGAATAATGCTGCAATGAACATAGGAGTACAGGTATCTCTTCAAAATCCTGTTTTCATTTCTTTTGGATATCTACCCAGAAGTGGTCTTGATGTATCACATAGTACTTATATTTTTAATTTTTTTGATGAACCTTCATTCTGTTTTCCATAGTGTCTGCACCAATTTGCATTCCCACTAACAGTGCCCAAGGGTTGGAGGTGTTAGCTGACACTGTGGTGGTAATCATTTTGCAACATATAAGTATGTCAAATTAACATATTGCACATCTTAAAGTTGCACAGTGTTACATAACAATTATATCTCAATAGAACTTGAAAAAAATACTTCATGAATTAAAAAAAAAAATCGGAACCCACTCTCTTCCTTCCCAAGGAGCCATTGATTAAGGAAAGTGTATTTTATTACATCAAAATAAAAAGGTACCCTTCTTTTATGCCTACATGCATAAGTAGTATTGTTTGCTTAGCAAAATTAAAAGAAAAAAATATTTCTAATGAGCAGAACATGGCAGGCAGTGTCCATACAAAGCTTCTCTAAGAAGTCAAAATGAGAACGGAGAACTATCCCCCCCAAACAAACCACAAAATCAAAATGGAAAAATATAACATATTACTTCAAGCTAATTCATATTCTTAAAGCATTTTCAGATAATTTTTAAAACTTCAAATTAGAAATTCAAACACTAGGGACAAAAATGGATTAAAAAACAGGGAGTTACAAAATGAGAATTGACTAATTCCAGAAAAAAGAATTTACAGAGAAGGACAAAGGTTTATAGGGCAGAATAAGTTTAATGAGCATATAATAAAGATATTGTGGATGGGCATTACCAAAGAAAACCAAGATGAAAGGAAGAAGTAAAAAGGATTAGAGAGAAAGGCGAGGCGTAAAAGAGAGGCAGAGAAGTTTTAACATGCATATAACTGCAGTCCCTGAAGACGAAAGCAATGTAATAGACCCAGTATTTAAAAACTAAAATACAAGACCTTGGAGGAAATTAATGAAGCCCTGAATCTAAACATTATAGGGTCCACTATGTACCTGAGAAAATTGATCTAAATTGGTCAGTGCTGCTGTGTTTCTGAGAAATCTACTGGATTTTAAAGATCAGAACACATCCTTAGGGTGCCATACAAAAAGATCTGTCACTTATAAAAAAGAAAATTGGTTTGACATTAGAATTCTCTATGTAGGCATACCGAGCAAGACTCCAATGAAGCAAGAATTTATGAAATTCAAGGTTGTATTTTATATGAGCTTGTAGTTTTATATCCAGCCAAACTATCTCTCAGGAATCAGAAATCCAAGTCACACTGTACTCATGAATCCTTCCTGAGGAATCTTCTAGAACAATACTCCTCAATGTGTTATTTCATGATGAGATAAGGAGCTTGTTCCGGAAAGTAACCTGATGGACCATGTGCTTTTGCAAACAAAACATGTTTGCAAAACAACAAAAAATATTGGCTGAACTGAACAATGTCCTTATGAAATAATTCATTTAATTCTGGCACAAGTTTCTTATTTTACATTGCACTAGTTGCCAGTTCATAGAGCATACTTTTCATCAGCCCCGCTCCATGCTTGCTATAAGAGCTGCACTTCCAACAGTTCAGAAGGCTGAGGGTGGGAGCTCTTCCACTGTCTCTTGTTAAAGGACAAGATTTACCCAGGAAAAGATGACTAGGACATGTAGGTGACAGGACTGGGATGCGTATTCAGTATGTTGAAGTTTGCAGGGTAGCCATGACCCCTGGAAGCACGGGTCAATGTATGTACGCAGGTGTTTTCTAGGACATCTGCCTTCTATGAAACAATATCAATAACAGAGATAACATCATCTGTTTCCAAAGTTTATGAATACTCTGTAGATCTAAGAGTAACCAGAAAGTGAGGATAAACAGGGGGCAGTAGGATATGTAAGGGTCCTATTTTCTGAAAAGATACAAGTAGTACAACTTAAAAATGGATTGGATATTGACAAAGATACCAAGCAGGTGAGACTCTCACACACTCCTTTTGGTGGTGTAACTTGGTCCTACTGCTTGGAAAAGTTCAAGTGAGAGTCTGCTAAGATCCACACTGTGTAGCCTTCCACTCAGCAGTTCCACTCAGTTTAATTCAAAAGTCTACGAACATATTCATCAAAAGATATGTAGAAGAATGATTGTGGCAGCCCTTGGTAGTAATATCCTAGATCTGGAACTAACCCACATGTCTACATGATCCTTGAGTCCTGGGATCGAGTCCTGCATCAGGCTCCCTGCAGGCTTCCCTGCGGGGAGCCTGATTCTCCCTCTGCCTGTGTCTCTGTCTCTTTCCCCTTGTCTCTCATGAATAAATAAATAAAATCTTAAAAATGAGAGCCAAACATAAAAGGATATATGTGGTAGGAGTCCCTTCAGATAAAGACTAAAAAGAATCAAAATTGATTTATGGCATATGGAATCAGGGTAGTGGTTGCTTTTGTGGATGTAGTTGCTGGGTGGGGGAGGAGGGACACAAGGACAGATTTCCAGGTTGTGTGAAATATTCTGTTTCTTGTTCTGGTTTCTCACTGTATAACATTGTTTGCTTCCTGAAATCCATGAGATGGTGCAGTTAGGAATTTTGTACTTTTGTGTGGCTGTCACTCTGTAATGACAGGCTCACAGTTGGGAAGAACAAGAAAAGAGGAAAAATAAAATGAATCCTTGATTGTTGCTTAGGTTAATCAATGAGAGTCAGGGATATAATTTAAAGCTGACAGAGTAAATAGCACCTAACCCAGTAACGGGAAGAAGGACTAGGGCGCTCTGTGTGTGTGATGTGTGATGGGTAGCAGTGAGCACTTCAACAAGAATACAAGCCTTTATAAATAACAAAGAAGTGTAATGAAAAAAACAAAGGAAAATGTCCATATAAATAGAGAACCACAGTAAATATAATATAATATACACAGTAAGACGAACATAAACTGTTTGACCAAGTTATAACCTTGCACTTATATCAATGAATACAAATGGGCTTAACCCACTTACATTTTTGAAAAACACATTGGCTCACAAAATCAGCCCAGCTCCATGCTTGTTACAAGAGCTGCACTTCCAACAGTTCAGAAGGCTGAGGGTGGGAGCTCTTCCACTGTCTCCTGCTGCGTCCCTGTGCTCTCTTGATCACTGTGGGATACATTGTTATGCACTTACTTGCATTATAAGAGGTTCAAAGCTTATTGTGTATATTTCCTGCTCCAGTGCTAGAATCAGGCATTTTCCTCCAGGCTGGAAACATTTGAACACCAAAATAAATAAAGTAGTATTAGATTATGATCCACAGTATTAAATAAATATTCATAAATCCACACTCACTCATATAAATAAATGGGGAAAAGTAGTCACATCTCCCATGCAGATGAATTCCACGTCATTTATGTAAATATTCTGCCTTCAGGGAAGAAGAGCATCCTCCTCACCACTCAGGTGTGGTCTGTACAAAGTAACTTCCTGCCAGAGAGTAGTATGGAGAGGTTAGGGAAGAGAGTAGTTTTTCAGTGCAGAAAGCCTACAGACATGACCTTGATCAAGTGATCAAGGTCAACATCAACACATAAGCCATGTGGATGGCACCTACCCATGATATATATGGTGGGATGGGTATGACCCATCTCCTCTGTGGTCTTTCTCCCAACACACTGGAAAATCATGAAGGAAAATCATGAGAAAACACCAGACAAATGTCAGCCAAAGTACAGTCTATAAAGTGCCTTATTAGTAGTCTTCAAATCCATCAAGGTCATTAGAAAATAGGAAAAAGTCTGAGTAACTGTCACTATAAGGAGACATGAGAATGTAATGTGGCATCCTGGAAGGGATCCTGGAAAAGAAAGGAGGCATTAGGTGAAGACTAAGACAATTTGAGTGAGCTCTAGGTTGTAATTAACAATATTATAAAATATCAGTCTCTTAAGTGTAATATGTACCAATCTATCATAAGAACCTAATAGTAGAAGAACCTGGGTGTGAGCTATGTGGTAACTGTCTATTATTTCTGCTATTTTTCCATAAATATAAAACTATCCTAAAAACATAGTTGATTAAAAATTTTACAAAGGGGGGCCGCCTGGGTGGCTCAGCGGTTGAGCGTCAGCCTTCGGCTCAGGGAGTGATCCTGGAGTCTCAGGATCAAGTCCTGCATCGGGCTCCCTGCATGGAGGCTGCCTCTCCCTCTGTTTGTGTCTTTGCCTCTCTTTCTCTTTGTGTCTCTCATGAATCAATAAATAAAATCTTAAAAAAATTTTTTACAAAGGGGAGGAGGCAAAGGTAAAACCAGTTAAAGGCAGATAGTGAAAAAAGGAGGGGGATATTATCAGGATAGGAGACCAGCTAGGATAACAAAAAAAGTCACCTTTTGAAGCAAAGCTCTTCATTCATGAAGAGGAGATGCAAGGAGACATAGCCAAACAGACATAAAACCCAGATAATCAGTGAAGTAGATCTTAGAGTTCTAAATTAAATGTGACACCCTGTAATAGAGAACTTATCTTCATCTGAAGTCGGTCATCAATGAAAATTCCTGGGTATTCCTTTATCTTTTGTTTCCAATATTGTTCCTGAAAGTACTTATTCAAAAGCAAACTTAAATTGGAAAGGCAGAAAAAAATCAAACCCTCAAATTTAACCCAAATACATGTCATGTTGATAACTATGCAGAATGGCAGATTAATACAAGTAACTTTTAAGCAGTTCTATGGCGGTACAAGTCTTTACAGAAAATTCTAAGAACAGAAAGATCAGAAACACATTCTGGAGTACGTGTGGCTTATTTTTGGCAATTGTATTGATACAGTAATTCTTAAAATACCATTAAAAGTGTGATTTAAAGTGATGCCTCTGTGGCTCAGTTGGTGAAGCATCTAACTCTTGGCTCAGGTCATGATCATGCAGTTGTGGGATTGAGCCCCACATTGGGCTGTGTCCTCAGCACAGAGTCAGCTTCAGATTCTTTCTCTCCTTCCCACTCACCCATTCTCTCTCTCAAATAATTAAATAATTTTTTTAAAAGAGTGTGTACTGAGGGAGGGAATAAATATATTGATATGTTAGGAACCAGTTACTGCTAGAGAAGGGAGATAGACATAAATGTATTGAACAAAGTGAGGAAAAAGAATGCAGTAATGGGTTCAGATTGGAGGAGTCACTATTTATAGATGCATTGCTTAGCTGTGTTTACAGAAAGTGAACCAGAAAAAAGTGGGTTAATGGTCACACCTGGTACCCAGTTCCTGGTTCCTAAGGACTGTTTGCCTTAGAGAGCCCAGGATCCGTGGAGAAATTCTTGATGTGAGGGCTGAGGTGGAAGTGTATTGTTTGAAAATCACCAAAATGTGCTTAATTAGTAAATGAATATTTTTTATGAAGTATATAGTCTAATTTAGTTGAGAGACCGACGTAATGGTTGAAATGATAAATTTAAGAAATTTACTTTAAAGAAAATTTACCTTTATGCATATTTTTGTAGAAAACTTTGAACATCTTTATTTTTGATTCACAAGTAATAGCTACATTTGAAATAAAATCTTTTTTTAAAAGAAGCGAGCTTCTTCACTTTCTTCCCTTATGGGACTTCCTGCTGAGGATCTTGACATGTGTTTCCTTTAACTCTTGTATCTGCTTCCATGTGAAGAAATGAACGTATGAGTTGATATCAAGCTTGAGGGATTCCCTGGGGGTCCTGACCATCCATACATGCACAGTAGAAGTTCAGGGGAAACACTGATGCATGCAGAACAATTTCAAAAAATGAAGAACTCTGCGCCATAAAATGGTGTTATTATTCAACAAAAGAAATGACTTCATTAATATATCAGTGCTTTTCGCTCAGAAGAATGGATCTTTTTGCACGTCAACTGAAATTGTATGTTTTTAAATAATATGATCTGGTTTGAGAAGAAATTGAGAGTTTTGAAGTGGAATAAAAATCTAAGAATAATGATTAGGAAATGCAGTAGCTGCTGAGAGACTTTGAGGGAGGATGGTGACATCAGAGCAGAGATTTATACCCCCCCCCCCCACCCAGAGAGGATTGAGTTGTATTTTCCTTTCATCCAGGAATAAAACAACTTGATATTCTCTTCCAAAAGAAAAACAAAATGGTGCAATCCAAGAGACTGTGGGCCTTGCCGGCTTTAGACTTTAAGGCCAAGCAAGGTTGAAAGTGGGCTCAAAGTAGAGTGGGTCCAATCTCTCTAATAGTCTTGGATTGCCCCCCAGCTCTGAGGATTAGTCCTCTGGCTAGAAGATTCCCAGAGCAGGGGAGAGGCATGGGACATCAGGCTTAGCATTGTAACACTTGGACTTCACACCAAATGATAGCCTCAGTCAGGCACAGAGTCCCTTCCTATATTGGGGGATCCCTCTCAGTGGATGGGACACTGCCTGCTTCAACATGATGGGTGTACCTGGGGGAGGAAGCCAGGCGTAATAGCCACGTTTGTAACTGTATCCAGATACAGGACCAGGCTGGTGGGTGAATGAAAAGCCCCTCCCTGGTTCTGATGTGTATATATGATTATAGAACAGAGGTTAAATTCACATTTCTTGAAAGCCAGCAATAATAATTAGAAAAAAAAAACCACAACCCTTGGTCATCCTTTGCCCAAGACCACTCACAGCTTGCTGGAGTTGATCTGCCCTCCTTCTGCTGAACCACACCATGCTGTTTACTTTGTGGTAACCCCCACATTAAGGCAGGGCAATGCCAGAGTCTGTTTCCCCCCAGAGCCCCAGGGGTGGGCCAGGTAGCAGCAGCCCCTACCCTGGGTGTTCTCATCAAACCCTCCCCTCAGGACAGAGAGGGAAGAAAGGGCCTATTGTCTCAGGCCACCTTTCCCACCTTGGGTGACCTCCTGTTCTTACAGTTGCCAGGCCAGGGGCTAGGCTTCGGGCAGCCTCTCCCAGGCATCACTCTCTCTCCTTCTGACTCCTGCTTGGTCCTTCGGCCTCTGTGGCCCATACAGTTCACAGAAAGCTATTGGAGAGGCTAAAGATCCAGGAAACTGAGTTTGGAGGCCATTCGCTTATCACCTCGTTAGAGACTGTTCAGTGGAGGGCTCATGTTTTATGGATTCACAGTCTTACGGCACCTCTTCTGCCATGATTTGCCCATTCATTTTCCTAGCAGCTTCTTAGAAGCTTTTCAGGAAAAGAGTAAATGACCGTGCTTCTCAACTGGCTTTTACCAATACATGCTAATATATTTCATGCTTGACACCATTGAAACGATCCCTGGTACTTGGAAATCAACAAACCAGAATCATTTTGTATGGATTTTCCTCTCTGCCTAGAGGATTCTTACCCAGGATAAAGCTGTCCCCTTTCTGGGTGTCTGTGGCACTCCCTGAGTAGCATCTGCTCTCCGCTCCTCCCAGGCAGAGGACAAAACCAGACACACTTCGAGTCTCATAGGGCTGTCACCGTTATGTTGGCTGTTTGATGATTATGAACATGAAATGAAGGGAAGTGTGGTCCCAGACCCCAGAAGCCGGGGTGGAAAGAGCACATCTGTATAAGAACAAGTGTGCATGTGGGCACCGGGACAGGAGTGCGCCCCACCAAGCAATGGAACAAAGACAAACCTTGAAGAACAGTTATAATTTGACCTATTTATAAAAGGCAGTGATACTATCTCAAGGAGTGAGCAAGAACAACATGAAGAAAAATATGGGTGTTTTAGAAGAGTGGCCTGAGCACAGGTTGACTTTGCCTGTGTGTGCCCTTCTCTGGCATTTATAAACCATAAGAAAATCAGTGGAAGGCAAGTTTAGCCAAAGTTTGGGCTGTGCCCTTGACATAGACGTGCTTTTATGTGAAAATCTGTCTCAGTGCCCTTCTGGAGTTGCGAGCAACACCTGGGAGGCTTCTGGAGGCATTGTGGGCCTTGGCAGCATGACTCTGGGCCCTTCACGCAGCTCCATCTTCATGCTTTTCCAGGCATGTTGCACGTGTGACCATGAGTGCCTCTGAGATCAAGGAATCCAACTCCTAGGTGACAGAGTTGAAGCCAGTCATGAACCAGCAACAGAAAAACGTGACTGAAGTGGACCCGAGCACAAAGCTCAAAATATGAAATTTTGCAGAATCTAGAAGCAGATAGTTCTTTAAATAAAACTTACTTTGACTGTTTTAACATGTGCATTTTCAAAGTGATAGAACCGTGAAAACATCCAGAGTATGGACTTCCCCATTTTTGTTTACTTAGCACTGCTCTCTAGAATATACCACCTATGTGGACGGGAATTTCCATATCCTTATTAATGTTTGGGTAGTCACAGTGGAGTTATCACTTCAGAAATAATTATTGTTCATCATCAGGAAGTACAATACTTGCTTATCTTTGAAGTGACTTCAGAGTAATACAGAGCCTGCTAAGATGTGTAGTTTGCTACTGGTTTTCATGATACAAATGATGGAATCATGTTTTTTTAACATGATTTGACAGGCCCCAAATTTAATAATCCTGAAGCTTTGAAGTAATACTTAGAAAGACCACCTCCTGTGCAAACCCTAGTGTCCCATATAAATGTCAGAGAGCTGTTGGTACAATATAACATAAGAACATAGAGAATCCGGGAGCACCTGGGTGGCTCAGTGGTTGAGCATTTATCTGCCTTGGGCTCAGGGCATGATCCTGGGGTCCTGGGATTGAGTCCCATATCAGGCTCCCTGCAGAGATCCTGCTTCTCCCTCTGCCTGTGTCTCTGCCTGTGTGTGTGTGTGTGTGTGTGTCTCATGAATAAATAAATAAAATCTTTTTTAAAAAAAGAACATAAGGAATCTGGGTGACCATCGTGCTGGTGGGCTGGCGTTGAATACCATGGCGGGAAGTTGTGTAATCCAAGAATTGAAAGCCCCACTGAGCCAATGCAAACACTAAAATAATTCATTTTTACAGCTTAAGGATATCCATTCTTTCCTTTGAGATTTTTCCTCTTTCAGAATGAGAGAGAAAAGCAAACAAAGGCATTTCGAACTCAGTGGGTCTTTTTGTACTAAGGGCCCATTGTACAAACAGTGCTCCCCCGGATGCTGATTTATGTAGATGTTGACTACACAAGTATAAAACGGAGTCCCCAAACAGTATTTGTTTTTGGATGAATAATTCATTCGTTTTCCTTGCATGAGTTTTTCTTGTCTGAAGAACTGGCCTTTCAAATTAAATAAATATAATGTTTCAAAAGAATGTAGGCATGAATATTCATAAAGACCAAAACAGTGAACATAAAATAAAAAGCACTTTTATATGACATTTAATTTTTTTTTTTCATGAGGCCCTTACTTTGTGGATTTTTTTTTCTTTTGCTCTTTTGAGATGATATTCAAAGTGATTTTCCAGGACACTGTTTCTTCTACATAGCCTACCAGTTATTGTGGTAATACTTGTTTTCAGATCATTTCATACAGCAATATTCCCCTTTACATAAATAGAAATAAGGTAGTACTTGCATATGGCACAATCCATTAGCCATAGGTTCAGCCTGCTAGGGTGTCAAGCCCTTGATAAAGTGTCTAAACTGGAGGAATGCCCAAAAAAAAAAAACCCAAGCCCCCAAATAAAATAAGATTATGTACCCTGGAAAACATAGCTTCTTCAGACACATGAAGTATGGCAGGCTATTTTTAGGTGTTTCTACCTATGTGCCAGTGATTGAAAGGTTAAGAACATACATGCAATACTTGTGTTAGTTAGTATATGCTGGGAACACAAACAGTGAGGATCTGCTCTTCCCACTTCCTTCAGAGATGGAGGTAAGAGTAGAAGAACAGAAAGAAAAAAGATAAACATGAATTACGGCTGCGGTTATGTCTGCCCAAACAACTGGTTTAGAAGGAGCCAGTGTATATGTTCGCTTTGATTGATGGGCTCTTTCAGAGTTGTCAGGTTATCTTCTATTAAGGGATCCCTGAGATTACTGAGAGAAGTGTGTCACTGTCTGTTTTATAAGCACTGGCTACCCCACACCATAACTGTTTGTCTTTAAACATGACCACATACTAAATGCTGATTTAATTGCAATGTGCAGTATAATTTAAATCTGAGTGGTAATGAGAGTGAAGTGACTGTAATTGCAGCAGGAAAGGTTAAATCTATGATGCAGTCTTCCTGACTGCTCCATATTCATTTGCCAGGGTGGAGGGACGGGAAGTTCTTCGCAGGAAGGGTGGGATTGTGCCTTTCTGGTCCACTTCAAGGGGAAGCCATTGAGAGATGAAAATGTTCCTGGGAGTCACTTGTGAAACTGAAGGTTGGGAAGGAGAAGGCTGTTTATCACCTTTGGAAAAACATGACTTAAGAAAATCATCAAAGAGCACATTATTTCTCCTGATCATGTGAGTAGAGAAAATAAGTAGACACATTCTATTAAACATTATTTTGCCTGATTACTTCCAAATGAACTTGCTATTCTTTTTCTTTGCCTTTGATGAGAAAAAATTTTTTGTAAGAAACGGGATTCCTGTGTTGGAACAAGCTGTTTTGGGTAGGGCAGATAGACTTTCAAGGTACCTTTTATTTTGTTTTGTTTTTTAAACATTTTATTTATTTATTTGACATACAGAGAGTACAGACAGGGGGAGCAGCAGAGGGGGAAGAAGAAACAGGCTCCCTGCTGAGCAGGGAGCTGCATGTGGGGCTCCATCCCAGGACCCTGGGATTCTGACCTGAGCCGAAAGCAGATGCTCAACTGACCAAGCCACCCGAGCGCCTAAGGTTCTTTTTATTTTGAATAACATGAATACCCTGATGCACTGAGGGGCACTCACCTCACATTGCTTCATTAACCTGTAGGATATGCCAGAATAATATTTTCATTTTTGTTTTTTGTTTTTTAGCTTTAGCAGAAGATTATGGCTTGTTTTTATGCTACCTTAGGGCTTTGGACAAAATGCTCAACCCTTCGGCACCTTGATTTTCCCAATTGTAAAATAAGAAAAGACTTGCCATAAATCTTGTTTGTAATGGGTATTGAAATTGATAAAATGTCAATTTTAGGTCAGATGATGTTCTTTCTATATACTCAGAGATATTTCTGGCAACACACCCACTTTTTCTCCTTTCTTCTGTTGTTTCTAAAGACTTTATTATGCAATTTGGAGACTTTGAGAAGCCTGGACATTCTGGTAAGTGACTGTCTTAGAAACAATGCTTACCAATTATTTTGCCATGAGTTAACATTTTGCTGGAGCCCTATAGCAACTCCCAGGAGTCCCAAAGGAGGTCACTTCAGTAGCAGGTCACTTCTGATATTAATTATTATTGCATTAGTCAGGTTTCTCCTCTGAATGCTGAATAGCAAGCAACCCCTAGGTCCAAGTGGCTCGTGGAGTAATAACATATTTCCTATTCTACACTCAGCAGTCTGCTGGTTGGCTGAATTTGTCTGGTCTCTTAACCCTACAGGTCTGCTGTGTGTGTCTTTAGCTCAGACCTGTTTGAAAGAGTTGTCTTTCTGGACCATGGCCTTCTCATTATGGAAGACCAAAACTCCAAGGAGGCTGGCAGAAATGTACATTGAGGCCTTTTAAAGCCTCAGTTCTGAACTGGAATGCTGTCAGCCCATATTCCATTGCTCAAAGGAAGTCACATGGCCAAGTTCAAAGTCAATCAGCCAAGGATGTATACTCCACCTGCTGATTTCCATGGCAAGAGCTAGGAGAGAAGAAAGAATTGTGGACATATTCCATATATTCCACTCCATCTGGTACATTAGAAAACTGTGCTGAGGAATGTTAAAAAATGCTTCGTGTTCTCATTTTTATCTTGGCCAAGGAATCACTATCCAAACCAGTCTACAAAATATGAATTGATGCTCTGGGAAACGGGGATGTAGGGGGTAACACCATACTGTTTCTTCAGGCCCAAAGGGACACAACTTAAATGCTTTCACAATGCAGAAGGTAACCCACATTCAGACGCAGTAGTTTGCTAATCACTGGTGGAAAGTTTCCCGATTTTTAACTCTAAACATATCAGACTTGCAAACAGACTCTGCTGTCATCATGTGACTGGGGTGGGGGGAAGGAGACAGGGAAAATAAATGGGCGAGCTTGAGAGTTGATCTTCATTCCAAGCAATTCAAGTGTCTTAAGAACAGGATTTGTGTTTTCTCCATAATAGATAATAAATTGCCTTGCATATTATACAGCAAAAATAAATACTGGGGGATACGTGCATATGAATGATGAGTGAAGAAAAGGAGATGGCACATACAGGTCGGTGGATACCCCAAACCAAACAAGGAGCCAGAAGGAAGAAAAAAGGGAGGAAAGGGAGCCACATCAGTCACTACCTGCCACTAAGTACTGCTCAGGGCTCTGAACAGACAGAAGGCTGGGGAGACAATAAGCTGTCTTTGTTCCCTTAGGACCTCAGGTTTTTACATCCTACTATTTTTTTTTCAAGCATTTTAAAATTTATGATCTACCTCCTACTTATTTTAAATGAAAAAAGGCACAGTGAGAGTCATTGTTTCACCTCTGATTCCTCAGTCTCCCTAAGTCTGAATAACATTTCCCAAGAAGAATGGGAGGTACGCGGTGATTCATGATTTCATCAGTACTCTCCACAGCCCAGGCTTTCCATCAAAGAGCATAATATGTAGCCTTTCACTTCAAAGCATAACATTTAAAGAAACGTTTTCATGTTCTATACGAGGGAGTTGATGCTGGGGAAATCATCTAGGCTGAACGTGGCTATAGAGGAAATGTAACTTCTTTTATTATCAAGTCATCAAGGTTTTTCTCGTGTTTTATTCTGAATTATGGTCATAAAGGATGTTTTTGAATAGGAACATCAATTTCCAAAAACTTCTAAATATGTTTTTCGTTGTAAGAAAGATGAGATTCTACTTGAACTTCTCAGATATTGAACAAGAGATACTGTTTGAGGACTCACGTGGACAATTCCGTTTTCTGCTGGTACACCAGGGCTCCCCGTCAGCACAGTGGTCACAGCAGAATGGCGCGGTGACCGCACAGAGGAAGACATGTGATGTGCTCCAGGCTGTCTGTGATGGTTGAGCTGGTCCTTTTTGCTCATTTAGTAGAAATGACGCTGGAAATAAATGATTTTTTTTAAACCTGGTATTTATCTTAAAATCAAATGGGTCTCTTCTTAAGACACTTGAAATTGCTTGGAATGAAGGTCAGCTCCCAAATGAAATCTAGTAACTGGGTCAAAGATGAGTAATTACTCGTCATCATTCACTGCCTTGTTGATGAACTCAGTGTCTGTTTAGCACTAAACTTTGAAGAGAATCCTGTGGCAGAAGGGAATATATTTCTCATGTCCCATGGATCTATCTGATCAGAATATTGGAAATTCCCCACCATGATCGCCACCTAATTGGGAGTGACTGACCATTGAACCCACTGACAGCCTTTTGGATCCAGGTGGACCCCACACGTATCACCTGGGAACGGGATTACAGTAGAGCATCAAATCCATAAAAACAGGGCAGGACCCTAGAGTGTGTATTTCTAACACACTCCCAGGTGAGGTGGGGTCCAGGTGTGAGGCCCACACTTGGCATAGCAGAGATGTGAGCTCCACAAAGCAAAGGACGATTCAGGGTCCCTTTTGGTCCAGAAGATGCCAGGAAGTGCAGAGGAGGCCTGTGTCTCTGACACCCTCATGACTAGTCAGCCGGACAAAGAATGAACTGGAGAGAAGGGAGAAAGATGACGCACATACCCAGGCAGCTGTCATCAGACACCTGCGGCTAGCGAACGCAGGGCACATGGTTGGCAGTAGTAAGTGCGTTTAATTTTCATTACTTGCTCTAAAAAATGCTCCATATCACTTGCCATCAGGGAAATACAAATCAAAACCACAATGAGATACCACCTCACACCAGTCAGAATGGCTAAAATTAACAAGTCAGGAAACAACAAATGTTGGAGAGGATGTGGAGAAAGGGGAACCATCCTGCACTGTTGGTGGGAATGTGAACTGGTGCAGCCACTCTGGAAAACTGTGTGGAGGCTCCTCAAAAAGTTAACAGTAGAGCTGCCCTGTGACCCAGCAATTGCACTAATGAGGATTTACCCCAAAGATACAGATGCAGTGAAACAAAGGGGCACCTGCACCCCAATGTTCACAGGAGCAGTGTCCACAACAGCCAAACTGTGGAAGGAGCCACAATGTCCTTTGACAGATCAATGGATAAAGAAGATGTGGTCTCTATATACAATGGAATTATACTCAGCCATCAGAAAGGATGCACACCTACCATTTACATCAACATGGATGTAGCTGGAGGGTATTATGCTGAGTGAAACAAGTCAATCGGAGAAGGACCATTATCATATGGTTTTACTCATATGTGGAATATAAGAAACTATGCAGAGGATCATAAGGGAAGGGAGGGAAAACTGAATGAGAAGTCATCAGAGAGGGAGACAAATCATGAGAGACTCTTAACTCTGGGAAACAAACTGAGGGTTATTGGAAGAGAGGTGGGAAGGGAGATGGGGTCACTGGGTGATGGGCTTGAAGGAGGGCCCGTGATGTGTTGAGCTCTGGGTGTTATATGCATCTGATGAATTACTGAGCCCCACATTTGAAACCAGTGATGTACTAAATGTTGGCTAATTGAAATAAAAAGATAAAATGGTTTTATTTACTGACAGCATTTGTGGGTCTTTTAATGAAGAGTGTGTAGCTGTGATACTCTGCTACTGCGTTACCTTTGTGACTGATCAGGGCTTGAGGTTAGCTGGAATGGAAAGGAGTGTCCTCTGGTGTGCCGCCACATGGCTGTGAGGATTAATGTGTGTCTGCAGAGCACCCACCCCAGGAAGCACACGCTTGTCATCAGTCGGCTGCCTTGGACTCCCCTGCCCTCAGCTTTCATGTGTCACTGCACCTGGAATGTTTTATTCCTTCCTTCTGCAAATATTCGTTGAGGTTGTTTATGGGACAGGTACTGTTCTCAGTTGTAGGGAACCATTGTCCATGCAGGGCCCTTGTCTCCATTTTTATGTGGGGGAAGACAGAAGATAACGATTAGAAAAATATAAACATAACCATTCCAATTCCAAGAATGATACAAACAATTTAAAGCAAGGTGATTAGCTAGAGAATGAATGGGGTGATATTTTAGATAGAGGATCAGTGGATTCTCTCTGGAGAGGTGGTGTTTGAGTTTTAAACCCTAAATGACAGGAAGAAGCCAACCAACAAAAGAGTCTTGGGGCAGAAGAACAGAAAGTGCAAAGGCCCTGAGGTTCAGGGACCAGGGTGAAGGCCAGTATGGAGGGACTGTGGATGTGGGTGATAGGAGTTGGTGAGATATGAGATTGGAGGTGTCAGCCAGATGAGAACTTATTGGCATGATGGAGACTTTGCATACTTGCCCAATGTTACAGAAAGCCAATGGCAGGATATACACAGATGGGGGGTTACGTCCGTTTTTAATGTGCTAAAAGATCACTTTGGTTACCATGACATGTTAGCTAACAGCTGCATCATGTCCCATGATTATCATTCCTGTTTTGTGGGGAAAACATTTAAAATCTGATTTTGTAGCAACTTTGAGGTCTATAGTACAGTATTGTTATTCAGTCACTGTTGTGCTTTTGATCCCCAGAACTTCTTCCAGCTGCAAGTTTGTACCCTTTGACAAAGATCTCCGCATTTACCCACCATCCTAACCACTATTCTATTGTTTGTACAAGTTTGGGATTTTTAGCTTCTGCCTCTAAATGGTGTCATGTATAAGTCATGTATAAGTCAATCATCAGTGTCTTTTTCTTTCAAACTTCTTTCATTTAGCATAATGCTTTCAAGGTCTACTATCTTAATTGCAAAGGGCAGGATTTATGTTTTTCTTATGGTGTGTGAATAATATTCCATTGTGTAGGTGTGTGTGTATGTATGTACATTTATCTTTATCCATTCATCCATTGATGGACACTTAGGTTGTTTCCGGATCTTGGTATTGTGGATAGTGCTGCAATGAACTTGGGAGTTTTCAGTATCTGGTCTTCATTTCCTGTGGAGATATATATATACCCAGAAGTGGTAACCGTATTGTAATACATAAAAGTATCTCATCAACATGTTGTATACTGTAAGCTCACACGTTATATATGAATTATATCTCAATTTTTAAAAGAATCACTTTAACCTCTGTGTGGAAAATTCATTCTAGGGAACAGTAGTGTAAGCAGAGAGGGCATTCAGGATGATGTTACAGGAATCCAAAGGTGATCGATTGATCATGTGACTTGGGCTAGAGTTGCAGCCACATATGGAAAGGGATAGGTGGATTCAGCATGTCTTCTAAAGATCAAGAGCATGAGGAAGAGAAAACTATTAAGAATAGCTCCTGGGTATGGGGCCCTAGGTTCATTTGATGAGATGGGAAAGAATATGAGTACAAGGGTGGGAGGTTGGGGAAATAGATGAAATATGTGTGATGAGAATTGCACCCACATGCCTGAGGCCTGTTTTGATAATCCAGAGTCACTGTAATGCATTCCTGTAAATAGTACTAATGACAGTTTGGCTCTTATGTTTGCATAATCCACTATGGTGCACAAGCATGAAATTCAGAGTTAAATCCTAGAACTGAGCCAGTGGACTCAGCCTAGAGCCCCACATCAACTCTTGTGAGGCCTGGATAAGCCAGAGCAAAAAGCGAATGGAAGCTGAGAAAGTTCCAGAAGCATCTGGAAGCATCCATGACATGAACTGTGCTGAATTATACCTGAGTCTGGGATCTAGACCCCCTTCTGTGGGGCAGAGCCAGGCAGTCCTTCGCTTGGTTTGTTCTTGTGGGAAAGCCTGTCTTGAGCTGGGAGATGTAGCTTCTTTACTGACACCTGAGCTGAAGTGTGATGGGATTTTGGTGGGATGGCATATATAGGTCCACCAAAGTCTAGTCATGCATGCATATATACCACACACAGGAGTTACGTACATGTATGTGTGTGTATGTATACCAGTTTGTTTCTCTATATGTATGTATGCACACACATAGATAGATATAGGTACAGATGTGCAGGTACACACCCCTCCCCACTGGGGGGACCTGGGAAAGAAAGAGGGGAAAGGGAAAGAAGATAAACCTAAGAAAGAGGGTCATCATAGACATCCATAGAAACTGGACGTACTCTGATGGCTTCACTAAACATCAGTGTGGCTTGAGGGTCCCCAATTAAAGAAGAGACTGTTTATACAGTAGTGAAATTTGTACTAGGAAATGTAACAGTGACTCAAAGCAATCCTCATAGAAAGTACAGTCAACGAACATGGTAAGAAAATGCTGATCTAAATAAAAGGGTAAGTATCATTTTGCACATCCACAAATCAGCAAAGGAAAAGAGAGAGAAACAAACCAAGGAACAGATTCTGAACTAATGACAACACACTGCTGGTTACCAGAGAGGAGCAGGTGACAGGATGGGGGAAATAGTGATGGGGAGGAGGAAGGAGTGCACCTGTCCTGATGAGCACCTGTTGATGTATGGGAAGTGTTGAATCAGTATATTTTACATCTGAAATTAATATTACACTGTATGTTAACTATACTGGAATTTAAATAATAACTTAAAAAAAGTTAAAGTACATTTCTGGCTAAATATCTTTCTAGTTGTTTCTAGAAGAAAATGTAAATGCTTCTAATTAGTAAGTGGTATAGATGTTCTCAAAGCCAGCAATCCTTTGAGATGGAAGTAACATTCAAAAAGAAATTTTTTATTCAAATGTAGAATTTACTTTCAGAATGCTCAATTAGATCCCTATATTCAAGAATTCTCTCTTTTCGTTTGGCAATTTTTACTAAACTTTGGCATTTCTAGCTATATTCTAAAGCAAGATGCAATGTTCAAAGAACTACAATTCATGCTTTTTCAAAAAGGTATAATTCCTATGGTTTTTAGTAAAATCTCTCTCTTTGAAAATCAAACTACTACTTTAAACGCCATGCTATTTTTTTATTTCTCAGAGATTTGTTGGAGAGAAAAATGATTTGAGGAGCTCAGCTTCTGATTATAAAATACTTACATTCACTGAGATGTTATTTCTCTTAACATTATTAGCATAAAAAATAGAAAATATTTCTCTGATGGTGTATTCTCAACAGAATTGTGACGATTTACATAAGTAATCCTGATCATCTTGCTGATTGTGCTTGCTTATGCATTCTCCGGGAGATTGGAATAGACAACAGAGCTTCATGAGAGCTGGGGTACCACTGGGAAGGAAAAACTAGGGGCTTCATCTTTTCAGCTACTGTTGCCATGTCTGGGAACATTTTGCTTGCCATTGAACTCTGAAACACATGTGAATTACACTCTGAAAGTCCACAGACTGTACAGAGACCTGGGCTGTGAAAGACCAGATTTATGTAGAGAGTCAGGTTAGGACCATTTCTATGTCTATCTTACCCTTGCATGAGTGATACCTCATCTCTTCTCCACATTTGTGGAGATTTTCTGTTTAAAAAAGTTTAAAAATGATTTTTATAAAATATTTGTGATTCATAAACTGTAAATCGCTTGATGTTGTGGACGCTTATTCTTTATCTCTCAGGTGGGAACGGAGCATGAGATGTAAAGTGGATGGAAAATACTTGAGATCTAAAGTCTGACCTACAGCATAATCTTTTTTTTTTTAAAAACTATTCTTTTTAGAGAGAGAGCATGAGAAAGAGCAGAGAGCACAAGTGGGGAGTGGGGAGAGGGGCAGAGGGAGAGGGAGAAGCAGACTTCCCACCAAGCAGGGAGTCTGACATGGGTCTCAGTTCCAGGACCTTGAGACCATGACCCAAGCCAAAGGCAGACACCCAACTGACTGACCCACTGAGGCGCCCCTGTAGCATAATCTTGATACTGTTATTTGATTTGTGCCCTCCAGAAGAGCAGAGTTGCTTAAAAGTGTAATAATGAGCAGAGACCTGAGTGCAGAGGGGGAAGCCAGGCAGGAGTCTGCGGGCAGAGCACCCAGGACAGACCACCTGGCAGGCCCCAGAAATGGCCATGAAGGCCAGATCATGGGGAAGAAGCGAGTGGGCGGAGTGGAGGGGAGGTGGCCCAGGAGGCTACTGGTAGGCCACTGCCAGGACCTGGGAGTGTACTGTGAATGAGCTGGGAGGCCAGCTGGAGAGCATTGGTGTAGAAATGATAAGGATTTGTATTTGAGGTGGGTCTGGAAAGAGGTGAGATTTCAAGAAGCCAAGAAGAGGAATGAGTATATTCTAAGGGTAGACAGTGGCAGACCTGGTGGGGAGCGCCCCCTGCTCACCGGGATGCCCTGGGCTGGCTGGAGCAGAAGTGCTTCCAGAACAGGGTATGGATATGAGTGGAGAGGCCTGTCCGAGGAGAGTCTTGACTTCCAGGCTGTGCGATTTCCACTTTACTCTGTGATCATAAGAACCCTTCAAGAGAAGAGTTCTGAGCACAGGGGTAGGCCAGAGGAAATGTTCATTCAAGAAAGCAACTAATTCAACCTGTGCATTCAGAATAACGAATCCAGCAGCTATATGTTGGCTGGATTAGGGAAAGGAGAATGTTGGAGAAAGGGATATCCGTGAGAATGTGACAGCAGTTAGATAAGGTACTCCTATCTTGCCATGAATGATCATTAGTATAAGGAAATGCTGAGTTATCTGGTACATCCTTTGCTATGGAATATTCTGTAATTGGTGAAAAGTAAATCATATATTCACATTATATCTTGGAAAGATGCCCATGATGTGTAATTCAGTGATAAATAGCAAATTACAGAGTAATGCATATAAAAGCATCTAATTTATCCATCAATAAAACCCATGTTATAGTGTGCATGTGTGCATGCAGGCACGAATGTACATATGTGTGTATGTATGAGCTCAGTGTTAGTCAGGACCACCTAAGCTGTGCTTGGGATCCCAGGGGTTTACCACTACAAAGGATTTGGGCTCATTCAAATGAACACAGGTCCATGTGGGTCCTCTGAGGGAGTTACCCCTCACTTGAGGGACCAAGACTGGAAGAAGCCCAGATGTCATGTATCCATGATTGCCAGAGAGGGGAGGGGGCTTGGTAAGTTGTGCACTAATTTCCACCCAAAAGACACCTGTGACTCCTACCCACACTGCATTTGTCAAAGTGAGTCATATGGCCTCATCTGACTTAGAAGAAAATACTCAATGCATTGGTACTGTGTTCCCAGAAGGAAGAAAGTTAGAAATATTTGGTAATGAGTCCTAGTGATTACCAGAAGCATGGAGAATGGGGTGGAATGGGCAAAAACGAGGTCCCCTTATTGGGGGAATGGGGAGAAGAAAGAGAGAGAGAAAAGCATGGAAGCATGTTTCTTAACATATGGAAGAGGAATGAGCCAGCCTAGTGGAAGTAAAAGGGGAGAGGAGTAGACAAACAGATGCGGTTCACTAGAATCCTAAAGTAAGAAGACATTGTTTTTGAGTGTGGACGTGAAGAATCGTCAAAGGTGAGGTGTAAACGTTTGCACCTGGGTTGTTGGGGATGAAGACATCATGGGTAGAATTGCCTTACCCTGCTGGGAAGAGTAGGGTTAAGAAAATAAGAAGCTCTTACTTTGTTTGAAAGTTATGGGGCAGATGTGCCTGGGTGGCTCGGTTGGTTGGGCGTCCAAATCTGTATTTCAGCTCAGGTCATGAGTCCAGGATTGTGAGATACAGCCCCACTTCAGGCTCTGCACTCAGCGGGGAGTCTGCTTGGGATTCTTTCTCCCTCTCCTCCTACCCCTCCCCCCACCCCACACTCACGTGGGCTCTCTTTCACTGTCTCACTCTAAAATAGATAAAATCTTAAAAAAAAAAAAAGTTATAGAGCTTGAGGTTCAAGTAGACCAGTGGGATGTGTATGTCTTATAAAAGGCAAATGGCAGGCTAAGTTCAGAGAAACACTTCAAATGGTTTTATTGGGCTGCGTGCCGCTTCAGATATTGTACTAATTCAGGGTTCTGGGCAGGGTCTCAGTCATCAGATCAGTGGCTACTCTTTCTTCAGCCTCTGGACAGAGATACATATAAGGGGAATCTCAGTCATGGAAATGTCCCCATGGTAACATGGAAACCCAAATGCCTGCATTTGCCTTTTTGGAGATTTTAACCCACACATTCTTTAGATGTGCCAAATCCATTTCGGTTTTACATATGGCCCTATTTGAAATTGCTTTGGAAAGAAGGCAAAAAAATAAATAAATAAATAAATAAATAAAGAGAGCCCTCTGGGAATAATAAGAAGTAAAGACTGTTCCCCCTGTGGGACTTGAAACCACACTTGACTTTCTTCTTTCCTTTCCAGCCTGCGGAGTGATCCCCAGGCTCCCCGAGCTGAGCTCCTGAAATGTTGCCACTAAAATTCAAAACTTGATTTAATACAACTTGCTTAATTGACCTTTAAAAATTTCACTTTGTTGTCTAAAAATGAACACTTAGCAGGAGCAACTGTATTTGGAAAACAGAATGTCTATTCTCCATTTGGTTACTGCAGATAAGCCTTCCACGTGCTGCCTTTTCAAAGCTCAAATTGTCTGTGGAAGTGTATAGTAATTGAAGTAATGTGAGAGTTTTAAAGCTGTCCAAAATTAAGCTGTTGAAAAGTTATGATAATTTCAAAGAACTGCTACAGGTTTTTGCATTAGAAGAAAAATACGTAGTTGTAAGAGAGAGGCTCTTTTTTGTAATTGTAGGTTCTTATACCTGAAAATATTTGTTTAATACTTCGTGTCGGATATAGGATTTTGCATTAATGCTGTGTATAGAAATAAATGTCTTAATTGAAAATATTTGGTGGGTATTAAGGATTGCAAAGTCAATTTAACTTTCTCAATAAGCCATGACTGTGCAATAATTGTTTATCTCATTCACATTCCTAAAAGAAACTTTTTCTCTGGTTTAGTGGCTGCCAGCCAAGGTGATCTTACCCCCTGGGAAATATTTGACAAAATCGGTAGACATTTTCAGCAGTTGTCACAACTTTGAAAAGGGGAATGTCAATGGTGTCTACTGGGTGAAGGCCAAGAATGTTTCTACACATCCTCCACTGCACAGGACAGTGCCCATCACAAAGAAGTATCTAGCCCCAAATGTCAGTAGTGTTGAGGTTGAGAAACCCTGATTCTCAGTGAAATATCTGTTTTAGCTCATAGGGTGTCCATATTTAGTATAACTTTTCTCTGATAATTTTGCTAAATATTCACTGTTGCATGTTATTATTTACCATAACTCACGCTATAAATATAAACTGAAAGTGAAATATGTAGAAATGAAGGAAAGATGAGCCTATCTTTGAAACATTAGTAATTTTGTAATGATGATTAAATTTTGTAATGATGATTAAAACTTGGTCCTACCTACTGAAAGAACTCAATATCTGAGCCAAGATGTTGAGTGCTTTCCATGATTGTCTTGGCAGGAAGGAAGAGAGCTTGCTGTCTTTCCATGTCAGACTTGTAGACGTGGTTCGTGGGCACTTGTGTCTTCTGTTAGACCTTAGCTTCATGAAATTTCTATCAAGGGAGAGAAATACTGCAAACTCTTTACCAAGAACACATGGAAGAGTTAAACCTGTGGGATCTAATTTGGGCTTTGATAGTGACTACTTGGGAAATACTGGCCAAGTTCCCCATTTCTCTGGATCGGTGATATGCCATGCAGACCTCCGTGTCTATACAGGTGGGGGAACCAGAATGAGTCTGGTGCCCTCCTGGGCCTCATTCTCTTCAGATCTTCTGGGAGCAGAGCCTTTTGCCCATGTCCTCATGAACATATATCCCAACTCACTGCAGAAGAACTGGCGCAGTGTCTCCACATCCTTCCAGCCGTGCTGGGATTTGGGGTTCTTTTCGTAGCACAGATCACTCTGAATTTGGGACAAGCTCTTCTCCCCTTAGCTTCACTTCTGTTCTTGGGTGAAGAGCTGTGAGGCAGGGTGCACCAGATGCCGCTCTTCTGTTTCCCTGACCTCGGCTCTTTTTCCCACTTGATTTCTCACTCTATCTTCCTGCTTCATGTTCTTTCATCTCTACTTCTTTTGTAATGAAAACGGTCTGTTTTATTACCTACTAAACCACTTTCCTTTCCATTCCAAATCTTTCTCTGAGCTTTCATATTTTTTTTTATTGAGGTGACATTCACATAACATAAATTAGCCATTTTAGAAGGAAGAATTGGGTGGCATTTAGTACATTTGCAGTGTTGTGCAACGAACACCTGCATCCAGTTCCAGAGTGTTTGTCATCACCTGAAGGGGAACGCTGCCCCTACTGAGTAGTTACTTCCCACTTCCCCATAGAACCCCTGCCAACCTCTAATTTGCTTTCTCTCTCTGTAGATTTACTTATTCTAGATAGCTCACAGAGATGGCACCCTATGATATGGGGTCTTTTGCTCTAGCTGCATTCACTTGGCATAATGTTTTAGAGGTTCCTCTGTGTTAAAGCAGGCATCAGCACTTCATTATTCTGGCTGGCCAGTATTGCACTACCTGGGTGGCCACAGGCTCTCTATCCATTCCTCCACTGGCGGACATTCGTGTAGTTTCCACCTTTTGCCAGTTGAGAGTAGTGCTATTACGAGCATGTGGTTGCATGTATTGAAGTTACCTGTTTTCGCTATGTGAGGACATATTTTGACCCATACGGCTGGGTCATATGGTAGTTGTGAGTTTCACTTTTTGAGAAACTGGCAAACTATGTAATTTTGTAACAGCCAAACCATCAGCTAAGCTGTTTGATTTTTGTTCGTTACATGGCCACACTATTTCTACTTTGCCCAGCTGTTCCCCCCTCACCCCCCCCCCCACACCCTCCGGCAACACCTGTCCATCCTCCACGAGTCTCCAAGTCTCCGGAAACAGTGTGAGACGTCACTCAGGAATCCATGCGTGCTAAAGCACGGACACTGAACCCGGGGAGTTTAGAACCAGCTCTGCCTCCAGATCCAGAAAGCGCTAATGTCTGCAATGGTCTGGGTATCAAAACTGGCCATCCCCAAATTTTGAACAAGGACAGTTTTTCTCCCTCCCAATAGTTAGTCCTTCATTGTAATCCACTGGGTTTGTTTGAACGTGCCGTCCTGTTTTATCATAATCCACTAAGTGGGTGCCATTTGAGGTGTTTTGTGCAGCGTTTCCTGGGAAGGAGAGGGGATGCCCTGGGGAATGGGGACTCTCTGTGACCCTCCGTGTTCTTCTCCCATAGGTGTCGTTCTTCCTCTTCATCATCTTCGTGGTGTACACCATGCTGCCCTTCAACATGCGAGATGCCATCATCGCCAGCGTGCTCACCTCCGCCTCCCACACCATCGTGCTGAGCGTCTGCCTGTCCGCGACGCCGGGGGCCAAGGAGCACCTGGTCTGGCAGGTGGGTGACCTCGCCTCTGCCGGCGGCCCTCACCATCCCACCCGGGCTGCTGGAGGTGCCGTGTGCTGGTTCAGGGCGTGACTGTCGGTACCTGGCGGGTGCCGGAGTTCTGCTCGCCCGTGTGGACTGGAGCGTTTCTGGTGGGTGGCCAGCCACACCCGCCTCCATCCGTGGAATCAACGCTTAGCAATCAGCGTTGGGAGAGATTAGAAACGGTGGTTCCATTTTGCTGATTGCTGAATGATAGTATGATTGTGAGGCCTACAAGCTGTTCTTACTGTGCATTAGAATTTAGCACTCTTATTTTTAGAGTGAAAATAGCTTGCACAATTAAACTCCTAATTCTCCTCCGCCTCTCCCCACCTTGATATCCAAAACCCCTTCTTTATGGAGGAGAAAAGATTTCTCCATTTCTTAATCTCCTGTCAGGTCCATGGCATTAAAAAGGTCTTCTGAAATGCTTCGACAGAAAATTTAGCTTTACTAATAAATGACATTTCAAAGAAGCCATTGTATTTAATTAGCTAAAAGCATTTAAAAAGTGATTTGATATCCTGCTACGTACATCCATAAACATGAGGGTCAGTGGCTTGGAGTTACTCCTAAGTTTCTTTTTATTACCTAGAACAGGTATGTTTGATTTCGCTCTGTTAGAATTAGATGTAAGAAGTGCAGCCATGGTGTAAAACGCAGGGGGCACTGACGGAATTGATTAGGAACAACACTGCCATTGAAAAGGGGATTTTAGAGGTGGGTCACATGAGCCCTGTGAGGTCGGAGAAAGTGGTTTGTCATTCAGTTGATGGAATGTTTTATTTGGGAACTTGAAAGGGAACTGGAGGCTTATCCTTGGGTGTCTAGTAATCCCTCTGAATTGGAAAGCTTTCTGCGGATCCCTTTTCTCAAGACTCCTCTTCTAGAGCTCATAACAGAGGAGCGCTCAGAGTGGCCCAAAAGACCTGCATTTGTGAGACATCCTTTGTTGGCACCGAGCAAGCATAAGAGCACTGGCCCCAATTCTGCACAGTGGGCTGCAGGGTCACACGGGCTAGCTCCGATGTGGAGGAAAGTGAGTCCTTGTGGCTGAGCCCAGGAGCCTGCAGCCCCCAAGACGCAGATGGAGACCAGTCAGTAACTAATCAAACGAAAGCAGGAAGGTGGTGTTTTCTGAAAAGAAGAAACAATCCAGCTGTGCCTGGGAAGAGGTGGGGAACATGTTCCTTTTTATAGGAGCTCTGCCCCAGCTTGGCTTCCCTCTGCTGCATTGCAGAGCTTCCCTTGAAGATATTTATGGGACATTTCTCCTTTCTCCCGTAAATTTACTTTTCCACTCTTCCCATTATGGGGCCTGGGTGGTGTGTGTGTTTCTGCAGGAGGAAGGAGTATGTGTAATCTGCTCCCCCCCGGCTGACAGTGTGAAAATCACTGCAGGAAAGTCCTTATCACCCAGGCATTAGGGCGCTTGAGCACATTTTCAGGACTCCCAACACCATGGTTTTAGGTTCCCCTAGAGCACATTCCTTGAACGTGTTGTACCTTTGCCCCTTCATGAATACAGTGCCTGCAGGACAGGTGTAATAGAAAAAGCTATCTGGGAAATAAGGTTTAAGATACATGCCTGTAAGGATTAAATAGGGTTAAAAAAAAGAAAAAGGGGAAAAAATAAGTGCTTTGTAAAGACTCTGGTGTATTCTAGGTCATTACATACTGTAGTGATTTTGGTCTTTTTTTTTTTTTAAAGCATTTTTATTTTCTTCCATTAGTTAAAAAAAATGGGAAAGAATGTAATCTTATTTAATTACTCAATTTTCAGAACACACAAAGAAAAACAATTCTTTTTTTTTTAAAGATTTTATCTACTCATTCATAAGAAACAGAGAGAGAGAGAGAGAGAGAGAGAGAGAGAGAGAGGCAGACACACAGGCAAAGGGAGAAGCAGGCTCCATGCAGGGAGCCCGATGCGGTACTTGATCCCAGGTCTCCAGGATCAGGCCCTGGGCTGAAGGCAGCGCTAAACCACTGAGCCACCCGGGCTGCCCAGAAAAACAATTCTTATCAGTGGGCAGCAAGAGATAGGAAACTTCTGTAATAGCAGAAAGAAGAAAAGCTTTTCCTTCCCAATGATTTCATAGGAGAATAACATTGAAAGGAGCAGAAGCACAGAATGGCAGGTTTCCTTTCTTCAGAAGTAAGTTCACAATGATTCCAAGAACCAGGAGATACTGATAGATTTAAAATGGAAGGTCCATTGGTAAATGTCAGGATGATGAGGTAAAAGAGCTCTAGGTACCTTTGGCCACTGTAGGCTGTAGGGCATCAAACCTGTAAATAGCTCTGGTTTGTGATGTGATGTGCACTGAGTTCTGTTTACCTTATCTTACCTTATCTTATCTGATCTCAATCTCATAACCCTGAGATCATGACCTGAACCAAAATCAAGAGTCCAAACTGACTGAGCCATCCAGGACCCCCACTGAGTTCTGAATATGAACCATGTGCATACATTAGAATGCTACAGATTGGGTGGTTATATTCCTGCAGTTTAATTGTTTAAAGCAAAATTATCTAAAATAAAGGATGTTGGTTTCATATGAAGAGGGTTGCCTGTGGGTGATGATCAATATCACCCTGCCTTCCAAGTCATACATTTTTGTTTAGCATGGATCCATATTAAGAATTTTTGTTTCACTTTATTTTTTGAACATTGGCAATCTGTCGATAGCATATAACGCTTCTCTATTAACCAAGGTGTTGATGTCATAGAAAACCCTATTCCCTTCTCTGTTGATTAACAGAGTTCATTGTTCTCAGGAAATTTATTTTCCCAGCATTTAACTCGAAGTAGAGTTCAGTCTCAGGCTATGTTATATCACCTAGCTGAGGAAATTTAGTTAATAACTGAAAATCATGAATGATAATTTTTAATGCATTTAAACATAAAGTATAATCCCTAACCCATTTTTTGACTTTTATTTGGAAACAATCACAGACCTACCAGTAAGTTTCCAAACCTAGTACAGAGCTTTTTTTTTTTTCCCCCCTAGGGGTTATGCATCTTTGTCCAGCATCACAGAAGTGATGGCATGTTCTCATCACATTTGGTCATGGTCTCATGATTTATGCTGGTCATTAGTGTGATGGCGTGGTCGACCAGGCTGTTGCACTTTGGATTTACTCTGTAATTAAGACATTTTGTGGAGAGGTACTTTGAAACCAGGCAAATATCCTGTTTTATTTCCTTGTTGATGTCCACACCATCTTGCATTTCCCTGTTCTGTACAATGGATTAGAAGCTGTGACCATCATTATTTGTTTTGACACCTAATACAGGCTCAGATGTGGCCAGTGAGCACCCCTTCAAGCTAGCTGCTACACCATTTTTGGTGTGTCCCCCTCTCTCTTGGAGAACTTGCTTGCTCTCTGCCAAAACAAGATGTTCCAGGCTCATTTCATGTCTGCCTGCCCTGGCCATAAAATCCATCATCTCTCTAAGGAGCCCTGGTTCTTTTTAGTGAAGAATGGCACTTAGAAACAGGGTCTGGGCTGTAGGTCTTTTCATTCCCACTGGGTTGTCATTACTCCAAGGCAAGGCGCACACACATCTACACCTACATCTACTTTTATATATCCTTATGACTTCACACTGGTATTTCCAACCCGCCATGGGTTCCATGCCAGTTCTCCCCCCGCCTTTCCATTGTGACTTCAGGGCCAATAGTGAAAACAGTTTAGTTCCCATGATCCTTGATGTATTTACTTACTTGATCCATCCCAGGATATAACCAGTCTCCTATTTCAGTTCCCAACCCTACCGCCACAAAGGTGCCTTCTCACTTGGCCCAAATTCCCTTCCCGTTACACATGCCCTCCTTCCCTGGACCAGGGTCTGACACTCCATCCATGTGGGGGTGTCCCCTCCCCCAGCTGGGGCTCTGTCCTCTGTGATTTCCCCATTGTAGACATTCTTGGGTCCCAGCCCAGCTGTATCACTGTGGGCGAAGCCAGCCTCCCTGGCTCCCTGTAGGTGCAGATGGTCCTTGCTCTGCCTGATGGCTGTGGACCGAGTTATTCAGGAGAGAAGAAAGGGGCGCCTTGGTAACTCAGTCAGTTGAGTGTCTGACCCTCAATTTCAGCTCAGGTGGCGATCTCCAGGTCATGAGATTGAGCCCTGCATTGGGCTCTAAACTCAGTGGGGAGTCTGTTAGAGATTCTCTCTTTCCCTCTCACTCTGCCTCTCCTCTGCTACTCTCTCTCTCTCTCTCTCCTTCTAAAAAATAATATAAAATAAAAATAAATAAATAAATTTGAAAGGTTCCATTCAGGGGAGAAGGAAAAGGACAAAAAGGGCAGGAGGAGATGATGGTGTAGGGAAATGGAAGAGAAGGAGCACGTTTTGAACAGTTTCCTTGTGGAGGACGAGGAGATTCTTTCCAATGCTCTCTGTGATCCCTGTTTGTCCTAGCCTCTCAACTTTTCTTGCAAGTCCTTCATCTTTATTTTCCTAACTGGGTTTCAGAGGACAGTTTCTGGAATCTGGGATGATCCTTAAATATTAGGAAACATAAAGAAGATAAGTTTCACATGGTCTGTGTAAGAAGAATGTATTATTATTTTTAAATTAATTTTGTATTTTAGAGAGGTGGGGGAAGGTCAGAGGAAGAGAGAGAGAGAGAGAGAATCTCAAGCAGATGCCTTACTGAGTGTGCAGCCCAACGACGGAGCTCGATCCCATGACCCTGAGCTCATGACCTGAGCCAAAATCAAGAGTCAGGTGCTTAACCAACTGAGCTACCCAGGTGTCCCAAGAAGTATATTATTTATCTATCATAGATTTCATGTGAGCACCACAAGTCCTTAGCAATTCGTGGTTAACTAGAAAATAAGTCCCCTTGTATCAGTAGGATACTTTTGACTACAAGAGCAGCAGGGAGTCTTTTGTTTATGGCTGGATCAGGCAAAGGGGAGCCCCAGGTTAGGAAGACCACCCGAAGCCTCCATACTCGTGCTGTGGTGCTGCCTCCCGCTTGAACTCAGGGGTGAGGGTGGCAGGTGCACAGCCCTTAGGATTGGGAGGCTGGGCAGGAACCTTGCCTCCCAGATGGGGAAGCAGGTCCATTGCTTGGGAGACATGGTCCAGCCTGCAGCCTGTACATCTTAGATGCACCTGTTGTCCGTTCTGTGTTTGCCAGGTCTCCGTCCCTGCAGGCAGGGTACTGAACCACCCTCAAGGAACTACTGAATGGTCCTGTTTAGGTATCATGATTACCTTTTCTTTCTTTTCTTTCTTACTCTTTTTTACTTAATTTTCTTATATTTTAATTTCCTTCATATTCATACCCCATTCTGGATTTTCATTTCATGTATCTTTTATTTTCCCATGAGACAAGGAAGAATTTTAATATAGATTTACTTATACAAGCCAGTTATATGGGAATCCATATTTGTTAAAAGAGATAAGTTAAGGAGCACTTATTGATTTTCTAACAGGATTACTCATACTTCTGATAAATGTAGGATTCTTATATGCAGTGGATACTTGGGTATATTTATGATACAATTTGAAAAAAAACCTTAGTTTGGACCTAAAATAGAAAACATAATCTCTCATCTATGGCAAGAGTATAACCAGTAGTAATGCAGCTTTGTTATATAACCAGTTCCTCTTCAGCATAATTCAGGAACTGTATATTGGAGTCTGGAATTAAATTGCATTTAGGATCTAATCTGAGAAGCTTAAAAGGAAAACAGCAGGTTACCGGCTGCCTGGTCTCTGGCTCTGGAAGAGACTAATTGTTGGGAATTTGAATCTCTCTTGCTACTGTGTTGTCTTTGGAGAAGTGCAGGATGTTGATATTTTCCACAAAAGGGAAGAAAGGGGACTGTAATACTGTTCATTTCATGTAACATCTAGCTATCAATCGAGTATGATCCATATTTTATTTTAGCAAGCTATCACTTACAGGTTTAACATTATAATTTGGAAGGAGTCAGGGTAAGCATGGAAGAGAGGTAACAATAGGAAGGTGTCTGATGTGACTAAATTCTGAAGCAAATCTCAAGGCACCCCACATTCCTGCAGAAGGCACTCCCTTCCTTCCTTGTCCTTCCCCCCAGACCCACAGAAGTCCCTACCTCTCCTTTAAATGGCAGGAGCTTTGCACCATCATCTCACCAGAGAGAGTTTGGTGGAGTGAGTGAACAACAACAACACAATTCATGCTTTCCTTCAGAACATCCCATCACTTTAAAAATGCTCTGGCACTTTCTAGAATGAAACTGCAAGAATGCGTGACAGAGAACTTTCCTGTTGATAATCATTTTACCATGATGACGGACTCAGACCTAGGTTTACTTTTCAACATTTGTGAGGCTGTTTTGTGGAGGGGTGGAAGGAACAGAGCTAAAGGGAAGCCCTATTAGACCATGAGTTGGAGATTTGATCAAAGGAGCATGAAAAAAGGATTTATTGAAAAATGAACAATGCTAGTTGGTCATCCTTCAGTGGTGTCTATCCTCTTCTGGATTCTATAGTCAGAGCTTTGTGCACTCTGTTCATTCAAAGCACTGGATTCATATCAAATGCAATACATTACAGATTGATTGCAGGTTGACTGAGTAGTGAACTCGCTGACTGATATCTTGACAGGTGATTTTCCTCACATGTTCACCAACACCCAGGCACCCATGTTCCATTTTATGCCAAGATCCAAGGCTCTGTCCATTCCAAGTGTTTACTGTAGAGGATAATTTGTGAAAGATACTGATTTTAATCCCTTATGTATCCATCTGTTAATTGCTCTTTAAAACCCTCAGAAGACAATAAGAAAATCAGCACCCCTGTGGTGAGTCACACAGGACTCCTTCCTTGTACTTGCAAGACGAATGATAAATCTGCTGAGTTGTACAAACTTGAGAGAAAAATATATCGACAGCTTGGCTTGAGCAAGAATTTCTCCATGATTCTAAGAGATCTCTTTGAAGAGTAGGGAGAAACCCAATGATCTGGTGTAGCATAGAGAGGATGTATGCATGGTCACTGAGAGATGCTGCAAGGAATGCTAGGCCTAGAGATGTTCCTAGTTATCTGTAGTGCAGGAACAGTGATAATAGCTTCCTGCTAGGGCAGCAGATGTGATTAAATGAGATAACAAATGAAAAGGACTTACCTGGCCCAGGTGTGTGGTTAGTGCTCAGAAACATTAGGTAGTAGTAATAATGATGGCATGGTATCTACATGTAGATACTACATGTAGATACTACAAAGTATCTACAATACTTTCATGATGTTTGTGGAGTGCACCAGACTGGTCAGGCTGGGAGCAGAGGGAGGAGACATACTTTCTGTCTGTTTTTACAACAATATTCACAGCATGCCTTCTGTGAGAATAATGGGCATCATTTTTTGCCTTGCCTAGGAGGTGTGAGATCTTGCTCACCAGATGCTGGGTTTATCATTTTTGGAATCCTTCTCAAGCAGCTCCAGAGTGTTTTGACATGGCAGAGAGTGTGGGATGCTGGACAGAGCTAGCACTTTGGCCTCAGATGGACTCTGAGTTAGGATCTCTTACTCCCACTTTATAGCTGTGTGTGGTGGACATGGAGGTGGACCAACCAGATAACCCTCAAGGGAAGACTTATAGGCCAGCTTTTGGGAGTGTTGTTGGCAGCTGACTTTCAGCCCTAAGACTCTTTAAAGCTGTTTCTGCTGCATAGAGCAGCCAGCTCAAAGTTATGTCTTTTCAAGGGTGACCTACACCCATGACTGATAGAGGTGGGTGTGTAGATTGTATTCAATCTGGACCCCTGCAGGGCAACTCCGATGGCCCATATCAACCCTGGAGTTTCTGTGGGTTTTTTCCTAAAGTTGTCAGATCTGCATCACAGCTCAATTTCTGTCTCTGCTTAGTCTGGCTTCCTTCCCTCCCCGCAGGCATTGACCTGAAGGGCATTTCCTAGTAAACACTGAACTCTGTCTCAGAATGTGCTTCCTGGAGGGCCAGTATGCAACATTGCATGAACTTGACTAATTCTTTAGTTTACTCAGTTTTCTCAACTGTAAAATGGAAGCAGTAACACTGACTTCCCTAGATAGTTGCTGGCCTTGGTTCTGATTCAGTCAACTAGTGTGTCTGAAGAACCAGTTATTAAGTGGGGCTGGTACATAACACTTAATGAATAGTGGACAAGAAGAGCAGCCGTAATGCATTTTGCTAATAAGTTTATATGACTTTTACAGAACCTGAGAATAAGGGAACATGAAAATATTTGGGGGGACTATGTTAATTATCAAAGCCCCAAATGATCTATGGAGTTGTGTAGGGCAAGAGTTGGATCGTACAAGTGCCAAACCCTCTGGGCACAGGCCTGGCCTGATTGGCCATCCTGCAGTGTGCCCACCCAGACTCAAGGTGGTGAGCTTCATCTTGGTGAGGTACTAGAAGCCCACCCTCCACTAGTGAGTGAAATTTGGAACTTTTGCTAATGCCTGAGGATCAGCAACCCACTCCTGTGGGTTGATGGAATGCCTGGTTTTGGAAACCCTTGAGGGTGTGTACCTCATCCTTTACCAAGAAGAGGCATTTACAGGATCACTTCCAGCAGGATATCTTGGACTTCTGTGCTGTCCTTTCTCTGGAGTGTCTTGTTCTCTGGAGAAGCCTGTTCTTATTCCCCAGCCAACCTTGGGGGTTGCACTTTACCCCACTGAGACCAGCCACATAGTATGGGGGTGGATCTGGCCATCCCATGTGTCAGTTTTGTGGTCAGAGGGACATGTACCTGTACAGCTCTGCCTCTTCATGTCACTTGTACCACTCCCAGCTGAGATACTCTGTTGGTTTCCTAGGGGAGCTATAACAAATTACCACAAATGTAGATGCTGAAAACAACAGTTCTTTCTTTCTTTCTTTCTTTCTTTCTTTCTTTCTTTCTTTCTTTCTTTCTTTCTTTCTTTCTTTCTTTCTTTCTTTCTTTCTCGCTTTCTTGCTTTCTTTCTTTCTCGCTTTCTTGCTTTCTTCTTGCTTTCTTTCTTTCTTTCTTTCTTTCTTTCTTTCTTTCTTTCTTTCTTTCTTTCTTTCTTTTTGGTATATAATCCCAGTTTATTGGAGAAAAGCATACACATGTAGAAAGGGAACAAGAAGGAAATGTTCTCTTATTTTCGTGGTGGTTACCACTGGATGGTGGGATACAGGTGAGCCCTCTTCCTATTTATGCTTTTCTTCATTTTCCAGAATGAACATACATTATTTTTACATTTGGAAATAAACTTTTTCAAATGCCAAAAATTGTAGATTGCTACATCAGGATCCAGAAATCCCCAATAAATCTTTGCTCTCTTCCAGTTGGGCTATTCCTTCTCGTTTTATTTTATTTTTTTTCTATTTTTTTATTGGAGTTCAAATTGCCAACATATAGCATAACACCCAGTGCTCATCCCATCAGGTGCCCCCCTCAGTGCCCATCACCCAGTCACCTCATCTCCCCACCCACCTCCCCTTCCACTACCCCTTGTTCATTTCCCAGAGTTAGAAGTCTTTCATGTTCTGTCTCCCTCACTGATATTTCCCACTCATTTTCCCTCCTTTCTCCTTTATTCCTTTTCACTATATTTTATATTCCCCAAATGAATGAGACCATATAATGCTTTTCCTTCTCTGATGGACTTACTTCAGTCAGCATAATACCCTCCAGTTCCATCCACGTTGAAGCAAATGGTGGATATTTGTTGTTTCTAATGGCTGAGTAATATTCCATTGTATACATATACCACAGCTTCTTTATCCATTCATCTTTCGATGGACACCGAGGCTCCTTCAACAGTTTGGCTATTGTGGACATTGCTGCTAGAAACATTGGGTTGCAGGTGTCCTGCCATTTCACTGCATCTGTATCTTTGGGGTAAAGCCCCAGCAGTGCAATTGCTGGGTCGTAGGGCAGGTCTATTTTTAACTCTTTGAGGAACCTCCACACAGTTTTCCAGAGTGGCTGCACCAGTTCACATTCCCAAAGAGATGGAAAAATATTCCATGCTTATGGATTGGAAGAATTAATATTGTGAAAATGTCAATGTTACCCAGGGCAATTTAGATATTTAATGCAATCCCTATCAAAATACCATGGACTTTCTTCAGAGAGTTGGAACAAATAATCTTAAGATTTGTGTGGAATCAGAGAGATCCTGAATAGCCAGAGGAATATCGAAAAAGAAAATCAGAGCTGAGGGCATCACAATGCCAGATTTCAGGTTGTACTACAAAGCTGTGATCATCAAGACAGTATGGTACTGGCATAGAAACAGACACATAGATCAGTGGAACAGAATAAAGAACCCAGAAATGGGCCCTCAACTCTATGGTCAGCTAATATTTGACAAAGCAGGGAAGACTATCCAATGGAAAAAGGACAGTCTCTTCAATAAATGGTGCTGGGCAAATTGGACAGCCACGTGCAGAAGAATGAAACTAGACCATTCTCTTACACCAGACACAAAGAAACTCAAAATGGATGAAAGATCTAAATGTGAGATAAGAATCCTCAAAATCCTAGAGAACACAGGCAACCCCCCATTTTTGAACTTGGCACAACAACTTTTTGCAAGATACATCTATGAAGGCAAGGGAAACAAAAGCAAAATGAATTATTTGGACTTCATCAAGATAAAAAGCTTCTGCACAGCAAAAGAAACAGTCAACAAAACTAAAAGACAACCTACAGAATGGGAGAGGATATTTGCAAATGACGTATCAGATAAAGTGCTAGTATCCAAGATCTATAAAGAACTTATTAAACTCAACAGCAAAGAAACAATCCAATCATGAAATGGGCAAAAGACATGAACAGAAATTTCACAGAGGAAGGCATAGACATGGCCAACACACACATGAGAAAATGCTCCGCATCACTTACCATCAGGGAAATACAAATCAACAGCTCTTTCTAAACTCTGAAATTTATTCTCTCACAGAAGTCAAAACCAAGGTGTTGGCAGAGTTAGTTCCCTCTAGAGGCTCCAAGGGACAATGCTTTTATGCCTTTCTCTGGCTTCTGGTTGTTGCTTGCAGTTGTTGGCATTCTTTGGTGCAGGGCTTGAGAATTCTACTCCTGTGTCCATCTTCAGATGACCTTCTTCCCTTTTTGTCTCTGCATTTACTTCCCTTCTGTCTCTTACAGAGACACTGGTTATTTGTCTTTAGAGTTCTACTCTGAATCCAGGATGATCTCATACAACATTCTTAACATGATTACATCTTCAAACATCCTTATTTCAAAAAAAGGTCATATTGTGAGGATCCCAGTGAGGGAACTTTTGGGGCTTCTATCCAGCCCACTACAGATGCCAACATCCACACCTGGACTGCAGTTCTACTCCTCTCCTGCCGTGGATACTACAGACCTTCCATGTGGTCTCTGAGCCAGTGGCTGTGGGGCTCCCTTGCCCTTGTTTGTTCAGATAGCACTAAGCTCTGTGATGCACAACATAGTAAGATCCCTCATTGGAAGATATTTATGGCAACACATAGAGAAGTAAGCAAAACTAGGAGAATTTAGAGTGAGGAAACATAAGGGAATTCCACCCTTGTTTAAATAAGACTGTCATCCAGAGGGCAAGCACCAAGGATTTGTGAGGAATGATTGCAGGTAGGTCGGGCAACTAAACATTGGCCATTGGCTCATTGCTCCATTTAAAAAAATAGATGATATGGTCACATTTTTATAAAGTTTGAGACAAGGGCTTCAAAAGGGTTTTGGTGAAAATATTTCTTCCAACCATTTCTGAATTCTTTCACTGCTTTTAGTAACTTTTCATTTGATCTTCTTAGGTTTTCCAGACCTATAATCCATCATTTTCAAGTGAATTACCATTTTTGGAGTTTTAATTTTCTTTCTAATTATTTTGCCTTTGCAAAATAGGAGATACAGGTAGGAGATACAGTTACCTGCTTTTTTTTTTTAAGATTTTATTTATTCATTCATGAGAGACAGAGAGAGAGAGAGAGAGTCAGAGGGAGAAGCATGCAGGGAGCCTGATGTGGGACTCGATCTCGGGACTCCAGGACTATGCCCCGGGCTGAAGGCAGGCACCAAACCGCTGAGCCACCCAGGGATCCCCATTTACCTGTTTTTTTTTTTAATTTATTGGATTGATGTTTGTCCTTTAAGCTTTTGGGTCAAGTGAGTTTTATAATTTGAAGGAAGTAGCCATCTATTTCTACTAGAGAGGTCTTATTTTCTCTTTCCTTTTTTTTTTTTTCCCTTTAAGGATGGATCTATTAAAAGACAGTTTTTGTCACCCATGGGCAAGATTGTATGATTTCTCCCATTGTGGAATATTGAGCATTCTTGAATTTTTGGAATTCACTCAGTAGGTCATACTGCTTATCTAATTTGATGCTTAATTTCTTTGGTCAATAACTTGTGAAGGATTTTGCATCTATTTTGACTGTAATAAAAGCAAACAGGTAGCACTGACCTTGGTCCAGGGATGGTTTTGAGTGCTCTGCTCATGTATGAGTACCTTTTATCTCAAATGTTCCTATAGATTAAACTAGAATAGATCAGATACCATCCTCTTTCTTCCCTGTAGAAATTCTTCTGTTTAGATTTACTTTCTTTTCTAGAGTTCATTCTGTCAAAGATATTTTCTTATTAATAGTTTCTTTCATCCTAGGTTTCAATGATTTTCATAATGTTGAGTAATCTCTGCTCATGGTTTCAATTACCTCTGTATCTGTGTTTGCTTCTACTTCTCCCTGGTTACTTTCTTATTCTTGAGATTTTCCCTTTTTCTATTAATTTCTGATTCATATCTCTAATGTTTTGTATTGTTTTTATTTCTCCAAGAGTAAGTTGTGGATATGTTTATTATTTTTATTAATTTGGAGAGCTTTTTAGTTCAGTTTTTTTATTTGTTAATTTCTTCCAGTAGTTTTTCTTGGGTTTGTTTTTATTTTTTTCATTCCTAAATTCTTGTGTTGGATGCTTGAGCCATTTATTTTTTTCTCTCTTATTTTTTTATATATGTGTATTGACTAGCTATAAATTTTCCTCTAAAACCTGCTTTAGCTTTATGCCTTATATGTGCATATTATCATTATTTTCTAGATATTTTGCTGATTAAGTTTGAGTTTATTTTTTGACATAGAGAAACTTTAGTGTACCCCCTCCCTTACACCACAACCTCTGGGGACAGAGGATATTTCTTTTCTGTTTCTAATAGTAATTTTAGGGTTTTGTTTTGATTTTCATTTTGTTTTGCATTGAGATTAGAAAATTGTCTGTGTTTCTATTCTCTGGAATGTGTATTGAAGTCATTGTTTGGTAGTCTAAGGCCAGCCTGAAGTTTTCTTTTCCTTTACAACAGAGTTGATCTTTCTGCCTGAATGTCCACCAGACCCCTTTATTTTTGAAGTCTAGCAAGTTTACTGTGATTTGAAGTTTTATTGATACTTTAGGCTTAGCTTTCCATTTTTCAGAATTATTTTAAGATGAACACTGTTACTATGAATGCTGATTGTTCTTGGGGCACCTGGCCAGCTCAGTCAGTAGAGCATGCATCTCTCAAGCTTTGGGTTGTAGATTGAAGCTCCATGTTGGGTGCAGAGATTACTTACAAATAAAATTAAAAAAAAAAAAAAAAGAGAATGCTGGGACTCCTGGGTGGCTCAGTGGTTGAACATCCACCTTTGGTTCAGGTCATGATCCCAGGGTCCTGGGATCAAGTCCACCGTCGGGCTCCCCACAGGTAATCTGCTTCTCCCTCTGCCTATGTCTCTGCTTCTCTCTGTTTGTCTCTCATGAATAAATAAGTAAAATCTTAAAAAAAAAAAAAAAGAATGCTGATTGTTCTCTTAGCACTACAATGCACTGAGCACATGTGGAGATGAACCACTGCATTAAGTGACACTTGAGTGAATGTACTTACCGTAGCTGGTGGAGATGCCACTTAACAGAACCCCCACACCTCGACGCAGGAGTGCTTCCCACCATGTGCCCAGCAAGGTCATTCCTTTTGGAGGCTAGCCTCTTGAACATACTGAATTCAGGCGGCTCCTACCAACATTCCTACAATTGTAAAGCAGGGAATTGGCCTTCATATGTCTGGCGGGGGTCCCTCACCCTGGATCGGTACTTCTCCACTTCCTTGTGACATCTGCAGCCTTCTCTCTGAGGGCTTTCTTAAGGTATCTTTGCTCACCTTCCTACTACTGAGCCCTACTTCCTTTACATAATCCTCGCATCCACTTGGAATTTGGAGGTTCTATTGATCTAATTTTCTTGAAAATATAAATCACATGTGCATTTCCCATGCTCTTTGGTGTTCTAAATAATTTCTAGGAAAAGAGGAAATGTTATCTTTGTGGGACAAAATGGAAATACTTCATTTTCATCCTTTTCTTTGGTTTCTTAAAATTTCACCTTCTTTGCTGTGTCTGAGCCTCAAATTCTAGATCAAGATGATAACCAAAGATGGGAAGGGGAAGAAGAGAAGATAAAGACACTAACCAGAGTTTTATTATCATATAGAATGTTTTTCTAAGATTCCTAGCCAGGAGTTGTATTAGTCAGGTCAGGCCACTATAACAAAACACTACAGCGTGAGTAGTTTAAACAACAGATACTTATTTTCTCACAGTTTTGGATGTTGGAAGTCTGATATCAGGAAGCCAATATGTTTGAGTTCTGGCAAGAGCTCTCTTCCTGGCTTGTAGATAGGTACCTTTTTGCTGTGTGGGAGGGAGGGAGCAGGTGAGAGAAAGGGAAAATGAGAAGGAGCAGGAGAGGGGATGAGAACCAGTGCCCATGCTCTTTTGTCTCTTTTTTTTTTTTTTTTGAGGATTTTTTAAATTTATTCATGAGAGATACACATAGAGAGATGCTCAGACATAGGCAGAGGGAGAAGCAGGCTCTCTGCTGGGAGCCTGATGCAGGACTTCATCCCAGGACCCCAGGATCACAATCTGAGCCAAAAGCAGGCACTCAACCACTGAGCCACCGAGGCTTCCCCATCTTGTATCTCTTCTTATAAGGACACTAAAATCTAAGCAGATCAGGGCTCAACCCTCATAACTTCATTTCACCTAAATTACTTCCTTACTCCAAATACAGTCACATTGGGGGGTTAGATCTTCAGTGTATGGATTTAGGGCAGCTACAGTTCAGTCTAGCAGCTGCCATGCCTGGGTTTACTAAGTTTTGCAGATCTAAGTCTCAGCATGGTATGAAAGACTCATGCTGCGAGTCTTAGGCTCTAACCCCTGAGTGCACCTGTTCTCCATTTCTCTTTAAATTGCTCTGCCAGGAGACCTAGAAGCAGAGCAGCAGCAGAGTCCAGGTGGTAGAGTGGTCACTGTCCTCGGCCGCAGTGTAACCAGCAGGTGTCACTGGTCTGGAGGTGGGGCTGCGATGGTGGGAGGCCCACCCTGTTCTCCGTGTCCCCCTGGCATCCTGACCTTTGCTCTTGTTGTTTTCCATGGGAATCATCCCATCACATTTCAGTATGCTTATTTATACACCCTCCTGCCGCACATTCCCTGGGTTTTGAGATGAACTTCTGATGTCTGTGGCAGGAACTAAAGCTTTTTAATATTTTTATTTGTCCTAGCAGCGAGGGTACATGGTGTTAACTGGGTGCATGCATGAATAAGCCCGTGAGGGACTGAATGAATGGGGATGCAAACTCATACTCAACTGGAGACCTTTTGGCTTTGCCACCACCAAATGAGGAGAATGGCAGGCACTTCCTTCTTATTGCACCATCTGCAGTCACAATGCTGAATGTAAAGTCACTGCAGTAGTGGTGTCCTTTAGAGAGAATCAGAAGGAGTGACCACAGTCCCGATACCCTCAAACTTTTGTATTCTCTCCTTCTCAAGATCAGTCAGGTCTTCACAGGGAGCTTGTAATTCCTCCTTCGGCTCTTAGATTTATAGTATTCTAGAGGAATTGTAGGAAAGACACAAAAATGATTGAGGAACTAAGAAACAGGATAGAGAAAGAGAAGTTCAAAGATATGGAATTACTTGTCATTGGTGGGAAAATGAGATAAAATTGAACTGGCTCTAGTGATATGAATATGGCTGCTCACAGCAGCCCCTGTGAGCTTTGTCTCTGCATCTAGACATTGCCTCTTTTTAGCTATTTACACAGAGGAAGTCACCAATTGGATTTCCTGTTCTTGCAGAAAAGAAGACCTTTCCAAAAGTCCTAAAGACGCAGAGATGCACTGCCTTACACATAGCTCAGGTTGTTTTGTCCGTGAGGTACTTAGTGCTTCAAGCTATGAGTTATACTTTGGTCTAAACCCCTGTTGTAAGAGTATTAACAGGCTGAAGACTGCCATTCTTGATTAAGTGCAGAACCGGTCCTCTGCAGCAGAGCTAGGCTCTCCTTTGGAAGGCCTCCCTGGCTTTCCCTGCTGAAGATAACCCAGACTCAGGCAAATCTACTCATCAGGATGTGCAAGCCCCAGACACGGTGGTTCCCACGGAGAAACACATTTCTACCCTCAGCTTCATCACTAATGGGCACATTTGGCCATTGTGGAATTAGGGATGATGGTGGTTCAGACAGAGGTGGACAAATCCCAGCAGAAGCCTCCTGTGTGTGGGTGGGTGCACCACCCATTCTTACCATTCCCCGGCAAGCCCTGGAGAGTTGGTTTAGTAATAACTGGTGTGGTCGATTATCATTTCAGTGACCTCCCTTAAAGAACCTTCTCAGATGACTCTAAGGACCAGGACCTCATGATTGTAATACTGCAATGTCTCATTGCTGACCATTCCCCAGCATTTTTAATTCTTTATGTCACGTGACCGTGTATCAGACCTATTCTGGATTCTTCCCTCAACTGGACTTTGCCTTTATGGACTCATCTAACAATTGTGGAGGCTTTTGAGGAGTTTGGGTCAGTTTTTTCTTATAAATAAGGTTTCACACTGATCTAAAGTTTTTAGAGTAAAAACTGTCATTTCTGAACAAAATTGAAAAGTAAACATATAGACTACATAGGTCCTTCATTTCTTTCCCTTAACTCTGTCTCCTGTGGAATCTAAAGAATTTTGTGGGTTTCGATGAAAAGGCCAGGTTTTTATCTTGCGGTTAGAGTAAATTCCTACCAAAAACTTTACAGACAGACTATTTTGAGCTTATCTTTTGGGCCAATTAATATTCTCATTTCTTACTTAGCGTGTTTTAAAATCTATTATTTATAATAGCCACAGACTAAAAACTATTTCCATTTTGTCATAGGCCTTCTGACCCGTGCATTTTGATTACCTCTGGCTAGGTCTCAATAATTATTAGACAATATTATTGTCTTAAATATTAGCTCACTGGGTACCTACACTTCAGCCTGCCATGGGCAGTTTGAACAGAGCAACCCCCGAACTCAGCTCATTATGCTCCTGCTCATCTTGTGCCTCATCCCTATGAATGGCACCACCATTACCCCCCCTACCCCCCGACCTTCCCGGCCTTTGAGTATGCCACCCTGCCTCCCTTCCCTCCAGGGACTTGGAGCTCTGCAGATCCTCAGCTACTTGCAGGCACCAGACTAAGCTTTGCCTACTCTTACCTCAGTGCTGCCTCTGTTCTGTCCTCTGTGTAGAGCATGCCACCATGGTCCCTGGACAGTGCCTGAGAGCCAGCCTAGATGTCACCCACGGAAAGGCCTCCCTGGTCTGTGAACCTGCCCCAAAAGCCCACATTAGAGCTCTGTGAGCAGAGTCCTAACGCTCCTCTCCCCTGGAGTTCACTGCTCTCTCCCGACCTCTGCGCTCCTTCTGGAAGGGACTTTGTCTGCTCTCTCTGGCCCACAGCAGGCACACAGATGCTCCCTGAATGTGGGAAAGGCTGCTCCGTCTACTCTGCTGAACCTCATGCTATAGAACTGGGAAAGCCTCCTTGTGTGCTGTAGGAGCAAAAATAGAAGTTAAATTCTTTTGTGAATTTTTTTTTGCCTATAATCCCCCAGAACTACAAGACATGTTTTCCCTTTTCAAAGGCAGCATGGTGTGTAATGGAAAGAGCTTTAGTTTTCGAGTCAAAAAGACTTGAGCTCAAATCCCAGTTGTGCATGAATTGGTTGGAGGAATTTTAGCGAGTGATTTAGCTTCTCTCACCATCTGTTTACTTATCTGTAAAAGAGGGCCAATGACAGAAGTGGACTGAGGATTAGGGGTCGGGCGTACGTAATTCCTCACTGAGTGCATGGCCCACATCAAGTGTCCAGCAAATGGCAGCCACTCATTAGCTTGTGGCTTTCTGGGTTTTTTCTTTCTGTAGCTTTTTGTTTGTTTTTCTTCAGCAACACACACATAATCAACTCAGTTGATTATGTTCAGAGAGAACTTCCTGAGGCATGTAAATGAGAGTGAACACTCTACATCCAGCGAAATATGCCATGGTGATTTCTTAGAACAGGTAGTAGACGGATCCTATAAACTGAAAGAGGAAACAGTGTGATACTGCATCCATTAGCTCAACAGTTAAATATCTAGAACAGTAGAGGGAAACGAACTAGGGGTGGTAGAAAGGGAGGTGGACAGGGGGGTGGGGGTGACTGGGTGATGGGCACTGAGGGGGGCACCTGATGGGATGAGCACTGGGTGTTATTCTATATGTTGGCAAATTGAACACCAATAAAAAATAAATTTATTAAAAAAAAAGAACAGAGAATCATGATGTAGTATGGGAGGTGCCTACAAAAAGGAGTCTTCAAAACTAATTTCTCTATCAATAATAATTAGCTTTAATTAAATTGTATTATTTCTACAAATCAGGTTACAATTTTAATAAATCTGTTCTTGTAAATTTAGATAACGTACCAAACTATATCAATCACAGGTTCATTAATTTATCTAGAGACTTGTTTTGAGTAACTGCTACATTCCAGTCCTTTCTAAGGGCTACCAAAAGGACTCCATTTAAAGCAATAATGACAAAAAGACTTCAAGCACTATAGCATCTACTAGGAGACCTGTCACACTGGGAGATGATTGTTTTCTATGTAGAGTTCTTTACTAGAGATTCTTCCAGATTCCAGACATCCATACCATCGGATTCTGCACTGAGAAGGTGGAGGGTACTTTAAAGGGATACTGGTCACTCACCTGTGAGATTGTCAGTGGGGCTCATGAGTGAGATCATAAGCCATGAAGAAAGATTTGGGTGTGATCTAGAATAGGGGTTCATGGCCTTCTTCTTCTTTTTTTTTTTTTTTTTTTCATGGCCTTCTTCTGGGAAGAACCACAGAGTAAATATTTTCAGATCTATCTCCATCTTGCTCCGTGAGCCTCAGAGGGTACATCCCTCTGTCACGTCCCTGGTGAATGTGAGGTTAATTTGTACTTCATTGATCGCCGTAAGACTCAGGATTTTCTTCCTTTTCCTATCTCTGATTTCTGTCGCACGCTGAGTGTGCCTCAACCTTCTCTGCTGGATTTTAAGCAGATGCCCTGGATTTCCTGTTAACACAGTCACATTTTTCAACACTGTGTAACTGGCTGGGAAGTTGAGGCGCACGTGCCATACACTCTTCAGCTCGCGGGGGACTGCTAAACACTTCTCCAGAGAGCGCCCAGAAGAGCAGACACAGATATTCCAGGATACGCTGGTCAGTGCTTCTTGCCGCTCGGGCCCCTGGCTGGGTCTGTTTTAAAAAGACAGACAGACAGCTGCTGGTGAAATAAGACCAAACATTTTACTGAAGGATGGGTGATTCGTAACGCTCCTGCTGTGCTCCTAACAAGGCTTCTCTTTCTGATGTAGCCCAAATTGAGGGAGGGATTAAGGGAAGATCAGAGCCTTCTTAGGAGAAAAGGCACTTAAGGATGCTCATCCTGTCCGCTGGGGTCTTCCCAGCAATCTGCTTATTCAGCTGTCAGGTTTCTCTCTCTTTGCTAAGAATCCCCCCTAATGCTGTGCTTCGCATACGGTTGTGTGTTTCGGGTCAGCTCTCCTGACCAGCGGGCACCATACACTTACATAAGCATCAGGTACTTGATCCCTCTCCATTTGCAGCTGTTTTCGTTTCTCTCTTCCTGACATAACTACCAAGTGATTCTCAGCAATTTCAGCTTCTGGCCCAGTCCACTCTTGTGGGGTCTTATAGGACCATTGAGATATTTTGTTTTGAATCTCTGAAAACGTAGTCTACAGGGTTTTCATGGTCTGCCGAAAGCTGGCAGCTAAAAATAAAATTTTAGCTGACTGGCAGCAAGAGAAGTGCCCAAATCAGCAGATGGTGTGAAATGCAAAGTTGTAAAATGAAAATATATTCAGGAAAATACAAAACCCTTCCCATTTATTAAAGGTCTGGTGGGAACACATGCTCTTGGTAGATGCAGTGGGTTGTTAGGTTGGAAGAGACTGGAGGCAGAGGGTGTCTCTCTGAGCAAGGCACTGGCAGTCTGGCCTGAGGACTTCCTTCCTGTGGCGAGGAAGATGGTGCCACCTGGAGGGGCCATCCCCGACCCAGCGGGCAGATCCACTTGGCCCAGCGACCCCATGTCCATGTAAAAGGAAGCCTTCAGATGCACTTTGCAGGGTCATCCTTGCCTCTATCTGCCCCATATTTTAAATCAGAAGCTTGCTTGGTGCAAAAGCCAAATGCAATTTTGTCCAATTAGAACAAGTGACAGGTTGCTTAAGATTAGATTTGTTTTAAATGAATGAAAGTCTAAAAGTGAGCCGCATACACACTGAAAGGAGCGGCATGGTGTGATGGAGTTTCTCAAAGAAGACTTTTAAAGATTTTAGTGCGCTGCAGGTTGCATGGTGACTACATCACGAGAACAGAATTATCCCGTCTCCCAGGCAAGACCATGTGATGTAAGTCCATGCAAAACAAAGGGAAATAATGACATTCACAGTCACACCTTTATCTTTTTTTTTAAATCAGATTTTATTTATTTATTCATGAGAGACACAAAGATAGAGACAGAATTAGGCTCCATGCAGGGAGCCCGACGCGGGACTAGATCCCGGGTCTCCAGGATCACACCCTGGGCTGAAGGTGGTGCTGCACCGCTGAGCCACCCTGGCTGCCCCACACCTTTATCTTTATGTTTTTTATTAAGAAATGCATTTCCATGGGCCCCCTGGGTGGCTCAGTGGTTTAGTGCCTACCTTCAGCCCAGGGCATGATCCTGGAGTCTCAGGATCGAGTCCCGCATCGGGCTCCCTGCATGGAGCCTGCTTCTCCCTCTGCCTGTGTCTCTGCCTCTCTCTCTCTCTCTGTGTCTCTCATGAATGAAAAAAATCTTTAAAAGAAAAGAAATGCATTTCCAGAATACAGGTTGATAGTAGCTAATGGATGAACATTTACTAATTAATTGATACTGACTTAACATCTGCTTTCCCAAGCACGTTACCTGTCTCAGTCCGGGTGACCAACCATTCCCCTGCGCTTGCTGCTGTGGAGAGGCACCTAGGGCCAGGAGAGGCAGCAGGTGGCTTCAGGTTGCCCAGCTTGCAATGGCAGGTGTGGGACTCAGAGCCCAGCAGCCTGACTGCAGAGCCTGCACCCCTGACCACTGTGAGAGGCCTTGGGTACTCCCCCTCCCTCTCATGGTGGCAGTCCATTCAGTGGGAGACAGAGCTTTCTTTCCCAGCGTCACACAATAAAAGTAAAATCTTAGATGGTTTTCTTGATTTTAATGGCAGATGGAGAAGCAATTAAATGTTTGACACAGGGTCTAAATTACAAATTAAAGCAAAGTCGGGGAAAATCTTACAGAAGGAACAGGCCTTTTTGAAATCTACGGTGGAACCATTCCCATTTCTGGTGATTGATTACGTGTGTGAGGCAGGAATATGTGTACACTGTCACCTTTCCTGGGGTGGCAGTAAGAACACGGGATGGTAACAACGAGAACAAAGGGGAGAGAGTGGCCTGGGAAGCCGGGGACGTGGGCTCTGGGGCAGCTCCACCATGGGGCAGGAGCCATGTGACCCCAGGCCCTTTGCTGTCCGCCCCAGACGAATGCCCTAATCTGTTAAATGGGGGGTTTGAAGAAAATGATCCCAAGGTCTTTCCCTCCTCTGTCCCTTCCTGACTGTGCACACAGAGCGCAGAGCACCGGTGTAAAAACTGTTCTGTAAAATACTGAAAGGGAAAAGGATCGTGGTCCACTGAGCAGTGAGGGTTTCCAGCGGTGGCCTGGTCATGCGTGGCAGGTGGGGTGCTCGTGACGGAGCGGCGCCGAGCAGATGCAGTCAGGAGTATTGACCATGGCTCCCCCCAGCTGGAAAGCCACGGATGCTCCTTGTTTTTCTGGATGCAGGTGAAGATCTCTTGGGACTTCTCTTTCTTCTTGTTTTCTGTCTTGGCTTTTTAATGAAAAAGAATAAAACAGCTCAAGAAAACTACAATCAGTTTATTCCGAGTGACTGCTGAAGTCAGGAGCCCTTTATGTGAAGCGAGTGTGGCTGGATAAAGCCCAGAACCCAGAGCAGGAAGCAAACTGAGGGCGCCCAGTCTCCCATCCCAGGGGCCGCTGCCTGGGTCTCCCCGTGGAGCTGTCGTGAGCTTTTTTTTTTTTTTTAAGATTTTATTTATTTATTCATGAGAGACAAAGAGAGAGAGGCAGAGGGAGGCAGAAGCAGGCTCCCTGTGGGGAGTCCGATGTGGGACTTGATCCTGGGACTCCAGGATCAGACCCTGGGCTGAAGGCAGGTGCTAAACCGTGGAGCCACCCCGGTGCCCCTGTCCTGAGCTCTTCATCCAGAGGCCAGAATTCTAGGCTTCATGACCACATGCCATTAACAGTTCAGTCCTTTAGACCTTAGCTGCTTCGGTTATGAAAGTGGGAAGCAGAAATAGCATAATTCTTTAAAATGCAGATGCCACACAAAACAAATACAGCATAATTCCCTCAGTCATCCTAAGATTGTTCGTGAGCTCAATTAGAAGTTTATCAATTCGATTCATCTTCTCAAAGAAGCAGATTTCATGTTTCTTGATTTTTCTCTATCATTTTCCTCATTTTGATTTCATTAATTTCTTTTCTAGTTTTATCTCCTTCTCTCTGCTTGCTTTCGGTTTAATTTGCTCTTTTTCCCTCTACTTTCTCAAGATGAAAGCTTAGGTTACTGCTATTAGATCTACTTCTTTTCTAAAACATGAAAATTTAATGTGACCAATTTTCCTTTAAGCACTGCTTTGGCTGCATTCCCACAAATTTTGATAGGTGGGTTTTTAATTTTTGTTTTTTTCAGGATATTTTAAAATTTCCTTTGATTGAGATTTCTTCTTTGACTGAAAGATTATCTCTAAATATATTGTCTAACTTCCAAATACTTGGGGATCTTTTAACTCTTTTCCTGCCACTGGGTCCAGCTCACACCCAAGGGGAGGGGACCCCCCAAGGGTGTGAGCACCAGCAGGAGGCGAACTTTGGGGGCCACCTGAGCAGCTGGCTGCTACAGACATGCTCCCCACCTCTGGGTGTGCTTCCAGGTGTTTCTCTGAGCCACACTGATCGAGCTACCAAGTTCCGTGTCCGCTACCGTGATTCCTTTCTGTTTTCTCATCTCTGTGGGGGAAAGGAAAGGAGCTTATCAGAGAAGCTGTGCTGCACTAGCAGGGTGGGGGGTGCTGGCTACCCAAACATCCGGGGACGTTTCACCTCCGTTAATAAGAGAATGGTTTGTGGGGGGATGTGCGTGCCTGTGAAGCACAGGGACAAACCCACTCCATTCTGGAGGCTTGCAGAAGTTTCTAGGGAATAAATACTTCAACCCCACCCACCTCTCCTCAATTCCCTTCTGTCCTGTTGGCTTCCATTGTCACCTTCTGGAGAACCTGACTCTGCAAGCCCAGTAGTCTGTAATTCTGCCCCCTAAGCCCCATGTGGTCGCCACATTTTCTATACACATTTCCTTTTTTATTTGCTCATTGCCCACTACCTGCTTGGCTTTGAGCTCCGTGGGGTCCTGAGATTGGCATGTGCTTTTGGAACATACTACTTCTGCATTCTCCCAAGTAGCAGCAAACTTGATGCTCTGCCTCCAAGAAGCTGCCTGTCAGTAGGAGGTGTTCCCGTGGGAGGGGCTGAGTATGGCATACCCGGAGGTGGGCAAAAACAGGACCCAGAACAGAGGCCGCCCAGCTTCCTGATTTTATTCGTTTTCTCATCACATGTTGCTTTCACAGACACTTGGGTTAGGAATTCTTCTGTGTCCTCAATGAGCTTGTGATCTAGTGGAGAAGACAGGTACTGGGGTGATGGAGGTAGAGTGACTTCTATGTGACTGAAGCTAAGTGGGGTGCTGGGTGATAGGAGTGGGGGTGAAAGGTGGGGATCTCTCAGTGCAGAGAGGAGGCTGTGAGGGTTTACTGGAGCAGACCCTGCCTTGGGGCTTGCATCCCATGTCTCCCCTACATGAGAGCACATGCTGGCAGGTGCATGTGCCTGGGGAAAGCCAGAGCTTGCAAGGGGTCTCTGGTTCTGCAGCTTAAGCAGAAAGGTACTCTCTAGGACTTTCTTTCTTTCTTTCTTTCTTTCTTTCTTTCTTTCTTTCTTTCTTTCTTTCTTTCTCTTTCTTTCTTCTTTCTTTCTTTCTTTCTTTCTTTCTTTCTTTCTTTCTTTCTTTCTTTCTTTCTTTCTTTCTTAAGATTTTATTTATTTATTTATTTGTGAGAGACATAGAGAGAGAGGCAGAGGGAGAAGCAGGCTCCCTGCAGGGAGCCCGATGTGGGACTCGATCCCAGGACCTGGAGATCATGACCTGAGCCGAAGATAGACACTCAACACCTGAGCCACCCAGGCGCCCCGCTCTAGGATTTTCTGACAAGCCTGCAAAACTAGACAGCTTCTGAGCTTGCCCGCCTTCTTGTTCTTTCGTCATCAGGGGTCCCCCTGGCTTCCTCCATCCTGAACAGGTGGATCTTAAGCCATCTCCGATCATAGCCACCACCTAGCATTTTGCACCAAGCCGGGGTGTCAGCCAGGTGCTGACCTGCTGTCTGCTTTTAGCTGCTTTTATTGGTGAAAATATACTTGATCCTCCCCCTGACCCATCATACCCCCTGCTGAAGGGTTGCAAGCAGTGGTTGTTATTGAAGGGCCTTTCTGACCCTCACTGAAGTCACTGGTGAAGCTCACGGACAAGGTGAATGCATGCCCTGTGTTATGGGAATGTCACCACCGAGCTGCTCCTTCTTCCTAAATTCCACAGAAGGAGGTTTCATAAAATCAAGGAGCCTCCGTATGAGATCCTCATGCAGCTGAAATGAAGCCAGCCCTGGTTTGATGGACACCTGCCCATCTCCCAGCTGTACCTGGCAGGAGGAAGCAGCATAGATGGAGCTGTTTTTGCTTTCCTGTTTGGGCGCCAGATTGGAAAACCTAGCACCTTTGGCATGCAGCAAGGTGATATTCCTAAGTTAGCAAGATAGTTTTGCCTGGAAGTTTGAAATATGAGCAACTCAAATTTGCCTAAAAGAATGATTTCTTCATCTGTTAATTTTTTGCTTCGGGATAAAGAGAGAAAAAAATCAGTGTTATCTACCCACAGTCATCGTAATGAGTCTACTTTGTAAAATATATGTTGTATAAAATATATTGTAAATTTTACACGCATATAGATATATCTCAAAATATAAAAGCCAACAGTTAAAATTTGGGTGGGATAATGAAATCCATGTGTAAATAGTTACACACGTGAAGAGCTGCTGTGGATTCGGTTTAGGACAGCTGGCGGAAAGTCGACCCCAGGAGCCTCTATGCCACTTGAGCTGAAAGTCTGTTTGCATAAACTGTGTCTGTTTCAGTCTCGAACCAGCGGCCCCTAATTATCCTGTCCCTTCAAGAGCAAGCTATTAAAGTCTTAGCTTTTGCCAGTTAACTTTAATACTTCTCTTAATAGCAGCAGATCTGAAATCTTTCTTCAGGCTCAGGCACTTTAATCAGTGAAATATGTTGAAAGTGCAGGCAAGTCAAGACTGTGCCCAGACTTCAGGCCCTAAAGAATCTTCCTGGCAACTTGCCTAGAATCCCAAAGCCATCTGTGATTTGCATATAAATGAGCTTTGTGAAATTAAAAATAAACATGGGAGCATAATATTTACTTGTCCGCCTTTGTTGCCTGCCCGGGGAGGAGAGGTAGCAGGCTGATTGCACGCATGTGCGGTGGAAGCCTAGTGAGCTTCAGCGGTTCGTGCTGTATCTGCAGGCAGCAGCACATAATTACAGGTGGTGGTTTTGTAGGCGAGGGTAATGATACAGGAAAAAAAGTTAGAAAGGAATTCATAAAACCAGTGGTGTTATATAACAGCTGTGGGCTCTGCTCTGTTGTGATTATTTTATAATTCCTACAAAGGACCATAAATGCTGTGACCTGGCATGTTAATCAGGCGAGGTGAGGTTGTGCTGCCATAACAAATGATCCTGAAATCCCAGCGACTCCAGCGGAGTTGTGCTGCTTTGCTCACATTGCATTTCCATCCTGGATACTGGCTGTGGTGCTCTGTACTTCCTCTGCTTCGAGATCCTGGGCCATGGGAGTGCTCACCTCTAGAACATTTTTGGGCTCACCGCAAATGGCAGTGAGTGATGACCGATCCTGTAATGGCGCTTCAAGTTTCTGTTCAGAAGTGGCTCATGTCACTTGCCCTGATAAGCATTTGGCCAAATTTTATGTTAGTTGAGAAGAGACATGTAATCCCCTTCATAAAAAGGGCACCACAAATCACAAGACCAAGTTTGAAGACAATGAAACAACACGGAAAGGAGTTTTCTCATAAGATGATGCAGTGAATATCTAGAAACAACTGTACTATCTACCACACCTGGGGCTCATACCCAGAGGTCTCTGCAGTTCTCTTTGCTTTCCAAACATAAATCCATTCTTTTTTTTTTTTTAAAGTGTTTATTCATTTCTTTGAGGGAGAGAGAGAGAACACAAGCAAGCAGAGGGGCAGAGGGAGAGGGAGAAGGAGACTCCCTGCTGAGCAGGGAGCCTGACACAGGGCTCGATCCCAGGACCCTGGGATCATGACCTGAGCCGAAGGCAGATGCTTGACGAACTGAGCCAAACAAGTGCCCCAAGACAAATCCAATCTTTTTTTTTTTTAAAAAAAGATTTATTTATTCATGAGAGAGAGAGAGAGAGGCAGAGACACAGGCAGAGGAAGAAGCAGGCCCCATGCAGGGAGCCTGACGTGGGACTCGATCCTGGGTCTCCAGGATCACGCCCTGGGCTGAAGGTGGCACTAAACCGCTAAGCCACCAGGGATGCCCAACAAATCCAATCTTTTTTTTTTTTTTTTCAAATCCAATCTTAAGCAAACATTCATTTGCTCCTGGATCTTTGCTCTGTCTCTTCCGAAATCTCAAGAGTTCTTCTTTCCATGTGGTTATGACTCTTGATCAAATTCGCATAGTCTGATTTTTTTTTTAAGAAATTGGTTTTTTTTAAAATTTTTTTATTATAGTCACAGAGAGAGAGAGAGGCAGAGACATAGGCAGAGGGAGAGAAGCAGGCTCCATGCACCGGGAGCCTGACGTGGGATTCGATCCCGGTTCTCCAGGATCGCGCCCTGGGCCAAAGGCAGGCGCCAAACCACTGTGCCACCCAGGGATCCCCATAGTCTGATTTTTAAGTAATGAGTACTCATTTCTCATTTTGAGGACCCTACAATGCTTCCTGGCTGCTTTGCCTTCATATTTCTCATTGTGTGGGAACACTAGGTGTAGTACTTGGCGGGAGACTGGGGAGCATGGGAGCCCTGTGATGTGCATAGACATGTCCCTCTCCAGCTAGTATCTGTAGGGTCCTGGAGAGACCCAACTTCCAGCCAACTCCGGCTTCACGTATATCCACCTGGAGCTCCACCACCTCTTTCATGGCTTCCCTCTTTGGGTCTCGAAATGCCCTCATCCAATGGCCAGATCATTGGCTGCTACTTCATTTCCTGGGACTCTGGGAACTTCTTACAGATAGAACCCTAGAAGTCCTGCCTTGACATTGCAGAGTTCCCAGAGTGAGAATGCAGATTAAAGCCTACCCACGATGGTGCTTTCCAGAATTTTTTCTATCAAACTGAGCAGATCCCTTTCCCCTAAATGGCAACTAAGCACTTTTTTTGGCATTATAACTATAACCCAAACGTTCTTTGTTTCTGAAATTGACCATGAAGTGATTTTTTTTAAGTTCAGAAATGATATATCCCAATTTTCTTACGAAATATCCTTACGATTGAGAAAGTGAACCATTAGCAGTGTGCTGGATACCCCAGGCATATCATTCAGTAGGAAATATGACACTGGCTTGAGTGTGGCTGGGAAACATTAGAAACATTCCTTCTTTAGACAGCTCTGTCAGCTAGTTGATGAGTAAGCCTATTGATGAGACCCCGGGATGTGTCTGCATCAGCCTTAGCCATGCATTGATTCTTGTTGGAATTCCTTTAATCCTGTTGGCCATCCTGGAGGAGTGCCCTCATGCCATACCTGGTACCCTTGCATCCAGTATCCCTGCAACATACCTTGGGTCGTCTCACATTCCTGAGACAGCACATGCCACAGCGTGCCATCCCAGACCCACGATTGCCACCTGTGGTTCCACTCGCAAGACTCTCTGCTACCGTAATCTGCTAAAAAATGCCCCAGCTTCTCTGCTCCCTGAGGAGAGAATGTTAGGTTTAGTAGTCCATGGTGTCCTTTCTTCTGTGCTTCTTTTCTCTCTGACCACAGAATTCCTATTTGTCTTTGAAAACCCAGCTCTAGAGTCACCTAGTTTGAGAACTATTTCTTGACAGGTAGAATTTGGAGTTTATTTTTTTCTTAGCCTGCAGGCGTCCTCAATTCCCAGAACTTCTGCAAAGCTTGTTCTCAAGGGTCGGCCTTCACTGTATCACATTTCACTCTATTGGTGGCTTGAAAAATGTTCTTTGCTACTGGGGGATGCCAAGGAAGAAAGACTGCTGACTTCAGGGCAGTTATGGTGCAGGATTGTGTAACTGACATTCACAGTTCTTTGAATCCTCCCTGCAAAGTCAATATTGTTATCCCATTTTAAACACTGGCAAAAAGGTGCAGAGAGTTGCAGTGACTTGACTGAGTTTCATTGACAATAAGTGTCAGAGCCCATGTTCTTGCCCTGCATCGTGTTCTCTCAATGGGTCCAGGCTTCCGTATAAAGATGCACAGAGCAAGTGTTTGGAGATAATAATTTCTGATTTTCCCTTAAAAATACATGAATAAGCATTTTTTCTTATTCATGTATTCTTTACTACTCAGGCACTTAAGAAAGCCCACCATGTAGCAAATGCTACTAAGCCCCCAAAGGTTCTATGATCTCCAAGAGTCACCAGCACTGGTATTTGAACACAAGTACTGTTGGTCTTCCTCCTCCTCCTCCTCCTCCTCCTCCTCCTCTTCCTCTTTCTTTCTTCTTCCTTCTTCCTTCTTTGGCATGGAGCCCAGTGTGGGGCTTAAACTCATGACCTTGAGATCAAGACCTGAGCTAAGATCGAGAGTCAGACACTTAACCAACTGAGCCACCCAGGTACCCCTTGGCCTTCTTATCAGCTCTGGAACATCATAGTTTTGGAGGAAGCTTCTTGCAAGAGGTGGTGGAGTCTATAGACATGCTCCACTGCATACTATCACATAGATAGATACTTCTGAGTGTCCAGGATGCAATAATTGCATTATTGAGTAACTACTTGACAAAGAGTTGAGGAGCCCCAAAACATCCCAGATCCCTTGGAAAGCCACTCCCTGAGCACACTTTGTCTAAAATTATGCCTGTTAATCCTTTCTTACTTTTTTAGATTCAGTCTGTGAGAGATGTATTATTGATGGTTGCTCTCTGTACTTAATTCTATTACCTGCACAATATGTTAGCTGACATAATGAAATCAGCATGGAGTTGTACCATTTAATTAAAATGTTACTATCAATGGCTTAATGAGAATCCTGTAATATGTGGAGGTAGATTTAATGGACCTATTGGTTAGAAGAAGCAATACATTTGTAGTAACTGCTCCCATAAGTAGAGCATCCTGTAAGACTGCGAAGGAGGCTGTTACTCATGAAACCAGCTGAGGTGCTGATATAAACCTCTTCAAATAAACTAACTTGTTAAGGCAGAGAAAAACAAACTTTTCTCCTTAAGCCACATTTTAATTACATTGTTTTAAAAAATTCTTCTGGAAATGAGAGTCTGGACTACCAAGTCTTTCATCAGTGAAAAGCAGTGTTTTGATGGTTGACAGACTCTCTTCTAACATCTTTGCACTTGCCAGCACTAACAAGCAGGCCTTTTATTTGTTGCAAACCTTTGCTTGTTTTTCTTTCAAAGGGAGTAAAATCACCCATATGTCACCTTTAAGAATGTTAGCAGAAGTTGGACCTGCTACGTCTCCTTGGAAGATACTACAGTGTATAGTTTGTATTTGGAACTTATTTTGTGAATATTCTCTTGTAGCTCCTCCCAGTACCCAGAAATCCCTCCTTGATCTGGTCATTCAAATCAGATGGTGGAAAGATGCATTCCGACATAGATTATCTTTCATGATATTTTCTCATTTATTATTTTGAACTATAAATGTACCAGAATAGATTAGCCTCCTGATTAACTTTTTGAGATCTCAGGGGTTAAGACATTTTGTTTTATTTTGTAAGATTTATTTATTCATTTGAGAGGGAGAGAAAGAGTGAGCGAGAAGATAGAGAGTGCACACCAAGAGGGGCAGAGGGAGAGAGAATCCTAAAGCAGACTCCTCACTGAGTGCGGAGCCCCATGTGGGACCCCATTCCCAGGATCCCAAGATCATGACCTAAGCCAAAATCAAGAATTGGCCACTCAACCAACTGAGCCACTCAGGTGCCCCAGAAGTTAAGACATTTTAAAAAGAATTTGCACATCTTTCGTTTTAGTAGCCCACTTATATGAAAGATTTAGAACCAGTATACAGTATATTTACATACTTTCATTAAAATAGATTATTTCTTCTTATTATTTTTTAATGTTATGAAATTCTATCGCCCAGTTTCATCCTGCTCCTGAAGAAAGGGACAGTGTGGTGCTGGTCAAGCCTTAGGCCTTTGACTGGCTGCTCAATCACTCCACTTTCTTGGAACCTATCTAGAAGGCCAGAACACCCCAAAGGGCTCTTAGTAACCTGTGCTCCCCTAAGACTTCAGATGAGCTTTACTGAGGTAAAGCTCACATATAATAAGATACACCATTTCAAGTGTACACATTTCAATGAGTTTTGTGTAGACACCAAAATAGTGAAGATGTATAACATTTACCCTTAATGAACTTCAAAGATGGTGGATTACACCAAAGTGCAATAGGATCTCACTGTCTTCTCTTAGTGGCATGTCCTTTGGGCATAAGCATCTTTTGAGATTTCTCAACTTGTGTTAGTGAGGTCTTACTATCAGGCTTTCCAGAAAAGGAAAGAAAAAAAAAAAGGAAAAAAAAGGCTACAAACCAGTAGCTCATCTGACCTCTTACCCCTCTCTGGTCTAAAAATAAAACTTGGGGCAGCCCAGGTGGCTCAGCGGTTTAGTGCTGCCTTCAGCCCAGGGTGTGATCCTGGAGACCCGGGATCAAGTCCCACATCGGGCTCCCTGCATCTCCCTCTGGCTGTGTCTCTGCCTCTCTCTTTGTATCTCTCATGAATAAATAAATAAAATCTTTAAAAATTTTTTTTTAAATAAAAATAAATAAAACTTAGTTGAGCCTGGACCCATCATGTCATTTCAAGAGACATCAGAGACAAACAGCCATTCCTTTAAATAGCTGAGGGGAAACTGGTGAATGTGAAAGCAGAACCAGAGAGTGCAGAACAGTTGTTGGCTATGCTATAGACAAAGGCTTGGTGAGGCTGCACACAGGCACCTCTGTTTAAGAAGAACCAATGGGTACGCTTTCCCCAGCCAGTTTACAGCTGGCCCCATGACCCATTGTAGTGTTTCAGAGCACTGTTACTGAGAGTTTAAACTTGTAATGCACAGAGATGGAAGCAGGAGTGTGACTCTCCATTTCTTTCTCAACACGGAAAAAAGTGTGGAGAAATAATAAATATGATAAGATGTGACAAATGATGTCTTCTTACTAGTGTTATTATAAACATACCTCTGTGGCATAAACTATTTCAGAACCATGGAGGGCTTAGAAGTTGGCAAGTGAAAACAAGCCATCATGCATCATGTATCTGTTAAAAAAAAGTATCAGATTTAACAGGTTAGGCTGAAAGAAAAAAAGAAAAGAAAAGAAAAAAGGTGAATTTGTTCATTAGCAATTTCAGTACTGAAACTAATTATGCTAAGGGTATCTATAGAAAAGAAAATCAGTCAAATTTCAAATATGACTGATACTTACATTTTTCTCTTTCAAATTAAAAATAAAATAAAGGGATTTTTCTTGATTTTTTTTCTTAGCAAAAGCATTAATTCATTTGAGCACTTTTGCTCTGCATGAGAGAACACAAGTGTTCTAATGGCATTGTGAAGAGTGAACATATTTTTGCATTTTAACTGTAATGAAGGCAATATGCTATTCTTAATAAAGAAGTGGTTATTTGGGGATGGGAAGTACATGTTTGATTATAATTATAATAACCAAATGTTTACTTTCTGTAAATAAGATCTGGGTGGGGTTTGGTTGACACATGGGCATTTCCATACTGTGGTTCTTTTGAACAAATATATGTGCAAAGCTTTTCCTAAACCCATGGAGACGTCACATTTGATCCCTTCAGATACGTCAGCTGAAGAACCGGAACAACAGCTTTAATCATTGAGTTCCTGAAAGTCCCAGAAAAGAGGGCATTGGGTAAAACCCACCCGTGTTTTGCCACTGAAGGCTTCCCCCAAGTGTCCAACTCTGGCTGGACACACAAGCCTAGAGTGTGTTCGTGGCAGATTTCATGGGGTCTCAGCAATCTTCTCAACTTCTATGAGGTATTTTAGTTTACAGTCAAACATTTCAGTGGTTTCTGTTAGAACTCTTTTCCAAGAGTTCCCCAAAAGCAAAGAGCCTGGAACCATATCCTAAAGCTGCTTTCCAACCAGGTCTTCTCTGCTTCCCAAGTGTCATGCTAGTTATGACCCCCAAGCTGCTGTGACAAAAGGAAGTGGCCTTTGTCCTGCGTCCGTCCTCAGGTGGAAACTCAGGCCTCTCTGAAATACAGGTGGACACTGCATTCACCTTTCCCCTTTCCGCATGTGCATTGTTTTAAAAAATAAGTCTTCCAAGTTCGTGTCCAGCTTATTGCTATGTGATGGCTCTTTTGAATCCTCCTGTGGTCTGTGGGGGTCCCTTAAAAGTTGGCTGTGCAGTGCATCTTCCAGGCTGAGCCTTTTTTAGTCAAGAAATAGTTGTTGAATGCCTACTACATATTTGAATGATTGCCTTCAAGTGCCTATTCTATTACTAGTTAGGAGAATTTAAGGAGTACTTGATACTCTGCTTGTTTGTGGTTTGGGGTAGGAGTGCCTTTCCGGGAAATTGTTCAGATCTATTGCTTTTGAATTGGTAAAAGTTAGTTTATTATGTGGTTTCACTTGCTTACATTCAGAGAGAAGACATACAGTATACATAGTATACATACCTGTTTGTATGTTATAGCTGTTTATTTAAATGTAATTGTATAAATGTACAGCAAAAAAGCATTTTAAATTTATATATATATATATATAGGAAGTTCATTGAAAAGATGTTCTTAAAATAGGAGGGTTACTTTCCAAGCGTGTATAATTTATTTCAGTAATATCGCATTCCTGTCACTGCAGCCAGCATTTGTATCTTGTAAAAATATGAGGTTGTACAATTTTCATATGAGACTTAGTTTTAAATTTTAACTCAATTTGGGAAAATCATGATCTCCCTACTTTTACACACACACACACACACACACACAGTTTTTGGGTAATGAAATCAGCAACAAAATCCAAATGAATGGAATCAATTATTGGAATTGTTTGTCTCATGGTTCAGAACTACACTAACACAACCGCTACAAGCCACGTGTGGCTATTCACAGTTAAGTATAGGTTAAGGGGCACCTGGGTGGCTCAGTTGAGTGTCTGCCTTTGGCTCAGGGAATGATCCTGGGGTCCTGGAACCGAGTCCCACATTGGGCTCGCTCCCCGAAGGGAGCCTGCTTCTCCCTCTCCCTATGTCTCTGCCTTTCTCTCTCTCTGTGTCTCTCATGAATAAATAAATAAAATTTAAAAAGTATAAGTTAAATATAAAAATTCAGTTCCCTAGCTACATGGACCATGTTTCATGTGCTTAACAGTCATTTGTGGCTAGTGGCTACATACTGGATGGCTCAGAAAAAGAACACAATTTCTTTAACCACCTTCCTAAAGGTGTATGGTAATTTGTAATATTTCAATATTATATATAATGCTATAATGAATAACTTCATATATAAGTTTTTGTGCAGAGGTATCCCATCTCTTTCAGGTGCAGTAATTCTCTCAGCATTCAGTGACTACTTAGAGACGAGCTATTTGTCTAAAACTGTTCTGACAAAACTAGATAAGATAGTTAAAAATCTTCAGCATCATGGAACTTACATGCTAGAAAATAAACAGTGAACAAAATAAAAGTGAATGAATGGTTGAATAAATGAATGAGTAAATAATATAAGAATACATTTGCAGCAAAATAGTTTTTAATGAACACATGTTATCTGTATGGTTGTAAACATGTGCCCCAGTGTGTCAAGCCCCAATTTAAGCTCGTGTTGACTTTTGTCATATAGGTTTCAGCATTCTGCATTTCAGGATTTTTCTCAGCTTTATTGAGATGTAATTAACATACAGCACCATGTGATTGTAAGTTGTACAGCATAAGGATTTGATTTATATGTATTGTGAAGTGATTGCCACAGCAAGTTTAGTTAACTTTCATCATCTCATATAGATCAAAAAAAGAGAAAGAAAAAGAAAAAAAATATTTTTCCCTTGTGACAATGACTCTTAGGATATACTCTCACTCTTTTTTTTTTTTTAAGTGTTGTACCCAAGATCGCGAATCTGAGAGACCACCAAGGAGCCGACACCGATGCAAGCGCACGAGGGTTTATTAGCAAGCTCAAGCTTGGGTCCAAGTATACCCAACACAGCGGAGCAGGGACTTGGACCCCGAAGTGGGTTACAGCTGGGTTTTTTATAGGCTGGTCTAGGGGATTTTCAAAAGGGGTGGAGGAATTTCTCAAGTTCTGTTTACATTCTGATATGGGGCTTAAGGGCATTGAGCTCTGTTCTCATTCTAATATGGGACTTTCTACCACGGGCGTGGGCTCTGTTGTCTTTCCAATATGGGATTCTCTGCTGAGGACAATTCTGAGCTCTGTTGTCTTTCTGATATGGGATTCCCTGCCAAGGACATTGAGGACATTCTGCAGTTTTTCCTGTAAAGTTCAGCTCTTTTTCACAGGGGCCTAAGATGGCTGTACTTGTGCTAATGCTAAACTTTAGATGAGATGGCCTTAATTTTTCTCGGCCTCCACAAAAAGATTTTATTTATTTTTATTTTAGAGCTCGCACAAGTGTGATTGGGGGTGGGCAGAGGGACAGGGAATGAGAGTCTCAAGCAGACGCCCCGCTGAGCATGGAGTCTGATGCAGGGCTCGATCTTCCAACCCTGAAATCATGACTTGAGCTGAAACTTGAGTCAGATGCATGACTGACTGAGCCAACCAGGCCCTCCTGGATCTACCATCCTAACCACTATTCTGTGCACCATCCAGCAGCACTGGCTGGTCACCATGTTGTGCACGACATCCCTGGTACTTAATTATCTTAAAACTGGAAGCTTGTACCTCTTGACCACTTTTCTTTAGTTTCCCCTGCCCCCACTTCCTGCCTTTGACAGCCCCAAGTCTAATCTCTTTTTCTCTGAGTTTGGCTTTTTTTTAAAAAATTATTTTTTTAATAAGTGAGATCATATAATATTTGTCTTTCTCTGTCTGACATATTTCACTTAGCATAACACCCTCTTGGTCCATCCATGTCATCACAAGTGGCAGGATTTTCTTCTTTTTTTATGGATGACTAATATTTCTGTGTGTGTATAACATTCTTTCATCCATTCATCCATTTAATCCATTCATCCATTGATGGGTACTTGGGTTGATTCTGTGACTTGGCTGCTGTAAATAATGCTGCAGTGACAGTGGCGGGGCGGGGGTGGAGTTGGGGGGCAGTGGTTAGATATCTCTTCAATGTAGTGGTTTCATTTCCTTCTTATTCCCAGAAGTGAGATTGCTGGATCCTATGGCAGTTCTATTTTTAGTTTTTTGAGGAACCTCTATTTTCCATAGTGGCTGCACCAACTTACACTCCCACCAACTGGGCTTCAATTTTAAATCTTTTCCTTTGTTGCTATTGCTTTTGTAAGAACTGTAGGCCCAAAAGGCACTAACTAAAAAGGGAAGATTGATAATTTAGAACATTAAAATATAAAATTTCAGTTATATGAAGACAACTTTGAAAAAAAATGAAGAAACAGGACCAGGAGAAGCCTGTTTGCAATGAATATTGCTAATAGAAGTTTTGTCTCCTATAAAGCATGAGGTATACATAGCCCAGGCATATATATGGAAAGGACATGAAGTATATTTTAGTGAGTGTACCTAAATGACAAACTGAAGAAGTGATGCCCAGGCTCCCTCGTCATGAGAAGAATGTAGATTGTTCTGAGGGGTTTCAGTTGTACCATCACAGGACTGGTGACTTTGAAGTGGGCCATCCCTGAAATGGTAATACAGAAGAAGGAATGAGGGCTGGTAATCTGCCGTGGGGAGTAAAAATTAGAATAATTACTTTAGGAAGTTATAATCATGCAAACCTTTGAAGCAGAAATGTCACTTGCTTGATCTACCTGGAGAGACTTCAGTGAGTGTTCCCAAGGAGACAGGTTCCAGAATATTCATTTCAGTATCGTTTATAATCATAAGCAATTGAAAGCAACTAATAAGTGTCCGTCAATAGAAAAATGAAGATTTAGTTTATGGTATATTCAGAAAGAAGAATATTAATCAGAAATTAATCAAATGAGCTGGGTCTATATGTCCTAGCAGAAGTGGGCATTCAAATCATCCAACTGAGTGAATAGGATCAGATTTATGAAAATTGAGTATATGGTAAGATATGATTTTGTAGGATTAAAACATACAGAACAACACTGCATTTTGCAAATGGTGTTATTCAGATGTGATAAAAGTAACGAAAAGGACTGGAAGCTAGTTGCCTCTGTGAAGAGAGGAAGGGGTGTGTTTCTCAGTAATTGTTTACGTGTTTTGTATGGCTGTGGATGGCAACTCACATGTGTTTGTTATATTATTTTTTCTATACTTTCCTGCCTTCTAAGTATGTTCATTTTTCAAAGGCAGTTAAAAATGAGTAAGAAAAAATTTCTAGCATAAGGGGAAAATGTGATTTTAAAAAGTCTTTATCTCCTATGCATCCCAAAGTAACTGCCTTTTCATGGTGTCCATCCTTCAGGCAGATGTGTGATGTTCACATGTCATTTTAACATTACCTTTTGAAGTGTGTGGCCTCGAGTCTTCTGAAAGCACTTGAAGGCATTCAGATATGTTTTTTATGCGAAACAACAATGGGAAAAAAGTTTGCATTCACTAATGTTTTTTCTAATATTGAACTTTATCATTTATTTATTCTTTGTTTTTGAAAACATATGAGCATTTTGTTACTGTTATGGATTTTTGTCCCGATCGATTTTTAACAGTGCATAAGCAAAGGTCAAGATTGAGACGAAACATGGCCTTAAAACACACGCTTGGCCTCCTTCTGGAGTTAGATAGTAGTAATCTTCTTTTGCTTTCTGGATGAGCCGTAACAGGCACATTTGAAGTTAAAATGTCAATTTGTAAGCTGTGAAGGCACATAATAAGCATCTCTGCAGAAGTCTTAGAATGTCTAAAGAATAGACGGCCTAGACTTCCTTATCTTTCCACATGGTTATTGTAACATAATGAGGATTCACCACACATTCCAGATGGGACACATGTTCTGCGTTTGGCTCCAGCAAGACACAGGACACCCTACTGGTCACTCCTTCCCCTTTGGGAAGAAACTGTACATGCTGTTACCGGATCCCATCACAGCCACCTTATGTCTTCACTGTCTCCCCTCCAGCCGTATGAAGTTACTCCGTTTCCCCAAAGTGCTGCCTTTGATTAGGTCTGTGTTAATTTCTGTTCTCTGCAACACCAAGCCTCATACCCCAAAATATTGTATTGCACATTGGACAATATATTCGTGTGATATTTTCCATGTACATGAGTGAAATCCTGTTGTCTTGTTTAAAGGGGCCTTGTACATTTCTTGTTAATTTCTATCATCTATACTTTTAAATTCTATGAACCAGTTTCTAATTTTTTTAAATTATACTTCCCCACTAATCATTCCTGGGATACAGTGAAAACTCTCAATTTTGATATTTGTAACTTCTAACAGGCCACCTATAATTGAACACTCTTAATAATTCTATTTTTTGGTCTATTTTTTCCATGTGAATGATCATGTCTGTGATTAATGACAACTTATAATTTATAAGGGCATCAATATTTATATCTCTTGTCTTATTTGTGTGTGTGTGTGTGTGTGTGTGTTTCAATGAAGTTTAAACTCCTGGGAAGGCATTACCTAATAGGGAGAGTGGACATTTTTGTGTCTTCTTACTTTAAAAGATGGGCCTGTTGCTTATCTTCAGCATGATCCTTGTAGCGTTTTATTTACTGTGATAATTCATTGTTTAGGGCTGTTGTTGTGCTTGATGATGAACAGAAAATTTGTTGTTCTTTTCTATTTCACTTAATGGGTTTAGATAAGTAATTCCTTTGGATCATTCCTATCCAGGACACACACAGACACACACACACAGGGCTTTAACTAGCAGATAAATAAATTGATTATGTTGATGAAAACATGTTTAAAAATAGCAACACCTGTTAGGTTAAAACCTGAGAACCCCAAGCTTTAAATTTTTATAAAAAGTTTTCCTTTCCTTACCTTCTCAGTGTATTTATGAACTGTCTTCCCTGCTTGCCTCAGAATCCATTCATAAGTTGTTAGGTTTCCTGTTTGTATTTTCTAGAACTGCCCTTGTGGGAAAACATCAGATTATCCAGTTAAGAGGAAGGCTGAGCCATTCCCATTCAGTATATTGCCTTTTACTTTGACCTTATCTGCTTCAATTCCAGTTCGTGGATTTAATCAGCTTAATTTCCTGTCCTGCAGATTGTTTTAAATGGATCGTATTGATCTTACTCTGTTTCTTGACATTTTGGGGGACAGATTTAACCTTTGATCTTGCCATATTTGAAATTTATTCATAAAAGATGTGATCTGTGATATTTATTTTTTTTAAAAAGCAAAGTTAAAAGGAATTAGCAAATCATACCATTTAAATAGGACCCAGTATGAAGTAGATAAACATTGATGAATGCCATTCCTTCACCTTGTTGGCTGGCAGAAATCAGCTGTGTTCCATGGTTCTCCAGGCTCCAGGGACATAGAACCTCATAGAAGGTAAATAAAAAAATACAGAATGCAGGTGAGATATGGCAATGAGCATACCTCCACAAAAGAGAGCTTCCCTAGAACCAGGGGGGGAGGCTACCTTCATGCTCCTTAGCTTCATTCCAAAGTCACACATATTTTTTAAATCTCTTATTTGATTCTTAAAATCAAAATGTGAAAACCGTTCATGTTGCAATCCTCTTGACTATCTATTCATAACATCTGAATATATGGAAACTTTTTGAAACCATAAATATAAAATAGAATGGCTCTTATATAACTTCATCTAACCCAGACAAAAGGCAACCTGTCCCTTGCAAGGATGCATCATGGGTCAGCGTGGAAAGCATGACACAGGCCATTATAGGTGCGAAGATGGGGCTTTACAGCATCTTAGAGAATTCAGTGCTGCCTTTGGGAATGCCCGGCCTTCATTTCCACATGATATCCTAAAATATATTGCACATAACTCTTGTCATGTTTTAAGGTTTGGGGGATTGAGGACTCTTGTTTTTTCAACTTTGAATCTCCACAGTGCCCTCTCTATTGTTTATAGTCCATAAGTGTTGATGGGCTGGCGGAATGATGAGATAGGTGGGCTATTAGGAAAGATTAAGCAGAGTCCTCTTGCTTTTATCATAAGTACCATCCTCAGCACAGCCTATAGAGAAGCAGGCTTTGTTTGTGTTTGAAATTGCATTTTTCGACTACGTGATCACATGCAAGGTGTAGGGTCATGTTCTTATTTGATTTGCAAATGAATTTAATTAAATAGATGATTTTTTAAAAGATTAATTGTATAGAAGGTAATCTTTGTTAGCATATTTAAGATGTTCTTTCCTTCCTTCACATAGTAACTTTGGTACATCACACTTTTTTAGAAATGTGTTTTAAAGATTTATTTAGTTGAGAGAGAGAGAGCGCACACGTGCAAACAAGGAAGGGGAAAGAGGAGGAGGGAGAGGGAGAGAATCTCAACAGACTCCAAGCTGAGCATGGAGTCTGACGTGGGGCTCAAAATCATGACCCTGAGACCATGACCTGAGCCGAAAGCAAGCCAGATGCTTAACTGACTGAGCTGAGCTACCCAGGCGCCCCAGTATTTAACACTTTTTTCCAAAATAGCTTAATAGGGTTATCTGCTGATACAGTGCCATTTCTTCCTGAGCCAGGACCCATGCTAACAACACAGTGTAAGGACACATTTGCAGACTAGGGAAAGGAGATACTGGACTAAATATTCACTTCTTGTAATCAGGGAAGGTATTATAATAGTAATATACCTATGGAGAAATTCAAGGAATTCATTGTATTTTTTAAAAGATTTTATTTATTCATGAGAGACATACAGAGAGAGGCAGAGGGAGAAGCAGGCTCCATGCAGGGAGCCCAATGTGGGACTCCATCCCAGGACCCCAGGATCACGACCTGAGCTCAACCACTGAGCTACCCAAATGCCCTGGAATTCATTGTAATTTAAGTGGAAACAATACTCAAAGCATACTCACAAGCTTTCCAGCTTACCTGGCATGGTTTACTCCCTCTACACACCTTAGCTCATGTGCTCTTTATGACAGCCCTGGGAGACACAGAGAGGGTGCCTGACTTGCCCAAGGTCGCTCGCTGGCAGGTGGTGGAGTTGGGAGTCCATCCTCTGTGGCCTGTCCTGAGCCTGTGGTCTTCCTAGTGGCATCATGCTACCTTTGCAGATGTGAATCACTCTCTGATCTTGGACATTATTTCTGTGTCATAATGGGTGGCCTTCCTGTACCTGGCATGTTCAGTGAGCCACGATGCCTGCCGAGAGGGGTGGGCTTTGAGGGAAGGTACCTGATAAGTCATGCAGTTGAATTCCACAGACTGCTGCCATCCAACAAAACTCAAAACCATAGTGGAGGACACCCCAAAGAAAATAAGAGATTTCATTCTCTTACTGAAGATTTATGAAAACAAAGCCTAAGGGTAGGCAGGACCATTACCAAGAGATACCCAATGAGCATTAGCTAACATCACAAATGGTGTTGAATTTAGGAAAGTGCCATATATTTTTTAAGATTTTATTTATTTATTCATGAGAGGCACGGAGAGAGAGAGAGAGAGAGAGAGAGAGAGAGAGAGAGAGAGAGAGAGACAGGGAGAGAAACAGAGAGAGGTAGAGACACAAGCAGAGGGAGAAGCAGGCTCCATGCAGGGAACCCGATGTGGGACTTGATCCCGGGACTCCAGGACCACGCCCTGGGCTGAAGGCAGGCACTAAACTGCTGAGCCACCCAGGGATCCCCAGGAAAGTGCAATATTGAATAGAGGTCTTGCTACATTTTAGGGTGAATTTCCTAGTGGTCATTCCCATGTGCAGATTGCCACTGTATTTATCTTCCCCTGGGCGACAAAGAGAAACCTTGAAGCAGGTGGAAGTGAACTTGTTCTCAATAAGGCTGGATGCTCAGAGACCAGAATAAACATTCACGCACCCCCACGCATGTTGTTCACCCACATGCCTGCAGGTGAGCTAACTCCCTACCTCAGTCCTTGACCACGAGGAAGGCCCGCCTTTCCTCTTGTCCCATTCCTTTATGGCTGGACTTTTGACTTTTGGAAGTTCACTGTGAATCCACTTGATATTATTCAAGAGCCTTTCGAAGCACACATAAATGACACTCTGGGTGACTCATTAAAACGTTTATCAAAAGTGCTTCCAATTTCTTTACAAAGCTAGGGAAAGACACGCAGAACGGAGGAGTTCCATCAGACTTCTCTTTCTCACATGCTGAAATAGCTACAGAGCTTATGGGCTCTCTTGTACAATCAATTCCGTGTGGCACCCACTTTATTTAATATCAACAGGGAAATGCAGGATGCCTGTGTAAACGCTATTTTGAGCTTCTTATTTTCTCCAACATAAGTTTGCTTCTCAAGTTTTGAAAAGAGAAACTTCTCTTCCAAAACAACAACAAAAAATACAAAAGTTATGTGCACACAGTTGTTTCAGCTACAAAAAAATTATCTTTTAAATGATTTCAGGACATTGATCTGCCTAATTAGCACAGCATACAGGCGGCACATCTGGATATATGCCTAGAACAGCACAGACCAGCATTTCCCAAATGTCTCTGCACACCTGCGTCTTCCAGGATGCTCCCCACAGACCGGTCTTGTGTGCAAATGCTTTGGGGGATGAAAACATAGAGTCTGCTCACCTACAAAAGCCCTCCACCAACTGACCACCCATGGCTCTGTAGCAATGAGTCTTGCACAGTCCAGCTTTTCCCGAATTCATTTAACTATGGAAACTTTTTCTATGTAACATCTGCTAACACCCTATTCTCAGAAACATGCTTTGAGAAACCTAACTGTGCTTTCTCCAAAGAAGAGAAAAAAATAAATCTAGAAAGTTCTTATGTTTCCTGTAATAAGCAAAAAGCACACTGCAAGGAGGATTTGTCTCCTGGAGTATGGGAAGCATTTGCTGGAGTGTGAAGGAGAATTCAGGATAAGGATCAGCAAGGAAGGAGGCCGAGGTGGGTTAGCACCTTCCGCAGGCAGCTGCAAACCAGCAATAAGAAGAAAGGATGCTCTTCAATAAGCCACTGAACACCCCAGACTCCACGGTCTTCTTACTAAGAGATTTTGCAGAAATGAATCCCACTTGGCAGATGTGACATCGGCGGCACCCCGGAGCCTCCATGTGTGACGGGAAGGCTCAGGTGCGGGGACCCATCTTCCTAGTTGGAGGCTAAATGAGTCACACGGTGAGACCATAGACCCCTCAGTGACAACATACATGACCTCACCTAATATTCTAGAATTTTGCCAGTGAAGTTGTAAACCATTAATACATTAGAAGTTTCCAAGAATTATAATATTTTTGAACTTGGAAAAGATCAAAATACTATGATGGCTAAATCTGCAATAACTTTTAGGTATAGCTTAGTATTCCAAGAACATGTTGATCAGACTCAGTCGGGGTTTTTTGATAAAATTTATCTTTAAATAATGTAGATTGATGAACAATTCTATGACTTAGCTGGCATCTAAGTTAGTGAGGTGCTTTTCCATCGTGTGTCCATCTATCAGCTCCCTGCCTTCCCAAGGGGTCCTGATGGTGCACCAGTAACGGGTTTGCTTTTGTGATTTTTATTGCTGCACCTTGGATTCTGAAAGTTTTGCTGCTGTACTGCCTGTTGGGTAGTGAGTTGCTATTTATGTTCCTCTGAATTACTCCCTTGGAACACATAGGATTGTCTCACTCCACTCTTCCCTGGATTCTGTTGTTTCAAACCTGACAAGTTTGTCTGCAATAGATTTTGGCGTTTCCTTATGTTTTTTTCCTAAAGTGACTTTAATTGCCAAAGAAAAAGATGCTTTTTTCAAGTATTGTCTAGTTCTTTTATACACCATATTGTGTAATCTTGGAACTTCATGCCTTTGAACGATGTGGGCTTGTTAATGAGTTTAGTTCTTTATGCAGTGTAGATATTCAGACTCCACTGGTCATAATTTTCTCTGGTGTCTCCTAATTCCTTCTTTACTCTTGGTTTTGTTGGATTTCATTGTACAGAAAGAAGCATTGGATATTTACATAGTTGTTTCATTTCTATATTTATTCAATACTGTTTTGTCTTGGGTGAGTTCCTATCAAATATAGTTTACTCTGTCGTCAGACGGCAGATAACACAAAGAAAAATCTGATCATGGGCACCTGGGTGGCTCAGTCGATGAAGTGTGTGTCTTCAGCTCAGGTCCTGATTTCAGGGTCCTGAGATCGAGCCCTGTGTCGGGCTCCCTGTTCAGCAGGGAGTCTGCTTCTCCTGCTCACTCTGCCCTCCTCCCCACTGCTCGTGATCGATCTCTCTCTCTCTCTCTCTCTCTCTCTCTCTCATGTTCTCCCTCTCTCAAATAAAATAATAATTATTTATAAATAAATAAAATTAAAGAAAAGAAAAGGAAAATCAAATCTAGACCCAACTCAGAAACTCTGAGTGTGTGCCACCTTTCCCATTATAATTGATTCTCTTCCTTTAAGAGAGAACAACATTCTAGATTTTAGGATTTGGGGATCTGGTTTTTAAGACTTCTACTTCTTGTCCATGTGGCACTTACCATAGCGTGTAACGGGAGCTTGGATCACGGTGTTTTCCTGTTTCAGAGTACGTTCCTCCAGTGTCACTCATTCCGTCACTGACACGTCCCCATGCCATCCTGGCAGGGCAGCCTTACTTTGTACCCTGTCCGTCACCCAGCCCTGATCTGTGATGTGCTGGTCTCCCAGTCTCCATGTGGTTTGATCACAGCATAGCTCGTTAACCCAGCAGTAAAGTAAAGAAGTTACAGGACCACAAGTGGCATTATCCTGATGGCCGTTGCAAAAACTAGCATGTTGAGAGCCCTTCCTTTTTTCTTTCTTTAAGTAAGTTTTTTCAGGTTATGGAAATGATGCCATCATCTGAGTGCCTGCTCTCACTTCCACAGGGGCTCACTGTAGGTTTCAGGTGGACTGTGCCTTTGGAAACAGAGATAGAGCTGAGGTCGGTTGTGTTCATGCATGACCATGGTTGTTGCTGCCAAGGGAATTTCTTACCAGAAATATCTGTGTTTGATCCTGCCGCCAGAGCTGGGATGTTTTTTCTTCTCGGAAATGAAATAGGGGTCTTTAGAGTCTTCTCATTAAATCAGAGAACATTCACCAACCCTCTTCCCAGAAAAATTCATGATCTAGGTCAACTTCTTAATTCTCTTTGACTAACAACTGTTTTAGAAAATGTGTTATTTTTCTAGCTCTTAGGATTCCCGTGTGTGTGTGTGTGTGTGTGTGTGTGTGTGTGTTTATGTGAATAGTGTATTTTTCTTATTTTGGGGGGCATGATTTAATGGACTGGGATGAGACTAAGTTAACATCTGTAGACTTCCCATAATTTCAAGTTAAATTGGGATAATAAAACCTGCCATGTCGATTCACAGGTTGTTTGTCTGATAGACTAGGGATGATGATGATAGAACTTTGGCTGTAATGCGCTACTAAAATAGAAGCTATTTTGCATTGAGAGGCTGGGTCTACTTAACAGCCATGGCTTAGAGTCATCACACAGGGGCTGCACGGTGGAGGGGCAGAATGGGAACAAGCCACCCTGGTTCCACGAATGAGTGCCATGTAGCACCAAAGAGAGAGCTCCTTGATGCCGAGGATGGGTGGGAAGGCTCCAGAGAAGAGGGCATCACAGAATAGAGTGGCACATATCAATAAGAGATCTAAGAGTACAGATATGTTTGGGGAATCTGCCCCTCTTACAGGTGGTTGGATTTGGCTCCAGGAAGAAAGATGGATTGTCTGCCTTTGGAGAAGCAAGAAAGATTGACACTAATGACTTAAGCAAAGATATTGAGAATTAAATCTCCATTTAATTTAGCAGATTTAGGCTTCTATTCCATGAAGAATGTTCCATAGGCTACGATTAATAGACCCACTAATAATCTTGGAAGTGCAAGGAGCCATGGATATCTTCAAAATTAGTCTCATTGATTTTATAAAAAGAGATGAATTAAGTGACTCCGTTAAGGTCATACTGTCTTTTTATCCCTTGTAGATAACAAACCATTTGGTTTCTGCTGGAACATTTCACTTAAACTTTTCCCTAAAGGTCACAATCCAAACCAGATTGAATTTGTGATTCAGTGAGAGGCTGGGACCACGATGTCTGACAACCGTACATTTCTCAGGGACATAATGAAAACAGAGAAACATGGATCAGAACTGGCTTGTTCTTTGTTTTTGTTTTTTTTTTAATTTTTTATGATAGTCACAGAGAGAGAGAGAGAGAGAGAGAGAGAGGCAGAGACACAGGCAGAGGGAGAAGCAGGCTCCATGCACCGGGAGCCCGATGTGGGATTCGATCCCGGGTCTCCAGGATCGCGCCCTGGGCCAAAGGCAGGCGCCAAACCGCTGCGCCACCCAGGGATCCCTGTTCTTTGACTTCTTACCAGGAGCAGCTGAACTCCAGGTTAAACATCATCGTAAGAAACTGAAGCAGACGAGCTAAAATATTTTCATGTTCTGTAATTTTGTTGTAATAAATACACAGTTTCACATAACATTTCTTTGCTCTAGTGTTTGATGGCACCACAGCCATTTAGACTTCTGTAAGACGAGAAAGAAGAGGGGAGGCTCCCTCCTAATTCACAATGTTATGCGCAGGTGAATCAGAGCTTTGTCAGGTTTCAAACTTGAGTAGAAGCAGTTGGAAGTGAACCAAGGTGAGGATGAAAAGGGAAATGCAGAAAAAAGAGAGAACAGAGAACCAGCAAAAAAGTTACGCAAGTTAAGAAGAAGCCAAGGCATTAGGAAAACAAAACAAAACAAAAAAAACTTCTTCTGACCTAAAGTAGAAAATAAAGCCACAAAGGGATATATAAATATTTTTAGCCCCACACTATAATATCACCTGCTCTTCTAGATTATGGCTTCCTGGAAACTTTCCTTTCAATTTCAATATATTGGACATAATTCAAATATTATTTCAGCTCAGTTTCAGGGACATACTACTCAGTTATTTATTTTCTGTCTAAGAATTGTGACATCTGTCCCAGACTGTTGTAAATATCCTTTCATTATTCAGCCCTTAGCCCTCTGTCTCACAAGGGTTCCAGCCACACTTGCCTTGTCCATGCATTGATTGTTGATTCTACCGGAAATATTCTTAGCTGATCTGTCACTAGAAATTTATTGTGAAAATCAGAAGCAATAACTTGGACTTTGGAAGATATATATTTTATGAATCATTTCTTTGATGAAATCTAAAGCTTGGGTTTAGTAATTGCTTTGGAAAGTAACTGCTCAGCATTTTCTTCTCTGTAATTAAAACAAATGATTCTTTTTTTATTATTTTTGTTTTTTTTTTTAACAAAGAGAACAACACACACACACACACACACACAGACACACACACACACACACACCCTGCCCTTTTTTTAGTGATCTCTAAATTTTCCGGGAAACACGTGTGCTGTGGAAACTGTGTGTAGTGGCCATTTGACTTATGGTCAAGTTGGTTTCCAGCTCACTCAAGAGCACATCATGTGAAGAAAATAGATTTCTTGTAGTTAGCAAAGGTGAGCATTATAAATAACCGTTTTAGGCGTGTGTCATGGCCAGTGTCTCTTTAAAAGTCTACCCACAAGGGCTGTCCTGGAGCTTCTCCTGGAAACGGAGGCCCAGAGCCAGTCTCATGACCTGAGTGTCAGGAACAGAGAACATCAGAGGTGAGGTGAGACCTGGGAGAAAGTTCAGAGGAGATACCCTTTCAGAGGAAAATTTATGATGGCTCTCTCTTCAACAAGAAAACCAGCAAATTGAGGTGACTTAGATGAAAAAGAAAGTGAGACTTGAAGTATTTTGGGCAAAAATTTTTTTAAATGTGCAAGTATATTAGCTCATAGAAAAATAAAGTTAACCTGAAATCATAAATGTCATTCTGAAATAAAACATAGTAATGTTTTATTATGTTCACTATGTTTAAACTTAAAATTAAAAAGTTATGTCTTGGGGTGCCTGGCTGGTTCAGTCGGTAGAGTATGTTACTCCTGACCTTGGGGTCATAAGTTTGAGCCCACATTGGGTGTAGAATTGTACTTTTTAAGAAATTATGGCTTATTTAATTATAAAATCTCCATGTCAGGGGGGCCTGGGTGGCTCATTTGGGTAAGTGTCTGCCGTTCGCTCAGGTCATGATCCTGGGGTCCTGGGATCGAGCCCCATGTTGAGCTCCCTGCTCAGCAGACAGTCTGCTTCTCCCTCTCCCTCTGCACCTACCCCCTGCTCGTGCTCATGCTCTCTTGTGGGCACACACTCTCTCTCTTTTAAATAAATAAATAAAACCTTTAAAAAGATATCTCCATTTCATTCTGCCTTACATCATCTGTTTCTTTCCCAGGACGTCCTATCATTGCATTTATTTCAAAAGTGTTTACCTTTACTTCTTTGAAGTTGTTTGTAATACCTGTTTTTAAAGCCTTTAATAATATCACATCTGTGACATATCATGAGTAGTATCTGTAGGTTTTACTTTTACTTGTGAGTTGAGATTTTCCTGAAACTTAATAGGCTGAGAAATTTTAGATTGATTCTTAGACATTTTGAGTTTTGGGAATCATGGGATTCTGGGTCTAGGTTCAACCCTAAGGGGAAGGTTGATTGCTTGTGTTAGCAAGCATCTGACCCAGTTAGTTACAGGCTGCAGGTTTTTAAAGTTTTATGTAGCTTGTTCTCCTGTATTCAAGATTGCATTAATCAATGTTGTGAGCTGAATTACATGCCCCTCCTCCCCCAAATTCATATGGTTAAATCTTAAACCCCATGTGTCTACATGTGATTGTGTTTGGAGATAGGGTCTTTAGAGAGATAATTAAGGTTGAATGAAGTCATATGGGTGGGGTTTCATCCAATATGATGGGTACTCTTGTGGATGAAGAAGAGATTAGGAAACAGATACACACAGGAAAAGCCACCTAAAGGCACAGAAGTAGGAGGATGTCTGTAAGGTGAAGAAAAGAAACCAGCCCTGCTGATACCTGGAGCTCAGACTTCCAGCCTCAAGAACTATGAGCAGCTGGATTTCTGTTACATAAGCCCCTGTCTGTAGTAGTTATTTTGGCAGCCCAAGCAGATTAAGACACTGAAATTTGATATTATTTTGGTCATGATTTGAAGAGCAAAATTTGTTGTTGTTGTTTTTTTTTAGATCTACCTTATGAAATTAGCACCATGACATTAAATAGAGGAAAATTATGAACATGCTGACCCATATTCACATAACACACAAGAAGATGTCTGGTGTGTCTTCCAGGGGAGGGCACATGCTGGGGCATCCTGAGGTTTGTGCTCATAGCAGTGATAAGTAATCACCTCTTTTCCATTTTGTAGGGGAAGTGGATTTTTGGCTCTCAAAGGAGACAGACAAAGGAGATGCTTGGCTCTTAAAAGAGACAGGCAAGGGAGAAGACTTGGAGATTTGACTACATGACTTTTTAGTTTCTTTCCTTAAAAATTATCCTAAGCAGTAATATAAATCATATAAAAAAACTGGGAACACATTTATAGCATCTGTGTACTGAGTTGATATTTTGAATGGGTAAAGGAATGTTTCCAAATGAATTCAAAAATTAGTAAGAGGCCAGGGAAGAAGGACCACGGGCTATGGATATGGAGCAGTTCACACACACACACACACACACACACCCCAGATGTGAATATTCCTCACGGTGTTTAAATTAAAACATCCTCAAGCAAAGTGGCAAACACGTAAGACTTAGGTTGAGGAGAACTTTTACAAAGGAGCCTCCACCTACACTACTTGTAACCTTTCAATAGATCCTATATTTAGAGGGCAAGCTGTTAAAATATGACAATCACTTTCTCTTGCAGAATGCCCTTTGACCTATCAGTGACGCTTGTCATTATGTATCCTAAGGAAATGCCAATGAATGTGTCCAGAAATTAGCTTCTAAGAATATTTATCCCAATTTATTTTATAGTGCCAAAAAGTAGAAAGAGGGAAGTATCTGACAATAGCAAATAACTTAAATGTTTTATTCAAATCAAACCATATAAAGATTTAAGAGATTAATGAAATCGGAAATATTTATATTATTATGTAAAAAAGTCTTAAAATTATAGGAATATTACAATTCTGTTTTTGTAAAGAAAGATGTTTACACATGGGCACAAACCAATGGAATGATACACATCCAAATACTGAAACAGATTATTTTGGATTTTAGGTATTTGGATTGTAGGTGATTTTTAATGGCTTTCTTTTCTGAAATATCTTTCCCATGTTCTAAAACAAACATATAATGTTTTTAAAAACGCAAAATAATTTATTTAAATAATAAGAAAGATGTTCCTGAAGTAGTGATAGGATTGTTTTGATTTCACGGTGTTGATGTAGAACTTTTGAAACACGAAGTGCTTTTGCATTCATTTTTCATTAATGTCTTGCTCTTATTTTGTTGATTTCACTGAATATTATATTTTATTTTAAATATTCCTAAAATGTATGTCTTCCAGAGTTAAACTAATAGCTCTTCTGTTGCCATGCATACCCATGATAAAGTCATTCATTTTATGGTTACTTTTTTGGAATGGGACTAACTTCTATCCAATTATGGACCAGTTAAGAAAATTAAATTTCAACTGTATTTTTACAATCAAATATGTCCATGAACCATTTTTACCAAAATAACTCTCTTTTAAAACTAATGCAAAAAAAAAAACCCTCCACGTTCTAATGTATTATTACAAGTAATCAAATCTATTAGAAAAGAAAATTGACATTTTTAAAATGAATAATCTCTAAAACAACATTGTTGTTTATCAAGAATTAAGAAATCCTCAGCCTGTTTATGAGAGAAGGAGAATGTGTATGTGTGTGTGCATCTATTTTTGGCAAGTGGAACTATTCTTTTGCTCCTCACTTAAGCAACAAGGAAGTATTGTTTTGATGAAAATCTGTTGACTCCTCCGGGTATGGTGTTCTGGGCTTAGATTTCTTTATCCAGAAGTCTGTGGGTCTGAGCATACTTGCCCTCCCCTTCTCCAGCCCCCAGTGAAGCGGAGCCAAAAATGTTTTCTTTCTGGCTCACTGTACTGTACACAGGCCCTCCCAGGAGGCGGGTGGCAGTAACAGAGCCGTCACGGGGCTGCCACAGATGGCTCTGTGCTAAGTCTGCAGCTTCACTGGATGCTTCTAGGTGGGGGGATGGCGGCTGGGGACTGTGCTCATGATACTCCAGAGGCTCTCCTGCGGCTTAGTGGGCAAAGGCAGGCCTGTTAATTACTGATGGCAACTGCCAGCTGTTCCTCCTTCCTGCATCTGCATTTCCAGGTTTGCATGTGGAATGAAGACAGTGATGTGCTAGATGGCTTAGGTGAAACAGGGTTACAGAAAATAAGGAAGCTCCTCATAATACCTTGCATAAGACTTGTTAATACAGTCCAAGAATTTCAAAGGTTCTGGGATAAATAAAAATAACACCTACAAGTTTTGAGTGCTTGCTGTGTGCCAGATGCTGCAGAATGCAATATTATCCAACATATTACTTTATTTTAAATGCACAGAACAGCAGTGTTCCTGTTTTCCAGAATATGAAAGCGAGACTCCGATAGTGTAAATAACTTTCTAAAGGTCACACAGTTTGTAAATGATGGAAATTGAACCTTTTTTTTTCACACATGCCCATCCACATCATTGTGAAGGGTTCTCTTACCTATGAGGTCCATTCTAAGTACATCTCCAAATATTAAACAGATTTTGCTTTACAAGTAGAGCTGCAAACCTATCTGAAGTTTGCAGACTGTTTTTAGGAAAATCTGTGTGCAGATGTGAAATACCTGAATAGATTTTTCTTTATGGAAAATGTAAATTTTTAGCATCACAACATCCGTGTGTGTGCGTCTTAAGTAAGAGGTTCCCACATCTCAGGACAATACTTAATTCCTTTCTCATGAATTTGCCCTGAAAATCCCTCTTTTGCCCCCAAGCTCACGATAGGGCTGCTGTATTCTGTTTTTCAGACGGTCTAATATTCCTGACATTTGTCCATCTCAGCCAGTCAGCGAAACGGGAAGTTGCCGTGTTACAGGGTGGCCAGTGAAAGGCAGTCAGAAGAGGTCAGACTCTAGAGCAGACCAGCCGAGGGAGAATGCTGGTGCTACATTAAAATACACAGAGCATTTCACTTATAACTTAGTATCAGACAAATTACCACAGAATGAAGGTAGTAATCTTTAAAGCATGTGTGTGAAGCTACTCAGTGTTCTGTAGAAGGCATTAAAGTAGATTGATATTGTATTTGGAATATTTTAATACAGTTTTATTGTCCATTGGATTTGCAAGTAACATACATAGGTGTGATTTTAATGTGTGTGTGCCTGGCACATGGCCTTTTTCTAAGAGGAAAGGGTGTCTGTGATTTGCACTCAAGGAATAAAGTAAGGTGAAGGTGGCACGGTGGGGAGTGTGGAGCTCCGGCTCCTGTCGTGTCTCAAAGGACACCTGAAGGAACTTTTGAGAAGGCTGCCTTGGTGCTATAGTACCCTCCAGGAGTGCCGTTTCCCCTTGATTACTCTGATAACTGCCAGCAGTAAGATAATCAACTACTCATAAGCTCATTATAACAAAATTTGGAAAATTAATGGAACAAAACTTGCTTCTAGAACAGAAGGAAAAAGGAAGCTTGGAGAATTTGTTACCTGGCTCCAGTGGACCAGAGACGAGGAAAGTGGTTAAAAGCACTTCAGTTTTGACTGTTGACAAGAGTAACAGGGAAGTCGGGACACCTGGGTAGCTCAGGCGCTGAGCTCAGGTTGTGATCCCAGAGTCCTGGGATCGAGTGCTGCATCAGGGTCCCCACAGGGAGCCTGCTTCTCCCTCTGCCTGTGTCTCTGCCTCTCTCTGTGTGTCTCTCAGGAATAAATAAATAAAATCTTAAAAAAAAAAAAAAAGGACAAAGTCAAGCTCAGGAGCCCATCTGGAGAGGAGGGGATCGGAGAGAAGTAGCTCTTCCTGCTGGATGGGGTGAGGGGCCAGCAGGAGCTCACCACCAGTGTGTGTCTCTCGGTGGAACCTTCCCATGTTCTTGAAAAGCCATTCTACTCAATGGGCTCCCTTCAGCTGTCTGGAAAAACCCCCAGCAGCCCTGCTCTGCACGTTCTGTGACCCTGGACAGTTGATATCAACCTAATATGCAGTGAGCAAGGATGTAGGAAATGAGAATGTTTCTGATGTGCATCACTTGGCTTTGGATTTCTTGGCACTTGATGTACCCAAGAGCACGCAGAGAATTTTCTGCAAAAGGAAGCCTTCTGAAGTGTTCACTTGAGTGCTGCTGTAGTGTCAGTGGTCACAGTGCAAGAGAAGTCTGGATGAGCCCCAGTGCTGTTTTATTTAGAAAGTTATATAAATAAGGCATTGAGGTCCCCCCAGCATCAACACTCAGCTCTTTCTTCTCACCCTTCCCATACGCCGGGATATCATTCACATGCTTCAACTTGTTGCCTGGGTATTTTTAAAAAGGGAAATTCTTGTCTTCGGCAGGATTTTTGTTTGTTTTTTCTTTTTGCCTTGTTGTTGTTTGGGTATTTTTGCAATGAATGTATCGTTTGTTTATGTGATTTCTCTGAAGTCACTGAGTATTTGGGGATTGTGGGTAGGTTCTGTTATTTTCAGAGCTTGCTTTTCCCTGAGTCTATGGTGTGAGCTGTCTTTAAAAAAAAAAAAAAGATTTTATTTATTTATTTGAGAGAAAGAGAAAGCACGAGCCAGGGGAGAGGCAGACCCCTTACTGAGCACAGAACTGCCGGGAGCTTGATCCCATGACCTTGAGATCATGACCTCAGCCTAAGTCAGATGCTTAACCACCCAGTGCACGGGACTCCCCTTCCAGTCCGGGTTCACATTTGAACAGGGAGCATCTCTGGGCCTGCCTTCCCCTCCTCCTGGCTTCTTACCTCTTCCCTGGCCCCAGGGAAACACCCAGTGGAAGGTCGCACACAGCCAGCCTTTCTGGGTCCAGGACTGATCTTCTTCCCTGGGGGGTCAGCTGGTGTGCGAGAGAGCACAGAGACCCCAGCAAGTAAGGACCCTTCATAAGTTGCTCAGACACACTTCCTCTCAAGCCAGTAAAGTCAGCCTCTTCTGCTCTAACCCCTGGAATGGTAAGCCTTCGGAAAGTCGGTTAACCTCTGGGCTTCAGTTTGCCTCATCTGTATAATGGGCTGTGTGGTTTCACCTCCATTAATGGCAGAGGAGCTCCTCTCAGACTCATCTTCTCTGAGATAACATTGCAGACTCTGGATAAAATATGAAAGACGACTACCCCAAAGCACTGGAGAGTGGCCAGAAAGAAGCAGAACCAGATGGGAGCCAGTGCTTGGATGAAAGAAGAGCACCTGGAGGATTTTTCTGTTCTTCTGGATTTGGGGCCTTGGGGAAAGCCTCAGCCCCAGGAGGGAGGGCCAAACTCTGGAAGAAGTCTGGTTTTCCTGACTCAGCCACCAGTAGGACTGTTTGGTGACACAACAGCTGCTGGAACAGGGGAGGAAGCCTTAGAGGGAGAGCCCCCAGTTCTGAATGTGGACCCCACACAAACCTCAGGCAGACTCCTGAAAGGAGCAATGATAGGCAGGATGCTAGGACAGAGCCCAGCTGGCAGCTGCTGCCCACCATGGGGCACCTGGTTCTCACACTCTACTAGGTGGAAGAGTTAGGGACATGCCTTGGAATCTACAGCAGGGGAGAAGCCACCAGGTTAATTGAAATGTAATTTAAAAGACAAAATCCAAAATCAGTTGATGCAGGAAAGAGTGAGGAGGAAAAGAAAAAGGTAGAACAGATGGAACAGACCCAACACAACTAGTGAAGTAGTAGATCTAATCCAGCCTTGTTAATAACTGTTAAAATGAACAGACGAGATACAATACCGTATTATGTATTTGAAAGTTGCCAAGAGAGATCTTTTCTTTAGAAGATTATATTTATTTATTCATGAGAGACACAGAGAGAGGCAGAGACGCAGGCAGAGAGAAGCAGGCTCAGTCCCAGGACCCCAGGATCACACCCTGAGCTGAAGGCAGATGCTCAACCACTGAGCCTCCCAGGCACCCCAAGAAAGTAGATCTTAAAGTTCTCATCACAAGGAAAGTTTTTGGGTAACCCTGTGAGGTGATCGATGGTCACAACTTAGTGTGGTAATCCTTGTGCAATACACAAATATCAAATCCTTATGTCGTGCCCCTACACCTAATACAGTGCTGGATGTCAATCATGTCTCAGTTGAAGGAAGAGAAAGGAAAAGGCATATTGCTGCTGCTGTGAGCTGCCTCTTCCTCCTGGTCCAGCTGCCTGGCACTGGTGCAGTTCTTTGCGGCACCCTAATTCCTGTGCCTAAGCACTCACCAGGTGCTCGGGAGAGGTGGCTCCCTCTCCAGCTTGAGATGAACTCTCACTGGCCTGAGACAATCCCCGTGGTCTGTTTTCCCTTAGCAGAGAGTAGGTTGGGGGTGAGTTTAAGAACCAACCATAGAACTTTAGGAAAGCCTCCAGAGGAGCTTTGTCACAGGTGGAACAGATTAATGAAGGGATAATTAATTATTAATAGAAATGATGGGATAGACAGTTTGGAACACAGTTTGGCAATGTCTTATAAAGCACAGTCTTACTATCCACTCCAGTAATTGTGCTCCTAGGTGTTTATCCAAATGAGATAATTAAAAAAAAACGACTTATATTTGTAGAAAAACCTTTGCAGGCCATGTTCATAGCAGCTTTATGCATAGTGGTCAGAGTGGGGAGCAACCAGAGGTCTTTCAACAATTGAATGGAAAAATAAGCTGTGGTCCATCCGCACAATGGGATATTATTCAGTGATACAAAGAGATGGGCTGTCAAGCCATAAAAAGACATGGAGGAACCTTAAATATAAAATAAGATAATAAGATTAGAGGGGGGAGAAAACCTTTCTACCAAGGGTGGCTCAAATTAGAATCGGTTGCCTCCTTAGGTAGATGGAAACAAAAATGTGTGGACCAGAGTCACTAACAGGCTGGTATTATTGGGAGAGGTAAAAAGCAAGACATTGTAATATGCTGTTTGCAAGAGATGCACTTTATTTACGTTTTTAAAAGATTGTGTTTATTTATTAGAGCAAGAGAGAGCAAGCATGAGTGGAGGGCTGGGGAGGATGCAGTGGAGAAGCAGGACTCCCTGCTGAGCAGGGAACTTGATGCAGGACTTGATCCCAGAACTCTGAGATCTGAAGGCAGATGCTTACCAGGATGAGCCACCCAGGTGCCCCGAAATGCAATTTAAATACCCACCATTTGCTTCGATGTGGGTGGAACTGGAGGGTATTATGCTGAGTGAAATAAGTCAATCAGAGAAGGACAAACATTATATGGTCTCATTCATTTGGGGAATATAAAAAAATAGTGAAAGGGAATAAAGGGGAAAGGAGAAAAAATAAGTGGGAAATATCAGAAAGGGAGACAGAACATGAAAGACTCCTAACTCTGGGAAACGAACTAGGGGTGGAAGAAGGGGAAGTGGGCAGGGGATGGGGGTGACTGGGTGACGGGCACTGAGGTGGGCACTTGATGGGAGGAGCACTGGGTGTTATTCTATATGTTGGCAAATTGAACACTAATAAAAAATAAATTTATTTAAAAAATAAAAATAAAAAATAAAATAAATAAATTAGAGAGGCAGCTAGGCTGAAGATTAAAGAAATGTGAGGGGCACGCCAAAGAAGCACTGTAAGGCTGCAGTAGACTGTGAAGATCTCATTCAAGACCTAAAGTTACTAGATGTGTCACCATCTGATGTGCCTTCATTAGGAAGACAGAACAGTCTTGGGTATGTCTATGCTTCAAGTAACTGAAATAGAGCTGATAGAATGAAAAAGAGCAAGAGATAAATCCTCTTTGAAGGACTTGGTGATAATTAGGGGAAAAAATAACACCAATCTTAAACAAACCATTGAAAGAAATAAAAATAGAAAGAACACCTCTCACCTCATTCTATGAGATCAGTATAACCTGAATACCAAAATTTAACAAAGATATTTGAAAGAGAGGGACTGACCCATCTTCCTAATGAACTTCTATGAAAAACCCTTACTAAAATCATAGTAAGGGATGCCAGATTGGCTCAGTGGTTGAGCTTCTGCCTTCAGCTCAGGGCATGATCCCAGGTCTTGGGATCCCCACAGAGAGCCCGCTTCTCCCTCTGCCTGTGTCTCTATCTCTCTCTGTGTGTCTCTCATGAATAAAAAGAAATCTTTTAAAATAAATAAAATAAAATTATAACAAATCAAATCCACCAGTACATACAAAGAATCCATCTTGACCACGTTGGGTTTTCCTAAGAACATAGGGTCAGTTTGACAGTGGAAATTAATTAATTTAGTCCACTACATCTACAGAATGAAGGAGAGCAACTGTGCCAATATTGCAACAAATGGAAAAGCATTTGGTAAAATTTAGCGCCCTTCTGTGATAAAGACTCCATAATTTAGAAGAGAAGGAAACACTTTCAGACCAATAAAGGGCATATGTGAAAAACACCCAGCTAACACCTTACATACTGACCACATATTAAACACTTTTCCTCTCAGATCTGGAACAAGACACTTGAATATTTCACTGCAGGTCACATGAGTGAAATGAGGCAAGAAAGAGAAAAGGCATAAAACATAGAAAGTAACAAGTAAAACTGTCTCTTTTCATAGAGGACCAATTATTGAAACAGAACATCCTTAGGAATTGAGTAAACAACCAGGAAAACTAATATGCAAACATAACAAGGTGGAGGGGGCACAAAGCTAATAAACAAAAATCAGTTGTATTTTTACATACTGGCAGGAAAAAATTGAAAAATGAAAGTACAAATAGAATTCCATTTACAGCTGTGTAAACAAACAAAATATTTAGTAATACGTTTAAGAAAAGACAAACGAGATCTCTACATTTAAAATTACCCAGTTGCTGAAAGACATTAAAAAACAACAACAACAACAAAGTAAATTGAGCAATGTGTTGTGCTCATGGATTGGAAGCCACAAAATTTTCTCAAGATTGTTGTGTATATATAGTCAGTCCTAATTGTAAAACCAACACCCTTTTTGTAGAAATTTATAAACCAATTATAAAATTTATATTGAAATGCCAAGGACTTAGGATAGTCATGATTACCCTGTAAAAAGTAGAACAAAGTTAAGCTACTCACTTGGTTGGCTTCTGTAATCAAGAAAGGTGGTGCTGGCATAAGGGATCAAGCAGTGGGGCAACAGAAACAGCACAGAGGTCAGGATAGACCCCACTAATGTGGTCACTGGATTTGGGACAGACATGTTAAAGTAATCTCACAGGTAAATGAAAGTCTTCAAAATGCTGTTGAAATAACCAAATATATGTGACAAAAAAAAAAAAACAAAAGCAAAAATAACTTCTGTCTCTACCTCTCATCATAAAGAAGTTAGATTGAAATGAATCATCTATTCACAACTAAATGTCAAAACCAACACTATAAAACTGCTAAGTGAAACCATAAAAGAGTGTCTTTGGGGGGTAATGAAGACAATGGATTTCTTATGCAGGACACAGAAAGGAAGAACCTTAAGAGAACAAATTTTTCTCATCAAAAACACTATTTAGAACATGAGTAGGTAAGCCACAGATAGGGAAACGTATTTGCCAAATATAGGTCTGACAAAAATATTTTCATCTATAATATGCAAAGAACTCCTACAATTCAATGATATGAAGAAAAACAACCCTATCAAAAACGGGACAAAAGATCTGAACAGACATTTCACAAAGGATGACATATAAATGCCCCATAAGCAGGCCTCTAATTTGTTAATGAACAAGTTAAAATTATAATTCTAGAGATGATACCCACAGACCAAAATAGCTTACCATAATAGAATGACAACACCAATTATTGGTGAGATTGTCCTTGGTCTTACTATTGTCCTTGTCCTTACCTATCGTCTGCTTACTGTCCCAGTGTCTTCTCGCTCTTGTTCTGGAGTGCAAACACATTATTCAGTTTCTTGTTGCCTAAACACTTACCTCCTATTCTGGTAGCTGTAGGACAGAGCAATAAAGGCAGGCTTTCCATATTAAGTGAGGAAACGCAGACCTCATTTTCTAAAAAGATTTATTTATTTGAGAGAGAGAGAGAGAGAGAGAACGTGAGTAAGGGGAGGGGCAGAGAGAGAGAGAGAGAGAGAGAGAATCCCAAGCAGACTTCCCGGTGATCAGAGAGCCAGATGCAGGGCTCAACCCCAGGACCCAGAGATTAGAACCCAAGCTGAAATCAAGAGTCGGCCACTCAGCAGACTGAGCCACCAGGTGCCCCAATGCAGATCTCATTCTGAAATGAAAATACTGTACTTGATTCTGTGTTAGACAAGAATAAGCTTGTCCCCAGATTCAGCCACCCAAGTTTGTGTTTCCTGTCTCAAGACCAATAGATAGGATTACGAGTATATTTGGAAGGAAAACAATTCACTAATTTTATTTATTTATTATTTTAAATTTTATTTTATTTTTGTGAAAATACTGCATTATAGATTTGGACTGATCCATGACAAGGTGATAGAGGCAGTTTAGTGGTCCGGAAGAAAAGAATGCCACTGAATTAGTGATGTGGAAATTCACACCAGACTTACAATTTTAAAAAGCAGCCAGTGTTGAGGCTTCGATGCGTGTGCAGACCTGCCCTTTTGCGACCTTCTTTCCCTCCTGGGACTTACTTACCCACCCTGTCTTCCCGCCCTGAGGTCGCCTCAGCGCAGATCTTACCAGGCACCAGGCAGTTCGGAGTCTGTTCGTGAATTCTGACAAATGTGACAGAAAGAAAATATACAGTTAAGTAAATGTCATCACACTTGCTACAGGGCCACCTTTTGGCGTCAGAGGAAACTGATCAAATGAGCCTGTGACAGGGACCTTGGGTACTGTGCCTCCAGGGTGTGTGTTAAGGGGTCTCACTGGCTGTCTCTAGTGTGCCCGGGCCTGCTGGTGATAATGTGTGTGTCAGACTGTCAGAGAAAGGCCTGCAGCGAGGTAGCCCTGTGGGTCTGCAGGCTGCGGTGGGTGATCTGTTATCACAACGTGCATGGGAACGAAGTGTCATCTTGTAATGCCAGCGTGGGTCGGGGGGAGGAGGGGGGGAACGAAGGTGCACATGATGTGAGCTCGTACCTGGGTGGGCGCGGAGACTGTGCGTGTCCAAATCCACGTCCAGGTCTGCATCCATCCATCCATTGCAGAGGGAGAGATGATGGATAGATCATCAGATGGAGGGAAGGAAGGAAGCAAGGAAGAAGGAGGGGGGAGGAAGGGACGGAGAGCTGCGTACATACAGACACAGGCCACCAGCCCCGAGGTTTGTGGGTGACGAGCGTGAGGTCCAGATGTGAGGGAGCTAGCTGGAGTCACATAATCCACGACAGGCGGACTTGGGAGCCAAAGCCTTGCCTGCGGAGGCACAGAGCCCCCTCTTCCAGCTGCGGCATGACCCTTGGCACATGACCAAGTTCACCTCTCCTGGGACTGGCTCCCTGCTCCGGGAAGTCTCAGCTTCAGCTCGGCGCTTCCTGCCCCGGCTGTGTCGCCTCCCCACCCCCCCCACGCCCCCCCCACCCCGCCAGGGGATGGCCCAGGAAATTGGGTGTACCTGGACTCTGGCGGTCTCGTCTGACGTGTCCCTGTGGCTCCTTCCCTGCGAGGCGTGCTGTGCTTCATGGTACGCACTGTTTTCTTTTTAATGTAATCATTTTCATTGCAGTTTTGTTTCGCACTTTCATTTATGTCAGAAGCATTCGCGTTTCCTATAAATGTGACACATGTACACAGGAAAAAAGATAAAAGCTGAAGCAAAGGGAAATGAGAAGTCTGCACCCACCTCCTCCCCTTCTCCTCCACTGCCTGCACCTTAACACGTTCCCCGCGGCTTCCAGGGACTGGGTGGCCTTCATCTTAGCATCCCTCGAGGCTCACTTTGGGCCAGGGGCCTGGCTGTTAGAAGCCTCCCTGGATGATTGCAGGAGTGCAGTCTGTCCTCTAAAATTAAGAACAGAAATGGAATCAATACTCAGAATGACAAAAATCACTTTAAAAATATGATTCCAAGTAAGTCAGTTGGAGAAGGACACTCATATGGTTTCACTTATACAGGGAATATAAAAAATAGTGAAAATTAAAGAGGAAAAGAGCGAAAATGAGTGGGAAAATCAGAGAGGGGGACATCTGGGTGGCTCAGCAGTTAGACGCCGCCTTTGGCTCAGGGCGTGATCCTGGAGACCCAGGATTGAGCCCCACATCGGGCTTCCTGCATGGAGCCTGCTTCTCCCTCTCCCTGCGTCTCTGCCTCTCTCTCTCTCTCCTCTCATAAATAAATAAAATCCTTTAAAAAAAATCAGAGAGGGAGACAGAACATGAGAGACTTCTAACTGGGAAATGAACAAAGGGTGGTGGAAGGGGAGGTGGGCAGGGGGTTGGGGGTCACTGGGTGATGGGCCCTGAGGGGGCACTGGACGGGATGAGCACTGGGTGTTACACTATATGTTGGCAAATTGAACTCCAATAAAAAAAATACAAAAAAAGACAAATGCAAAATAAATTAATTTTAATAATTGGAAATATTGGAAATATTTCTAAATGTATGATTTTTCTGAATAAATTAATAAGAAAAATTGGAGACATTTGGAAAAATAGAAAATTCTTTCCTGAAAGACATCAAAAGTCCAAATAAGTAGGGAGTGGGGGCATATCTGGGTGGAAATAGTATTATAATAATGTCACTCCCTACCAAATTCATTTATAATGTTAACACACAATTAACATCCCCAAGGACCTTTTTTGGTAATCGTGTAGTCTGCTAGGCTACCATAATACCGCAAATGGGCTTGCTAAAACGACAGAAATTTATCTCCTCACTGTTCTGGAGGCTACAGGTGTGAGATCAGAGTACAGTCGGGGTCTGGTGCCTCTCTCCATATCATCATGTGGCCTTCTCTTGCACGCTGGGAGAGACCAGCTCCCTGACATCTCATTGTATAGGGGCACTGGTTCCATCAGACCAGGACTCAGCCTTCTTGATGTCAGCTGATTCTAATTACCCCCAAAGGCTCCATCTCCAAATACCATCACACTGGTGATTAGGGTATCACCATATGAATTAAGGGGAGAGCTCACAAGTATTTAGTCCAACAGTAATTTGATTAAATAACTATGGACAGCCCAGGTGGCTCAGTGGCTTAGCGCCTGCCTTCAGCCCAGGGTGTGATCCTGGAGACCTGGGGTCCAGTTCCACATCAGGCTTCCTGCATGGAGCCTGCTTCTCCCTCTGCCTGTGTCTCTGCCTCTCTTTCTCTCTGTGTCTCTTATGAATAAATAAATAAAATCTTTAAAAAAAATTTTAAATAAATAACTACGTATTTTACTAGGAAAAATAATATCTAATAAAATCTGCTTTGTCAGTTATGGGTTTAGAATCAATAGATCAATGGAATAATACCACGGTTGGCAGATCCTGGGCCAGACAATACTTATTTTTGGCTCTGTGAGCCGAACTATTCATCTCTGTTACAGTACAAAAGTGACCAGAAATCATATATAAACAAATGAACATGCTGCACTTTTGTACTGTTTTCAGTATTTTATAAAAGTTTTCCTTAATATTTGTTCATGTGATTTTTGTTTTTAATCCAAATATAATTCATCTGGAAATCAGTTTTAAATATTATGAGAAAAGATCCTAGGTGTGTCTGCCAAATGGAAGTTGGTGTCTTTTGGATAAACTAAAAATCAGATCCTAGAGTAAAAAAAACTATTTGTTATTTGTAATTGATAAACTCCTGGAAGAATAGGGGCAAAGAGATGTCTTACAACCTATGTGAAAATAGAGCATAATGTCTGTCTGAAAGACAGAAAACAAAATCAGAAGACAGGAAGGGGACAGGCTCTCAGTGGACATACTGGGGGGTCCTGTGGAGACCACTGGCCTCCACTCACCGTGCAGATCATGTGCACTTCCAACCCAGTGTCCGATTGTTTCTGGAACTGGAAAAAAATATATATATCATGCTAACATTTTTTAAGAATTTAAAATCTTGAGAACTTCCAAAAAAATTATAAAATAAGTAAAATAGTTGAGAAGAACCTGCTTACCTGTTTCAGTGACATCTGTAGTTCAGCGTTGGGATTGTGCAGAGACCAGCAGATCTGTAAACTGAATAGAGATTCCCACAATAAATGCAAAACAGAGGAACATCCTATAGCAGGGAGCCTTGGAACAAAGTAAATGTGAACAAAAATTCCGGGCTTCATTGGGGACCAGACAACTTCCAGAAAATCCTACTTTAATTGTGTAAAATGCTAAACACATTGCCGCACAGAGGCACCTCTATAAAATAGGAGCAAAACATAGCTTCTTTCCTTTAGAAAGATGAACTTAATGAAATAGTTTGTCCTGATAATTTATGATTTATCATGTTATGCAAGATAGAATGTAGAGCTTGAGGGTTGTATTATATACTCACATTTCCTAGTCAGATATTTTTGACCCCACCTTTATTTTTCTGGGAGATGACATTGGTTTGGTTGATACAGGGTAGGTTTGGGAGCCAGGAGCAGCACCCAGAGCATGAGAGAGAGCTGTGCAAGCAGCTACCCAGTGTCCCTTCTGGATGAATCTCTGCACTCATCTATGACATCCCTGGGTAGCATTCTTTTTGATCCTGCCAGTTACTTATAAAATCAAAGGCTTTTTATTCATACACAAAAGAGTCAACTTTATCAGCAATTACTTACTGTTCTTTTCATACCATGTGCGGCCAGTGTTAACCACTCCAGGTATGACTAGGGTCCTGGGTGGGGGTAGGGTTGGGATTGAAATGCATGGACCACAGGCCTGAAATACACAGAAGGGGTTCCAAGTCCAAGAGGAAGTAGTGGCCTGAGAACCTCAAGGCAGAGAGATACTCTGGAATAGAAGGGTACAAAACATCCTGGCTTCCAGAAACCTGAACTGCCTGCCATCTGTGGAGAAGTTTCTGAGTTGCATTACTCTGGAGATGATGCAAAAATTGCACTAAATACTCTGAGGTACATCATGAAATATGGGCTTGAGTATCCAGAACACTCACTGAGAGGTATTAGGTTGAATTTTTTGATATAAAGTACCAGTATAAGGTTTGGTTTTAGCAATAAAATACTGTGACAGATATTCCACAGATAATGCTCTTCCTGTCAGCAGTCTCTCCCAAGATCTTTTGGAATGTTACCAAAAGTTACCTTTCATGTGTGAGAGTTTCCAATATTGAATGCTTTAGTGTTCAGACCAAAGACGTTTCTTATCTCGTGAGCTCAGTGAATAGTATTTCAATACAAACTAGCTCATAAGTGGGGACTGCAACTCAAGAAAGTGAATTTATCTTGCCATGGCTTTTATATTTTTTTTCAATTCAATTAGCCAACATATCATACATCCTTAGTTTCAGAGGTTGAGTTCAGAAGCTCATCGGTAGCATATAACATCCAGTGCTCATTGCATCGTGTGCCCTCCTTAATGCCCTAGAGGAAACGAACTGAGGGTTATGGGAGGGAAAGTGGGTAAGGGATGGGGTAATTGGGTGATGGCCATTGCCAGGTGCCTTAATAAAACCAGTTGCTGCCCTGACCTCATCCGCATTGGGGAAGGCATGAGTTAGTATGGATTACATCTCTGTTAACCCCAATGAACGTATTTGCTTCTCTTCTCCACTGGACTTTGTATTACAAATGAGCATAGAGTGGAGGAGAGACACGGGATGGGATGTGTAAGGAAAAGACAAGCTGCTAAAACTCAAAAAGAAGAGAGTAGAATTTTTCTACTTATGGAATACTGATGCAGATATATGTCCGTTCCAAGATATCCATTCAACATAGATTCATTAATTACTCTCAGGCACTTTTTATAGGAACTGGGGAAAGCAGTGAACACAGATGACATTAGCATTCTAGTTGGGGGAAGAAGAGACGAAAAGCAAACATTTATATATATGGCAGAGTGTGATAATTGTGTGAAAAAAAATGCAGTTGAAAAAACCACTACAGTTCTACGGTACTGGGGGAGGGAATCCTTGTTTGGATTTGGTTAGAATATGCTGGCCTTTTATCACTGATAATGTCATGTGAGTGAGATCTAAGTATATGGACACCTGGGTTAAGAGAGGTCTAGGTGCAAAGAAGCTGAGCACACAGCCATGGCATTGAAGGTAGAGTTTTGGCCACTCATGGCTGGGGCAGCAACATTAAGAACATTGCCTTACTGAGTTGATTGGGGAAGCCCCCAGAGCACCATGAAGAAATGAATGGCACGGTCCAACCTTCATTCAGTCAGAGATGGTGGCAGCTGTGCTGAGAGAGGATGAGTAGAGTGGGGAGCGGAGCTGTAAGATTGGTTTGGAGGCCACAGCTGGGGCGAGAGGGGTGGTGGCTTGGTCTGGGCACCAGCCATGGAAGTTGTGGAGGTGGCTGCTGTGGGATACGTGCTGGAGGTTGACCAGTCTAGATATTTCATCATCACATGTGGAGCATGAGAGAACCAGAGGCAGCATGTAGGGCTCTAAGGTTTGGGGATGTTCAGATGCCCGGCCAGCCTTTGGAAGTAAAGCAAGAGGAGAAACCCAAATGGCAAGAGAGAGATACCTCCTAGGAGAGAAGCTCTGGGGGGAGCAGCCCCCCTGGGGGAGGAGCCTCATGGGGAAGGAGTCCTGGAGCCTTTCTAGTTTTGATAATGGTAATTAATATTTTGCTGCAAAACCCTGGCCTTTCTCTGTGAGGATCTAGGAGCTCTTGCATGTGTCCCTCTGTCACTGCACCTCCCTTCTCTGTGCTCTGAAGTCTGTAATTAATTTCTGACTTAATAAGTTTTTGTATCTGTTGCCCCTGTCCCCAGCCAGAATATAAATTTGCATGGGGACTTTTATCTATCTTGTCTTTTCAATAAAGTGATGAATAAATGACCCAATGAATAGAACCTCAACAGGAGGATAGAACTTTCCATATTTGGGAAGATGTCACCCAAAGAAACTACTTAAAATTATTAAAGAAAACAATCCTAAGCTTTGATAAAAAGAGCTGGACCCTGGGGGCCCGGGTGGCTCAGACGTTGAGCGTCTGCCTTCGGCTCAGGTTGTGATCCCAGGGCCCTGGAATCGAGTCCCGCATTAGGCTCCCCGTAGGGAGCCTGCTTCTCCCTCTGCCTGTGTCTCTGCCTCTCTCTGTGTGTCTCTCATGAATAAATAAATAAAATCTTGAAAAAAAAAAAGAGCTGGACCCTTTATGCTCTTATGTCAACACCATGAACCCCGTTTAGAAGCAGGAGGAAGGACTATGTCTAAAGAAGAATGAGGCCTCAAGCCCAGTTTCTGTGGACAGAATCCAGAGCCTGCTTCTCTAAGCCAGTTATGTGAGACATTGGTATAAAATTCTAAATTGGTTTGCCTTTTTTCATTTCCCTTTTAATCTGTGTTCTTTGTCCTTCAAGGCAGTGTGGTTTGCAAGGGACCATGGTTTTGCTCATTATCTAATTATAACCTGCCCTTTATAAGGAGCATGTTGCTGCCGGCACCCAGACACCCAGTGCAGGCTCTGGGAAAGACAGCAGGAGTGACTGGAAAGGGTACTGGGTACTCACTGTACCTCTTTTATTAAACAGCACATTCCTTATAGATCATTTTCATTGCTGACTCTCAAGCATTGATTATTTTAGTATTTACATAGTAATGTTTTAAGGAGCCATTTCCCTCCATACCTTTGTATTTAAGCTCTTTATGCTAATTGCCTAAGCCTCAGAAATATTCGGGAGCATTCAAGTTGGCTTTTTCCAAAGAGACACAAAGTGTGTTCAGTCAGTCCCCGGCTTTGGAAGAAATGGTATGAAACCTCAAGGAAAGAGCAATCTGCTATTCCCTTTTCTGCCATGGATCTTCCTGTGGAAGATAAACATTCTGCTGTTCAAAAACAAAAGTAGCCGCGTTTGACACCTCCTGAGCTCTGAGTGTCTCTAAGTGACAACGGGATTTTCAATACGAACAAATAATGGAGACATACCAGAGTTTTATATGGCGATGTTTTTGAAATAAACTTTTTGCAGTTTTCTCAGAGTTAGCTGACCACACTCTCTCCGGAGGCCTTCTCCAGCTGGAGGACCCGGCCTCCCCCAGCCTCTCCTAGGGGGTGAGAGTCGGGGTCAACCCCACCTCTGTAGGCACTGGCTGGCCTGACCTCCCCCTTCAGTGTCCAAGTGTCTTCCTCATGGGAAAACCTGTGTGTAGACACCAGAAAATTCTCACTAGGTGCATCCTTCAGTTGCTTTATTTATTGAGGAATTTCCGTATTTTCTCTCCTTGTCATCCTTTCATGGTCGGGAAGCTACATAGCATAGTTCCTTTTGCAGGAAACAGAAAGTATTTCTTCTTTATTTTTTAATTTTTTTACTCATGAGACACACACACAGAGGCAGAGACACAGGCAGAGGGAGAAGCAGGCTCCTGGTGGGGAGCCTGATGCGGGACTCGATCCCAGGACTCCAGGATCACACCCTGAGCCAAAGGCTCAACCACTGAGCCACAGGCACCCCAGAAAATACTTCTTTAAATGTCCATTTCTCAGATGGATTACTTGGAGGCAGAAAATAACAGCCTTGCCAGTGGATCCATTTCCACGATGACTGAACGTGAGGTCATGTGGTGTAGTCCTGTTGTGGGGGAGGATCTGAACCCAAGTCCACACAGAAGCCCGTGCCAGCAAATAACTTCTGCCTCCCTGACGACACAGGGGGCATGTGTAATAGGGATGCTTTCACCTGGGTGAGGGGCTTGCTGAAACTGACCAAAGGAGCTGTGTTCTAGTTACGTGAGAATCTAAAATGTTTTCCTAATCGTAATTCTGTGACCTTTGCATCCACAGTGGCTGTGGCCTCCTGGGCCCCCCGGGGGGACGAGCTGAGTGCCCCCTCCTCCCCACATGCTCGGCTATAAAATGGGGGGGCTCTGCAGAACAGGCTGCACTCGAAACAGGGCCTGGCCCCTGCTAAGTGCATACACCCCAGCACATCTGGCAGCCCCTCTTATTATTATGGTTGTGGTGGTTGTTTTTTTTGTCTTTGTTTTAAAGATTTTATTTATTTATTTATTCCTGAGAGACAGAGAGAGGCAGAGACCCAGGCATAGGGAGAAGCAGGCTCCTGGCAGGGAGCCTGATGCGGGATTCGATCCCAGGACTCTGGGGTCATGCCCTGGGCCAAAGGCAGATGCTCAACCACTGAGCCCCCCGGGCGTCCAGGTCCTGGTGGTTGTTTTTAACTGGTCTTCACCGAATTGAGTGTCCCAGACCATGTATCCCTAATGTTGTACCTCCATTGACCTCATGACTTGGAGTCTTCATTATTTTTCTAAAATCGGTCTCACTCTGCCCCAAACTGGAGAGCTAAGGTGGGCCACGGACAAACAGTAATCAAGTCCCACCAGTGCAAGGACAGTGAGGAGGAGGAAATGCCAGTGAAAGGACAAAGCGGCTCCTGGAGCCAGTGTGAAGCTCCTGTACGAGTGAACCCAAAAGACCTTTTCTCAGGTGGCAGCTCCCCAGAAGTGACATCCAGAAATCTCTATTGATCTTGTTTGTTTTTTCTTTTTTTTTCTTACCCATCTGAAGGGTAAGGAAACCATATGAGGCTTTTGCTGATTCCCTCCTTTCCTCAGTCAGCTGCTCTTTCTGCCTGCTTGGTGCCCACAGGCAAGGGAGGAAGCGGCAGGGGGAGGCCGGGGCTGGGGCTGCGGTTTGGGCAGGATTCGAAGCAGATGGGCAGGCCGCTTCTGGGGAAGGGGCGCAGGGCGCTCTTTGAGAAGCCGGTGCCCTCGGCTGCAGCCCTGGGGCCCCTGGCAATCAGGAGGTTTCAGAGCTGAGGGGAGGAGCTCTCGCAGGCCTCAGTGCTTTGACTCCTGTCCCGAGGGCCTCCTGCGTGCAACTCCCCCAGGCTCCATCTTGCTTTCCTTCAGGAGCAGCCACCTAAACCGAGACCGCGGCGAAGCCCGGAGCTGGAGGAGACCTTCAGTCGCTTGTGCGTTCACTCCCCCGACCTATCCCGTGGGCGCTTACGGAGCGGTGCTTGTGGCTGGTGCTGGAACAGTCCCGTAGAGTCTGACGAGGGAGATCTCCTCAGAAGGAGGCGGGCAGGCCCTGGGACAAGCCCCAGAGCAGCTCCAGGTGTGCTTGCAGCAGAGACAAGTGCAGGGGCCACGTCGGGCATCCAAGGCTGGGGCGGGGGCTGGGAGCCCTGGTCCTTCATTGCTCCCTGGACTGAGTGCTGGCGTCGCGTGGGCATTGACCAGGCCCAGCACTAGGACGGAGAAGAGGGGAACAGAGCGAGAGGGAGAAGAGTGGAGCGGAGGCAGAGCTAAGGCCAGTGGCTAGACCAGGACGCCCTCACATTGGGGAGCAGGGTGGCTCCAGCGTGGGGCCTGAGTGTCCCCGGGCTTCCAGGGGACCGGCCTCAAGGACGTCCTATGCTATCGTAAGAAACAATTCTTGACCTGGTGAGCCAGTGTTTCCTACAGTCTGGTGTGTGGACTACTATAACAGAGTCACCCTGGAAACCTGTTAAAATGCGGATTCCGGGGGCATGTCCCAAGTTGATGTTTTCTGAAAGCAAGTCCCCTAATTTTGTATTTCGAGTGTGCGTCCTTGGTCTTCCATATGCATAGGGCAGTCCACAGGCAGAGCTGTAGGTGAGGCAAGCTGGCTGCAGAAGGTTTACATGGAGGGCTGCCTACTTCGGGTGCTGGCAATTTGAGTTGTGCGCTAATTGGCACTCAATAGACTGGCACTTGCCTCACCCTAGAATTCAGGTGACTTGTCAAGTGAGTGGCAGAGCTGTGTGCCATCTCCTGGAGGAGCCCCGTTCCATTGTCCTCTTTCTGCCACCATGGTTGTGGATGCCCACATTAAAATGAATGAAGCCCATGTCATGTCATCCTGGGTCATGCCACCATTCTGCTGATCCACGGGGGACTTAGAGCTTGTTGGTGTGTGAGCCACTGTGATCTGGCTCTGCCAGATCTGCCCACTGCCACAGCATTGTCTATCGTGTGTCTCTTTAATGGCTTCTGCTGGCTACACAAGAAGAAGGACTGCTCAGGAGTGGGGGGTCGGGGACAGTTGGAGTCCATGGATGAGTCCAGAGTTGATTGAGAAACAGAGCAGAAGAAGCAGGAGTGAAGGGGAAGGGAGGGCAGATTCTGGAGACATTTAAGGAATAAAATTGTCAGAATGTAGTGAATATCAGATGTTTAGAGCAAAGTACACATCAAGGAATTGTGTCCTGTTGGTGCTTTGGATGATTGAGTAGTGGGAGGTGACATCAGATTGACACCAAGTGTTTGGAGACATGGGGGTAGGATAATTAGGAAAGGAAGACAGGGAATTCCTTTTGGCCATGCCCTAGAATGTGCCTGAGGGTCCCCCAGGTGGAGATGTGTGCCAGGCAGCAGGCTCTAATTGCCTGAATTCTGGAAGGAGGTTCTGGGCTAGAAACAGACTCAGAGGGGAGATGTTGCCCTTAGGGAATTGTGCCCACTGTGACAGCCACTTAGTTTGAACCTTGTGAGGGTGAATACAAGACCTGGAGGGTACCAAGATGTAAGGAGCTCAGAGAAGCCAAGGAGTCTTGAGGATAGGTCAGGGATAGAGAGGATAAGCATTGGAGGAGAGTATGGAAAGGTATTTCCAAATTGGAGGGAGAAATTAAAAGTGTCAAAAACCTCAAAAAAAACCATGTCATATAAGTTTCAGAATGCTCCTGGGATTTGGCAATTGGAAGGTCATCACCATTATGGTGTGCATCGAGGAGCCTTGGTTTGCACTGAAGCAGGAACAGATGGAGACAGACGAGTGAAGAGCATATTGTCAATGAGCATGCAGCACCAGGAGCACTGGGATAGCTGGTGAAAAGTGGTTCCTATACCGAGGTCCCTATGGTGCAGGTTTACTAGTCTGTGTAGGATGGATTCAGGTGATCCCTAAAAGCTTCTCCATGACGCTTCAGTGCACATCCAAGTATGAGACACACTTACCTTCCAAGAAACTTGGTGGAGAGAAAGAAGGAAGGGATGGATAGAAGGTGGAGAGAGGCAAGCATCCCTTTAGGACAGAATCAACAGGAGGTCACTGGACGGGTGGTGGCTGCAGTGAGGTCCTGAAAGGAGTCCCAGGGGAGGATTTTGGGTCAAGGCAGAGAGATTGTCCTTGAACTAGAGGGATATCTTTGACTGGAAGAGCCTTGTAGAGATGATATAGGTATAGAGCTAAGGGGTTATGTGTTGGGGGAGTGATGGAGACCTCGGTTTTTTTTGAAGTAGAAAACAAGACTGTCTTTGAAAACATGAACATCAGGGCCAAGTGGGAAGGAGACCAAGAGAATGGCGGATGTTGGAGGTAGGCTTGGAGGGGATAGAAGTGGGAGCTAAGCTGTATTTAGATGCCTTTCGATTGGTACCAAGATTGGACACCAGGAGTTTAAAGTGGTTCAGTCTCAAATCCATGGGGAATCCTCTTGAATTGTGTGCCTGGCCTAGGATAGATGAGATAGAGGATATCAATTCTTGGTTCATGACTGTAGGGTACAGCTGACGTGGTTACAAGGGGACTGGTGAGGAGGAACTTCACCAGTCGGCACAGGTGTGCCGAGAAAGAAACAATGTCTAGAGAGAGAAACAATGCCAGCAGTGAGGCTGATGGATGAGCAGAAAAAGCAGGCGCCGAGAGTGAGGCAGCTGTGATTTTTCAGGGTGAGGTTGTAGGAAGCTGGAAGGGAAGCCAGATAAGCAGTGAGTTTGAGATTTATGAGGTGGATTGGTAGACATGATGAGAAAGTTCACAGTCATGACCATAGTGATGGGGGTGAAGGTCACCCAAGTTCATTTGTCTAGGAATTGTTGGTTAGGTCATGGCCGTAAATATTGACCTCTCCTAGTGTCACGAATTAAGTTGATACTGTGGAAGCCTCTAAGCCAGACTCCAAAGGCTTCAGTGAATGATGAAGGAATTGGAATGCAGACAGCTGGCACCAGCCCACCTTTCCGAAGGTGAAGAATAGAGCTACATGGTCAAAATCTCTGCACAGAACCTAAGGCCAAAAGCCCCTTTGCTGTTCCATCAGCAACTCATCTAGTTTATTTTTCTTCTGAAAGTGTTTTTTTAGGCCAGTTTAATATGGTCATTAATAGTTCAGTTTTAAACTAATACCATGGTGAATTAAGAAATGGGAAAATAGGGGTTGCTGGGTGGCTCCATCTGTTGAGCATCTTACTCTTGATCTCAGCTCAGGTCTTGATCTCAGAGTCGTGAATTCAGGCCCTGTGTTGGGCTCCACTCTGGGCATAGAACCTACATAAAAATGAAAAAGAAAGAAATGGGAAGTCAGTCGGAGAAGGACAATCATTATATGGTTTCATTCATATGGTGAATATAAAAAATAGTGAAAGATTATAGGGGAAAAGAGAGAAAATGAGTGGGAATATTAAGGAGGGAGATAAACCATGAGAGACTCCTAACTCTGGGAAATGAACAAGGGGTAGTGGAAGGGGAGGTGGGCGGGGGGATGGGGTAACTGGGTGATGGGCACTGAGGACGACACTTGAGGGATGAGCACTGGGTGTTATACTATATGTTGGCAAATTGGACTCCAAAAAATAAAAAATAAAAATAAAGAAATGGGAAAAAAGCTGTGGAGGAGATTCAGAAAAGGCCTCCTGTATCCGCCCTCCCTGCCTGTGCTTCAGGCCCTGGCACCCCAAAGCCTCTGGTCAGAGGTGCAGAGTGTCCGGGCTCTAAACTTCATGTAGGGAGGGGGCTTTTCTGCAGATTCAGTTCCAGACTCTTGTCCTCAGTCCTGTTTATGTTTAAAACAAAGCCACATAAGACAGGCTCAGCTTTGTGCTTCACATTCTCACCAGCACAGCCTTCTGCTGCGGGAAAGGTGTTCATTTAACAAGTGAGACCATCGGGGAGATTCCCCAATGGAGGAACCTCATGTCTAGTCTCTGCTTCTTCCAGGCATGTGCTCTGTGCTCTGTATCTGCTCCCTTCCTCCTCCCTTCCTTCCGAGGGCCTCCTGCCTCACTTCTCTGCCCTCTGTCCCCTCTGCAGAGGACAGAGTGTGCATCAGTGTATAAGTTCCCAAAGGTTGCTAAGACATAAACTCCATTTATTCCCTCACCGATCGGGAAGCTAGAAGTCTAGCGTCAAGGGGTCAGCGGAGCCACGTTGTCTCCAAAGGCTCTAGGGGAGAACCCTCTTCTCTCCCAGCTCCTGGTGACCCCACGTCTTTCTCAGCTGTGGCTGCGTTGCTCCGATCCCCACCTCGTCTTTACATGGCTTCCTGGGCGGCTTTTCTTCTCCCAAGGTCCTTTGTCACTGGTTTAGGGCTCACCCTGCTCCAGGATGATCTCGTCTCAGGGGCATAATCTAATTACACTGCAAAGATGTCACATAAGCGTGGTGTATACCATTCAACCTGCTACAGTCAAAAAGTGGTACCTGAGCAAAATCTGCTTGGACGACTTGCCTTGATGAGTTTATTCTACCCTAGTTAGGATAGAGTCAGTTCCTGGAGGGAAAGAATGTGTCTTCTGTTTCTGCTGCTGTCCCTTCATCCCTCCAGCTGGTCTACTTGGGATGACTTCCTGCTCGGCCCGATTTGCCCTTCTGGAAACTCGGACCTCCATATGTGGAGCAGCCATACTCTGACCTCTTAAGAGTTATTAGCTCAAGACTCACTCCAGGAAGTCTCCGTGACTGGCTCCCCTACGTTATCCAGTCTGCCGCTCCAACTCAAATCTTTCTTGACATCTTGGTCTCCAGAAAGAGGTTAATTTTTCTTAGATCGGTCTGAATTCCTTCTCTTATTGGCTTGCCAGCCTATTTAGGGTACATTCCATACATAGCTTTCATGTGTGGTCTCAACTCATTCATTTGCTTTACACCAAACACACTCAGAAAACTACTCGTAACAGAAGCTTATGCCACAACACAGGGAAAGCTGTGTTTGCTAACTCAATCGGGCTGTCCCAATCAGATGAGTCAGCCTCACATTTGGCTGCAGGAAACAGAAAATCAAACGCCAGAGGCTTGAACACATGGAAATTTACTTGCCTCCGGTAAAAAGAAACCTAAAGGTGGAGGGGCCACTGACCTTGGTCCAGCAGACCAATGAAGTCAGGACTGATGTTTCCTGAATCCATCGGCTTTTTTCTCACCATCATATGGAGGTTGCTGCAGATCCAGCCATTTCATCTGCATTCAAAGCAAGTAGGAGTAGGAAAGTAGATGTATCCCACAAATTGTTGTCTGCTCCTTTTTAGTGGGAAATTAAAAGCCAATGTAGAGACTCTTCCTTTTCCAAAGCTGACTTGACTCACGTCTACTTCACTCCCAGCTACATAGGAACCTGGGGAAGCAAGTGTGTGGGTTTCCAGGTTCTGTAGGTACCTGGGGAGAGAGGGTGGGAAAGGTCTTGACTAGCTGCTCCCTCCCAGTGCTTGGTTCTTACAGGTCTTCACCCCACCACCTGATGGGGCCATCCTGCTTGGGGCCAGGATTGACAGGAAAAGCTACTAATTGGTGGGCAATAATTAACTCCAAAGTACATAAATTACCAGACTGCAGGATTTCTTCCTTTAAATATACCAGTGAACACTGCTTGGGATGTGTAGCTGTGGCCGCCTCCAGTGACAGAAAGGCCCAGGGCACTGATGTTGAAGCTCCTGTTAAACCTGAGGAAGGCTGTGCTTCATACCGAGCATGTGCCGTGTTTATGGGCCTTCCCACAGGTGTGATTACAGGTATTAATATGGCTTGTGGAGAACATCACAGCTTCTGGGATGGCCCCTGCTGTCATGATGTGACATGACTGGGGCAGTTCATTCACAATTGTCTCCTTTTGGGCTGTTCCCCAGTGGTCCTGAACCTAATGGTGATGCAGTGGGGGGTAGGATGGGGGTGAAGGAGAAACCTGAAAAAGATGAATTCTGCAGAGAATAATTATGTGCATGAGTTCATTCATCAGTCATCAGTGCAAAATTCAGTACAATTCAATATTTATTTATATGATTTAACGCAATTTAAAACACTGTTACTCATAATAAAAGAGAAAGTTTTACATTTAACTCTAAATTCGGTCAGTGACTATTTATTTATTTTTTTATTTTTAAAATTTTTTTAAGATTTTATTTATTTAGAGAGAGGGAGAGCATGCCTGTGGGAACAGGGGGAGGGCAGAGGGAGAGAGAATCTCAAGCAGACTCAGAGCCCGACTCTGCCAATCCCAAGACCCTGAGATCATGACCTGAGCCAAAATCAAGAGTCAGACGCCTCACTGACTGGGCCACCCAGGCGCCCAGTGATCATTTAAATACAGCATTTTTTTTATTAGTGAAGGTTCCACCTGGGAGCATTTCTTTAAAATTTATTATTGAAGTATAGTTGACATACAATGTTATATCAGTTTTAGATGTACAAGGTACCAGTTCAGCACTTCTGTACATTACTCATATATTTTATATGTTGCCCATCCTCCCTTCCTTTCTCCTGTCTGGCTACTGTCAGTTTGTTCTCTGTATTTAAGTGTCTTGTGTTTTCTTTATTTTGTTTTTAGATTCTACATATAAGTGAAACCATGTGATATTTGTCCTTCTCTGTCTGACTTATTTGATTTTTCATAATGCCCTCCTGGTCCATCCATATCTTGCAAAGGGCAAGTGAATTATTTTTGCAGGCAGTGAAGTGTTGCCCCTCATGAACCCAAACTTTATCAGATTTGCTATCCAAGCACTATCAGACCTGGAACACCTGACTTGTGGAGAATGACATATAAGCTCAGAATGCTAGTTTATTAATTGGTTGTAATGTGATGATTTCTGTTTTCTGCCTGTCTTACAAACTACTGAATGGTTGCCACTTGCTGTCAGAATGAAACTTATGGGTGCTCTGTAATCCTCCAAGAGTGCATTTTGAAAACATTCCTTTGGACGTTACAGGGAAGCCCGTCCTCCTGAGAATATTTCTCTGATGTCACAGTAACCACAAATTACCACCCACCCCTCCCCCTGGTCTTACTTCAGCTGCTCCTGTGGGTCCTCTGAAACTTGTCTGTTCCCATGTGAGTCTCTTAGGTAGGTCTCAGCTCAGCTCTGGAACCTCACCCCGCCCCGGGCCTTGCCCCAGGGCTCAGCCTTAGCTGTATCCAAATCCAGGTTCTAGAGCCTGGACCACAGCCTTCATCTCCCTCCTCCTATCAGGGCAGGGCCCTCCTAAATGATCAGAAAGATGTCTTTCCTTTGGTCTAAATAATCACACTGCACCTCACATTTTTAGCTTGAATAGTGAAGCCCACCTCCTTGGAGGAAGCACATCCTCATTAACATGAAGTGTTACTCATTCCATCCATTATGAAATCCTGAACTCCTCCCCACTTGAATTGTTTCTTTGTTCTGGCAACATCCAGGTCTGGTCTACTTCGTATATGACATTAGTTTCTCCATTCCCAGTGTATAAATCTGGGGAGATTTATGTAAAAAAAATAAATAAATAATAGCCTGCCGGCTCTCTAGGCTTGGGTCCTGGGCACGTATATATCTTTTTAAATTGCCAGGGGACTTGAAGGCACAGCCTGTTTTGTGACCTTCTCACATGAGTTCTTGTGTGGAAAGCACCTTGGAAGGAGTCTTATGTTGCCTTTTCCATTCCTAAACACAAATCAGAGGCATTTGTATGGCAATTAACAATTGCAGTGTGCTTTAAAATGTGAGTGTTCAGTTCCCTAAATGGAGCACAGTTTGTGCATGAAATTTGCATTTGGAGGTGATGATGGTGTTTTCATTAGATTCATGGTAGCTATAAAAGATGGCAAAAGTCACCTGCAGAATTCAGTGGGATTTATGTGCAGTAACAATGGGAAATACACATAGGTTAAGAAGGGTGTATTTAAATCTATCAGAGATAAATTGGTCTTAATTTGGAAAATGATGTCATCCATCAGAAGATGGGTCACCTGGGGAAGCTGGATACAAGTAGAATCTGTCCACCTGGGAGCTTTCACTCCTGCGGGGAGTGGCCTGCAATTTAGAGAGCCCCATAGTGTGATCCTGAGGAAACCAAACATCACCAAACTTGGGACGCTGACTTGCTCTAACAAAAGTGAAAAACAATGATATTTAAACCCAAGGAGTTAATTTATTAATTTATCATGAGGAATTTGACTGCCGGTAGACCAGATAGTTGTATGAAACTACCTCTCACCATCTCTCTCTGTTGCAAGAAGCCACCTTATCCAGAGGTTACCCATGAGCATGGAGATAGCATAGGTGATGTTTAAGGCAATGTTTCTTGACTTTTCTCCATGATTACTTTCCTAAAGGGCCATCTTAGATTTTTTTTTCCCCTAAGCCCACCATGAAATTTTAGGAATATTGCATGTCTGAGTGACACATGTATATCTGTGCATTATACATTTTTTTCTTTTGCGTTATGCATTTAAAAAGTAATTTTCTTGGAGTGTCTGGGTGGCTCAGTTGGTTTAAGCATCCAACTCTTGATTTAGGCTCTGGTGGTGATCTCAGGGTCTCAAGATAGAGGCCTGAGTCAGGCTCCACACCGGGCATGGAGCCTGCTTAAGGTTCTCTGTTTCTCCCTCCTTCTGCTCCTTCCCACCTCGTGCTCCCAATCTCTCTTAAAAAAAAAAAAAAAAGAAAAAAGTAGTTTTCTTGTTTTCCCCAAGAGGCAATGCTTGGGGTGATATGGCCCCCATTGAGAATGTGTGGTTTAAAACATCAACTTCTTAAAGCCTTAAGTATGCCCCTTCCCCAGAGGGATGTACCAGCCAGGTGGACCAGGTACTAGAATCAGCTGACAAGATGCCATCTGTTCAAGACAGCACTGTTTTCATCAGAGACTGGCCTTTTCTGTGTTTCCAGAATTAAAATCTTTACCACCTACTCACCCCCCTCTTTTTAACACATATCTTTTCTTTAGATGTTTTAGTTTACCCAACAGATCAGACTCAAATCTGGCCAGCTAGGAGAATGTCATTCTCTTCCAGGTGAGAAAACACATATCTGCCATTTTCCCAGGAGAGCTCTAACAGGACCATTTAGAGTCCAAATTCTTCATGTCTGTTCCAGGTATTATTTGCATGGATTTACTAAAAGGACATTAGGTATATGTTAAAGAATAACCCTGATATTAAGGATAACATCATACAAAGCAGCTGTGAAGCTTTATTTCCAAATATGAAAGGTAGAGGGATGCCTGGGTGGCTCAACGGTTGAATGCCTGCCTTCGACCCAGGGCATGATCCTGGAGTCCCAGGATCGAGTCCCATGTCAGGTTCCCTGCATGGAGCCTGCTTCTCCCTCTGCCTGTGTCTCTGCCTCTGTGTGTGTGTGTGTCTCATGAATAAACAAATAAAATCTTAAAAAAATATGAAAGGCAGAAAAAAGGAGTAGATCTATCTGAGGCCAAAAATCTTATTTAAATGTAAGCTTCATGAGGGCAAGGATTCTTGTCTTTATTCTCAAAACTATAGTCCCTGCACCTTGCAGAATTCCTGGCACATAGTAGGCCCTCAATAATAACTGTTGAATGAACATATTTTTATTCAGTATATGAATTAGTATCTCTCTAATTCTGATGTAGTGAATCATGTGGCTATAAGGGATTATATTCGTAGATTCAAAGAATATTTACCAAATACACATCATGGTAGACCCTTTATAAATTACCCAATATATACATAAAATGGGATCTCTGCTCTTGTGGAAAATAGAGCAGAGCAGAAGAGACAGGCAAGAAGTAGTTGAGTAAATACAAATACAAATGACTACATTTTCCAGGCAAGTAATCTTGGAGGAATAACTGGGTGAAGTGCTGGTGAGTAACAGTGAAGTGCTCAGAGAGCATGCCAGGGAAGAACCCTGGAGAGTGTAACATTGGAGTCAGAGCAGGGGAGTCAGTGGGACTGGTGGACTCCAGAGAGCGTGGACCCCAGGAGGAGGCCAAGAGAGGTGGGGCCACCTAGGTGGCCCTCAGGAGTCATGTTAGGGAGTGAGGAGAGGAACGGAAGGGGGCCACTGCCCTTGACAGGGATAGCTTCCATGCGTCCTGGGCTTGCTTCAGGGCTTGAAGTGGACTATGGAGAGTCGGGGATCAAAGTTGTAGGAAGAGCTCAAGCAGACAAGCCTTTCCTTTGGTTACCAAGGAAAACTGAGAAACGGAGAAGAAGGGAGGGTTATGTGAGGTGGGGAGTGGGGGGTGCCATGTGCTTAGGAGCAGCCTGCCTTGCTGTTGGGAGAAAGGAATGAACTAGAGCCAGGAATCCCCGTTGCCTGGAGACAATGGATAACCCAGGGTGATGGTCTGGGTTTCTGGGGTTTTCTGGAGCATGGAGGCTAAAAACTGTTTTTTCTTGCATTTTGTGGAACTTGGTTATCAGATTTCATCCAAACAAAGCTATTTCCAAATGCATATTCTTAAAATCACATTGTTTCACCCATTTCAGTTCTTCTGCCCTGTAGTTCTGATGTTGGGCATGTGTTCTCCCCCCCCCCCCCCATTAATATCTTTCAGTGCAGTGATTGCCTATAAAAGCCCTGGAGCTGTGAAAACCCTGCACTGTAGCAGGCCTCGCAGCTTAATTCCTCTGATAGGAGGAAAGCAGCCATCAGGACCACTTGACCACGGGAAGCCCTGCACCGCCCGCCTCTTCTCCTTTCTAGTATAAAGAGCATTTCTCAGACTCTTTTCTCTGCTTCTTAAACTTAATTCAGTAAACTTTATTGCTGCTTTTATTTAATTTCATGCTCTAAGTAGTCTTTTCCAATCATAAAGAGAGGCATTACCGTGTTTCTCAAATGGTTAAGATAAATTGTGAGATAGCAAATATTGCTCTAATTGGCTAAGGCCTGGTTTATATGTGATAGAAAATAAAGGAGAAATTATTACCTATCAACTAGGATTTCTACTTTTTATTTTGGTTCTTAAAAAATTAATACCTATGGACTAAACATTGAATCATTTTACTCTTTATTTATGTAATGCCAAGTTTATTTACGTATTGTGTCCACTGGAAAATGGAAGTGAAGATTCTTAACTTTTTATACTTGTTCTGTGGAGTTCTAGTAGCCTTGGATGGATTTCTCTTTCCTCCCTGGCTTGCAGTACTTCTTCATACCATCAGGAAGCATGTTAATTCATCCCAGAAATGCACTTACACTTGAAACACTGGCGTTTTAAAATGTGATCATGACATGACAGTCCCAGATGAAGGTCAGGGTTTTCTCTCTTAGCTAAAAAAGTGTGTGTGAAGCTCACCGTCTGGAAACTGTTGTAAATTGTCATTTCAGGAGACTTTGCCTCTCTTTTCTAATTGAGACCCTGACTTATGGGGTGGAGCAGATTGCTGCTCCTTGTCAATGAAGAAGACAGTAGGCTTGGGGAAGGAAGGACATGCCACTGACAATGACACAAGGAAAGGAAAACTGTTCTTTTTCTCCTTTCCTCATGGCATTTTTGCCAACTTTTACCCCAAACTACCTCCATTTTGTATAGTTCTTGCATCAGCGAACATGGGATCCTGGGTAGCATTCTCCTCCTGCTCTACCCAAGCATCTAATCAGTTGCAAAACTGACACATAGAAGACTTTAACCCATTAAGTTAAACCCATAAAGGTTAGCTACTCTAAGCTATATCTTCAAAAACCTGCACAATAATATTTTCAGGTTGGGTTTATTTAGGAGGATCAAATAGCTTTGTGTAGGCTACCAACAAGTCTCATATATTTTTGGTTCAGAGTTTATGAAGGAGAAAATATGTAGCATGCCCATCATGATTTTCAGAACACCTTCAATTCTCTGTAGTTTACTAATTATTGATTTTGCTAAAACTCTAGTTCATTAGTGATATGGTTTCCCAAACTGTGTGCCAAGGCACCTTGTGGGGGCACCTCGTGATATTAGAGATTTTCAAGGGACACAGCAACCTTCAGTTCCTGACAGACACCACGCGAACCACCAATTCTTGGAAGTTCGTGGTTTCAGAGTTAGATGACAATACATCCCTTTCATTTTAAAGCTGGGATTTTGGCAGGTGTTGCAACAAAAATGCAAGAAACCAAGACAGAACAGGAATTCTAAGTGCTGGTGCTAAATCAGATCCCAAGGCTTGTGAAGTTATGCAATACTCAACAAACACATTGGCTATTGAGGGCCCATAGTAAGTCCCTAGGTCTTTTAAGAATGAACAAAAATTTATATTTTATTTCAATATAGATGTTGTTTTTTTTCCCCCCAACAACCACTAGGTTGTTAGGTCATAATACCTAACTTTTTGGGCCATTACTACTTAATAAAGAATACTTTGGGGTATTTCCTTTGGCCTAGGAATGCTGTGAAAAATTCATGAGAGACTAATAGCATTGTGAAACTGGGAAATTTGAGAATTTTTGCATTAGTGGTTGAGTGGTTTAATTTTTTGCGAGGAAGATTTTGTAATAGTGTTGGAAGAAGTATGCTCTATCCGACGTCTTCCTTCAACCACAGCACCCTTCTCTCATAAAGACAGCTAACTATGAGCATCCATGATGGTGGAATCTCTGATCCCCCAGAGCCTAGCAGCTAAAGCTACAGATTCACTGTTCTGCTCAGGACAAGCTTGCTTTGTATCACCTGTGTTTGTTTGCTTGCGTTGTTGACTTTTATTGTTGGTTTGTCTTATTGCGTTTATTCCAGTGAAGTTGATTTCATGGATAGGAAGTACAAAATTTAGTTGATCATAAATGAATGCTCGATAAAGTTGGTTGAATGAAGTGATGTAATGAATGTCTCATCTCAGTCATGTTAAACCATCATTAGCTGTGTGTGGCATTTCTGCAAAAGAATGACCAGCCCTGAATTTCTAAGGAATGCACATTTTAACTTTTAAGTGGATTCTCTGGAAATTTGTAAATAGTGTGTTTTTAAGACTTAACATCATGTTATTATGGACTGAGTTGTGCCTTCCCTACCCACAAAAAAATTAGTATGTTGAAGCCCCAACTTCCAGGACCTCAGAATGTGACTGCACTTGGAGACAGGGCATGTGAAGGTAAGTAAGTTAAAAGGAGGCCATTTGGGTGGGCCATAAGTGCAAGCTGCCTGGTACCTATAAGAAGAAATTAGAAAACACCAGGGGTGTGCAGAGAGGAGCCCACACAGGGCAAAGATCATGCAGGGACGCAGCTAGAATGAAATACAAAGACCCTTTATAAGCCAACACTCTGATCTCAGACCTCCAGACTCCAGAACCATGTGAACATTAATGTCTGTTGTTTCAGTTGCCCCATCTGTGATGTTTGGGCATGGCACCTGGAACTGACTAATCCACATTCAGCAAAGTCCACACTTTTTGATCATGGTTGTTGAATGCTGCCATCTGGGAAAACTGCTGCACTCATGGTGGTTTGGGAAAACAAAAGATACTTCTTGGTGATTTGGGTAAAACTAATGTATAATCTCTGGTTGAAATTGACCAGAAATCAAGATCTGGAGTCCATGGCATTAAAAACTTGTCTCTACATTCTTACAGAACACAGTGTTCAGGCTGGAATTGAATTTGGTGGGGTTATAATTCTGCTCATACCAACATGACACTGAGTTTTAAAGATAGATCATTTAGAGATTACCAGAGAATCCACTGAAAGGTTAAAATGTGCATTCCTTAGAAATTTGGGGCTGGTCATTCTTTTGCAGAAATGCCAGACACAGCTGGTGATGGTTTCATATGAGCGGAGAAGAGACATTGATTACATCACTTCCTATACCATAGGAGATGGGGACAAGTGATTGAAGCAATCCAAGAGAACACTCTGGGGAGAAACTATCTTTAAGTTCATATCAGCCTTTTCCTAATTAGTATCATTAAGGAAACATCCAAAGTTTAGTTTGTCAAAAGACATTTTTTTGTTTTCCCATTCACAAAAGGTTTCAGTTTTTGCATCCAGGCAGTGATTTATCTTTTTTTAATTACAGCATGACTTTGTGGAACATTTTTTGCCCTTACTAAAAAGGGCATTCCAATTCAAAGTAGACCTTATGAATCACACCACTCATTGTGTTTCTCCTGTATCTGGCGTCTTATTTTCGCAGGATTTTGCAATCTGTTGCTTCTCTATGAATGCGCTCACTAATGTCATGTCCAGGTTCATGCCTGAGATTGGCCATGCCACCCCTGTGTTGCTATGCCTCTTCTCTAGGCAGTTGCCACTCTGGTGTCACGTTACATTTGATATCTACATTTAGGTCTGTTTACCGTCATAAAGCATCCTCTTATTCAATCATAATCAGAAGGATTCACTGTGCTTGGTTTGTTTAATTCTAAATTAACTTGCTCTTGTTATAATGGGATTGAAGCATGTCACAGTGCAAGCTGCACAATCAATGCAAAAATACCCCACTGTCCACAAAAGGCATACCTCCCTTCTGGTACAATAAGTTATTTGAAAGGAGATCTTTATCTCCCGCCTGCACCATGAAGTAGAATTATCATTTAATCTTCAGCTTAGTTGCATAGATGGAAATGCCTGATAACTTTGGTCATATTTGTTATTTAAATCTGAACATCTGTTGACTTTTCCATTTTTTTAATGAGTGGATGCAGTTCAAACAGGTCACCTATAAAGTGGTGATGAATGAAGACAGTTTTGTATGGTGTTTAAATGAAGATAAATTTCATTGTTTCAGATTAATTAGATGATCTAAATTAATGGACTCTGAACTAACGCGTGTTAAAACTCCTTTTTTTTTCACTTTTAAGTTCATGGAAATCATCAGAATTAGGCAAATTGTTGTATATTTCTTGGTGCAGATCCTTAGGAAAGCTGATTTAAGAGGAAGGGATAGTGGAAGGGGAGTTGGGTGGGGGGATGGGGTGACTGAGTGATGGGCACTGAGGGGGCACTTGACGGGATGAGCACTGGGTGTTATATGTTGGCAAATCGAACTCCAATAAAAAATATATATATATAAAACCACACATAAAAATACTAGTAAAGTCTGGGTTTCATTAGTATATAATTACATGTTGCTAAAGTTTTGAAAAGCATTGATACATGCTTTAAATGCCTTAAAATGTGTTCTGTTTTGTGTGTGTCATTACATATGAGAGAGAGAATTTGGGAAGATTCAAAGACCTGTAATTAACAGCCTGTTGGACCATCCAGGACTATGTGGTACCTTGAATTTCTGAAATAAGCAGAGCAGAATCTCTGTGGAATAATTAACCTTTCAACTATTTGGACTCCCAAAGACCAAGATGATAATGATTCCTGTGGGGTATTAACAGAGATATAAAGTTCAAGTAATCATTGATTGGTTGATTATAAAATGTCAGGTGTAATCATCCAAACGTCACTGTGCCAGCAGGCTGTGTGGCAGGAGACAGTGTTGCAAACAGACAGAGACAAGTTTTGACTTCAGGTGCTCCTGGAATTGGACTTGGCACTGTGTTGACACTGAAAGGAGAGGGAAGAAAAATGTCTGATAGCATTTCTCTGGAGAAGTGGCCTGCAGAACTGGTTCAATACAAAGAAAATGTGCAGCCATGCTTTGGATGCCAGAGCAGTACAATGTGAGTTATAGTAGTAGGGGTTCCCTCCTTCCCATATAACTTTATCTGTTTGGTCTCTCTCTTGCCATGATGGAGAGGAACTAAATCCCGAAAGCTGGGATCCCTGGGTGGCGCAGAGGTTTGGCGCCTGCCTTTGGCCCGGAGCGCGATCCTGGAGACTCGGGATCGAATCCCACGTCGGGCTCCCGGTGCATGGAGCCTGCTTCTCCCTCTGCCTATGTCTCTGCTTCTCTCTCTCTCACTGTGTGCCTATCATAAATAAATAAAAAATTAAAAAAAAAATAAATCCCGAAAGCTGAGATGGTTCCATGTGCTTGAAGTTAAAGGTAAAATAAACAAGAGAATAAGCAGTGTGACCATCTTCTCCTCTGCAGAAATTGGAGTAATCTGTAAGTCTCATTGTAGGAAGGCTCATGTTGTCTTTTCCCAGAGAGTTGAGAAAATTGGAAACTCTGTGTTTTGTCTCTTTTGTTATTTCTAAACTGAGCCAGACTTCTCCCCATCCGTTTCAGATCTGTAGACACTAAGCTGAGAAGTACCTGCATGGTTAAGTCAGCTTTCCCTTCTTGGGAAGCCATGTTCTCAGTGACTTGCATTGTGAGAGAGACTTTCTGTCAAGGTCTTGAGTAGCTTCCAGGCTCACCTTTTCCTTTTGGCTTATGATGAGCTGGTGGCTCACTTCTGAGATGAACAAGGGTCTCAAACGTTCCCCTAGTTTTATCTACTTGTAACACTGGACTTGAGCCCCATGTATGTATGAGACTTTTTTATCCTTCTACCCAAATGTGACTGGAAAAACAACACAATGCATGCTATTCAGAAAGACTTATTAATAACCAAGATATGCAACATATTGCAAACATATGCATATGCTTGCAATATGTTTTTGCATATTATGCTCTGCTCTGTCTTAAACTGATGACTTATTTCAAATCATATAATATCCTTTCTCCTTCGACCCTGTGCTCTTAATATTAAGAGAATATTAATATTCTCTTATAAAAGAGAATAATGACAGCCAGTAGTACTGTCTGTTTTCAGTGGCCATTTCTATAGGAAATCAAATTTCATTCGCCTCCTGATTTTCGATTCCAGTCTTGAACTCAGAGCCCTATAATGCCCATTGTTGGGGTGGTAGGACTGTTGATTTTCATTACCGTCCTGTCTTAGTGTGCTTGGACTGCCATGATATACCACCAACTGGATGGCACAAATGACACATTTCTTTCTCAGTGTCGGAGGCTAGGGCATCCCATATTAGGGTGCTTGATGATTCAGGTTTGGGTGAGAGTTCTCCTGCTTACAGATTGCTCCTTCTCCCCCTATCCTCATATGGTAGATAGAGGGCCCTGGTCCCCTCCTCTCCCATCAAGGGAGCCCCATCCTCAGGACCTCATCTAAACCCACTCTCTCCCATAGGACCCACCTCCAAATACCATTCCATTGAGGGTTAGGGCTTCCACATATGAATGGGGGGGGGCACATTCAGTCCACCAGACTATTTCTGACTCTGCTACTATTCATTTAGAAGGATTTTGAGTTAGAGGATCCTAACACATGACCTAAGGATCACTGGATATTATTATCCAAAGCACAATATTTCTGGTCTGCACTACACCATAAAAAGCAGATATCCTCAGGCCAGGACATACAGCAGATTTAATTCTTTGGGAGTCACAAGGAATGCTAAGGAGCTGGCGCTGGGATTTTCTGCAGCATGTTTGAGAGCTCCATTAAGGGAAACTCTACCCAATCATTTTCTCTCCTGAACAAGAGCATTGTTTTATTTCAGCCAAATTTGATGCTTATGAGATGCAGTGAGCTTGCTGAATATTCATATGCAGCTCTTCTCATCACGTTCTTGTGTTCCTTTTATTTTCCTTTGACTTATAATTGGTGTTTTTGCATATTTATGCTTTGCTCTGTCTTAAACTGATGACCTATTTCAAATCATATAATATCCTTTCTCCTTCGACCCTGTGCTCTTAATTCATGGAGAAATCATTTCATTAGGTGCTGCTGTTCCTCTCATTCCCAGGAGCCTGCTCTCAGCACACATGTGTGTTGTAGATTGTCGCCCCTATCCTAAGATTAAGGGTGGGAAGATTGAACTCTTTGAAATGCATAATATCCCAGAGTTGCATAGTTTCTGAGTGGTCATCTAAGCCGCACGATAATATCTCAGATGTTTAAAGGCAGTGAACTCACAAACTTAAATGTTCTCCTCCCAAGTGAGATAACCTTCAGATCCTTTGCTCTTGATCACATGATCCATTAGAAGCAGCTTGACTCTAGTGTTACTTTCCTTTGAACATGCACAGGCACACCAGCATTGCCAGTTAAAAGCTCCATGGATAAGAGGTCTCCAAAACACAGCCACTTAAAATAACCTAAATGGTGGAAGTGCTTTATAGCATGAAGACACAGATGCTTTATAAAGGAAAAAAAAAAAAACTATGAGCCTCTTACAGTGTCACATCTCTTCAGAAATTCCCTAGAATACCTTCCCCAGGCCCTGGCAGAGGGTGGGATCATGCTGGATGAACTCACCTGACCCATATGAACTGGGGCAATGTGGGGTGGCATAGAAATTGTCCTGAAAGCCTCACCTGCTTCTTGGGGCCTCCCCTCAAATCTCTTAATTTTTTAGACTGTTTCTTTGCCTGTAAAATGAAATAATAAAACATGTCCATCCTCCTCGTTGTTTTACTTTCTGGACTTCCACAAGGGGAAAAAGATGCAAGGTATGTTTGCATGTATCAGTTCTGAGAATCTCTGAGCAGCGTTGCCAGTGACCCCACTTACCTGACGTGTGGAGTGGCAGGGCTGACCGTCCTGGTACCTCGAGGCTCGCACAGGTTCCAGATCCTGGGCCATGCTCCCCTTTCAAGGCCTGGTTTGACTCTTTGGGGTAAACTTTTCACTGCTGTTTTCACCCTAAACAATTTGTTTTCTTCTAAGACATCTCGTGGGAAGCCAAGTTCCCTTTCCTATTTTCTGACAGATGTAAAAGTAGCTAAATGGAGCAAGGAGATAAAAGAAGGCATCGCCACGGTTTGATGTTATAAAACAAATCCAACATTGTGAAAAATAGGGTTTTTTTTAATCATGTGCTCTGCCTGTTTTCTAGAAAATAAAATGCTGTGATATTATTTTTGAAAAGAAGATTTTGACTGATTCACTTCCTTGGTGCCCTAGGTTTCATACAAAGGCATGCTGTGAATCCACCCTGGTGAAAGAAGATGCTTTAGGACATCAGTCATGTTTGTAAATTTCTGTAGTTATTAAAATGCTAGGGCCAGTCCTAGTAATTGTAAGAGTACAATGTTTCAGGATGAAAGCAGGTATCAGAAAATTAAATATAATTAATTTTTCCATCAGAAAAAATACCATATTTGACTTGGTGTTAAAACTCTTAGTTGTTCGTTTCTTGAGCATTTCCCTTCACATATCCAAATTCAGATCGATAAATCCATTCTTTCCAACTGTCTGTAGCCGGGAAGTGCTCCAATCCCGTGTCGTTTGAAGCAATGCAGCATCCAGAATGACCACAGGAAGGCTTTTCCTTAGGTTCCGAGATGGGGCCGGTTTGGCCACACGCCGTGCCAGGCAGAGACCAGGCAGTGCTGGCAGGGAGGCCTCCCCCAGGGAGGCAGTGCTGGCATGCACCAGACGTCCCGGTGGAGGAGGCACCAGTGCCCGGATGAGTGGAGGCGGCCTTTTGCCCTCGAGGTCCTTGTGATTGGGAAGAAGTGACCAGTAATAAAGAGTTGTGACACTTGGGACCAGTGCTTCTGCTGAGAGAAGTGGCTCTCATGCAGCTGGTTGTGGAGAATGGAAGCCACTGTACTGTTGGCTCAGGTGGGAGAGCTTGGGGTGACTGGGCACGTCCCTCCTGAGGGCAGCACAGCCTGAGCCTGGGAGGGGGGGTGGCAGGGACCACAGGTGCCCCCTCAGCGGGACTGTGGGGTGGGGCAGCCCACCAGTTGGACTACAGCACACCTGCCCTGCTCTGGGGCCCCGGGCAATTCAGGGGAAATAACTAGGATCCTCGGGAGAATACAGGAGAATGCAGGACTTGCCATCCCCGTGGGAGGCTTCCGTGCTGCTAGAGAAGTGCCCCGTTCGTGCACCCTGCCGAGGGGGCTCCCGGGACAGCTGATGGCGTCATTTGGCTCTGTCGCTTACATTTGGTTCTCATTTTGGAGGAATCGCCTTCCTAAAATGTTGACATTTTTGCTTTGAAGCCATTTTTTTTTAAAGAGAACAAGAAAAATCTCTCATAGATGATCACGAAGTTATTATTTCAGCTGCACCTAATAAGGAACAAGATTGCATTTTCTAATTTGGCACAGTCTGGTTTGTGTTGGCTTGCCTCATTGTCTGCATTCTTCCATGCACCGTCCTTCAAACGCAAATCCGGCAGTGACAAAGTTGGGAGAATCTTTAGCAAAGTAGATGGTCATTTTGCAGAAGCAGAGTGTGACTGGGCTGAGTGACTGGTGTGCCGGTGGGCAGGGCCCTGACATTGATCCTGTCAGCCAGAGGAGGACTCCTTCTCCCTTGGGGAGCCAGGTGAGCCAGGGGTTCCCTAGTGCAGCCCTGTGCTCATGTGATTCACATTCATAAGCCGTGATGTGTGGAAGTATGGCAAAGGGAGGAGGTGAGCCCCCTGCAGTTAGGAATGTTTGGAGATGACAGTGAAGACTGTCCCCTGCTCCCACTCTCTGGGCCGGTGCTCACACTTACACACACAGCAGCAGCGCCCATGCCTCCCGCTCAGATCACAGGCATGTCCTACATTCACTCATTCATCACACAGAGATATACGTGGCACACACACACGCCATGCAAAGCCACACATGATGTGTATGAATTGCACTCATAGCATGCACACACACACACACATCACACACATCACATACCAAAGACACAGGTATATCACACAAGTCACACAGAGATGTATCGTAGGTACATGTGCATCACATGCATGTATCACACAGATCACACACCCCACATACATGATATATGCATGGTACACACATACCACACACATGACAAATGCATCACATACACGTGCCACCCCTGTATACATCACATGTGTGTATATATCACACACACACAGCCGTTCCCAAAGTTAATACTTTATTCATTCAATCTCCTGGAGGAAGATGACATGTGGTTGCCTACAAGGACATTTGCGGGGGCTGCTGTGAGAGCATGGGTGAGCTGTAGGAGCTCTCCACCTTCAGGAGCTGGGGGCTGGATGGACAAGTGGAAGGCCCTTCTGGTCTGAACAGCCCTTCCCCCTCTTCTGCGGGGCCTGTGTTTATTCACAGAGAAAAGCCTATCATATCATTCTTCCCACTTCTAACCCTGTCCTGCTTTGCCCTCTGTCCCCAACACGGGGTTCCCAGGGCTTGAGGAGCCCTGTTTTCCACCTGTATTCAGGGCCTACAGAGAGTGAGACAGAGACATCAGGTGGATGGAGGACAGGATATCACCCTTGCTACCGTTAACAGCTGTTTGGAGATGGGGCTTGGATCTGGGCCTCACAGACTTGACCCTGTTCCCCTGAATTAGCCCACCTCCTCCTGCTCCCAGCACAGGGGCATGCGGGTGCATGGGCTCCGTTAGCCTGACACAGAGGGGATGAAGGAAAGGCCCACTGAGAGGAGTGGAGGCTTAGTTCACGGTGTCCACATCCTTCTCCCAGCCTTTCCAGTCAGGTAAGCAGTAGATGCAACAAGCTGATGTTAGTAGGAGGTTCTCAGAGAAGAATGCAGGGCTTTTGGAAGCTGATGCCCTGCCTTTGTTGTTAAAGCCACTAGCGGGCAGCCAGGGTGGCTCAGCGGTTTAGAACTGCCTTCAGCCCAGGGCGTGATCCTGGAGACCCGGGATTGAGTCCCACGTCGGGCTTCCTGCAGAGCCTGCTTCTCCCTCTGCCTGTCTCTGCCTCTCTCCCTCTCTCTGTGTCTTTCATGAATAAATAAATAAATCTTTAAAAAATAAATAAATAAAGCCACTAGTGAACCCTCTACTTGGTGAGACATGCAGTCATGTGGAGGAGGGGGCAATGGGGCACCCCATCCAGGTGTGGACACCCATCCTCTTCCAGACCTGGAAGTCTCGCCTTGAACACATAAGAGTGAAGTCAGTACTAATCAGTTTGATGCATCGCTAGCACTTGCTCTGTGTGAAGTGTGCTGGTTAAGATTCCACTCTGAAGAGACCGTGTCCTCTGCTGTGGGTGAGAATATAAATGGAATGTTTCCTCAGAGCCATTTCACAATATGTATCAGGAACTTAAAAATAGGCATGGCTTTTGACTCAGTGCTTTAGTAATTGACCTAAGGAAAAGATGAAGAATGAGGCCAAAGCTTTAGCCATAAGGGGGACCACTGTCGAATGCAAAGATATTTACAAAGTAAGTGTCAAATAGTGTGAATATAACTAAATTATTGTGCAATCATACTAGTGAATGTTATCTAAGCAGTCAAAATCCTGTTTGCACAGAATGTTTATGATCTGAAAAAAAAATCTGATCAAATGTTTAAAAAAAAACAAAGTAAAACTTTGCTTTCAGAATGAATTCGGTTCTTTTGGAACAAGATGGAGGTCTTGGCAAAACAAAACTTGGCAACAGTTTTGAGAACGCAGAGGGACGTGGAGTGGGGATAGGGCCATAGGGACAGCAAGATGTTCTCCTGGGCAGGTTCTTTCTAGTTTTTCTTTGTATTTTTCTGTTTTCCCCCTCAAATTTTTGTGGACGTGGATTTTTATCATCAAAAGGGCAGTGAGTGATATGGTTTGAGAATCTACCATATTCCTACAGAAACAGAAGATAATAGAGAGTATCACTTACCAAGGCTCAGTGAGTACGGTTTTGGTGCGAGAGCCGCATGGATCAGTCACCTGTTATTGAAGTAATGCTAATGCCGCGTAACCACCGTAAAATCTCAGTGGCACACAATCACAGACCATGGGCTATCTGGTTAGCTCTGTTCCATGAGTTTTTCATCTTTTGGGGGCCAGTGGGGTAGGCAGAGCATGTTCTTTTTGATGAAGGCCCAGAGAGCCACCCAGAACATGCCAGGCCTTCTGCCCCCAGGCTGGACCTGGCACTCAGTGACCCCTGTCCATTGCATTAACATCCCATGGCTGAGCCCAACGACCAGGGAGGGACTGCAAAGTCATCCACCAGAGGGCATAGATCCAAGAAGGCGATAGAATCCCTGAAGGCAATAGCTGTGTCGTTTAAGCAACTAAAAATGTTAGTTTGGAAACAAATGAAATTGACTTCCTGCAGAGTCATCTCTTGCTGTTGCTAATGTGCATTTTGTTATTGTCGTGTTCCTGAGTTGGCAACACTCGCTCCACTGAGTGGCTCTTTCTGTCTCTTTAGATCCTGGCCAATGTGATCATTTTCATCTGTGGGAACCTGGCGGGGGCATACCACAAGCACCTCATGGAACTTGCCCTGCAGCAGACATATCAGGACACATGCAATTGCATCAAGTCCCGGATCAAGCTGGAATTTGAAAAGCGTCAGCAGGTAAAATGCATTTTTCATTCTCGCTTCTGCATTTTTTGTGGCGGTATTGGAAGGATGTTGTTACTGTTATACCGGTGGGCAGCCCATTCATCATAGGCATCAGAAATTGTCTGGAGCCTCTGGTTGCCCATGCTCAGGGAGGGTGTCTGAAAACCCAGCAGATGTGAGAGGAAGACAAGTAGGAGGGGTGGCAGACAAAGTCATGGTGTCATCCACGGTAGTGGAGAGCTTTGGAGGGGAAACCATAAATATAAACCATAAAACCATAAAACCAAAAACACACGGGACCCTGTGTTTAACATACTAAACCACACATGATGGCGGGACCACCTGGCACTGGCTTTGTTTTTCTTGGGTTTGTGTATCATCCCCAGGAACCCGGCTCCCATCTGGAAAGGTGAGGGTGGGCAGGACCCTCTGTGAATACCGCAGCCCACCTCTCTGAGCTTTCATCACACGGCCTGGGCTGGACCAGCCGGTATTTGACACATAGAAGATGCTTCTTTATTATTTGTTAAATTGTATGGAGTTAATCTGTTCTATAAAATTTCACCAGAATGTACCATGGTGGTGGCAGCAGAGAAAGCATCCTTTAAATTTTGATGCTAGACTTTTATTTGTATATAGGCTGAAGAATAGTGATTGAACTCCTTTTTGAAAACAGTTCAGTTTGTTTGCTCAGCAAAGATCAACAGAGCACCTGTCAGGCATGAGTCCGGGCACTGACGCTATGGCCATGAATATCACATTCTCACTGGTATTATTAGCTAAATCTCATAGCCAATTTTTAAAAAGCATTTTGTTGGGGTGCCTGGGGACACACAGCCAGTTGAGCATCATACTCTTGGTTTCAGCTCAGGTCATGGTCTTAGGGTTGTGAGATCAAGCCCCATGTCAGGCTCCATGCTCAGTGCAGAGTCTGCTTGAGACTCTCCCTCTCCCTCTCTCCTTCTGCCCCTCTGCTCCTCTCTCACCCCATGCATGTGTACTCCCTCTTTGTCTCTAAAATAAATGAATCTTTAAAAAAAAAAGCATTTTGTGTTACAGCATGGATAGCAAAGGTATTTAAGAATGAATGCTTAGTTCCTTGATCTCTATGTGTATAAACTCTGGATTCAACATTAAGGGGTGCAGACCATTGTTAAGTTGGAGCTATTGTCCAGCATGCTTTCATATGCCTGTGTACTGTAGTATTTAAATCTAGGTTCTAGAAAATTCCACAGTTTCAAGAAGCAGTGCTTAATGTTCGTGACTATTTTCTCTATAGAGTCCCGATATTTCAGGATAGATGGTTCCCTTTTTCAACCAGTAGTGACTCTATCAGGTTGGTCCTGACAGACGTATTTTACTTTCTGTTTCAGCACTTCCAGAATCTACTTCAAAATCACACCAAGGCTGAGGGAACTGACATCCCAAGTAGACAGATTATATAACCTAATATTTATAGTACCAGCTTTGACAAAAGCAGTGTCAAGCTACTGACCTCATCTGCACTACATACTTCTCTGAAGAGTCCTTGAGCAACCAGAACTAGGTCCTTGTCGAGGTGGCTTCCAAGTGGTCCAATGGCCACAATGTGACCCCAGGTAGCTCAGGAATTAGAGCTAGGGCACCCTGTGTGCTAGAGAAGTCATGGGGCCATTGTGAGTGGGCTTGTAAGGCATCATAAGGACATTTACTAGTGTTTTTTTTTTTAAAGAACCTTTTAAAAATAAGTGAAGAGAAGAAAAAACCTCGTAGTGAAGGTGTTTAATAAAATATAATTTGATACCATGAATGTATTTTGCTATTAAAGTTGGGAGTCAGTTCCCAGGGTCTCGTGCCCAGAATGTAGTCCTTTTCTTGTTAGGGCTTCAGAAATTGTTTCCACAATTAGAATGAATGCTCATACTTTCTTCAGACTGGCATGTAATTAAGTGAAAACAAAAACTTCTCTTAGTTAATAAGAGCAGGAAGACATGATCTGATATAAGGAAATACATAAAAATTAGCCAGTGGCTATCTGTGTGTCCTTCACACAGAGGATCAGTCCTGAGACGTGGGTCCTGATACAGCCACAGACCAAATTAAAGTCCAAGAGTCCAACATATCACTTCCTGCCCAGCCTTCACCACAAACCATCTTTGCTTCATCCATTGCAAACAACAATGTCCTTCAGAGTGCTTCATTCAAGGACAGGGGTCTATGCTGAGCAAAAGCATTTGCTTCAGCACCTATGAGGGTGTAATAAGTGCCATCCATTGTGATATTATATATCAGCAGTTGCTCAGAGGGAGCTGATGCTCCCAGAGGCTGAGCAGCCACCATCTTGGGCGGTTCCTGAGCCTGTTTCACAGTGTCACCCAGCGCTGACCTTAATCCTTGGAGAGGAAGGCCAAGGCCAGGTAAGCCCAGCAAGCCCTGTGTCTACAACCCTGATGGGGGCTGTAACAGCTGAGGCTGCTGGGAGGTGTCTAGGAATTCTGAAACCTTTTCAACCTTGCTCAGCTCTTTACTTTCTTCCTTTCATGTGTTGTGATATTTTTCCTGGATGCAAATGAGATGAATTTTTAGAAACAGAAAGCCATGTTTGAATAAAGTGACTATTTGTGCTATGAAATTTGGGGAGAGGAGGGAATGAAAAATGTCTGCAGAGGTTTTCTCCAAGTTATATTCTTGCCCTGAAAATGCTCTTGTGTATAAACACTAAAAACTATGATTTTTTTCATTAGATGGGAGATGTAGTAGCATCAAGGCCACTATTAGGGCTTGAAGGTATTTTCTTGGCCAGTTTTGACTTTTGTCTTAAGTCTTAATCCTGCGAGGGAAAAAAAAACAACAACAAACCAACAGCCATGTCTTGAGTGCTGTGTCAGTGCAATATAAGGTTCTTTATCAAACCTGAGAAAACAGCAAGTGTTTTTCCCCAGAGTATGTAATAAACTCTCAGGAATTGATGGAAACTGGATTCAGAGCAAAACAAGAACTTTCTTTCCTAACCGCATGGGCAGTGAAAATAAATTTTGCCTCCTAGTAGTAAAAACTGGATTTGCTTTTTTTTTTAATGGAAAGAAAATAAACCTTCTTCCATTTATATGTTGTCTTTGTTTTTAAAGTAATGTAATTCAAAGCGTTTTTACATGGTCTCCCTTCAGCTGGAACCAAGCTATAGCTTGGATATGACAAAATGTGGATTCCAGTAGAAAGCACCAGTCAAGCAAGGCTCAGACAGCCTCCCCACAACCTGTAAACCTGGATCTGTACCCAGGGTGGGGGGCTAGTGAGCCAGTAAGCTTCCTTGCTCTCCTTGGGGACTAGTTATTTGTCCTCTCTGCAAACTTGAGTGGAAGAAGTAACTGGTCCTTCTGTGTTCATGGTTGGATAGATAATGAATGCAGCCATATTTATCCTAGTATGATAGCAGGTCATGTTAGGGCATTGCTGATCGCATTACATAAGTCATTTAGGATGCCAGGAAAACTTGTTGAAGTGGTTTTAGATTTGGGATGCTAGTTTTGGACTGTTTTCATGAGGGAGAGGAAAAAAGAAGGAACTATTTTTTTTAAGTCCTTATAATGTACCAGGTAGTTTCTTTAATACTTTACACATATCGTGTCCATTTCCTTTTGCAGCTGTAACACTCTACCACACATGGAGTGACTTAAAATAGAAGAGATTTGTTATCTGCAGTTCTGAAAGTTAGAAGTCCAAAATCAGTCTCATGAGCTAAAGTCAAAGTATTGGCAGGACGGGCTCCTTTGAGAGGCTTTGAGGGAGAATGAGTTTCCCTGCCTTTTCAAGTTTCTAGAGCTTGCCTGAATTCCATGACTCCTTGCTCCTCCCTCTATTTCAAATTCAGCAGCATAGAATCTTCTAGTCTTCCCACCTCCTTCTCCCTCTCCCTTCTCCTCTCTGACTCTCTAACCTCTGGTTCTCTGTTGTACTTTCTTCCCTCCATCTGCCACTGGCCCTTCTACTTCCCTCCATAAGGATAATCTAGGATAATCTCCCCATCTCAGGGTCCATAATTTAATCATGTCTACAAAGTTCTGGGTTTGCTAATAAGTAAGGTGACATAATCATGGGTTCCAAGGATTAGGATGGGAACCTCTTTTTAGAGCCATTATCTTTTTATATTTCTTGATCAACTCAATGACCTAAGTCCTTTTTCCTATTTCAACCAGCTAAAGGAGTTGTCCAAATTACATTACCATATCACTAGGCTAGTAAGTAAGTGTGGCTTTTTCTCTTTTGTGTTGGTTCTATGCAGGTTTGTTGCACAGAAGTGCAGTGATCTCTGAGCACAGGTTCGCTAGAGATATCCCCAGGCATGAAGGACTTTTTTTTTTTTTTTTTTTAATAACTATGTTGTTTGTCATTACTGGCTAAATAAGAAAGCATAAGACAATACCAAATGTGTGTCTGATTTGATCATTAGGTAATGTGCTGCCATGATAAGCCATGTGTCATCCATGAGGGGGTCAGGAAGTTCTATGGAAAGTCACTCCCACAAGGGACCACAATGTGAAATCTGTCTGTGGCTTTATTTCTATCCTGTGGTGGGAGGGGCTGAGAAGAGGGTGCAGTCTAGAGGAAGATCCCCTGAATTGACATAAAGTTGTGTTCTCTTTTAGTGTGACGTTGGTCAAACAATTTCCTCTGATGGAGGTTATACTTGATCCCTTACCCAATTTAAGAAAGTTTTCCTGACCTCCAAAATGGTGTCCTGTTGAGAAGGTACTCAGTAGCCAGTACTCTGATAACTTTGGTGCACTCACATTAAGCAATGGAAATCAGCTACCATCCTGGCCAGGCCATTGAGCTCGAGGTGGCAGGAGAGAGGGTTTGATGCATCCCTGCCATCCCCAGAGTTCCCTCCTCATCAGGCTTCATTCTTCAGTGAGGCAAACAGATTGAACAGAGAAATGTTTTGCTTTGTCTGCTGGGATAGTTGGTGGATAATTGCCCTCTTTTTACCAGCGTCATCTCACCAAGTTCAGAAGTTTACTTTTCACCCACAGAATGGGCAGAGTGAGGCAATCCTGGCTGCTCATATTCCAGAACTCATTGTTTCTCCCGTTCCCTCCATCTCAATAGGAGCTGAGATGCGGAGTCCAAGCTGAGGCATCTCAAAAGCATGTGCTTCTTAAAAAAAAAAACAAATTGGGTATAAAGAGCCCAACAAGAGTTCTAGCCAGTGAGTCTTTCTCACTGCCATTCCTGAAGAATTAAAGTGGCAAATATTATTATAAATGTTACCCAAGGCCTTTGGGTAGGGTGATGCATCCAGTAGAGGTAGCAGAACATAAGAAACTCACATCACATCCTTTGTGCAGTTTGGTTCAGATATGCCGGCCCTACTCAAGCTCTTGCATCATTAAAGATTATTAACAACACTTTTGTCCCAGCCAGAAGAATATGGGTTTTTTTTGTGTGTGTATGCGTCCACCTTTTTCTATTTTATTAAATAGTCACTCATACAGTTTTTATTTGGTATCCCTTCCTTGAGGAAGTCATAACTTATATTGTCCTTGGTCACCAATTTCTTCCATTTTATTAAATGATAGAGTATATAATTTTCTCTCTTGAGAGAGAGGTCATAGCCTACTTAGATGTTTCTCACCACCTTATTCTCAGCACTCTTTACTAAAGGAATGAATCACACACTTAACCCTTTGCTTGAAAGTTGGAAAAATTAAGAGTCATGGTTTCATGAAAGGGCTCTCCTCAAAGTGTTTGCCATTTGAATCTATCAGCTTGAAGTTCAAGAATTTCTTTAATAGTTTGAGCTATTTTGTCTCATACTGATGACTTAAATTCTCAGGAAGCTCAGATGTTATGCTTCATTGAGAAATTCCAGGGTAAGGGACTTTAGGATGCTGCATTTCACCATGAGCCTTTTACCAGTTTTCTTTAAATGAGAAATGAAAGCCAGTTCCAGAAAAGAATATTAATAAGCCTGAAGTATTTTCTGATAGGTCCTTTAGTTAAAATGCTTGAAATTGGTACATATTTTCTAAGATTACAATGAAGGCCATATGTGTACTTTGCCTTCATCCATTAAAGAGAAATCAATAATTATAGATCCAAGACCAAAGGAAAGAGGAGGGATTCATAGGAATCACTGTCGAATTCCCATACCTAATGAAGAACACCACTGTGGGAGATTAGTAATAGGAGCTTACAAAAATAGCATTAACGACTGTTCATTCTTTAACAATTTAGACTTTCAGCTCTGAAGGAAAAAAATGGGGTTACAACAATTAATCAAGCAGAGATTCTCTTAATGAATCAAATATATGCAAGTGTCTATTTATATCATGACAATAGAAAAGCTAAATGGTAAAATAAAACTCTGCAGAAGTTTCCTCTATGTGAGAAACTTGAGAGCAAAAATCCCATATAATATTTATGGAAAGCAACTCACCTGTCTTGTTGGAGATACACCTGGGAAACAATTCTATTGCTCCAGATTATCACAAGCTAATCTTTGCTGATAATATAAAGGAAGAACAGAAAACAGAAGTTACACCCTAAGGAGAGCATCTGGTTTTGATATTTTTGGCCTCTGGGAATTTTTAGTGTCTCATGGAGACCGCCTACTTTTTATACCCTGTGATGCAATATTTTGATGCTGGCAAGATTGTATAATAGGCAAAGGATAGTCTAGTGGAAAGACTCAAGAAAGTTCCATCCACATCATTTGATATGAGTAAAATAAACCCAATAGAAAGGAATTCTAAAATCAGTCCTTCTGGTTGCATTATCCATTCTTCTGATATTTATCACATATAGGAGAAAATGTATGTTTATTCCAAAATCAAAGGCAAAGTGTCAAGTCTTCTATGATGTTTTTCCCCTTGCAGATGAAACTACAGATGGACCACTTAACTGGTAATAGGAAAAAGAGCACTTTGTATTTACCAACAGGGGACTGACTTAAAGTGCTAAAGTTATTGGACATGTTTAATAATATATTATCACGAGCATAGTCATGGACAAAAACATGGCATTAGTGTTGTGCTTACTGAATTGAGGCACCCATTGATGTTTACACTAAATTAAAAATTAGGACTTATGAATTTCAGAATTTAGTTAATTGCATATGTGTTTTCAAAAGGTGTTATTCTTTGGATTTTTTTTTTTTTATGTTGTCTGAGTGTCCTAAAAGGTTTAGGAAATTTTGTTCTAGGGCTTTTCTGAAAGAATCTTTTAATCTGTTTTTATATATAGGGACCATTTAATATATGTAAGCTGCTGGATGTGAAAATTCTTCTCAGAGACCTGTGTTTTCCATATAGGTGACAAATGATATATATGACTATATGATATGCTCAGGAATGAAACAGGAGTAACATTTGAGGTAATGATATGCACATAAAGCTGTGCATAAACTGTTAAGGTAAAATATGGCTTTTACATATATACTTTAATTAAATACAGAATTATGGAGGATGGAAGGCACTAGTTCTCATATCTATCAAAACTCTTCCTTCTCAATTTTATCTTGGATTATATGTTATATGCCAAGGGATTAACCCCAGGGAATAGAATAAGACATAAGACTTAAGGTACCTGTTCTCTTTGGGCTTAAATTCCAATGACAGGAGACAAACTATAACTTAGTAAATGCATAAATTTGATCAGAAGATGCAAGTTAATGTGACAAAGCACAATGGAGAAGGTCGAGTGGCACATTGGAGAGGCCATCTGGAAGATTTTTCTGGGGAGGCAACATTTGAGCTGAAATGAATATTACAGAGGGATGTAGCCCTCTGATAACTTGAAAGTGCCCTAACAGAGGGGGCAGCCCTGCAGAGGTCTTGAATTAGGAACCAGATTGTCCCATTTGAGTAACATAAAGGTCAGTGGGACTGTTGGGTAAAAGAAGAGAATTGGAGAGGGAGACAGGAGCCAGAGCACACACTGGGCCTTTCAAGATGTGCTAAGGACTTGAAATTTTATTATATGCAGAATGGGAAGGCACTGAAGGGTTTAATAAGTGAGGTAGGGAAATGAACTGGTAACATTCTTAAAAGATCTCTCTGACCGCTAGTGGAGAATGGAGTAGAGGAGGATTAACAGAGGGATAAGCTTTGAAGTAGTCCAGATAAGAAATAAGAGTAGCTTGGGTTAGAGTGGACATATACAGGGCATATTTTAAAATTAAATAGGAAGGAATTACTGTTTAGTTTGATGTTGGATGACAGAAAGATAAAATCATCAAGAAAGATTCATAAGCTTTGAACTTGAGAAGTGGGTAATGGCTAGTATGTCACTTATAAGATGTCAAAGTCTTTGGGAACAGTATTCATTGGAGGTAGGAGTGGAGTAAAAATCAATAGTTGAGTTTTTGAACACTTAATTTTGACATACCTATGATATATCCAAAGGGAGATGCCAAGCTGTAGTTGTAGATCTGGATCTGAAAATGTAAATTTGGAAGTCATCAACATATAGTTGGTATTTAAAGGACTAAATGAGATTCCCCACCCACCCACCCACCCACCCAGGGAGAGAATATAATGAGAAAATATGAAAATGGCCCAGGGCCAAGCCCCCAAATACACCAACCAACTTTAGAGAAATGACAGAAGGAGCAGAGTCAGCCAAAGTCACTGAGAAAGATCACTCATGTAGGAGAAAAGCCAGAGAGACCGAGAGGGAAAGTTTAGGGGGACAGTGGTCACCTTAGGTGCTGAAAGAATCACAGTACAGGGAGCTTCAGGGAGGTGAACACCAGTATTGACAACATGGCAGTCACCAGTGGCCTGGGCAGAGAGGTTGAAAAGACAGAGCTCAGGTAAGGAGAAAATAGGAGGCGAGGAAGGTCATACAGTGACTATCATGACTATCAACAGCTCTTTTGACATATGCAGATGTAAAGAGGAGCCAGGAAACGCTGAGCAGTTTATTAGGTCAAGGTTTTCTTCACTCAAGATGGAAAGTACTGCTGTATTATTTATCTTGCTATGGCATCTCTGCCAACACATTTTACACTATTAATTGTTTCTACTCTACTATATGGCATAGATTTCCCAACGTTTCTTTCTTTTATTCGGAATCACTGATTCCCAGGAAGGGGAAGGCAGAAGGATGGATTGATTTTTCCCAAAAGGTGACTAACTGTGTTCCTGGATTACAGTCACTATCTAATTACAGTGCTAGTCCATTGCATATGCGAACCCATATCTGGTAATAGCTACAATCGTTGTAACTGAAATAGAAGTTAATGAAGAAGTTATTTAATAGACAAATAATAACAACATTGAAACCGTGAAAGGGACCAAAAAGGCTGGGAAGACTGTAGATAAAATAAATAGAATGAGGGAGGACAAAAAAATCAAGTCCTAATGTGGGTTAACTTATGTTTTAGAAACACATTCAAGTGAAACCAGAAGATTAAATGTTAGAAGAAAAAGAATTCATCCTCAGCAAAAAAAAAAAAAAAAAAAAAAACCAATTCACATATCAATGAATGTGCCATCCTCACCATATTCCTGGGAGGGTCACTGCCTGGGGCTTGAACTTTTCCATGTTGGATTTCTAAAAGTGTCATCCTCATTATAAGAATGGAAAAAGCATGGAACACCCGACTGGCTCAGTGGTTGAGTGTCCACCTTCAGCTCAGGGCATAATCCTGGGGTCCTGCGATCGAGTCCCACATCGGGCTCCCCGCAGGAAGCTTGCTTCTCCCTCTGCCTGTGTCTCTGTCTCCCTCTGTGTTTCTCATTTTTAAATAAATAAAATCTTTTTAAAAAATAAAAGACTGATAAAAAGTAAGGCTAGGCATTTCCCCTGAAGATAAAAGTCGATCAGCAACTTGATGCAATAGTTCAGAATTGAAAAGCAGAAATGGCACAGTGGGAGGCAGCTTGGGATCATTGCCTTAGGTGGAAACTGTCAAGACTGCCCAAGGCGCTGAGGGTTTCTTCCTACTGCTCCCTGACTCCTGCCCATCCTGACGGTCAGAAAAACAAGAGTTCAGGGAATTATGTTTGACCTCAAAATGGAATTTTCTTGTTGTTTTCTTTTTGCTTCCCCCCCGCCCCACCGACCCTGTCCAGCTTTAGGCACCTTTCTGGCTACATGAGTGCCTGCCAGACTCTCTAAGATATTAAGACTTTGCTTTTCTAAAAAAGACTATAGAATCAAAATATGAGTAGTTGATCGTTCACTGTTAGATGAGCTCAGACCCATCTGATGGAATCTAAGGGCTGGCAGGCCACGCTGGGCATCTCAGCCCTGAAGGCCATGACCACCCCTTGGACGAGGCTTAGTTACATATATGGGCTCTCTCACTCCAGGACAGGATCCAGTGACTGTAGGACCAAACACAGGGCAGAGTCAGCATGAGGCCAGGTGCACATGTGAGTGTATCTTGCAGGGATCTGAGCCCTGAGCTCCTCCCAGTGGCCCTGTCTGTGCTTGGTCCCTGAAGGTCAATATATGGCAGCTGTCTGGGAAGCTGCCTGAGAGTTTAATGCCAGACCAAGTGACTCTGGGGCTTATTTCCCAGGGACATCATCCCTCTAGGAGGCTGACTTGGGGTCCGTCTTTGCCATCATGAAACTAGACTGTGCATTCTTTGGGGGCAAGGGCTGTCTATGATTATATTATTTTTCTTTATATTCTTAGAACCTAGTACAGTTCTGCATGGAATGGGCAGGAACATGCAATCTCAAACACAGCTAGAAAAAACACATCAATAGAGGGTTCTCACTCTCCATTCAGCCTACATAATGCAATTATTAATTATATACGTATTCCAAATTAATTAGTTTAACAATGTTACTATCACTGGTCCCAAAGCCATATCCTCCAATGCTTTGGACTCCTTATGATTTATAGCAACTCTGGATTCTGGACTGTTCTTACACTATCTTGGTTCACCCTTCATGACTCTCTACCTCTGTGTCTTCTGAATCTTTGCAGGTTAAGTGTTATCTTTGAGCACTGCATGCCCCATGATGGCTTTGAGCAAACCCTGCCACTATCTGGTGCATCTTCCCATTTTGAGGCTCACTTATATCGTCATTCATGTTTAATCTTAAAAAGAAATAACGAAGATAAACAGCAAAAATATGCCATTTGCTGTCCTCCCAGGCCCATATTCCTCTCCCCAAAAGCTTCTAGTGTGTTTTTGGCTAAAATATTTTTATGAACTTAGGGTATGTTAGCCTCATTGTCATGGAAGTAATCAATACAGCCTTCTAGGGGGAGTGTACAGATAGGATATTTGTATGTGTTATGAACAATGTAATTTTTATACCAAAGATAAAATATAGGCTTGAAATCATTCCTGCCTGCTAACTTGATCCAGATCTGCTGAAGAACATGCATTTAAAATAGCCTTTGATGAAACACTTGGCTCATGGATACATCGTGGTGACAGTTTACAGGATAATGGATCTTTGAAATAGTGTTAGATTTTGACATGGATGAGTACAGCACTTAACATAATTACTATTTCAAACCTTTGATGGTGAATGTTATTACCAAGTTGGGGAGAAAACAGTTTTGGGGGAATATTTAGGAGTGTTCCACAGGGTGGGTCAGTACACCGATCCAAATGTCAACCACAGATTTTGTGCTTTAAAAAGGGCGGATGGATCGAGAAGCACTCAAAACTCGGGCCATGAAGATGTGACACTGCCAAATGAGTGAGCTTTCTGAAAAGTTATGAGTGGGATTCTGAGTGCTCTATTGAAAAACCAAGGGAAATCCTTTCATTAAAGAGCAGTGCACTTCATCAGCTGATATAAATGAGCATGAAATGTGATAAATTCCACAGGAGAGAGAACTGACACATCTCTCAAAGTTGCTGATGCATAACGGGGCAGGGGGGGTAGTTAAAACTTGCCCTTAAATAAGTTTTTTATATGCTTTTATGAAAAATGTTCCCATCATTTCCCATGTAAATCAGTATTTATAGCTACTGTCGTGTGCCTGTAATGACATCACAATTGTATTTCACGGGGAAAAGAGCAATATGAGCATGAAGCCTAGAAAGGCCAAATCAAGAATATTATGCAGAAAAAAAGAGAGAGAGACCAAAACTATGGTATTTTATGAGTATTTTCTCTAGAGAATGATGACTTTAATCATTTCATCTCTTACTCTCTTTCTTCAATGGTGAAATAGAGAATGATGGGCTGGATTGTTTTCTCTAGTCCCATGAAAAATAATGGCTAACACAATGCTCCAGCTGAGAATGGATTTGGGAAACTTGCTTTTCTGATGCTTCAAAGGGAGTTCTGTATTTGCTTCCTGTCCAGCCTTTCTACCCCTTGAGTAGAGGAATGAGGAATTGAAAAATCGTTGTTACCATGCATGTTTCCAGAGTCACTTACACCCTGCAGAGCAGGACCTAGGTCTGATGCTCCCCGCACACCCCCTCTCCCAGAGTATTGCTCAGGCTTCTGGAAGGCGGGTGCTTGGGTGGGGGTTCAGCATTCTGAATTCCAAATGCCCTAAAGAGAGTGACCAGAAAGTAGCTGACACTTGATATCAGAGCAGAAGGTTAGCTGAACTCATTTGATGTGGTATGGGCTTCACTGGGAAATTTTTAAGAGTGAAAATAAAAGCAGAGCCAGCATCTGCATCTTCAAAGTCCTTAAAAGAAAGAGCCTCCAAGCCATAAAGGCCAGGAGGTACTTTTTCAGCCAACAGACAGGAAATGTTGAAAACAGAAAGCATCAAAGGCCGTCCCAGTGAGGGTCCAGTTTCTATAAGAGCTTTGGGAAGGAAGATGGCTCTCTTGGGTTATCTGGTAACCAATGAACAGATTCCTAATTACCTCCCTTTCCAGTAATATTTTTATCCCCATCTACTCTTAAGTCATGATTCAGAGACATTTCTTTATATGAGGAACTGATAGATAAGACATTTGAGTTATGAACCTGAATTTTTGTTTCTTCAACAGGCACTCCAAATATCCACATGGACGGACTCATTTCTGTGCTGCTGACATTTTAGTACTAAGGATAAGGAGAGAAGCCCTAAAAGCTTCTAAAATGAAGGAGGGGGGAGGAAACCTCATAGGTTAAGTGTGATGAGATAAGAGTCGGATTTTCATTTCTTGTAAACAACACCAGATGTTAAAACACACACACACACACACATGCGCACACAAGATTCTGAGAGCAGAATCTTAAAAATACTTAACAAAAGTTTTTTGCACTTTGTACACCAAGTCAAATGACCATTCATCGATGAGGTTAAAGACTCGTGAGCATAGGTGCACTCAGAAAATGCAACCCACAGGTGTGTGGTGGTACAGTGATTTTAGGATTTCCTCCAGTAAAACATAAAAAATGAATTCAAACAAAAGAGAAAAGAAGGTGGGAAGTAAGAGAAACTTCATGAGCCAAGAAACTGGTAAAGCTTGAAAGATAAGACTAAATAATTGTAGTTGCCTAATGCAAGAATAGAACTATTAATTAAAACAGCAAGAAGAACAAAACTCTAATATTTTAAAAATCAGATGATTTCAGCTTGAGAGTATTTTGGTTAATGGATACCTTATGTCTAGAATGAATTACTTCTAGACAGCAATAGAAAAAAAAGAAGGAAAGAAGGAAGGAAAGACACAGTTTATCCCTTGCTTTCAATCACAGTGAATACTTTTAACTTCAAATAACATTAAAGGAGAGAATCAGATTATTCTTTTCATCAAAGTGCATCATGTGTTAAGTTGAAAAATCCTCTTTTAATGGTAATTCAAAATTCAGCCTAAAGTGAACAAGGCATCACACTTCTATAAGGACAAACCCTCTTGAATCATGCAGTTCAATAGGCTGAACCCTTCATATTTTCCTTCCAACCACATACAATAAAATCTCAGTGTAAGGACCAGGTGAGGGTGCCTGGGTGGCTCAGCCCGTGGAGCATCTGACTTCAGCTCAGGTCATAATCACAGGTCCTAGGTTCAAGCCCCACGTAGGGCTCTGCAGTCAACGGGAGAGTCTGCTTCTCCCTCTTCCTCTGTCATGCTCTGTCTCTCATAAATAAATAAATAGGGATGCCTGGGTGACCCAGCGGTTGAGCGTCTGCCTTTGGCTCAGGGCATAACCCTGGAGTCCCGGGATCAAGTCCCACATCAGGCTCCCTGCATGGAGCCTGCTTCTCCCTCTGCCTGCCTGTGTCTCTGCTTCTGTGTGTGTGTGTGTGTGTGTGTGTGTGTGTGTGTCTCATGAATAAATAACCAAAATCTTTTAAAAAAAATAGATATATAAATAAATAAATAATCTTTAAACAAAAAAGGAGGATCTGATAAATAGTGCATATTACATTGAAGCTGTGAAAGTCAGAACTCCCTATAGCACATTGTACACTTCAGCATTATTGATATTTGCGACTTTCGCGACATCTTTCATCTGAAGAGAACTGAGTTCTTTATAAATGTCATAAATATCACACTCCATAGAATGATTTCATACTGTGGTGCTGTTGTCAGAAATACATAGGGCAGGCAGTTTTTGAGGTTTCAGCCAAAGCTTATGCAGATGTGCAATTTCATGCAGCTTCCTGAAGGCAAGATTCAGGAATAGGTTTTCTTTGGGAGTCACTTGCTCTTGGGAGCTTCTGCCTTTAGGTCCGGCATCTCAGAGCCCTTCTCTTGATGCATTCAGCCTTCAGCTTTCCCCCTGTAAAATGTGGCTGTGGGAAAGTTTGGTATACTCAGGACAGGGCGGCACCTTCTTTCCAGCCTGAATTCCCTCACTGAGCAGACCTTTCTGTCCTTTGCAGTGTAGGAACATGCCTTTCAACTTCCAACGTGCACAATTATGCCTGATTCTGTGACCAACCCTGGATGAGGATTGTTTATTGTTTTAATTAGATTGCCTGGTGGGTGGGTTGATTGGTTTTTAAATTTCTCAGTTTGTTGGCTTCCTGGTCTATGAGATGTGAGTGGTGGTAGGTTCTGCTAAAGAGGGTTGTTGTGGGGATGGAATGCCTCGGTCAGAGATTTGGAGCAACTTCCACACAAGCAAGCATTCCGTGTATATGTGTCCTTAGTCACTCGGCAAAAATTGTGTGGACCCTGAACCTCACAGGCTCTGGTCTCTTTGAGTTGTGTATTGGTTGGTTTGCACAGAGATTCATCTATTGTGTGAACACTCAGAAATGCCTTAAATATTATAAAGAGGAGCCCCAATGTAAACTTTTGCAAGTTTGCAGTGCTACTGAAGACACTTCTTAACACTGAAGAAAATAAAAATAGGGAAGTAAGGAGGGATGGACAGTGAAGGCTGTAAACCAGCCCGTGTTGCTGAACATCAGGCCTCTTTCCCTTATATTCTCTCTCTACCACTATTTGCAAAATTTTGGAAATATTTAAAGATCTATAAAGAATCGTCTCTCCTAATTGCTGCAGGTCAGACTGTCCTTGACTTTTGATGTTTCCTGATGTTCTCTTTTTCTCTGTATCAAAATACTTCAGACTTGAAATTCAAAGCAAAGGGACAAATACTCAGACCCTCTGCTTCCTTCTCCTTCCCTTGAGGAGCCTGGGGGAAGACACGATGCTGAGAGTGATTTCAGTGTCCTGGGATGTATCTCTATCATGAATCAAATGAAGGTTCTGGTCCTTGTGGATTTCCTGCCAGCCTAATGGTCCATGACTTTACGTTTTTCTAATACTGTTTTCAGTCTCTCAGAAACCTTCAAAGAAAAACTCCTATGACTGGCTTTCTTTCCTTTTTTTTTTTTTTTCTTTTTCTTTTTCTGCAGCTTAAATTCTGGCCATGATTTCGAGGTGTTTCCATGAAGCTTTCACTCCTTATCTGTTGGCATTCGTTTCTATCCTGTGTTTATTTCTCAATGCACACCATCCTATCCTGTCTAATTATTTTCATGAATTGTAAATATTCATGCATACTCATTACAAGAAACTCTTCAGAGCACAGCCTTAGGATACAACACTGTCTTCCATGAAGAGTTGGTTTTGCATGTACAAGCAAGAGTACTCAATATTTAGCCTAGAAATATATCCTACCATGAATATCGTTGGTTGGTAGCCCAAGGGCATCAGTATTCCTCATTCTAGTGGTTTCAGGTAAGGAACACCTATGAAGACATGTCTCCTAGCTATAGAAGAAGGCAGTGTCTCCTCATAATTTAAGAAAATATTTGTCAAGTAAAATGCTGATGTACAAGAAAAGCAGACTCACTGTGAGACCTGAAATAGCAATATACAAAATAAACTAGTCTCACGTCATAAAACTCAGAAAAATTTAACTATAGATAAATGAATTAAAACTCTGTGTCATTTACTAGAACTCTGATGTGCAAAGAAGGTATTATTTTACATTTGCGAAGCTAACCATTGCTGCCACTGTAAGCAAAAGGATTTCCTGTCGGGTTCTGGAAAACAATGGAATTGGATAAAGGCCTATCACTCATGGCTATGGTTTAAGCAAAATATGATGGCTCAGGAGATATGCTACTAGAACTTACTGAGCATAAAACTAATCAAATTTGAGGGAACTGTTATAAATTACCTCTCTGGCTAAGAAAATGCTTTTGTCCTTATGTCCTCTGTGTCATGGATGGGGGATCCACTTAATATTTAGAGATGCCGTCTCACTGAAGGAATTTCTTTGGCCTCTGATCAGACATGATGATAATTGTAAACTATGAACAGCAGAAGTGACATTATTTTCCTGTTTTGCTCCTCATTTGGATACCAAGTGAGTAAAATGTTCTTGAGCTACAAATACTGTCTTGATATGGAATGAAACATTTGATATGAAAATTAGTTCCTTTGTTCACCTTCTGATGTCACATAGAATTAAGCTTGGGATTTTGAATTCTCTGGATGCTGTATTTCTTTCTGGATGCCTGGTCCGTGCAGAGCAGGTGCAGCTGCAGTCTCGGTGTGCTTCATCAAGCTTGGAAAATGTAGCACATTCTGAGAGTCTGAAGGATCTAAATGTAGCCTTTACTAAGCTACATACTGTTATACATTTATAGACAGAGAGAGGAATGGAGCTATACATTTTTTTCCTGTTACTCACTTTATTTCTGGGGAGGAACAAGAGCTGAAGTGTGACGTGTGGTGTGTCAATGTGAGGAGGACTCTGCAGGGAGCCTTGCCTGTCCACACCTCCAAACACTTGTGTGTACTCAGGCTTTCGTCTCCAGGCTGTTCTGTGTCACTCAGTCCCCAGGATTCGTACCCCTCCTCATGGCTTTAAAACTCCACACTGGAGACACTACAGCTCTGGTCTCTCCCCTGAAATCCAGACTCAAAGTCAACTACCAAATCCATGTTTTCATTGGAATGTGTAATGAGCATCTCAAACATGACCGAAACAGGACCTCTGATCTTCCCCCAAACCTACTTTTGTCCTGTTTCTCTTACAGTAAATGACATACCATTTCCCCCGGTTGCTCAAGCCAGAATCAGAGGAGGAGTTGTGCTGGGCCCTGCTTTTTCTTTGCTACTGATGTCCATCAGCACCATCAGCAAGTGTTACTGGCTGTACCTTAAAGGACACCCTACCCTCCCTTACCACCCTCGCCCACACCACCTACCTTCTCCCTGGATGTCAGCATTACCTGAGTTGTCCTTGCTTGTGCCCTGTCTGCCCACAGTCTGTTCACTACACAACAACCACATTAAGAAAACAAAAATTAAAAAAAATAAATAAAAGTCTGTCAGATGATGTTACTCCCCATCTTAACCCCAGGGAATAGAATCTAAAGCTGTCACCCTGGTCTACATGGCCCCAAATGACCTGACCCTGACCAAGTTTCCCGCTTTATATCCTACCACTTTCCCCCAACGTAGGGCCTTTATACTTCTCCTCAAACAGTTTGGGTACATTTTGTAAAATGGCATTGACACTCACTGTTCCTTTGCTCCTGGCCTTCCTTCCGTGACATCTGTAGTCCAGCACCAGCCACTAGTGATAACCCTGAGGCTGTGGTATCTGACACAACATATCTGACACAACACGGCCATGGTTCTTCTGTCTCTGACTCTGCATGACTCTTCCACAGCACTTACCAATACACTGCATCGTTTCTCCTTTTCCCTGTTCTTTTTTTTTTCTCTTTCGCTTTTTGTCATAACAGAAATCATCAAACTTCTTCTGTAAAGGACTAAATAGTAAATATTATAGGCTCTGTGGGCCAAGAGGCAAAATCAAGTCACTATTCTTATCAGAAGGCATATGGTTACATGCACACAGTCGCATACACTTTATATTTAAAAATCTAAAGGCCATTCTCAACTCATGGGTCATCTCAAAATGCGTGGGAGATAGGGTGTAGATCAGGAGCCATAGATTGAAGACCCCTGGTCATTATCACTCAGTAGAAAATAAGCATGAGAATAGGAGGGAATTTGAAAATGTGGCTTATCACTATGTCCGTGGCACTTAGAAGACAAAGATTGAAGACAGCTACAATAAAGAATGCTCAAAAAATTAAAGGAAACCATGCTTAAACAAGTAAAGGAAGATGCCATGGCCATGTCTCATCAAAGAGAGAATAATATCATTAGAGTGATATAAATTACAAAAAAAAAGCTAGTGGAAATTCTGGAATTAAAAATGCTATAACTGAAATGAACTAGTCACTAAAGTGGATGAACAATTTGAGTTGTCAGAAGAAAGAATCCGTAAACTTGACCAGTGGATAACCTGCAAAATGCCAAATAGAAAAAAGATAGAGAAAGATGAACTCAGCTTCAGGGAAATATAGGATGCCAGTAAGTGCACCAACATAAGTGAATTGGGAGTCCAGAAGACAGGGTGGAGAGAAAGACCCGGAAAAAGTTCAAAGAAACAATGAAGAGCATTTTCCCAAATTCAGTGAATCCAAGAATATAAAAGAATCCAAGTAGGATAAATGCTAAAAGATCCACACCCAGACACTGCAGTAAAAATGCTGGAAGCCAATCACAAAGAGAAAATTTTGGAAGCAGAAAGAGAAAAATGTGTCATCACTTAAAGAGGAATCATAATAAGGTTAACAGCTGGCTTCTCATACAAAATAATGGAGGCCCAAAAGCAATGGGATTGCATATTCAGAGTACTGAGAGAAAAAAACAACTTTCAACTAAGAAACCCATGGTTTTTTTTTGTTTGTTTTTGTTTTTTTTTAATTTTATTTATTTATGATAGTCACAGAGAGAGAGAGAGACAGAGACACAGGCAGAGGGAGAAGCAGGCTCCATGCACCGGGAGCCCGATGTGGGACTCGATCCCGGCTCTCCAGGATCGCGCCCTGGGCCAAAGGCAGGCGCCAAACCACTGCACCACCCAGGGATCCCTTTTGGTTTTTTTTTTTTTTTTTTTTTTTTTAAGAAACCCATGTTAAGAGAAAAATAACAAACTCTATGAACATATATATGTTCTTTTCAAAGTTGGTTTAAAAGACATTGAATTGTATACATTAGTAATTACGCCAAGGTATTATTGAGGATGTGACATATATAGATTGAATATGTATAGCACACTGTGATAGCAGTAATTATGTACAATAACTATTGTACACAACAGTAATGGCACACAAAGGAGGAAGAATAAGTAAAAATTAAGAATGATACCCTAAATTTTATATGGAAATGCAAGTGACACAGAACAGCCAAAATAATCCTAAAAAAGAAAAACAGATTCAAATCCTCATTCCTCTTGATTTCAAAACTTCCTACAAAAATATAGTAATCAAGTAAATGTGTTGCTGGTCTAAGGATAGAAATATAGATAGTAGAATAGAATTGAAAGCCCACAAATAAACCATCACATTTATAACCAATTGACTTTTGATGCAGGTGCCAATTCAATGAGTAAGGAATACTGTCTTCATTAAATTGTTCTGTGATAATTGAAAATCCATGTGCAAAAAAATTTAGCTGGATGTCTACCTCACACCATACAGAAAATTAACTCAGAATGGTTCAGCGATTTAAATGTAAGTGCTGGAACTATAGAAGTCTTATAAGAAAATGTAGCCACAAATTCTAATGATGTAGGATTAAGCTGGGTTTTTAGGTATGATATTGAAAGAAGAACAATAGAAAAAATAGGTAAGCCAGACTTTTCGCCAAAACTGAAATCTCTTGTGCTTCAAGAGACAGCATCGAGAAAGTGGGAACGATGGCTCACTGAATGGGAGAAAATATTTTCAAACCGTATTTCTGAGTAAGGACTGGTACCTAGAATATATAAAGAACTCTTATAACTCAGTGATAAAGAACAAAACAGTCTGGTTAAAAAGAGCCAAAGGATCTTCATATACATTTCTCCAGAGAAGATATAAGATATACAGATGGCCAATATACACATAAGAAAGATGCTCGTCATTAGCAGTCTGGGAAATGCAAATCACCACAATGAGGTATCACTTTACAGTCATAGGATGACTATGATCATAAAGACAGAATATACATGTTGTTGAAAATGTGGATAAATTGAAATCCTCATACACTGGTGATGGGATCGTAAAATGAGGACACTGCTCTGAAAAACAATCTGGCAATTCCTCAAAAGATTAAACATAGAGTTACCATATGAACCAGCAATTCTATTTTTAGGTAGCTACCCCAAAAAAGGGAAAACATATGTCCACACAAAAAAATTGTCCATAAATGTCCATGGCAGCACTATGCATTATTCATAATAGCTAAAAAGTGGTAACCGCCCAAATTTCTAAACTCATTCTCCTAGGAATCTGCTCTCTGCTTATTTCATCTCATTGGCAGTGACATGCTACATGGTGTCAGAGAAGTGAAACCTTGCCTGACCCCATGCGTTAGCTAGTCTTTATCTACGTTTATGCTTTGTTGTTTACTGACAACTGTCAATACATGCTAATATTCATCATCATCACCATCATCAGAACCCCTCCCTCAGAAACCACTGTTCTGTTGCCCAGCTCCCTGGGGTAGTTGAAGGCCATGCAATTGCCTTTTTCTTCCTTTTGTCTTTACTTAAAGGCAGTTTCTGCTTTTTGAGAGCAGTGTTTATGTGGCTGGGTCTCTGCTATTCCACTGGAGTGGCTTGCAAGCAGCTGTTTTACTGCCTCCAGGATAGAAGGAACTCCCCCCACCCCGCGTGTGTGTGTCCACAGACATGCACACGCGTGTACATATATTCCTCACCTACCCATCCCTTTTCTGTCCCTGGTTATGCAGGCTCAGTGAGAGTTAATATACAGTCTCTAGAACAGAGACCACCACGAATGAGGCACTGTATTCATCGTGCCCTTTTCTTTTTTCTTTTCTTTTACTTTCACATTGTTTAATTTAAATTCAATTTGCCAACATATAGTATAACACCCAGTGTTCATCCCATCAAGCACTCTCCTCAGTACCCGTCACCCCATCCCCACTCCCACCTTCCCTTCCACAGTCCTTTGTTTGTTTCCCAGAGTTAAGAGTCACTTGTGGTGTGTCACCCTCTCTAATTTTTCCTACTCAGTTCCCCTCCTCATCGTGCCCTTTTATTTTCTATATTTGCGGATGTTATGTCTGGGGTCTTGTTGTTCCTGGCGACCCTGCCCCCTGTAGGCTAACCAGTTCATAGAGACTGTAAAGCACTTGCCTGTTGGTACACCTTCCGTATAAATCAGTCTGTCCCAGGCCCACACCCTGTCCCTTTAGTGGCTCATACCCCAGATGATTTTCCACTGGCCCCAGTCACCTGGGGGCTGGGTACCAGATGGCTAGGGACAGCCCTGGGGCTTGCTGTCATTATTCAGACTGGCCTGTCCTAAGCCTGCCTTGCCTTGCCTTTCCCATCGAAATCACAAGAAAGCCTCTTGTGCATGTTTTGTCCCTCATGCCCTCTGCTTCCCCTTGACCCTAGTGTTTCCCATATGGCCTTACAAGGCATCCGATGGCTCTTACTTCTCACGTAAAGGGTAAAAACCTGTTCCTTCACGATGTTCTGTGTCTCTGTGTCTTACCACATCTGATTTTTTAAAACCCTCATTTTAAATCTTAAAACAAGACCGCCGAAAATGACAGCTGTTGGTCTCATGTATTCATTGTGATCTTTGACATTTGCACCAAGTGAGAAAGAATCAATTTAGATTGATTACTTCAGAACCAAGGAACATCCTGCTGGAAAGCATGTTTTGCAACATGAACCATGGAACAGTGGAAAATAGATTTGGGTAGAACAAGTGCACCTCCAGAAGCATGAAACCCAAAGATTTGCCTCAGTTGTGAGCTCAGTGAGCATCTGCCAACCTTCCTTTCTAGGCCTCTGTGCCCTGTACATTCCAGCGCTCCTGTTGCCCTAAATAAAATGATGATTGGAGATGCCTGGGTGGCTCAGTAGTTGAGCTCTGCCTTTGGCTCAGGGCATGATCCCAGGGTCCTGGGATCGAATCCCACATCTGGCTCCCTGCATGGAGCCTGCTTCTCCCTCTGCCTCTGCCTCTACCTCTGTCTCTGTCTCTGCCTCTGCCTCTGTCTCTGCCTCTCTCTCTCTCTCTCTGTCTCTCTCTCTCTCTGTATCTCTCATAAATAAATAAGATCTTAAAAAAATAAAGAAATCATGATTGGAGAGGGTGAAAAAAATTCTGTCTCTAAAGAAATTCAGTTCTCCAGAGCCTTATGGAATAAGGGTCAAATATAAAAAGAAAAGAAAGTCAAATGAAGAGTCATTTTCCCACATCCTAATAAAACAGAATCGCATGAGACAGTACGGTTCCAAAAACTCCTCCCTGGGAACAGAAATGAGTGTTCTGTGTTTGTAGGAAGGTTGCCCAGGGAGTATTGTTTGCATAAAGAGAAACCGATGGGATGAATCGCTGATAATGACAATACCATTCCTTGGCGACTGGGCAAAGATGAGGGCGGCCGAGGGTGAAGATCTGTCCAGCAGCTTTGGAACTGCTTCCTCTTCATTCTGGATCTTGGAACGTCCAGGTGACCAGAGGCAGTGGGGATCCAGCCCGGGCCCCACGGATTGTGATTTAAAACACAGCACCGGAGGGTCCTTCTGTGAAGTCAGTTGTTGAGCAAGAATATAGAGGGGAAAAAAAAAAAAAGAATATAGAGGGAAGGATGTAAAAACTGCAATTAGTTTAACGATGGCCTTCTACTAGTAGATATGCTGCATGTGTGTTAATAACCGTATCTGTTCAACTGCCTGAGGTTTCCAGCCTGGGGAGGAGATACACAGATGTTTATCACAGACATGAAAACTGATTGATATAACCACAAAAGGTAAAAGTTTTAAATCATTATCCAATTATTGCTGTGGGCACTTCTATTACCTTTTCTATGAAGTAGTGACATATATGAAAATAGTGAGCCATTTACATTTCTGAGAGACAGGGAGAGAAACAGCAGGAGGGTGGACTGCGAAGACGGATTAAAATTGTTGTTTCTTTTATTGGATCAAGATCCAGCTTTCAAGTATTAACCATAAAAATTTTGCCCTTGGGACACCTGGGTGGCTCAGTCGGATTGGTGTCTGAATCTTGATTTCGGCTCAGGTCATGATCTCAGAGTTGTGAGACTGAACCCTGTGTTGGGCTCTGTGCTGGGCATGGAATCTGCTAAAGATTCCCTCTCCATCTCCCTTTGCCCTTCCCCCTGCTCACACATACTCTCTCTCTCTAAAATGAATAAGTAAATCTTTTTAAAAGTTACTTTTGTCCTTAATGTTTTTTAATGTGTGCAGATATAATAAACATTATAACAACAACAGAAAAATGTTTCCTTTCCCTATCCTTGAAGGTAGGATAAGTTTGGAGTATGCTACTCAAAAACTGACCTCCTAAAAAAAAAAAAAAAAAAAAAAAAAAAAAAACCTGACCTCCTTCGATATAATTATAATCCATGTTAATGATGAAGGGAAATCTTTGCATGATGCTCTGAAAAGCTCATCTGTCCTTTGGAATTCCGTTTTATCAGATTGACCACACAAGAGGAGCTCAGAGAAGTTCTATGTCTGGGTTTCCTTGACAGTGACGTGAAAGGTAACCTTTTGATGCAGATTATATTTTGCTGAACATGTGCAAATTAAATCGACAGGCTGATGCTTGGATTGGGCTCTTTATGAGTATCTTGGAATTACTGCTTTTCCTTCATTTCTAAGAAAAGATCCTGTCTCCCTTTGTGACTTGCCCCGACCATGACACGCTGACTTTCAGTGCTACAGAAGTTTTACAGTGAACATTGCTGGAAAAGCAATAAAATGTCACCCAGAGGGAAAATAGAAGAATAGGAAAACTAAAGGAAAAAAAGAGAGAAGGAGATTTGAGAATGGACAGAAAGAGTAACTTTGATGACCGGGTCCTTTGCACGTTCCTTTTTGTTGGAGCTGATGTTGTAATTTCCTTGAGCTGTCTAGTGCTGTGGATGTAGGCAGGAGGGCTTGCATTCATGTGCAAATTACTGGCAGCTCTGTTGATGGGGTTTATTTTTTTGCACTAAGTATAATTACTCAGAAATTTGGATCTCAAAGTATGTCCTTCTCTGTTCTTTTTTTTCTCCGTGATGACTCCCATAACACGGGCCTGGAATGTGGTGGATTCAGGAGCCAGCCAGCCAGGGTTTGGTTTGGTTCACTTGTGAGCTGTCAGGCAAGTTACTCTCTTTGGCCAAACTTCCAAGATACAAGAAAACAGGATGATAATCATTTCATGCCATGTTGCGGTATCTAGTGAGGATTAAGTAAGGGGTGTAAAGAGTTTATTCTTTTCCTACCACAAAGAGCTCAATAACTACTGGGTAGTTTATTATTCTATAGATAATCTCTTTTTTAATTTAAATTCAATTAGTGAACATATACTACATATTTAGTTTCCAAAGTATTGTTCAGTAATTCATCAGTTGCATATAACACCCAGTGCTCATCCCACCACGTGTCCTTCTTCATGCTCATCACCCAGTGACCCTGTCCCCCGCCCTCCTCCTCTCCACTGACCCTCAGTGTGTTGCCTAGAGTTAAGAGTCTCTCATGTTTTTTTTTCCCCTCTCTGATGATTTCCTGTTCGTTTTCCCTCCCTTCCCCTATGTTCTTCTGCTCTGTTTCTTATATTCCACATATGAGTAAAACCATATGACTGTCCTTCTCTGATTGACTTATTTCACTAGATATTCTATATGTGCCTTATTATTTGGAACACTGGAGATGCCATGAGAAATAGCTGCCAATTGATTTGAGCAAACATGACTGTCATCTCCTGCAACTGAGCTGCATTGTTTTCACATGTTTAATGGGCATAAACTAACATGCAGATTTTCCCCTAACACAGGAAACACGAGGTCTCAAATATTGTAAACTCTTACCACCACTCAGGAAGAATAAATCTTGGCTCCTGGGAGAGGAGCCAGTTTGTGGAGCAGATTAGAAGTTCAGTGTTGGATTGAAATGTAAGAGGTTTGTTAAAAATCCAAGGAGAATTGTGGAGAAGACACTGGGGTCTGTGAGTCTGGAATCCAGGGCTGTGGGCTGGAGGTACATTTGAGAACAGCCGGCAGCTGGAGAGCATTCAAGGTTCAGAGTTTGGGCATAGCTACCAAGAGGCCCCAGTATTCAGAGGCCAGGAGAAAAGGACATGGCAGCAGAGGGCCCTGAGAAGGGATGGTCGCTGCAGCAGGGGGGAGCCAGGCCAGTGCTGGCTTTTGCACTGCATGCTACTGCAAGCATGCCTCCTTTCATTTGTGCTTTGCTTTCTTGCATTTTATTTTTATGAATTGAAGGTTGGTAGCAGCCCTGTGACCAGCAAGTCTATCAGCACCGTTTTTCCAACTGCTTTTCCTCATTTTGTGCCTGTGTCACATTTTGGTCTTTCTCTCCATATTCCAAGCCTTGTCCTTATCATTCTATGTGTTGCAGTGATCTGTGATCCGTGGTTGCAACTTGCAGAGAGCGCAAGTGATGGTTAGCATTTTTTAGCAATAAACTACTCTTTAATTAAGGTATGTACATCATGTTTTGGACATAATGCTACCACACACTCAAGAAACTACAGTTTAGTGAAAACATAAGCTTTAGAGGCACGGGGACACCAAAAAAATTCATTGACTCCCTTTGTCATGATGCTCACTCTATTGCGGTATTCCAGAACCCAGAACCAAACCACGGTATCTCTGAGGTGTGTCTGTAGAGGGTGTCAGGAGGGAGGAAGCCGTCTGCTGTGTCCTGAATGGGAGCTGCTCTGACAGGATGGTGAGGGAGAGAGCCGCCTAGCATGGGGTTCAGCAAGGACTGGAGGGAGGCATTGGAGGAAGACTGGAAGTCTGCTCTCTGGGGGAGCTGGCTACTAAGGGAAGCTGAGATGGAGAAGTGGTCAAGAGAAGATTATGTTAAACATGGGAGAAAGAGCAGCACAAGTGTACACCGCTGAATGGTCTCTGCTGAATGCAGAGAAGGAAAATGGATGTTGCAAGAGGCAGGCAGCTGCCTGGAGCCACATCCTGGAGTAGGAGAGAAGCAGGGAGCTCTAGTGCACACGGACAAGCGGAACTTCCCTGGGAGCAGGACCGGTCATTCTGTACTTCCAGGTGTTACTGGCAGTACACAGACAGATGCTGGGAGGTGGTTATCCTGCCCACCTTTCATCAGAGTTATGTCTGTTCCTGGCTTCTCAGTTTATGAATTTATCATTTCCTTGTGCTCTTCGATTTGCTCGTTTTCATGTTTCTAAACCCTCCACCTGGCTCACCTACCACTCACCTGGAGAGATGGCAAGACGCGGGTAGTCTGTAAACACTGCTATCACTGTAAATGTGAATGGCAGGAGAAATGTCACTGCCCAGATTCAAGCATTAACAGCATGAATAAGTAACCCATGAGGTCTTCAAACACTAGAAAGTAAAGCCCAACCTTGAGGTGTGGAAGAGTTCCTTTAGGAAAAACAGGGCAGGTGAGCACTGCTTACTGGCAGTTGTGCATTTCTGAAACACGTGCTCGGGAGATACTAATGGCCAGAGCATGGATGTTTCCCTCAAGCTTCCGAAGTATGTGCTTCTAAAACCCTGTTAGATTTTAGACATGGAGATATCTAGAGACATATGTCTGGGTTTGGGGGTTGATGCCTCCCATGAATGTCCGTTGGCTCTTGTGAGAACAGGAGCCAACAGCAGGTATTTCTAGGTGTCCCAGGGCTGGAACCACATGGTCTATCAGTAACTGCAAATTGATTGTGTTACAGAGGGGTCCTATGTTTATGGCATCCTATCAGGTTGTGTTTCTTTGTTGCTTTTATTGCTTTTTCTGAATGTTTTTAAGACCAAGTAACAGAAGTATAAGAAAGCATGAGTTTTGTTCTCAGAAGTAACCATACTTGTTATGACCATGTTCGCCGTAGATTCGGTACTGTGAAAACACAACGCAAAGCCCCCGCCCACCCGTGTCCAATCTTCATTTGGGAGACAGCCTCCAGAGCTGGACAGTTGGGGTCCAGATGCTTCCCGAAAGCCTGTTGTGAGCTGTGTCTCATAAAAGAACAATATTTGTGATGTTGCTATTGGGAGGCTTCTGACCCATAAAAAGCTCTCTACAAATGTGAGCTGCTGTTTATGTAACATTTTCTTAAATGTTTTTCAATGATTATCTACTGATGCTGTACTTTTAAATTTTTCAGGCATGTTTAAAACAAGAGAAGTCCATTGATTCATAGGCTTGCTGAGAGAATTGATTGGGGAAGAGAAGTTCATTTACTAAATACTGGTATTGAACAAAAGGACATAGAAGGATCTGTGGTGACCAGTGTTTTGAACCTATCACATAGAAGTGAACCTGGGGTCCCCATTGTCTGGGTAGCCAGGCAAACAGCCTTTCCCACCTCAGCCCCCAGAGCCTCCAGATGGCAGCATTTGGTCACTTCATGCCTAAAGCAAGATGGCAAGAGAGGCAATAAAGTTCACTTCACCGTGTTTAGGTAGATATGGGATAGAAATCCCTCAGAAGGAAGAATAATGGTATGCACTGGGTTCACGTATAAGGAGGAGTGAGAAGAGCACCTGGTTGCATAGCCTGCTATCTCTGGATCTGTCACATCCGGAACTTGTACTAACGTGCACTGCCAGATGGAGGGTACCAGTGGCCAGAGCAGGGGGAACAGTGGACAGTTGGCAGTCAGCGAGGCTGATTGAGTGTCTGCCTCCCTTACCATGGACACTTGGTAGAAATGCACAGACCAGGGTGAAATCTTCTGGAAAAAATGGCAGGGGCTGTATGATACGAGCTCTGCCTTGAATACTAAGTAACAGGGAGGGTTGAGCAGGACTCGACGTGTCCCAGGATGGTTAACCACAGTTCCCCATCCCCATGCATCTATGCCTCCTGTACATCCCTGTGTCTGTGCTCTGCCCTCACCCCATCCCCACACACACCCCCATGTACACACACACAAGCCTTCTTGATTCTCACCCCATAAGCAAAGTGCTCAGTAGAGCCCTTCTCTTTTATTCTTCCCTCCTAGGGGTTTAACTCACATGGAGGATTAATGCCCTAGGTTCTTGAATCAAGGATCAGAACAAATGCCTACTGTGTATCTCTGAAATGACTTCTCAGACCAAAATATCTAGGCAAGGGTCACAGTATGCCTTCAGATGTGCACAATCCAGACCTTTGGTTTCCTCTCTCTGCTGAAAATCAGATGCCATCATTCCCTGCACATACTTTTCCTGCAAAGCCATAAGGCCCTGCAAAGGCATCAGCTGTGACTATGGTGTCCTGCCAGCCATAAAGGCTGCTAGAAGAAACCATGTTGAAAATAAGTGTTCATGGCATTCAGGGCCCCAGCCCCCTGTCGCCGGTTGCCCTGCCTTCCTTGACTTCTCTCAGCATTCTGATTGGTGGTCCAAGCCAGAAAATGCAAGCCAGATGACTGCTTGGCACCTCCAAAGCCTTTCCTGAACCCTCCCTCTCTTCCTCAGAGTTTTCTCATGAACAGACAGATCCCTGTAACCCCTCTTCTGGGGATTTTTCTGCTCTTGGGCTGTGCTGTTCATTGCTATGTTCACTTCATGCTTTCTCTGACAAGTCTGTTTTCCCTCTTCAGCAGTGAAGAAAGTTGTGTTCATTGAAGCACTTCGGTTGAGAACCCAAAGCTAAGGAAATGGGAAGCCGAATTATTAATCATGAATCCATTAGGGGTCTCCAGAGAAACAGAACAAATAGGGTGTATGTACACACAGAGAAGGAGAGGTGTTGCAAGGAATTGGCTCCCACAGTTACGGAGGCCAGTGAGTCCCAAATCTGCAGGGTGGGCCGGCAAGCTGAAGGCCATGGGGGAGCCAGGGCAGATCAGATCCAATGGCCATCTGCTGCAGAATTCCTTATTGTCTAGGGAGGGGGACAGCCTTTGGCTCTACTCAGGCTTTCACTTGATCAAATGAGGCCCAGACCCATTATGAAAGTAATCTGCTCTACTCCAAGGCCACTGATTTCAACATAAATCTCATCCCAAAACACCCTGACTGAAATATCCAGAATAACCTTTGGCCATGCAGCTAGGCACAACTGGGCACGTCAGATTAACCATTGTGCCAGGTTTTCTTGGTGCTTTGGTTTAAAACCTTAAGATGGATTTCATGTGAAGGATCTCTGGAAAACTAGCTGATCACTCAGGTACAGAGACAAAAGACCAAGTCATGCCGTCACCTGGAGCTCTGCAAGGGTTCACTGTCGGCATGGATATGGTTCTCCTTATTCAGCAACTGTTTGCTCTATTCAGTTTGGTTACAGTTAAATAATGTGTAATTATTTAGCTCTCTCCAACACAGTGTAATTTAAGATGAGATTTGGCATAAATCAAAGCATCTTCTTCGTGTGTGAGAGAGTGTGTGTGTGCATGTGTGTTCTAGTCAGGAGCTTCATAGCAGCCGAGCCCTGTCCTGTACAGGGGTGCCATCACTTGCCACTGCTTTGGAATGAAAGGAAACTGGGAAACTGATACGAAAATCATCGTTGTTTCTCTTTAAACCTGCTGAAAAGTCTAGCAGTTTGTGTTGAAACCCAGAGCTCTGTGGTTTCTAGGAGTGATATGTGCCAGTTACTCCTCAAATATCCACAGCTTGTAACAGGACACTTGTGGGACTAGGACATTGAGTTACTAAGAGTAAATAATGCCTCTGCTACGAGCCAGTTCCACCAGACTGATGTAAATTAGAGGGAACCCTTTCATGATGCTCATCAGTTTGCACAAAAGCAGAACTTTTCTGTCCAGGTGCTCACAGAGCATCTTCATTTACCTAGGACCAGCTTTCCAGGCTCTGGTGTGGGAATTAACCGGCAATGACATGCAGATTGGGCAGACTAAGGAAGCGTGATAACCGAGTATGGAAGGACATGTGTGAGAGTGAACACTTAACTTCCACGACTCTGCTTTTCACCGTAATTCTTTGCTTCTCTGCTCCCAAATCTACGTTTTTCAGCCCAGAGTGAAGTAGCTATGGCAACGCAGGAATTCTTCAGGGAGAATGGGGGTGGGGTAAGGCCCTCTTCAGTAGGTAAACCTCAACCGTTGGGACATCACTACAGAGCCCACCGACCTGCAGCCCCCTGGACACGCAGAGCTCCCCCTTGCCTCATTCCTCTTTCTCCTTCCCTCTCCCCCTCCCTCACCTCCCTTCAAGCTGGCTGACACTGAGGCATCACCCCCAGGAAGCCACCCAAGAATAACGTCCATAAGTGGCAGTATGTGCTGACAGTGTTGCCTATGAAGCCCCACGCTGACATGTAACACTCTGGATCAACCTTTTCCTTGCTGGCTATCCCCAATGGCCCAAGTTGGGTATGAAGGGCCCAATTAACAGCCCCCTTGTCGCTCTGCCTGAGGTCAGACTTGAACTGAGTTATAAACAGAAGTCAGAGAGATGGAGATCAGAATATCACTTCCACTGTTGATGCAGTTCTCTTGGAAAACTTGGCTTAGATCTGAGTTGAAACTGGTGGTAAGTCAGTTAACCCTGGTCCATGGTGGAGATAAACAGCTGCAGGACCCCCCCCCCAAACTGGAGATGCTCCCCAAGAAAATTTAAGACAATGAGGAGTAGATAAGAAATGAGCATGCTTCCAGAAAAGAAATGGGTACGGGAGGGACTGTATTGGACTCAGGATGCTCAGATCCTTCTCCAAAGGGGCATGAGAAGGGCATGTATGAGAAAAGGTTGTGGTCTCTATCTTTGCATCTTGAGCAAGTGGGTTAGTCAGGGTTCTCCAGAGAAATAGAACCAATAGGAGGTGCGTGTGTGTGTGTGTGTGTGTGTGTGTGTGTGTGTAGAGAGAGAGAGAGAACTTTATTTTAAGGAGTTGTTTTGTGCAATTTGGGGGCTACTGGCAAGTCCAAAATCCAGAGGCCAGGTCGGTAGGCTGGACGTGCAGGTAAGAACTGATGTTTCAGTCTTGAATCTCATGGCTGGAAGCTCGGGCAGTACTTCTGTGTTGCAGTTTGGAGGCAAAATTCCTTCTTCTTTGGAAAATATTGGTCTTGTTCCTAAGGATTTAAGCTGATTGCACGAGGCCCCCACACATTATGGAGGGTTATTTGCTTTACTTCAAATCAACTGATTGTGAATGTTAATAATGTCTTTAAAAAGACATTCTTTAGAGCAACATTCAGATAGTGTTTGGCCAAACAACCGGCCACTTTAGTCTTGCCAAGTTGACAGATGAAGTTAACCATCATAGCACAGAAGCCAGAAGAGGCAGCAGTAGAGATCTGGGGGTGGGGGGCATCTTTCCACATGCTTTTAGAGGCAGAATTCATTCTCCCCAACACCAAGCACCATCAGTCTCCTATAAATATTCACCACATGTGTGACTTTCCCAAAGGCGGTGGATTCTTTTATTTCTTTAGAAGCCAGCAAAGGGTGATTTGGGCAGGGAGGCATGGCTCTAAGGCAGAGGGCAGTAAACTGGTTTTAACTGTGTATACGTAAGGGTAAACATTTTAACCACACACCTTGGCATGTGCATTTGTTTATTCATAAGATATGTATGTTCACTTTTCATGGACTTCATAAACACAAATTAGAAATAAGGAGAGAAAACAATGAAAATATTTTCATTTACTTTTTAAATGCTTCACAAATACACAAGACTCTTATTCAGTATTATTCATAAGAGCATTTGTGATGGAAGATGCTTTGTTGTTTGGGAAAGTTTTGGTTAACACTTTGCAACAGAACGCTTGCAAGTTCTGCACAGAAGTTTGGTATATTCTGACACTTGATTTAATAGCCAAACGATCGAAATGAAAGAATCTGTGACTGGGTCGTTCAATCGTTAAACTCATTTTTCAATCCTGTCCACACTTACACAGAGATTTTTTTATGAAATTCAGCTGTAAACTCTTCATCTTTTCCTGATGTCAATCAGTTCTCCTTGTAAATCAACCAGAAGGTATTGCATTTTTATTTTTTAGCAAATGGGTTCAAGATGTACTGAATCTTCATTTGGGAGATTTTAGCTGAATTTTAAAATTCCTTTCTAAGGAATACAAATGTACAAATATGAGAGTTTGTATATTATTTCTGGCAAGAAAATCACATAAGGAGAAATTTTTAAATGTCTGCTTTTCAAATGGTTCCTTCATAACGTGTTCTTACAAAAAAATCATTTCTCCTTCATGGCTAAAATAACAGTTTTACATTGAAAGGACAAATTAACTGTGTCTGTGTGTGTATGTATTTGTGTGTGCACACAAAAACATCCCTTAGTTAATATAATATTACAAGTTTTTTGGCATGACGGGAAACATCAACAAATTTGGACTCCTACAGTTTTGACCAAAAATAAGTAAATAAATAATTCCTCTTTAAGTTTAATGACTTTTTAACTAGAACACTACTGTGTGTTGTGAAAGTCCATCATATTAAGAAGTTTTGTACAGATTTCACTCTGCAGAATGAACCACACAGAAAACATTACAGAACAGGGGCATTGCCACATGTCAGGACCTGCTCTGACGTGCTGTCATGTAACCCACCAGATGAGGGGGCCAGCTCCAGCGCTCTGCTCAGGAAGCCCTCTCTTCTGGCAGGTGTTCCCTCTGTTGTGGGTGATAGTCCTGTATGGCAGTCACCTCCAGAGGGTGTTGTTGTCAATCAAGATACTAAATAGCAGGATAGGATACCTTTCTTACTTTTAATTTTAAAAGATAAGTAAAGAGAACTTCTCGTGTTTTCTTCATACCCCCTGTGAATCCCTGTTCTACAGAAAACCTTATCTCCAATCCAGAAATCAGGGAACCCCCATTATGAGGTTATCTATTTTGGCAAATGTTATTAATTGGTCATATTAAATAAGTGTTAGTAGAAGCAACATGACTAGAAGACATCCAGCTAAGGAGAGACTGGGAGATTTATCCTGGGCCCGAAGTCTGTGGTTTGTCACAAGGGTTAAATTGTCACGCTGGAGACAGAGGAAACCTGCTCAGGTGCTCACAGCCACATCATAAGCTGCATGGGTTCACCAGCCCTGCTCCGAAGCCCATACCTCCAACAGTGCAGAGTTCATTCTGCATCCATCAGGTTCCTTCCCAAGAAGGCCCAGGTCCACTGGTCCTGGAGCCACATTTCTAACATAGTGTATGAGTTTCCTATTGCTGCTGTAATGAATCACTGCAAACTTTGTGGCTCTTTCAGTTTCTGGAGGTCAGAAGGCTAAAATGGGTCAGTAGGGCTTATTCCTTCTGAAGGCTCTAGGAGGGGACTTTTTTTTTTTTCTTTTCCAGTGTTAAAAAATGATAGAAGACAATTTAGGTAATACAAACAAATTTTATTTAACACTTCATGAAGCAGACAGTCTCTATTTGGAGAACCGCAAAATGGGGCAGAAGGCAAGCAGCTTTTATAAAATAATGAATAAAGAACAAGAAGGAGGAAAGTAGATGATATCTGATTGGCTGGGGCCACATAGTCAACTCATTTGGGGTAAGAAAGAACAAGGAAGTAAGTACAGAGCTCAGAGGTGGCTTGGTGTTTGGGGACTGGCTGGGTGGATATACTGCATCTTGGGACAAGTGCAACATTTACAGGGACATAAGAGTTACCTAAATTTCTGTTTGCTATCATGGCAGCCTGGGCAGGAACAGCACCATCTTGAGCCTAAAAATTATTTTCAAATCTAGTTTCCAGAGGCTGCCCACAAACCTTGGCTTGGGGGCCCCTCCAGCTTCAAAGACATCTTCCCATATCTCTCTCTCTCTGAGCCCATGGTCACATTGCCTTTCTCTGTCTTTGACCTTCTTTTCTCCCTAAGAGTCCTTGGGGTTATACTGGGCCCAACTAGATAATCAGGATAATCTGGATAATCTTATCATCTCCAAATCCTTATTTCAATCACATGTGCAAAGTCCCTTTTGCTATTCACAGGTCCTAGAATTAGCATATGGATGTTTCTAGGGGGCTGTCTTCAGTCTACTAGCATGGCCTCATCACCTTTGTGAACAACCATGAGTCAAGTTATAATTATGAAAGATGTTGGTCCAGCACAACTCATATACCAGAAACAGAAGAAGATTGTAGATTTTAGGGAAATGATAATGGGGTCAAAGGGAAAATAGAACTCCTTAGATTAGGATATAATCATTTTCTAATCAAGCAAATGTTCAAAATGTAGCAGCAATCAGTATTCTGGAAGCAAGAGGCCATTGGCAAATATATCGCTCCCATTCCAAGGACACAGGCAGAAACTCAGCTGAGACTTCTTCATCCAGCTGTTGCAAATACATACAACAGCTGCTGCCCCTCCTATGGCGTAGCTGCCACCAGCCTGGAAGAAGCCGGCTCTCTCCCTCCCCAACCCTCCCAGCAGACAGACGCCCTCGTGCCTCCGGCTGGCAGCCCTGCACTGCAGCTGTAGTGCTTTCTGTTCTATTTTTAATTTATAGTGCTGGGACCATGGTTGTTTTACTAGCGTTTCACATGATTTGGAACACATTTTATGTTAGGTCTAGAAGAGCTTCACCCACAGTGCTATTACCTTTATCCCCAGACTGCTTGGGTTGGAATTGTCTGCCCTGAGCCCCCACTTACCTGGATGGCATCCAGGTAAGGCTCTTCACAGATCTCCCTGACAGATGGCATTTCCTGGTCATTAGGTCTGGGGAAAAAATGTCCCCAGAAAACAAGATTTTTATTTAAGGGCTTCTTAGAAGGCAAGGAGAGCATAGAGAAATGCTGAGTACCCTTGCCATACTCAGAAACATGGTCAGAAACTTAGGAAGAGCAGGAAAATCAGGAGATTGGTCAGAGTTGACTCAAACTTCCAACTATTTGCAGAGTGGTCTACGGTCTTCCTCTCCATGGAACATGGGCCATGCTTCTTAGGTCTGCAGAGAAGTCCAGCACAGTGACTCAGCACATTCATATATACCCAGTTTGAATTAGCCAAAGACAACCAGTCTTTAGTAAATTAATATATTAAACTGGGTTAAGTAGATGTTGGAGGCCCAGTCGAATAATCCAGAAGAGTTAGACTCTACGAATATGTCAATATGGTAACCTCATGATATTTATATCACTAGAATCACTAAAACTACTAATTAGTATCTATTAAATGATTACAGTGGACAGAGTTATGTACATATTTTCTAGATTGATACAGAATTAGGGGGGGAAAAATGGGAGGAGGAGGAGGAAATAAATCCTATACAGCAGCACCAGCCCATCACCCAGACCTTCCCTTGGGAAAAGCTTAGTTGCACGTTTCCTAGAGACCCCTGGCACTGTCACCATTCACTCCAAAGTGACAGTTGGCTCATGTCTTTGCATATGCTCCTTGTATTTGCAACACCTCACTTTTGAGGCCTTTAGCCTAATGCCCAAGACCACAGTGCCCACCAGGAGACTTCAGGACTGTGACTTTTAATTGAGAGACTCTGAAGATACCATATTTACTGCTTTAGTGGGCTGATGGGATCCCATGTGCAAGAACAAATGTAGCATGTTCCTTCAGAGCCCTTAGGAAGGGCCTGGAATGGAGCTCATCTATATGTGGCCACTTTCATGATCCTGATCCTTGAACACTGGTTCTTCTGGAAGACCAGTAGAAGCCCCCCATAGGACAGAGCCCTGTGTGAGACTGGTGGAGGGAACATATTTGGGGCAGGCCCAAATGCATTGAGTCAAGATTCTGCGAGTGGGACTCACTCGCAGGCTCACCTTACGTGGAGTTTTGCATATCCTAGGACTCTCTCAGAAGGAGATTTTGCTCTGTGCTACCTGGGAATCTATGCAATGGGAATTGCAGGGGTGCAAGAGCATCTGAAGAAACTCAGCAGGCTGCGCTAGAAGGTGTTTTTCAAAGATGACTCTTTGGAGACACCCCATGTGGATCTCTGATGCCTAAAATAGCCAGTCCATTTCTCTTAGCACAAGCTAGCTGGAAGCTCACAGGTTCAGTATGCCAATGTGCTATAAAGTAGAAATGGGTTTTCAAGGTAACACTAGCAATGTCTCTTTATGGAAACCATCAAAATTGAGGTTATAGGAACCTTTCAAAAGAATCTCTTCATAAAACTTCCAATAAAAACATTTAATGGCAAAAGATGGGCCAAAATAACCTAAGGAACAGAGCCGCAAATTGTTCAATCTGAAAACAGGCGAGTTGTTTCTTTTTCTCACTGCTGAATTGAAAACTCATTTTTAAAATTCTGCTTCAATTGTAAAGAACTATTTCTGTTCTCCAATAAGACTTTTGCTTTCAAAGAGGGACGATAAGAAAAGGCTCTCTTTATCAGCAATCAAAGTGAGACACTCAGTGCTCTCTCTCCTGCCCTACCATCTGTAGGTGCACTGGTGATCACGGGTGCCCCCTGGATGTCCTGGGTGCCCCCTTCTTCCGCTGCACTGAGTGATCACGGGTGTCCCCTGGATGTCCTGGGTGTCTACCTGGGTGACCACCATGCTAGCTTCCCATGTGGTGGCCAAGCCTTTTTCCCCAGCCAGGGCTGACCTTTCTATTTGGATGTCCGGTGACCTGATCTGTCAGCAACCAGAGCGTGTGACCCACTCTTGGGAGCAGACTCACATGCCCCAAGCATCAAAAGCAGAAGGCAGAGCATTTATGGACCTGCACTGAGAAATCCCGCTATTGCCTGAGCATGATGCTCACATTTGCAGGGCAGTTCATGCTCCATGAACTATTGGAGGTTCGTGATCTTCGTATATTAATTATGCCACAGAACAAGAATTGGAATGAGCGGAGCTGGAGGGATTGCTCTCACGAGGGGTTGCCAGTGCCCACTTGCTGCCCTCATCTCCTCAGTGGGGGTCCACATGGCCACATTGTGGACACTGGTGGTCCTGAGCCTGCCTGGTCTCTCCCTGGGCAGCCAGAGAGACCATCACCAGCTTCGTCTCCTGTTTCCTTTCCCTGTGCTTGCATTGCTGCCCAGCCTGTCACTCTTGCTCTCCACTGGGTTGTGACAAGCCAAGCCCTTCTGCAGCATGTTACTCTTGACGATGTCTGTTCTGGGTCTATTTGTGTTTGTTTTTTGGTATAATTCCTAGAGAAAAATCTTACATCCCTTTTTCCAGGTTGCAGGAGGGAGAGGAACCACCTCCCCTTGTACCTATATGCTGCCTACACATTAAAGATGCCATTCTCTTGGGCTGCCTGGGAGGATGGCAACTGTATTTATTTAGTGCCCACATCATGCCAGAAACATTCCATGTTTTTATTAGCAACTTCAACGAAAACATGCTGGGTCGGCAGAACTTATATTGTCGAGGACAGAAGTAAGATTCTGATATGTGAAGTCCCCAAGATCACAGAGCAACGGATAGGGATCAAGATTGTAGCCCCTGAGACAGAACATAAAGACTCCTAACTCGGGGAAATGAACTAGGGGTGGTGGAAGGGGAGGAGGGCGGGTGTTAGAGGGGAATGGGTGACGGGCACTGAGGTGGACACTTGACAGGATGAGCACTGGGTGTTTTTCTGTATGTTGGTAAATTGAACACCAATAAAAATTAATTAAAAAAAAAAAAAGATTGTAGTCCCTGTTGTCTGGATCTACTTGCCCTGCCCTTTTGCCCACCCCACAGAGCCCTGGGGCTAGGGGTCCACTTGCCCTCCTCCTTCCTGCTCCATTCTGTCCCACCGTGGGTCCTGTTCACTGATTCCATTCCCTGGACTGATCTTCCCACCTGTGTCTCATCTGTACCATGGAACGTAACTCATGCAACACTGAAGTCTGCTGCTGACACTGATGTCAGCCGCTAGGATCTGTGTCATGCCTGAGCACTTCTGCTCCCACTCAGAACTCCTGCCGGTAGGGTTGGTTTCGTAGATGCAGTCCTGGCATTTGGTGGGATCATCATATGATTATCAAGAGCTGTGTGGAGGGAGGGAGAAAAGCCTACTGCCAGCATAGATGAAAGAACTGTTTGATGCCCAGGGGCTGATAAACTATCTCACAAGCTGTCCAAAGGAGAGACGTTTACTTCTCTCACTCCTTGGCTTTTGCATTTCCCTGCTGGGGAAGAGTATAAACTCCAACAAAGAAAATGTGGTATTTTGGCAAGGATGATTTATGTGGCTGGGAAAGAGAAGCATCAGCCTTCTCCATGCCTGTTCCACCCTCAGGTTCCAACATATACAAGATGTTTGGGCAAGGACTGCATGATCCACTATCAGACCATCCAGAAATATTAGTGATATCTGAGAATGGCGGGACCTGTATTCTTGATGACTTTCCTCTGCTTCCAAATTCCAAAAGACTCTTCTTTTTTGAGTGATTATAGTTCAGTATTTGCTATGTCAGCCTCTCAATACTTATGACACGATGACTTTCTCTTCTGAAATCATAAAACAGGTTGCTGAAGTCTTGTTTAAGAGAAGATAAACATTTCCTTGATTCCAGAAGCCTGTACTGATGAGGGTAGAACAATTAAGGAATAGTCTTAGATGTAGAGTAATTTTGTACAATTACCTTGACTCACTAGAATTAACTAAATGTGTGTTACCTTTAACTCACCAAACTAATTAAAACTAAAGTATTCCATAGGTGTAAAGGAGATTAAAAGTGAAACTGTTGCTTACTCATCCTCCCTCCCTCAGTCAGAAATGAGATGTTTGAGGGTTGACCAGGTAGATGTTGGGCAGGTCCACTATAGATGATACCAGAGATGCAGGATGATGCCCTGAGATTGGTTTGAGTTCTGTAGATTGATGCCTCCTTCTTTCTTTATGGCTTCCTGAAGATGCTACATCTCTGGAGAAAAGGAAAGTAAAATTAAGTGTATAATGCCCTAGATTTCTCCACAAACAGCTCTAGTGAAAATTTTTATGAAGATGAGATTCAGTACTTTTCTATCATATGCCTGCTCTATTACTTAAGCTGTCTAAAACCATGGTGCAATGATTAATTTTATGTGTCCATCCGACCAGCCAGCCCACTGTTGTACCTGGCTGTTTGGTCAAGCATCAGTCTACAGATTAGCGTGAAGGTATTTTTAAGAGATTCCCATTTGAATTAGTAGGCTTTGAGTAAAGCAGATCACCCCCTCCCCATAATGTGGGTGGGCTTCTTACAATCAGTTGAAGGCCTTCAGAAAAGAGAGTGAGATCTCCCCAAGGAGGAGAGAATTCCACCAGCAGATTACCTTCAGGGTCAAGATGCAACACCAGCTCTTCCCTGGGTCTCCAGCCTGCTGGCCTGCCCTGTGATATTTGAACTTGCCCGCCCCCACTATCAGGTAACCCACTTCCATAAAATGAAGCTAAAGACAGATGATGATGATGGTAATAATGGATTGATGATTAGTAGATATAGATAGATGTAGGCACAGAACTCTGTAAGGTTTTGACAGGTACAGATGTAGGTAACATACACCCCGCTGAATCTGTTCCTCTGGAGCACCTTGAGTAATATGGAAGGGGGCAGAGAGAGTTTGAGAAATTCCTGGAAATCAAGAAAAATTAAGAACAATAAGCACACATTTGGAAATAATGGTCCAGCAAACAAAGGTGTTTTTTTAATCAGAGAAAGAAAAAAAAATGACATTGAGGTGCAGTGAGGAATTCCCTCAGTCAGAGCCTTTCTTCTGTTTCACTGTCACCTGAGACCCACGTGGCCCTGGAAAAAGCCAGGTGCTCTGAAATCAGTGGTGATGTGCACAGTGATGAGAGATTCGATATTTGTCAGTGGCCTGTTCAGTCTTCGCTGATTTTGGAATGAGAACCCATCACAGCTCTGCTGGTTTCCTAAAACACATGCTGGAACATATATGAATCTAACGCGGGACTAGGAGGCAGGATAAGAGTACATCACGGGCCTGGAAGTAGGAAACACTATGTCTCACAGTTTCTGTGAGAATCCCCTGAACTAGTGGTACTCCTTAAAAGGAGACAGTGAAAAAGAATTAAAAGGAACAAAGACAGAAAGAGCCAAAAGAAGGAAGGTTGTAGATGAATCAAGCGTGAGTAGCACAAGAGTAGGGCCACCAGCAGACGATGAGAGCTTGGGTCGTTTTCCATGATGATGCCCTAGCACGATGGCCATCTGGGATGGTAAGCAGCTCCCAGTGCCTGACACATAGTAACCACTCAGGACACGGGAGTTGTCACTAGTATTATTTTTTCATTTACCAAATGTTCTGGTTTCTAATGTATTCATTTTAATACAGTGCCTAGTATATGAAAAAACACTGCACAATTAACCTAGATGTAGGCCATGTAGACTAGGAGATCTGACAGGAGAAGGACATGTCATACCAGAGGAGCTGTGGGCTTCCATCTCAGCACTGTGCTGTCTGAACCATGGGGGCCTGTCGCTTGTGAAAGATGGCCACCCCCCACTCCCTCTTTCCAGCTCACTCTGCTGCTTTAAGACTGATTGCTCCCTGTTTATCCAACTTAAGAGGCTGCTGCCACCCAGGTAGATGGGGTTCTGCTGGACTTTCAAAAGAATGTTCATCCTTTCAGTATTTATCGAGTGCATATTATGGACAAGACATTTGATAATATTTTTTAAAAGAATAATCAATATATTCATTTTTATGGCAAAATATTGTTGGACTGAATGGCTTTACTGAAAACCTATACTATTATACTGTGATTTAACTTCACAGTAGAAAGCACAGACCTGCTTTATGTACCAAGAGTGTATTTCTCAGTGGTATATGAAACATGCACACACACAGGTTCTAAAATAAACTCCGCTTACCCCTATCCACTCTGCCGTGTCCCATATAATAACTTCTATTAAGATTTGATCTGTGGATTTTTAAAAATTTCTTCTTGATTAGTCCTCGTGTGATTTGAATTACTTAACTTCCAAGAATGGCTGATAGAGGGTAAGTGTGGGATGAACTTTCCAACTGGAACCAAGTCCTCATGAACACTCAATTCTTCAGTCATGAACAGAATACCCATTCTCGTTTTAAATCCATTCTTGCATCCCTTTAATTTCTAAGTCACACATTGGAAAACATTTTGGGTCATTTGGCTTTTGATGAAGTGATGTTATTTTAAAATTTGCTATCTGTCAAGACGTGGGCAAAAATGGAAGGAAAAAGTGGAGCCATTGTTATAAAATGTTGTTGGTTATTTTGGACATTTCACTTTTACAGATTCTGCTGTTTTCCCAAAGGTAGAGCATTGCAGCGCAAAACTCAGTAAAAAGTGAGTCTCTTCAGTGGTTTTGCTACTGGATGATCCCCTCACAGGAGATGATGCTTGAGTGGGCATGGAACATTCAGGAGGAAAATGGAGGAGGGTTTATGTTTAGTATTAATTACACAACTGAGAAATAGCCCTCTCTGTCAAAGAGCTGCCTTAAAAACTTTGTATTGTTCGCTGTGCGTGTGGTAGAGACATCGTGACAGCATATGAATCAAACTAATTGTAACTCTTACTTGGTTATGAAAAAAAAATGACATGTGCGTTCTTCTAAATTAAGTCTTTCTCACACAAATTACTGGTTGCCACCGTAAATCAAGCAACATGTGTTCTGAATTCTGACTGCTAGAGAATTAGCTATTGAGTGGGGAAATGAGATACTTTTGTTTGCAGCTAAACTCAAGTTGACTTTTTTTTTTCTTTATCTAAAAATAAGTGTTCTGGAATGGTTGCTTCCCCAGCTTCATAGCGAGAAGGAGACAGGGATTAGGCCAGCCCGTCCACTTCAGGGTCGGGAAAGTGAGGCTCAGAGAGGTCAGGAGTCCCATTCAAAGGAGTGCCCAGCTCATACATGAATTTCCGTCATGTGATTGGTGTGCAGTGCCCTAGCATCATCTCGAATCATGTGGTGAGATACTCCCCTCCATGGCAACCAGCTACTTAAATCCAGGATGGGGCCACATCCCCCCAGAAGCCAGTACCATCAAGAACCAAGCAAGCGGGGGAGGTAGGGTTTGCTTCCAGACTCGTGGACACCCAAGCCTGTGCTCTGAGCCACTGTGCCATCCTCCTCAGCTCAGAACTCAATAATAATTGGGAAATCAGTATTTTCAAGAAGATCCAGCTTAAGTCTTTTATTGTAAAGTCCAGCGTATTGAGCAACATGTGAGAGACACATCACAGAATTCATAGGACAGTGCCCTTTGGTGGAAGGATATAGCTCTTCGTTGTTCATACTTCAGTTATCAGGGATAAGTTCAATATGTCAACCGTGCCTTTGAGTGTGATTCCCAAGAGAAGTTCCTCCATACCAGGGTCCTCAAATACAGCCCAAGGGCCACATCTCATCCCCCCACTATCTCCTTCCCTACAGTCTCCTGAGCCAAGAATGCTTTTTTACATCATTAAATGATTCTCTTTAATCAAAAGAAAAATAATATTTCATGACCCACGAAAACTATGTGAAATTAAAATTTCAGTTCCCACTAATAAAGTATTGGCACACAGGCGCCCTTGTTCATTTGTGCATTGTCTGAAGCTGCTTTCCCACTGCGATGGCAGCATTGAGTGGTTTTGACAGAGGTAGTGTGGAGCACAAGGCCTGAGCTACTTATTGCTCAGCCCTTTGCAGAAAGAGTTGGCCAATCCCTGCTCCATGCTCTGTGGACCGAGGCTCCATGTCATGCGCTGTTTCCGCCCAGTGTTGCAATTCCCCTGCCTCAGTGTGAGGCCACAGGAAGTCCATATCCCACGCCTCCGCAGAGGGGATGGCTCCTTGCCAAGTGGCCAGCCTCAGAAGCTGCCTGGCAGCCACTCCTGCCACATAATTAGGTGCATGTGGGAGACCCAGAGGGCGGCAGTGTAGGGGGCATGACAGTTACAGAAGACACAGGGGGATATTTAAGGAGATGTGAAGAGACAGTGTGCAGAAATCTGAGCGAGACATAACAAGGGAACATCTGTCTGCACATGGGTCCAGGGCAGCCACATGAGGGCTTGTGTATCACCCCCTCCTTCTTCTCCATTCTGCTGACAAAGGACATCTTTCAGGTAGGAACTGAATCATGCCCCTCAAATTCATATGTTGAAACTATAAGCTCTAGTACTCTGGTACTTAGATCAAGTGAAGTTGAGGGGCAAAGTGACCCTAATCCATCTGACTGGTGTCCTTAGAAGAGATTAGCTCCCTCTCACACGGAGGGGAGACCAGATGAAGGCACAGCATCTGCAAACCAAGCAGAGAGGCCTCAGGAGAAACCAGTCCTGGGACACCTTGATCTTGGACTTCCAGCCTCTGGAAGTGTGAGGAAATGTGTTTCTGTTGCTTTGTGACGTCAGCCCTAGCACAGGAAGACGGTGTCATATGGCCATGCTGGCCAGCCCACCTCTGCAGCTCTGCTTCTCCATCCTTACTATCAACCCAGAGGATCTGAGCGGGCACACACAGGACTCAGGTCAACAAGGCTCATTTTTCATTTAGCCCAAAATGCCTGGCTGTGCTTCCATCAATCATCACACAGGGTGCTTCTCCAAGGCTTGTGAGCTCCGGTGCTTCCCGGATGACCACAAGTGTAATGTGATTTAATCGGCCTACTTATTCTATCACATTTTTAAGCAAAAACGAAACTTTAAACACACATAGTAGGGATCCTTGGGTGGTTCAGCAGTTTGTTGCCTGCCTTTGGCTCAGGTCGCGATCCTGGAGTTCTGGGATTGAGTCCCGCGTTGGGCTCCTGACATGGAGCCTGCTTCTCCTTCCTCCTGTGTCTCTGCCTTTCTCTTTCTCTCTCTCTCTCTCTATCATAAATAGATAAATAAATATTTTTTAAAAAAATAAAAAATAAACACACATAGTGTAGCTGACAGTCTACCAAATAGGATGCCTAGCATGGGCGTTCTCCAGCTCAGCTCTGACACCTGGAGCTGGATGCTTCCTGGTTGTGGGGCTGCCCTGTGCACTGAAAGGTGTTGGGCAGCGTCCCAGCCATCTGCCCACTGCAAGCCAGCGGCAGCCCCCGAGTGTGACAGCCAGCAGTGTCTCCAGGCATCGCCACATACCCCTTCGTGAGGGTACAGTGTTGTCCTTGGTTATAACCCCTGTAGAGTTAGGTCCCACAGCAAAGGCCACAGGCAATAAGCAGGAGCTGGGGAGTCAGAAGAAGCTGGGACCTGAGAATCCGTAGTAGCCTGAGAGACTCACAGATGAAACCACGGAGGGCAGACACCAGGGCAGGGGCCATATCCTGATGGATGCGCCATTGTTCCCTAAGATGTGTCCAGGAGGACGCTGGGACTTGTCCTGGGCTCCCTGCCCACTCTGATAACAGCCTCTAGTACTTGAACACTTTTGGTTCTTTACACCTCATCCAATACTTGCAGGATCAGATGGGAAGAAAGACCACACCCAGTTTCTGTCCCCCACCTGCGGGGACCCTAAGTTCAGCGACAATCTACAAGTCCATCCATCTGATTCCAGCCCCCAACTGTGTATGGGATTGACCCCACCACTCTTCCCTCCTCTCTGCTGCTACCAGTTATGGAGGTGGTGGACATTTTCCCTAGTTTAGCTGGGAACTAGAAGGAGCACATCATACTGTTTCCACCGTGCCATGATCTCCATGCCTATTCGTTCACCTGTCCTCGGGTTTGTGGGCGCTTGTTAGAATTCTCTGAGTTTTGTCTCCTCTGTGAGACTGTGTGGACGGGTGGGCAGGGAAGACCCAAGCCTACTCCACCTGATTCATGCTCAGCTCTGGAATCTTCTTTGTCTCTTCTTGGCTATTGGTTTTTATGATACTGGGTTGGGTCATGCCCTTTTTTGTGTCATTGCTGTGGTCGGTGTATTTTCTTTGTTGCTCTTTATAAATGTTGGCCTATTTTATTAGGTCTTGTGGGAGGTAAGTTCTGCCCTATGCTAGTTTTATTTTTTTTTTGTTTTTTTTTTTATTTTTTTTTTCTATGCTAGTTTTAAAGTGACACCTACATTTGGCCCTCTATCTTACCCATCTACAGTCATAAACAAACACAGCCATAATTACTGATCATTTAATAAGTGTAATAAACATCTAGAATTGCAAAGGATATGCAAATAAAATGCATTCACTCTCTTCCCTGAAGTCATTTAGGCTATAACTGGGCAAACCAGCATCAGTGAAGGAGCAAGAGAATAATAAATGACAGTGGGCATTACTGACTATGGAACCGGTCCTAATTCAGGGAAAAGTACAATGCACCTAGGTTTGTACCAGTCAAAGGAGACTCTGCTGTCCCCGAGGCTAACATGTATGGGCTTCTGGCTTGTGAGGCACTGTTCTAAGCCCTTTGTAAACTTCTGTTCCTTTAATCCCACAGCAACAATTCAGGAGAGGCTTCTCTGTCCCCTTTAAGATGAGGGGCTTGGGTAGATCTTCAAGGAAATGTAAGAATGAAGGAAAACGGAATTTAAAAGGAGAGAGCACGTAAGGAGAAATGGGCACACCCATCTCTCTGGAATTTTATGAAAGAAATGGTAGCAAGTCCTGTAGGGGAACTGGATGGGATCATGAACATTCTGGACACATTAAGGCTTGAAGGAGGGAGAGATGGGCTCACTAGGTAATTTCATATCATTAATACTGTTTTTGCTGTGGTGTGGATACCGTCAGAAAGTTACAACCAGCAGGTGCGAAGTCTTATAGATAAAACCATTCAGGGGCAGAGGAACATTTGTAAATGCAGGTATCTGATTATGATCTTCTGGGAATCATTATTTTGAAAGTTAATGCATAATTCTATGTCACTTTTTTTAAGATTTTATTTCATTATTTATTCATGAAAGACAGAGAGAGAGAGAGGGAGAAGCAGGCTCCATGCAGGGAGCCTGATGCGGGACTCGATCCCAGGACTCCAGGATCATGCTCTGGGCTGAAGGCAGGCGTTAAGCCACTGAGCCACCCAGGGACCCCCCCTCTATGTCACTTTTTAAATGCAGTACAGTCTTGCAATATTAAGGAAAGGATGACTGAGGATCCAACATCTTATTTTATGTGAGTTTCTCAATTGTGAATCCCAAGTTGAGCAAAAAGCTTAAGGCCCATCAACAGAAGTGAAGGTTTGGCTGTTTCTTTTAAAGATACTCTGCTCAATCATAATTATAATATACTCCATGTAAAGAATATCTTGCTTTGGGTTGTGGGGTAGTGTATGTTTTTACCAGCTACCAGAAAAGCATTTTAGTAAATCACTAAATAGAGAACAGAACATTCCCAGATATTTCAATGGACCACTTCAGAGGAATCATGACACATATCTGAATGCCATTTCATTAATTTTCTCCTTTCCTTGCAAAATTGTTTATTAAAAGAAATCTCCTCAATCCTACCCAATTTTTATTTTTATTTTCTTGACAAGGAGTCAACGTTAGTTTTTAAAACCCCCACATTGTCTGAGCTAATTTATATGGATTGATGTCTAAAACAATCTTAAAATAAGTTGCAAGTGACTCACTCCATTTGTGGACAGCTGCTTAATCTCCATTGTGGGTCTTATTTGTTTGAAGGCATTTCTAAGAATTATTTGCTGAGTGTTGATTTAGGGTAGAAACCAAAACGGGAACATAGTGATAGTGAAGTAGCATTCGCCTGATATCCTCACTGAGAGCTGGTCCTCCCCAGTCTTCCCCTAAGGAGTGGAAGTCCAGCTGGGAGCCAGTGTTTGGACCTGAATATGAAGAAGAGAAGTGGTGCGTATAGTCAGACACACGGTGAATTCACAGAGTCAAATCGGAATTCAGGATCTCCCGGATCGTTACTTGAACCTGGACTCTGCGATTGTTCTTGGGGATGGCCTGAGCCTACGGAGCCTGTAGAAATTATTTAATCTTTGGATCTACAAATGCTGGAAGCCCCTGCCATCCGTTCTGTGTCCGATGAAAACCACTGCATTCCTACCCCATCCCCCACCCTCACCATCCCTTGAATCTGGACAGGCTTGTTTCTCACTCTTTCTAGAAGATTGTGGAGAAGTCATACTCTGGGATGTCTGGAGAAAGGCCTTATGAGGCCCTGGAAGTCTCTCATTTCTGGGACTGCTGCCCTGAGATCCCAGTGAGTGACCATATGGAAGAGAACCAAGGCCTAGCAGCCTGTCAGTAGCAGCTGCCAGACAGCCGTGTAGCTGGGGGCATGGCGGGCCTTCCACTGGGACAGCCCTCCCAGTGAACACAGTCCTGTGACTGGCCCACAGCAAAACCACGGTGCCTATCCACAGGATCATGACGAAAAAAATAATGCATCATTGTTCTAAACCACTAGTTCTGGGGTGATTCATTTGGCAGCAGTAGATAACCGAAGTGTATTCCTGATCTGATCCAGGCTTGAGCTCAGGAACGCATAGGCCCAGAAGCTGAGGAGGGCAACGTGTGATTTTCCTTAGAAATCACTGCACAGGATACAGTATTTTATCAGGTATCAGCTTTATCACATGTCACCTCAGTACTCTTGAAAACCTGCTTACTGCCTGACAAATATTCTTATTGACATGGCCAGGCTGAGAATTCCCCAGCCTGTATATGCTGATGTTATTCAAATTAATGACTATTTCTTAAGGTAACATAGTCTCTCTTCTCATTAGCTGTGACTTTCATTCCCACGGTGGTGATCTCAGTTTTTGTTTCTCTGCAGGAAACACTCCCTCTTTTCAGGTTACTAGGACTGTGATTCTTAAGTTATTCATCCTCTCACCCCACTCCGTTCTGGGCTGCACACCTTCTGTCAGGCCCAGCACAGGAGTGGGGGTGGTGGGGAGCCTGCATCTACCTGCAGAATAAGAAGGAGTGCCACTTCCTTTGCTTTAGAAAGATCAGATTTCAGCAACCCTTCAGGCAAAATAGCTGAAAGAATAGAGCTGCCTTTGGTTCTCCACTGCTGCCCTGGAAATCTGTGCCCTGCGACACAATCAGAAGATACCTCTGTGTCCGTATCTGTAGGTATATGGACATCTGTAGGTGTAGATATATATACACGTATGTTACACTCGCGCATAATATACATACACATACTTGTTTTATACATTCTCCCATCATTGCTTTTAGCACAGAAAAGCACAGGCTTTTAAAAGTTACCAAAACAAAACCAAACAAATTCAAATTGTATTTCATTTCGGCTGCCGCAGTCAAGGATGTCTTTCCATTTCTTTCTGACACCTCCCAGAGTGGAAGAAATCTAAAAGTGGAAATGACAGCAGAAATCTATTCAACCACCTGTCAGGCTACAAGGAGTAGAGAGCCAGAGAAGTTACCCACTGGCCACTCAGTAAGTGACAGAGCCGAGGCTAGGATGTCCTCCTGACTTCCATCGTTGCAACACCAGATGATTTAATGAGCTACTCAGAGGAGATCTGATTTAAAGTGTAAGGAGGTGTTTTGCTCCCAGTATCTGATGAATGTTTGTTGAGTGTCTACTATGTGTCAGCTGAGTGTTCCATATGGGGATATGGTATCAAAGAAAGCACACCTGCAGCCGTTGGGCAGGAAAGTAAACAGATGGCTCCAGCAGAGTTCAAGGCTGAACGCTGCATGCCAGAATGGTGTTCAACACCTGGGAGTGGTGAGTGAACATAGGGCAGCTCTCAGGGAGGAGGTGAGGGAGGAGGTGTGTGATTAGAAGCTTGACTGAACAGTTAGCAGGGGTAGCCCCAGTGAAGGAAGTGGGTGTGGAGGGGAACCGAGTGATGGAGCCAGTAGTACTGGTTCCGGGGGAAGCATGCTCTCCAGGGAGGAGTTGAGCGTAGAGCAAGGCTGGGGCTGCAGGTGGTTTGCAGGCTCTGGAGACAGAGGAGGGAGAAATTATGGAGCTGGGTGCATGGAAGTGTAGCATATCATGTAACAAACTGGACTTTGGACTTTGAGTTTGGATTTTGTTGGAAGAAATATTCAGAGCTGGGGCTCACCTAATTTGGTTGCCTCTCACTTTAGAAGGGTCTCTGCTATAGAAGAGAATGTGTGAGGGAGGACAGGAGGCCAGAAGCCCAGTGAGGATCCACTCCTCAGATAGGTGGGAGCGGTGACTGGGAACGGGATGGGGGTGGTGAGTAGGGAAAAGGAAACAGGTTCTGTACATAGTATGCAGGGCAGGAATCACTGGTTTATGGACATAGGGTGGTAAGAGGGAAAGAGTAACCGAGGCTGAGAGTAGGTTTCTGCGTAGTTACCTTATAACTGGACTAAGGGTTACAGAGGAGGGCAAGGTGATGGTTTCTGTTGTGGAAATGCTGCATTTGCAGTCCCTGCCTGGGACAGAGACCACTGTTTTTTTTCTCCCAATATCCATTCTCTCCTTCTATAGTAAGAGGATCTTTTTAGCAGGATACATGACACCCTGAGTAAAGACATGTCCCAGCATCCCTGAGAGGGATGGACAGCCTTATATGTCATGTGGCCGATGACACATGAGCAGAAGTCATGGTGTTCTTCCGAGGGATGCCCTAGGGAGGTGTGCTCTTGCATTCTGGAAGGATGGGGGCAAGAAAGAGATTGAAGTGATGGACCACAGAATCCAGGGTGGGAAGGAAGGGAAACCCAGGGGCATCAGGGCAAAAGTAGTCAGGCTAGAAGTCTACTTCTAGAAGGGGAAATCTCGCAATTCAGAGCAATGGTTCTCACCCAAGGGAAACTTGCAGCCTCCTCCCTGCTCCTCTCGAGGGAGCATTTGACAGTGCCTGGAGGCAGTTTGGGTTGCCTCTGACAGGGATGGGATCTCTACTGGCATCTCCCTGGTTAGGTACTTAAATCCAGTCTCAGTCTACCGGGTAGATGCTGCTAAAACATCCCATAGTTCACAGGACAGCAAATAACTGTCCAGCCCAAATGCCAATAAGGTAAATGTGTACAATGAAACCACGGGACATATCTGAAGGTGTTGGAATTCCTTCACCTTGACACACAGACACCGTGTGTGCCCTCTACAATCCAATCAGAGCTTGTCTGCCTGACCAGGCTCAGCCCACAGGCTGCCAGTTTGCTTCCTATGAACCTAAAATTTTGACCAGTTCTTAAGAACATATATGCTCACAATAACTGAATCAGAAAACACACTAAGTCAAGGTTCCCTGCTACATTACCTGTATGATTTAAACTTGAGTTATTGTCATGTCACTTGCAGTAAGATTCATTGCAAAGAGAATTATAGAACCCACAAGCCATTACTTGTTTTTGTCAGGTAATAGTAAATCTGAGGTCTTAAACAAGAGTCACTGCTTTTAGCTAATAGTCTGTGTGATCGTCTCCAAAGACAGATCTATTAGTGCACTTAGGTGAGAGAATCCCTGAACGAAAATCTGCAGTCTGTTACTAAGAATGCATTTTCTAAAGACAAAGAGCTTAAAAATGAGTGTGTGCCAATGATATGAGTGCACACTCAGATCATTAATTGAGTATGTACCAAGCCACCCATCCAGCAAGCTGCGGCCAGAAGATTAGCTCTATTCTTGAGTTTGAACCCCAGTTATTTCATTTGAGTTTCTTTTAAATAAAATTCTAGGATATGACAGCCCTGCAGCTTTTTGCTGTGAGGATTTTGCTGGACAATTTGCTGCTTCCATCTTTAAGTAAATCTGAGAAAGCTTCGGGCATTGCTTGATGTGCAGAATGAGAATTAGGGCAGTTCTATTATCTATCTTCCCTCATCATTATTCTTTTCCAGAGAAGTTGATGTGGTGCGGAATGGTAGATAAGTCCCATGATATCAACTGCAGCAGTGCCCAAGATGATGAGCAGTGTTTGAGGGCAAGCATACTGTTTAAAGGGTATTATCTGCAGGGTTGTGTCTTGGGAGGCTTTTCTCTGGAGGCTGATGTCCGGGCACTTATTTTTTTCTTTTAAAATATTTATTTATTTGAGAGCAAGAGAGCAAGCATGAGCAGGGAGGAAGGCAGAGGGAGAGGGAGAAGCAGGTTCTTCGCTGAGCAGGGAGCCTGATGTGGGTTTGATCCCAGAACCCTGGGATCATGACCTGAATTGAAGGTAGACACTTAACTGAGCCACCCAGGTACCCCTATTTTTCAAAACAAATAAGCAGAAATGTGAATGTTTTTCAAAACAAATAAGCAGAAATGTGAATGTTGACTTCAGCACTGTGGAGTCCTTGGATCACCTCTCCACACCATCTACTCATCTTTGTATCCACAGCAGGAAAAGTAAATGCCTGTTTCGGGCTTCAGTCATGTGTTCACAAGAGAAATGTCAGTAGTTGCTTCCAGAATTCTCAGCGGCCTCCCTTTTCAAAAACAACCTTTGATATCAGCTGTGATTTACTCTGTGCCCAGTGTCGTTGTGGAGGCACTTCAGGCAGGGGTGGGACTGGGTGGGTGGGAAGAGGCTGAGGATTGTTGATGGTGTAGGAGAGCCATGGGGCTCATCCCAAGAGTGACTTTGCTTTGAAGTTCAAGTCTCCAAGTTTAACACAGTTAGGAAAAAAAATCCCTTCACCCTACCGAAGAAAAAGGGGAATTGGTCACAACTCGAGACACTGCCATGTGGAACAGTCCCCTCCCTGTCACTAGCCAAAGCCATTACTTACTCTTCCTTCTGTTTATGGATTATCCTTTTCTCTGGGTACAGTTTAGCAAACTGACTAAGAGCTGTAACCGTTGACTACACCTCCTTGGGTTCAAATCCTGATTCCACCACCTGTTTGGCCTTCAGTTTCCTTCTTGTAGAAATGGGGAAAGTAATAAGACCTACTTTATTGGGTTTGGGGGAGAAATAAGTGAGATAATGGTTACAGATCACTCAGAACTGGAACCAGGGCGTGGAAAGTTGCCCATAAGTATTTGTTGCATGGGAAAAGAATCTTGAATTAAGATCACAGCATTTGTACTCGAGGTAAGCAGTTCTATAATTTCCTGAGTAGATGAGGAGGAAGTTCATTTCCATGTTGTCCCATCTGTTGTTCTTCAATCAACAATTCTGAATGAGCCAAAGGTGACTTTAGAGACCTCTTTAGAATCCAAACTCAGTAGTGACATCGAAGGCACTGGTCTTCCCTCCAAAGCTTTGTGCCCTACCAGCGGCCCACCTTGTCCCTTCATTATCTCTTACAGGCTCTTAGGATCTCATAAATCCAAGCATCCGGGCTCAGACAGAGCAGCCCACTCCGCACCAGAATGCTGTGTTGTGGAGGGATTAAACAAAGTGAACCTCCAGTCTCACCTCTGTCAGGGGAGAAACTCTCAGCACCCCCGGCAGAGGCCTGTGCTCTTCAGGACTTGTCCTGGTCGATGCCACGAACATCCCTGTGTTACACTGTGCTGCCAGCCTCCTTGAGCACGGAAACACTTGGTTGGCTGAGGACAGCTCAGAGCTTTTGTATTCAGTAGGAATGAAAACTTCGAGGGGAGCCCCGGTGGCTCAGTGGTTGAGCATCTGCCTTTGGCTCAGGTTGTGATCCCGGGGTCCTAGGATCAAGTTCCACATGGGGCTCCCCTCAGGGAGTCTGCTTCTCCCTCTGCCTGTGTCTCTGCCTCTCTCTGTGTGACTCTCATGAATAAATACATAAAATCTTTAAAAACAAAAACAAAGAATGAAAACCTTGATAGGAGAATATAGACAACCACACTTTGTGGGTAGGATGACACCTGCCGCCAAAAACAGGTAGATTCTCGTGACTTCAGCCTTTAGTTAGAAAAAAGTTCTTTTAGATGTGTCATCCCTGTTTTGTTTTTTTCTCATGGAAAAAGGAATGCAAATTAATACTGAAGTGCTTCATACTGTGTGGGGATCCCACACCGTGCGACTCCTATATCTCATAAGGCATCCCAAAGGCCATATCCTGGCCCCTTCTTCCCGGGCTAGCAGTGCAGGTTGGTACTAGTAGTGTAGGCTCTGAAGTCACCAGAGCCCTGGCAGGGTGCTCCTCACTGCCACAGGCCCTTCCTGAGTCTGCTCCTCTGCTCTGCTTTGCTGGGGAAAGAGTCCCTGCTTCTTTCCAGACCTCTCACACTGCAGCCTCAGCTCACAGGATGAGGATGCTTATGTGAGTAAGTGCATTTTGCCAAGTCAGAGCAGCTTTGAAAATCCTGTGCACAGGGACAGAGCATGGGGTTGATGGGCTTGCCCTTGCCGTGTTACATCTATCTAAATAGCTTGAGTATGCTGTGGCGAAAATTGCCTCCAAATCAAAAGGCTGGCAACAATAATGCCTTCTCACTTGTGTTTGTCCAGTACAGGTGGGTTGCCACTTTGCCCCATGCATGGGTTGAGCTTACAGTAGCCATGACCTGAGACACTGCTGATCCCCAAAGCAGAGGGAAACAAACAAACAAAAACAAAAACAAAACATGGGGAGCCCCATACTGGTTCTTAAAGTTCTGCTTAGAAGGAGCACACGTCGTGCTGCTCACATTCCACTGGTCAGACTGAGTCCCATGGCCAAGCCTACAGTGACTGAGTGGAGCAAGGAAAGAAAGGATCAACACATATTTCAAAAGAATAATTCAGCATACTGCAAGTGTTTTGTGCGTATAACTGCCTTGCGTACCTAGTCGTCTTTACCATGTAGTTCCATTGAGGGGTTGCAAATAAACATTAACTTACTCCATTTTATTCCTTGTAATCATCCTTTAAATTGATTCCAACAAAACCTCTTTTTGTTTCTTATTCTCTCCTTCTGTCAGTAGTATTATTGGCATATTATTGGCATCTCCATCATTCCTCCTTCTCAGGAGAAATTTTCCAGCCACCTGTACGTCATGGGTTTTTTTTTTGTCCACCCTCCCCTCCCCCAAATCCAGGAGTGTGATCCATCTTTATACATTTTTTCCACCGTGTTTTTTTCAAACAACTTCACTAGTTTCGGGCTGGATGGTGCCCCTTACTTGTGGGATGATCTTTGAAAGGCCAGTCAGACCAGAATTAACACCACTCTGGAACATTTTACTTTTTTACTTTATGTTGTATGAGTGTGAAGGGCTGTTTGCATGATGAGATCTCCTTTGGGTGATTTAGCACCAGTGGTGTTGAGTTGTGTGTTGTGCTCAGACCTGAGTTGCACCAGCCTGAGAGGTGCATGTGATCCTCATGGACCCCTCCTGCTATCTTGCTCTGGGTGCTGTGTGCAGTGGCCTGTGCTGCAGGCTGGTCGAGGGAATGGGGCTGTACCTCTGGTCTTAGGGCTTCCATATTCTCCCACCCAATGACCAAATATTTCTACCTTATCACTGATTTTTTTTCCCACCAGAAGCTCTGTTTTTGAGAATTGAGTTGACAGTGGATGGTAAACAGTTCAAGTCTAGAAGTATCCATTTACTGTCACCCATGGCTATAAATAGTTTATACTTTGACTTGATTGGCTTCTTGTTCTCTGACTACTCTGAACTAAAGAGTCATCTAGTTCAATCAGAGCGAGTGGAAAGAATGGTCAGTGGCTGTGATGTTGGGAGACACAGTTCCATTAGGTCTTGACTCCCTCGTGAACGCCAGCCACCTTACTGTTACCCCTCTGAACCACCTCTCTATCTATATTGCCCGTTTTTTGGTCAAAGTGCTTTCATTCCACAGTTTGGCTATTGTGGACATTGTTGCTATAAACATTGGGGTGCAGGTGTCTCGATCTTTCACTGCATATGTATCTTTGGGGTAAACTGTGGAAAGAGCCCCGGTGTCCATCGAAAGATGAATGGATAACGAAGATGTGGTCTATGTATACAATGGAATATTACTCAGCCATCAGAAAGGACGGACACCCATGATTTGCTTCAATGTGGACGGAACTGGAGAGTGTTATGCTGAGTGAAGTAAGTCAGTCAGAGAAGGACAAACATTGTATGGTCTCATTCATTTGGGAAATATAAAAAATACTGAAAGGGATTAAAGGGGAAAGGAGAGAAAATGAATGGGAAATATCAGAGAGGGAGACAAACCATGAGAGTCTCCTAACTCTGGGAAATGAACAAGAGGTAGTGGAAGGGGAGGTGGGTGGGGGAATGGGGTGACTGGATGACAGCCACTGAGGGGGGCACTTCACAGGAGGAGCACTGGGTGTTATATGTTGGCAAATCGAACTCCAATTAAAAAAAATACAAAAAAAAAGTGTTTGCATTCAAATGAGATTGAATGTGATCAGGGTTTGTAAAATGAGGCAACAATATAAGCATGTAATGAAGGGACTTGCTATTTTGTAAAAGGAAACAACAATTTTTAAAGTGCATATTGATTTTAATTTGCACAAAACATTCCAGTTTTCCTAGACCATGGAGTAAATGGGGAGGCTTTCCTTCTGTGCATCAACACTGGCCATTAATGTGGCACACCAGAACTCTGGCCCTTCTTCACCTCCTCCCCCTTGTTGAAGTCACTCCTTTCTCATTGTCCTTCCGACTGTATTTGCCACCATGTTGGGATTTGAGCACTTGGGCTCTTTCTTCTATGTGTCAGCAATTGTTCAACTCCAAAATACTGAGAAGTGACTTCTAGAAAGGGCCTCCTTTGGTTCCATCAAATGCTAGGAATTCACATAGACATGGAAATCTTCAGCTTATGTAGCTCAATAGATAAAATTTTTAGACAACCAAGCTGGGATTCAAAGCGTAGAGTAATTTGGTTGAGGTATTCTAGATAGTGGCAGAAAAGGTCAGGAACCACATCTTATTACACTTTGGTTTTATTTCTAATACAAAGTTGCTACTCTCACCCTACATCCATTTAATGACCGAATTTTTTGTAAAAATCAAATAGAGATGAAGCAAGACCTTTAAAATAAGAGTATTCAGCGTGTTCTGATTAATTGGTGTGAAACAGAATTTTTAAGGAGGGATCTAAAAGAAGCTAAATTTAACAACAGGAAAAGCAACAATAGCAGTGGTTACTACTAGAACTTAATGTGGTGGATGTGCTGGTGATCAAGGTGGGTGCCAGTGGAGGATGCTTATTTTCTGAGACCAACAGACATGAAGCTCCTTGCAAGAGAAGATACGAGCTAGGGAAGGTGTTGACTTATCTTTATGTCCTGGGCAGGTGTTTTCCGAGTACAGGGTTCTCAGTTTTGTTCCTGAATGGACACATTGTTCTTTCATACTGCAGGACAGTATTGAATGGTATCATTTGTCTCCTTAGTATTACATGTAACCCAATGACTACTTAGGGACCTGGTGTCTTCCATTCTGATAGCTACTTTTTGTTGGGGGGAGAAACATTCATAACAATACCCCTTCTGTTCATTACATTTGTTTGGCATCTTGATGTAATTGAATTGCATTTAAATTAAGAAAGAGATTGAAGCAAGAATTTTGAAAGAAAAAATTTTTCCATCTTGCAAAGGAGCATGTCACTGTCTTCCTCCCCTTTGAAAAATTTAGCAGATTTAAATTCTTATTACATGCATGGCTTATTGAAGGCACAAGGCATCACATGCATTATCATATCTTTGCTCAGAATTTAAGTATGAGTCTTCTTTGCTTAAATTGGATTTGCCTATCAACCAAAATAATCTCCAGAAGAGCATAAAAATAGAAAGTTATAATATCTGCTTTGTTTCATTATATTAGAAACACTTTGGAGCTCAGAGTGTCCTGAACTTTGATCAATAGTGCATTGAAATTTACTAACTCTGTAGCTCTTCTATGAGGCACAATTTAAAAGAACAGTCTAGGAAAAAATTGCTAACGAATAATAATTAGAGGTTTAATAAAAGGATGTGTTGAAATAGACCCCTCAAAACAAGACCAAGTTATTTATCAAATAACCTTTGAATATGCCAGAATTAGTCAGATTTTCTGTCATTAGTCTCTTCTAGGAGGAGAAAGAAGTAGTAATGGTATGCATCAGTCAATCTAATGACAACTTGATTTTCCAAAAATCCCCTTAAGGAATTTCTCCAGTGTACTTGGAGAGAGTAGCTAGGTTATATCCTGTGTATTAAGCATTTAACATTTGTGGGTTGCTTTCCGATAATTTGGCAGGGCATACAGCCACATTAGCAAAAAGCTGAAATATTAATGGAAATATTAACCTTGTCAGATTATGAATTGAGTTGAAATTCATCATATGTGCCATAATATTGGGCTTTTTTTTTCCTTCAGTGTATAGCATTTGGTAACGGAAAAAGATAAATTTAAAAGTGTATTGATTTACACATTTCAGTACAGATGTTAGTTGATGTTTCACTCTCTTGCCCAATGCTGTCATCACCAAGAGGGCATGTGCAGACCCCAAAGCATGGACCCCATTCATGAGCTCTAATCAGAAGCTCTGCCTTCTAGTGGTGGTACCAGGACTGCATGGTAGTGGGGAAGCCGGGGGTTCTTTCATTTGTCTGGTTGCCTGTTACTAAAATCTCAATTCCAGTCTAAATTCACACAGATTCTTCTTGAACACCAAAAAAAAGAGAAAAAAAGAAAATTTTGGTTTTTACAACATACACACATACACACAGACACACACACATCCTGTATTTTTGAAACTACCTATAAAAAGCCAGTCATCTGTCTACATTTGAGTCTAAAATAAAGATCATAATTTACATTTGGTCATTAAATGAAGCTATGGGCTTGAAAGAGAATTACTACATTGGATTCTTTTTCGTTCATGGACTCTGTCCTTCAGGAAAGGCTACCTCTGTGAACTTTGGGATTTAGCATATTCTTATTACAGAGTATATGAGGAGGAGAGAAGATGCTTGGAAAGATCTCACGCAGACCCTAAGGTAAGGATCTGGGTAGTGTCGTTTGGTTGGGAAGTGGTTGCAGGTAGAAGAGTGAGGAAGTGGACCAGGGAGAGAGGTCAGCTGTTGGAAGGAGCCACTGGTGGCATCTGGGGCTCAGTCCTACTGGAGACCTGCAGAGGGAAGCATGCTCAGATCTTCCCACTGGGGGATGTGGATGCAGAAACTGGGATATTTATCCATCAGTTACTCCCTCATTGATTGAGACACATGAAACTGTAAGGAACAGGCTGCAGATGGCCTCTAAGAAAGGCAGACGACTGTTAGAACATGGACAGAACAGCACCCACTACAAGAAGCTTGATTGGAAGCGAGTGTAAACAGTGGGAAGGCTACTGATTGTTTTAAATAATACAGAAGACTGCACAGAATCCACGCACATACACAAGTAATCATCATAAGATAATAGAGCAGAAATTCATAAATTTGGCATTATGGCCTGGTGAATTTTATTTTTTCATAGCCCTTGACTCATCCATCACCCATCAGAAAGAACACAAATTTGTTTTAATCTGCCTAAGCCAATGACCAGACATCTCTGTAGACACACAGATTCCACTGGGATTTCTAAAAAGGTGGCCTAGATCCAGATTTATAATCTGTTACATTGTGCATGCTAAAATTCCTTATTACTGTCCAAAAATCAACAGATTTATAGTCAGTGCCTACTTGCTTTGATTATAACAGAGATTTGATGGCATCTCAGAGCAACATGCCTCTCTTTGCTCCTATCCAGGATTGCTCGGTTCACATTTGAGGTTATGAGCAGATAGGCTTCCTGATTATTGATGATGGCAATTTCACATGTTCCTCACTAGCTTTCCAATGACTCCTTTATAATATTTTGGTCTTATACCCAACCATCCAAGACATCAATCAGTAAATAGAAAGTGACCATCCCACACAGTGTTGCTCAATACACACAGTGCTCAATCCCTGTGGAAATGAGTTTACGGGAACTCAGTCCCACATTTTAAGGTACAAAGTCTTAAACACTTCCTTGGATATATCATATGTTCCATGACTTTTAGATTTCTCAAATGTCTAAGCACATCCTGTTGGTCACAGAGGCTAGCACATGCAATAATGCAGGATAAGTGGGAAATTTATGAATTTGAGGGATGAGTAGCAAAAGACAAGTAGGTGATGGAGTAACTCTTTATGTCAAAATTTCAACAGGGTTTTTCATTTATTTAAAAACATATATCCCATTATCTTTTCACGTGGGTTCTTAGATCAGAGAGAGAATCAACTCGTATTGACACCACACCCCATCAACCAAAGAAACCAAACTCTCAGTTTGTGTTTAACAAGAACACAGATTTTTTTTTCAAGTTTTAAAATTTAAACATCTGTTTTTATGTCATTAGTATTTTCTTTGTATTCTGAATTCCAAATGGGTCCATTTTTTTCTGGGGCTCCCTGTTTCTTTACTAAACCAAAATATGCCTTGGTTTTTTTTATTCCATTATTGAATTTAGTATTTTCCATCTTCCTGGAGATTTATCCTGGCCCCTGGCTGCCTGCTAAGATATCCCACACAGTCATGCATGGTTTCTGCTCTTTCAGCATTTTGCTTAAGTCCAAAATTTGAGCTCATCTCCTCACTTTAAACTAACAAGATGATGAACTGTTTATTGTTAGAAAGTTAGAGAAAGTTGGGGGATAACAGGAGGGAATTTGAGCTTAAGATCGGAATAAAATCAGAATGTAATTTCAAGTGATTACCAATGTTCACCAGCCATCTTCCAACATGATGGAACTTGGAATGTGCTCTTTCTCCTTAGGTAGAGCCTGTTGATATGAAACTGGGGTCTCTCCTCCCTCTGAAGGAGTCTCACACTCCTTCCCTCCATTCCCTGAGCCCGTTGCCACCATGTGATAGTCTTCCAGAGAGGAGAATCCAAAGCAATCACTACCCTTATTGTGCAGAATAGTCCAATTTTCCTTTGTGTGAACATCACTAGTGCAGATTTTGCATGACCTGGTATTTGTGATCAAGAAGATCATTAATATGATTTTTAAAACATGAGTATTATCTACCTAGGTCTCCAGGTCCCCACCACAGCACAGTCACCACTGATGGTGAACAGAAGCTTTGAAATTAGATTTTCTTTGATGTGTCCCAGATAAAATGCACAGTAGGTCACTCGTTCACTTAACAAATAACTATAGAGAAAATAGTCTTTTCCAGGAACTCCTCCAGGAGTTGAGCAATAAAGCAATGCACAAGGTCCCTTTATTTCCTTTTATATCATCAGTCTGTGAGTGGGAGGAACCACATTTGAAGATGTATCTCCAATGTTCAAAGCAAAAACTGTTATTTCCTCCTCTCAAAAAAAAATTTCTAAGTATGTAGACATGTCCATCCTTTCCTCAAAGACTGAAATATCTACAAAGCCTATATTTTATATTAATGTAACTACACCAACTTTCTTTTCATTAAGGTTTTCATAATTTGTCTCTTTTTTAGTATCTTTTCTTATTTTCTGTATTTCTGTATTCTTATATTTAGGATGTGCTTATTGTGAATAGAGTTTGTCATTTTAAAAATCCAATCTGACCATTCTTAGTCAAGTAATTGGAGTATTTAGTTCACTTACATTTAATGTAATTTCTAATATAATAGGCCTTAATGGCAATTTATTCTCTGTTTGTTGCACCTGTTTTAAATTCTCTTTGAGGACAGCCCAGGTGGCTCAGTGGTTTAGCGTCACTTTCAGCCCAGGGTGTGATCCGGAGACTCAGGATCTAGTCCCAGGTCGGGCTTCCCACATGGAGCCTGCTTCTCCCTCTGCCTGTGTCTCTGCCTCTCTCTCTCCTCTCAGTGTTTCTCATGAATAAATAAATAAAATATTTTAAAAAGACTGCCCCCCCCAAAAAAATTCTCTTTGACTCTTCATTATAACTTATTTTGGATTAATAAGAATTTCTATCTCATTTTTATTGTTAGTCTGTTAGCCATACGGTCTTTCATTTTTTGTTGCTACTGTAGAAATTATATTCATTCTTGACTTACTGCATTCTACTATAAATTACTACTTTTGCCACTTCCCATACAATCCCATAGGATTGTACATTTTACCTCCATTTATTCTCACTTCACTTTTTGTGTTAATGCCATTGTAGATTTCATTTCTGTTAAATTTTAGATCACCCAGGACATTATCCTCATTATTTTGTACAGTTAAGATTAATTTTAATTTACCCAGATATATATATGGACATTTAACTTATTAAAAACTTTTGTTTTCTCCATTTTATTTATTTTTTTAAAGATTTTATTTATTCATGAGAGACACAGAGAGAGAGAGAGAGAGAGGCAGAGACACAGGCAGAGAGAGAAGCAGGCTCCATGCAGGGAGCCTGACATGAGACTTGATCCCGAGACTTCAGGGCGACACCCTGGGCCAAAGGAAGGCACTAAACCACTGAGCCATCCAGGGATCCCCTGATTTCTCTATTTTATTTCTTAACTTAAATGGAAACATCAAGGAAATTTAACAACAACAAAAAAGATCAGAATTATTAAATTGAAAGTGTCTTTTTAATCTCTTTTAAGTACTGATAAAATTCCCTTTCGTGTCAGTACCACCACTTGAGTTATGACGACTGTTAACACCTGGCCCTCTACCTTACTGCCTCTTTTTGCAAAGAGGTTGGTAATAGTACTAATCAAATAGGGTGTGCTTTGATTCACCTGTTTCACATGAGTAGCAGGTCCTCCTGGACTATGAGTTTCCATATATCATATATCATATGAGTTTCCTATATCTCAGGCATGTGGCTTCCTTCAAACACCAGTCTATTCCTCCAGCTTCATCTGATGGGCTGCGGTGGGCTCTCTGCTGAATTTTGAACAACATGGTATCCAGGAATGTTGACTCACTCTTCTTTGCATCCAGCACTAATGCTCATCGTGAAGCCTGGCATTTAATAGACAATGATGTATATTTTCTGAATGTGCAAATAATTTAATGAATGAGAGAACAAATGGCGAACACTCAGTTATGCCAGTTCCTGGTGAAATGCTCTGCCATGCATTGGGATCCCCCCATAGGTACCCACTTGGTCTACTTTTGGCTTTGCACCTGTTTTTTTCCCCAAAGCAGGCTGGGGAGGGGCTGTCGTGAGGGTCTTCTCATCTTCATCAGGATGCACTCCTGGCCTTCCCTCTGCTCCCTCAGTGGATGTTTCCAGGAGCCACCAAAATGATGTACCTTGGGGGTTGGCCCAGAGGGACACTAGCCCTGTAAACCTGAGAGCAAAGACCAGCTTCCCCTCCCCTATATTTTCTTTTTTTTTTTTCCCCTATATTTTCTTATCACTTTGTCCCCATAAATAAATGGATGGATCAGTGAGTGAATGAATGAATGAATGAAAAGAAGGAAAGCAGAAAGAAACAGGAAATGTGGAAGACAAAAAATATTTCATTCAACAGATGTTTTTTAATCAACACTGAATATCAGTTGTTAAATGCACAATACCTAAAGAATATGGTATTTTCTATAATAAATGTTTTTAAAGATTTATTTATTTATTTTAGAGCATGAGTGGGAGGGGCAGGGGGAAAGGGAGAGAGAATCTCAAGCAGACTGCGCTGAGCACGGAGTTCACCATGAGGCTTAATCTCACAACCCTGAGATCATGAGGCAAAACCAAGAGTTGGATGCTTAACTGAACCACCCAGGTGCCTCTACAATAAATTAATGTTTAGGATAACTAAGAATGAGCATAAACTTCCAAATATTGCCCTTCTTTAATACTTTTTCTAGAAAAAAAATATTACAAATGTCACTCTAAAATAAGTAGAAATTATTTTTTTTTAAAGATTTTATTTATTTATTCTTGAGAGATAGAAGGAGAGACAGAGCCAGAGACACAGGCAGAGACAGAGCCAGAGACACAGGCAGAGGGAGAAGCAGGCTCCATGCACCGGGAGCCCAACGTGGGATTCGATCCTGGGTCTCCAGGATCACGCCCTGGGCCAAAGGCAGGCGCCAAACCGCTGTGCCACCCAGGGATCCCAATAAGTAGAAATTAAAATAAATGTGACGTTAGATGTTGCTTACTGTATTTAAGACTAAAAATATAAGAAAAGCTCATAATTTATCATTTCTGTGTGTTCCACCTGTAGTCTCTTATATATGACATTTTATAGTTGCTATTTCTGACTCCAGCTTGATGAAAATTTAGAGTCATTGAAGGGAATTGGGTGGTTACCACAAAGGAAATGAAATATTTGAAAATATTTGACTATCTTATTTAGGAAATGTGGAATATTTGTTGATTTTCTGAAATGCAATAAATCTTGTACTTTACCTCCCAAATGAATGGGCAAGCAAAACTGAGTGTTTTCTATCTTAGGCAGACCATAGGTTTCTGGCATTTTTATATCATTTTACTCTACTATTTTAAAATCAAAGTAGATAAACAGGATCCTTAGGGGAAATAACTTTGCCACCCTTTATCCTCTACTCTGAAGAACATATACTTAGAACTCAATAAATAATAAATAATATAACACACTCTGACCTTAGAAATTTTGATTTTTTTTTTTCAATATGTCTTTCTACACTCCGTGTTTTAGCTTGTGGGAAAGAGTCCTTGAATCGGCCCTGCCGCGGTTCTGTGATGCTTTCAGAGATTACATGGATGTTACCGTAATGATTTGAAATGTCTTGGTCTCCCTCCCATGCTCTGTTTCAGGAACGGCTTTTGCTCTCTCTGCTGCCTGCTCACATAGCCATGGAAATGAAAGCTGAGATCATCCAGAGGCTTCAGGGCCCCAAAGCCGGCCAAATGGAAAACACAAACAACTTTCACAACCTGTATGTCAAGCGACACACCAATGTGAGGTATGCTGCTCTGTTCTCCGTTAGTGAGTCCGGGGAGCCATTTGCCAGCCTGGGGACATTTTTAACTGGGAGCTCCCATCCCACAAAATCATAGCTCCTCTGAGACTGTTAATATAGTCCCCACTCCACCTCCCTTCTGCTGCCTCTCAGGGCCTGAGGATAAGAAAGCAGAATCTTCTTCACTTTCCTGGATGGTGGTATCCATCATGGCCCCACTTTCTATGGTGGACCTTCAGTCCCAAAGGAAAGAGAGACAGTTAGTGGGGTACTTATTCTGGGAGCACCATAGGCAGATATCATGGCATCCCTGGAGTACAGGCTCCTTGGCTTTGTGGTAAGATTGAAGGTAGGGCCAGTGGGCTCTTGATGCAAGAACTGATTCCTCCAGGGGACTAAGCAGGGCCAGGGCCTCATGAAGCTAGCACTTCCTGTCCATCAGGAATGATGGGTTTCTGGGGTTATGGCCAATCAGCAACCAATATCACAGGGGACTGGTGTACATCTTAATTAATTAATAGTGAAAGTTCTTGTTTTCCAAGTCTGCCATAGTCCCATCTGCTTCCCAGGGAGCCATTCCTATAATCTCACTACTTGGCAGACTACCATGTTATCAGCATGGGATTGAGGTCCAGAAGGAGAACCACATGGGGCCTCCTTCTCCCTAAGCTCCAGAGAGGAGCTGTGCAGGCCCTCACTTCACATGCAGAAGAGCATTTCCTCCTAGGCTGCCTGTCTCCCAGCTATAGCAGAACTCGGCCCCTGCAGACTGTATGCCTAGTCCCTCACTGTTCTCCAAGCCCACCCAGTCTTCATACCACTTCTTTGGAGGGGTTTCCTTACAGCCTTTCAACTACATCACAGAAGTGCTTTTTATTCTTGCCAGGTTCCCTCGATAAGTAACTTGTGCATCTGGCCTCATTTGTTCCTCCTTGATGTTATTACCCACTCTGTTCAGTAGTTCAGCAGCAACAATCACAAACACAGCTACAGTTTGTGGAACATTGACTACTTGGCTACTTGGCCTTTTACTCTCAAGCTGGGATCCTTAACAGTGCATGATCCTGGCATCCAGGCTGGTTTGCAAGTCCAGGGTTTTCGAAGTTTATTAGTAAGAAATAAATTTGACTACATTTTCTACTGTAATTTACATTGCTAAGCAATATCATTTTGACCCCAGATTTGAGGAAAGGTATGTGAGCTAGTGATGCATATAGTCCAAGCACGCACAGAGCTAAATATATAATGAGAAATGCAAATTGAGAAAGAAATAATAGAAAAAAAAAGCTATAAATCAGTGGGAACTAAAGAAGCAGGGGATAAATGAAGAATCGCGGGTAAAAAAAAATAATTTTTTTAAGTCCCTACCATTTGGGGGGTTAAAAAAAGGAAATGTATTTCAAGAGCATTTGCACCTGTTAAGGAGTAAAATTATTTAAAACACTGGCCTGCCTTCAGATTTTTAAGCGTTTTCCCCAAAGAAGGAAAGTAGAAACATTCTCCCAGTATCCAACAAGGTGTTATGCTAGAAATTGCCCCTTCCAGCCTTAGCTGTCTGAAAATTGGCAATATCCTTCCTGTCTGAGGAAATAGTTTTAAGTACACATGGGATGTTTAACACATGTAAAGACAAATGCAGCTGTATTTAAACAAGATCCCCGAATATCTTTTGAGTATCTGTGAGATAATCCCCGGGGAAAAGAGCCCTATAAAAATGACCAATGAGACCTCCAGCCTCAGACAGCTGATGAAGGCTCCCCATGCTGTCTGCATTAACTTCCAATTTCTACGTGACAAAGTACCCCAAAACCTAGTGGCTTCAGACAACAGTAAACATTATCTCACAGCTTCTGTTTGTCCCAAGTTGAGAACAGTTTCACCTGGTGGTTCTGGTTTATGGTCTTTGATGTGGATTCAGGCCTGGTATCCGGTGGGCTGCTGGGGGACCTGCCTCTGAGGCCGTTCCTCATGTGGCTTGCTGGAGGCCTTAGCTAATCATCACTGAGTCTGCTCACAGGTTTCTTGAGTGTCCTGACAACATGGAAGCTCACTTCCCAGGGCAAGAACTCCAAGACAGAGCCCGGTGGAAGATCTTTTAGGATCTAGGCTTGGAAAGTTATTGCTGTAGTTCCTGCAGCAACCTCTTGATGACACAGGTCAACCCTATCCATTGGAGGGTGGACACTACAAGAGAGTAGGTACCAGAAGGTGAGGACCTCTCTGGGGCTATCTTGGAAGCTGGCTACCACACTGTTGAGGCAAAGGATTACAGACACAGCTTCAAGTACCTTCAGAGATTGTCTAGAATCTATTAGCTGTGTCGAATTAAATTTAAATTCACATAGTTGGAACACTAAAGTAACTTAAATACCAAAACTTAAAAAGTAAAAGCATACACAAATCACATGGTGTACCAATTATTTTTGTAATAAGTATGAAAACATGACTTTTCATCCTGGGCAAGGTAGGCAATAGCAAAGAAGCCGACATGGTAAATGGATATTGCAGAGAGTCCAGTCAATACCTGAGGGTTTTTGAAGGTCTTTTTTCTTTTTATGAGAATTATTAGGTTTGTAGACAGTGACATTTCATTAACTTTTAGTTCTGCTTTGTCCATTTATTCAAAAAGATGTTTATTCTTTGTTAATAACATATATTATCTCTTTTCTATCTGAGGGTGATAATAATGTGAAGAATAATGAAGAGGAGAGGCATTTCTAGATGGCAGGGTAGCTGCTATTAGCTGCTTCCCGAATCTTCAGCATCTTCCTCTGAATCCTGCCACTAGGGCTGAAGCATTCAAAAATCCTTCCCATCTTTGCAAATAAGCACACATCCCATAATCTAGCACCACCACCCCATTCAGAAACTGACCGTTTCTCCCTTTTATAGCCAAGATTCTAGGAAAGTTGTTCCTTACTCTCTGGTTGTCCCTGTGTTCTCTCCCTCCTCGAATCCTCACACTCTGCCATCTGCCTCCACCACATCACAGAACTCATTCTTGCTCAGTTTCCCACCAGCTATGTTGTTCCCATATCTGAGTATGACTTAGCCTTTGTGTCCTTATCTCTGACAGCTCCATATGGTTGGCCACTTGACCCTGCCTTCCCACACAAAGAATTTTCCCATGCTGTATACTCCATGACATCATATTACATTTCTCTTCCTACCATCTCCTTTTCCATTTTCTCTTCCCTAAATCTAGCCTCTCTGTAGATGAGTGTTTTTAGGACTGTCTCCCAGCTCCTCTCTGTTCTGTCCATTTCTCATCCAGGACTTTAATTACCAACTGTGGGATACTAAGGTGCAGAACTCAGTTGGGTCACCTGGGGAGCTCTGTCGATTGAGTGTCCGACTCTTGATTTCAGCTCAAGTTACAATATCATGGGTCATGGGATGGAGCCCTGCATCAGGCTCTATGCTCTGGGGGGAGGCTGCTTGAGGATTCTCTCTCCTTCTCTCTCTGCCCCTACCCTGGCTCATGCTCTCTCCAAATTAATAAATCTTGAGAAAAAAAGATGCAGAACTCAACCATAGCTTTCCATACTTACTTACCTAGTGAATATCTTCCTCTTGGATGCTCCACTGACACCACCATCAAACTCAACCCAACCAGAGTTGAATGGGTCATCTTCCTCTACAACCTTGTTTTGATTTGTTCAGAGCTAGGTTTGAGCCCCTTTCTCAACCAGAAACTGGGTCTTCATCCTTGAGGCCTCCCTCTCCTAGTCACACCATCCACCATAACTGATCACTAACCATACCTGGTTCATTCTTCTTCCTGCGTTTCTCCCGTATCTGTCCAGTTCTGTCCATTTCTCCTGACAATAGACCCTCCTCACGGCCCTCTTGGAGGAAAGGGCTATGGTTCTAACTGACCTGTATGCTTCCAGATTGCTGTGGCTGGAGCGATCTCTCTGAAATGGCTAATCAGAGTCTAGGTCAAGTACCTGTGCGATCCCAAAGAGTACCATGCTTCCTCTCCTATAACTCTTTGCACGTTACATCACAATTACCTGTTTACATTTTGAATCTCCTGGCTTCAGGTAACTTCTGGACCATTGTAAGACATTTATGGCCAGCCTGTCTTGGGGCGCCTTCACCCACTACAATGTTTGACCACAGGAAGAAGGAAGGAGATTCAACTGCCCATCCGCACATTCTCCTTCTCAATACTTCCTTGGGTCAGATGCTCTTTCTCTGCACAAGCAGAGTTAATTTTTCCTCTTGGACCAGGCTCAGTGTCTGTGATCCTTGCTTCTACAGGGTGCTATGGGGGGAGTAGGGAAAGTTTGATGGCATCATCTGAGCAGAATGGACAATGCAGAAGCCCCTGCAGCCGTGATTTTCTTGGACCAGAGAGTTCTCCTCCAGCTTTTGTCATCAGCAGAGGACTAAGTCTTCCCTCCAAGGTGAAGCCACAAGCCTTGTGTTTGGCACAGTGAATGGAGTGCAGCCAACAGCAGAGATACAGCCTGAGATCAGACTGGCCAATGCCACATTACTTTTTTATTATGGTAAAATATACGTAGCATAACACAGTTTTAACAGTTTTTAATTGTACAGTGTAGTGACGTTAAACACCTTCACATTGTTCTGCAACCATCACCACCATCCATCTCCAGAACTTTTTCTTCATCCTGAACTGGGGCTCTGTACCCATTCAGCAGCAGCTTCCCTCTGCCACCCAGTCTCTAGCCACCCATCCCTCTAATTCCTGTCTCTATGGTCTGACTATTCTAGGTATCTCATGTAAGTGGAATCATACAGTCTTTGTCCTTTTGTGTCTGGCTTACTTCACTTAGTATCATGTGTCCAAGGTTCATCATATTGTATCATGTGTCAGAATTCCATTTCTTTTAAAGACAGAATAACATTTCATGTATTCTGGGTATATCATATTTCTTTATTCATCTGTTAGTGTATTTGATTTATTCCTACCTTCTGACTATTGTGAATAATGCTGCTGTGAACATGGTATACAAATATCAGTTCGAATCCCTGCTTCCAGTTCTTTGGGGTATATTCCCAGGAGGGGACTTGGTGGGTCACGTGGTCATCCTGTTTCATCTGTTGAAGAACCACCATACTTTTTGCTAGAGTAGCTGCACCATCTTATATTCCCACCAGCAGTGGGGAAGGGTTCCAATTTCCCCACAGCCTTGACCATACTTCTTACTCCCTATTTCTTGGATACTGGCCATCCTGATGGGTGTGAGGTGGTAATTTTGTTTCAGGGTACAACTTAAACCATATTATCTGAATCTCCAACTGCCAGCAGGAATTTTAGGCCTCTTTGTGAGATCTTTATACAAATCATAAGCATGTCATTGTGTGGAAAAGTGGTAATGCACATCCTGAGGCTATGTTTTCCTATCCTGACCATTGAGGGTTAACTAAACACAGACACGACTCTGAGGAGTCTGATACGTCTCACTAGCATGTACATCCCTTGAAAGGAAGCTCTCCTGGACTCATCACCAGCTAACCCCCCTTCCCATGGCACACAACACACACACTTATTATCACTGTGATTGGACTTTGCTGGTGTCCTTCCTTATTTGTTTAATGCATCACCCCAACAACACTCTGAGCTCGAGGAAGATGCACCATGTCAGCTTTATCCTGGCAAGGAATAAGTAATTCAAAACCTTTTTTTTAAAGATTTTATTTATTTATTCATGAGAGACACGGAGAGAGAGAGAGAGAGGCAGAGACACAGGCAGAGGGAGAAGCAGGCTTCACACAGGGAGCCCGACACAGGACTCGATCCCGGGTCTCCAGGATCATACCCTGGGCCAAAGGCTGTGCTAAACTACTGAGCCACCACTACTGAGTAGTTGAGCCAACTACTGCCCACAAAACCTTTTGTTAAGTACTCTTTCTTTTAAGAAGATTGTTATTCTTTCTTTGAATAAGTGAAAGCAGAATTTGCTATTCTGACTTTGCTTCTTCTACTTTAGGAATTCTTAAAATTTAAATGCATGTAGCAGTTCAAATAGATATCTGAATTGTGCCCATGTAATGAACTCTCAGGATGAATACCACATAAACCAAGCGGGGAGAAAGGGACTGGCCATGAGAGAATAAAGGTGATCGGTAAGAATGGACTAGAATGGATGAAGTGCATCATGTGACTTTTTCTTCTCCCATTTTAATTATAAAAACTTGGCATCAAAAAAAAAATTTTAATGGGAAAGTTTGGCACAATGTTTATGTTATTTCCTATCCAGGGAGGTGACATTTTTCTTGTAAAATATAGATATAAATGTAAAGGACTATATACTCTTTCAAGGGAAAAAAATACCATTACTTCTTAACAAATATGAAATTGCAAACGCTTCTACCCTTGTTCTTACAGTATCCTGTATGCTGACATTGTTGGCTTCACCCGGCTGGCCAGTGACTGCTCCCCAGGAGAGCTGGTCCACATGCTGAACGAGCTGTTTGGAAAGTTTGATCAAATTGCAAAGGTACGAGTGTTAGTGAGTCCCTTCTCTTTTGAGGATTTATAAAATGTTGACTAACTTTTTTTTTTCTCTTGTCCCTTATCAATTATTTGCTTTTTCATAGAGTACCATTTAGGAATGGTGTTTATAGATTCATATGGTTTATTTGCCGTTGGGCTCTGATGAGTCTCATTTCTCTGGGATGAGAAATGTTGTAGCATACAATTAGCACATGTTTGCATCTATTTTTAAAATGTCTGCGTATAGAGAACTCAGCACACATATAGTAAATACATTCAAGATGGTGAGTATAAGTTGTATATCCCTCTGTATGATGCTGTTCTAAGTTCCTCTTTTTTAGGCATTTTGATGTTAGGAGTTGGAAACATGATTGCCTCTCATCCACTCGTAGCTATTCATGTATTCAGCAGCCTGAAAGAACCCCTAAATAGGATGCACATTTTCCACTTAAGCCCTTTATTTACTATTGTCTCATTTATATCTATTGACCTTTGTGCCACTTGAACCAAAATGTCAGTTCCTTATTTCCCATCCATGAGCACATGGATGGGAAATTTCATGGAGAGGAAATGGTCACAGGCAATCCAAAACTAGAACTTGCATATTTACTGGAACCATGAGGGTTCCTGGTGGGAATAGTGATAAAAAAAATAGTTCCCTCCTTGCCAGCCCTTTACTTCCACCTCATAACGCATTACCAGTCAGCCTCATTCTTTCTTTGAATTATTTCCAGAAAAAAACAAACAACTAAATTATGCTTATTAAAGTGAATTATTTATATATGGAAGAGAGAGTTGGTCCCAAATTTAGTTCACTGCAAGATTCATCTCATTTTTAAACCATACAGAACATTCCAGGCAAGCCTCTTAAGAATAAATGTGGCTTTCTGATGTTCACAGGGTCACTCCTGGGTCAGGCTCCCCAGGAGGTGCCCTCTGCTGCCTGCCTGACCATGATGGATATCATTGGGGATTTCAAAAAAGCAGTAAGAGGCTAGCACTGCTTTCTTCCTTTTACCAAACCAAAGGAAGAGGTTGAGCTTTTTGGCTGCTCATTTTTAGAAAAAGATTTAAAACTTAAATAATGCCTTAAAAGTTTGAATTAATAAAAAGTCACTTTTGTCACATTAGAAAGAAACATCCCAATCTTGGTGGGTGACAACATATCTCCAATGTTAAAATGGCATTCTCCCTTTGGGCATATCTCACTGTCTGAATATCCCATTTTTATAAAGGCACCAGGAATATTGGATTAGTGACCCAACCAACCCCTGTACGACCCCATATTAACTAAGTCTGCAGTGAGATCAAGTTCACATGCACTAGGTGTTAGGACTTCAACATATGAATTTGGGGAAGACAAAATTCAGTGCTCCTAACAGAAGTACTTGGTGTGGCCGTTTCTTCCTCTCTGGTGGTTATAACAAAGGAATGTCCAGGCAATATCAGCATATAGCCTAGGATGGCTTGGTGCATCCATTGTTGGTCACAGAGGGAGCATGTTTTGGGAATCACTTCATGCCTCCTGGTCAAATAACATGCATCATAAGCAAACAGCTCAGCCAATTGAATGAATTCTACATAAGGCACATAACTAAGCTAAGGAACTCAAAATCAGATCATTCACTTATTTTTAAAAATCTTTGAAGCCTCTTTATTGAAGTATAATTGACATACAAAGAACTGCATATTTGATATATAAAAGATAATGAGCTTGAGGATAAGCATACACCTGTGAAACCATCACCACACTGTATACCATAAACATATCCACCATATACAGAAATGTCCTCTTTCCCTCTTTATTATTGATGATGATGTAATTAAAACACTTAACATAAGCTCTACCTTCTTTGCATGTTTTGAAGTATACAGTACAGTATTGTCAACGATAGACACAATGCCATACAGTGGATCTCCAAGACTTACTCATCTTACATAACTCAAGCCGTATGCCCTCTGACCCATAACCTCCATTTTTCCCTTCCCTCATGCCTGGCAACTACCAGTCTACTCTCTGCTCTGTGACTTTGGCTATTCCAGATTCCTCATATAAGTGAGATCATGCACTCTCTTATTCAGGATCATGAGATATCCTGAATAAAGTCAGGCATATTTCACTTAGCAAACTGAGTTCAAATAGCACATTTAAAGGACTGTACACAATGATAAAGTAGGATTTATTTCTGGAATACAAGGTTGGTTCAACACAAGTTAATCAACATGATAGACTACATTAACTGAATGAAGGATAGAAATTACATGATCATTTCAGAAGATGCAGAGAAAGCATTTGACAAAATTTGACAAAATTAAACACCCTTTTGGAACATGACTAGGATGTCTACTCCCACCACTTCTGTTCAACTTAGTCCTTGAAGTAGCCAGAGCAATTAGGCAAGATAAAGAAATAAAAGGCATCCAAATCATAAAAGAAGTAGAACTATCTTTGTTTGCAGATTACATGATCTTGTGTATAGAAAACCCTAAAATGTCCACAAAATCTGTTAGAACTAATAGAGGGTGCCTGGGTGGCTCAGTCAGTTGGACATTGACTCTTGATTTTGGCTCAGGTCATGATGTCATGGTCATGTGATTGAGCCCCATGTCTGGTTCTGCACTCAGCTGGGGATCTCCTTCTCTCCTTCTCCCTCTCCCACTGTCCTTCCCCCTGCTCACACACTCTCTCTGTCTCTCAAATAAATAATTTTTTTAATAACTAATAGATGAATTTAGTAAAGTTGTAGGATACAAAATCAGTGTACAAAAAAACAGTTGTGTTTCTATATGCTAATACTAAGCATCTGGGAAGGAAATCAAGAAAGTTACATTAGCATCAGAAAGAATAAAATACTTAGGAATAAACCTAACCAAGTAGGTGAATTAGCTTGTACACTGAAAACCACAAAACATGGATGACAGAAATCTAAAAAGACACAAATAAATAGACATCCCATGTTCGTGGGTTGGAAGAACTAATATTGCTAAAATGTCCATAATATCCAAAGCATCTACAGAGTCAGTGCAATTCCTATCAAAATCCCCGTGGTATCTCTTACAGAAACAGAAAAAATGATCTAAAATTCATAAAGAACCACAGGAGATCCCAAATAGCCAAAGCAATTGTAAGCAAGAAGAACAAAGCCGGAAGCATCACACTTCCTGATTTCAAAATGAATTCTGAAGCTACAGAATCAAAACAGTATGATACTGGCATTAAAAACAGACCTATAGACCAATGGAACACAACTGAGAGTCCAGAAATAAACCCATGCACACATGTATAGGGTCAACTGATCTTTGATAAGTTTGCCAAGAATTCACTTTTGTTAATCTCAGTGTTTTCTAGATTCAAAATATCTATTTAACAAGTATGGGATGGAAGCCCTATTAATACATACTTGTTTGCCTTTTTATTACTTATGATATTTTTAATCAGGAGTTACTAAGCGCATTGTCTACAGCATCATAGATAAGTATGAAAATATGCCCTAGCTTGTGCACTCCATATCAGGCAGGAAAAGAAGTATGCAAAATCTTCAACAAACTTAACGCATACTTAAGAACAAGAAAATCTTATGTTCATTTTATTATTTCAGGTTTGTTCAGTATATACATAAGCCTGTGTTAGTGTTAAGAAGGAAAAGATCTGTGTTTGGCACATCTTTGGGGTTTTTTGCTTCTTTTTCTTTTGCCTTTTTCCCTTTCTTTTTTTCCTTACTGACGAGTCTATAAAGTAACTAGAAAAGTTAGAAATGCATGTAGGATTACTACATATAAATGAAGCTAATCTCAATATCATAATATAAAAACAACCCAGCCAAGAAAAATAATGAATCCCATTTCATATTAAAACAGTTTAACCTAAGGTCAGAATTAAGTTTTAAATTATTTGGCAATGTTGAATGGTAGCTTATTGTATTATAGAGATGTTTATCAGAAGTTACATTCTGCAGGTAAGAATCTCCTTCAGCTTTAAAATAAATGAAAAAAAAAAAAAAACATGAGCATAGTAGGGATTGGCATACAGTTCTAATTCCAGTTGAGTTCTAGTCATCATTCACTGTCCTGGAAGATTCTGCTCTGCGTGGAATATTTCATTTTGCCACCAGTGTTTGGGATGTTTGGGCTGGAGAGAATGACCCTGTCATTGTACCCCTCTGCTACTGTTAAGAGTAAATCATTCCAGAACATTCTCTCTGCTTTCCTTTCCTTCCCCTTTTCCTTATTATTCCTGCTCCAGCAAAGGAGCATGTAGGTGAGGGTGGTCCATCCTTGTTGGATCATGAAGGGAAACACAAGCATTGCTCATTTCTGTCCCCACAAGCCCTGGTCATTGTGATGGTATCAGTAGAACATGCCTTTGATGATATTCGGAAAATCTAAACCTTTGTGTAAGTACTGAGCGCAACTGAATGCTGTGATTTCTTCTTCCAGGAGAATGAATGCATGAGAATAAAAATTTTGGGAGACTGCTACTATTGTGTATCCGGACTCCCTATATCTCTCCCAAACCATGCCAAGAACTGTGTGAAAATGGGGCTGGACATGTGTGAAGCCATAAAGTAAGTGTGATGCTTAGCAGGATCCTTTTTAACTCTTTTAAGAATCTTGAGTTATAATTGTCACTCACAACTATTACTGTTTTTCTGTCTACTGGGATTAAAAGCATTATTGTGCCTTTGAATATAAGTGTTCAGAGACCCAACTATTGGCGTGTGAGTAACTCAGTCCAAAGTAACACTTCTGTAAGTGTTTTGTATTGTTGTTGTTAGCCTTAGATCACAGCAAGACCAAGGTAGAAATCTATGGGCAAGTAGAGTTTGGGTTGTTTCCAACATGACTTTTTTCATTTAAATATCTTCTCCGATCTTAAGAAAAATGTCTGTGCTCTTATCATCTGACAAACAATTTCCTTTTTTAAAGTTCTTACTTAAATTCCAATTAGTTAACATACAGTATATTAGTTTCAGCTGTACAATTTAGTGATTCAACACTCCATACAGACCATCTTAGACAAACAACATGGCTACACTCAAGTTGTCAGAAAGAAGGTAGTTTTTGCCACCAGACTCCAAAATTACTGCATCTAGTCAAAAATGCTCAGCTCTATAAGTTTAGATTCAGTTTATATACATAGAGTATGTTTTCTGTGTTGTATCTATGGTTTCTTTCATCATAATTCTGAGAAGATTTACTTATGTAAATAATGTTACAGTTGACAAGTGCCAGATAAAAGTGTAAGGTACAAAATTATTTTTTGTTACTAGTGCCATAACATACTTCTTTAGTGATGCCCTTGGTAGAAGCCAGAATATTCTTATAAATGGTAAAAGCTCTTGTTTGTTGGTTATGTGATTGAAAGATTTGAGTTTATTGGGTTTTTTGATGGCCTGTTTTAGTCACGTGATTTTATACTATCTACATTTTTGGTCTAAGCAGGAGGGGGAATTATGTGGCTGATGCTCTATTTCCTTGTCTCAGGTTTACAGTAAATGGGGCTTTCAGTGGGAAACCAACAAGTCAGGCTGTCACATGTTTAGCCACCATGTATGTTAGTTACATGATGAAGTGAACTGAACAGGCTGATGGGTGGCTTTCCCAGTGCTATCCGGGGATGAACGGTGAAGCCCACATTGCCTCCACTAAGTATGGGAGATCTCTGTGGTCCACATCCTCTAGTGTCCACAGACCACTGTGGACAAGTCAGCATTGGGAGGCAAATGAATTAGGTGGAATTGAAGAAAGAATAGAGATGGGAGGATTTGCAGTATGGCCTCTGCATCTCACACAATATACATTGTGTGGGAATAATCTGATTCCTCCTGCTTCTTCCTCAGAGTAACTCTCATTTGTCTTCTCTGACATGAAAATTAGTTTTACTTATTTTCAAAAGTAATTAACTGTTTCCGTTTCTGGATCTAGAAAGGGGAAGTGAATCTAATCAGTAAAACTGATAGGTTTTCTCAAATTTATCACCTGCCCCTGGCGGCAGTCTCGGTGTGGGTTTCCAACACGGGGTGAAATATTCTAGTAGGAGAAGGGATTTTTTTAATGTATTTATTATATGCTTCAATAATATGTTGGATTACTAAGGTTTGGTTTCTGATTTTGCACCAACCATTTCCCAGTTCCATCAGCTTGTGTTACTCCACCATGTTGAAGAGCTTTTATTTTATTTTTTTTTTTATTATTTTTTTTTTTTGTTGAAGAGCTTTTAGAAGAAATTTATGTACATTCTGCCCACTGGCATGTCACCAGCTCATCAGTAGTATTTTTCAGTAATTTTTTTTATCGTGACAAAATATACATAAGTGCTGTTCCTTAACATTTTTACATGTGCAATTCAGTGACATTGAGTAAATTTAAAATGTGGGCAACCGGGATCCCTGGGTGGCGTAGCGGTTTGGCGCCTGCCTTTGGCCCAGGGCGCGATCCTGGAGACCCGGGATCGAATCCCACGTCGGGTTCCCAGTGCATGGAGCCTGCTTCTCCCTCTGCCTGTGTCTCTGCCTCTATACCCATATAAGCAATAACTCCCCATTCCACTTTCTTCCCAGCCCCTGGAAGCCCTTTTTTAACCTTCTGTCTCTGAGAATTTGCCTTTTCTAGATACTTCATATGCGTTGGCATCACACAATATTCATTGGCTAGTGTTTGGCTTATTTCACATAGTATAATGTTTTTAAGGTTCATCCACCTTGTAGAATGCATCAGTGCTTCATTCCTTTTAATGGGGGAGTGATGTTCCATTGTATGTATTTACCACATTTTATTTATCCGTCCATGATGGATACATAAGTAATAATAGCTCATGCATCCAGAATCTCAGTTAACAGTAGAAGATTTGAGGAAACTTTCTAGAACTCTTGCTTATAACTAAGCTTAAGCTTCAAATCAGGCAATGGTTGTGTGTCTCTCTGCTCTGTCACTCAGTGACCAAGGACTTCCACAGTCTCTCTGTTATATATCACCTGTTCAGATCATATGCATTTGACAAAGTGATTAGTAATAGGTGGTTTTGTTGCATTTCTAGTAAAAGGCAGGTAAAGAGAGGGCATCTCAGCAAATGTCAAGAATTCTTTGTTCTTCTAACATACAAGGGCAAGCACTTCCATTTCCATTTATTGAACCATAAGATGAAGATGAATACAAGAATTCTAATTTTTAAGGTGGTGGAGAGAAAAAGTCCACTTGGACTTGGAATTTCACCTGACTGTCTCAGGTTTTTTGTAGAAACCAGCAACGTAGGTCTGGGAACATTTGCCTGTATTTGTCCTCTGGGTTTGGACCTCCACATGTGTTCAGCACCTCATTCTCTATTAGCTAAAGCACCACCGAAGCACGTCAGCTGCGGTTTGGAATATCCTCAGTGCTTAGACAGATTTTTTTCCCTGTCATGAAAATGTAAACTGTTCTTAATCCAGGAACTAATGTGCAGATCCCTGGCTTTGTAAGTGATTAAGGATCCTCTTAAACTGAAATGAATGTCTTCTATTGTCACAAGCTTTAAGCAACTATTTTGATATTTTTCTGTAGATAACACAGGTTGCATCCAAATGCATTAAAACTTTGGTCCGTCAACTCATTTGAACCTTTGATTACCTCATTTTTCTAAAAAAGACACAAAGGACATGGAGATGGTTTTAAAGAGGGCATTTTGCTAAGAGAAAAAAGTCAATCAGAAAGACAAATACCATATGATTTCACTCATGTGAAATTTAGGATACAAAATAAATGAACATAGGGGAAGGAAAGGGAAAATAAAATAAGTTGAAAACAGAGAGGGAGACAAACCATTAGAGAATCTTAACTCTAGGAAACAAACTGAGGGTTGCTGGAGGAGGGGATGTGATGGGATCGGGCAACTGGGTGACAGGCATGAAGGAGAGTACGTGATGTGATGAGCACTGGGTGTTATATACAACTGGTTGAGTCACTAAATTCTATCTCTGAAACTAATAATATAGTATATGTTAATTAAGTTGAATTTAAATAAAACAATTTTTTAAAAAGCCAAATCATTGACCAGTCAGTTCTGTCACAAATGACCAACTGTAGAGTATGTCATCCACCCTTTTATTCGCTCTTGACTTGCTGTTGGCCATATCTGGTCAACAGAAATGTCATTGGCTGGAACTGTTCTCTCTCAATAACAGGAAATCTTAAGAACAACGACAGGTTCTATGGCAAATTTTTCAGGATCATTGTCTCCCAACGACAGACACACAGTAAAATCCTTCAGAAATGACCTGTATCAATTAGTAAACTTATGCCAAGTTGTCTGTGTTGTACCAGACCCTGAACCCCCTGATGGATCTACAAACCATTTGGGCCAGGTGTGTCTTCACAGGGCTGACAGAGCAGATGTGAACACAAGCAGGGAGTGCTGACTGCACTCAGAGAGACTGGAGCATAGAGGGGTGGGTGGTGCCCACATCAGCCTAGAAGGAGAGACTAGAAAGCCTCCCCAGACGAGGTCATGCCTAAGCTGCTGATGGAAAAAACAGTGCCAGCTAGCCACGTGATGCCTGTGCCCTGTCAGGGAAGGGAGGCTCAGGGAAGTGAGGAAGAGAGAGAGAAGCCATTCTGACCAAAGGCCCAGAGTTAAGGACCATATGGTGCCCAGGCAGCCATAAGGACCCATTGCTGATGGAGGATGGAGGATGGGGCAGCTCTCCAGTGTCACGTTGAGACTCTGACCCATCCTGTGGACAGGAGTGAAGCGTTTGGATGACTTGCATGGGACCAGATAGGTTGTGATCTTTTTTGTGAAAAAACAGAACAGGAAGATAGGGAAGGAGGAAGGGATGGGAAGGAAGAAAGGAGGAGAGAAGGAGGAAACAGCATTTTAGATTCTTTTCTCAGGAAGTCATTATTTTTTGTGGATCCATTTCTTCTTATGACTTCTCATCACTTTTCACATGCTCAAACGATGTCATTGTATCATTGAAGCATAACATCCATGCCGATGGCATTTTGAAATTCTTATTTACTGCAGCCCACACCTGGTAGCGTCCTCTGCTGGGTCACAATCATTGTCATCACTTCCCTCCACATTTGCTCTGGGATAATTCTCTCCATGTACCTCGGGACACCTCCCTGTATACTTCTTTGATAGTAATATTTAACAGGTAAATATATTTAGTTGGCATAAATTAATAAGCTTTTCCATTTTCCATTAAAGGAAGTTCTTCATTTGTCTTCATTTGTCTCTAAATGACTTACTGATAGGATCCTCAAGTATTTTTAAATATTTTTAATTAGTTTCTTTTTAATGATACCTTACACGTTTTTAAAAGTCTTGGAAGAGTTTTGTTGTTTTTGTTAAAGATTGTGCACAACTGAAATGCTTTAAACTCATGGTTAGGTTTTTTACAAAATTCCTATTCAGGCTGAAGTCATTATTAGGCTCACAAATAAGCTGTATTGTCTCTTATCAGCAGAAAATATTCTCTGGGGACATCCATTGTGTAAGTGGTAGTATCATATGTGGCATCTCAGACCATTTCTGACAGTACAGGGCAATGTCACATGATTCTAGTGTGAAAATTTGGAGCAGGTGTCAGCATGTGACAGGTGCCTGATACTTGTATTTGTTGAAAAAGTCAAAGCTACAGCTGAAAGGCTGCATCAGCACCTGCAGCCTGGCCTCTCATGTGGCTGTCGTAGCCAGGGGAGTGGAGCCTGGGGACAACCAAAAAGTAAAGGCCTTTCCCTTGGCCCAGAGCAGCAATCTTGTGCCACAGGAGGAAGTCATGGCTATATTTCCCACAGCCTGAGCAATTCTGAACAGAACAGTGTCCTGAAAACTGGCCAAGAGTCAAAGGAATAAGAGGGTGTTCCGGATGGTGATGGTACTTTCCTTCTCTGCAGGAAGGTGAGGGATGCGACTGGCGTGGATATTAACATGCGCGTGGGAGTGCATTCCGGGAACGTCCTTTGCGGGGTGATCGGCCTGCAGAAGTGGCAGTATGACGTGTGGTCACACGACGTGACCCTGGCCAATCACATGGAGGCTGGAGGGGTCCCTGGGTAAGGACAGTCTGGATTTCTGTCTTCAAGCTGTGGACATGGTTAGAGAGGACAGGGGAGCAGATTAGTAACTGACTGCAGAGTGTCTGGTGGTTTCTCTTGCCTCTTGGTGTCATGTGATTCCTGCCCACTGGCCTCTTACATTAATTAGATAAACACAGACTCTTCAAGGCTCAATTCCACCACCCCACCCTGAGGTCAAAGATAGTGGATATCAGAACCTGAATTACTTTTTATTTATTTGCAAATGTATGCATAGTGACCTAAGTGAAAGATGTTTTATAACGCTGGGCAGATGTGGCATTTCTCTGCTCCTGGTGACCTCTGGAGCCAGTACTATTGAAATGAGTGAACTGTAACATTTGCCTCCACTTAGAGGAGCGTATTTCAGACGAGACAATTTTGATGCAAGTGCTATAATTTGCAGAAGTGTGGAAGCAAACACTGAGAGAGAAAATCCATACTTTCATACAGATCGGCAGATCCCATAAAATGCCATTGGCATGTGTTTCAAAAAATATGCTGATACACAAAACTTCCATATGATCCAGTTTTATTTGCTGTAATTCACCATGCCCACCCTGCAGAGAAGCTCTAAAGGTCTGTATCTTGTGACCTCTGTGAGCATCTTTCTAAAGTCCTGTGTAATAAAATATAAATCTGTGTTACAGTCCATTTTACGAAGAACATAGAGCCTTTCCTTCATTTGGGGGAGAGGAAATTATTTCTGAAATCATAAATAAATAGAAAAATCTTCATGTTTTTCCTTACCTGTCTTGATTGTGGTTTTAAAATGGAATTTCAGACGTGTTCACATTTCTTCTGTCACCCTGGAACACTTGAACGGCGCTTATAAAGTGGAGGAGGGAGACGGTGACATCAGAGACCCGTATTTAAAGCAGCACCTGGTGAAGACCTACTTTGTAATCAACCCCAAGGTTAGTACTGTAAGGAGCCTATAATTAACCTGCGACTTCTGTGATTGAGATGGAAAGGGGCAAGTTAGTGATACAGATAAGCATTTTTAGTCAAGAATCAATTTAATGCTTTGCTAGTCTTTGCCTCAAATTATTTTAACCACGTTTTGTAATAATAAATTCAAATACTTATTAAAGAAACAGTTGAAATGAATTGCTTGCTTCTGTGATAAGGTCACTGCCAGTATGAGGGGTTGTAAGTGTTAGACCACGATGCTTCTGGAAGTCTCCCCATGTGCCCACCCTGGCAGTTGGAAAATTGCATAAAGACATGCTCAGGGGGCACCTGGTGGCTCAGTGGTTGAGCATCTGCCATTGGCTCAGGTCGTGATCCCGGGGTCCTGGGATCGAGTCCCACATGGGGCTCCCCGGAGGGAGCCTGCTCCTGCTTCTCCCTCTGCCTGTGTCTCTGCCTCTCTCTGTGTCTCTCATGAATAAATAAATAAATAATCTTTAAGAACATTTTGTTTAGTCAGAGAACACCTGGACACAGATTCATAAAATCATTTAGCATCAGAAAACCATCCCAATCTCTAACAACTGTCACTTTAGGAAACCACAATCACCAAGAAAAAGTTGAATCAGAGCAGCCTATCTTGTTTAAGAATTTACTTTGTAAAAATGCCTGCTAAAATCACGATTATTTTGTCCTAAGTGAAAATTACTAGTATCTTTTGTTGTCTGGACAGAAATCACCCAGTTCAAAGAGCTTGTAACACTGGAAACCAGTCGCCCTGAAGGAGGGAGGTCAGAAGCCGTGGAGAGTGAGGGGTGACATGGGAGGAATCTTACAGTGGGGGCGAGGGAGCGGGAAGGAGGAGGTTGACCCCTTGGCTAGGCCAGGTGTCATGCTCTGCTTCTCACCCCCAGGGAGAACGAAGGAGTCCTCACCTCTTCAGACCTCGCCACACCCTCGATGGAGCCAAGATGAGGGCTTCTGTGCGCATGACCCGGTACCTGGAGTCCTGGGGAGCGGCCAAGCCCTTTGCACACCTGCATCATCGAGACAGCATGACCACAGAGAATGGCAAGATCAGCACGACGGTACGCTCTCCCCATGCTCAGAACGCCGGCCCCTAACACAGAGGGCTTGGGCTGCTTCTGCCAAAGTAACTTTGGTCTGTGATGAAGCAGGCTTACCCCTTCTCCTCCGGGAGGCCCCTTACCAACAGCTCCCGGGGTGTGAGTGAGGGCTGGGCTCACTTTACTAAGGGTTTGAACCAAGGCAATTCTGCAGTAAAACTTTATAACCCGGGACCATTTTATTTACCTCCTGTTACTTCATTTAGTTATTAGCAGCAGTTGAACTTTTTTTTTTTTTTTTTGTCACGGCATTTTGTTTGTTTGCTCTCATAAAGCAGAAAGACTGGGCATCTTAACCAAAGAACAGATGAAGGCGTGATGCCCTTGCAGGTTAAATCGCAGCATCTAGACTGTCTTCTCATCTTGGTAGTGTTCAAGCCGTGTCCAGGGCAGTGAACGTTCTGCTATTGTTGGAGCTCCCTGCTGACATCCCTCCAGCTCCCAACAGCTCATCAAGTGCCAAAGCTCCTTACGACAGGGACACTTTCACTAAGATGGCTGAAATGCAGATAGAAAATAGCAAAGACCCACAGGGGACTAGAAAAGTAACTACAGCGAAGCACTTAGAATAATCCCAGTAGCATTGTTAGAGTTTTAAAACGATCTCTGAGTAAAATTTCATGTATAATGGTGTTAATTGTACCAGGGATGCAGTTGAGGTGAAAAAGACAGTGGAATGTTACGTAGCCCCCATCGGCTGATGAGAAGAGGCCCGTCAGCTTGTCGGGGGAAAGCCAAGTCTTCAATCTTGCTGTGCCTCCGGCCTCCCCACAGCCCACAGTGACAACACCCAAGGCCCCCGCCTCCCTGATCCACATTCTTGTTTGGGCTTCATTATGACTCTCCTCTCAACTTCCCTGGTGGTTTTTTCCCAATGAAAAAGTAAATGTGACCTGTCCGGGGACCGTATCCTTTGGTCCACCAGGGAGTCAGCCTGCCAGCAGAGGTCCGAGAGCAGTGTGCTGCATCTTGGGAAAAGAGAGACCATAAGCAGCAAATGAGTAAACAAACAGGCTCATTTCCAGGGCTGCTGAGGTTGATGACGAAGACAACATGGAGGTGTCCCTGGGGAGGGAGTGGCTGCTTTGGGTGGGCCAGCTGGGGGTCTCAGAGAGGAGAGCAGGACGGTGGGGAGGAGGTAGCAGCGAATACACTCACTGGCCCCAACATGGAAATGAGTCGATGTCTTCAGTGGGGGTGACAGAGAGGAGGCTGGCATGGCTGCAGTGTCATCAGCAGTAAGGACTCAGAGTTTATCAAGGGATGAGATGCGCTGAGCTAATAGTGCAATCCACTCTACATATAACAAGAAGTCATCAGAGGATCAGAATTGAGGAAAGGCCATGGCATGATTAATGCTTTGGAATGATGGAGCAAGAGTGCACAGCTCCAGAGGAGATTGATGCCCTGTTATGCTCAGATTATAGTAGAAAAATGAGTGAGGAGCAAACCCAGGGGCTCATGTGAACTTAGGGCAAATAAGACTTGGCAATAGACAACTACGCTCAAAAAGGAGGATCAAAGATCATCCATACCACACTTCTTTGGCTGCACAGCTGGAAGAATGATGAATAGCTGAAATGACAGATTCTTGGGTGGAAACAGGTGATGCAAGATGGAAAAGTGAACACTGCTGATGGGCATCTTCCAGACACTATGCCATTTAGACACCTCCATGCGGCTCTGCCCCCAGTTGGATGTGTAAGCCTGGAACTCGGGAGAACTCTGAGCTGAGATTGGAAGAAGAGTTTTCCAGTTTTAGGTGATATTCAAAGCCATGGAACCAGATGAAATCATCAAGAGGAGATCCAAGGAGGCAGACCTGAGGCTTCTGGGGCCTCCCAGCATTTGGGGCCGTTTGAGGGAAGCATCCTAGGATGGGAGTCTCCATTGTCAGTGAAAGTCAATGTTTCTATCACTTGTACAAAAAATGAAAATAATTTGGATGATTTTGCTTCAACACTGCATTTGTTACTAGAGTCCATGGCTGATAACTCTATGTCTAGCTGAGATTTATTATGTACCAGTGTTTGGTTGGTTGGCTTTCAAGAAAGAAAAATTGTCTATAAATATGAGAATGTGATCTTATATGTTGTTTCTTTCGTGGTTTCAGATACTGTTTCCAGGTGCATTATTGATGTCATTGTGGTTGTTGTTTCCTATCAGTCTTTGGGGCACTTGGTTGGTTCAGTCAGTTAAGCCTTTGACTGTTGATGTCAGGGTCAATCTTGAGTTCAAGCTCCACATTGGGCTCCATGCTGGGTTTGGAGACTACTTAAAAAATATTGAGTCTTATCAGTCTTATTGTCCCAAAACTTAAGAAGGACTGCCTCCCCTGTTGCCTGAGCATGGGGCCCCGGGAGAGATTTCATTCTGACTTTAATCTGTGGGCATGTGTTAGTGATGATGCCTCCTTCAGGAGAGAATCAGAACTGTCTAGTGCTTCTGGCTTCAGGGAGTTGTGTATAAAAATTGGAAGATCTCTTGAACAAACTCAACTTTCTTAATCAGCTGGTCTCACAGTTTCAGGTGCAGAGCCGAGGGATTGCCTTAGCAACAGTCTAGAATGTCTTAAGAAAATCCAAGGCTTTGTTTAGTACAGGAAGCTCATACAACTGTTGGCTGTGTCCCTTACTCACTCTGAGAAACACCCCAGCATCATTCTTATTAATACATTCCAAGGTCAAACGGTGTCATTGCCAAAAGTGATTTCTTTTCCTTAATCCCCTATGCAGAACTCCACTGACTCTTGATTCAGCGTTGATAGAGCTGGTGAATAATGCATTATTTTACTTTATGTAATATGTGCCTGCTTCAGCAGCACATATACTTTATGAAATAAGACTTGGAGTCTAGTTATTTTTTAAAAAATAGCCTTCCTTTTCCCTAAGCTAAATACATTTCCTAATCTAATGCTGGAGATAAAGCTGCAAAGTTTCTTTGGAGCCACTTAGAGAAGCTTTGTTTCAACTTTAATTTCTGCCACAGATGTATAAAAGTGGATCTTCTGGGTTTTTTTAAAATCTGTTGAACATTTGGCAGCATGTCCCCCACTGACGAACCCCGACCAGTGTCTCTCTCTAAGTTCCTTTACAGAAACTACCCGCACTCATATGTTGGTTTCCTCTTTTTGATCAATGAGTTGTGATTTTACATACTTAATTGAGGGCGCCAGTTTCTTAACAGCCCAGTTCAGGGATAATGCCTGGCTACAGATTCAGTGGGGATATTTGTGTTTATTTTTATTTTTTAAATTAAAAAAATATAAATTTTATTTACTTATTCATGAGAGACACAGAGAGAGGCAAAGACACAGGCAGAGGGAGAAGCAGGTTCCACACAGGGAGCCCAATGCAGGACTCGATCCTGGGACTCCAGGATCATGCCCTGGGCTGAAGGCAGATGCTCAACCACTGAGCCACCCAGGTGTCCTGATATTTGTGTTTAAAAGCATTTTTTAGTATGTGAAGCCAGACTACCTTTTCATAGGATTGTAAACTGTCTACAGTACCTAACAGTTACCTGCAAGGCCCTTATCTGAAGTCATATCTGCAAATATCAGGATGTCAATTTTAAAGCTCCAGACAACAATCCTGATATTTCCAACATACAGACTTTATAGATGACACCAACATTTTAAGTATAAACTGAGATTTTCACCTTTTTCACATTTATAATTAAGCTCCTCTTCTCCATGGGGTAATTGTTACCTAAATGATGCTTTCCATAAGAGAAAAAAATAATGTTATGCATGATTATCATTGCAACATTGTCCTTTAAAGTTTGTGGTTAGAAACTAATAACTTTTTTTGTTTTTGTTTTTTTAAATAGGATGTGCCAATGGGTCAGCATAATTTCCAAAATCGTACCTTAAGGTATGGTATTTGTTGTACTTTCTGATTTTTAAAGGCTTGGGTTTCTTTAGAATTTATTTCTGAAAGTGATTATCATCAATTAGAGTAACAACTTTGGAAGGCCATTTCTTCTAAAAAGAGCAGCTGCCTGTGAAAAGCCCAATTAGATTGTTTTCAGCTTCTAAAAATATAATTATTAGTGTCATATTATCAGGTTTAAAAGAGAGAAAAGGAAAACAACACCTGGCAAACACATTTGAACTTTAAATTGTTTTTCTTAAAAACGACTCTTCTTAACATTAATATGTAGTTAAAAAAAATTTGAATTTTCTTAAAACGGGTACGTTGCTTAAAATTACATACTGTGTATGTGTTGAATCCTAGAGATAAAAGCCAGATAAGTCTGGCCTTTCTACAGTGAAAAGAAGGCCTGCCAACTGCTCAAAATAAGATAAAAGCTTCAGACGCTGTCCACAGTCCCCTGTCACCATCGACCACAAAATGACAGGCAGTAAACCTTTTTCATGCTCCTCTAGCTCTGAAGCTCAAAAGGCATTGGTTAGGCAGTTAAGTATTTCTTATTGAAGTCGTTAGGAAAATTAATAAGCCCAGAACTTAAGTCAGCCTTTCTTTTCCCACAGGGAAGTGAGTTTATTCTGTAGAAAATGCGTTGTATCCAAGTGTAATTAAACACAATTAGATTGTCACCTGCCACATCCTTGCAAGTAGCACACCTCATTCCAGAATCTTCTGTGTGACTCCATTTGTTGTAACGAGCTCGAATTTGTATTTTAGGTGACATTTGAAATTTTAATATTGAGATATAATACTCAGAGTCCGGTGTTGTAAGGATATTGGGTTCTTAGGCTTTTGAAACATTAAGTGGCACATGCTGTATTAAAGAGAGCTTAGTATCAATTTAAGAACATAATGGTTCCCGTAAGATGCCTTGAGAAGGTGTGACTCATCAAGCCAATAAGATGCAGCACATCTGCAAGTGACTGTCCACGGAAATTTCATAGACATCTTTTCACTTTATATTCAGTATTTCTTCTGATACCTCTCTCATCCTCCCTGAGATTCTGCTTCAAGGGTCTATTCATTGAAAGTAGAGCAGGGTCACCTTGTGGATGTGCCCATATGATGTGGGCAGCAGCTTCCGGGACAAGTGCTGGGTGCAAGACACTGACAATAGGCATCATTTGGATCTGAACTAGGCATACGGAAAATCTAACTTCATCCCTACTCCAACATAGACACTATGCCATTGCCTTTTTAGATGGGAGGACACAGAGGCACAAGAGGTTAGGGGAATGGCTAGAGCCACATGGCTGGCCAGCGTGAGGCCCAGATTTTTGCCCTGGCCTTGTGACCTCAAACTCTCAGCTCCTAACTACTCTCCTGTCCTGCTGGCTTTGCTGGGAGTCTCTTCCATATCGATTCTACTTTCTGCGATGTTTGGATCGTTGGTGGTCCCAGGGCCTCATGGGGAGAGCACCACTTTCAAATCAATCTCACCAGGGCTGTCCTCACATGTCCTGGCTTCCTGAATGCCTGTGTTATAAAACCTCCCTGAGCCTGCAGCCTAGCCATTGAGCCAGCATTACCTGGTATTGAACATTATCTGAGATAACGCATGACCTCCTCCCCTCGTCTTTAGATACCGTAGACCAGGCATGGGAGGGAGACAGGTCGGGGAAAGAGATCAGGAGAAAACTTGAGAGGAAATTAGACAGCAGGGTGGCCCAGCAGCAGGAACACAGACTGGACTTCCAGAAACGCCTGAAGTCCACGGAACAAAGCCCTAGCTGGCAAATTAAGAACCCCTAGTGGTAGATTATCTGCCCCAGGGGATCCTCATTTACCAGAGCAGAAATCACAAAATTACAGACACAAGAAAACTGTGTTTTAAGAACTGTTATCTAGGGACACCTGGGTGGCTCAGTGGTTGAGCATCTGCCTTCGACTCAGGTCATGATACTAGGGTCCTGGGATCCAAGTCCCACATCAGACTCTCTGTAGGGAGCCTGCTTCTCCCTCTGCCTGTGTCTCTGCCTCTGTCTGTGTCTCTCATGTATAAATGAATAAAATCTTAAAAAAAAAAAAAAGGAATTGTTATCCAGGTAATCAGTAAACACAGAGGATGTTAATAATACGCACATATTGATTATGTCGTGTGCACCTTTACAGCGTTGAGTGCTGTACAGGCATTATGTAAACTAATCCTAAAACAGATTCAGGGAGGCAAGGCTATTGTTAGCCGCAGGGCATAACAATGAAGGATTATGTTCCCTATGAGCCACCAGGGACTTACACTGTTCTTAGATGTGATGAGACTTCGTGAAAAAGAAAGTCCGCAAACTCAAGTGTAGGCAGAGGGCTGATACCAAAAAATGAAGGTAGCGCCTCGCCTATAAATGAGAATGAACCATCCTAGATGACTGCTAAATTAACTTGCTTTTTTAAAAAAAGAAGGATAAAAATGAATTTGCCTTATTCAACAGCTATAGGCGGTTCTGAAATCAGAAAAGTTACTGTTATCCCAGAGTAGAAGGCCTGTCCGATTAGTAGTTGAATTCACTGGAGCACAGAGAAGCCATGTGCTCCCTCCACATTGGACCAGGTGACTTGCAGAGGCTCTACTGAGAGGCAGGTGCAGGCTGGGTGGGGCCAATCTGGTGAGGCTCGCCTGGGCTTTTACTCTCTGTAGGAGATGTATAATTTTTAAAAATAGGGACTATTTTGGTTTTCTCCTTTATATCATGCTCACACGAATGGTCAGGGTAACCTTAGGGAACTCGTTCTTTTGGCCTAATTTATTTACAAGGCGTCTTTTATTATGGTTGAAGATTATTTTCTTCTAAGATCAAGTGAGTGTCTGCAAATATATGTGGGGTTTCCTGTGATTAGGGCTTTCAAATTAAAGCTGAGGAAGCTTTAAATGCATACAATTAAGCTTTGATATGCCTCAAAGAAGACTGTAGTCCTGCAAATTCTTGAAAACTGACCAAGGGAAGCATGAACAAGGAATAACTGTTTTGATCTTTTTTTTCCACCAAACAAATTTTTGCAGGGGAATTTCCAAAGGCAGTGTGCTCCATCATAAAATAAAATTTATGAACGCAACAAGTCAAGGGCTAATGCATCTCTTAGGACAGAAAGTTCTTTTATCGCAAACACCAGGTACTTATCTCCAGTGTCGCTTTTTTCACGCCGGTATCATTTAACTCTCAGTGACTAAACTCTAGGCAATATTTTACTGCACCAAAAACTCTAGTCACTTTGCTCAATCCACAGAGTGGTTAGATGTTAATAGAGAAAAGACTGTTCAGACACTCTGGTTTCCTTCCTTCTTTATTTTTATTTTTATTTTTTTTATCCAACGGCAGGATTAAACAGAAATTTTAGTATCATAGAAAAATGAACTTCATATTTGGCTTAGTCTATTCTCTGTCATAATATTTCCTTTTCATACAGAACCAAGTCCCAAAAGAAAAGATTTGAAGAAGAATTAAATGAAAGGATGATTCAAGCAATTGATGGAATTAATGCACAAAAGTGAGTACTTTGTAATCTTAAATTACCATGCATTTTTTATTTCAAATCCTGTGATTTGAAAATTGTGTCATATTTTCCAAGAATTTCACCATAAACTATATAACACTTGCCATGACAAAGCCATGCTTTTAGAGGCCATTCGCTCATTTCATCTCAATTGTCCTTAGTAATCTCCTTCGGTAATTAGAAAATGTTTCATTCCTGCCTAGAAAAATACTCTCCAAGTAGATTACTGGAAAATAGCATGACATAAACATAGAAAAATCATAGCAAGCAAAACGTGTTCAATAAGTAATATTTTTTAAAGATCAATAGGAATGCTATATGGGAAATTTTGAGTTGTGTTGTGTGACACTCTCTATTCAAAATGCATTTATTCCCTTGCACAACCAGGGAACGTGGACCTACCCATGTTCTAATTTGTCGAAGAGAGGCTTTGAGAATTAGAATCTGATTTCGTGGCAGCAGTAGGACGAAGAAAAATTCTTTGGAGGACAAAATATCATTCAGTCGATGAAATCTGAAGTCTGTGAATGTCTGTTCAGTCTATGAATTGCTGTTGATTTTTAAATGGTCCAGGAGATGCAATGGGAAAAATTTTTTAAAGTGGTAGCTCACACGGCCTGGACATAATGACTACATTCGTTGGCTTTGGAATTTTCCTTAGGTGCATGTGTCATGGCTGAATTCTGGAGGGCAGAAGATTGATGACAGTATGGTGCCTCTGCCCATTAGACACTCAGTGAATGTTTATTCGTTTAAATTGTACCAAACACATCAGTAGGTCCAAATGAAAAGCCTTAATGAAAAAGTTTCCATCCTTGCAAACCTATTTGATTTTTATCATGAAAGTTGACTCTTGAAAAAAGTATGAATGATTTTCACCAGAACTCTCTGCTTTCAAAACTATGTTGCACAGCTTTGAAAAATGTGTGCCTTCTCTAGATTGTTCCATATAAGGATTAGTTTTAGAATATTTACATGACTTAAGAAAGAATCATATGAGTGCATATGTATGTGCGTATGTGGGGTGTGTATGTGTGTGTGTGTGTGTGTGTGTGATCACATATATACACAATGAAGTAACTTAGCTGGGCTAGAATTGCAATTCACATATGCTGGCATGTTGAATTAATTCTTGTCTAGAGGTGCCTTTGCGTGCCTTCCACCTGCCATGGGGCCCTCAGGACACCCCATCAGTGCCCGGACAAATGTTCTGCTTTGCCTGGTACTAAAAGCAGTATAAAAGTCAACCTCAACTCTGCTGAAACCTCAGCACATCACAAATGGAGAAACTACATTACCTAGAATCTATTGGCAGCCCAAATCTAGGGAAGGGTCTGATTGCATGTAATATAGGTGGACAGATAGATTCATTCAGCCAGAGGAAATCACACCTACTTCTCTGTGACCCACCAAAATAACACAGCATCAGAAGAAAGCGAACACCTCGTCCCTGACAAAGCTTAACAATTTCAGTAGTAATGGTAATAATAGAAAACCCGTTAATAAAATCAACCTCAGCATGCCTTCTTGCAGGACCTCTACCTTCTTCTTCTTTTTTTTTTTTAAGATTTTATTTATTTATTCATGAGAGACAGAGAGAGAGAGAGAGGCAGAGACACAGGCAGAGGGAGGGAGAAGCAGCCTCCCTGTGGGGAGCCCAATGTGGGACTGGATCCCAGGACCCCAGGATCACCCCCTGAGCCAAAGGAAGATGATCAACCACTGAGCCACCCAGGTTCCGCAGGAGCACTACCTTCTAAATGACCTTCGTGTCCACCTTTTAGAGTATTCCAACTGAAGGAATCGTTAGAAAGCATAATCACTGGTCTGGCCTTATTTTTGTTCAGGTGGCTTTTGGAGTGTCTGTGTTGTATCATTTCATACTCAAATGCGTTTTGAGGGAACACCTTCATGTTTTAATGGAGTTTTATTCTAAGTGTTGTGCCCAAGATTGCAAATCCCAGAAACCACCAAGGAGCCGACACCTATGCAAGTACATGAGGGTTTATTTACAAGCTCGAGCTTGGGTCCAAGTATACTCCACACAGCAGAGCAGGAGCTTGAACCCTGAAGTGGGTTACAGCTGGGTTTTTTTTGGGCTGGTCTAGGGGATTTTCAGAAGGGGTGGAGGAATTTTTTTTTTCCCATTTCAATATGGGGGGAATGGGTGGGGGAGTTTCTTAAGATCTGATATGGGATTCTCTGAGCTCTGTTGTCTTTCTGATATGGGATTTCCTGCCGAGGGCATTCTGAGCTTTGTTCTCATTCTAATATGGGGCTTAACTGAAGTAAGGTCAAGTTCAGCTCTTATTCACAAGGGCTGAGGTGGCTGTACTTGTGCTAACGCTGAATTTAAGGTGGAATGGCCTTAATTTTCTCGGCCTCCACATAAGGTAATGTTTAATGTTGGTGTAACCACTTATGTTATAATTTTCCCAACACATTTTAGAAATGAAATAGGGAAAGATGTCATACTGAACTCAGAAGCCCAAAGGGAAAATGTTGAAATGGAAGCCACTTTGCATTTATTTCTTAACTAGCTTCCCTCCCCTTCTGTTAGGCTCAACTCATTACCTCCTCTTGTTCCTCCCTTTGATGTCCTTCTGATCTTTGCATTTCCCCTGGAGGAGTCAATGGGGACTCCTGGCTTGATGCATTATTCCTTTTTTTCCTGCAATGGACAGGAAACAGTGATTTATATGCAGATTTTTGTGTCCTCAAGTTCATTTAGTCCCTTAGCAAGCATTTAGTGAAGAGCTCAGCAGCGGCAGCGCGTGCTTGGCATCAGACATCCAAGACACAAGGCATGGTGTCACCTCTCAAAGCCCTGAAGGAGAGGAGAGAAACCAGCACACAGGTGCTCAGAGCAGGTGCCCGAGATTCTGACTGAGTCCTGATAGGCAAGAGAGGAAAAAAAAGCATGATTGATACTTTCTGCGCTGAGGTGACCTTCCAGAAACTTCTCTCAGGAGCCTCACTGTGGGAACAGGGAGGCCTCATAGTCTAAGGTGCCCAGACCATCCCCTCCCCAGGGGCAGAGGAGTAAGGCTTTCCTGTAAGACTAATTTCTTTTTTTAAAGATTTTATTTATTTATTCATGAGGGACACAAAGAGAGAAGCAGAGATGTAGTCAGAGGGAGAAGCAGGCTCCCCGAGGGGAGCCTAAGGTGGGACTTGATCCCAGGACTCCAGGACTATACCCTGAGCTGAAGGCAGACATTCAAACCCTGAGCCACTGAGATGTCCCAAGACTAATTTCAATAAAAGAGATGTGCTAGGTGATTATCTTCAAATCAGACTGCCATGTCAAGTTCTCCTACATTTGCCTTTTGGTTTTTTGTTTGTTTGTTTTTAAGAAAAAGCAACTAGAAAGAGGTAATGTGACAGTTCTAAGAGGGAAAAATATTGGCCTTCACACTGACAAAAGGACCTGGTGAGTTAATGAAGATGGTGTGCTCCAAGTTTCAATGTGTATGCTGGGCAGTGCAAATGCACAAATTCAGGACAGCAGGACCAGAGGGTCTCAGACCACAGGGCTCAGGAAGGGCTGGTCTTCCACATGGTGAGAGCCTCTGTCCAGCAGCATTTCCTTAGGCCTTGCTTTTCTTGACCCTCTTTCCCAAATGCCCCGGGGTCTTAGTGCATCATCAAAGCCACCAAAGCTACAGGTTCAATATGCCCACACAGGTGAGTTAGGTCAGCAGGGCCACCATACCTGAAGACCACGACCAGGGGCTACAACCACAGACCTTTACTTGGCACAGTTCTGGAGACTGTAGGTCCAAGGACCCTGGTCTTGGTTGGATTCTGGTGAGAGTTCTTTCCTTGACTGGTGGAAGGTTGCCTTCCTGTTGTGTTCACAGGGCCTCTGCTTGAGGCTGGGCAGAGTGAGAAAGCAACTGAGTGAGCTGTCATTCATTCCTTCCCACCATTACGACCTCATTTAACTCTAATTATCTCCATAGAGGCCCCATCTCCACATAGAGCCACATTGGGGGCTGGACCTTCAACCTACGAATGGTGGGGACACAGATCCTCAGGTTGTAACAGTAGGAAAGTGGTCTTCCTTCTATTTTAGTGCCCTCTTGGCTGTAAGAACCTACATCCTTCCATTCCAGAATAATTCTGGGTAAGGATATGAGTGTACTCATTCCCCTCACTCAAGTCAGGATCTTATTTAGCATTTTCTTTGTTTGACTGGGCCTAGCACACAAAAAACTTGGTGTAAATTACTGGAGAGTCACTCACTGTATAGCACAGGGGTGAGGTTCATTTTCTTCATCCCACTGCCACCTGGGTCAGGAAGGATGTCAGGAAACTGTATGTAACACACGTTCTCCCTCCCTTCCTTCCCTCTCCTTTCCATTCTGTTCCCTCCTTTGCCTCTCTATTCCAATTCCCAAAAATAATATTTGACCTTATCAGCCCGCACTAATCTTTCCTATTCCAAATACCCAAATCACGTTTATAAACATTGGCGTTTCCTGCAAATCAGTGAAGGGAACTGCTCCATCTCCGAGAACCTACAGACAACAAAGCCTGTGGGAAGAATATACCCTTCTTCCTTGTGAGGGAAAGGTCGGAAAAACCCCATGCTCGTGGCTGAGGAAACTCAGTATTAAGTACTAGGGACATGAGAAGTGAGACCTGGTCTCAAGAACTTCCTGTCTACCTGTCCACCTGCAGGACACAGGCAGGTGATTGAGGCCCACAGGGGCCCTGCTGATTGAGGTGGAAATGCTTTTACTTCCTACCTGACAAATTTCACTCTTAGTTTACTTCCAAGCTTAGCTGACCCAGGGGCATTTTGAAATTAGAATTTTCTTTCTCAATAATGAAAAAAAAACTGTTTTGAATAAGTTACCTGCATACATTATTCATAGTTTGATATTCATAATAAGTACACAGTTCTGAAGTGAATATGGTTAAAATGTATCTCAGATTTTATTTTCCACTTGCCAGTCTCATCAAATAGGACAATACCATATTTCTGCACTTTGAACAGTAATAAATACTAACAAAAGTTTATGTCCCTGATACCTAAAGCTTATAACCTTAAACCAAATACTTAAACTAAAAAGTATTTTTATAGTTCTTACTTTTTTTCCCCCCAGGGGTTGAATTTTCTTTATTTTTTCTTTTCTTTTTTTTTTTTTAATTTAAATTCAATTAGCCAACATATAGTTCTTACTTTAAATGGCATTCATTCTAGAATACATTAGTGACTTCCGTACCTCAGTTGAAAGTGCACCATCTGTGGTGCAGATTTGGGGGGATGGTCCAGCTCATCATGGCGCACATGGGATGTAAAGTCCTGGGTACAGAGCTCTCCAGGTGGACCTGGAGATGTCCCTCCGGCAGTGTGGTGGTCTCCTGGGTGAATTTGTCATTAGCCCTGATGAGAAGCATCAGTATGCATTTAGAGACTCTGATCCAATATCAGTTGGTGGCTGCACTTGCCAGTTACAAGGTAAAGTGTAATAGTTGACTTGACCTTCTTTCCCTGATCCCCAAATCTCTATCTCCCAAATAAACCTCAGGGAGTCGAAATCCATAGACATCTGACCAGTGGTTTAGAAAAGTACCCCATTAATAAATTCATGTGAAATAAATAAATAATTTTTAAAAATAGCCAAACTTTGGAAGGAGCCACGATATCCTTTGATAGATGAATAAAGAAGATGTGGTCTATATATACAATGGAATAATACTCAGCCATCAGAAAGGATGCATACCCACCATTTGCTTCAACATGGATGGAACTGGAGGGTATTATGCTGAATGAAATAAGTCAATCAGAGAAGAACAGTCATCATATGGTTTCACTCATAAGGGGAATATAAGAAATAGTGAAAGGGATTATAAGAGAAAGGAGGGGAACTGAGTGGAGAAAAATTAGAGAGGAAGACAAACCATGAGAGACTTCTAACTCTAGAAGGGGAGGTGGTGAGGGAATGGGGTAACGGGGTGATGGGCATTAAGGAGGGCATGTGAGGGGATAAGCACTGGATGTTATACTATATGTTGGCAAATTGAATTTAAATAAAATATTTAAAAAGATAATTGGTAAAAAAGAAAAACCTTATGATCTGATAAAGGAACTGACATCCCAGTAGGGCTTCTTTTGGAATGTGAATAAAAGAGGTGCAAAGAAAGAAAGAAAGAAAGAAAGAAAGAAAGAAAAGATTCATGTGAATTGATAACTGAACAGCTATAACAGTTTTTTAGAAATATACATAAAACATGATTTTATGTCTAATGCCCTAATATATATATGTACTCTCTCTCCCTGTATATTAATATGCAGGTATAGCAATAGATGTCACTATATAGTTGTATACACTTACAGATATATGCATATATACACATTATATAGAGACATATATAATGCATAGACATTTATAAATCAGGTTTTTTTTTTATTATAAAAGTATGTAGATTCTTAAGCATAATGACCTAAACCAGTCAGTAATATATTTTGCTGGTATTTATTTCTAGATTTTTTTTTTCTCTATACACAGACTTCCGTGTTTCCTTGTATTGCTGTGCTTGTAAATGTGAGAGTGTGTATCTTTCTGTTTCACTCAGCTTTCTGTCATCAAATGTGCATTTATTTTATTACCAGGTGTGTGACCATACCAGGTATCACGTGCCTGGTTGGCTGGGTCTTTCACGGGGTGTCTCTCTTCCACTTGCCAGTGTATACAACATTCTAGAGAAGAGTTTTGTCCTTAAGCTCTTTACTTCCACTGCCTTCTCAAAACTGATTTCTGAAAGTCAGTGTGTGAGAATACATACTTTATATAGTTTTTATCTATTTTTCAACATCTAAGGGAATCTGTGTATATCACCTGTGTGCATTGATGTTTGCATTCAATGTACTACATTAGTGTTCTGAACCAATCGTTTATTGTATTAGCATTTTTACCCATTTTTTGAAAACTGCATTCAAGCAAAATATTTTACTTTATAGAAATGCAAAACATGACAATAAAAATATTTTCTGTAAGTGAAAGAAGCAGGATCTTCTCTCACAGAATTTGAAGGATACTCTAAATGGTTTTGATGCTCTGATGTATTGCTTGCTATAGGCTAAGAAAAGCAGTGCTTCTCTATGAACCAGATTTTTCAGAGGATGAAACTACCATGTGATTTCAGTAAAACATCAGGGAATAAATTTATTGGTGAATATGAATCCTTTTGATGATTTATCTCCCTATTTATTTAATTTGGGTAATGTGAGTTTCAATTTGGTATGACAACTGGTTTATAATAGTAATTTTCCAAGGAGGGCCGTGTGTGAATAGGAGTATTATATTTGCACATCCCATTAGTCCTAGGTTCCATATCCCATTTTTTGGTATTATTTTTTAAATCTTCAATTTTGGATGATTTACAAGAAAGAAAGAAGAATGCATGTTATTTTTTTTTTAAGTTTCAGATCATTGGTTTGAAGTGTGGTTTTATGATATCTGTCTTTTTTTTTTATTTCCAGGCAGTGGCTCAAGTCTGAAGACATTCAGAGAATCTCACTCCTGTTCTACAATAAAATACTAGAAAAAGAAGTAAGCTACATTTTTTCCCTGATCTTTTTTTCTGAAATGTGAATTTAAAAAAAAAAAAAAACCCTTCATGAAGTCGTGCTCTTGTTTTGAGCAAGTAGCACTGACACTGCCTCTGACTGTATCAGACCTATTTGCAGCTTGTTCTGTGATGCTTCCATGCACTTATTCTTCTACTGTGTGTCTCATGACTGAGTTTCTCTCTGGCCAGTCACCCTGCTCAGCCCTCCTGGTAGGGAAAGAAACTGCAACAGGTTTGAGATCTGGGGCCACAGGGAGGGGACAGGAGCTTGTAACTGGCTTTCTCAATGGCATATTTTCTTAGAAAAGTCTTTAAAAGAAAACAAAATCCTTCCTGATAAAGTTGCAGTTTCCTTACACAAATCTTTTTTTTATTTATTTTTTTTTATTTTATTTTATTTTATTTTATTTTTTTTTTAACAAAAATATGAGGTATACATTCAACATCTGTTTGGGAGAATTAGAAACCCCAAACTTTTGGGATGCCTGGGTGGCTCAGTGGTTGAGTGTCTGCCTTTGGCTCAGGTTGTGATCCTGGGGTCCTGGGATCAAGTCCCACATCAGGCTTCTCACAGGGGAGCCTGCTTCTCCCTCTGCCTGTCTCTGCCTCTCTCTGTGTGTCTCTCATGAATAAATAAATAAAATATTTAGGAAAAAAAGAACTTCCAAACATTTAAATATTTGTTATCTAAATACTTTCTCATTGTGACCCCCCCTAAAGTAAGAGCTATGATAGGCTCAAATAAATAAGCAATATTTGGGCTTTACATGTCCAGCTTACCATTGATTTGCTAAAATGAATTAAGTAATTATTGCCCCAAAAAAACGACGACTCTTAGAGGTCAGTTTTATTGTATTTGCCTTTTGTGTTGATCTAGAGAAAGGAACAAGTAAGAGATAATTTTTATCATCCAACTATATAATTACAGACTTATTTAAACAAAAGCTATTTTTATTAATGGCAAAAGTCACAGCACTGGTATTAAAATTCTGTTGAGGAAATTCAGTTCATTGTTTTATGAATATTGAAGAGAATATCCAAAATCCATCAGGGCTGGATTTAATAGTTGCACCCAAACTTTATTTTGTGTTAGTGTTCAATGAGATCAATTCCCTGCTTATAACTCAACATTTCGACTATAGACCATTTACCAAAATGATGTTTCCTATAATTTATCATCATTACTGACTATTTTATCCTTGAATAACTTTAAAATTATAAATACTGATAGTTACTTACTGTTTTAATGTTAAATGTTCCTGCTTGATAGAAGTCCAATTCCTTTATTAATACCGTGAAGAAATTCCAATTCATATCTCAACAGAAAGCCCAAAAGAAGGTAAAAGATAAGAATGCAGTTGAATGAATAGAATGTAATCCCATTTCTGCAAATATGTGAATATAGCTTCTTCACCAGCATGTAAATTCTCCTGGGTATCAAGTCACAAAATTCACACACACAAAAAATACTCAGGTAAACAGAAGGCCATCGTTCTTGGAAAATGCAGCTTTTGCTGATATTCCCCTGGTGTACATATTTGTGGAGGCCAACTTTGAGGCAAATTTTAGATAGCTTTGGGATTTAAGCTCACTTTCTGTCCACCTATCCCCAGCCTGCTCTTCAGGCCAGCAGGAGGGGTAGAAGGCAGCAAGACATAGCACAAGAGAAACATCAGTAACCCCCCACAAAGGTCAGTCATCTTACACTAAAACCCTGCAGGTTCAACCCAAGAAATGTGTACTATAACTTCCTACAATTTGGGCAGCCATCTACACAGATATGGCTAATACCACCTGTCAGTATTGTCAGGAGGTTTCAAGAGCGTGGGCACAAAAATTGTTACTTCCTTTAGTTTTTTGATAAAACCTCCTCTGGGGAGGCAGTATAGCTTCTGGTTTGGGAGTCTGGGTTTGGGAGCCAGTCCTCCTAGGTGAAATCCCAGGTTTTCCTATGTGCCATGTTTTCCTAAGAATGTGAATCCATCATTCTGATATGAAGTTCCTTCATCCAAAAGTAGGGATGATAATAGTTTGAACTATTCCTCAGGCAGTTGTGGTACGGGTTAAATGAGTTCGTTCATGTAAAGCATTTAGAGTGCCTGTCACATAAGGGACAGAGGTCATTGCCATCATTGTGAGGGCAGTGCTGGCTGGCTGCTTTTGTTTCTGTGTGATTCAAGCATGGACAGCCCCTGGTGACAGCTACCCTGGTCTGTGTATTGCCCTGGATGTTATGAAAAGCTGCGTGAACCTGCTCGTTGCAGGGAAAGAGTCCATCGGCCAGGTCCAGGCGAGCACATGGAATGATCGTAGACCTAGAACTAAGCCCACTGGCCTGCTCTGTCTTACAAACTTCCTTGATACCTCGAAGTAGCATTGAGATGAATAATAACAAACAGGACTAAATTAAATAAATAAGGTGAGGAAATTGCATCTCCAAAATACTCTTCAAAAGTAAAATATATGGATAGTCATTTGCTTTCCCCACACAGCTGTGGCCATGAGATCCACAAGGGGACCAGGACCCTGCGAGGCTCACAGTCCTGTTGTCACTTTACTCACTCGTCCTTCTGGTCAGCCACTCTCTCCTTGCTGGCGTGATCCAGTTGCTGTGAAATGGGTTTCTGAACAGTTAAACTCAAAAATCCTGGTTTGGGGAAGAAACTCTTTCATGGCCTATTTGGAGGGAGGAAGTACTCATTGCCAGTGATGAATAGCCATTGTCCTTAGCTTGGGGGTTTTTTGTTTGTTTTTTAGTTTTTGGTTTTTTTGGCCACATCCAGGACTTATGAATGTGATGCATGTACAGGTTGGCCACTGGCTGATGGTTTCAGCCCCTGTCTTAGGGAACAGCACTCATGGTTCCCTTCTTGTCCCTTTAGTACCGAGCCACTGCACTGCCAGCGTTTAAGTACTACGTCACCTGCGCCTGTCTCATATTCTTCTGCATCTTTATTGTACAGATTCTGGTATTACCAAAGTAAGTACCTGTGCGTCTCTGCTGGGACCCTCACCGGGTGTACTTCTCTCCTGGAACCCACTTATACTAAAGGATAAAGACAAGGGGTGGATTTCTAAACAGAAGGTTCTATGACATGGGAGAGGGGCAGTTAAGTCAGTATCTGCAAAGTTAAGCAGCTCTTATTTTTTCATTGGGATAATAACGCTTTTCACTTCTCATTTCTTTTTTAATGAGTTGATCTCCAGTCTTGTTTTGTTTGTTTTCCTTTGGGAAAATTGCCTCCTGTTTTTTGGAATAGGGAGAAAAATGACTAAGAAGTGAATGAATGAATGAATGAATGAGTGCATGAATAACTAATAGAGGACTTCGTGACCCTGAAAGGAACAGTAAGGGGAAGAGTTTGTCTGAAAGAGGGCCTGAGCAATTGGGAAAATGGAGTTGCTATTTACAGGGAGGGAGAATCCTGGGGAAGGAGCAGGGCAGGGCAGGACATGAATCCAGGGCTCAGTCCTGGGCATCAAAGACTTGTGTTGGTATCTTACACATCCAAGCAGTGGAGCTTCACAGAGGAAGGGCATGCAGGAATCCAGGCTTTGTGGAGGAGCTGGGCGTGGAGTCATGATCTGGAACAGCCAGCACATGGGCAGTATTTAAACCCACTGGATGGGATGAGCTCACCTAAGAAATGAGTGTAAAAAGAAAAGACTGTGAACCTTCTGAGGGGATATGTCTGAAACTTCAAAACCTCAGCCCTTACTGTTGCTGTGGAGTAGAAGCTTTTTACTCTGCCAAATATAATTCCTTCTCCCTTTTCCCAGGATGTCCAAAGGGGCCAGAACACCCCAAAGCTCCCAAGTCCTGTTAGCAGAGAAGGGCTACTGGGATCTTAATGGCAATGGGCATTTAAATGCCTTTTCTCCTTTTCAGCTTTTGGTTTTTATTTTTTTACCAAATTCCCTTTCATTTTGAGGGTCTGCCACTGTCACTTGAGAGAGACAAGGGGATTTTAATTCCTGCATGCTAACGTAATAGTTAAAAGAAAAGCACTCTTCCCTGAGTTCTTACCATCCTTGCTGAATACCTCGTAATAGGTGTGAACAGAGCGTTGATGGGAGAAGGAGATGAGCACAGAGAGGGAGGAGGGTCATGGAAGTTATCACATTAAAAAGAATTCCAGGGATACCATTATTAGGGACACCTCAGGGGCTCAGTGGTTGAGCATCTGCCTTCTGGTCAGGTAATGATCCTGGGGTCCCAGGATCAAGTCCTGCATCGGGCTCCCCACAGGTAACCTGCTTCTCCCTCTGCCTGTGTCTCTGACTCTCTCTCTGTGTCTCACATGAATAAATAAACTCTTTTTGAAAAAAAAAGATACCATTATTAACCCCCAGAAATGGTTTATAATTAATACAACTTTCAGACATTTGGGGGATAGTGTATGGTTGTGCTGGATTTTTCCTGTCTGCAGAAGTGCTTCCTCATCCATGTCAGGACCACTTGTAAGCAATACATTGACCAGGGGAAAAACACAGAAAGGAGAAAAGACCTTGTCCAAAATCAGCCTTTTCCATACACTGTTTAACTGTACACTTGATTAAAGTGCCAATGTCAAAAATTATCACTAAAAAGTGTAATTCTTCTCGCCTCGTGACAGGGAAGAGTCAAGTTTGCTCTTCAGTGAGCATATAAATCAATTATGCTTGTGCATTAAAAAGAAACAGCTTTGCAACTAGAATGTTAATTAAAATTGATTGTGTTACACAAACATCTTGGTATGCTTAATGAGCCAGAGCATAGTTTTGATAGAGCAGGAAGGATAAATGGTTATAATTAAGAGCTTTTGGCCAACCATTACTTTACCTCATGATATTTCTTGTTCCCTGGGATAAGAGGTACATCCATTTGAATGCCAGTGTACTATGAACTTGAGCACTGGACAGCCACAGGTTTGAGCCACTCATGGTCTGAATCTCAGGTTGTGACATAATATTCTATATACCCAATCATATCAGCTACCAATACAGATAATTTTGTCTTCCTTTCCAATGTGATGCCTTTTATTGCAACTTCTTGCCTAATTTCCCTGACTAATAACTGCAGCATAATTTCAATAGAAGTAGCCACGACACGTGTACATTCTTGTTCATGATCTCAGGAGGAAAACACTCAATATTTTATCATGAAATATAATGTGACCTGTGGATTTTTTTCATATGTGCCTTTATTAGGATCAAGGAAATCCCCTTTTAATCTTAGTTTGTTGAGTGCCTTTATAATAAAAGGGTGTCAGATTCTACAGCTATTGAGATGATCAGGTGGGTTTCTTTTTATTAATGTAGTGTATTATACATTAGTTGATTTTCAGATATTAAACCAACCTTGCATTTCTCAGATAGGTCCCACTTTGTCATATTATATAATCTTTTATATATGTGACTAGATTTGGTTTCCTAATACTTTGTCAAGGTTCTTATATCTATATTTATAGGAGATGTTCGTCTCAGTTTTATTTTCTTGTGATATCTTTGTCTGGTGTTGGTATGAGGGTGATACTGGCCTTATATAATCAGTTAGGAACTATTCTATCCTTTTCATTTTCTGGAAGAGTTTGTGAAAAAGTAGTAGAAATTCTTCTTTACCTGTTTTGTAGAATTCACCAGTGAAGCCATTTGTGTGTGAGCTTCTCTTTGCAAGTAATTTTTGGTTTGGGTTTTATTTCAATTTCTGATTCAATCTCTTTTATAGGTCTATTCAGATTTTCTGTTTCTTCCTGAGTCATGTCTGATAGTTTGTCATTGCTTACTTTTTTTAGTATTTAAATTCAATTTAGTTAAGATATAGTGTAGTATTAGTTTCAGGGGTAGAATTTAGTGATTCATCAGTTGCATATAACACCCAGTGCTCATCAAGCACATCATATGCCCTCCTTAATGCTCATTACCCAGGTACCCCATCTCCCCACTCGCCACCCCTCCAGCAACCCTCAGTTTGTTTGCTATAGATAAGAGGCTCTTATGCTTTGCCTCCCTTTCTGTTTGTATCTTGTTTTATTTTTCCTTCCTTCCCCTATGTTCATCTTTTTTGTTTCTTAAACTCCACATATGAGTGAAATCATATGGTATTTTTCTTTCTCTGACTGATTTATTTCACTTAGCATAATACTCTCTAGTTCCATCCAAGTTGTTGCAAATGGCAAGATTTCATTTTTCTGATGGCTGAGTAATATTCCACTGTGTGTGTGTGAATATATATATATATATATATATATATATCACACACACACCATATTTTCTTTGTTCATCCATCAGTTGATGGACATTTGGGCTCTTTTCATAACTATCTTACACTGTTGGTGGGAATGCAAATGAGTGTAGCCACTCTGGAACACAGTATGGAAGTTCCTCAAAAAGTTAAAAATAGAATAACCCTATGACCCAGCAATTGCACTACTATTTACCCAAAGGACACAAAAATATTGATTTTTGACACATGCACTATGCATTGACACATGCACTATGATGTTTATAGCTGCATTATCAACAGCACAAGGGATGCATTTTATTTTTTTTTTTTGAGATTTTATTTATTTCCGAGAGAGAGAGCACAAGTCCAAGGAAGAGGGAGAGGGAGAAGCAGGCTCCCCACTGAGCAGGGACCAAATGCGCCCCCTGCCCCCCACGCACCAGGACCCTGGGATCATGACCTGAGCTGAAGGCAGATGCTTAACTGACTGAGCCACCCAGGCACCCCCAAGGGATGCATTTTAAATACAAAAGACATTTGGGATGGAACTTGAAGGATAGAAAATATGTATAATCTAAACAACATGAGAAGGCTACTGCACATGTAGTAATAGCAAAGTAGAGATGAGGGAAAGGAGTATTAATAGAGACACAGACATTGAATAATGAAAGGGCAGATCATCAGAAAGCATAGAATTATGAAATGTGCAGAATGCTTAAAACAGCTATGACATACATAAAAGGAAAAAATGTTAAAATCAAAGAGTTTGATAAATCTGTAGTCATAATTAGACTTTTAATATCCCTTTTACAAACCTTACCATATAAATAAGTATATAGCAAATATGAGAAAGATTATTTACTTCTTGAAACTGACATTCCCAGAACATGAACCCAGCTGTAAAATACATGTGATTTTAAACTGCACGTGGAACATGGCCAAAATATATGCCAGGCCATAAAAGCATCTTGACAAATTTGAAAAGATTGAAATAAATTTGAAAAGATAAAAAAAAAATCTTACACTGTGATACTGAACCATACCACAATCAAAATAGAAATGAGGAAGAACAAAATATCTAAAGTATCCCCAGATATTTCAGTATTAGACTATATATACCTTTGAATAACTCTGAGCCAAAAAATCATGAGAGAAATTAGAAAATATCTTAGACATCAAAATATAACCTACCCAAAGGTGTGGAATAGCTTAAATTAGTAGCTTAAAGCACTAATTTAGAGAGAAATTTGTAGCTTTAGGATGCTTATATTAGAAAAGAAGAAAGGGTTAAAACTTGTCTAAGTTTTGACTTAGGAAGCCAGAAAAAGATGAGCAAATCAAGTATATGGGAATAAATACTAAAGATGGAATACATCTATAAAATAGAAAACAATACAGAAAATTAATAAAACACAAGCAGGTTCTCTGAAAAAGTTAAAAAATCCCCCCCCCCAAAAAAAAGAAAAAAAGAAAAAGTTTAAAAATTCCTAAACCACTACTAGCAAGATTGATCAAGAAAGAGATAATAATCACAGAGCACCCAGTCTAATGACATGAGGAATAAAAGAGGATTCACTGTAGACATTGCTGGGATAAATATGGAATATTAAAAATTACTCCAGACCAAAAAGATTTACAATTTACATAAAATGGGTAAATTCTTTGAAAACAACCCTACCCAAGTGGACTTGTAATGAGATAGAAAATTTTAATGGGTGTTTATTGAATTTATTAGATTTGTTTTTTTAAACCTTCTTACAAAGAAAACCTCCTATTGTGGTGATTTCTTTGTGAATTCTATGGAGAATTTTAAGAAAATAAAAAGGAAGGATTTGGTCAAATATTGCCAAATTGCATAATTGTGAGTGGATAAAAATGTCCTATCCATGAAAAGAGGCTCAAAGATTGAGGCTAAAACCAAAGGCCACCTCTGTATTAGGTACAGGAGATTTCCAAAATTAAAAGACAAGGAGATTTCCAAAATTAAAAGACAAGAAAGGTTGAAAATAAAGGATGGAAAACAGCTATTCTGGGAAACAGCTTACAGGAAAAAGAAAGCTGTGGGAATAAAATTTTCTGACGACATGGAATCAAGTGGAAGATATTCAGCACAAGAAAAAGAAAGCCTTGTAACAATGGTACAGTCACCAAGAAAACTTAATAGTCATAATTCTTCGGTTACTCCAGCATCTCTTTGAAATAAATAAAGAGAAACTATTAGATTGTTCAGATATATTGACAAACCCACAAGCCTCACCGGAAATAATAATGCATTCTAAAATTGACAGACCAAATTGAACCATTAAGTCAGCCCACCGGGAACTTGACTAACTCATCCGGCTCTCACAATAGACATATTTAGGGAATATGCTTTGTTACCAGTGAAAGGAAATACATAACATTTTTAGAAATCTATAAGCTATAATAGAAGTAGATTGTGTTCATCACACCCTAGAAGAAAAGTAAATTGTCAAAGTAGAAATAATAGAAACCGCACTCTCTGATAAAATCTAATGAAATTAGAAATAGCAGGGACAGACCAAAATAATCTCCTTGTGGAATTTATAAATTAGACTTCTGAATAACTTTTCTATTAAAAGGAAATGGAAATTGAAATTAGAGGCTTTTTGGAGAAGAACGACAGTAAGTAACTACAAATCAAAAGCTATAGGATTAAAAAAAAAAAAAAAAGCTATAGGATTTGGCTAAAGCAGTAGTTATAGGAACATTTATGCCCTTAAATGCATTTATTAGAAAATGCAAAAGATTGGCAATAAATAGCTGTCAAGGAAAAAGTAATATAAGTTTGTGTAAAGAAGGAGGAAGCAATTGTTAAAATTTAAATCAGAAACTAATTATATAGAAAACTATCAGAAAGCATAGACCTTAATAATAAACCAAAAGCTCATTCACTGTGAAGATCAACAAACATGAACAGCTTCAAAAGTCTGATACAGAGAGAAAAGGAAAAAGAACATTAAAATCAAGAAAATTATGCTTCAAAAATGGAGACTTTTGAAATTAAAAAAGAATATTATGTAGAATATTTTACATCTGAAAATCTAAATGAAACAGTTTTCTAGGAAAATTATCAAGATTGACTGAAGGAATAGAGACAGTAAACAAGGTAGAAATGTGACTTGTCTACTCCAAAAAACAGAATCTGGGTCAGGAATACAACTGAAAGGGCGTAAGTCCTGACCACACCACCTAATAGAGATATGACTTAGACAATTATATCAGCTTCTCTGGGCCACTGTTTCTCCTTGGTAAAACGAGGTAATGATAGTAACTACTATCCATGACTTTTATGATGATTTAGTGGTTTATACATGTAAAGCCTTTAGAACAGTACTTGGCAGAAAGTAAATAATCTATCTTCTTATCATCACCATCTTGTATCATCATGTCATCACCAGGATCATCATCATGATCACCATCATGGTCACACCATTAATGTCATCACCATCACCCGTCACCATCATCACCAACATTATCACCATCACTATCATCAGCTGACGTTTACCAAACCTTCTAGAAGAGATCATTTATGTGTTATTTAAACAGTTTCTGACCAAAGAAAAAGATGTAATGTTTCTGAACTCAGCCTTATGAAGCTGACATTACCTTGAAATCAGAAAGGAACCAGGTCAGCACAGAATCAAAGAAAGCCCATTGGAGCCTCTCCTGTAAAGATGGATGTGAAAGATGGCAAACCCAAATTCAGCAGATGAGTTACTGTGTCCCTCTTCAGTCACAGGAGTGCCAAGGGGCCTCCATTCTTCTGAGGTGCTGTTTCACACTCCCCTCCCACCACACTGCCTGGCTAAGCAGGAGGCTCCCAGATAATGTGTTGGGGAGACGCGAGACTGGTGGCTTCTGACCAAGGATGGGCTGAGGACTGGAGTGCTGTCTGAAAGCAAGATATTCTTGGAGGGGTGGAGGGGGGCATGTAAGGACATAGGGTGCGTACCCCTCCTGCGCTGTAAGCAGCTCAAAACAAGTACATCTTACTTGTCTCTGTCATTACAGCCTTGTATGGGACTAGATATATTTGGTGTATATACATCCTTCTATTACAGACTTAACTGTTACTCAAAAAAATGTGAACAGATGTCATTATCTGGCCAGGTATTTGAAATCACTGTGCATCACCTTAGGAGACAGCTCAGTGCCCAGGGCGTCATCGAGTCAGGCTCAGGTTTTGGTTTGAAGTCAAACTTTTGTTGAGTGTTCCTAATAGAGGAGGTATTTGAGAGTGTGAGCTGAGTGGAGCCTTCCCATCATGATGGCAATGGGGGTGGGGGGGTTGCTCTGTTCACTGGTTATCTGCTTTGTTTCCTTCCCTGTAGGCTCACAGCTGTGCACACGCATTTCTGAATTGCTTCTGAGCCTTCTGTGCATCGATATTCAGAGTGTTGATGCTCTGTTCTCTGTACCAGTCCTTCTGTCTCCTCAGTATCTCTGGCCAAACTCATTGACTGGAGGGTCTCTTGCAGTCTGAGACACCACCTGATGTCTCCTTAGATGTCTCATTTGAATTTCAGCTTTGATTATTCATTGTGGTTTGGCTCTTTTAATACCCCTGAACACTTCTATTCTTGGATTAAATGAGGTTTTAAAGAGGCTTTGAACTTTTTAATGATTTAAAGGATGTCTCTAGACACCTGAGTGGTTCCGTTGGTTAGGCATCCACTTCTCGATTTCGGCTCGGGTCATGGTATCAGGGACGTGAGATCGAGCCCTGCATTGGGCTCTGTGCTCAGTGGGGAATCTGCTTGGGATTCATATTCATATTCTCACTCTCTCTCAAATAAATAAATAAATAAATAAATAAATAAATAAATAAATAAATATTTAAAAAATAAAAATAAAAAAGGATGTCTCAAAGAGCCATACAATTCTTATAAATGCTCTTATCTACCTTCAACCTGTCAGTAGGAGAATTGTAACTTAATTTTTCACGTGATCATAGGAAGAAGTTTGCATGTTCATCAGCTTGGGGTAAGAATGGTCCCTGAAATCTTTAGGGAACCTCAGTAAACATTTAGCTGCATGATTGCTGAGAGAAGGTGAATCTGGCTGGATTGTACTGGGGAGGGTAAGGACTTAGTGTCTCCCTAAGTGAGCAGATGTAAGGAAGGGCCAGGAGGTCTTCAAGGGCAGCAGCTGCCAGGACATCAGTGGCAGGGAAGGGGCCATGTGCAGGCATCGAAGTGCTAGTTGCATAGGAGAGTCAGAAAAAGATTATTTTGCTTTCACAATGACCTGGTACTTGTAGGGCAATTTTGGGGAACCAGCAAGTTGACCAGACACAGTCGTGGACACATTGTTCTATGAACGTATTGTTGGTTTTAGCTCCATTTTCATTTCTCAAAAACTGAATGAGGAAAGAAGTCCTCATTAAATTAAGTCCTAATTAAGCTCAAAGTATTACTGATGGCTTTCCAGGATAATGGAAACTACCCCCACACTAACCTGTTCCTTTTTGTTTCCGGATAGAACATCGATTCTGGGGATCTCCTTTGGAGCTGCATTTCTCCTGCTCGCCTTTATCCTTTTCATCTGCTTTGCTGGACAGCTTTTGGTAGGTACTTCAAATTCGGAACTTACTTGAAAACTGTGCTCTTTGAGTGAAAACTGTTTTTTTGCTGGATACAGGGGAGCTTGTTGATTTACCCTTTTAAGAGCTACAGGTCCCGGTAAAGCAACATGCACCCTTCATGTCAGCAGCCCAGAATATCAACTGAGGCGGATTGTGCACAGCTAAGACACTAGTTTGAAGATTATTTCAAGTGTTGTATGTCACACCATAAACCTATATTCGTGTTTATTTATTTCTGTCATCACGTTGTATCCTCTCTGACTTTTCAGAGTATTTATAGCAGTAAGCACTAGTATAATAGGAGGCTTTTCACATACAAGGGAATTGAAATTTAAACCAATATGTCTTTTATATCCACTCTCAAGACAAAATTTTGGAACATATGAAAATAGCAAATGTAAAAATACATTTGGTGAGTGTTTTAATTTAAACCAATCACTGCAAGCTGTTATGGTTCAAGTGCTAGTTCAGGATGTAAGAATCAAATCTAAGTATTCTTGAGTCAAAGCAAGTAACTCCATGAGAACATCATAAGGAAGCCAACAATGAGATGGAAGTCCAAAAAGATAGTCAGTGCTTTATCTTGTTCACTGGAGATGTGTGGAAACAAGAGAGGTCACCCTGAGCCAGCTCTCAAGCATCAGGTACAGACTAGTCTGATGGGTTGAAATCTTTTTGCCAAAAAACATTAAGATTTCAGTGTATGTCTCTGCCTCTCAACAACGGATGCTCTATACCATCTCTGCTGTGTACCTTTGCAAATTAATGTGGGGTTTGTTTGCTATATCATAATTTAGACGTTTCAAATTGGACTGGAAACTCTTCCAAAACTGGCACTGTGGTTTCAGATTTCCTGGAATGCACACACGGCATCTCAGGTTTCTTAAAAATCCCCTGAAAAACTATAGGGTATAAATATTGCCCCTTGGGAATCAGTGTCAAATTTCTAAAATACTTAATATACAAAGAAGTCTGGTTTTCCATGTTCACATGTTCCTTAGGTGGAAAAACACATGGGCTCCACTCTGTTTTCCTGGCCCTCAGAAAGCTTCTGCAGCCCCCTTCTCAGGTTTTCAGAAAAGGAGCTATCCTTTGTGGGGTCCCACTGGAAACCCAAGTCCTGTTCAGCTGACGGCAGCTTCTACCATTGTGTCTAACGGGCCCCATTTCTCATTTTCTGTTCCGAGGAATCCAGTCTTCAGGGTGGGGGAAACAGTATATTTTTAAGGTTTCAAGCTGACTTTTTCTTTCCACTAAATTGCTATCGAAAAGAAACAGAGAAGTGGGCGCTGGAAAGAGAATCTCCAGAGCAACTTTGCTGCCTTTGAGAGAATGCTTTTGTCTTATGTAATATCTCTCCTCTCAGCCTGGATAGAATCCCACCAACCTGCCAGGGCTCCTCGTCTCTCCCAGGCCCATCCTCTGGTGCTTCCGGGCCGTCAGGATCCCACACCCACGATGCCTGCTTCTTCCCCTTTCCAGGGGCTTCCTAAGACCCTGACACCCACACACCAGATGCAAGGGAGTCTGTAACTCTGTGTTGTCTCAAAGCACAAATTTCAGTGCTGGGAATGAATTGGTGCCTGCCTCCCCCTCAAAAGAAGCCTGGATTTTGCCAAAGTGGTCAGGAAGACTAGGCTTGAGGACGTCTTTCTTTCTTTTTTTAAATATTTTATTTATTTATTCATGAGAGACACAGAGAGAGAGGCAGAGACACAGGCAGAGGGAGAAGCAGGCTCCCTGCGGGGAACCCAATGCCGGACTCAGTCCCGGGGATTCCGGTATCACACCCTGAGCCACAGGTAGATGCTCAACCATTGAGCCACCCAGGTGTCCTTAAGGACAGCTTTCTTTCTGAACTTGAATTGGTAGGATCAGTGAATGAGGCTCCCTCCATCCCCACCAGTGGCCAGCTGTAATCCTTGGTCGAGAGGTAACTCTGGTAAAATTCAAAAAGGAACTCTTCTCATTCCTATAAGAGGTTCTTTGTACTGTGTAAACAATTCTGTAAGGACTTTTTTCTAACCATCAATATCCAACAAATGAAGGCACAACCAGTCTAAAAAGGCTTTCAATGTGCTTTCTATTCTGTCCTCCAAATTCAGTCAAAAGTGAACATGTGTCACAGATAATCCTAGCGGTCATGGAGAAGAATCCTGACATCCTAACTGCTCATTCCCTGACCTCTTGAAACCCTACCAATTATATGAAGTGTTACCATGTTTTGCATTTCTCTTTGGATTAAATACTGAGTTTATGAAAGAGTACTTAATATCCCTGAAACATTGATATCCTTCATATCCTTCCATTACCATATGTTAACGTAAATGCCAGAGGCAACACTGTGGTAATCTTGCTGGTACTAAACTCCCTGCAGGAAGAATTCAAGTAACATTCTTTGATAAAGGAGGTTGAGAAAACGTAACCCTGGGATCCCTGGGTGGCTCAGTGGTTGAGCGTCTGCCTTTGTCCAGGGCATGATCCTGAAGTCCCAGGATCGAGTACCACATCTCTGGCTCCCCGCAAAGAGCCTGCTTCTCCCTCTGCCTGTGTCTCTGCCTCTCCCTGTACCTCTCATGAATAAATAAATAAAATCTTTAAAAAGAGAGAGAGAGAGAAAAGATAACTCTAAGATTTTCTTTTCAAGAGCTTGACTTTTGTCCCATTGTGTTGCACAAAAAGGATCTGCTACTACCTGGACATTTGGTACAGCGGGGTTTGATAAAAAAAAAGTAGAGACACGTTAAGATGGGCAAAAAATAAGAGTGATCATGAAATGCAGGGTTGTTTTTTTGTTTTGTTTTGTTTTCCTTTTGATAGAAAAATCAGACAGATACTTGTTCAGTCTGATAAAAAAAAGTCTGGGAACTTACTTGTTACCACTGTTCCTATTACGAGAAGCCCAGAGCGCACCCCTCTCTGCCCCTCGCTCCCGCCCTCACTGCACTAGTGGCTCCCCAGCACTACCTCTGCCGCCTGTTGCCTACTTCACTCTGTGGGTGGGTCCTGCAACTGCTTGCCTTCTAGAACCTTTCTCAGAAGCCCACCAGCCCCTGCAGTGGGCGCTTCTGTGAGTGCTGTGGGACTTAGGATCTGTGCCATATAATTTAGCACTTGATTATGTAACAACTTAGTTGACTCCCCCTCTTTTTTTTTTTTATTTTTCTGGTGAGTGTGACTGTTGTTTCCCCTACATAGAGTAGTTTTTTTCAGAGATAAGAATTGTTTCCCACACTGACTTTTGTCTCCCAGTGAATCCAGCAGAATGCTGCCCACAGGAATGCATGTAATAGCATGCGTGGGGGCACCTGGGTGGCTCAGTGGTTGAGCGTCTGCCTTTAGCTCAGGTCAGGATCCCAGGGTCCTGGGATTGGGTCCTGCATTGGGCTTCCTGCAGGGAGCCTGCTTCTCCCTCTGCCTGTGTCTCTGCCTCTCTCTGTGTCTCTCATGAATAAGTAAATAAAATCTTTAAAAAACAAACAAACAAATCCGGGGATTCCCGGGTGGCTCAGCGGTTCGGAGCCTGCCTTTGGCCCAGGGCATGGTCCTGGAGGCCCAGGATCGAGTCCCGCATCAGGGTCCTGGCATGGAGTCTGCTTCTCCCTTTGCCTGTGTCTCTGCCTCTCTCTCTCTCTCTCTCTCTCTCTCTATGTCTATCATGAATGAATAAATAAATAAAATAAAATAAAATAAGCATGCACGAAGGAAGCACTACTGGACTAAAGGCATCTCGGTGAGGCTCCCCTCCACTGTGTGCGCTCATCCAGCTCCACACAGCCCCTCCGCGGCCTCCCCAGCACCACCACCCGGCTAGTTAGGCGTCCCCGAGTGCCACAGGGATCTTCCCTTCTCCAGGTGGCCTGGCGTGGGCACAGGTTCTGCAGGTAGATGGATGTGTGAAGCACTGGTGAGTGGGTGACCATCTTCTTGCCACAGTGAAATGCCTTCTCACCCATGCTTCGATTCTTTGATTCTGATGTGCTTTGAGTTGTCTTCTCAGTTGGAAATAACCTCCCGGCCTTCCCAAACCAATTTGGCAGAGCCCATCTTTGTCACCAACTTCCCTCATACCTGCTGGCGGGTTTCTCATCGTATATTATTTTTTGTGATCCTTTAGATGGAAAGATCACCAGCGAGTTCGCTTCAGCCCTGTTGTGTTCATTGTAGTACTTCCAGCACTTGAAATACAAGATAAATATTTAATCTCCTTAAGCTTGAAGGAACGTTGGGTTGCACCCAAAGGCAGCCTCTTGGCACTGCTGTGCAGAAAATGTCTTGCCCTCATTCTCACCCGGGTTGACTTTTTCTTAGCGTGTGGCTCTGAATTCAGCCCCAGCCACCAACCCCTGCTGCCAGCACTGCCGGGCTCCTGGCCACTGGCACCCTGGCCTCTCCTGGGTCCCCACTTGTCAGATCTCCACAGGCACCGCCGTGTCAGCGCCTTCATGAGGTACTTGCGTCTACAGCAGATGCCGGTTAGCATTTCAGATTTGTAAAACTTGAGAGCAGACAGGGAACCCAGAAATAACCTTGTCCAGCCCCACATTTTGTGGACGAGAGATGCCAAACTCTGGAGGTACCACGTGCTTCAGCAAATTTCCACTCCAGTCACTTAGAGGAAAAGTTTTCCTCCATGATAAAGAATGATCGTGATAAAGATCCTCCATGATAAAGAAGGACTTGTAATCTGATTTCTTGATGGTGGAAGTGAAGACTTTGGAGCAGGACCACCAGTTTGAGTGCTGTAAGACCAGCAAAGGTTTCCCTTTCTTGGGTAAGAACCTTCAGAATCCGTGCAAAGGTCCTGTGACAGGCAGGATCCCCACAAATAGCTCTGCGTCTAATCTCATCTCAGTTTACAAATAACTGTATTATATCAAAAATGATTTGCTCTGCTAGGCCTTTTATGTATTGTGGCTCATCTCATGAGAGCCCTTGGAGGAAATGCCCTTTGCAGTTAGTGAAATGGGTGCTCACAGATGGTACACATCTGGCCCTGTAGTGTATAGCAAGGAGGTTGGAATCAATCCCCAGGACTCTTATGACTAATTGGAAGGTGCCAGTCTGTGTGTGGAGAGTCACCAGCAGGTGACCACATTCATGGTCGTGGGCATACCTGGCATGGATGTTGCCTTGCAGTGACGGCTAAGTATCCACTGGTCAAAATCACAGAGGTAAGTCAAGACCACCTCACAGAGAGCCACATTTGTATTTCCCTCTGGTCTAGTTTTGATAGACATTATTCAACTTTTGGCCCAATTTATTTAAAACTGGATTCTGGGGAAAGTACAGCTTCATTTTAAAAGAAATTTGATAAGGGACGCCTGGGTGGCTAAGCGGTTGAGCATCTGCCTTTGGCTCAGGGTGTGATCCCGGGATCCTGGGATCAAGTCCCACATCAGGCTCCCTGCAGGGAGCCTGCTTTTCCCTCTGCCTGTGTCTCTGCCTCTCTCTGTATGTCTCTCATGAATAAATAAATAAAATCTTAAAAAAAAAAAAGGACATTTGGTAAGATGGGGAGGGGAAAGTTAATTTACAAGTGGATTTAGACTCTAAAATATTCTAGTAAGAAAGCACCTTTCATAATAATACTTTGCAAAATGTCTTCACATATATGAGAATCCTTCAAATAAGAAAATATATTATTTTACTTGATGACCAAAGCACTCTAGTTCATCTAAGTAGGAACTAAAATGGAGAATAAGTTTACGTTTTCATTACAGGGGGCAATAAAAGTAATAATGCTTGTCATTATAATATGAGTAATAATAAGTACAGAATTATGGCCAGATTGAATACCAGACTACCTGAGTGGATGAACATCTCTGGAACAAATACAAGAGTGACTCTAACCAAAATACCACAAAGAAAACCACCCCCAAAAGTGTCTCTTAGAACAGGGATGCCAGATACAGCAAATGAAAATGCTAGCACGCATCAGAAGAGACTTCTCAGTGTTTGCCCCCTGTTGTGTGTAGCAGAGATTATGTGATGCCAGCCCAGTGACCCTGTTCCCGGCAGGGATGAAGTCTGTCCTGTAGAAGGACATAGTGTGTAGGTCACACACTGGCTGATAGAAAAGCTCTCTACCCTACAGGAGTTTCTTCCCTTGAAGTCTATTTTCTCCAATATCAGTATTATTCTGAAGCTTTTTGTGTTTCGTACTTTCGCAGACTTCTTTTTTTCCTTCTTTGTATTTGACTTTTCCTTGTCAGTATGTGGGTTTTAGGTGTGTCTCTGGTTTAAAAAAATCCAGTTGCAAGTTATTTCCTCTGATCTAACAGTCTCTGTCAAGTATACTTGTCAAGTATAACACGCTTACGTGCATTATAATTACTATGACAGTCTTATTTTGCTTTTTCTTTTTTATTCCAGCATGTATCTCCATTGCTTCTTTTTTTTTTTTTTTTTTTTTTTTTTTTTTTTTTTTTTTTTTTTTTTCCATTGCTTCTATATATTTTTCCTCCTCTTCTGTGTCCCCTTGGATCCATGGAATTTATTTGTTCTCTTTTATTCCCTATAGTGACTTGGAAGTTATGCATCCTAGTATTTTCTTTTGACTGATTAACTTAAAATGTGTAATGTACACAAAACTGACAGAGCTCATCAATGGCTCCATCTTATTGTTGAAGAATACTGTACTCCAAATCTGATGTTCTTGTTCCATCTTCCATTCCATTCCTGAGTATGAAAGATGGAATAAGATGATCAGATTCTTGATCTGTCATTATGCTGAAGAAGGTAAGATGAGAGCTGGGTAAATAGCCTATAAAACAGCACAGAAAGATAAAGAGTTTGGGTTAAATTTTTCTAAATTTAAACTGCTCTTGTTATTCATTGTTTTCATTGTTGTCATCATTTTTGTTTATCCATTTCTCACTTTTCTTCCTGAATATATCATTCCTTCCTCCAGGACTCCATCTCCACATTCCCAAAGGATTGTTCCTTTTCTAACCCTTTGTTTTAAATTTTTTTCTTTATTTAAATTCAATTTGCCAACATATAGTATAACATCCAGTGCTTATCACATCATGTGCCCTCCTTAATGCCCATCACTCAGTTACCCCATCCCCCCCCATGTCCCCTCCTGTTACCCTCAGTTTGTTTCCCAGAGTTAAGAGTCTCTCATGGTTTGTCTCCCTCTCTGATTTCTTCCCATTCAGTTTTCCCTATTTCCCTTATGGTCCCTTGCACTATTTCCTATATTCCATGTATGAGTGAAACCATATGATAATTGTGTTTCTCTGATTGACTATTTCACTCGGCATAATACCCTTTAGTTCCATCCATGTCAATGTAAATGGTAGGTATGCATCCTTTCTGATGGCTGAGTAATATTCCATCGTATATCTAGACCACATCTTCTCTATCCATTGATCTGTCAAAGGACATTGTGGCTCCTTCCACAGTTTGGCTATTGTGGACATTGCTGCTGTGAACATTGGGGTGCAGGTGTCCTGGCATTTCACTACATCCTTATATTTGGAGTAAATCCCCAGCAGTGCAGTTGCTGGGTCGTAGGGTAGCTCTATATTTTTAACTCTTTGAGGAACCTCCAAACCTCCAAACCTCTGGAGCAAGAGTGGCTTCACCAGTTCACATTCCCACCAGCAGTGCAAGAGGGTTCCCCTTTCTCCACATCCTCTCCAACATCTGTTGTTTCCTGTCTTATTAATTTTAGCCATTCTGACTGGTGTAAAGTGGTATCTCTTTGTGGTTTTGATTTATACTTCCCTGATGACAAGGGATGTTGAGCATTTTTTCATGTGTCTGTTGGCCATGTATAGGTTTTCTTTGGAAAAATGTTCATGTCTTCTGCCCACTTCTTGACTAGATTGTTTTTTGGGTATTGAGTTTGATAAGTTCTTTATAGATCTTGGATACTAGCCCTGTATCTGATATGTCATTTTCAAATATCTTCTCTCATTCCATAGGTTGCCTTTTAGTTTCGTTGACTGTTTCATTCTTTTTTAATCCTTTCAATGAGAGCCTGTGCATCATGTACTCAGCGTTTGTATTTAAAAACTGGTCTGTTCTTTCCTTATTGAGAATGAGTTTGTGATAATTTTTCTAATACTGTGAAAACTTTAGTCCATATTTTCCATATTAACATATCAAGGAGAAATCTATAGTCTAATTGCTGTTTCTTGGTAGGTAATATATCTTCTCTCTGGTTGTTTTATAGATTAGCTCTTAGTCGTGGGCCAGCGATTTCTGGTGTTGAGGTACAGCTTTACTTTCATTTCCCGTTTGAGAGTCAGGATGTCTCATTAGCCACAGAGCTCGTTTTTTGCTCCAGGTCCACAAAGCTGTTTCTCCGCAGCTCCATGTATTTTGCTCTTTCCTGGTCTTTCTGTTTTCTTTTTCCTCAAACTTTCGTTACAAGTGTATTGGTTCTTTTTATTATCCTTTCTGTGACTCCAGATTCCTTTAGTGGTTTTTCATCCCTGTCTTTCTGTGCTGCTTTAGGAGGTATTTCCTCAGAGCCATCCTACCCTCTTCAGCATAACTACTGTGTTTTTCAGCATCTATATTTTCGTTTTCATCCCTTGGGAGTCTTTGTGGATAGTTTTTAAAATACATCTGATATTTTCTCTTAAATGCTCATTCATTATTACTCTAATCCACCTTTGATTATTTTAATCTTATTTTGCAGGCTGTTTCAAATTGATATGATACGTGAAGATCCTGTGGTGCTAATTCTACCTTCTGTTGTGTCTGTTGTTTCTTCCTCTTATGGCCTGTTGTCCTATGTACTTCATAATTTCTTTTTTATTTTGAGGTCATGTTCAGTGGGATTTGTCCTCCATCAGCTAGCAGGAACTCCAAGGACTTTCTCTGGTCTTTGACTCAATAACCCCTCAATTTGAGGTTCACATTATGGAGCATATAACATTTCAAACCCATCACTCGTATTTAGAATTAGAATTTATCATTGGAAGTTTGTTGATACTTCCCTGAACTAGTGCATGGAGCTTTTCTAGACTCTACATGGCGGGAACAGTCTCCTGAGGCTTCTGGGATTTTGTTTGTTTATGTTTTTTTGTTGTTGTTGTTGTTGAAGTATAATTAACATACAGTGTTGTATTAATTTTGGGTGTACTATATAATGATTCAACAATTCTCTACCCTAGTCAGTGCTCATATGATCCAGTCATTCCAATACCAATACCCAGAGTAAATGAAAATAATTACTTGAAAAGAGATATGCACCCTGAGGCTTCTGGTTTTATTCAGGGATCTTGGTCTCAGCTGCCCATCCTTTGCAAGACCAAGGCAACATTTTCTTTCCTCCTATGGGCATCAAAAGCCCACCCTCCAGGTGTTATAGCTTGCATCCAGTTCTAGAACACTTCTAGGCCAACCTCACATCTTCAGTCCCTTTAGCAGTGAGCACCTGTGTTTCTGGCTGCTGGAAATTTCCCTTTGATTCCATGGTTAAGATAAAGAACATGTTGAGCAAGTATTTGTTGAGTCCCTGCTCTTTGCTCAACACTGTGCTGCTTTGGGAATACAAAGATGGGTATGATATGGTCACCATCCTCAACCAACTCTCCTTGTGGCCAGAGATAACACAATGTGGACAGGCTGTGAGTGCCACACAGTGGATGGATGGCTGAGGAATGTAGTTCACTCAGGGCTTATGGAAGAAACATGTTGATTTTGTAAAATATGATTGATGGAAATAAAGAAGCCTTTCTGCCGGAAATTCAAGTACAATTAAAGAATCAAAGTACACATGGCAGTCTCTGTAGCACTAAATGTTACAAGTAATTATTCCTGCAGCTTGTTGCTGCCATTCAAAAAGACAGTCCTTGGGGAATTAAAATGCCAAACTAGATGTTCCTTCAGGCAAATACACAAAAATGCATATTTATGTGATAAACTTAAATGTTTTTTCAGACAAGATTTTAAGATGAGTTTTGTTTTTCTAATACTAAAAATTTGCTACTTCTCGTTAGTTTTATAGCTTTTCTAAATGTGTTTCATGTTATTAAACTTCACTTAATAGAAACACCTACTTCTCTCTACTTCTCTAGATTTTATTTTTGAAAAGGACACTGGGGCGCCTGGGTGGCTCAGTCACTTAAGCATCCAACTCTTGATTTTGGCTCAATAAATGCCAAAATATTCTATGAGATGGGATTATTTATAACCTTTCATGAGGATGGTGCGAATTTTGACAAACTTATTTTTCCCTCAGAGACTTTACTTGAATACTTCACCCAAAATAGAATACACTGAACCAAATTATCACATCAGGATCCAGGCGGTGCTTTTTATTCAGAGCCGCAGTAGAATCAGGGGTCTCCTTTTCCTTAATCAAATCCTCCTTCTCTTCTCTGCTCCCCATCGTTGGCATCTGCTGCTCCTGTGAATGTCTCCCCCGACCCCTGCATCGTGGCTCAGGGGGCTCATCTGTGTCACCCACTGTTTCCTTGTCCTTGTCACCAGCAGTGCTTACCAATTTTCATGTTTCATGACAGTTCTCTTCACCTGGCCTCTACTTGGTGACAGGAATGAAGAGAGAAGGCAGGTTGCCTGTAGTGAAAAGGAGGGGAAATGAGGGGTTTTTTGTTCATATTGATATGAAGCAAAGAGATTTTTGGTCCTTAGGGGCGCTGGGTGGCTCAGTGGTTGAGCGTCTGCCTTTGGCTCAGGGCATGATCCTGAGGTCTTGGGATCAAGTCCCATATCAGGCTCCCCACAGGGAGCCTGCTTCTCCCTCTGCCTGTGTCTCTGCCTCTCTCTGTGTGCCCCTCATGAATAAGTAAATAAAATGTAAAAAAGAGAGAGAGAGACTTTTGGTCCCTAAAATGTCTCTGAGAAGTATGATGTTTTCTTCATAAAGGTAACAAGAAAGAGCTAAGGATTGTAAGGTCTGCCCCCGGTGCCTGATGTAGCTTTTAACCTCTTGTAAGACCAAGGAGCCAGGTATAACTACCCCATCTTAAGAGATGAGGAAGCAGAAGCCAGGGAGGATAGCTAACCTGCAGAAAGCCTCTCAGCTGTAGGGGTTTGATCTTGGGCCACAGGCTGGTTCTTACTGTTCTGACCACCTCTCATTCTGTGTTGTAGGATCTCTTGATTTCACCTCAGGTCATGATCTCAGGGTGCTGGGATCAAGCCCCACATCCGGCTGTGCGCTCAATATGGGGTCTCCTCGGGATTTGCTCTCTCCTTTTGCCTCTGTGCACCACCCCCCAACCCCACTCACACTCTCTCTAAGTAAATAAATAAAATCTTAAAAAAAAAATCTAGTTTAATTGCTGTATCAGTGTTTGGCATACCGCAATGCTTCCATTAAAGCAGAGAGACAATGTGAAAGAGGTATAGAAATAAAACTGTTTATTCATGCTGTTGAGGTTTTGCTATTTGAGATTTATGGATGTCACACCAGATTTACCATTTTATTAACTTAGTAATATGAGTCAGAAAGGTACAGTATGTTGGCCTTCTTTTAAAACTTTTCAAATCATGTAGCCATCGGGCCACCCCTTTGACATGAAGGTTAAAATATAGATCCCTAGAGAACTCTTATGTAACCCTTGTCCTCTTAGGAGCATCTGTAAATATGTACAGTAACTCCTAGCACAGGCAGTTTGTCATCCACCCCTTAGAACTCTCCCCGTCTCTGTTCCCCCACCACCTGGACATAGGTCCATATCAAAGGGGCCCCTCACCAAAAAGGTGGCCCCCAGGATGAGGTGAGCTCATCCACTGAAATCCCACAGAGCAGAGTCTGGCCCACTGAAAATGCTGAGGGGACATTGCCCACCATTCTGCAAAAACCTCAGTCCCTTCTTGGATCCAAAGAGCTTCTCTAGCACCCACGTGCATTGGCACGTTATTCGCCATGGCCCAAAGTCAGAAGCAGCACAGTGTCCATCCATGGTTGAATGGCTAAATCAAATGTGGTCTATACATAATGCAGTATTATTCATGTGAATAATTCACATTATTCATGTGAAAATCTGGTCACATGTGACAACATGGATGAATCTGGAGATGATGCTGAGTGAGATGAGCTGGTCACAATAAGACAAATACTGCGTGACTCCACATTCACGAGGTACCCAGAGTAAGAGACAGAGAACGAATTGGTGGTTGTCAGAGGCAAGGGGAGGGGAGGCGGGGAGTTCTTCAATTGGTATAGACTTTCCAGTGGTGCGAGACCAGAAGTCACAGATACACTACACAACCATGTGAATAGAGGTAACACAACTGAAGGTAACAACTGAACTTCATACTTAACAATGAAGAGGGAGAATGTTCTGTGATGTGGGGGTTTTTTGTATATTTTTTTTAATTGGAGTTCGATTGGCACATATAACCCCCAGTGCTCATCCGTCAAGTGCCCCCCTCAGTGCCTGTCATCCAGTCACTCCGACCCCCCGCCCACCTCCCCTTCCACTACCCCTTGTTTGTTTCCCAGAGTTAGGTGTCTCTCATGTTCTGTCCCCCTCTCTGATATTTCCCACTCATTTTCTCTCCTTTCCCCTATAGTGAAAGGGATTATAGGGGAAAGGAGAGAAAATGTGTGATGTGTTTTTAAAAATTATGTTAAACACAATTAAAAATTTGGAAAAAAGAGCCTCCCCAAGTGGCAAGAAGCCCCTTGTGGGTGAGATGAGGTAAAGCCACCCCCAGGACACACGCCTCAGAACAATGAGGTGTTGTCTTTGGGGCATCAGTCTGCTGTTTGGTCCATTTGTATTCTTAGGACGAGCTACCTGTTGATGTGTTTTTTGCCTGGATCAGCTGAATTTTTGCTTTATCATCACTGGGATCTGAGACCCAACACATCCCCCAGAGTGGTTTAATTAACTGACATATTTTTCCTTTACCAGAGAATTTTTTCTTAAAACATAATTTCAGGTCTATCTAAAAGGACATGCAAACTGTTCTACATTTATCAAAGAAGTGTAATTAATTTATTCTTTACTTGTAACAGTGATGCCAACCTAATTTTAATAAGGTTTGTGACCTGGTATGGGTCCCCCACGGGAGAGCAGAGCCTATTATTTGCTCTGCAAAGAATACTGATGCTTCTGGTGGTTTTAAACATCACAGAGAAACCCAGGGGAGTACATAAACCAGCAATGCATTTCCTCTTCTGTCTCCTCCCAGCAATGCAGCAAGAAGGCATCCGCCTCTCTCCTGTGGCTGTTGAAGTCGTCGGGCATCATCGCCGACCGGCCCTGGCCGCGGGTCTCCCTCACCGTCCTCACCACGGCCATCATTCTGACCATGGCCGTGTTCAACATGGTGAGTCAGGGCTCCCACCAAGCACAGCCTTCGTAGCTGCCGCTGCCTGACTCAGTGGGATTTTCAAACGTTGGCCATAGCTCCACGGTGACACTGGTTACTGCCTATTAAATTCCACATCCAGCTGCTACACCAGCAGCTTCTCGAAGGCAGAGGATGCCTTGTGCCAAGAGAGGGCAGTGGCTTCCAGCAGCCTCCCACCTGCTGGCTTATAGAGGAGACACTGAATGTCAGCAGGGGCACTCACCAAAGATAACAGAACCATCTAGATACAGAGAGGGCAGTGGGAGAGGTGGCCTGCTCTGGAGTTTAAAAGGCCCCATCTCAACCCTTAGCTCCCACTTTTCCAGCTGTGCGATTTTATTAAATTTCCACAGGCTCCATTTCCACTTCTGGAAAATGAGCTACTATTTGAATACACTAATGTGGGGCCAGGAGCAAATGGTCCAGAAAGCATTTTGAAACATTTTTTGTGCAGAAAGGTCTCTTTATTATTATAGGATGGGGACAGGAGCCATGGGCAGAAAGATCTTCCCTGAGATTATAAGGAATAGCTGGTTCTAGACTTTTTAGTTGCTGGGGCTTAGGGAGAGCGTAAGTCTCTCAGGAATTTGGAAGCAAGACTGCCACGACCTTGCAGGGCTAGCTGCTGCTGAGATAAAGTTATTTACTACTGTCCAGTAGAACCTTAGTCTTGAGACTCTTCAGATGTAGATCGGTGGCCATATGTTTGGACAGTAATTGCTAACATAGATCCTGGGGGGGGGGGGGTGTTTACAGTTATGGAGGGAAGTTACACTAAGGACAACATTACAGTGGAAAGACATGGAAGGAAGTCCTTGAGGAAGCTGTAGGAGTGTTAGAGCCTGTGTGCCCCAGGAATCCTGCCTGGAGACTATGCGCCCCAGCAATGTCTGGTCTTTGTTTCTTTCACTCCCATCACTATCATGATTAGTACAGAACCAGGCGGTCTGTAAATATTTAACCAGGGGCCTCTCACTGTATCGAATTACCATTACATGTATATCCTTTAAAATAGACACGTAGCTAATCCATGCTCCGGTCTATTTTAAAGACACATATCACGTTGCGATGCGTCCTTATTATTCTGACATTAATCTCCATCAACCATAAGCCATGAAGATACTTTGTATTTTGGATGTTTTGCTGGTTGTTGGAACTACTGAGTATCATGTACAGTCCTTGCCTTCCAGAAGCAGAAGATCAAGTCAAGGAGGTAGACCATATATAATAAATAATAAAGATTTAGTTTTTGCCAAATAGCTTTCATTTGGCATAAAAAGATCCATTGAGCATAACTGTGCGCCTGGTACATTGCTAGATGCTCGGTACCCAAAAGCCTGTTACCTGCCTCTGAGAGTTCATGGTGAGTTCTCGGAGCCAGTGACAGAGATGTATGGAGTGGTGGCAAGGCGGGAGGGCAGGGCTGGCTGTGCTGGATTCCAGAAGATGGGTAAGAGTTTGCGAGAGTGGGGGGAGAGGTGGGGAAGGGGAGACATGAGCCATCTGGAACTCAATTGAGGGCAGATGTTTGTTTTAAGAAGTAGTGAAGAGGCTAGCTGAAGCAGACCCCAGATGTTTCTTGGCATCTGTCCTGCTCTTAGGCTGTAGAGCGTGCCGATCCTTCTGAAATATGTGGAGATTCAGGTGAAACTGATGCCAACAGGAAGCCAGAGCTGGATAGCTTCCTCATTTGCTTCACTCTGCCTAGAAACCCATCTTGAGGAGTCCTGGAAGGAGGGTGCCCTTGTCCTGGTAAAACCAGGAGTCATCACCTAATTTTCTATAAGATGGAACCTATGTGGGAAACAGATCTAATGGCACTTCATAGAGAATATTTAGTGTAACTAATACTTAGCCCATCACTGTCTGTAAATGTTTGAGATGTTGAGCATTTAGGTATTTAGGTGCAGATTTACTTTTTTTTACATTAACTGTTTCCATTGGAGAAGAAATATATCCTCAGGACCAGAAATACATCTCCCAGTGTTGTGTTCCTTTCTCACAAAGAAAGGAATTTATTGCCAACCGAGGTAGAGAAATCTGGGGGACACACATTAGAAGTATGATGGATGGCCCTCGGGAGAGAAATGAAACAAGGCTTTGCTTCATGCACCGAGCCACCTCCTGCTGCAGCAGAGGCTGTGGGCAAGGAGGAAGCCAGGTGACTTTTTTTTTTTCTGTCCGTCATTTTTATTGATACCTGGCGCCATGAAATTAGCAGGTCTTTTCCATGCAGATACTCCTTTGGTATTTATTTCAGAGAAACCTCATGAAACCGTATGAAAGGCAACACTAGGTAGAGAAAGGAAATCATTTCCCCTGATTGTAAAGGTTTCTTATGATTTCTTATTAATCACAGAAGGGAAAGCACTTGATCACCAAGGTGCGGTTTTTGCTCGCATCCGAAGGTTTGCAGTGGAATGCCCTTCCGCTACTCGGATCCCCACCCCCCATGTTGGGATTGCATGGACAGACATAGGGTGTCCCAAGTCATGGGCCACACCACAGGCTGCAGTGACCACACCTGGGTCATGCACATCACCAGGTGGTGCTGATGCAGCATGCAGAGGCTGAGCACCTGTGGGTGCCATGCAGGGGAGGTGGGCCTCCAGGGTCACCCACTCCCCTTCGGGCAAGAGGACCCTTCCGCTGGGACACTGCTGCTCTCCAGTCTTTACCTGTACCACCCCGTTAAGTGCTCTCGGCGTGATTTCTTGTGCCTTTTCTCCTAACCCTGCTTCAGATCCCCCTCCTGGAGAGGTTTCTGTTTAATTCAGCCCAGCTCTTAAAATTTGTTCAGTGCTTCCTTTGGGAACACAACTTCCAGACTAGCTGAGCCCCGGTCCCAACCTGTGGTTTTGCTATGTCTTAGTACTCATTAGCCCAGCAAGCCTGATCCAGGCCTTTGACTCACACTTTAATAGGACAAGCAGCTCTTTTTGTGTGTGGGCTGGGGGTCGAGAGCTGCCTGCTTTGCTCAAGTCCCTGGGAAGAAAATTTAATTTTCTGTCTAAAGATGTTTCCTTTGAAAGCTGTAGCCCTCACTCAGGTCCTCTTGCAAAGCTCTTGTGATTTTTAAGTCTTCTCTTTGGGATAAAGCAACAATGCTTTCCTTCTCCTCCTTTCCTTTCTTTTTCGGTTTTTAATGTGTGTTAGTTTTCCTTGGGGTAAAATACACATCACATAAGATTGATCATTTTAACCATCTTTCAAGATGCAGCTGAGTGGCATTGAGGACATTCCCACTGCTGGGCACCCACCACAACTCTTCTCCGAACTTTGTCATCATCCCGAACAGAAACTATGTACCTATGAAACACTAACTGCTCACACCTGCTCCCCAGACCCCCATAACCTCCACTCTACCTGCTGTGAATGTGCCTGGTCTAGATTCTGTGCACATGGGATGGCCCAATATTTGTGTCCTCGGGTATGACTTATTTCATGGAGCATGTTTTCCACATTCTTGTCTTCCTTGATGCGCAGTCCCTCTCCAGCTGGGGAGCCTCTTGGTTCTTCCCAAAGGTTTCCAGCCTCAGGCAAGCAGCCCTCCTAGATGTTTCCCTAGTATCAGTGGCCCTCCCTGTCTTGGCCTCAGAAAGGAGAGATGTGTGGGCAGTGATGTGAGGGCTGGGGCTGCCCAGCGTCACCCTCTGCCACTGGCTGGCACATGGCCCTTCCACCCTGGGTCTCCAGTGCTTTGCTGGTTGCTCGTACTGCTTCAAACCCTGAAATTTCACAACCTAGAGGCAGTCCCCAGGAACAGTATGTTCAGAGAACTGCCTCCTTTAAATCTCCCTGCACATGAACATAAATGACAAAATGTCCAGGTCAGTTTTATTTGAAATGAACCATGGCAATTTTACCAGAATGTTTTTAAACACCTGGTGTTCACCCCATGGGACCCCAAACAACTCAATAAGAAGTGGGGAAAAGCAATCAGGTATCCAGGTTTTTTCCAGATATAGGTTTTGAGGGACCAACGTGCAGATGAGCCGTGTGTTTGATTCTCTTTAGATCCCAGCTGACTCTTCAGAATCATGCATGAAAAGCTCCAATGAGAAGCTGCCTTTTTTTTTCTGACATTTTCCCCATGTCATCTCGTGACTTCCCCGTCATTTTACACTCTCTTCTGAGATACTTCCCAGAGAATATTATAAATAGTGAGACTTTTATGAGACGTATGGACAGGGAGTGAGCATGCTGAGCTAGGACGTTGTCATCCAGACTTCTAATTCCAACCAAATGACAAACGGTGATGTCATCAGGCATTTAGCAGAACAGTAAATATAATGTTCACAATTTAATATCATTTGAAAAACACAATTCTGAAATCTTTTGAACTGGCCTGGAAATGTAAAATTCGAAGATAAAGCTAAAAATACGCAGTACGCTGTATTAGAGGTCATTTTCCCAGTTACTTCCAATGTGGTACAATAAGAAAGTGGGTCCAGAGAGGACTTCCCCCAGGTAACTAGGATGCCAGAAATGCGTGCTGTAGACCAGGCTGAAGCAGCTTAGCCTGAAGACAGAAGGACAAGAGGCTAGTGACTCCAGGGTATTTGACTGGCTGTAATTAGGAGATGACCTGAGTTGTCGTTGTTTTTTTTTTTTTTTTTTAAATGACTTTTGAGAAGACTGAGGAGGGAAATTGAGCCAAATCACACAGTGATGCCACAGACAATGGAGAGTTTCTTGATTGTGGGAGTCTTTAGTAAATACTTAGAAAAAGGGAGCAGAAAGGGTTAAGGAAGCAGTGTTGGGGATGGTGATGGAGGCCCTCTATTGTTCTTCAAATTCAGATAAAATCTTATTTATTGTATAGCCTCCTTGCAAGATTGAAGTTTTCACAGGATATATTCTACTATTTTGTACAGCAGACATTTATTTTCTTCTCTGTGGTGATATAATCCAGAAGTTTTTATCAATACTAAGATCCAGGTGGTTAAGACTAGTAGCCTAGCCAGCTAAACAGTCTTATTTTGTCACTTCTTGATTCAGTAATATTTAAATCAGTTATGTCTTGGGTTTATCAAATCTATGTTTGTGAAAATTTGAATCCCAGCGTTTGCCAAGCAATTACTCCATTGTTTCCCCCAATGTGGTTTTTTTTCCCAAAGTATTAGCACATTTGTAATTTGACCAGGGCTTGTGGCATTCTTTGATAACTTTTTTAGCAGTATATAAAGAAATCTGCATTTCCTTGAACTTTAAATTAGTATTTTGCTGCATGTTATCCAATGATACACTGAGTAGAAACAGTGTGTCCGGTATCATTCTTGGAATCCCAGAGGAATGTTCCCAAGAGTAAACTACATAAATGCCTTATCTACCACGGTCAGTTAGTTTAGGTATTTGACATCTGCCATCAAAGGAAATAAGTCAATAGAAACTGAAGCAATTACAGAAGCTATACAGGAAAGCTTTGCTTTTAGATCTTGGGTACCTATGGTTAGCCCTAAACGGGAAACACAACCTACTTTTTGGATGAGATGCATTTCTTTCAGCCAAGGGAACCTGGCCGGAGTAATTCTCTGGTTTACCTTTAACTGAGCACTTCCTGACCCTCAGCCCTGGTATGGAAAAGTGGCTGATCTGTAGTCATCCCAACAGTTTGTGCTTCAGCTTCTCCAGGAAAGAGGGACAGAAACAGAGAGAGAGACTGGATTTCTTCTACCTGGTAACTGGTTGACACTTTCCTTCTGGGTGCTGACGTAGGTGACCATGACATGAGAGCTAACCATCTTCATTTTATCAGAATTACTTTTTTTTTTTTTTAATCAGGACCCCTATCCTACAGTCCTTACTCAGAGCATTCATCCTCTCAACATTTGATCCCTCAGGATCCTGAACCACCCAGCACTCACAAATAATCCACACAAGTGCTGACACTCATTACTTCATTTTGCCCACACAATTAATTTCTTATAATCAAAAAGTCCCTGGGCCCAGTTAATGTTTGAAACGAGATGGGAAGACACTGCAAACATTTTTTTTAAAAATCCAAAGGCTCTGATTTCTTGGTAGGGTTGAATGTCTGGGTGCGAGGCAATGTCAACCTTAGGTAATTCTAACCAAGCCCTCTGCCCTGTACTTTGTACATTTATAATTTAATATTTAACAGAGGTGTTTTTCTGTTTGCTTTACTATCAGTCGTGTGGTTCTGGAATTCACTAGAATGGTGGAGCACAACTATAAGTAGTTATTTGCTTATTTAATAGAAATTCTCAAAGCTTCAAACAGGACAAGATAAAGCTATTAGCAATGGAAATACAGACACCAGATTGCCCACATAATCCTGCTTACTGTGCAGAAGGAACATAGCCATTAATAATTTAGCGCCAACCTGCTAACTCTTTCAGCTCCTGGGTACTAATTCATTGAAAAAACATTTTCTTTGCAGTTTTTCCTGAGTGATCCAGAGGAAACAATTCCTCCAACTGCCAATACATCAAACATGAGTCTGTCTGCCTTAAGTAATCAGGCAGCGATTCTGCGTGCACAAAATCTGTTTTTCCTCCCGGTAAGGACATTTCACTCATTATTATTGCTTTTGTTGTTTTCCCGTGAGTTATTCACCCATTCAATGCGATGGCCTCCACTTTCTCATCTGCTCTAGATTTCACCTTCAAAGAGGTTTCCTCTTTGGTGTGGATAACTGAGTAGGCCCTGAACAGCTAAAAACTGCCAGCCTTGGTTCAGGGCAGCCCTGGCTAATGGACACCAGTTAGATACATGCAAACCTATGGTGTCATTTTGGTGCTCTCACAGACGTCTCTTGCTTTTATTCTCTTACCGCTACATTTTATACCATGGAACTCAGCATCTGCTGTTGGATTGTAGGTCATTGAAGTTCTGTTTTCGTAGCTTAGAGGCTTTGCTAATTGTCCCAGTGGATTCGTGTTGGCTTCCTGACTGATGACAGGACCACGTCTCGTATTTCTGCCTCTCCTTTGGCTGCCAACACTGCCCACTGAGGATAGCCTCAACTAATCCTTGCTGATGGACTCATTTTAACCAATATCCAGAAGGGCCAAGATTGAGATTTCAAAACTTGCTAACATATCAGTCTTTTAAGCAAAAAAGGTTAAATCCCTTTTACTCATTTGCTAGTATTATTTACTAGTTAGTAACTTCAAGTCATAAATCGCTGTGCCAAAAAAAAAGCTTTGATTCTCTCCTTTCCTGTGTAATCATTTAAATAGCTTAGATTATTCCCATGGAGTTTCTGGCCCATATAGTCCATTTCAAGAGTGCTAAGGGAACCATTTGGGGGATTGAAATTGGTAATTTAGTATGTATACTTTAAAAATTCTTTACCAGGGCACATGGGTGGCTCAGTGGTTGAGCATCTGCCTTCAGCTCAGGTCATGATCCCGGCGTCCTGGGATCAAGTCCCACATTGGGCTCCCTGCAGGGAGCCTGCTTCTCCCTCCCTCTCTCCCTCTCCCTCTGTCTCTGCCTCTCTCTCTCTCTCTCTCTCTCTCTCTCAAATAAATAAATAAAATATTTAAAAAAAAAACAAATAATAAAAATAAAAATTCTTTACGAATCTTTTAAACTCCGTTAGCTGTGGTGATAAAGGAGATTCCCTTCCTCATTCTTCTCTCACGGGGTTTGTTCTCTTGCTGTTTGGCTTTGATCCTTTCCCCCATCTGTCTGCAGTTTCCTGGGAAGCTCCTAGGTCTGTGTACAGAGTAGGGTGTCTGATGTGCTTTTGAAGTGGCTTCTGAGGCAAGCTGACCAAGGTCCCTAATGATGGCCCCACAAGCCAGGGTAGACAGACTGGCTTAAGCTCCATCCCTCGTCCAAGAGGTCTGGGCCCTCATTTAGACATTATCGTAAACCCCCATGAGCATCAGACAGCATGTCTTCTATTTCAGTGAAGTGAATAGTGAGAGACAGGATGCACGGCTAGGGTTTAGTGGCTGTGATCTCACCGAGTACAGTTTGGAGCTGCCTTCTGTAGGGAAGGATTGAAAATAATAATAAAAATTCAAAGGTGCTTCCTCTGTGAATGGACAACACTGGCTCGCAGGGTGTCCACAAGCCCGCGGAGGGAGCATCCCATGCGGCCCTCACAGTGCACGTTCAACGGTTTACAGTGAATATGCATTTTCATAAGAAAGGAACAGAGAGCTGGCTAAGCATTTTTTTTTAAATCTCTCCATCCAGTGTTTTCAAATGCAACAACTCACTATGCTTGGCGTCATGAAAAGCAGTGGAGTAGGTTCATCATTCTGAGTCTCATTTAGATAAGTCCATAGGACTTCTTATTTTCAAAAGAATCAAATCATTAGAAACCCAAGATGGGGAAAAGTAGCATTTATTCAGTCTTAAAAGATTCTGCAAAACTCCACAATACACTCTTTAAAATCTAGGGATCCCTGGGTGGCACAGCAGTTTGGCGCCTGCCTTTGGCCCAGGGCGTGATCCTGGAGACCCGGGATCGAATCCCATGTCGGGCTCCCTGCATGGAGCCTGCTTCTCCCTCTGCCTGTGTCTCTGCCTCTCTCTCTCTCTCTCTGTGTGACTATCATGAATAAATAAATAAAATCTTAAAAAAAATAAAATAAAATCTAGGTCCGACTTCATCCACAAGCCACTTTTATTCCAAAGATAAGTCCTCAGAAAGAGGATTGTGATGAGCTTTGCCAGGGAACCCCACGTGCTCAAGCACTGTCAAACAGGACACTAATAATGCAATATCTGTGCAAAGAGTCCCACAGGAACCTGGAAACATCCTGGCTTCCCCCTTAATAGATAGAAGGGAACATCCAGAAAGCCATTTGTGGGTGTGCATAACTTATACATTATTCTCTATCCTCCTCGTGCATGGTATCTGAGGTTGACGAGGTGGTGGGAAGAGAGTCCACATTCCCTGCCACGGGTGGTATAAAGCGATATGACTCTGTCTTCCTAATGGTAATCTGCAGTAGCATCAAAAAACATAAAAATAAGCATATTTTTTACCCTGCAGTACTAATTCTAGAAATTAATCTTACAGGTGCAAACACTTAGAGACAAAGGTATTCATCAAAGTGTTTATGTAACCTCAAGATCACACAAGAAAGTAAAAAAAAAAGCCAACAACTTAAAAGTTAGAGTAAATCTAATTGTTTAAATATGTTATGCTATTTTGTTATATCCTGCTACTAAACCCTGTGTCCTTTATATATTCCCTAAGATTTTTAAAGATTTTATGAAAGAGGGCAGCCCGGGTGGCTCAGCAGTCTAGCGCTGCCTTCAGCCCAGGGCGAATCCTGGAGACTCGGGATCAAATCCTACATTGGGCTCCCTGCATGGAGCCTGCTACTCCTTCTGCCTGTGTCTCTGCCCCTCTCTCACTCTTTCTCTGTGTGTCTCTCATGAATAAATAAATAAAATCTTAAAAAAAAAAAGATTTTATGAAAGGGAGAGAGTGAAGGAGTGGTGGGGAGCAGCAGAGGGAGAGGGAGAAGCAGATGCCCCACTGAGCAGGGAGCCCCACGCAGGACTTGATCCCAGGACCCCGAGATCGTGACCTAAGCTGAAGGCAGACGCTTCACTGATGGAACCACCCAGGAGCCCCTATATATTCCCTAATTTTTAACATCAGATGTATCATTCCTGTAGTAGGAAGAAAAAGTCATTTTAAAATACCCAACAATATCAACCACAAAGAATTTTTGCCACATAGGCAGTCTGTACCATAAATGCCTGCATTTATATCATTTCATCCAAAAAACCTGCCCCATAAGTCCACTGTTCCTGGAATTCCCATTTTTCCAGGTGAGGGCACTGAGCCCAAAAGGGACTTAAGGGGTTAGTGGATAATAGTGGTTGGTTGTTCCTTTGGCGTTAAAATGCAAGTTGATTTCATCAGTTAGCTATATCAATACTGTTAATAACCATATTAACTAGTTTTAGCTTCGTTAACTTAAGATTGACATTAACAAATGATATTTGGTAATTAAAATATTAATAATTAATTTTATATATTAATAAATAATGCAACCTTAACTAATATATCAACTATATCAGAATTATATAGAAATAGGTCATGAGTCTTTACATCCATTTTTTTTTTAAGATTTTATTTATTTGAGAGAGAACAAGAGAGAGAGCATGAGCAGGGAGCAGCCTCCTCACTGAGCAGGGAGCCTGATGCAGGGCTGGATCCCAGGACCCTGAGATCATGACCTGAGCCAAAGGCAGACACTTTACCACCCAGGGGCCCCTAGTCATTACATCCTAATAGAAGTCAGATCAAGATCCTGCCACCAGAGCTCTTGCCCATCCACATTCTCCTTGGCAGGTGCCTTATTAATGGAAACAGCTGATTTTCAGAACCCATGGCCTGGCCTCCTCAGGTTGCCCCCCCCCCCCCCCCCCCCCGTTCATACATCCCTCTACTGCTGTCAGCAGGCTGGCAGCCTACCTTTAATCAATTCCAAGACCACCTTGTGTGTGGCCTCCAAGTGTTCCAGAGAGACTGTTTAATAAAGAATGGACTAAATGCTACTGCCCATTAACGTATATATTCTAGTAAATATTCCTATAATATGAAAACTTTTTAAAAGCCTAAGAATGAAGTTTAAAAAGTAAAACATAAAAAAAAAAAAAAGTAAAACATAGGCATATTTGTATAGTTATTGGCACATGTTTCGTATGAAGAAAAACTTTACAATTGTATCTCCCCACTCCCACCCCACATGCACACATTGATACACATCGTGGCTCCTAATTCACCTTCCATTAGGCTGACCATGTTGATCATGTTCATTCTGTGGTTTTCAGCATGATTTTAGCAGCAGCATCCTGTCTGGACCTGAGTGCCTCCCCCCTTCCAGCTCCCAAGGCAATTTCATGGCTTTTAAGGAGCAGTTCTATAGTACTCTTGATTACTGAGTGAGAGAGACTGCTAGGTCGTAAACCAGGGCCTCTCAGACTCCTCGTGGAGAAGGCCCCATTTTCATTTTGCTTCATTTTTTTTTAAGATTTTATTTATCTATTCATGAGAGAGAGAGGCAGAGACAGGCAGAGGGAGAAGCAGGCTTCCTGCAGGGAGCCCAATATGGGACTGGATCCCAGGACCCCGGGATCACATCCTGGGCCAAAGGCAGATGCTCAACACTGAGCCACCCAGGCAGACTAGTTCGGCTTTTTTTTTTTTTTTTTTTTTTTTAATTTTCAATCTGTCATGGATTGATACTTTTGAAAAATGTAACAGTGAGTTAGCAGAAAAATGAACATAAAGAAAGATGTGAGAAGTAGAAGCCTACATCTCATCGGATTCAGCAGGAACGAGCCTCCATGTCCAACTGCTGCGCACATTCCCTGGGCAGCCCTCCCCAGGCACTCGGCAGCATGGCTGGGTCGCATCCACTGGCTGTCCCCAGGCCCGGTGCCCATCCTGTCCCTGAGCCCTCGTGCCTGCCCTCTCTGGTGGCTAATTAGTCACTTCTAGAAGGTAACAGTGGCAGGATTCGTGTGAATAAGAACTGGCTTCAGAGCACACGCCACCTTCCCTACCTCCTGCTCGGGGGCAGAGACAGAGCCACTGCTCCTGGCCACTCCACGGATGTCTCAATTGTGCCTTTCCACTCTGCCAGCCCATGCAGCCCCATCTGGACACATTTTTCTCTGCTTTTCCTCCTCCTGCCCTCTGCTATAGGGCAGGTGGTGTCACGCAGTGGAGGACCTACAGTGAGTTGATAATTTGGACCAAAAGAAATTATGCTTAGAACACACAGTGTCCCATAAAATGCTGCCACCTGTAATGCTGCCTTGCTGAGGGAAAGCTCCCCCCCCCCAAAGAGTGACCCAGTTGCTGTGTGATCAAGGACAATTACTGGTCTTCCTTATGAAGCTGAAATGCCAGGTCCAAGTCCTCACGAGTACGGGGTCTATGCTGACTCCTGCGGGGGTGCCTCCACTCACCGAGCCTGGCTCCCGCAGAGAAAGAGGTGCTTGGTATGACCGGCTCACTCCTCGCCTTCCTTTCTTCCCCAAGGACAGGATGGATGAGCTAATATCTCTAGCCTTCCAGATAGCTTACTGTGGACGGCCTTAGCCAGGGAAATAAAAGAACTAAAGTAACAAAAATAAGTAGTCCTTACATGGCTTATTCCATATAATGACACTAAAATTGAGTGGCTTACAAACTAGGCTATTTTTTAAAGACAGGGTTTATCAAACATCAGTCGGAGCTATGCTTTATTAAAATTATTAAACTTTATTGAATGCTGCTTCCGCTCTAGGAGTGTTGATGGCAGCTAGCCCTGGTTCATAAAAACACGGTGGTGCGGCAGATAAAGGCTTTGTGCGACTGGCAGCCTTTCATTTAGCAAGTCTCTCCGGGCTGGCATGGCTCCGGGCTCCCACTTTGCCTATTCTTTTAAGAGATTTTTTTTTTTAAAGATTTTATTTATTTATCATGAGAGACCCAGAAGGAGAGGCAGAGACACAGGCAGAGGGAGAAGCAGGCTCCCTGCAGGGAGCCCAGTGTAGGACTTGATCCCTAGATCCAGCTATCACAACCTCAGCAGAAGGCAGATGCTCAACCACTGAGCCACCCAGGTGCCCCAATTTATATCCTCTTCATAAATGAAAACTTGAAAGGCCAAAAAAGAGTCTGTGTACTATAACTTTTTAAAGTCATAAATATAACTTTTTAGGTCTATAAATGTCTACAAAGTCATATTGCTTTCATTTGCAAGAAGCAAATGCCATTTGCTTGTAATGACATGCCTTCTGTATACATTGTTAAAAATTATTTCTGGGGACACCTGGGTGGCTCAGGGGTTGAGCATCTGCCTTCGGCTCAGGGCGTGACCCTGGGATCCAGGATCGAGTCCCAATCGGGCTCCTTGCAGGAAGCCTGCTTCTCCCTCAGCCTGTGTCTCTGCCTCTCTCTGTGTCTCTCAGGAATAAATAAAATATTTTTAAAAATTTATTTCTGTTCGGCATTCTGCACAGTTATCCTCAATGAACCTGCCCCAGTGGGTCAGCCAGCCATGCAATGAATAATTCTTTTTTTAAAGCAAAGGTGTTTGTGTATTTACTGCTCTAGGTCAGAAAACAGAAAAGGGCCTCTGCTTTCACTGCCAGTTTAGAAGCTACTAGAAAACTCGGCAATGATCCCCACCATTAATGCTCACTCCAGCATTTCCCAGAAGAGATCCTGAGCATTTATCCGATCTGTTTCCCTCTTCCAGTACTTTATCTACAGCTGCATTCTGGGTTTGATTTCCTGCTCGGTGTTCCTGCGGGTGAATTACGAGTTGAAAATGTTGATCATGATGGTGGCATTGGTGGCCTACAACACCATCCTCCTGCACACTCACGCCCACGTCCTGGACGACTACAGCCAGGTCTTATTCGAGAGGTAACCTGCATCCTCTTCCTTCTCCTTGGTTCTTTCATAGGATGTTGATCACGTGAGTGTGTGTCAAGTAAACACAGATTAGCAATACCTTTGTCATTGGTAACATCGCGTGTGGGTTTCTTTAAGATGATGGCTCAGAAAGCTGGTATGTGTCTTCATTAGAGATTATGTAGAATGTGTATCCTCATACACACTTAGGAGGTAGGAAGTGGTTCAATGAATTGTGTTCCCATCTGCACTGTATTGGTAAGAATAACTTAGAGTTTCTCTCCCTCAGCATTGTTAATACTTCGGACTAAATAAGTTTCTGTTGTATTCCCTGGCCCCTACCCACTAAACGCCAGGCACAACCACCCACCCCAAGTCATGACAACAAAAAATGTCCCCAGACATTGCCAAATGTGTCCTACAGGGCAGAGTGCCCTCCCCCAGTTCAAAACAAATGAATCAACATACACGAAAATACCAGAATAATAAGTGGATATAGTCACAAGTGATAGTGTTAAAGTTCTTAGGGGAGATTTCCTAAACTAAACTCTTATGTGGAGGGAGTACTGGAAATTGGCAACTCTGTGTTCTATGAAGATATTAACTCCCAAGAAAAGACACAACTGTGATAGCATCCAGTCCTTAGCTCGGGAAGGTCAGAAGAACAGTCCTCAAACCCCTCCTCAGGTTTATGAAAGGTTTCTTACCATCAAATTACTTCCATAAGCTTATAATGAATATTTATCCTCTGCTTGGAGAAAAATGTAATCATTATGCTATTCTCCATCTCACATCTTAATTGCAAAACTTTTGATATCGAGCATTAGTTTTATTTCTGGACCCACCATACTTTGAGGTTTTTCTATACGCATGTTGCATAATCCTCCATAAAATATCTATATTTTTTAGCATAAAATAAATGCCTTAACTATTTTCATAGATGTGTGGCTCCAGAAAGATGGCTTGTGTTCCTAGCACACTGCCACTTACTTCTCCATTGGAGGCTCAGTGACAAGAACGGTGGGCACCTCACTGTGTGCACGTTTCTTACCAATAAGAACACTTTCAGAAACACAACTGCAGTGCATTCTCTTCACATAATTTAATTTCCATCAGCCTCCACACCATGAAGCTCTAATAATCTGTAATCAAACTGAGAGTAGTGGAGTTGCAAAAATGCATAACGGTATTAAGGAAAGTTTATGATTCCTTAGCAAGGACGAGAATGAAATCAGGAGTTAATTTCCCAATAAACTCTCAGAATCACCAAGTAGACATGCTTTAATATTTCTCTCCTATATCCAGAGAGCCTGTATCAAATCCCCACATAAAAGTGGTGTTACTGATTTTATGCACAGCCGATGATACTGCTGAATTTCCCTTTATTAAATTTGAAGCTCCTGAATATGCTAAACATCCAAAGAAAAGGAGGAAATTAGATTAGCGGGTTTCTGGTGGAGAGAATTACTTCTGGGGACCTGAGACACACAGGATCTCGGCTTAGAACTGAGCAACAGGAGAGTAGTTACTTGGTTGAAGAAAAGAAGTTTTTACTTTCAGAGTCCTCTTTCATTTCATTCAAGATCCTTTGTGGGTATTCTCCTAGCTTTGTCTTTGTAAGAACCTTACAGCTTAGGGCGGACCGAGAAGGACCTGCTTTCCCTCCAACAGAGCAGCATCCTGCCAGGGGGAGGGGCGCACCTGCCCCCCCCCCCTCACCGGGAGGTCCTGGCACTTCCACACCCACTTCCTCAGAGCTGCCAAAGTAGCCCCAGAAGCATTCCTCCTCCAAAAGATGACCATTGCTGGCAGAACAGCAGAATACTTTGAAAAAAAATTCTTTGGATTTTATTTATTTATTCATGAGAGACTCGGAGAGAGAGGCAGAGACACAGGAGGAGGGAGAAGCAGGCTCCCTGCAGGGAGCCCGACAGGGGACTCGATCCCAGGACCCCGGGATCACACCCTGAGCCAAAGGCAGATGCTCAACCGCTGAGCCACCAGGTGCCCCTGAAAATACCTTGATATGAACAAACGTTCCCAAAGTCAGTTTAAAACTAACCCCGAGTAGTGGAAGGGGAGGTGTGCGGGGGGGTTGGGGTGACTGGGTGACGGGCACTGAGAGGGGCATTTGGCGGGATGAGCACTGGGTGTTATGCTATATGTTGGCAAATTGAACTCCAATAAAAAATTTTTGAAAAAAAACTAACAAAAAAAACTAACCTCGAATGAGAGACTGTTAAGAGCAGGGGTTTCCACTTCCCTCCTGATTTCTCCAGCCTCTGTAGGTTTGATGTAACCTGTAACTCATGCCAGAGCCCAAAGCCATCAATGCCAGTGCGTTCTTTATTCTGTGAGATTCAAGAGATTTTCCCATGAAGCACGGAGGAAGGTTTCCTCCTCCCTTGCCTGGTGTGGATGTTGACACAAGTCTTTCTGATAGGATGCTAGGATCCTTAGGGCAGTGCCTCACGAGGGAACATCCCTAAATTCCAAAGCCAGAGGCTCCCTTCAAGGAGGGAGCTGGCTCATGGGAGTGCCAAGCAGCAGGTCCATTCCTGATTGAGCTCATCCGTGTCATTGGAGATGAGTGTCGTCCTGTCCCTTCGTTTACTGATTTATTTCTGGTCTTTGCATCCTTGCCCTCCCCTTTCACTCCCAGTTTCCTGGCTCTTGTCCTGGTCTTCTTTCTGGAATGTGCGCTTGGCTCTGGCAGTAAGTATCCTCAGTGCCCACCTTGGCCTCTGGACTGGCCCCCGTGTCGGCAGCCAGCACTGCTGGCAGACCTACCCCAAACTCCTGCTGAGGACCGAGCAGCCCTCTCCCCCTGCACACGTGGAATGGATCTCCCTGAATGAATCGGCTGGGGCCCTTGTCTGTTCTTTTCTGTGATGCAGATAAGAGATACCCTTGAATTGAGAAAAGGGCAGGTCTGAACCAAGTGCCACTCTGGTATCCACAGTGCCTATAACCGTGCCTGCCATCCTGTAAGTAGGTTCTCAATAAACATCTTTTGGATAAAATGAATACCAGCAGGTGCACTCCCGGATAATCGGAGGGGTCCCAATCCTGGCTGGAACGAAAAGTCTCTCCTCACCTGCTTCCCTGAAGAAGAGGCTCACTGAAGATGTGTCTTCCCAGGGACAGCCTCAGTTTTATTTGGACTCTTACACTTCAAGGGGGAGTTTGGAGAGGGCATCTCTGTTCATAAGGCAGTGCCAGGCCATCTTCTGAATACACAGTTGGAAGCTGCTGTTGTCCTATCTGTGAGTTCACTGTGACCCATCTTTCAGGGGCCTTTTCAGAACCACACGTGATATTGAACACGGAGCAGCCAACAGGTGGTACAAGCCAACGGGGCAGTTTTTGTCAACAGGGTTAGCAAAGAGAACAGGAGAAGAATGCACTAGAAAAGCTCTAGATCAATGAATAATTCAGAAAATGACATCAAAGAAACTCTTACAGATGCATGAATGTGGAAAGCCTAAAGGAGATAAGAAGACTACTTTGAACAATTCATGAAATGGAGGCCAGGGATGCCCCAGTACCTATCATTACCTGCGTTTATGTAATCCTGGGAAGTCCTTATGGTGCAGGAAGCTGAGACATTTCTGGCATTTAGAAGGTCCAGTGTGAGACAACTCCTACTTCTTTGGCATTTATAACACCCTCCATCTTTCCGTGAGTACAGGATGTTTTACTGAACCAGTCAATAGCAATTCTAGTTCCTACCTGTGACACTGTCTCCCAAAGCCCTCAGCCAGCGCGGGCAGGGAGGCCAGATGCTTCTCACAGTGATGGAGATTAGCGTTGATATTGCTGGAAGATGTTTTCGTTTCAAAGACACTTTCCCTTCCTTTGCCAAAGGCTTGCCACAGAGTCTGTAAGGCACCATCAGATTTTTCCTGTGAGTTTTTGCCTTACAAAACTGAAAAGTCTCAAGGGATGAGTGTTACCATTTCATATAGACCCAGAATTATGCTAATTCACCTGATTGTGGGAAATGTGTCTTTCATTCTACAGAGGTGTGGGGGTGGGAGAACTTGAACCAGGAGCCCCGCGAGCTACCAGCTCTGTTTGGGCACTTAGCCAAGTAAGACAAGTCCTCTGGGGACAGCATACAACGGAGGCGGGTGAGTAAGCAGTGATACCTGGGGCCCAGCCTCATCCAGGGGCTCTGGATCGTTGCTGGTGGAAACGACTGCATAATTCTAACATCCTAAAGCTCCGTATCAAGGATAGTGATGGAGACACTTGAACATATATCAGTGAGAGTTCTGAGTTACACACATTCGATGTGGAATTGCGCTGCTTTCTCTGTTTCTTGTTCAAGACACAGAATTCAAGATTTTGCACCATATTTTGACAGTGTCCCAACTTGGGATCAGCCGATGATGAGTTCACTGAGAGTCTTGAGGAAGGACTGCAGCATTAATCACGATCAGAGAAGCAGGAGAGCATCACCCATCCACCCTGGGGTGGAGGGTCTGGGAGCTGGGGGTGTTCCAAAGCCTCCAAAGTTCCTCTGAAGCCTCCTCTTTTAGATTGAAAACGTATTCCAAATTGGCTTTCTCACCCATCATATATCCAGGTGAATGTTGAAAAATTTTGAAATTACTTTCAAACTTAATATCTCAGTTTCTCTTGCCTTTCCTGATTCCCCATCTTCGTGCCATCTCCAGAAAGTAAGGAACACACTGACACCCACCAGCAGCCCACTGGGAGGTCAGAAAAGGAGGTGGGTCATCCAAGCTGCCCATTCAACAAAACAGCAAGTCTTCCTAGGACTCCTCAAATTCTACTGAGCTTTCTTTTTTTCTATAAAAATCAACCATTCGTGAGCTACTTTATCATGCAGACTAAAAAACCTGCAATGATGTGGATCCATCTGCAGGAGGACACTTGATTTTTAGGTTGTTTTGTTGGATCTTAAATTGGGGGGAGAAGGGAAATTCGCAGAGCCTGTGCCCACAGACCATACAGGATACATAGTTCTCAGCACTTCCTCAGTCTCACCCGTACACCCGTTGCTTCCCACTTAAAATCAGCTTCGCAGAACAAAACCATAACGACGTTCACGGGGTGCATTATTACATCTGTGGCCAAGGCTGGCACTGTCTCCAGCCCCACATTTGTCATCTCTCCTGACCCGCGGCTGCCTGTGGAGCTCGTTCTCAGCGTGAGCTTCTCCCTCGGTGTGGTCTGCTCCAGCCCCAGAATGTCTTGCTTGGCATTTATAAAGGACACTCTGCGAAAGCATGAGGCTCTGGGCCATCTTTCCTTGGGTGACGTCGGGCCACGCTCTCTGGAAGACTGCATAGGATTCCAGCAAATCTGTGTCCAGCCACAAGAGGAAAGAGTGTCTAGAAAGGAAGCCCCTGAGGTTTCAAACCAACAGGATTGTCCACTTACTCATTTGTTTTTATAACACTTTTATTGAACCCCCTTTGTATGCCAGGCCTGATGGCTGGAGCCTGAGCACGCAGTGATGAAGAAAGTAAAGTCTGCACCATCAAGATCACAGGGGTTCATGGGTGGCTCAGTGGGTTAAGCGTCTGACCCTTGATTTCAGTTTGGGTCATGATCTCAGGATCGTGAGATTGAACCCCATGTCGGGCTCTATGCTGGCCATGGAGTCTGCTTAAGATTCTTTCTCTTTCTCCCTCTGCCCCCTCTTGCTCTCTCTAGCTCTCTCTCAAAGAAATAATCTTAAAAAAAAAAAAAAAAAAAAAAAGATTATCACAAGAAGCCTCTATAAGAAAGTCAGGTTTCAGCAGAAGGTGGGCAGGAGACCTGTGGGGTTGTAGAGGTTAAGCTCATCATGGCCCCCTCGGAAAGGATGAGGATGTGGGGCCACGTGTGTGAGGAGGCTCCAGAGCTGAGGGATGCTGGGAAGACCCTGAAGAACTGTGGCAATTCTGAAGTGCAGGGGACAAGTGGCTTTGGCATCAAAGTACAGTAAGACCCCTCTTGTCTTTACCCTCCCCACCCCCACCCCAACCTCAGTCACAGTGATCTGACACTTGCCTTGGGACAGAAGCGCCCTTGCGGGAGCTGAGGAACCCAGCAACATACCCACAGGGTCCGGGAGGCATCTCACATCCTCGGGGATCAGGTGATAGGCCTCCAGTCCTGGCCGTGCACCCACCGTGGCCCCTCTGAGCCAGGGTCCAGGAGCCCCTGGGAAACAGCTGGAGCATGGGTGCAGGTCCAGATTTCCAGAGCAGAAGCTCCACCCACTTCGGGAGAAGAAATTCAAGTCTGTGCACGCTGTGGCGGGTTAAGAGGAAAGGCTCCACTCTACCCACCGCCTCCCCTCGGGAGGGCACAGCCAAGGCCCCAGGGAGCTCTCCCACGCAGTGAGCATCCACTTCCTCAGCCTGCAGGGGCTACCCCCTGGCCCCCCCCCCCCCCCCCCCCCCCCCCCCCCCCCCCGCCGCTCCACCCAGGCTGCAGAGGCCAGAGTTGCGTGTCCCGCTGCAGGGACATGGGAACTCTGGAAGGGCCTCCTGAGGACACGGATCCTACTAGCCACATGGTGGCCTCCATCAAGCAGCCCGCCCAGGAGGCACCGGGACCTCACTTGCCCCGGGTCCCCCCTGCACCTCCTGCACCCTGACCCTGGGGCAGCTCCCCACCCCCGCTGCCAGTGGTGGACAAGACAGTGGGCTCAGGCAGGTGGCTTGTGAGCACACACGGAGAACCAGCTCGAATCTGAGGACCAGGGAGAGACAGAGCACTCACCTAAGCAAGTTTTGTTTGCGAGAACAAAAGGAGGCTGTGGGTACCCTGCCTGGTGCAGGGCCAGGGGCGCAGAGAGGAGGCGCACAAGCCCCCAAAGAACTCCACCACAGGAGGGTACAAGAGGTGCAGAGCAGGTGGACCGGAGCCGACCTGGGGGGCCTCCAGGTATTTCTGTCCAAGACACAGTCAGTGAACCCTCGAGGAGGTGCTCTTTCACATTGAAGAAAGCAATGAAACACTTCAAGGACCACGAAAACCCAAGGAAGAAAGGAACAGAAGAACTAAAAGAACAGCCAGAGAACCATCAATAAGAGAGCATGAGTAAGTCCTGGCCAGTCCATGGTACTCTCAATGGAAATGGCCTGAATTCTCCACCCAAAAGTCAAGACTGGCTGGACATCGGCAAGGATGTGGAGAAATGGGACCTCTTACATGCTGGTGGGAATGCTGGCTGGTCTGGAGGGGTCTCAAAGAGATTAAAGATAGGATTATCAATGGAAGAAAGACCTAAGCGTGAGACAGGAGACCATCAGTATCCTAGAGGAGAACATAGACAGCAATCTCTATGACCTCAGCTGCAGCAGCTTCTTGCTAGACATGTCTCCAGAGGCAAGGGAAACAAAAGCAAAAATGAACTATTGGGAGACTTCATCAAGATAAAAAGCTTCTGCACCAGCAAAGGAAACAACCAATAAAACCAAATGGCAGCCTACAGAATGGGAGGAGATATTTGCAAATTAAGTCCTTTATGAGGACTCAGATAAAGTGTAGTATCCAAACTCTATAAAGAACTTACCACCCAAAAACCAAATAATCCAGTCAAGAAATGGGCAGAAGACATGAATAGACATTTTCCAAAGAAGACATCCAGATGGCTAACAGACCCATGAAAAGATGCTTAACATCACTCATCATCAGGGAAATGCAAATCAAAACCACAAAGAGATGCCACCTCACACCTGTCAGTGTGGCTAAATTAACAACACAGGAAACAACAGGTGTTGGTGAGGATCTGGAGAAACGGAAACCCTCTTACACTGTTGGTGGGAAGGCAAGCTGGTGCAGCCACTCTGGAGAACAGCATGGAGGATCCTCAAAAAGTTAAAAATAAAGCTACGGTATGACCCAGCAATTGCACTACTGAGTGTTTACCCAAAGGATACAAAATACAGATTCAAAGGGGCACATGCAATCCAACATTTATAGCAACATTGTCAACAATAACCAAATTAATAATGGATGGAACCCAAACATCTGTCAACTGATGAATAGATAAAGAAGCAGTGGTGTGTGTGTACATATATATATATACATACAATGAAATATTACTCAGCCATCAAAAAAGAATGAAATCTTGCCATTTGTAAGGATGTGGATGAAAATAGAGAATATTATGCTAAGTGACATAAGTCATAGACAAATACCATATGATTTCACTCATATGTGGAACTTAAGAAAAAAAAACAGATGAACATAGGGGGGAAAAAGAGAGGAAAGCAAACCATAAGAGACTCTTAACTACAGAGAACAAACTAATGATGGGAGTTAAGCTCATCTTAATGAGCTTAATGGCTCATGAAGCCAATCATAATGATGGGCTAGATGGGTGATGGGGATTAACAAGGTCACCTGTTGTGTTGAGCACTGGGTGTTGTATGTAGGTGATGAATCACTAAATTCTACTCCTGAAACCAATATTGCACTATATGTTAACTAACTGGGATTTAAATAAAAACTTGAAACAAAAATAATAGAATTACTGTATAACCCTGAGTTTATTTAGATACTTTTCTCCTCAAAATAACAGAGGCCTGTTTCACCTAGGAAAACATAAAGATCTTAAGTGTAAAATCATGTTCTTGTCTCCATGCCTGGACTGCTTTCTCTCCTGAGAATTAAAAATGTCACTTTTTACCTCAACTGAATCATTTGCCTTTAGGTTAGAGACCTGGTCCACCAGGCAATTTCTCCATATTGCTCATCTAATTTTTTAGGTTTCTTTGATCTTTTGTACTCTCCAAACCTGAGGGCCAGAATGATTGCTCCATTAACAGCCTCAGGGTGAGGGCCAACTGTAAATTAATGTGTGGCTACAGGCTCGTTTGGGCATCTGAGTCTCCAGAGCCCAATTTCAGGTATGAAAGAAAGCAAATTCGGTCACATTTTGCCTAGCCAAAATGTGAGTAGTGACACTCACTACCGTCAGTGAGTTAGAAACTTTCTCAGTTATATTAGTGCTGTGTTCATCCCTTCATCACTTGGGGATGGCACCACCGGACAAGGCAAAGTCCAGAGTGGATTTCAACCTTAAAACTAAAGGGGAGAGAGAAGGAGGCCTCATGCCCAAGTAGCTGCCATTTTTATATAAATGACCAACAGGATTGTTAAAGGTTGGACTGTCTCTCCCAAAAGAAGACATGGTGAAGGATGAGCCCTAACCCAGCGTGGCTAGTACCCTTAGAAGAAGACGGCCATGTGAAGACAGAGACATTTGATAGTGGAGGCAGAGATTGAAATGCTGGCGTGGCAAGCCAAGGAGCACCAAGGATTGGTGGCCAACCGCCAGGAGCCATAACAAGGCAAGGAAGCATGTCTCTACAGGTTTCAGAGGGAACACCTCGATGTCAGATATCTGGCTTCCAGAACCTTGAGATGATAAATCTCGATTGTTTTGAGCCACCCAGGTTGTAGTACTTTGTCTTAGAAGGTCTAGAAACCCAATGTGATGATCAACACAATTGACTAGACTAGATCTTGGGATTTTATTCTAGCTGTTCTGGATGCTTCCTCTGCACTCCCTCCTCCTCTTCCTCCCCACCTCTCCCACAGGCACACAAAGAGCAAGGTCACCCAGGAATGCATCTGTGGATGGACAGTTCTCGTTCAGACTGCAGGGGCCAGATGGCACTTGCCCATGCATGGCCTACACAGGAGAGGTGGGCTCCAGCGGAATCAGCAATTCTTTTTGGCTATATGCATAAAAGAAGTTTTTGAGAAACCTAAATGAAATCCATGAAAGCACAGTGCAGTCCTTCTTAGTTGACAGAGCAGGTCAGGAGGGAAAAAGGCATTCATGTGTCTGCCCACAAGTCTGTTCTGCAGGTTGGATGTCTCCCATTATTCCTGAGGGCCTTTAGGTCCAGTCCACGAACTGCTTGTCCTTCTGCCTCCAGGTCCCCACCTCCTCCCACTACTCTTCCTCACTAAGGCTCCAGATCTGGGAGACAGGTGGAGCAGAGCTTTCTGCCCCCTAAACCAGTGTTCAGACGCATTAGTTGAGGAGTCCTGGAAAAGGATTGCTTGCCTGTATTTTCTGTGTGATTAACTGAAAACTCGGCCAGGCCCTGAGTTGCATAAAGAGTTCCATCCCCCTCTCCATCAGTGATGGGGGCCTGAGCTGGCTCTGCCTGTTGGGGACATCTAGTCCCTTACCTGGGAATGCAAGGAGGACCTGAGTTCTGATTGGTTATACTGATGAAGCTGCTACAAGATCCTGACCTGGGAGTTAAGATTTTACTATTAGTTTGGGGGTGACATAGGTCAGACTAGAAGAGGGATGTCATACCTGCTTTCTCAGACCCCTGGAGTCACAAAGGAATAGAAGGTGCATGAAGTAACATGGAAATGTCACACTCCACCTGCACATTTGAGAATGTTGGCTGTGTTGTACCACTTTCACTGACTGGGCAATGTGGCATCAGTATAGTCAATATAGATGACGATGAGTTTAGAATTCACTGGAGCTATGGTGGTTTATAAACATCAGCTTCCCTCTATCCCTTCAGCTGTGCTATTAGACATAGCTCAAAAAGGAACAACTTCATTTCTTTTTTTTTTTTTTTAAGATTTTATTTATTCATGGGAGACAGAGAGAGGGGGAGAGAGAGAGAGAGAGAGAGAGAGAGAGAGAGAGAGAGAGAGAGGCAGAGACACAGGCAGAGGGAGAAGCAGGCTCCGTGCAGGGAGCCGGACATGGGACTTGATCCCGGGACCCCAGGATCATGCCCTAGGCTGAAGGCAGCACTAAACCGCTGAGCCACTGGGGCTACCCAACTACTTCATTTCTTAAAATCAATTCTGAGTAAACAGGACAGTGGCACCTCTCAGCTTGCTTCGATCTCAGGAACCAGTGACCTCCTTGTGGCTGGGGAGCTCAAATGCTTGCAGCCCAGCTGGTTTACTAGGGAGGAAAGAGCCCCTGATGCACACTTAGCCTTTCTGGAGAGTTCTCTGAGGTCTTCAGCCCTTCAACCACCGAGACTGGCCATTCTGCCTCTGTTCCCTATATACTTGGGTCTTCCACTCTGTTAACGATCATTCACCATCCTATATTTTCATACCTTTTTCTCTACCTCTCTGGCTCCATCCCTCCCTTCTCACTTGTAGGTTTTGTTTTTATTTATTTATTTGATACACAGAATGCACAAGTGGGGGGTGGGGCAGAGGGAGAGGGAGAAGCAGACTTCCCGCTGAGCAGGGAGCCCAATGTGGGGCTTGATCCCAGGACTCTGGAATCGTGCCCTGAGCCGAAGGCAGATGCTTCACTGACTGAGCCACCCAGGTACCCTCACTCTCTAGAAACTCATGAGGGCCATGTGTCTCCCACGTGTCAGTATTACTACTTGACATAGTGACCAGAACAGCCTGTAAAAATGGGTACTGTGAACCCCATTGGCTGATCACAAGAGTGAGGTTTGGAGGGGTTAACCCAGGTCCCACAGATCGATAGGGCAGCAGAGCCTCAGTTCCTCCACAGATTTTCTTACACCAAAGCCCACCTGAGCTCTTTCACTACCACATGGATTCCTCTCATGTCATCAGCCTTTGAACCCTCTGTAGAGAAATGGGAAAAGTTCTCAGCAAGTTTATCTCACAAGCAGAAAGTAATTACCTGGTATTAATTTAATTTAATACGATCTATGCTGCTTATGTGACATGTGTCCATACATAATCAACTTTTCTTTTTTAAGTCTTATTTACACGTATATGTGGGGCATCACCATTTGTCAGCTACACAGGACTCCCCAGGGATGGCAGATGTCTCTTTTCATGCTGTATTAATCAGCATTCTCTAGAGAAATAGAACCAAAGGGATATAAATGTCCTATATAAATATATATCAGTAAGGAGGTTTATCATAGGATAAGGCTCATAGGAATTGGCTCATAGGATTATGGAGGTTGGCAAACCCAAAATCTGAACAGTGAGAGTCCCAGTTGGAGACTGAAGGCCAGAAGCTGCTGTAGAGCAGAAAGAGCCAGTGTTTGAGCTAGAGGCAGTTGGGCAGGAGAGAATTCTCTCTGACTCAGGGGGAAGTCAGCCTTTTCTTCTACCAAAGCCTACAACTGATGGGATGAGGCTGATCCACATTATGGATGGCAATCTACTTTACTCAGTTTACTGATTCTAGTGTTAATCTCCTCCAGAAAACACTCTCACAGAAACACCCAGAGTGACATTTAAAGGAATGGCTGGGCATTCCATACCGACCATGCATGCCGACTCCATGTATGGGGGTGACCATTGCCTAGGATGTTGTGGTGAGGACACGGGCAGGGATCAGTGACTGAGGTCTAGCTGAACCCTAGGGGGAATGGGGCAGTGGACCAAGACTTCCCATCTGCGTCTTGCCTTTGTGTTACAAAATCATATGAAAGAGGGCATAAGAACACTTGCCTGCCAAGGAAGTTATGAGAAACTATATAATTGGTAGGTGAAAGTAACTGATAGAAATTAAGTTCCCTGCTTCATTTTTATACCTCATATGATTGTTAATTTCTAGACTCCTGTCCCTTTCTGAGGGTGAACCTTTTAAAAGTTGAAGGGATGTCAAATTATCCATATGGATCTTAGAAATATAAAGAAAATACTATTCATATTCCTCTGTTATTTCCTTTTTTGTTTGTTAGAGCTTGAGATAAAATAAGAAATCATGTCAATTTGGAAGAATCTTGTATTACTGAGTCCTCCCACTAGGTATTATTTTGTTTGGATGCAATCTGGGCTTGAAGATGTATTTGAAAGGTGTGTGTTTGGCCAGAGTGACGTGCACTGCAAGTTTCTCAAATTGGTTGATATATGAATTCTAAGTCCTGTATGTATGTTGTTTTGTATTGTTTTTGTCTGTCTGTCTGTCTGTTCTCTAATAGACCAGGCATTTGGAAAGACCTGAAGACCATGGGCTCAGTTTCTCTCTTTATATTCTTCATCACACTGCTTGTTCTGGGTAGACAGGTAAGACAACCCCATTTTCACATAACTTCCTCTCAAGTGCCATGTTAATAATACTTGTACATCAACTCTATTTCAATTTTTTAAATAAAGAGTCCAGTGATAATAACGATACTACTCTGCTGATGTGCATTGTAGCTGCTTTTGTGCAAACACATCAGAATGCTTTTATCGCATAAGAGAAACATGTGGTAGATACGGACAGAAGGGGAAAGGTCTCATTTTTTCCACAAAAGGCAAACTTTGTGGATGGTAGAGATGCAATTCCATTTCCTGTTAAAACTCAAAATAATGTCATGGGTTTTGTAAGCCAACAAAAGTGTTCTCTCAGTAGCTGACTGGAAAAATATCCCCTTCGCTGGGGTTTTATATGCATTTCAGAATACATGACCCGTTTCTTTTTCTTGGAAGAGGGTATGAATACCTTTGCCATCACATGCAGTCATTCCTAGAAAGACAGTCCTCTGTGCAAGAAAATTGTCTTTTGTGATTTGAATGGACGTGTCCCTCCGTGGACTCCTCCCTACTTCTTGTCTCCAAGGAGAGGCCGTGGGTGCAGGATTTTCAGGGACAGTATTTTTCCTCTAGCTCCACACAAGGACGATTTACCCAGAGAACAAACACTTATTCCCCACCACACACTCTGCCTTCACCAAAGTTTGCTTGGAATTCCTGGATGATGGATGATGTGACACGAAGAAGCAATTCATATAGAAATAACCAACTAAGTTGCAAAGCCCATTAGATTATATGTATGTCCCCGAACGGTTAAGCAGCAGGGAGTGGTTAATAATTGCACAGTGAGAGCAGAGGCCAGATCTGTGGCTGCCAGTCCAGCGGCCTGGAAACACTGTCCGCTTCCCTGGGAGCTACTGTGCAAGCCTCAGCAGTCTCCCTGGAGCTCAGCTGTTGTCCTGCTGCAGAGTTCTAGAACACCCCTGTCTCCTCCCCGTTCCTGGCACGTGCTTGGCTCTACATTCTCCATGCATTTGTCTTAATCCATTAAACCATGCCCTGTTTTTTTTTTCCTGGTTTCATTTGTTTTCCCTGAGACCTGGCTTTCTCCACTACTGACCTGCTTTCTGCTCTAGCTCACAGAGAAAAGTCATGTCCACTCTCAGGAAGCCCTATTAGAGGTGAAAGATGGGAAAGAAATGGGCTCCCACACAGAATATCACTTACAAGATTGTTTCCAGAAACAAGGGAATGTGGCCGCCCCCTCTGCAGGGTCAGCTGCTGCCCCATTTCATACCAGGTCCTGCATTTTCTCCCACTGGAGTGATTACTCAGAGTGCTTCACAGCAATAATAAATAATAATATAATAAATTAAAAGACCTGGAATCAAAAAGTAAGGTCTCCCAACTTTTACTGATCCCTGAAACGATAAGCCTGAAGGACCACTAGGTACATGCTGCTGCATCCAGGGGCTGCCCCAACCTGTGACTCTCTGACTGACATCAGATAAACAATCAAATGTGTTCATTATTATGGTTGGGCATAATTTAACACAGTAGTTCTGATCCCCGTCCTACAGGGACCCTTTTCTTTTTTTGTCACTAATGTTAGCAGTAGGCAGTATACACACCTAGGGACCTGCAGAGTCACTGCTCTCTGCGGGGGAGATGGTGTGAAGGACCATTCTTCAGCAGATGGCACCCGGGATATGCTGGGGTGAGCCAGGATCATTCAGCCCAGGCTTTACAAAGGCCCCACGTCTTCTGGGCTCACAAGAACATCCAAACGTGTGAGGTAGTACTTTTGCATACTCTCCTGAAAACACAAGTACGTCACAAATAAATGTCCAGTATTTTTAAATAAGGGTTTTTTTTAAAGATGTTGTTTATTTACTCATGAGATATACAGAGAGAGAGAGAGGCAGAGACACAGCAGAGGGAGAAGCAGGCTCCCTGCAGGGAGCCCTATGTGGGACTCGATTCCAGGACCCCGGGATCACGACCTGAACCGAAGGCAGATGATCAACCACTGAGCCACCCAGGCACCCCTTAAATAAGGCTTTTAAGTTTCATAAATACGCATGGCCTCAGGGTCACTTATTTCCATCCAACAGTATGGACGTTTTGCAACTTACTTTGTTGTCATTTGTCCTAATGACTCCTCTGCCCCATGACCATCTTTTTTGAAACGGTGGTGATGTATTAGCTATCTGAGCAAATTAGCTGTGCTAAGTATTGCTCTGGGTATCTGAGACCCCTTAATGAAATTATAACACATCTCCCGGACAAGATGTCTGTGATAGAAATGCCAGCCTGAATGCAAGGGCCTTTTTTGAAAAAGAAAGATTCTCTGTGTTTCTCCTGAGTTTAAATGGCCACATGCTGTCATTGAGGGTCTGCATTCTAGGTGAGCTCTTTCAAGATAGGGATCCGGGCAGGTGGCTGTCTGGTGGCCTCGGTTAGGCCGAGGTCACTGTGTGCAAGGCTGCAGAACCCAAGAATGCATGCAGTCACACGCTGCCTGCACCCCTGCCCAGGACCGCCTCTTCTGTCCACAAGGAGAGATGTAAATCCCCCCAGTCCCTCAGCTTGTTTTCAGAACTAGACAAGGCAAGAACTGCCCAGTGTGTGACAGGCTGTGTCCAGTGTGAAGACAGCAGTGATGCTCCCAGAGAGGGCCTGGTGCCTCCTCCAGGCTCTTTCTGTTCTCTCTTGTCATTGCCAGAGCAAAGGAAGAGCAAATTCCACGTCTCTGAGTGGAATCTGGGCCCTGAGAACTGTCAAGTAGCCCCCAGATGGACTCTGAGAGTTGGAGGGAGATGTGGGAAGTAAGGTTCACAAGGCAGGACTGCTGTTCTATTTTTTTATTTTAATGTTTTAAAGATTTTATGTATTTACTTGAAAGAGAGAGAGCACAAGCAGGAGGCAAGGCAGGCAGAGGGAGAGGGAGAAGCAGACTCCCTGAGGAGCAGGGAGCCCGATGTAGGGCTCCACCCAAGACCGCAGGATCATAACCTGGGCTGAAGGTTGACACTGTAGGATCCTCTCCTTGAAGGACAAACTCATTAGAAACTCATGGAGAAGCCCCCAAAGGAAGACAGAGGTTTCTCCCCCAAACCAGTTAAATGGATTCAACAGTATCCCCCAGAAAACAGTTGTAAGTCCTCATCTTCAGTGTCCGTGACTGTGACCTTCTCTGGAAATGGACTCTGTAGGTGTCATTAAACCTAAGAATCCAAAAAAAAAAAAAAAAAGTAAGAATCTCAGGATGAGATCGTGCTGGATTTAGGGTGATGCAGTAGCAGTCACCCCTTAGTATGGCTCTTGGAAACCCCCCATGGCCCCCTGCTGCCCTGCCCTCTGCTGGGTTTCTCCAATTTCCTTTGTCTAATCTCGAATGTGCATCTGTGTCTTCTCAAAGCCACCATCACAGACTGCCAAGCCGTCCTGATTTAGAACCAGCCTCACCACTGGTTTATCCCCCCCAAACCCAAACAAATAATTTATTCTCCAAGAGAGGCTTTCCCCAGTCAGTGCAGAGCCTGATTTCTGTAAGTGCAGAATGTGGAAGATTTGGCATTAATGTAAAAATTTAATATAAACAAACATTAAAAACACCTCTTTTGCAATCTTTTTTTTTTTTAAATCTCAATATGAAGTAAAAATACATTCCATACCAGAGGAGGAGGAATAATTTTTGAGCATATCGTGCATTGGTTTGAATCAAACCTAAATGATGAATGATCATTGTTCTTTCGGGTTTCAAAATGTGAAATTTTTTTAATTGCCATCTGTGCATGAGAGGCAAAGTGTGTGTGTGTGTGTGTGTTTGTAGGTGCATTGATATAATTAATCAAACCAATAAAACAAACCTTCAGAATTTATTTCTTCTTTGCTGTCCTCCACCCCCACCCCCCACCTCAGGAAGTCACTATCTGTGCTGAAATGCTCTCCATTAGGCCTTGTGTTACAGGAAGATTCTTTGAGGGCTATTTCACCATATTTAATTATTTATATCATAGCAGATCGAGCATGATGCCATAATCAAAGAGACCCTCTGCCAGGAAATAGGCCCCCCTATCTCTACAACATTAATAACAGTTTTTAAAAACATTAAGTTTACATTATAAAGCATGAACACGTATGTTTTTACTAGCAGGCACCATCTTAATTAAATGATACCAGAATGAACTTTAGTGTAAATACAATATCATACTCTCAGTACAGTGCAATCCCAGATGAAACACACACACACACACACACACAATTTTCAGTGAATGCTGAATCACAGAATTTGGTGGCAGGGGAAAACTGATTTTCCAGTCGTAAGGCAAACTGTCACAAAGGAGCACCATTATTTTTTAAATGCAAATTATCCAACAGGGCACTCTCTCCACTAATCTATTTCCCATTTTTCATTTATTCATTGTTTATATTCTATTATGCCTCTTCTCAAAAGCCATCTTTTATTAACCTAACTTTGCAAGAAGCTTCCATGTCATTTCCATCACAATCCCCTCCTCTGTCCTGTTCCTGAGGCTGGTTCTTTCCCCAACTTGCTTTTTTTGCAAATGCAGGTGAGGGGTTGGATGGGAGACATTTGGGGGGAGCAGCGGGCTTTGTAGGGAGGGTGACCGTTCTGTATGGGGGTTCTTTTTTTTTCAGTGTTGTTTCATTCTTTTTGTTTTCTCTTTAAAACCTCCACTCTCTGGCAGGACAAGATGCCTATTGTTTCTTTACCTCTGTGTCCTCTTGTAACAGAATGAATATTACTGTAGGTTAGACTTCTTATGGAAGAACAAATTCAAAAAAGAACGGGAGGAGATAGAGACCATGGAGAACCTGAACCGTGTGCTGCTGGAGAACGTGCTGCCCGCACATGTGGCCGAGCATTTCCTGGCCCGGAGCCTGAAGAACGAGGTGGGGTGCCACGGGGCGGTGGGCTGGGGAGGGCCGGGAGGTCTGGCCATGACCTGGAGGCCTGTGGCCCTGCAAACACGGAGTGCTCCACATGTCCACTATCAGCCTGTGTTGGTCCATTTTTGAGAAGATACTGATTGATCACAGAGGCATCAGCTGAGGACAGTGGGTTAGCATCAACCCTGCACCTGTTAGCATGGCGTTTGTTCACAGTTCCTGGCTTTTCTTCCACCCATCCCATGAAGTTTTCAATGTGCAACGTGTGGCCCTGGGGTTCCCAATAAGTCACAAAAGGGGCCTCTCCCTGGTGTGAGGGCCATCTCCCTGACCAGCATGCAATAGAGGCCAAATCAAGAGGCATAATCACAGCAGTGGGTATCATTGCTCCCAGCTTCCCTGAGAGCCTTTAAAGGCCTTAGAATTTCAAAGAAAGGGCATAGACAGAATTTAGAAGTTATCCACACAAGAACAGGTCAAAGACTTGGGTCTGCTCGCTTGAATGGATAGAAATGGGGATTTCTTGGAGTCTCTGAGGGAACAGATACTTACTTAACTAGAACTAGAAGGATGAGGGTGTCGTTTTAAAGTCGAAATGGCTTATGAAATCAGATGTCATGACGTTTCTTTCACGTTCCTGACTTACAAGAGTTGGCAGATGGATTTACAGTGGGAAACTCATGTCTGAGCACCCACTGTGTGCACAGGCCTGTAGTTGGCACCGTGGGTTTTCAGAGATGAGCTGCATTCCCCGTTTGGGGGAGGTCTTCAGCTGGGATCTCCGGAACTTGCAGATGCATGAACTTGCTACTTGATAAGCCCAGCCCCCCTGAGGCTAGAGTACAAAGCCATCTCAAGTGAGGAGGCTTGGAGTAGTATTTTCCTGCAGCATATTTCAAGTTGACATTAGGTAGAAAGCGCCAGGCAGTGAGTGAGAAGCTGGACTTTATCGCTGGCTTTCTTCTGGAAGCATGCTGCACATGGAGAGCCGGTCAGGGTCCCAGAGCAGGTCTGACTGACTGTGGACCTCTCACTCCTCTGTATCTTCTGCTGCTCTCTGCAGGCGGTAGGGTATTTGGCAGCCTATCTACCTGCTGGTCACAGATAATGAAATCACTGCATCTATTAAGAAGGAGCCATCTGCTTGCAGCAGCAACAGAAAGCATCTTTATGTCGGTATGCCCAGCTATCAGTTCAGCTCATAAGGTCAGCATGTACCTAAGGTTCCCCCTGGCCTCTGGCCAGGCTGGTGCTGGGCCTGGAAGAGAGGTGAAAGAGACCGAGGTGGCCCTGCTGCCTGGAGGGGATGGCATCCTCCTGTCTCCAGGCACTCTAGCAGCATAAATGTGGGAGCCCAGAGGGCCACCACTGTGGGGAAGTGGCTTCTGAAACTGAAAAGAAAGTACTAGAAACTGGCTGGGGGATGGAGGCCGGGGAGGGAAAGAGTGAGAATATTCTGGCTGCAAGAGGCTGCTTCTGGCCAGAAGCATGCCTGGTTCAAGCCCTGCAAAGGGCCCCAAGGGATCAGCCCTACACCTTGGAGACCCCTCCTCATGTCTCCTGACATCCCCCTGGGCCGGACCTGGGAAATCAGTGGATTCTCTGTTTCTCCTCGTCGGGCGGATTTATTCTAAGCAAAAGTCTAAACATAGTTGCCTCTTTGGAGAGTATGAGGAACGGCAGGGTGGGCCTGGGAAGATACCCGGAGGTAGGTAGCGTGGACTTGAACCTAGACCACACCTGGACTCTGTCACATGAGCTTGACCTGCTGCATCTGCAGGCTGAGCACACACACCCCACTCATAAAAGGAGAATTGTGCCTGACTTTGCAGTTGCATTGGGTGGGATGGGGGAAATGGCACATCGCATCACTCTGAGCGTCCCTCCAGATGAGAAGGGCATTTGTCAGGGCAAGACACAGAGTCCCACGTCCACTCGGGTGGGACATAGCTGGCAGGGAAGACAGCGCTAAAGCGGCAGTGCTGGCAGCTGACGTCCACTCATCTATTTCCTGAGTGGCCCTACTGCGTGCCAGGCCATTATGACAACTCCCATGTGCTCCCGAGAGAGGGGGGCCTTTCTCTTCAAGTCTCATTGGTGCTGCCATTTTAAGAATTGAACACATGCAGGGTCTCCTGTAGGCTTCACCACCCAGGTGGGTCCCTGGGAAAGGACTGTAGTGGGGGCAGGGTGGCCCAGTGGGCTTAGGTCCTGACTCTGGCGCTCCCTCTCTGCGTGGGCATTTGGAGAACTGTTTAGGAACAAAGTAGGAATCATTTCGATAAGTGTGCTCTGTGCTTGATTTCCATCTTTGTCAGATAAAGAAAGTGAATTCCTTGGGGAGCCTCATCCAAGGCGGCTTCATCCCTGTGTGTCCTTGGAGTAATCCCCAGCTCCCTGGTGGCTCTAAAGGACAGCTCGTTTCTTCCTGCAGGAGACAGAGCCCGGACCCAGGCCACTGGCAGCCCTGTAGGAAAATTAGCACGTGCTCCATTTCGGAGCCTTTCAAACTCCCTGCCACAGACCTCTCCAGGCTCAAGAGCCGCAGACCCACGTTGGGGAGTCTTGGTTTTGACTCAGGGTCCCGTGATCCCCACACATCATTAGATGATTTTTCTCTAGCTGCTGATTTTGCTCAGGAGGGTGGAGCGATGCACACTGAATCTTAAATTGGGGGCATGGGACCAGTGAGACAGCCCATGACACCGTTGCTTCATTCTGCACAGCTGTGGGCTGCAAGGTGCTCTGATTTAGGCAGCCAACGCACAACTGTCCTTGGCTGTAACTTTCCGTGCTTTACTGCCAAGGTTTGTCAGTTAGGTTAAATATGGGGGAGCTACACAAGCAGCCACTGTAAGTCTTGAGGATTAAAAACTTTCAGGGAACCCCCCCTTCCCCACATAGGACACCATGCCATCAGAGCAGCCGGCCCTGTCTGCTCAAAGGCAGCATGCTGAACAGGGCAGGTTTTGCTCTGCAGTTTCCGAAGATCAAACGGTGGGTGTAGGAGAGTCTGCTGGTTATGATCCTCCTGGGGAAAATCCTGCATGCCAAACAGAGCTCGCGCGCAGGGCTGAACAAGAAAGAGAATCCCTAACCCACCGTCTAACAGTTCTGAGCACCCCCATCGTGAGTCTCAGTAGAGGAACTATTATGTTTTGGGGGGGGTTTCCCTCCCCAAAACTCCTACCAAGGTTACTAGAAGGAGACCTATCTGAGCACACAAGCCATAGCAAAGCCCTGCCTGGTCCTTCTGACATCCTGACCTTGGCTGCCCACCTTTCCTGTCCCAGTCAGACCTGTCCTTGCCTGACCGTCCCCAGACAGAAGCAGCCCTTCCCCAGCTGGGCGAGGGATGATCCCGGCCTCAGCATCCCAGGCCAGCTGGGCCACTGCCGTGTGGCTTCTGCAGCTCAGCAATGAGGGCACGTGTGCTGTGTGACAGCACAGATACTGTCCGGGATCTCGAGTGTCAGAGCCAAGTGGATGCCCCCTGCGTGAGCTCGCTCTCTCCCTAAGGCCCCCTGAGGAGCAGTTCCAGCTCTTGTGAGACGTGTGGTCCCTGGAGAGGGATCTTTCCTGCTGGATCCCTGACCAGGCATGACAGAGTGTGGCCGGCACTGGGGACAAGAGAGCCCTGCACCCAAGAGCAAGGCTGCTAGGAGGGGAGGGATGCTTGCCCCACCTGCCATGTGTGGCTTTTCTGGGCCCCAGGCCAGCCTCCCCTACCTGCTGAGCCCTGCTTGGTGGCTCAGAGCACAGGTCCGGTCCCAGCCTTGGCACTTCTGAGCTGTGGGCCCAGGCCTCCATCCTCTCAGAGGCTACAACTGATTTTAAAAGCAGTAATTCCTGCAAAGCTCTGGGAACAGTGCCTGGCATGCAGACAATACTCAATTTTAGTTATCGTTTAAGCAAATATCTCAGATTTATGCAAAACTGAAGAATCACTGCCCACTGGAATTTATTAATAGCTTCAAGGAAGCCTTTTTCCCGCCCCCCCCACCTTTGCATGGCCCCAATGGGATGGAGAACAACCCCAATGTAATCACTTTGCCCTCCTATCCAGCAGCACCTCCTTCCCAGCTCATTTCTGGGGGGTGGGCCGAGCACCCATGCCTTCGGAATGCAGAGACCCAGGGTTACTTTTGGAATTTGGCGGGGACAGGAGCATGCCTTTCACATCCACCGCAAGCATTACCGAGGCATGATTTTCTGGAACAGTCCTTGGAAACATGACCAGGACTCACGTTAACAAAGAGCCTTCCAGCCCATCAGGCGGATGTTCAGAGGAATTGAATTTCCCTTCAGAAGTCGAAAATGATTTAATCACAGTAACAATCCCCGAAAGCTTTGGTTTCGATGAAAACCTGTTCGCTCTGCCGGTGTTCCCGGCATGTGGGCAGAGCCCCTGCTTGGGTCTGCAGGCACCTCTTCCTTCCCTCGGGGCCTGAGTGTCGCTGCGCACTTCTGCAAGCTTCTCCATCGCCAGCTGCCCAGGGTGTTGACCAGATCCGGGCATCCGGCCATTCAGGCTTAGGGAGCGGGCCCTGTGTGCCTGGACCAGAGCCCTGGAAACTGCCGTGTGGTAGCAGGAGCGTTTCAAGAGGCCTCTTGAGCACACATCACAGCTAGCTTTCATCACTTGAAAAGCCGACGTTTTGACCCTTTGCTGAGTCGCCAGGTGGTCAGGATGGCGTGTGATTCTGAGCCAGGTAGCCTTGGTGCGGGAGAGCTGAGACTTGATCAAAACAGGACACAGATGTCACTGTGGGTATGCAGGGACTCACCAGGTGCGAGCCCCCGCCGCCGCCGCCTCCAGACAGACCCCTCAGCCAGGTTCCTGTAGACTCAGGCTAGAATGCCATCCGGCTTTCCAGAGCTGCTTTCTAATACCCCCCTGAATAAATTAGGCATTAGATGACAGTTGGGGACTCAGGTGCTAAATGGTTAGCACATAGGTCAACTGGCGGGGGGTGGGGGGGGGAGCTGTGGGGGATGGGAGGCCCTCCTGCTATAGAATGAATCAGTAGGAGAGAGCACTGATGTGGGAGTTTGGAAATAAGTGCTCGTGGCAGTTCCAAACTTTTTCTAGGATACCAGGCAGACATGTCCACACCTGGGCCTGAGCAGCACCAATCACACTCTGTTCTCACGTTCTGTTTACTTGCTGTCTCTCCAACTAGACTCTGAGTTCCTTAGAGCACGCTTGTGTTGGTCATCTGAGGGTCCTTAATGTGTGTCCTGAAGCCTAGCAGTCCCCCAGGAGGGAGGGGTGTGTGTGTGTGTGTGTGCCTGCGCGTATGCACACCAGATGCTAAAGTGAATTTCAGCCTGTGACACACAGACAGGAGCTCCCATGGTCCAGAAGGGATGCAAAACCGTTTGCTCATTTACAAATGTCCTGCTTGAAAACTGGTTGCATGATCCTCGGCACTCCCCTTCTAGGAAGCATAGGAATGGAGGAGACTGGAGGCCAGAAGAGGGGTGCTAGACAGAGCATAGTGAGAAGTCAGCCCCCTGGGGATCTTCCCTTCACCTCTGGCCTTCTCCATGGGCCAGAACCTAGCATGTCTATGCTTGGGGCACTGAGTGGTGTCCTGGGAAAACCCCTACCTCTGGGGGACACACAGGTGATAGGCAGGTCCCTGACCAGCGTAAACTGCAGAGGGTAGGGGCGGATTGAAATGTCTGGGCTGGGGCAGCCCGGGGGACTCAGGGGTTTAGCACCACCTTCAGCCCAGGGCGTGATCCTGGAGACCCGGGATTGAGTCCCACATCAGGCTCCCTACATGGAGCCTGCTTCTCCCTCTGCCTGTGTCTCTGCCTCTGTCTTTCTGTGTTTCTCATGAGTAAATAAAATAATAATAATAATAATAATAATAATAAGTTTAAAAAAATGAAATGTCTGGGCTGAGAGAGTTAGGGCTGCAGGTGGGGATGTAATGGGACTGTTGGGCCATGTGAGGGCAAAGGATGCTAAACATTGCTCAGGGACAGAGCAAGGGAAAGACAGTTGGCATAGGGTTCTCTGAGATTCTGCTTTACAGAGCCACCTGGCGGGGTGAACAGGCCCCAGCAGAGAATAGCCAGAGAGCCTGGGGCAGAGAGTGGTCACGAGCAGGACAGAGTGTACTGTCCACAGCAGGGGAACCTCAGGTGGTATGTTCATGGATGGAGGCAGCAGCAGGGAGTCTTCAAATAACCTATGGCAACATCCACCAGGTGTGAGTGCCAGGAGAGCATGATGCAGTCAGCGGAGCACTTTCCTGCTCCATCAGACACTCCCTTCTCTCCCTGTCCTGCACCCCTGGGTGTTTGGAAAGCCTGACTGAGAAAGCTGGGGAGGGTCAAAGTAGAAGCATGAGTAGAGCAAGTATAGAAGCCAGTCATGCCCCCTCCCTCACCCTGCAGACCTCCCTGTGCAGCAGGGCCTGTGCTGTGGAGGGAGAAGAGCCACACATTCAGCCAGGTTCCGAGTTTTGACCACTTGTTGGGCTGGGCACTTTATTGACAAGAGGACTTGAAGTGACAGTGAAGTCATCCAAGAGTGACAGGAAGTCATGGAGTTGCCCCAAGTCTTTGTTCAAGGTTGGGTTGGGGAGGAGAAGCACTGGTCTCAGCAAACTAAAAGGGACAGTGGGCACAGAGATCCCGTTGTGTTGTAATTAAAATTAAAGTAATTAAAAAGTAATTAAAAAATTACTTGAGCTTGTTTGGCAGAGTGGTTACATGTGAGCAGATGTTGAAAGCTCATTTCTAAGCTCATTTCTAACTGCAAAGCTCGATGATACCTTCTGGCAGCAGTGTGCCCAAGAAGAGTCACCCATTCTAGACTTTGAATTCCAGAATCTCCTCAAAGGCTGCCCACTTGCCCTACCCCCATTGCCAGATCCTGTGGAAATATGAGACAAGCTCAGGTCATCAGCCAAACAATCAGCTTGTGGTCCTCTCTGACCCCAAGCCCAACCCAAAGACCTGAGGGAACCTTTCATGAGTTTAGGGTATGACTCTAAGCCCTGCACTTTTCACTGGCTCCAGAGAATTTATGAAGCTTGCCTTGGTGAAGTTTCCCTGTTCCTCAAGAATAGTCCTTGAGCCCTGAATCAGGGACCAGGGGACCAGAGATCTGTGCTTATCCTTGGTTTTTCTCCAAAGGTTCCAACTGGCTGATCTGTAGCAAGTGGGTGAGCGAGCAGTTTGCAGCCCAGCCCCCAGCAGCACTCACCACCTACAGAGTGCCCGACCAGGACTCCAGAGTTCAGTCCTATGACAGTCCTATGGCCCCTAGGCCAGCCGGGAACCTTGGTGTGTCACCCAGCTCCTCTGACTTTCCATTTCCTCATTTAGCCCATGGTTCTTAACCAAGGCTGCACAGCAGAATAACCTGTGGACCTTTTCCAAAAGATGCACATGCTTGGAGCCAACCCCAGATGACATTTGGTCAGGAGGAGACCCACTGGGGACTGTCCCATGCATTCCTATTTGAGGACAGCAGAATGAGATAATGTGTCAGACTCCTTTCAATAAATAGACTTTGTTCTATTAGATTCCAAACCAGTGTAGTTAAAATGGACCCTCATCTAAACTATCAGTTGGTTCAGTCTTGCGTTTCATTGTCTCCCATTCCCTCACACCCTTAAAGACCTCAGGGGTGGGGGGAGAGAAAGGTAATGTGACATGACCTGATTGGAAGCCCATACCAACCCTGAATCCAGGTGGCATGGCCTGTGGTCATCTGGAGATGCAAGTTGAAGTGTCAAGTGCAGTGTTTGTAAGAGTGAACTCTGCATCAGACTTGGTAACTGCCCTGTGCCTTAGTCTCCTCTTCTGTACATTGAGAGTAATAGCACCAGTCAGAGGCTTGTAGTCAGGGTCAAGTTAATGCCTGTGGAGTGTTCAGAGGTGCCCTCCTGCCAGGCAGCAGGCGCCGAGTCAGTGCTGACCATTACCAGCCTTACTCTTGTCATCATCATTGGTCCCCGGGTAGTCACCCTGGCCAGTGTCAGCAGACAGTGGGGAGACGTAGGTACAGAAAACCTTTCCTTCTCTTGTCAGATGTGCTTCTTTTCCTGAGGAGCAGGGAAGTCAGGGAAATTTATATTTCTTTTTTAAAACTGGCATTTTTAACTAGAACAGGCTTCTAGGGGGGTCTCTCTCCCCTGGACGCTCCAGCTTAGTCAGCATTACTAGAACATACGCTTGGTGGTCACACGTGCCACACATTGTCTTCCCAGTTCTTCACAAAAACAACTTCTCAGAGAGACAAAGTACAGGTCTGTGCAATGAGCCAGCTCAACTGTATTGAGAGCCAAGTAGAAAAGAAGAACCTTGATACTATTGTTCATGTATTTTGTAAAGATTGTGACGCAGTAGCAGAAGGCATTGCAGGGTGATTGGCCCTGAAAACAGGAAGCCGACATGAGTCTAGCTTTTCCAGGAAGTGGATGTGGCCTTCCTTGGGTCACCATTGCCCTGATGTGTTTGTTATGAGACCTCAGGGGGAGAATGGTTCTTCTGAGAGGCCACAAGCCTTGGAGTTACAGCGCGGTTGAAGTGCTCTCTCCCTGCCGAGGGATTCATCTGGGTGCCCAGGAGAGCGGAGCTCACTATAACATCCATGCAGAGTGGATTCCCTCACCCTACCAGGCACACAGGAAGCCCCAGCACCAGCATTCTTCCTCCACTTGGAGGTCGGCCATCTTGTCTAACAGAGTGTTCCTCATGTTCCCTGGTGGGGGGGTGTTTCCCACACCGTACTGCACCCACCATGGCACCTGGCCATCCTGCCCATGTTGTGCCACCTGAAGGCCCTGACGAGCCAGCACCAGTGGGAGGACAGCTCCTCACACCCATGACCAGCCCCTTTCTTTCTGAAACCATCATCAAACTTGGAGGTTGTATGTTGAAAACATTATGGAAACACCTTAAAGTTGCATTTAAAAGACATCATAATTTTACTCGTGTCTGTGGATGAAGAACTGCGAGCGTCTTTCTATTTGAAAAACAAAAGCCTATCTTGAATAGATAGTGTTGGTGTTTGATTCTGTGTGAATAAGTTACCTGGGGAGTTGCACTGGTTCTTTCTGGTGTAATTATGAAGTACCTCGATGGGTTTCATCTCCTCCTTTCAGGAGACACTAAAGAATAAACGGCATAAATGCAAAGGATGTAGCCATAGAAGTAATTTTAGGCCAATATAGTAGTTTGGGAGATGATTTTATTTGCCTTCCATTGCTTAAAGAATGCTTCTTTCCTCAGCCAGAAGTCTGTGATCCCTTGTAATGGTCTAAGGTAGAGATCACAGAGAGGTTTTACCAGAAGGACACTTCTGTTAGCTGGTAGTGGCCATGGAAGCACTGTGCTGAGGTCTCAGAGCCTGCATCCTGCTTCTCAGAAGCCTTCACTCGCCATCAATGGCCAGGGTCTAGAATGGGCTTTGGGCTGGCTAGGAGCAGGTGGATTGGGGTGCTGGGGGATTTCCTCACTGACTCTAGCGTAAAGAAACACTTGTCCTACGTGTGTATTTACTGAAAAGGTTTCCTGGTGCTCAGCTCTTCTTTTCCTCCTGGGCAGGACTTATACCACCAATCCTATGACTGTGTCTGCGTCATGTTTGCCTCCATTCCGGATTTCAAAGAATTCTACACAGAATCAGATGTGAACAAGGAGGGTTTGGAATGCCTTCGGCTCCTGAATGAGATCATCGCCGACTTTGATGATGTAGGTACTTGTAGCCCCCATCCAACGCTTCAGCGTTCTTATGGCCATTGCATTTAAAGTGAGTCCCATCTGGTGGCATGTCTTATGTCTTTTGGTGTAATTTGTGGTAGCCAACTAAAAATTAAAGCCTTTTGCTCTGTTACGGTACTTGACTAATTTTGGAACAATAGATTTTATTTGTGAGATAGTATGAGCCCTAGAAACAAGTACCAAAATCAATATCAATAAAATGGCTTTCCAGTGTTCTCATGAATTTTCTCAAAAAGCTTGATCTCCAAGGAAAACATGTGCTTATCTCTTGATATAAAAAGAGATAATGTATTTATCATAGTAGATTATTGGCATGTCTACCTCAGCGTACTCCAAGGTTAGATATCAGCTTGAACTGTGTGGGGATGACATGTTTTATTATTTAAAAAGCAGTATGTCTGAAGAATAATATATTTTAGAAGGGACAAAGTATATGTTTCAGAATTTGAAATGTGTGTCATTTTTCAATTTCCAATATGCTGCCTACATAGAGAATAATGTGTTTTGTTTTCTGGTGAGAACAAACACACCTATGGTTTTAAGAATGTTGCTGCTATATCATTCTTATAAATATCAAGCAAAATATAGCAAAATTGACATATGTGAACATAGGTTATCATGATTCATGGAACTTTGAAATACAGAGATGAAATTATTCATGTGCTATGATGGTTACAGGCCAGCCTTCTAAATGTCTAGTGTGACTTGTGCATTTCTCTGTTACCACCATTGTCATCAGTAGGTTGACTCAAAACTTATGGTGAAGTAATGGCAACTAGAGATCCCTACCCATTTGCCTAATTCCTAGTGAGAACTGCAGACAGGAGCAGTGTTACAGCTGCTCTTCACTCAAATAAATGTTCCCCAGTACTGACAGGTGAGTGGCAGCGCTCTTTTGGGTTGGATTGGCTCATGGATATGTGGTGCAGGGATTTGCTAATCTACCTTAGACACTCTGGCATGGAATCTTGAAAGAAGCTCCTCAGAAAGCAGGAATAAGATGTTCCCAGTCTTCACTTGGTACCAATGTCCTCCTGAGCTGATAGGACCTTCCAGAGTTTTCTTCTCCTCTCTCTACCCCTTCTCTTTCCTACAGCGTCTGCTCTTATTTTTACCTATTCTTCATCCCACTTCAAGTCCTAATGTATTTGATGGGGAAGAGGCCTGTAGGAAGCTGGTAACTGGTACCAGAAATTGGGACAAGAAATATTCAGGTCAGAGCTAATGGGGGGAGCCATTCTAGATCATGATTCCTTTTACATCTAGAGCTCAGAGGCAAAAGCCAGTTCTCAGCACTCTAATTGGTCATAAATCACCTTCACCATGCAAGGAAGACCTCCCTCACTGAATCATACTTTTCTGTTTAGGCCTTTCAAACACAGAATTGGGAAATTTATTTGAGGCAATTGTCACTTGCATCATAATCTATCCTAGTTCCTTCACTAGCAGATTTTAAAAGGTAATTCATGTTAATTGGAAATAAATCATTATACTGCACTGCCTTCCAAGGACACACTCTGTGGAATGTATAAAGTGTTCTTTCTCAACAAAGCCCAAGGTCAAAATGTGAATAAACAGTGGTTGAAATAAGTCATATTCCCATTACTGTGAACAAGAATTTGAGAGTGTCTTTAGAAAGTGCACCCAGTTGAGTAACAGAATGCTTGTCATTGCTTTACAGCTGCTGTCCAAGCCAAAATTCAGTGGAGTTGAAAAGATCAAGACCATTGGCAGCACATACATGGCAGCGACCGGTCTGAGCGCCGTGCCTAGCCAGGAGCATGCCCAGGTACAGATGTGTCGGCCACACAACAGCACTCTGAGCCTCAGCTCCACCCATAGATCATCCCTGGAGTCTAAACGGCCATGACTGCCTCATATACTCATACCATGTGTACAACCTAAAACCTCAGTGATTACAACATTATGAAAAAAAGAAGAGAATTCCAGAGGCTTCTGAGGGTCTATTCACAGAACTCCTTTCTCGAGTCAGGGGTAGGAAAAAACAACCAATCTGGTAGCTGCTTGATACTAGATAAATATACAAGAAAGTAGAAGATGAGGGCTGTTTATTTTAGGATGACGCATTAAAAGATGGCTTCTGGCCTTTTGATTAAAAACAGTGTGGTCAAAAACCAAGCTGACCACCTAGAAATTAGATTGAAAGGTGGTTTGGGCAAAACTGAATGTCTTCATTCAATTAACTATAGTTTTGAAGGGGTTTTCTGTTGTGTTTTGCTTTTGTGTGTGTGCATAGGTGTATAGATAGGCTTATGTAGCTTGTGATTCAATGAAAAAGCCCCCCCCCCCCCACACACACACACACTTCCTTTTAGGGCAGTGGGCTCCCTGATGGCACCAGTACAGGTTTGCTACAAGGCAAGGTGGTGGGTGCAACTCAGAGGAACAGAACTTACCAGAGCACAGCTTGCTGTAGGCAGGCCGATTCCTCCCAAGAAAAGAAGGGCTGAACCCATATGCTCTGCTCCCTCTCCCACACCCACCTCCCACAGACTGGATGGAGTGAGAGAGGGACAGAGAAACAGCATGCTAAACAGAGCTCCCTCTGCTCTTTTTCCTCAATATTCATGGGCAGAGACTGAAACGTCAACCATCTGACTCAAAGTTAATGCTAGCAGTTTTCCAAGTGAATGGGGCAATATGTATTCCATTTGCTCTTCTCCTTAGGTATTTGCTTCCAAATTATTACTTTTTAATGGGTAGGCATTACTTTAGTAATAAGGAAAAGTAAAATAAGTGAGAAATAAAAGAAACCTTAGAAGAACCTTATCTTGGATTCTGAGCCGTGCCCTGAGGAGTCCTCTTGTTGCCAGAGGTAGAAGGAAGAACGTGTAGCCTGTAGACATGGTATTGTGTATTTTTAATGGTTGGATTGGATTTTTATTAACAGAACATCATAGAATTTGAAAAGCTATTGGAAGATTGTAAAATAGCAGTAGGAAAATGTATATAACATTATTTTAAGTCCCTTTTAAGTGCCATAATGATACCAAAAACAGAATGATGAGAATTTTATTTTCTTGGCTTTAATGAAAGCACATCTATACTTTTTGAGCACCTTTAAAGTTATGGGACAAGTTAGTCACTAAAGAAGTAACATAAAATCTTACAAATGGGAAGGGACATTTCTCCTTTTGCCTCAGGCTGTGAGGTGTTGAGCACTTGCTGTCTCAGTCAGCCAGGGCCGCCACAATAGAACGCTGTGGGCTGAGGGGCTCAAGAGCACACATTGGTTGTCTCATGGTTCTGGAGGCTGGAAGTCCCGGATGGGATTCCTGCAGACTACAGGTGCTGGTGAACTCTCTTCTGGCTGGTCCATGGCCCCCTTCTTACTGTGTCCTCACATGGTGGAGAGAGAGAAAAGATCTTGGTGGGGGGAGGGTTTTAAGGCTTCAAGATAGGAGGTTTGGTGGAGGAACGATTGATTCCACATACTTATATTTAAAATGTTGATATTTTAGTTCATTCTGGATTTTTCTGCTTTAATTTTTATTTTCAAAATATTGCATTAGCATGTCATGTATCATGGTTGTCATGCTTTTTTGCTGCCTCCTGAAATTCTGTGCCTAAGGGGAGTCCCTTACTCACCTTGCCTAATCCCAGCTCTGCTTCTGAGGCCTCTCCAGCCAGTCTCCCCTACTAGGCCATTTAGGGCACTTGACCTGATCATGCCCACTCCAGACCTCAGGTCACCCGTAGCCACCTACGGATTCCTTGGTGGGGTCCCAGAGCAGAGATTTTCAGAGGTGCCGCTGCCTGAAGACCCATTCAGCATCAGTGCATGGGGTGGCCTGTCCCCCAATGTCCCCGAAGCCCTCATGTGTCTGCGTGTCCTGCCTGTCAGACTCTGTCTCCTCCAGATCCATTCCTCAGGGTCTCTCCCTTCCCACGGGCACACCCTGTGGCCTGAGAGGCCTCATCCACCGCCTTCACTCTGCACCTCCGCCTCCTCACCAACACCCACACCAGAAACCCCACTCTTGAAGATCAAGAAGCACTCCCAGATTCTAGAATCCAGGTCCAGTTATGTGCTCCGAACGCTCATTCTCGGAGTCCTGCCCTCGGCCTCTGGTCCAGCTGGTGGTCACCTTCACCCAGAAGTCCCTCCTCCTTCTTTGGTCCTTCACTTGGCTGCCTGCTGCCTGCGGTGCCTCTCTGCGGAACACGTTCGTGTTCTTCCCCTGACACTTCCTCTCGGTCAGGGGCCTCACCTAAGACTCCATCCATGATCCATCCCCTCTGCATCGTCAGCCCCGGCCAGCACCATCATCTGCCATCCTGCCCATGGGCCAAGCCTACATGTCCAGCTCTCCGTGGCCAGCCTCATCTTCTTCCTTTCCTTCCTCCTCCCCAAAACAGGGCCCCAGTCATCCCCGTGTCTCTGAAGATGGGGCTGGAAATCCCCATTGCCACTAGTTTTCCTGGGTGGTTCTGATGTGCAAGGAAGACACCCTGACCTGAGGAACCTTGCCTTGTTTCTCATCCACTACCCAGATGATAGGAGGTGCCATGTCTGATGTGTTCCCCAAAATCCCCGGCAGAGGGCAGTGTGCACAGAAATGACCTGGGTTTGTTCAGTGGAGCACATGCCCACCTTACTGCCCAGAACAGCATTTCACTTCCTTCCTTCTGTTTTACAAACCTGCTACTTGGGGTATAAACCCTCTTCTTTTTCCCCTGATATTTGTGAGCACTGACAAAATGCCTCCTTAGCCTGCTTTTAACAAACCTAAGAGATTCCCATGTCACAGCTGGAAAAGGAGAAACTGAGGCACAGCAGTGTGGTAACTTGCCCAAGGTCACAGAGAGGACAAGCAGCGACAGGGCAGGGCTGCCCTGAGGCCAGGAGCTCTGGTGCTGCTCCATCAGCCCCTTCACCAACCCCTCCCACACGTGCTCACATCTGCACCCAGTTAGGATCTGCACAATTAAGTCACTGCTGCTTCCTGCCTGACCTTAGCACACCTTTGCTGTCCAGCATGCCCCATCCCTCCTGCCCTCCTCGGCCGCAGCCATCAGACTGGCCTTCTTAGCTACCCTTGAGCTGCTTCCTGACTCCTTACCAGGCACCACGGTTCATAAGTGATTATTTACCTGACGCTGGAGTGACTTTCAAGTGAGACCACTCATGATTTACTGTAACAGCTAAGCTTCCTACACCCCGAGATCCTTACATAAATAAAGTGGTGAGCCTGCCCATTTCCTAAGGCTATTGGGAAGACTGCATTAATATGCAAAATACTCCGTGGCCTGAGCAGGTAATAAAAATGCTAATAGCCCTAATAATCAGTTGTGACTTGTACACTGTTTTGCATATTGATACCATTGCTACCTCCAGTAGAACAGCTATAAGGGTTTGGGATATAAATGTAATATGATACGTCGTCATGTCCAGGTGGAGAGTTTACTCAAAATGAGCCATTTTGGTGTAGGGCATTTAATTAGATCTTACTAAGGTCACCCTAGAAATATTTTGAAGTGCAGTACAAGTCTTCTGCAAGCAACGTACCTTATGTTTGATTGGGGTGGGGGGATGGTAACGCCCTTGATGCATATCAATGTGGACATTTTATTTTTATAAGAGATGAGTGTCTCTTCTGCCTTTTGTAACCTAGCTAGCTGTATCCTACCTACTTATTTTTCTAGTTATAAGCCAAGAAACCTTTCTGTTTATTGTTCCGCCAAATATTTAGTTTGGCAACAAAAGACATTCAATATTTGCAAAATATATTGAGTTTATCAAGGATTAATGTGCTTTTCTTAAACCCAAGAAGAGGCAAAGGTATCTGGATAAAAAGCCTTTGCAAATGTAGCTCTTATTCATAAGGTCCTCCCCATTTTCTCCCAGTGGGAGCAGCATACTTACCCACGGGAACACAGACGCATAGAAGCCTGTCAACACCTAGCCAGAGCGGGGCTTTTATGTCTGCCTTTGTTTTGCTTCGTTTGTATTTCTTAAATGAAACAGTGCGTTCTAATTTTAAGCTTGCAGACAACATGACTAAATGGTTGGTTGCATTATGCATAACAACTGACTGTTGTTTTTCAAAGAAGCAGGCACTTGTCAAAAAGTGAAATGTTAGACTGAGAAAGGGCTGGAGTTCTAACCCCACTCACACTTCCATGAACCATGTGCTGTGCTGGAAGCCGCTGGTCAGCAGCCCTCCCCTCCACTGCCAGGACCCCACCTGCTTCCAGGCCGGAGCTGCAACTCCTGCTTGTTCCTTGCCTTGACCTTCACACTTGAAGCCATGAGAGCAAATTGTGGTTAAAAGTATTTTTTCTTGACTTACAGAGTATTAGTTTTAGACAAAGGACATTTCACCAAAAAAAACTATCATTTCCAGGGCACCTGGGTGGCTTAGTGGTTGAGCATCTGCCGTCAGCTCAGGTCATGATCCCGGGGTCCTGGGATAGAGTCCCATGTCAGGCTCCCTGCATGGTTATCATCAGGGATGAAGTTCAGGTAGATAATCTACCAATTTTCAAGAGAAGCTGGAAATGATAGTTTTTTTTAATATTTTATTCATTTATTCATGAGAGACCCAGAGAGAGAGGCAGAGACACAGGCAGAGGGAGAAGCTTCTCCTGAAAATTGGTAGATTATCTACCTGAACTTCATCCCTGATGATAATCATCATCAGCTGGAACACAGAAGCAGCTGGTTCTTTTTTAGACCTGGCTTGTCCACAGTGCGCCTCCTCACCACTCCGTCTGGCCTCGCTAGCCTCACCGCACACTGGAAGCTCAGCACTCAAGCCCTGAGAGGCTCTAGGGGCCCTATCATAGAGGAAATCCATCCTTTGTGCCCTAGTCAAGGATCACGGTTTCTCTAGTCTTGGCAGTTGTGTACAGGGTTCTGATCTTTTTCAAACAAATATTATTAAGAACTTTAGTAAGTTGAACCCAGAACACAAGAAGGAAAACATTCATTCAGATTCATGCCTTGATTATATTATTGGTGTAATAAGCCCTTCCTCTGGCTCTTATTCACAGACTCAAGTACATTGATACCCATGGCCAGCAACACTTTGAGAAGAAATAATTTGTCGTACCAGAAAAAAAAAATGGTGGGGGGGCGCGGGGACAGAGAGGCACGTGGTGGCAGGAATATTTTACTCATCACCGTGGTATGAGGACTAGTGCTTTTCAAAATTTTTATAAAGCAGGTGTCTTCTTACTCTTTTGAATTACTCAATGTAATTATTGATTTGTTTTATGTAAAAATTACCTGATTTTAAAAACATTTAAAAATAAGTTTAGTATTTTATTTTAGTCATTATAAAATAATTATTATTTTTTAAATTTTACTAAAAAACAAATCCAACAGCAGACCCAGGGCTGTAGGTTGCGAATAGTTACTAAACTTTTTGTCCCATCTGGTTCTTGCTGAGTTTGACCTGGAGAGATACTGCTGCTGCTAGCATAAATGTTTCTCCTTTATTCAGCTCCCTCCCTCCCCCAAATCAAATCCCAGGCCCCATGTGATCCACCCATGAGATGGATTCCTATACTCACTCACCCAGTGTATTAGCAAAATGGAGCTGCCAACCAAGCAATGGACAATAAACATTTCCCATCTGCATTCACTGACTCAGGTTAATGGTTCTGTGTCTGGCTTGGCTGTTCTAGATTTTACTTAGCTAGTAGGACATCCAGCAGAGGTTTCCTCTCCCCACTCTGGTAAGTGCCAGGTACTTGCCAGTGACTGGCCCTCGGTAGCAGCACTGCCCCCCGCACAGCCCGGAGTTTGCAGTCCGGGAAAATCATGTGCGCAGACACTTTCAATGCCAGGTGACGTGGAGAGTATCTGAGAATATTGGAGACATCTTAGCACAGGCTGCCCTAATAAACTGCCAGAGACTGGGTGACAGACAACAACCCTTTATTTCCCACAGCTCTGGAGTGTGTCCAAGACCAGGGCACCCTCAGATCAGGTGTCTGGCGAGCACCCTCTTATCCGTTTGTCGATGGTGTTCTTCTTGCTGTGGGTCACGGGTGGAAGCAAGCTCTCCCCGGCCCCTTCTTGTAAGGGCACCATTCAGGAGGGCTCCCCCCACATGACCTAATCACTCCCTAAAGCCCCACCTCCTAATCCATCCAACACAGTGGGGATCAGGCTTCACCATATGAATTTTGAAGGTGCACATTCAGCCCACAGTGGAGGGACCCTGCCAGACTGACTAGGGAGGAAGTGAGGAGTCATGCTGAGACCTGCCGCCCTTTCATGGTAGCTAAAGCACATTTTGAAACTAATAACCATAGTTTCCTTTCCTGGAAAAGGAGAAAATAGTTTGGGTCTCTGCTGAAATGAAAAAGCAGTGCCCTGGTGCATTGTACTTTTGTACAAACTCCAGCGCTCCCATGATGTGTTGTAAGCAGAGAGAAATCTCCTCCTGCTTTCATGCTACTGACAGGAACCTGAAAACTGAGAGAAATGAAGCTATGGCTCTGCACTAAATATACAGAGAATCTCAAAGACACAGGAAGCGTCAGACACTTTGGTCATTGTCAGAGCCGTACATCCCTGTAGGTTGCTCAGTGTGTGCAAAGGGAGAATGTTCTAAACTGGGTCCTAAGACAGCTTCTGACTGGCATTTCCTCCTAGATTCTTTCCATGTCCAGCAGAGTAACATGCTTCTCTAAACCATCATAAAATCCTAAATAAATCCTGAGCCCTAGGCTACAGGCTGAATTCATGTAACCACTTCATTTCACCTTGCCCACACCCCTGTGACGTAGGTGGTTACTGTCCCATCTTGGATGAGGATACTGATGCCTAGAGAAGTTATGTGACTCAGCCAAGGCCACACAGCTGATGGTTATAGGACCTGGGGCTGAACCCAATGCTGCCCAGCTCAAAGGTACCAGCAGTTATTTGGGGAACTTCGTACCTTCAGACAAGTAGTGGTCGGAGTCTAAAGCATGGGCCTAGGAAAATGAAGAGGTGAGTGAAGGAAGCGTGCTCATGGGAGGCAGACTTAGGAGCTGAGGGGTCGGGAGAGGAGATGAGGCACAGAAGGCCAGGCTGCCAGCACCTCAGGCTTCTGATTCAGGGATTTGTAATTAATGGTGCCATTAGCAAAGCAGAAGAGTCAAGAATAAGAGCTGTCTTTTGGGAGGTGAAACAATATTAGTTTTAGATACACAGTTTGTGCTCTAAGATATCCAAGTATCATTTCAGCCTTCCACGCAGGTGGCGGCTAGTTCCAGAGTCATTAATGAACGACTCCTGGTGATAGCTCCCCATCAACTGAATATCTCTTAGACTCATCGTCGTCGAACCCACAACGAACGAACCAGCAAGACGATCAAGGAAAGCTGCTTACCTGTCTACGTGTCTGTGCATACCTTAGGTAAATCTGTCGCTGAGGAAGCTCACACAAATGAATACAATGCAAATGTTTTAAAACTAATAAAGTGGAAGGAAAGTCAAAGATGCGATGCAAAGATGAAGATGATACATAAAATGTACACCGCCAAGTTCCAACCATGTTCTAGATGCACATTTCGGGGGAAGATGGCAGTGCTGCTAAGACGGGACCCGGAGTCAGACTCCTGGCTGCAAAGCCTGGCTGTGCCACTTACACAAGTTATTAGCCCTCCAGGGTGTCCCTTTCCCCATCAGCATGATGGGCACGAAGACAGGAAGTCCTTTGTGGGACTCGCCGTGAGCATTAAATACATACATGTGCGTGCTATTGCTGTTCATTGGAGATTTCCAGCAGCCAGCAACTACAGTGCCCCCGTGTTCATGGGGCGACCCTATCACTCATTCATTAATATATGGGAAAACCAGGCCACATAGGGTACAGGCCCTCATATCCATGACAGTGGGTCCACAGTGAGCCGTGTGCTTGGTGGCTAACTTCCTTTTGGAAATTGGTTTAAAATACGAGGGTAGGGGTTGAGGGGATGCTTGCTGGAACATCCTTTAATGTGCATTTTAATAAGATGCATTCTCTGTAAAGTGAGATGGGCTGAAGACCGTGAGAACCACCTAAATCCAGGTTCAGTGAATCTAGATGGGTCCATGGATGGCCTAGCGGTCAGACTGTTTCCCATAAGTATTTTTTCGTGCGTTGGAGTTGTGTTAACACTGGGAAGTTGTGAGTCGCATTCGTGCCCTCCAACAGGTGCCTGACACTCAGGTGTTGGGAGCCACCACGTGATCTTTGGCCTGTGATGATCAGCTCACTGGGGACAGAGCAGACCGTCCCTTTGGGAAGCACTGCGGGGGGGCTTCGGATCTCCCAGGGGTTTCCGGGGGGAGAACAGTGCCTAGGCAGTAGTCCTAAACCTTCAACACCAGACAGCTGCCAGCACAGCAGGTGCTCCGTGGATATTTGATGGGTGGAAGAGGGGCAAGGAGGAAAGAGGAGAGGTCAAGAGAAGAAGCATATGTTTCAGCCTAAAAAATTAGCTCGGTTTTTACCAGTCCCTTGGGTTATGAAATGACCTTGATAGACATACTTTTGCTTTAAGCGGCATTCCTTGCTGGTGGAGTTTCCAAAGCAAACAGCTTCCAGAATGTGTTCAGGGACACCAAATGTGTCTGCTCACCGTGTCACTGGAAGTCCGTTAAATATTTGGAGACACCTAACAGAAATCATTTGGATCGTGGGAGAAAGAGCTGCTTTATACTGTCATCAAATATTTATCAAAAGCTCAGTTAGAAGGACATTTTGCAATGAACTGAGCTCTTCTAAAGACTGAACATAATTTTTTCCAGCATTTACTAAGCCCAAGTGAGTTACCGATGTTGGAGTTAAACCCCACTTGCAGTGAGTGCAAGTGGAGTTTTCCACTTGCGTGAAACCAGATCAGGGGATAATTCATCAGGGAGAGAAGCTCGTGTGCTCTTCTGTGGTTCAGTAGAAAGCCCCCGTGGCAAATCTGTTCTTGCTGGGACGGTTGTGATGTGAGCGACACAGGATCCTGCCTGTTGATCCAACAGTTCATGCCTCCTGTTTCCAGAGGACTGCATGAACCTCCAAATCACGCCTTCCCCGGGGGCACGAGACAAGAGACCCCAGGGAGCCCTGCTGGAAGAACAACACTGTTGTTAAGAAATGACTTCATTTGCACTGACATTAGCCAATGGTTGTCATAGTTCCACTTGTTTAAATTGTTTGGATTTTTCTCGCACAATTTTAAGTTGAGGATTTATGGCAATGGTAACATTTCATTGGTCTTTCTCTAGAATGATAGAATTTATCTGAGCAGAGGAAGAACTTTCTGAACAGGAAATTTACTGTTTCTTCTCTGCTCATGATTATATTACTGAGTGCAGTGGTCTTGGGGATATTGGGCAATGTCTAGGGACATTTTGGGTTGTCACTCGTGGAAGGCAGCTGCCACTGGCCTGTGTGGGCAGAGGCCGAGATCACTTCTCAGCATCCTGCAGGGCCCAGGACAACCCCCAGGACAAGGAACCATCTTCCCTTGGAGCCCTGTCCCACTTTAGCAGGTGCGTGAATGCCCACCTCCCCAGGCGGATGTACCCCCCAAATGAGCATCAGTTGGCTTTGACCCCTCAGCCAAGCTTGGCGATGCTCTCTGCTCCTCCTAGACATTTCCTCTTGGCTACCCGACAGGCAGTCTAGGAGCAGCCTCTCAATAACCATGTATCAGGTGCTTCTCCCGGGCCACTCACTTTGATCTTGCGGAGACACAGATTAATGGAACACAGTCTCTGCCCTTGGGGAGCTCACAGACCAGTGAGGGACATAAAAGACGGCACTGATTCTCGGGCTGAGATGGACGCCGGGAGCCAAAGCCCCAGACTCATGGGCATGTCACCCCACATCCGCGTGCACCGAGTCATTGATGAACAGGGCAGCGGGAACCTTCAGGACATGTAAATACATCTGACGGATTATCTGCATATACTAATAAAGAATCTGTGTTTAAAATATAACCAAAATGAGAAATTCTAGAAAGATGATCTTCAGAAGGAATTACAAATGTAGTAGGTGTTATAAATTCATAGTAAATATAAATTAGTAACAGAAATATAAGTATAAATTAATAGTAAATAGGAATAGAAATCCCCACTTACCTTCATTGGAAACCTTGAACTTGTCCTTCCTTCTGCTCTGTATGTGTGGTGACTGTTCCTGGAGGGATGATGTGGATGCCCAGGGACAGGAGAGCCAGGACTCGTGGTCTCCTGTATCAGCTGGCTAGGGCTGCCGTAACAGAGCGCCACAGACTGGGGCCTTAAACAACAGAAATCTATTGTCTCCCAGGTCTGGAGACCAAGTCAGAGGTCGAGGTGCTGTCCTTGCTGTGTAGACATCGTCTTCCTCGTGTCTTCGTGTGGTCATCTTCACGGGTCTGTGTCTTACTCTCCTCTTTTTATAAGGACACCAGTCATACTGGATAAGTCATACTAATCACCCAATTTAATCTTGATCCCGTCTTTAATGATGGAGAGAAGAATCTCCAAATACAAATTCTGAGGTATTGGAGGTGATGAATTTGGGGGAAGGGGGACGCAGAACACCCCCCATTGGGGCAAATGGAAGATGTGGTGTTTCCAGAACCAAGGTGAGCTGTGGCAGGTGTGGAGTGGGGAAGAGGAGGAATGGACCCCAGCCTTCTCCACTGCGCCCCCTGACCTTCCCTGGCCCCTACCATCGGTCAACCCAACAGGAAGCCAGAGGTCAGCAGCAAAGTGGGGAGTCGGGGATAAGGGGCAAGCCAAGAACCAGGAGCCAGGCCCTCCTCGTGGGGTCTTCTGTTGGCAGTTTCTGCCTGGGTATCCCATGTCTCCTGGTGTCTCAGATTACCCCACGGCCACAGAAATGAATTGGGGCACCAGGCCTCCTTGTGATGAGGGGGGCTCCTCACAAAACGTCTGCCGGGGCTGTAAGGCTGAAGCGCAGTAGCGGCGAGCATCCTTTCTGCCTGGAACCCAGCTCTGTGACTCAAGGGACAGTTTCCCTGCTCGTGGAGCTCTAACCCTGCTTGTGTGTCTCTCTCTGTCCAGGAGCCCGAGAGGCAGTACATGCACATTGGCACCATGGTGGAGTTTGCCTTTGCCCTGGTGGCGAAACTGGATGCTATCAACAAGCACTCCTTCAATGACTTCAAGTTGCGAGTGGGTATGTTGTGTAGAGAGATGTGGCCTGTAGGTGCGGGGGAGGCATGGTGTGAGGGACCAGCTTGTGTCCTCAGGGCAAAAAGACTGAATTTGCTGGGAGGGGGCAGGCTCAGGGAAGTTAGGAGCCTCTGAGGCACTTTTGCACAAATTAGAAAACAAAATACCCTTTGGTTGGACCCTGGCTAAGAGCACTGTGTTTAGCAAGTGGACCGTGAGCTGGATTTCAGCTCCGCTGCCTCATCCACCCAGCTGGGGTCCCTCTGCCAGCCATGTGCATGGCCTTAAGCCATCCTGAGGAGCTCACTTACGCCACCAACTGTAAACCACTCCATTACTTTAGGGACTCCTGCTGGTGAAATGAGCACCTGCCAGCGGTCGTGAGATGCATACAGACTTTGGAGATCCAAAGATGTAAACAAACAAACAAAATCTTAAAGGCATCTTTGTTGAAATCATCACACACCCCTGAGGTCACAACCTCCAAGAACCCCAAACCTATGTCCCAGGTTTTGAGATAGCCATAGCTTTTCTGCTTGAAAGTTCAAATCCAAGAGAAAAGGCCAAACTTCTTTAAAATTTAAAATTTTCTAGTAAGTTCTTCTCTTTAAGTTGACTCATGAGCGTGCTTCATGAGCGTGCTTAGTTGGCCTTTTACAAATGTATATAAAAATACAAAGTGTGCTTTCAGCTCTCAGCTTAGCACACAGCTGCCTTGCTATGTTTGCGCTTATGGCCGTTCACAACTGGTAAGAGCTGCTTTGACCATATTATGTCCCTCTTGGCAACACATTTTGCTTCTTCTGAAAACAAGTCCACACAAGAGTAGTTCTTTTAACAAATTCCATCGGAAAGGCTTTTCACCTCTATTGCATACAGATTTCAACTTAAAAAAAAAAAACAATATTTAGAGCGATTTTCTTCCTTTTCTCTTCTGAATTTTAAAACCCAGAAATAGGGCAGCCCGGGTGGCTCAGAGGTTTAGTGCCACCTTCAGCCCAGGGCATGATCCTGGAGACCCAGGAACAAGTCCCACATCGGGCTCCCTGCATGGGGCCTGCTTTTCCCTCAGCCTCTGTCTCTGCCTCTCTCTCTCTCCCTCTCTCTCTCTATGCCTCTCATGAATAAATAAATAAAATCTTTACAAAAATAAAACCCAGAAATTTTTTACATCTCTTAAGCAAAAGGTGACCTCTTTGCTGCTTCCATTTGCTGTTAATTATTAGCATCTGGACACATTTTTCTTTGTCCTCACAAAGACCTCCATCACGGCACTACCTTCACGGCACTACCTTCTACTACAGAGATGAGAAGAGCCAGGCAGGCTGGGGGCTTCCCACAGCCTGCTGACCACATCAAGTGCAGAGGTGTCCCCTTGGCCCTAGGGCCTCTTTATTGTTTTGACAGCTTAGAAAATGAGCACCTCAAACTATCAAACTACTCTCATCTAAAAAAAAAAAAATCTATTACCCAGCAGCATGACCTGCTCCATTGTCAAACATATACAAACCAAAACAACACTGTCGTTCATTGCAAGATGAGGATAGTCATTTGCTGGTCACCTGTGTTACATCCAAAAAAGGCTGGACCATATTGGTCTAGACCATTACTGTGTTTTCCAAATTAATGTAATTGAATAGATCCTCTTCAAAAAGAATTTATTGTGTGCTTACTTTACACTGATTATTGAATGCCTAATAGTATCTATCTATACGCTCACCCCACACGCCAGTTCTTCCAGATTTCTAAAGAAGTCTAAGTTCAATGTTTCACCAGCCTCTGGGGCTGCCTTCCTTTCTTCATTCCTGGGCCTCGCTTTGGGGCCGCTTCCCTGCTGCACCTGAGTGCACGGTGCCATCCAGTGGCAGTTCACGGTAGGAACGTGGAAGAGTAATAGTTTAAAAAAAAAAAAAAAAGATACAAATAAGAGCTGAATTCGCCCCTAATGTCCTTTTCTGTGTGTCAAGCTGCAGAATCAGTCAGTTAACAGAGGTCAAAATTCGAGCACATTCCTGCACTAAGTAGAGATTGACCCTGTGCCAGGAATCATCAGCCCAGGCTCTTCCTGCAGCCCCTCCACCCGCCGGTCCCCAGGCGCTGACCAAGCAGGACTCAGCAGCCAGCAGAAAAGTTGATGCCACAGGGGCTTGAGAGCACCAGCCAGCAGCCACCATCTGGAACCGATTATTTGGGGTGTCTGCAGCAGAGTGTGAGCTTTATTGACTACTCGGCAAAAGCAAAGCAGAATTTCTTGCCCACCTCTTGCACACCTTCAAAGATTTTGTGAAATCGTGTTCGTATTGTGTTGCCTGCCTACTCTTCCATTGCAGAGAGGAAGCTGTGCCTTAAGTCTGTAACAAACCGTAGCACACTAAGCAGTTCGGGGCTGGGAAATGGGATCACTCAGAAACACCACCCTTATCAGTCTATACAAGCTGACTCCTGCAGTAAGACAGGGTCCTAGATCCACCAGGAAACGTAAAGGGCGTCATCAGCCAATGTCAGTATTTCTATTTCTGTTTCTGTGGCCTTCCTCCGCACTACTCCCAGAATAACAGGGTCTGCCTGTTTGAACTGAGATGCTGGGACTAGGGGACTCATCCTACCTGGTGCACAGTGGGTGGAGGAAGAGCCCAGGCCTCTCTGATTAGAGAAGTTGATCAGACTTCTCAGGCTTCAGCTCCAGGAGGCAGATGGCATGCCCAGGTCTCAGGCAGTGCGAAAGCACACCCAGAGCCCAGGTGTCCACATGTAATAACCATGAGTTTATAATTGCCGTTAGTGAGCTGGGGTGCCTAATTAGCTGGGAAGTCACATGGCAGGCCGGGAGAGCGAGAAATCCGTCCTGTCAGCGAGGTCAAGACCAGCTGGGCTGAAGAGAGGCGACTCCTGAGTTTCTCCAGCACCCTTTTGATGGCTCTCCCTGGGGAATCACAGTTGGTGAGGGGGCTTACACCAGAGGTGGGGTTGTTGTCAGTCTAATATGGATGCAGAGCTGTAAAGAGGGTAGCTTCAAGTGGGCCAAGAACCCAAGCGACAAAGCCTGAGAGACCTCCCACCGCTTGCCTGGAGACCCTCTGTGGGTGGCATCCACCCACTGGGGCCAGCCTGTCTACCCCAGGATCTGCCACAGTCCTATCAGTTGTGCCTTCTTGTGTCGTAGAATTTCCTGAAATCTGAATCTGTGTGGCCCATAAGAAGATTTACTGTTGTTTTAATGCCAACGTGGGTAGACTTCCTCACTAGTACAGTGCATGTTAAGGGAGTCCTTTGGAAGGTGGTTTAGCAATGGAAATGAAGCACAAACATGTTCCTCTGGAATTCAGTAAACTTGCCATTGAGATATTATCAAGGCAATGACCCTAAAGGTGGGAAGAAACCTTATGCAGGGGACACTTGTGGAAGAAAGAGGAGGGCAGCATCCTTACAAGCAGGGGCCTTGGAGCGAACTGCCACCTACCACCTATCTGATGGCACCATCCCCTGCTTCCTTGCCTGAAACTGGAAGTGTTGGTGACAGTACCCACCCCATCGGGCTCTTCTGAGAACTGCAGGAGTTTATACATGTGAAGCATGTGGAACAGTGCACAGCAAGTAGGAAACACAACACTGGTATGGTGGCAGTGGTGCATTCAGCAAGATGTTGGCATGAACCCAAAAGTCCAGCATGGCACATCTGCTGCTAGGGCAGTCCATCCACTCAGTGTAGCTATTTAAAACAGAAAGATGGGGCACCTGGGTGGCTCAGTGGTTGAGCATCTGCGTTCAGCTCAGGGCATGATCTCAGGTCTGGGGATCAAGTCCCACATCCGGCTCCCTGTGGGGAGCCTGCTTCTCCCTCTGCCTATGTCCCTGCCTCTCTCATGAATAAATAAATAAAACCTTTTCTAAAAATAAAAAAAAATAGAAAGATGTATATTTGCAAAATTAACATTAACTACCAAACTATCGCAAAACACAATAATCGTCCCTTGTCTAAGATTACATAGCAGCATAGAAGACTGTCCCGTTTAAGTTTTTTAAAAGCATAGCCAATGATATGCTATTATGGAATAATCATGGTAGATGGGCACATGAGCACAAATCAAGATTAACAAGGGAAAACAATTATTTTTCTTTGCTCTAGAATTCCATGAGTTGGGCTAATGTTTGTTTAGTAACGGTGATTCAAAAACAGCCTTGTAAAACTTTTGCTGTAACTTGAATCTTGTTCACCCAGTTCTTATGTGTTGCAGGTATTAACCATGGACCTGTAATAGCTGGTGTGATTGGAGCCCAGAAGCCACAGTATGATATCTGGGGTAACACGGTGAACGTGGCCAGCAGGATGGACAGCACCGGCGTGCTGGACAAAATACAGGTAATGCAGTCTGCTCTGTCAGCATCGGCCAGTTCTCTCCTCTTGGGAACTATGAATAAGTATAATAATGATGACATTAATACATTTAAAACAAAGAACCTTGAAAATTAGTTAAATCATGAGAAAACCTTGAAACATCTTGAAATTGACATCAAGCCTTTTTCTATTGCGGCACAACATTCACTCATTTTTGCACTCACTGTTAACAATAGTTTAGAAATGTAATACTATAAAGATTATTGCATTTGTGAAAGCCAATGATTGCAATCACCAACGCAGCAATCGACACTTGGGCGTGAAGTCAAGGCTGGACCTCCTCTTCCATCTCCTGGCCCCAGGTGCTTTGCCAAGGAGGTGAACAGTATAACCCAAACCAGACATAACCCCCACACTTCCTGTCCCGGAGGCTGAATTGGGAAGAGGCAGGAAAAAGCGCAGTGAGGAAAGACAAGGGGTAGGATTCTGGGTGATGTGTAGTGGCAATGCCAATCGAACCAGCGTGGGGTTTGGACATCTAGAATGATGGGAAAGTGTTGGAATCCACCCAAAGGAGGATGCTTGGGCATGGTGCCAGACACCTAAAAGGAGACACTGTCTTCTAATGAGAAGAATGTGTGCGCATGTGTGGCTATGCAGAACTTTCTATCTGCCTCACCCTTAGAAAGCCGTGGTTCTGCATTTCCCTCCAGCTTTGTTATATTCTGGAAAATACATTCCTGCCAAGTGGCAAACGTGTATAAAAACCACTGGACATGGACACAAATAATAGGCTCTTTTTCTTTTTCTATCTTTCTTTCTTTCTTTCTTTCTTTTTTTTTTTTTTTTGGTTGCTTGTGGAGAATTCCATAAGTCCCCGTTCTGTGTGCCTTGGCTTGGCCAGTGTCCTCAGGTAACCGTGCCCCCTAACAATATGGTAGAGGTTTAGAGTTCTTACTGACTTCTGTAGGAGACCTCAGCTCCAATGTCATTAAACTGCTCACTTGGCTTTCACACTCCCTACCTCATTCATTCAAGAGGATTCCATTTCTGTGAACTTTCCATAGCATAACCTTAATCTTTATATGGCATGGGACCCACATTACTTCTAAGTGTTCATCTTCTTGCAGCCTGATGATTAGTGAACAGTTGCTGAAAGTGAGCAACCAAGCACCAAAGAGAAGGGAGAGATGGCAAGTGATGTGGGGATGAGTGGAACGTCCAGGGCTTCCCAGCCAAACCACCGTTGCCAGAGAAAAGAGCCAGATGGCTGTGCCCAGGAGATCCATCTGGACGAAGCTCGAAATACAAATGGGGCTGGAGTGGTGGTCACCGTCTGTGGAGATGTCCCACTTGCCTCCCACCTTGGCAGCCTCATTGAACCAGGCCCTGATGGCACCACAGCCTCCAGGCTTCCTGCATGTGTGTCACTGGCAGCTCCCAGTGTCCAGGGATGCTCTGGCAATCCTGGACCACACAGGCTCTTCTGTTTGGTGTGGGGAGAGGGTGCTTCTATCAAGGACACATCGTCCCAACTGTAGGCCATGCTAGGCCCCCTCCACATGCCTGGAACATTCAGAAGATGGATGAGTGACCTTAGCATGCTTTGTGACTCTCCAAGGGGTTTTCAAGTACTTGGGATAAGTACCAAAAACAATTTAAGAGAGGCTGGTCAGGGAGAGCGCTCCCTCCTGGAGGTCGTAAATCCCCTACAGATCAATGTTTCAAATAAGCTTGAGCTCTTGTTTGTCTCCAAGAAGATATTGGGTGTCATAAAACTCCAGGTGATTTAGTGCTGGGCAGCCCCCTGGATGGTCTCTGCCGCTCCGAGCCTGGAGGAAATGAGAAGGGGTTTTGGCTGTCAGGAGAACAGCTCATCTGCAGGTGTGCGTGCTCACACAGCCCAGCAGCTGCGAGGTCTGTGTCCAGCAGATTCCTTCTCCTGTGGCTGTGGCTCACCCTCCTGCAGTAGCTTTGCGTTTCTACTGGTGTGCAAGAAAAGTAGTGAGATGCCAGGAAAAGTAAGTGGTGCTGAGATCATTAAAAGTTTCTCCTGGGCCTGAGGAACAGGTTCTTTTGATTAAAGAGCATTTCACTCCCACTGCGTGTTCTCGCCTGGAAGCCCAAAGAGCAGCAGAGAAAGCCCACGTGTCACCCAGCCACGCTTCCCCCGGACTTGCAGGAATACTGGCTGGTGCTCGTTTGGGAGACAGCTCCCTCCTTCTCCCGTCACAGTGATTGTGAGGTTGGCGCTACAAATTCCACCAGATAGCTCCTAAATGCCGGTGGTGATACTCCATGCCACTAAATACCTCAACCACAGAATGAACCCCCAAGGCTCCAAAAGACAGGCTTGTTCTCTGTGGAAGGTCAGAAGTCAAATGCCTATAGGATTCTCTAATTCTGATTACTGCTGAGAACTCTGATTGTGAGAATATATCTGTAATACCTGAGTTTCTTGACTTTGTCCATATTCTTTCCATTCTTACCCAGGACCCAAAATCCTTCCCAGGCTGCTGGCTTCATCACCTAGCTACACCTGTCCTCCCCCAGGACTTGGACCCAACCCTAGGGGAGGAGAGGACATGACCATATGGCACCCATGCCCCCCTTCTCTTGCACTGGTCTTTAGGATCCCAAGAACCCACACACTGGCCCCTGTGCTGGGGGCTGGCCACTGGGTCAAATTACAGGAAGAGAGTGATTTTTCTAGCTTCTTTCAATAGCCTGCCCTTGAGAGCTTTTTACCACATACTTTACTCTTATTTTTGTGGGCCCCTGGACCCTCTTTCAGCCACCAAGCTCAAGAGGGCCAGCTCACCGCTGCTGCCACTGACCCAGCACCACATGGTCCCCTGATAGTGGCTGCTCCAGAAGCAAAATCATGTGATAACATTGCTGTGCTGTCCACAAGCCTGCCCAGCATGTATCACCCACACACCTGAGGTGGCTGGAACGCCCAGGCCCCATGTCCATGTCCTTTGATGAAGTGGGAAGAAATCCCTCCTCCTCCTCCTCCTCCTCCTCCTCCTCCTCCTCCTCTTCCTCTTCCTCCTCCTCCTCCTCCTTCTCCTCCTTCTCTTCTGCTTTCTCACATGTTTCCAGAGCAGCATTACCAGGGGTTTCTGGAAAAACAGCTCCTACCCTCTCTGCTCAAGACCCAGATACCTCCTGGGAGGCCTGACTGGGGGCCATGTTCCTGACATAAGGGTCTTCCCTCACCTCCAAAGCTAAGGCCTATTCTTAGCCACGTCTGTTCTCACCTCACCTGTTCTCAAAGCTGAGGCTTTGAGCGTTCTTTAGCGGGGGGCTTCACCAGCATGCAACCGGATAGGCCCCAGGCAGGTCTGGGCTGCCATCCCCCCATCCCCAGACGTGGCTCCCAAGGAGAGCACAGCACACACTCAGGCTGAGATGGTGCCAGGCTCAGTACAATCCATCTCCCCTAAGACAGGGGGGCCATCCTACCCGGGAAGTTCCACCCCCCCCGACTCAGCAGGATCTGAATGTGATTCTACATTTAGCATCCTTGCCCCACGGTCCAAGGGCAGGAGTCACCAGTGCCATCACATCGTCAGGCCACAAGGGAGGGGCCCAGCCCTGTTAGCACTCCGTGTCAATTAAGTGAGGGGAGGAAACTTCCAAGACCTGACTCTGTGGTCATGCTAAGGCTAGGGCAGACCCCTAGTGTCCTTGGAGTTTTATTCTCGAGCATTCAAGCTAGAGTGTGTGGCCATTTGCAGGAGCCAGTGGTCTTCTCGGGATATCTTCTCCCATCTGTATTAAGATCTGTTACCCATATTTATGATTCCATTAAATGACACCCATGACAGTTGTAAAGACCATCCCGAATCCCACCACTCCAGCATACCTTGATTTATTTTGTTTTCCAGGTCTCTTGTATGAGAATACATGATCTTCCTATGGCAAAATCACAGTGTGGGTCCAGGCTTCATGCTTCCTTTGGGATGAACCGATCCCACTTTATTTCATGGTCTCATCACAGAGCATGACAGCCTCATGTTTTACTTCACCCTGGAGATCACTTGACTTTTAGGTGGTTAATAGTCTGTCACTGTCGCAGCACGAAACTACACACTGTCCTTCAAAAGCTCTTCTTCTGCATTATTCTGTCTCCTTCTCATTTCTCAGGAGTGGAATGAGTGGGTCAAAGAACATGCCTGACACAAGTGTCTTTTGGCCCCTGATCTCTGTGGCCAGATGACCATCCAGAGGCTGTGTGGCCTAGACACTGACCACTTCTTCTCTGTCCATGCACTTCTAGGTCACCGAGGAGACCAGCGTCATCCTTCAGACCCTGGGGTACGCATGCACGTGTCGAGGGATAATCAACGTGAAAGGCAAAGGGGAGCTGAAGACGTACTTTGTAAACACGGAAATGTCAAGGTCCCTTTCCCAGAGCAACTTGGCATCCTGAAGAGTCGCCTTCGTTTTCAGTACAGGCCAGAAGACTGTATTTTCAGGAAGGTACCATGCACTTTCTGACTGCAAGTTCTGTCTCTCGTTTTTGATGTGCGTGCTCTGTTCTGTCCTATGGAGCCTTTTCAGACTCGTTCCTATGACCTGGTGGCATACCGTTTGGTGTCTGACGTGTGCCAAGATCGCTCTGCCACTTGCACTGTGCTTACTCCTGAGCAGAAGGAAAAGGAGTGTGTGTTATAGGAGAAATGCATCTGAAGAACTCACAAAGATGACAGATGTGAAATAAACAAAAATTCTTAAGGCAATAAAACTAGGGGGTGTATATTATCTTCCGGTGCATGTTCTTTTCTGGAAAATATGGTAGCTCGCCAACCGCATCCGCTAGTCTGATATTAAAACACACAGTATTTGTGAATAAGTTGACTCTGTCACCCCACCTGGAATTTGACTGTGTTCCCCGCGTGTGTCATCGCCAGTGGCTGTCCGCGGGCCCCAGCGGGATCCGTGGCTCTGTTGCTTCGCTCTCTTGTGTCTCGTGCTAGCAGCACGTTGCCATCCGTCACCAGAATTAGTTCTCACAACCTAGAACCAGTTTTGTACCAAACACGTCCGATGTTTTGATGCCATTGTCTTTTGTAAGGTTGATTCATTAAAAGTTTTACGTACTTTGGATTAGAGTCTGTATCCTTACCCGCCCTGCGCTCTTCCTTCTCCTGTGTTTTTGCGCCAGCATTGGGGTTTGTTTTCCATTCTCCTCTTGGACGGTTGTTTCAGAAAGAGCTCCCCAGAAGCAAAGGTTGAGATCTCCGTGAGTAATTGAAATCAGGACAAAGTCCGTGGTGCAGATACTTGATTTTGCTGCTCCCTGGAAGTGCTCCATGTGTCATGAGGTGCTCCGGGAAGAAATAGTTTAATGGTAAAAGGATTCTCTCCCAGCACCCTACCCTCCCTGTCCCTGTACTGTGGCCTGCCATCAGCCGAGGGCTGCAGGAGAATAATTTGGCACCGACTGTGTACATCAGCAGCCACAATAGTTTGAACTCATCGGGAGAAGCTGCCAGGCCCCATAAGATGCCTGTTATGTCTGAGGAGGTTTAAGAGGGCACAGAGCCAATTGTTACGCATTTTGAAGAGAGAAAACTTGGGAAATTTTGTTCACGTACATCCAACTCTAGAGTTTGGGGGCTCTATCTTCACATAAGAAAATTGTACTTTGCCAAAGGGTGAAAAATAGAGCAATCATGTTTAATCTGATGTTTAAAAGCAAAGCTGCAGGTGCCAGCCTGGTTGGGCACACCCGGCTGTTTTCACAGCTCAGGGCAGGCATCTGCAAGAGGCAAGGACCCCAATCCACCAGGAACAGCTTGTTCTGGGAACTCAGGCCCCGAGCACCAGCCCTCGTTTGATTCCCGACTGATTGTTTATTGACTGTGTGACTTTGAAAGTATCTTTTAATTTATTTTATGGGTGTTTCCTCATTGATAGCTTATGGGATCAGTTATGACTGAAAGAGCTAATGACCATGAGAGAGCCTGGCATGTACTCAGCACTTTGTCTTGCCAGAGCTACACTGCCAGGGCTTGGACTCAGACTCAGGTAAAAGCACTTGTCAAAACGAGTAACTGGCCTTCGTCACACAAGTGGGAATACAGCATGACTTGTGGCATAGTCTGCCCTAGTCGGGAATTTTTTTGATCCTATCATTACCTCTCAGCCTTGGCCTTGATAATCGCCTAATTCTTATAAAGGTGACCGAAGGAAGAGAACTAGTGTCAGGGCATCTGTCTTCGCTCGAACTGAAATCTGGCCTGGGAAGCCCTGCGGTTTGAGTGACTTTGGACTGGCCTTCTGTATCATTCGTAACCATGGTCAGCAGCCATGCCCCACAGGTTCTTCCTCCCTTAGAGTCTGCAGTACCCATCCCAGGGTGCTTTATGTCACCTCTCCTTAGGGGACACCCATAGCTGGGGGATTCGCCAAGTGCTCTTAAGCATGGCTCTTTGCCCCAACCAAGGATGTGAATTTGGTGAAAAGAATTTGGTGGATTTGGTGAAAAGAACTCAAAAGGAGGCTTGTTTTTTTTCCCAGAACTGTATTGCCAGGCTTACCAACAATACATTTTTTTAAAGCTATCAGACTCCACTTTGTTCTTCCAAAATATGATCCCCAACAGAGGCAGCAGTGCCACCTGGGGACTTGCGCATTTTCAGGCCCCAACCTGGACCCACCAGGGCAGAAGTCCTGGCTGTAGAGACCAGGGCATGTGCTGTGTTTAGATGACAAGTTGTCCAGGTGACTCCAGTCCCCAGTTGCGCCCCCTCTGTACAAAAGAGAAAACAGGTGCAGAGAGTTCCCAGTGATCAGTGACCAAGATGAGCCTAGAATGCAAAACTGCCTCCTTCCTAAAAGTGTGCCTCCCAGTCAAGGCTTCGTAAGTTCCGGAGTTACAAACATTCCAGTGAGCAAACCATGGAGACAGGAGGGCTAGCAGCCCAGTGACAGTGGCAGCAAGCAAGCATCTCTCCTTGAAGCTCTCCTTAACCTTCAAGTCTTGCAGAAACCCCTCTCTCATAAAAATGCCTTGTGTAGTCCCCCTTAAAACTGCAGCGTTTCATACATCTGTTTAGAAATGTCTGCATCGTCGTGAATCCTCCACGTTGCCCTTCCCCGGGCTCAGTGTGTGCTTTCCTAAGGACTGCAAGCACTCCACTTTCCAAGAAAGATTGACTAACCATGGACATTGGACAAATTGAACATATTCAAAAATCTTTGAATTCAAAGATTTTTGAATATGTTCTCTTTTATAAGGGCACTCGTGGGATTTACACTGTAAAAGTTGAGATGCCAACAGAAATACATTTAATTTTTCCCTGATGCCTAAAAAACAGGAGGTCTTTTGAAACCTTGTCCAATTCAGGCTCTGCCTTTTAAAAGGAGAAGGTTAAGGGAGTGGGATCTGACTTAAAGTAACTAAAAATAACTTAGTTTAACATAGATTTATCTTCACTTTCAGATGAAGGCATTTCTTAGAGATGCTTTGTCTTTCTTGGTAATCAAAACTGAAGAAAGAGTAATTTGTAAAAGTTTCCACAATCCAAACTTGGCATATTTTCTATTTTTTTTAAACTTATTTATTTATTCATGAGAGGCAGAGAGAGAGAGAGAAAGGCAGGGACACAGGCAGAAGGAGGAGCAGGCTCCATGCAGGGAGCCCGACGTGGGACTCGATCCTGGGTCTCCAGGATCATGCCCTGGGCTGAAGGTGGCGCTAAACCGCTGCGCCACCTGGGCCACCCATATTTTCTATTATTATTATAAATATAGCTTAAGGCACTCAAAGGCATTCCAAATAAACTATTGCTGTGTTTGGGAGGAAAAATAATAAAAGGCACCTACAGTGGAAAAAAAAGTTTCAAAAGAATAAAGAAATACTAAGGGGTCACTCAGCCCTGAAGTTGTCAACAAGTCAATGTCATGTGTCCTTAGAGAATCCAAACAAAACCAGCCATGGGGGGATCAGCAGAAAAAAATGAATTAGATCACCTGCTCATTAACCACGAAGCTGTGGAAACTTTCATTGCGGTAGGTGAGGAATGATTTCTTCCAAGCGATCCATTCAGTAAAAATATAGCCAATGTCTTAATATTTGAGTCAGTTTCAAATTATCTCCAAAATAAACGTTTCCACGTTGGGTTAGAAACAGGTGATTCCAAAATGAAAACTATCCAGACTAAAGTCCCAGCCCCGATGGTGGCTGCCTTAGGACCACTGATCCCACCACACACACTCCTCACGGTTCGGAATTCCCACTCTGAAGAAATGTGGGCTTAAATCAGCGACATGAACGGCTCTGTACCGTGCTGCTGGGAACGCAGGAGCCAGAATTTTACCCGAGTCTGTTAAACAGCAAAGCCCAGCCTCTTCCCATGACCTCTGGCGAGGAGTGACAGTGGCATTGCTGGCCACGAAGGCCACCCATCCCTACTAGGGGTCCTCAACTACGGACCTATTCTTTATTCTTTATTCTCGGGTGGGGAGGGGGGATGTTGTAGTATCTAGAATGGAGTTATTCTAAAAGGCGACTTCATGATATCTCCTCTTGGAGGAAGGAAGACTCAGGCAGCGCTTTGCCAGCAGGCAGTGGTGGTTTCAATGGCTGGTGAGGACACCCCTCCCAGGAGCATCCCCTGGAGTCTGAAGAAACCGTGAACAAAGTCACCAGACCGCTATCAAGTGGGAAGTTTTCTTTTTATTCAAGTGCTCACAGTGGATCAGTCTCTAGCATCATTTCAGCTGACATGATCACACGTGGAAAGCATCACATGAGATGTTCATCACAGGGTCTTGGGCCAGGGTCTTCCCCACAAGCCCCAGGAGGGGAAAGGAGCTACCGGGCTCATCCCCCCACCCACTGTCAGGTGCAAGCGGCTTCAGGGCTGCTCCCTGGGAACTGTGGGGGGGACGGAAGGCCCAGGCGCAGCCCTTCTGTGCTACCCCCACAGTCCAGGCCACCGCGGGGGCGTCAGGCTGGAGAAATGTGCCCAAAGCTGGGCGCCTTGATGCTGGGGATGTCGTTCTTCCTGTAGAAGTCAGCCTTCACGTGGCTGGCACGGCCGTGGTCCCGGTTCAGGGGCTCCACGGGCTGGTGTATGCGCCTCCCGTAGACCGAGGACATGAGCACTCCCACGGGCCGCTGGCGCTCCTGTGTGGGGGTTACGGGGACCCTGGCTCAGCTAACGCCCACGTGGTCACACCACCTACCTGGTGTCCAGGAAGCTGCCTTGACCTGGCTCAGCTGCACACCTGCAACCTGCTCCACTCGGGCTTCTGACGCCAGGGGAACCTCGTAACCTGTGTCAGACCTGCCCTGTGTCCTCAGGGCCGCTCAGCGTCCCCAGGTCCTTCACATCATTCCAAGGAAAGGCGAAGACCCTGGGTGCCAGGTGCCCTCTGACTTCAGGCTGTGTTCTCGGTCCCTCCCTTCCCTCTCCTTGTACGCCTCCTGCCTTCTCTCTTTTCCCAAAAGCACACCTTTCCACCGCCCACCTTGTCCTCTCCCTGCACCCCATATCCCCAGCACCCCCACCTCCCCTGACCACCCCGTCCCCCCAAGCCCCCTCATCTCCCCGGCCCCCTTCCCTCCCCAGCACCCCCCATCTCCTTTCACTTTCTCTGTCCCCTTAAGAGGCTTTATTCCTCTGCATTCCACTCCTCACTACCTGGAGTCAGTTCCCTATGTATATGACATTAAGTCGGCTATTTCCTCATAGGAATGTCAGCTCCAAGAGGACAGGGGCTTTGTGGTCACCCCCTCTATGCTCAGCGCACACAGGAGGCGCTCAAACTCTGTGGCTGATACAAGGGTGCAGGCGTGTTCTTATGACAGGGAGGCACTAGCGTCACTGCCCACCGGGAATGGACTCACATAAACTAAAACGATAGAAAAAACGTGGTGTCTGTGACTTAAATAGTAACACCTCATAGTTCACCACCTAATTTCCCATCGAAATAAAGTTTTCCTGGAAGTGACATGGTGGTATTCTTAACAGTAGCAGCCAGGAACAGGAGTCCACTGACCAAGAAAAAAATCCACCGGAAGCTCTTATGTTCCAATTTCTGTGCTTTGTAGAAAAGATGATGATATTTACCCATCAGCTGGCTCTTAAACATACTGTCCTCGGATCAGACTCTGTGGAGACAGTGTCCCGAGTGCACAAAGGCACAAGGAGGGTCTCAGCGCTAAGAAGATGCACAGCTTCCTCGCACCTGCCACCTGCTGTCATGCTGCCCTCCTCTCCCTGGGAACTGGGAGTTTGGCTCCTCACACACCCGTGCAGCCGACCTCAGGCAGAGGCCTCCCTTTCAGAAAATCGTGCAAACATAAAGGAGGAGCTGCCCTGCCCTGTAGGTGGAGGTCCAGGGAGGCTAGACTTGTGAGTGTGATTCCATCCCTGCTGCCAGGGACCCTGGGAGAACTGAGAGAGCCAGGACTCCGAAGTTAAGCAAAAGGGCGCCTGGGTGGCCCAGTCAGTGAAGCGTCTGCCTTTGGCTCAGGTCATGGTCTCAGGGTCCTGGGATTGAGCCCCACGTCGGGCTCCCTGCTCAGGGGGGAGCCTGCTTCTCCCTTGTCCTGCTCATGTGCACACTCTTGGTCTGAGCCCCAGGTGCAGCGAGGGAGAGGAGGGCCACACGCCGGAGTTAGCGCAGAGCGCGAGCACGCAGTCGGGTAGATGCACACACACAGCTCTAATCTGTTAGCGCTTTGTCAACAGCCTCTCTTAACGTTACCTCCTCGTTCACGTGAAGTCCCAGGCTTTTTGCATGCTCTCTGTCATCTCGGTGCAATTTCTGATTGTAGCCTGGGTTCCTCTTAAAAATGCAGTCGTACAGGGAAATGATTCCCGTCTGGGAATAAAAAGAAAAAGAAAGGTGCGGGTTCACTGGACGGCTGAGCCACAGAAACCCTTGCGGAGCTTGGAAGCCAGGCTGCTCCCCAATGGACAGTGGAGAGGTGAGTATCTGTCCGCACTGAGTGTGTGCTCGGGATGACCACCCCTGAGCAGACCCTCGGCAACCAGAGCAGGTGTCCGAGAGGCCCAGAGAGGCAGGGGCACCTCCGTGGCTCCTTTCCTGCACCTGTCACAGATCCGTCCTTGACCCAGGTGGCTCCTCCTGTGCTCTGACTCCACCACTAGCACACAACCTTACGATATTAGTAATCCACTCAGTGTATGTGTTTTCCTCCTGCATTTCCACCTTTCTCATAGTTCTCAGATTTTCTGCAATAAGCTTGTACTGCTTTAAAAAAATTAGCCATAATTGAGCACTGAAACAATATAACCAAACAGAAGCTAGCCAATAGATGGGCACCTGGTACAAATCCCTCTCTGGGGAGACAGAAATACTTCCTTTAATCGGATGTGGTAACCCTAACGAATGTAATTCATAAGTGCATGGATATATATGACCTATAACATACATACATATATAATATACGCATGTCTATCAGACATAAAAATATGCGCACATGCACAGCTTTGATGTATTAGAAAATTATCCCATTAACAGATTTTATCCGAAATATCTCCATTTTTTCATCCCAAATTTCTCTTGATACAAAAATTTATCTGCCTTATCTGGTACCTAATAAAAGGAAAAGAAATCCATGTGTTAGTTCATCGTTAATCTTCATCTGTAGGTCAGGCCTGTCCTCTGTGTTCCTCTGGCCAAGTGCCAGCTGCCTTGAGTCCTCCAGCAGCAAATGCAGACACGACATCTTGCTGGCATTTGGGGACACAGGTGTCTAGCCTGTGCTTGCTTGCTTGTTTGCTTGTTTTCCAGGGTAATAATGCTAGAACAATTTCCTCCAACTGCAGGACCCAGAGGAAGAAGGTAAACAGTGCAAAGGATGCACGGCATGGGCTTAGTCTGTTGGAAAACATGGACTGCCCGTTCTCACCGACCGCAGGGCTCAGGGTGGCTGGTAGCAATGGAAAAGCCAGAGGGTGCTGTGGCTTCACCCTGACAAAGCCCTCATGGGTCGTCTGTCCCATGCAAGACACGCCACTCCTGCTGGGGAAGCCATGAAGATAGCTCAGACACCTGGCCACTCTCCTTGTGCAATTAATCCTCTAGTAAGGAAAACAAGGCGAGCTTTTAGGATTATTTTAGGTTCCTGAGAATTCCAATGGCAACACACCTGCAGCACTTGTTCACCTGTTTTTCCTAAATTCAGAGTCACTCCAAATGACTTACAGGCAGGAACTGTGGCTTTAGAGTCTGTGCCCTAGTGGCCATTTAATGAGGTCACCATGCAGAAGTTCCCTGTTGGCATTGTCCTCTGTCACCTGCTGGGCTTCTGCATCTGCTCGTGCATGGTTTTGCCTGGCCTTGGCCTCCACTTGTCCTGAAAGCCACCTGGAATACAGCTCATACACCCAGGGTTAAAAAAACAGAAAGGCCCAAATCAGTGGGGTGGGAATACCTTATTCAGTTTTGGTACTGTAAAAATCAACCAGTTATTTGGGAAAACCAATAAACGTGGGCCTTCACGTCGCATTATTGTCAAAAGTAAATTATGGGTAGATTAGAAACACAAGTGAAAAGAAAATCCATAAGGGACCTCCTACGCATAAAAGCATCAGGGAAAATGTCACAAAGAAAATATCAATCACTTTGGTTATATAAAAAAATCAGACATTTGATAATCAAAGAAAATTAAGACTAAAAAAAAAAAAAAAAAAACCTGTAGGAAGGATTGTGATACCGCAGCATCTTTAACATACAGTGTGTAGGATGTCCGCAGAAGCTGAGGGCCTTGGCTGGGTGCTTCTAGTCTGGGGATGTTAAGCACACCTTGCAGTAAGCCTTTTGTGGGAAGACACCAGGCCAGAGGGTCCTGCAGTGACACAGAGAGGCTCAGTGCACCACCCACTCTGCCAGGACGGTGGGACGGAAATTCTCCAAAGGAGGGGATGCTGGCCTCTGCAAGGGGAGGCCCGCCATGCAGACCCTTCTTTTTGGGGTGCAGAGTGGAGCTGCTGGCCAGGCCCAGCTGAGGCTAGCAGCTGACTACCCTGTCACCCCCATGCCAGCCCCCTACACACAGGGTCCTCCTCTAGATGTCCCTCCTGGCCTGGCTGACCAGTGAAATGGGTGTGTTTTGGAGAAAGCAGCTCCAGCAGGAAGGCCATGTGGCTGGCGGGTGCTGGACAGTGCCGTCCCCCTGCGAGCCCGTCCCTCTGTGCCCGTTCCGGCCTGAACTTCCCGAGTTGAGTCAGCCCCTGGGGGTCCTGGACTTGTTCTGGAGACAGATATGAGGAGGGAAGAATGTGCCCCCAAACAGAACAAGCAAGCAATGAGGGAGGCAAGGTTCCTCCGCTGTCCCTGCACTGGAGAAGCCCACCCCGGTGCGCAGCTTTACAGGATACTGCTCTCCCCTCCTCCAGGCCTGGTTCTCTTCAGGTCCCCGAAATACTCCTTCAAAGCAGCAGTAGGGGGCGCCTGGGGGGCTCGACCGATGAAACGTCTGACTCGATTTCAGCTCAGGTCATGATCTCGGGGCCATGGGATCGAGGCCCAGCTTGAGCCCCGAGCTCAGGGGAGATTCTCTCTCCCTCTGCTCCTCCCCCTACTCATGCTGTCTCCCTCTGTCTCTAAATAAATAAATAAATAAATAAAATCTTTAAAAAAAGAAGCAGCAGCAGCAGCAGTGCTATGGGAAGCAGTGGTGCCCCTGCCCCAGGGTTAGTTACCTATCTTGCCGTATGTCAGAGCCGTGTTTAGGAGGGCTCTCACTGCACCTGCAGGGTGTGAACAGTCTCTATCTCTCTGCTTGGTGGGGTGGATACTTACTACTTCCCAGAGTAAAAACGAATTTTTCTGTCACTGAAAAATAAGTGGGAAAAAAAAAATCCCTCACCAGGCTGGCAGCCTCACTTAGCAATGTGACTATCCATTTCCAACACGTAATCAGACTGGAAACCTGTCTTTTCCTGAATGTTAATTATTAATCTTTCTTCTTTCTTTTTGTCTTTCATTCCTTCATGGTTTGAAGCAAAACTGCATTAATAAAAACCAATCTGGATTTAGATGCTATCACAAAACAGAGCTTCTGGGTTTACTAGTATTTTGCTATTGAAATCTCTCAAGAGATCTTCTGTCTCACACGTGATGCTGCTTTTTAAACAACAAAGCAAGGGGCACTTGGGTGGCTCAGTGGTTGAAATCTGGCTCAGGGTGCGATCCTGGGGTCCTGGGATTGAGTCCCGCATCGAGCTCCCTGCATGAAGCCTGTTTCTCCCTCTTCCTATGTGTCTGCCTCTCTATTTGTCTCTCATGAATATATCTAAAATAATAAGTAAAAATAAATGAAAAATAATAAACAAAGCAAAACAAGCCCACTTATTTTCTGTCCAGTGATCTCCCTTTGTCCCTTGCATTTTGAGCGTTCAAACGTACTGTGGTCATTCTGGCCATAGGGTCGGATCCCTTGCCTTCAGCTCCCCTATGGTGGAGCTGTTACTCTTAACACTGCAAAATAGCTCATCTGGTGGCCTGGGCCGACCCCATGAGTTGAGTGGAGACCTTCACTTTTTTCAACCTCCAAAGCATATGGCTCTAACTATCATACAAGGCAAGCACCCAGCTAGGCTCCGGGACAGAAAAGGGAGTCCCCATCTTGAACATCACAGCCTGAGAGTGGAAATAAACTCACTAACCACTCAAGGTAATACCCATGGAGCAACAGAGGTACGCACAAAGTACATTGGCATGGAAGAAGAAGGATCGGCGTCTATCCCGGCTCCAGCAGGAAGTCCATGTGGTTAAAGAGGGGCTGCACTGCACCAGTATGGCCAGAGGGCACAGGGAAGTCACCTCCCTAGGTGCTATAGGTTGAATTGCATCCTCCAAAAAATTCATACGTTGAAGTCCTAACCCCTGGGATATCAGGAGGTGATTTAGAAATAAGGATGCTCAAGACGTAATTCAGAGGAGGTTAGAGCAGGGTAGCGTGGGTTCCTAATCCAATAGCACTGGTGTCTTTATTTTAAAAGTTCAGAAACAGACACAGATACGCAGAGAGAGATGTGAAGAGACACAGGGAGAAGATGGCCATCCACAGCCGAAGGACAGCAGCCCGGAGCAGGCCCTCCCTCATAGCCTCCAAGGGAACCAACCCTGCTGAAACCTTGACTTCTGGCCTCCAGAACCAGGGGACAACAGACATTTGGTGTTTAGCCCCTGCTCTGTGGTACTTTGTTATGGTGGCCCTAACACACACACACTTGATAGGGAGCCATCGCTGTCTTTTAAACAATGGAAAGTAAGAAGGGACCTAAAGCACTCTGCTTCAGGTAAACTGAGTCAGTAGACCATTCAACCTGGACAACCGGGGTAGACATTACCAATATTCAATTCTGCTCTACTCCTGACTCCACGGAGGATTAATCTCCTCTGCCCCTTCGGGCGAGTGAAGCCAAGTGACCATTTCTAAGCAATGAACTATGAGAGGGGGTGGCACGGGACTCCAGGCAGAAGCCTATGGACTCCTGAAGCTTCCTATGAGGTGTTGGCAGCTGCCATGGTGGTTGCTGAGTGATTCTCGTGGCCAGACCCATTGCTCTGATCCCCGTTAGACATTTAACATGAGAAATAAGCCTTATTTGGGGCATTGAGACTTTGGAGGTTGCTGGTCACTGCAGCGTAACCTCATTTTTCATGCCTAACTCAAGCATATACATGATGAAGCCCTGGCCTACACAGCCTACAAGGGTGCGTCTCCGGGTCGTGGGCTTCTACTGTGCCCACAGCCCCCTCCCAGAGGTTATACACACTCTCACAAGGGGGTAAGATCTCAAGCAAACTGGGATCTGAGGTCTTTGTTTCCTCCTCTCTTTCAGATCATTCAAATATAAATGTGCTGTCCGTTGTCAGTTCAAACTAGGGAATAAGAGAAAGGAAAATAATGTTTTTCTCATGCTACTGGGGCATGAGTAATATTATATAATTACCGAACACATCTTCTCTTCCAGAATGAACAAAAGACTGCAATCACCAGGTGCCATGACAATTAGGGGCCCAGTGACTAGCTCTGGCAAAGAACTGTGGGTGAAACCAACAGACATCACCTTCTAGGCCTGGTCCATAAAAGCTCTCAATGTCCTGCATGCTCTCTCCCCTTGCCCTTCGGCCAACAAGTTTAAAGGATCCAGTAGAGGACTGCAAGGTCCCAAAGATCCACAGGTCCCTAAAAAGGAGGAGCCTGATTTTCCGAGTTACTGTGTTAAGAAAGCCAGGCAGGAGAAACACACTTCCGGTATGTCAATAAGGCCAGGGTGTGGTTCTGGCCACAAGCGGCCCTCTGGACAAACGAGACCTGATTTGTAGCATTTGCTCATTTCCACAGTAGAAATACTCTCACCGTGGCTGATTTCAGGCTTCCAACTGAATGCAGAGTTCAGACAAAATGCTATAATTTGGCTCTTTGTTGTTAGTATGAGCAGGCTCTGACACACCACTAGTGAAGACTCTCGGGGCTCAGTGTCTGTTTGTTCCCAGAGCACATCCCAGGCCCCTCGACGGAAACGGTAATCAAGCCCCATCATGGGCTGCGTTCACTTCCTCTCTCCCTGGGCACAGTACTGTTACCTCTCATCTGGAGGCTTCCAGGCACTGTTTGCCTTCCCAGTGCGTGATCTGCTTTTAAAAATGAAAATTCTTAAGGTGATCCAAAAAGGGTTTCCTTTGATTCCTAGGGGCTTCGTTTTACTTCCCATAAGTCTAGTGCTTCTTTCTCCCCCGGGGGGTCCAGCGATATGCGAAGCTTAATGAGGACATCTTCATTAATTTTAACATCATTCCATTCTTGGAAGGACTGTAGCTTGTCAAGGACATAACATTAGCTCTTTTAAAAGGACACTACTGGGATCCCTGGGTGGCGCAGCGGTTTGGCGCCTGCCTTTGGCCCAGGGCGCGATCCTGGAGACCCGGGATCGAATCCCATGTCGGGCTCCCGGTGCATGGAGCCTGCTTCTCCCTCTGCCTGTGTCTCTGCCTCTCTCTCTCTCTCTCTGTGACTATCATAAATAAATAAAAAATAAATAAATAAAAGGACACTACTCAGCTCTTCTCTTTGGTTCTTCCATGGCAAAGCTTCTATTTCTTCTCCTGTGCATTAAGATCGCAAGCTTTGGAAATTGTTATAACTTTTCCAATACTCAGAACATTTTATCAGTTTAATAAGAATCATATCACAAGCAGCCTTGTTAAGGAATTATTTGCACTATTTTTAAGGGATCTCTTGTTGGCAGAGGCTGCCCGAAGCCGGAGCCCTGGAACCTGCCGCCTCTACCCTTGAGCTGAAGTGAACACACACCTGCCTTTCATCTCACGTATGCTTCATCCTGGAGGGGTGCTCTGAGCCCGTGTCACCAAGTGGAGACTCAGAGCCACTCAGTCCCACTTCCACTGACACCAGCCCCACACACACCGCTTGCCACCACATGTTATTCACATCACGGGAGAAAGGGGGAGCCATAGCGCTGAAACTCGGTCAGATATACCAGGGATGACGCTCTTCCTTTGTGTCACTGTGTCCCTGAAAAGGGCATGATTTTGAAAAAACTGTCTAGGACACAGTGTCATATGAAAAAAAAGCTGCAAACACATTTGTGTAGTTGTGTGATCTGCGTGTAAACAAACATGTTCTTGTAAACAAAGTTAGTTAGACCCATGCCACTGCAGTCACATGCACACAGGGATGGACACGTACCACATGCTCACTCCGGCTGCTGCCGTCCACATGGGGGCCTTCTGCCAGAAGGAGGGGTGCATGGCCTCTCCCCTCACCCCTTCCTCCCTCCCTCGGGGTGACCTGCCCCTTGCTGAGCTCTACTTGCCCTGGAGGAAGGCATGCCCCCATCTCTTACGCCCACGGCCCTTCAGTTTTCCAAGGGGCAGGTCACCGGACAGGGAAGATGCAGCAGCCCGGATTCAGGAGCAGCACCGTCCCCTCGCAGTGTCAGTCCCCGAGGGGCAGAGCAAGGCCAAGGAGAGCCCGGGCAGCAGATAATGCCAAAGGAACCTCCGTGTAGCCCAAGAGGCTAATCCTGCAGGTCAGTGACTTATCCTGGTTTGAATAAACTTTGCATCCCATTTCTGCCTTCCTCTGTCATCCACCGCAGCCGGGATTTGTGAAGCGCCCACAATGAGATGGGCACTGTTGATGACAATAATCCCTGTCATCATGAGCTCATACTTTAGTGGGAGAAACAAACACCAAGACCCGTAAGTAAACGTCAAGCGGGTTGACACCAAAACATGCACGGACAGAAAAATGGGTGGGGTGGGAGGGAAGGAAACGTCCGCGGGGGTGGTCACAGTGTCTGTCATTCAGCTGGCGCTCATTTCTCTTGGAAGGCATGTGGGTGCCGGAGTCAGCCTCGATTTTAAGACGGAAAGGAGGGGCACCTGGGTGGTCCAGCGGTTGAGCATCTGCCTTTGGCTCAGGTCATGATCCCGGGGTCCCAGGATCGAGGCCCACATCAGAATCCCCACCAGGAGCCTGCCTCTCTGTCTCTCATGAATAAATAAATAAAATAAATAAATAAAATCTTAAAAAAAAAAAAAAAGAGTGAAAGGACCCAACCTCTCTTCCAGCGCCCTGAGCAGGGCCTGGGTGTAAGTGGCAGATGTGCTCAGTGCCTATGGCTTACGAGGCTCCATCTGGGAGGGGCTGGGGAGGTGCTCGTACCGAACACCTCCTGTACACCGGGTGTTGGCGCAGGCCCCTCGGAGATCCCCCTCGGCACCTCCGGGCAGTCAACATGCACCTGTTATTTCCGAAGTGCTTGGCTTCCTGTGGTGAAGGGCAATTCACTGGTCAGCCGGGGGAAACAGCCCCTGGCTGCTGTGTCTCCACCACACACCCAGAAGGGAAGTGGGTTCATCTCACTAAAGCGAGGTGGGGAGTTCGGAGCCGAGCTCCACTCGAGACAGAGCTACCCCACACTCCAGCTCCCCGTGAGAGGAAGCATATTCTAAAACCACCTAGCAATTTTTTTTAAGATTGCTCTTAGACTTTGAGAAATTTAATAAAATCCTTCATAAAAGGGCATTGTCCTTTGACGTAGCCTTTCCATTTCAGCAGCAGAAACGTTGCACAAGGCAAAAGAAGGAAAAAAGTAATTTAAAAACATCATTGGACTCAATCTGCCTTACTGACACTCGAACAAAATTTTATAGGGAAAGCCCACGCTGCTAGAGCCCCCTAGGGAGCAGTGCTGGAGTTGATCACATTTTAGCTGGCAGCTTTCGATGACAAATTTGTCTCAGGATCCAAGGCATTACTGGGGCTTTAAATAAGCGTGCTGCATTGAAAGCCTTAACTTTGGGCTCTCCTGGGAGTGGAGGAGACGTCTTAGATTAGAAGGCACCAGAATGACACTCAGATTACCTGCCTCACCTGTAAATCTCCAGCAGTCAACAAGGGTGCAGGATATAAGTCACCTGCCGGAAACTAACCCTCGGTGAGAGGAAACTCTGATAATCACTAACAAAAGCAAATAGTGATCATAACAGCTCTACTTACATGGGGCTTGCGGCATGTGCCGCTTTATGTCCATTATTTAGATTAATTCTCATAATTGCTCCATGAAGCTGGTACTGTTCCAAAGGTGGGCAAAGTGACCTGGAGCGTGTGTGACTTGGGCAATCTGCACAGCTAGCAATAGGGAGCCAGTATTTTTACCCAAGCCTCCTTGGCCTGTGTTACTAAGCGATCACTAAATGTGTCAGGCCGTCACTGCCCTAAGAGCTAATCCAGCCATGCTTCTTCTCAGCTTTGAGTAGGGCCTGGATGTATAGTTAACTCGGGGGCAGCTGAGTCCTCCGGCATATTTGCCGTGCAAAGTTTATCCTCTTCAGCCCAAATGATGGCATTCTGTAGAGAATGCTTCTGCAGTCCCCCAGCTGGTTAAAGTAGTTCATAGGATCCCCAGGAGCACCTTATTACCATTGGTGGCTATGCTGCAAATGTACTTTGAAATGCCTTTTGTTTTTCTTGCTGCTTTTACGGCTTTCTTATTTAGGTGTTACTATTTCTGCTACATCAATTTCTCCTGAGTGACACTAAAGGCCCCAGGATTTGAATTTGCCTGTGACCCCAACTATCAACACTATACTGTATTTTTTTTTTCAGAAAGTCTGTTTTGCATTAATTTGTTCTAAGGCCCATTCCTACCTCCCAGGGACAGTAATATATCACAGCAGGGGGTGGCAAACGTTTCCTGTAAAGAGAACGACAGTCACTGTTTAAGGCCTTCACATCTCACGGTTTGCTGTTCAAGTACATAACTCTGCGTGGTAGCCATAGATAATACTAAATGAATGAGCACGGGACCATGTTGTAATAAAGCTTTACTAAAACAGGCGATGGGGGGCAGCCTGGGTGGCTCAGTGGTTTAGCACAGCCTTTAGCCCAGGGTGCGATCCTGGAGACCCGGGGTCAAGTCCCACATCGGGCTCCCTGCATGGAGCCTGCTTCTCCCTCCACCTGTGTCTCTGCCTCTCTCTGTCTCTCTCTCTCCTCTCTCTCTCTCTGTCTCTCATGAATAAATAAATAAAATCTTAAAAAAAATAAAAACAGGCAATGGGCCAGATTTGGCCCAAGGGCCTTTGCATGTGCATCACTGAATTAGAGGGGCATACTTCTTGCCCACTCCTGATTTCCTTCCAAATACAGAGCCGTGGGCACTTCATACCTCAGGTGTCTCTCTGCACGGTCCCAGATAAGAGGAGCCATATATCAGGTTGGTGACTTTAGGAAGAATAAACCGGACCTGCCAGGTTCAACTCTGTTCTTTCTCTGTTGGCAGTATCAGGCCCACAGGAGGTAGGGGTTCGGCTCTGCTTTTTCTGGGGCCCATAGCTGCAGTGGCTAGGTAGGTCTGCAACCCATTTTTTTCCAGAGTCCTTAGCAGTAACCTGCAACCTGGCTTTTATCTCTGATAAATATGTATCCTGACCTCCATCTGCTTTAATCTTTTATCTTATTTCACAATAGTTTCAAAGTGGTACTTAACAGGACTCCTCAAAGATACACATAAAATGATGTATTTGTGAAATTCTTTTTTCATTTTGTCAGGAAGCCATACGAAATTTATGTTCTCTCAATAAAACAGCATGGACCAACTTAAAACATCGGGATTCCCGGCCTTTTGGCTGCTTCTCTCATGCTGTGCAGTACTGTTCTGCATGAATCACAAATTGGCAACGATACAGGTCTTGCTTACTTAAATTGTAAAAATTCATTTAATAAATGAAATTATTTCCAGAAAAGTCCTTCTGAAACATATTGCTCATGGGAGGAAACACTCTGGGGTCTGTGGTGGCAGTGAGGTTGGGCACCACTGTTCTAAATCTCTCCAGTATTAATACTGGGTGGATATTCATGCTTAGGAGCACAGCACCCAGGGCTGCAAAGACACGAGAGCTACGAATGTTCTTTCTTCCTTCTGTCCGCCTGTCCTTCTGTATTGCTCAAAGCCAGAGAGGTGCTAACAGATATGAAGTCCTCCTGGTCAAGGTTCACATGTTAGCTTGCTCAGGCTGCCAAAACAGAGCACCCAGACTGGGGGGTTTAAACGATAGAAATGTACTGTCTCGCAGTTCCGGTGGCCAGAAGTCCGAGATCAAGGTTCGTTCCAGCCTCCCTCCTTGGCTCGGGGAAGGCCATCTTCTCCCTGTGTGTTCCTGCCATCTTCAATCTATGCATGTCTGACTCTGGGTCCATAAGGACACTGGTCATACTGGATGAGGGCCCCCCACCCAATGACCCAACTTTGATTTGATTGCCTCTGTAGACCGTCTCCGAGTACGCTCACATTCTGAGGTGCTGGGGATGAGGATTCGAACATGATTATTTCAAGGGGACATAATTCAACCTGTAACAGTAGCTTAACCTAGAAACCACTGCTTTTGTTGGTAAGGCTAAGCTCCAGGACGTTCTCCTACATTTCACGGGGGGCAAGTCCTCCCGTGTGTGCTGACTTGATCTGGATGGGATCCATCTGGGCTCTGGGGGTGGTGGGTTGGGAGGAGAAGAGGAAAAGAAGGATGCATTCTGTGGGAGTCCCTCACACATCATGAGGGAAAGCCCTCCTTCCTCCCAGGCACTTGGCTCACCTATACCCTCGCTGAGCCACTCACTGCAGGCTGAGCATCCTTTTAATAATGATGCCCCGTACCCTGAACCCCAAGACACACTGCAGCAAGACACAGTACATTGGAGACATTTAGTGGAAATGGCTTGACCACAGGAGTAGAAGACTCCTGACAAGTTTTGAATTTGCTTCTTTTCCTTTGGCTTCTCTTCCTGCTTCCACTGCACGGTGGCCTTCACAGACCAGCGGGTTGTCCCCAGGAGGCCTGTGTGCCTGCTGGGGCCAGGCCAGAATCTTTTTTTTTTTTTAATAATAAATTTATTTTTTATTGGTGTTCAATTTGCCAACATACAGAATAACACCCAGTGCTCATCCCATTAAGTGACCCCTTCAGTGCCTGTCACCCATTCACCCCCATCCCCCACTCTCCTCCCCTTCCACCGCCCCTAGTTTGCTTCCCAGAGTTAGGAGTCTCTATGTTCTGTCTCCCTTTCTGATATTTCCTACCCATTTCGTCTCCCTTCCCTTCTTTTCCCTTTCACTATTATTTATATTCCCCAAATGAATGAGACCATATAATGTTTGTCTTTCTCCGATTGACTTACTTCACTCAGCATAATACCCTCCAGGTCCACCCACATTGAAGCAAATGGTGGGTATTTGTCCTTTCTAATGGCTGAGGAATATTCCATTGTATACATAGACCACATCATCTTTATCCATTCATCTTTCGATGGACACCGAGGCTCCCTCCACAGTTTGGCTCTTGTGGACATTGCTGCTAGAAACATTGGGGTGCAGGTGTCCTGGCGTTTCATTGCATCTGAATCTTTGGGGTAAATCCCCAGCAGTGCAATTGCTGGGTCGTAGGGCAGGTCTATTTTTAACTCTTTGAGGAACCTCCACACAGTTTTCCAGAGTGGCTGCACCAGTTCACATTCCCACCAACAGTGTAAGAGGGTTCCCCTTTCTCCACATCCTCTCCAACATTTGTGGTTTCCTGCCTTGTTAATTTTCCCCATTCTCACTGGTGTGAGGTGGGATCTCATTGTGGTTTTGAATTGTATTTCCCTGATGGCAAGTGATGCAGAGCATTTTCTCATGTGCATGTTGGCCATGTCCATGTCTTCCTCTGTGAGATTTCTCTTCATGTCTTTTGCCCATTTCATGATTGGATTGTTTTTTCTATGGTGTTGAGTTTAATAAGTTCTTTATAGATCTTGGAAACTAGCCCTTTATCTGCTAGGTCATTTGCAAATATCCTCTCCCATTCTGTAGGTTGTCTTTGAGTTTTGTTGACTGTTTCTTTTGCTGTGCAAAAGCTTCTTATCTTGATGAAGTCCCAATAGTTCATTTTTGCTTTTGTTTCTTTTGCCTTCGTGGATGTATCTTGCAAGAAGTTACTGTCTAATGCGGGCTCCCTGCCCTGCTCTCCCTGCAGGCGGCTGTCCAGATCTGCCCGTGGTTATCTTCAGTTTGCAGGAGGGCTCTCCAAGGGTTTCTGTACCCTGGACTTTCTGGGCACAGTCGCTGCAGTGAGGGACTAGCCAGTGTGGTGCTCCTGAGACCCGCCTTCAGATCCAGGGCAGAGGGGTCACCTTGCTGCTCCTGGTGGTGGTACTTGAAGCCCAGTGACTCCTAATCCCTTCCCCTAAGAACACATGACCCCAGCCCACCCCCAAATAGCTCGCACCACAGGGGGTGAGCATTCTCACACCCCACCCTACCCTGTAGGCCCTAACCCCAGGGCCTCATCCCAGGTGAGCATACCCCCCACCCCAACACACACACACACACACACACACACACACACACACACGGCTCAGCCCCTGCTCATCCTCTAGCTGAGGCGGGAGGTCCACCTTACTCTTATGGTCCTGGTAACTATACTCTTTGGGGTCCAGGCATCCCAGAGAAAGGCTGCTTGCCCACTTTGCTTCCTCCTGTGACCCTGATGCCCCCTTAGTCTGTCTCCTGGGGTCCTACTCCAGTGCCTTCACAGGCTGTGCAGCCCTGCTTCTGTCCCCACCCTCCACTCCCACCCTTTCGGGTTTTCTGTTGTTGGTTTTTTTTGTTTTTTAAGATTTTATTTATTCATTCATGAGAGACAGAGAGAGGCAGAGACTCAGGCAGAGGAGAAGCAGGCTCCATGCAGGGATCCCGATGTGGGACTCGATTCTGGGACTCCAGGATCAAGCTGGAGGCAGATGCTTAACTGCTGAGCCACCCAGGTGTCCCCACCCCACCCCTTTGAAGCCCCATCTCCAGAGTCCCACCCCAGAGTTGCTCACCAGTCCCTGGGATGCCCAAAAGTGTAGCCCTGGGCTGCAGCTCCCCTCATCCAACCTCCCCTGCCCTTCTCCCTAGACTTGGTCCTCGGGAGTGAGGCCTCAAATGGATCCCCAGCAGAACTCCAACCCAGACCCGCAACCCCGCAGGGCTGCCTGACCCTATCCCTCCTCTCCTGCAGCCTCCTTCTTAGCCCCGCAGCCCCGCTCCCATCCCCTCTCCCCACCCCCGCCCGCTCACCCCGTCCCCCGTACTGCAGCCCCCACCTCGGCCCCTCCCCGGCCCGGCTCCCCCCGCCCCGCCTCCTGCCCGCCCCTCCGCCCCGCCCCCCTGCGCAGCCCCGCCCCAGCCCGGCTCACCCGGCCCTGCCGGTAGTAGTAGCTGTGCTCCTTGGGGTCCAGGCGCCGCGGCGGCACGTAGCTGAAGGCGGACAGCGCCGAGAGGGGCAGCGGCCGGGGCTTGCCCCGCAGCGTGCGGGCGGTGACCTCCTCCTCGTCGTCCTCCATGCCTCCCGGTGCAGCCCGCCCGCCCAGGGCCCGGCCCCGCCCCTGCAGCCCGCCCGCCGCCCGCGTTCCGCGTCGCCTGGAGACCGCGGCGCGCGAGGCCTGGGCCGCGGGGGGGCGGGGCGGGGAGGGGCGGGGCGGGGCGGGGCCGGGCGACCCCCTCCCGCGGCCCCTCCTCCCCCTCCTCCCGTCCCGCGGCCCCTCCTCCCCCTCCTCCCCCTCCTCCCCCTCCCGCGGCCCCTCCTCCCCCTCCTCCCCTCCCGCGGCCCCTCCTCCCCCTCCTCCCCCTCCTCCCCCTCCCCGCGGCCCCTCCTCTCCCTCCTCCCCTCCCGCGGCCCCTCCTCCCCCTCCTCCCCTCCCGCGGCCCCTCCTCCCCCTCCTCCCCTCCCGCGGCCCCTCCTCCCCCTCCTCCCCTCCCGCGGCCCCTCCTCCCCCTCCTCCCCTCCCGCGGCCCCTCCTCCCCCTCCTCTCCCTCCTCCCCTCCCGCGGCCCCTCCTCTCCCTCCTCCCCTCCCGCGGCCCCTCCTCCCCCTCCTCCCCTCCCGCGGCCCCTCCTCCCCCTCCTCCCCTCCCGCGGCCCCTCCTCCCTCCCCCCCCGGCCCTCTCCCCTCCTCCCCCTCCCGCGGCCCCTCCTCCCCCTCCTCCCCTCCCGCGGCCCCTCCTCCCCCTCCTCTCCCTCCTCCCCTCCCGCGGCCCCTCCTCCCCCTCCTCCCCTCCCGCGGCCCCTCCTCCCCCTCCTCCCCTCCCGCGGCCCCTCCTCCCCCTCCTCTCCCTCCTCCCCTCCGCGGCCCCTCCTCCCCCTCCTCCCCTCCCGCGGCCCCTCCTCCCCCTCCTCTCCCTCCTCCCCTCCCGCGGCCCCTCTCCCCCTCCTCTCCCTCCTCCCCTCCCGCGGCCCCTCCTCCCCCTCCTCCCCCTCCCTCCCTCCCTCCCTCCCTCCCGCCGGGCACCGGGCGCCTCCTCGGAGGTGCGGCCCCGAGCCCCCGCTGCAGAAGCGGCTGCGGCTGGGACGAGCCCCTCCCGCCCCGCCGACCCGCCCCCACGCAGCGGCCGCTCGGGGCGCGCTCCTGCCTGCGCGGCTCGGGGGTGCGTCCTGCCGCCGGGCCGCGGGCGTCCCCGTGGGGCTCGCGGTCCGCGGGGCAGGGAAGGCGCGGGGCGGGCCCAGAGCAGCGCCGCCCAGGGGAACGCGGCGGGAGCCACACTCGGAGCTTAGAACTCCTGGTAACCACACGGAAAAGGCCAAAGGACACAGGTGAAATCCATTGTAATAATACTTATTCTACCCAGTTTGCCCAGAACATCATCGTTTTAGCCTGTTATCAGCCACAGCGCAAGGGCAGGTGGCCGCCTGTGGCTGGTCGCTTGGGCCGCGGAGGTGCAAGGCTCCCAGGAGTTAACCCGGGGTGTCCGCGGCTGGCCTGGGCTCGGGCGCCGCTCTGCCGGCCGGTCCGGTCGTTCGTCCCGAGACCGAGGGCTGGCCCGGCAGGCCCGCTCCCCTCCCCGACAAGTTCGTGGAGCAGAGGCTGGCCTCCCCAACCTCCTGCAAAGACGGAACAGGTGAGGAGTTGGCCCCGAGGCTTTGAAAATCTTGCTTAGGTGATTCGGTGTCGCGGTGTGGAAAGTGGAAGCAGCTGACGCCAATTAGCTTGGGAAGGCAGCTAAAACTGACACTGAAATAATTTGATCATGAAATCCTGTCCCGCATTCTAGGGATGTGAATCTGGTACTTGTCTCGGTAGGTGACATTTAATTACGGGCTACACTGGGAGCTCTGGAGGGCAAGGCGGCACGCATACATCTGTTCCTTCTTTGCTGGCTCAAGTAGGTCCTCAGCAAATATTTGGTGACTAAATAAAGGGATGCAGTCACCACAGCTTGGTTCCCTCTAAAGGTACAACTAGGACAAGGGCCTGAGGGCTCTTGTCTTATTTGGGAGATAATCCCAGGGAGCATGAATGAAGGACCAGAGGAGCGAGAGGAGCAGGAGAGTAGGTATAAGGATGAGTTATCAAGGTCATGGCAGAGGACAGCTGGAGCGCTGCCGTGCCCACAACTTTCTGGGCAGCATGAAGTGGACTCTCAGAATTGCCTGCCAGACAGACCTGGAGGTGCCTTTTATCCCTGGTCTGCAGTCCTCCTGGGTTGACACCTGCTCTTGGATCTTTTACTCCTGACCATGTATGACCCCTGCCCGGGGCTACACGGGCTCCCCTGCAGACATCTCGGGACCAGAGAAACTCTGGGTTTCACAGCAGAGGGCATAGGGCATCTACTGAGTGGTGCTGCTGTTTCAGGAGGTGAGTGGTAGCCCCGAGGAAGGCTGCCATCCCCGAGGCTGCAAGGACAGGGACCTAAAGGCGGGAAGATAATAGGTAAGACATGCTTTGCCCGTTTCCGTTATCTAGAGGACCAGATTCCTTTAAAAACTTTTTTCCTCCTATATGATCCTATTATGTATTCCAGGTATGAGTGAAACCCGAAGTCAGAGTCTAATTTGTGTAAGTCCTTCATGTCTGTAACTTAGCAAGTTCTATGCAGGAGGGAAAGGGAAAAGAATGAACAGTTAACTCTCAAAGGAAGTGAATTGATCGCGCAAGCATGCACACACCGCCTGTGAGTTAACCGTCCAGGGTGCAAGTGACAACCTCAGCCTCAGTCCGTCTCCCAGGGGGTCAATGCAGCAGCATGGGGTTGTTGCTGACTTTGGGGGGACCATGTTGCCCCGCTCCGGCCCAGGCTGACTGCCGCTGTCTCGTGACGGTCCACGCAGCCTGCGGTGCTCACCCGGCAGAACCTCTGCTACCTCTGCAGGAACAGGGGCCAAGTACTGCATAAACACGGCTGCTCTCGGGAGTGTGGGAGGTCCTGAGTTCACATTGCAGCTGGAACCCTGTGCCATTTCTCCTGACATCTGGACAGACATGAGCATGGGGAGGCCCAGCAGGAAGTGCTCTTTATTGACATCAGGCAGGGAAGGAGAAATCACAGAAGAAGCCACCGTGTCCCAGTTAGCATGTCACATAATATGCAGCAGTGGCTTCAGTGGTATGTAATGTTTATCAGGACCTCTCAGAAACCAAACCCTTCAAGGTTTCAGGCTAGAAAGGAGCCTCTAGGTCTCTGTGCTGATGAGAGAGTGGAGATGTGGCAGAGTTCTGTGCAGTGCAGGGGACACAGCCAGTGGGGGGGCCTGCAGGAGGGTGTGGGAAGCTCGTGGGAGAGACGGGGCCTGTCTGATGGGAGGGTTTTCTTTATAGGGCTTCGAGACCATCCAGAGATGCAGCCAGGGCCCTACTAAGCACAAAGCCTCATGCTGCATGTGGAGGTTTCAAAACAAGGGTAAAAAATAATAATAATAAATATAAATAAAATAAAACAGGGTTAATATCTCCATTTTGAATATGAAAACTTTTACAATTATTTTGTCTTTAAATGTCAATGTAAACTCACTTAAGTGGCTCAACAAAATTGGGCTTTAATTCACAGGCTTTAAAACATCAGAAAACTGACTTGGATTGAGTGCTCCTCCACATTTGGCAGGCTGAGAGTACAAGGGACATAAAAACACCACATTCGACACCAGCTAGGAGGAGAGTGCATCAGACTTCAGGGGGCATTTTGACGTCCAGGGCTATGAAAGGATGCTCTCACAAGCCCAGATAGCTGCCTGCACCGGTTTCCAAAACCCGCACCAGTGCTGTCTGATGGTGACAGCAGCAGTGTGGCTCTGGGCGTGGAATGGGGCACTGCTGTCTTCCAAACCATCGTAACCAGATCGTGAGCATGTTGGTGGGCCATGGTGGGACTGGACAAGCCTTTACCTTCCTGGACACCTCTTCGCTGGTAAAATGACATGATCAGTGTCAGTGGATTTAGAGAGCATGTCTGTCATAAAGATTTTCCTGTAGGCTGGCTCATTAAATTGAAGGGAGTCCCTGTGGTCACTTTCAACATCAAACTTATGAATCAACATATAAATGTAAATTTCATTTTGGTTTGTTCACCTTGTTTTTCTTTAAAGTTTTTATTTAAATTCCAATTAGTTAATATATAGCGTAATATTGGCTTCAGGAGTAGAATTTAGTGATTCGTCACTTCCATATAACAGCCAATGCTCATCTCAAGTACCATGCTTAATGCCCATCACCCATCTAGCCCATCCCCCGCACACCTACGTCTCTTAATTCTCAGTTTGTCCTCTATAGCTAAGAGTCTGATTTATGGTTTGCCTCTTTTTCCCCCCACGTTCATCTGTTTTGTTTCTGAAATTCTACATATAAGTGAAATCATATGGTATTTGTCTTTCTCAGACTAACATATTTCACTTAGCATAAAACACTCGACTCATCGACATCATTGCAAATAGCAAGATTTCATTCTTTTTTATGGCCAAGTAATATCTCATTGTGTGTTTGTGTGTGTGTGTACATGCGTATACATCTTCTTTACCCATGGACGTTTGGACTCCTTCCATACATAATTTGGTTCTTGTAGATAATGTTGGTATTAACATCAGGATGCCTGTATCCCTTTGATTTAGTATTTTTGTATCCTTTGGGTAAATACCTAGTAATGCAATTGCTGGATTATAGGGTAGTTTGATTTTTAATTTTGAGGAACCTCCATATTGTTCTCCAGAGTGGCTGCACCAGTTTGCCTTTCCACCAGAAATGCAAGAGAATTCCCTTTTCTCAGTATCCTCATCAACATCTGTTGTTTCCTGTCCTGTTAATTTTAGCCATTCTGATCGGTGCGAGTTCCCATGTCATCATGTTTTGATTTGTCTTTCTCTGATGATATATGATGTTGAGCATCTTTTCATGTATCTGTTGGCCATCTGGATGTCTTCTTTGGAGAAATGTCCATGTCTTATGCCCATTTCTTAACCAGATGATTTATTTTGGGGTTGTTGAGTTTGATAAGTTCTTTATAGATTTTGGATACTTTATCAGATATGTCATTTGAAAATACCCTCTTCCATTCTGAAGATATTTAGTTTTAGTGTACGGTTTTGTTGATTGTCTCCTTCCCCATGCAGAACCTTTTCATCTTGATGAAGTCCTAATAGTTTATTTTCACTTTGTTGATTTTGAAATAAAAATGAAGTGATTTTATATGATGCCTAAAATGAACATTTTCTGATACAGCTCTAGCAATGAGTAGCACCACCCTCCAGGAACCAGGTTCTAAAGAGAGGGTTGCCCCCAGGTCTGAGACCGGAAATGGAACAGGAGCCTGGGGCATTGCGTTGGGCCAAGAAATTTCCAAAAACTAATGTGTCAAGTCAAAAAGACACAGGGGCCAACCTAAAGGGTATCTCATTGGTCTACGAGGAAACAATTTAAGTATCAAAAAGGTGACTGCAATACACTGAAACTATCTATCTATCTATCTATCTCTATCTATCTATCTATCTATCTATATATATATATATTTCATGAGCGGGTAACTTTTTAAGACAGAAAACACCTGACCAGACCACTAACATTTTATTCTAAAAATTGATACAAAGAAGTAACATTTTGTTTCTCATATATATATATTTTTTTTGTATAAACCTTAGTTTAGGGCATGTAAATAGTTGATGAGAGAAATTTCTTCTTTACAGATGAATACAAGCTAATAAAGGTAAAAGTGATGACAGAATTAGGAAATCATTTTTTTTCCCCCAAAAACACCTACTGGGATAATGGATCTAGGCAGCCATCACCCAGAGGGGGTAAAACCAGGGGGTGAAAGGCTGATGGTGAACTATGTAAGTAGTGGGCGGTCAGGCTGGTAATTCAGGAAGCCCCTGATCAGTTTTAGTGACTATCGCTAAGGGGACAGCGGGACATGATGGTATGACACAGAGCAAATGCACCACTTCTGAAGCAGGCGTCCTTGATGACAAATCTTAAGCAGAATCTAACCAAACCTGTGGATCGAACTTTTAATGTAATAGGAAATACAGCAATTGGAGGAATAAGGTAGCTAACACCAAATCGAGAGTATGGGACGTTTCACAGGGCAAGCCCTCTAACTTCTCTAATAAAATAATGATGTGACAACTAGATGAGTGAGGGGGCAGTTACAGATGTGAGACTTAAAGCTTAGTGCTAGAACATCCAAATGTAATATGTGACCTTTGGAGCCTGATTCAAACAAGCCAACAGTTAAAAATGATCTTTGAGACTGCAGAGGAAATTTAGAATATAGACCAGGTATTTAGTTATTGTAGAGAATAATTATTAGTTTTGCTGTAATAATGGTAGAATAGTTAGATTTAAAAAAAATGTTTGTTGGGGTGCCTGGGTGGCTCAGTGGCTGAGCGTCTGCCTTCGGCTCAGGGCGTGAACCTGGGGTCCTGGGATCGAGTCCCACATCAGGCTCCCCCCAGAGAGCCTGCTTCTCCCTCTGCCTGTGTCTCTGCCTCTCTCATGAATAAATAAATAAAATCTTTAAAAAGCAAAACTGAACACAAAATACTGAAGTATTTAGGATAAAAGTAGATGATAGCTTAGATTTCTCTACAAACTTTCCAATAAAAAAAGGAAAAGAAAGGGAATGAACAGATGAAACATAATTGGAAAATTCTGCTAATTTTTCATGCTGAATGAAAGGACTCACATGGATTCATTACGCAGTTCTGTCTCGAGACTTTTTTTGTGTGTGTTCAAAGTTTTCCATAAGAAAAAGTTAAAAATGTTGTGCCCAAGATTGCGAATCCAAGAAACCACCAAGGAGCCGACACCGATGCAAACACACGAGGGTTTATATACAAGCTCGAGCCTGGGTCCAAGTATACCTGACACAGCGGAGCAGGGACTTGGACCCCGAGACTAAGAGGCGCAGCAGCTTTATAGGGGCCAGTGGTCCATGGGATACGCAGAAAGTTGCACAGTCATGTCGGTCCACATGCAGGTGGCCAATTGAATTACACCTTACCCTATAGTATCCACTTGAGCTGGCCTATTACTTTGGTCAGAATTGGCGCAGTTTTGGCAGGCACAAGGCAGGGTTACATTGTTATGAGCCGATTTCTGATTAGGGTGTGCCCAGCGGCCAGACTAGGGTGGGGCAGCGCCTTAAGCAATAAGCAGGTCATTCAGGAGGTGGCGGGTGTAGCACAAAATGGAGTTAGTCCTGCTCTGCTTGTTGAGGGGTAGGGGATTTTTGTTAAATTTCCTGGGTCCCACAAAAAACAGTAGAGTCATTAAGAGATATTGTTTCTTGCAATCAGAACCCAAAATATCACAGAGTATGCACCAGATACTGGGGACCCTGGGATGATGCGAAGTTGAGGTGAGGGAGACAGCACCCCAGGAGAACCAAACAGGAAGGGTGGCCGGGGTGATCAGAGGGCTGGGGTAAAGCTGAATGAAGCTGGGTTGCGTGTAGAAGGGCTAATCATCAGGCCTGGCCTGAGAAGCGGACCTGGTGTCCTCGAAGGTAAGGTAAATGTGGGATGTTGTGTCCAACCCCCTCCCTGCTGAAGCTCTGCGTCCGGGTGGAAATGGAGGCGACTTCTGTGTCAGAATCACCTATGAGGCTCCGATCCTGCAGGCAATAGAGGAATGTTCCATTCCTATTGATTCGGTTTCAAATAGCAAAGATTTTACAGGGAGGATTCTCAGCACCATGTCCTTGGTGCTAATTAACAAAAGCAGCTGCCGCAGGTTCACCAGGTGAAGGCCCAGGAGGCTTCCCCAAGCGCGCCCTTGCCGCCCGTTGTGATAATGAACTTGATGGGAGAACGCCAGGTAACACGGGTACCACCACCCAGAGCCCACAGGTCTCTCCGAGCATTTGCTACTTTCCAAGCATCCTGGCCAAACAGTATCCAAGGTGTGCCCATTTCATCATCCTGCACGGAGCAGTTAGACTCCCGAGGGTGTGTGCATGCTCCCAGTTTGGGGGAAATCTCAGCTTTGGGGGGCTAATTCACCCGGCTCGCCGGCACGGAGCCCAGAGGCCCTCGCTGCCCTTGGACACAGTCTTCAGGTGGGTGCAAGGCCTTGAGAGGAATGGAGGGGCTCACCGCCTTCCCAGAACCCTGTCAGACATGCTGAGTTCTGCTCCTTCCACCCAGCGGACGTTGGCCAGCTGTCCATACACACCTGGCCGCACAGCATGGGCAGGTAGGGCCCTGGTCTCCCAGAAGTCCCCCTCCGGCAGGCGCCTCCTGCCCCAGCGTCCTGGTTACCCTTCATGCCGGGGTGGCCTTGTTCAGGCAAGATGCCTTCCTTCTTTGGACGAAGGTAAGGAAAGGCGCCCGTTTGCTTCTGGCAGAACAGTCAGTTGTGCTCCCGGTGCTCCCGGTGCTCCCGCAGCTCCTACCCCCTCCAGGCGCCTGGCCCGTCCTCTGGCCTCTTGAACTCTTCCCTCTGGAGGCGGCAACCCTGGGCGCGTCGGGAGCTCTGCTGCCCCCTGGAGGTCGGCCTGAGGAATGTCATCGTGTGCGGCTGGCGTCAGGTCTGCAAGTCCAACACATTTCCCCCCATTTTTTCTTTTTCTGTCTCCTTCCTTTCCTTTTTCCTTTCTTTTAAAATTTTCTTTGCTTTTACTTTTGAAAAGCTACGGCAAGGTGTTTAAAGAGATCATCGATGTATGGTTAACAAGAGCTAGGAGACGGGGTATGTCCTTCCAAGAATGGCATCACTTTGGCTTGTATGGGTCAGCATTTCAAGTCAGAGGCCCGAGGGCTGAGTTGATGAGGACTGAGCTTTATCATTTTACAGCGTTCATCAAATTCACTCCAATTGGTGAAGCCAGAGACCTTGTATGTATTAGGCCAAATGATCCTTATGGCATACTTGCTCATTTTCAGGATTAAAATTTGCTTAAAACAGAAGTGGCAGTCAGTCTGGCATCCTATGGTGAGGCTGCCCTGTTTTGTGCTGCATGCTCTTTGGCCAGGCCGTGCCTGAAATGCTCTCACTGCACACTCACCTGCCTTCGTCTAACCTTGGGCTCACAAGGCTTTCCAGGAACGCTGCTCTCCCTCTCCGGCAGGCCTGGAGGGTTCTGCATTCTGAGTCTTGCACACCCTGCAGGAGCCGGCTGGGTTGTCACTGTCATCATCTGCTCCTGGATCTGCCTCATTTGATCCTAGCCCCTCCAGGCTGGGCCCTTTCCTGCTGCCCTCTGCAGCTGCAGCATTCAGGCCCCCGCCCAGGCATTGGCGTCATCAGAGTGCTTTAACGTCTGCCAAGCCAACGACAGGTAGGGGAGAGCCAAGGAGACAGAGGCCCACCAGACGATGGTCTGAATACGGGGGCGGGGGTCTGATTCCCATGAGAGTGATGAGGGAGAAAAGGTCCCGACAGGGGGAGAATTCACAGAAACAGGAAAGGTGGAGGGAGAGCACTCTGGGCCGTATTTTCTTCTTGTAGCATTTGGAGCAGTCATGGCCTGTGTGTGTGGCTATTTGTCAGGTCTTTCCTTGCTTTTCTCATGCCTCAGGCTGTTCCCCCACCTGCCCAGGGATGAGCGAGTCACATCCCTGGAGGCCAGGGAGGGAGCGGCAAGGTCACAGGGGCACAGGGCCCACAGCCTCTGGGCACCTCTCCCTACCTCACCCCAGTTTGCCCAGTTTGTCATCTATCCTCTGCAGAGCCATGCCCTTCACTAGTTAACAGGCTGTCAGCTTACTCTGCTCTGGGTGCTTTCCCAAGTGTTTTATGTATTTTAACTAATTCTCATTTCAACCTGTTATGGGTTGAATGGTGTCCCCCCCAAAAAAGCTAATCCCCAATACCTGTGACTATGACCTTATTTGGACGTTAAGGTTTTCGCAGATTCAATCAAGTTAAGATGAGGTCATTGGGGTGGGCCCCAATCCAATATGGCTTGAGTCGTAAAAACATGGGAATTTGGGCACAGAAATGCTGCCCAAACGGACACACCCCCCCATCCTGCGACAACAGCCATGTGAGCGGGAGACTGGCACTGGAGTGATACAGCCACACACCAAGGAAGAGCTGGGGCCACCAGAAGCTGGAAGAAGCAAGAGATCTTCCCCCAGAGCCTGTGGAGTATGGCCCTGCTGACACTTTGATTTCAGACTTCCTGCCCCCCAGAACCATGAGAAAATACATTACTGTTGTTTTAAGCCACCCAGTTTGTGGTACTCTGTGGTGGCAGTCCCAAAAAAACTATCTGCAGCCCTGTTATTACTTATGATTATCCCTGTGGCAATGGAGGCCCAAGGTCATCAGTTAGAAGGGGAATAGCTGGAACTCAAACCCAGGCTAGTTTTAGTCACCATGCTCTACTCCTCAAGACTAGATTCAAATCCTCATTCATCTTTCGTGATGAATGAGATGGGTAGGACATTCGAGCTCACTGAGCTGGTCCATGACCCTGAAGAGTGGGAACAAAACCCAAAAGAGGCCAGTCTCGCAGGAGTGTCAGGCTGCACAGCTCAGCAGGGGCTGGGCAGGGCTAAGAGCAACCTGTCTCCCTGTCCCAGGTCACAGAACTCCCTGGTGGAAGAGCCCGAGGGCCCAAGTCCAAAGCACTCTCAACCCTCCACCAGCCAGCCTCCTCATCCTCTTCTCCCCGGAACTTTGACCTGACCCCCATGGGACGAGGATGCATCTGTACTCGATGGAAGACAATTTGATTCGTTCTTGTTTCAAAATTCAGAAGCTTCTCTCTCCATCAACTGCCCCTCCCAAAACCCCACCCAAATAAGTTAACCTCCACATCTTTACACTTTACAGATTTCTTCTTATATTTGTTAGAGGAAACACAGGTCTCGAAAAAAAAATATTCTCAGCAGCAAATGACTATCACTTAAAAATGTGATAGTGATAAACACTTAAAAATGATGACACTCATTATGTTCCTTTATTGTCCTTGGTCAATTGCTTCCTGTATAAAAGTCCCTATAATAGCATTTATTAAATAAAAATAAAAATTTATTTTAAACTGACCCCTGAAAAAAAAATAAAAATAAACTGACCCCTGGCAAGTGTATACATGGTATAAGGAAACCTAGACCCTTTCCAGCTCACCCCAGGCCATGAGCAAATGTACGTTCTTTTTTTTGTTCTGAGTCCCACAAAATGCAAATTCTTCATTATTTGCGTCCCAAAGGTGGTATTCCTTCTTGTTACCAACAAACGCCCATGCTTTGAGGAAAGAGTTTTCTTTGTAAATATTCCACGAGTTCACCTCTTGATTTTAGCACCTCGATCTCATAATAGGGGATCTGTAAAGGGAGGGAAATACCAGACATCATCATCTGCCATGTTCTGAAGTCACCTGGTGTTCTGTTTCTCAAATCCTCCCCCCTTGGCAGAATGGGAGCTCCTGGAGGGCAAAGCTCACAGCTAGTCATCGTGTGCCCCCGGTACCTCCAACAGTGCCTGGCACATAGTAGGGCTCAGTAAATAAGCCGCAGAACATGCAGAGCAAACTGGCGCTCTAGCACAGAGGGAGGCTCACATTTCAGATTAGGGTGGAAGGTGAGCCTGAGCCAGGAACCGGTGCTGAGCTGGAATTTGGATTCAGAGTGGTGGAGACCAGTCAGACGGTGGCAGCAGCATGGGCAAAGGGAGAAAGGCAAGAGAGTGTGGAGAGGGATGGGGGGCAGGAAGGAGACAGCTGAGCTCAGACCTGGGGGAGGGTGTTGTGTGCAGAGATGTAGAGGGGTTTTTGCTTTATCCTGTAAGCAGAGAAGGAAAAATAAAGGTTTCTGAACATGCACTGGCACGTTAATTTTAGGAAAATTAGTCTGGAGATGTAGGTAAAATATGCCATGGAAAAAGTAACCAGACAGGACAGCAGAGAGCACACTGGCAGACAGCTAGACAGCTGGGGGGCTCCATGTAGCATCACCGCGGACTCCCCACAGGAGCTTTGGTAAGTGATGGATAATGCAAACAGAAATCAGGGCTGAAGCATTTAAAGTGTCAGTGAGGATCCTGGTTTTAATGGGTCATCTTTTCTATTTCTATTCATTAAATTGAAGGAAATAAAAGCAAAACAGATATTTTAATAATTTAGTAATTCTAGACGTAGAGATTAATAACGTAGTTTATAGAGAATGCAGACATGCTTCACTTTTGGAAAAAGGAAGATTTGAATATTCTGTATATGAATATAGAGACCAAGCCTAATGAATGAAGTTAGGATTTAAACTCATGTAAGATTCTTGGTCCACTGGGCTGACATCCTACCTAGTACCCTAGGAGAAGCAAGTCTAAAGTAGAAATTGCTTTTGAAGCAAAGGAAACAGAACTCGTACCTGAACAACCTGATAACCAAGCAAGCGCAGGTGTCTCTGTTTAATAGCTTCCTTTCCCAATAAGTGTTTGCTATTCAGAGAAAATCGTTTTGGATCATCAATGCACAGTGCTACCCTGAAAAATCAGAGAGGGAAACTCAAAATTTTCATTTTTCATTATTTTTTCAATTCTTTACTTAACTTCAATTTAGTTAACATATAGTGTATTACTGGTTTCAGAGATAATTTAGTGGTTCATCAGTTGCATACAACACCCAGTGCTCATATCACCACGTGGCCTCCTCAATGCCCATCACCCAGTTACCCCATCTCCCCCAACCTCCCCTCCAGCAACCCCGTTTGTTTCCCAGAGTTAAGAGTCTCTTACAGTTTGCCTCCCTCTCTGTTTTTCTTATTTTTTTTCTTATTTTCTCCTTCCTTTCCCCTATGATCTTGTTTTAAATTCCACATATAAGTGAAGTCATATGGTATCTGTTTTTGTCTGACTTATTTCCCTTAGCATTATACACTCTAGTTTCATCCATGTCATTGCAAATGGCAAGATTTCATCCTTTTTGATGGCTGAGTCAATATTCCACTGTATACACCACATCTTTATCCATTCATCTATTGATGGACATCTGGGCTCTTACCATATATTGGCTTTTGTGGACATTGCTGCTATAAACATTGTGGTGCAGGTGCCCCTTCAAATCACTGTTTGTATCCTTCAGATAAATACCCAATAGTGCAATTGTTGGGTTGTACGGGAGCTCTATTTACAACTTTTTGAGGAACCACCATACTGTTTTCCAGAGTAGCTGCAACAGCTTACATTCCCACCAATAGTATAAGAGGGTTAGCCTTTCTCCACATCCTCCACATCCTCATTTGTTGTTTCCTGACTTGTTAATTTTACTCATTCTGACAGGTGAGTGGTATCTCATCGTGGTTTTGACATGTATTTCCCAGAGGCCGATGATGTGGAGCAGTTTTTCATGTGCCTGTTGGCCATGTGTATGTCTTCTTTGGAGATATGTCTGTTCATGTCTTCTATTTATTCCTTGACTGGATTATTTGTTTTTTTGGATATTAAGTTTGAGAAGTTCTTTATAGATTTTGGATACTAGCCCTTTATCTGGTGAGAGGGAGAAACTTAATTTTTAAGACAATCCAAAATATTTATACATTTTTAGTGGCAAGGCTTTACTTGGGATTTGGCTATTCCTGTGTGTCAGCATTATTTTCATGGAACTCATGGGTGTGCTACCTTTTCCTGTGCTGAAAGAGCACTCAAGTTTTTAAGTATTGTTTATGTTACATGGAATTTCCAAAAATGGTGTGCTGCACTCTAGTGTCTTTACTTCCGGAACCATGTCCACTTTCCCCCCTTGAGGAAATAGCATTGATTATCAAGCCCGCTGAGTCTCATAAAATTTTCTTTACCTTTTATGCACATCTTCGTGGACTGCAGATGGTAGTACTAATCCTTCTTCATCTAATTTAATTTCAACATCTGGTGAGATAAGAAAGGACACATTCTACGTGTGATACCCTCACAAACACTACGCGCCTGTCCTCCTCCTCCTTCTGTTTTGAATTCTTCCACACTGCAGTGTACCAGCTGCACTGGAGGCTGCAAAGTAATGGCCACACCAGACCATGGTGAGGATTTCGCTGTAACCAGCTCTGTGATCAACTAAGTCAGCCTTAAATTAAGGAGGCTCAACCACATGTAAACCAGAAGTGGGTCCTCAAGGTAGTGGGCATGATGAGAACCTCACCTGCTTTCTCCTTCTCCTTGTAGTAAGTGGTGGGAACCTGAAGGATGAAGAAAATTTTCTTCACCCAGGGTGAAGAAAATCCTTTAACTGAAACAAGGGTATAAGCTCCACAAGTCAAAAGTTTCATCACTGGGGCTCCCAGAGCCGCCAGTGTTGGCAGCGCCTCCTGACCCCAACACGCAGTCTCTGGGCACAGTAGGCCCCCACCCCTTCCCTCCGTGTCCTCCTGCCATTCCTTTTGTAAAAAGAGTTCCTAAAGGAGGAGGTGAGCTAGGACCACCCGAAGCCTATATGACGCTGTCTCCTTTAAGCTTATTTTCTTTTACTTGTTGATTTTAAAAACCAGTGAAGGGGCAGAGGGCCTCAAAGTCTCCAGTCAGCCCTGTCCAACAGCACTTTCTGCTGGGAAGCACGTGTTTTCACCCCTGCTCTCCAGTGCGACAGCCACCAGCCCCCTGTGATTCTGAGTGTTGGACACAAGACTAGTGCAACCCAGGAACTGAACTCTAGATGGATTTTACATTTTAGCTAATGTAAACTTTAGCAGCTTGAGGTACTAGCTCCGTGTGTTGGACAGCACGGAGCTAGAGTACCACAGCAGCTAACAATGATCCAGTGCTTACTACACTCCAGGTATCGCTCTGCAACACTCACTTGGTCCTGACACAAGTCTGGGTCACTATACTTCTTACCCTCATTTTACAGGAAAAAAGCAAGCAGGAAAAGGTTACTCTGCCCTAAGACATCCCACTACCATGTGGCTACCACATGGGACCCCCCTGCTCCCAACAGTCTGGACTCTACAGCCTTATTGCTCACCCACTGTCCCAACAGCCTTCAGGAGAGGGCCACCTCCGCTTCACATTTCCAGATCTTCCAGTGGCTACTGAGATCCACAGAAACCCACATGTTCCCAAAGAGGGCGGCATGCCAAGGCTGGTAAGCAAGGACAAAACTCCCTCCTACTTACCTATTGTATAACAATAGGGTGTTAACACTTTTGAGGCAAAATACAATCTTGCTCCCAAAAGGTCAATCAGTCCAATCTTCACAGATCTGAAAAGCTGAAAATCCACAGGTGTTTCCAGAGAACAGCACGGAGTAAGAAATGACCTCACTTGATATTTAGAAAGAAGTTTCTGACCCTAAAAATTGGATGTTTAAAAATTGGATGAGAAAGAAAGATAAGATAAAAAACCAGAAAATAAAACAGGTTACCACCTGAGCATAAGTCTGATCAGAACTACTTATAGGCAGGATACTTTTCCAGGGTTAGGAACAAATATCTTCCTTGAAGTGACAACAGAAAAATATTCTTATGGTAGTTCAAATCCAATACATCAATGTTATCTTTTAAAAGTGTTTTAAAAGTAGTCAGTGGTCAGAGAAAGAAATGAAGGAAGGGAACGACGACGCTATTACAGCTCAAGAAACGTCCCTGGAACTCTTAGAATTGTGTTAAGGGCCTTGAGGACACTCACATTTTTAGTAAAGGACAAAATAATACAGGTGATGTTTCACCTTAGGGAAAAAGGATAGCTATGTAGTAAATGGTGCAACTGGTAATCCAACTGGAGAAGAACCATGTGAAAGTTCTAGCATACACCATGGATTACCACAAATTCCAAGTGAGTTAAAGAGCTAAATACAGGAAGGGAAATGATACTTTTAAAAATTTAGTAAAATATTCATATTATTTTAGGAGTGGTAAGATATTCTGGAGAGAGCAAATCCAGAAATCATAAAAAAATGGAAAGATTTCACTACAGAAAACTAAAAGATTTTTGTATAGCAAAAAGATATAAACAGTATTAAATTAAAACAAATGAAAAAATAAGAACTACAGGGGCACCTGCGTAGCTCAGTCAGTTGAACATCTGACTCTTGGTTTCAGCTCAGGTCATGACCTTGGGGTCCTGAGATCAAGCCCCTTGTTGGGCTCTGTGTTCAGCAAGGGATCTGCTTAAGTTTCTCACTCTCTCTGCTCCCCTTTCCCTCTGCATATATGTGCACATGTGCTCTCCCTCAAAAAAAAAAAAAAAAAAAAAAAGACAAACTACCCAATAGGAACTGGAGTCAGGAGGTCACAAGAGGATTTGTAGCAAACATGCATGAACCAATAAGCACTGTGATGAAAGTATGTTTGACTCATTATTTTTCATTAAACAAGTGACATGGTTGTCTTTTCCACGGAGTCAAATGACAACAATTAAAGGACCGATAACATGCAGCAAGAGAAGAGGCAAGGCCACAGCCATCTTCATTCCCTGCAGGACAAGGGACATGTGCAACCATTAGAGGCAAAAGTGTGTAGGTAATGCAGTTATCTCACTTTCAGGAATCTAGTCTCTAGATCGAAAAACAAAAAGACTCCAGTAGGGAAGGACATGTAACAATGTTTACTACAGCCCGTTGACAGAGAAAAACGCTGGGAGAAACCTGGAAGTCCAATGATGATGGAATGGAATAAATACCTGGAAATCGCATGCCCTTCTTAAGAAGAATACTTTATGTATTGCCCCTGGGAGTGCCCATGATGTGCCAGGTGTATAAAAGCACACTGTCCTTGCAATAGCCCCAAGCCTAGGCATGAGAGAAACAGGATAGTGTTCGTGCCTGTGTGCACAAAAAACTGCTGCCAACGCTGCTCCTTCAGGGATGGAAGGCTGGGGGTAAGTAGCACTGGCCTTTATGTACCTTAGCACTATTTAAGGGGCTTTATAGCAAACAGGGGTATCTTTCCATTCTTACACCCTATTCTGAAATGAGCTACGCTTAAAGGTGATTCAGTCTAGCCCAGGGACCAGGCAGGAGTGAGCAAGTCTGGAGGTGCCGTCTGTTATCCTACACAAGGTGCCTGATTAAGGCAGGAGAACCGAATCTGTAGAGCACTAGATGGGGGAAGACAAATTGTACCTAACCTAAACCCTATCAGAGATGAATGAAACTTCTGGCTTGGCTTAAAAATGTTCTCAAAATAATTTAGGATTTGCTCAGTCCAGGGATTCATACTTTTGTATCTAACAGCTATGGAAGTGCTAAAGCCCTGCATGGCCCTCAGCATGCATCCAGGGCACTCTGACTGCGGCACTTGACAAAATATTCCAGGACAGCAGGAAATGGGTCCTTCAAGGACAAGCCAACAGGATTGGGGCCAGTTAATCTAAGAAAAGGCTACCTGGTGGCAAGTAACTCCAAGTGGATGCAAGTTCTGCCCTCTGGTGAGGTTACTGAGACAGATCCAAAGAGGAGAAAACTTAAAAAATTGGGGGGTGGAGGACAAAAGAAAGCTGTCCCCACAGGGAAATAAGGCAACACACTCACGCTCTTACCTTATAGAAAGGGCATTCTAGGACTGAGGTTAAGAATAGTTGGGTCAGCTGTGCGAGGCTCAGTCGGTCCAAATACAATTCTTCACCTGAAATAAAAAGCATTCCAGTTGTAGTTAGGTTTGGATTTTGGTATGTGTGACCCAACAAAGGAACATCCAGGAATGCACAATGAACACTAATGACTTCGGCAGCCTTGTACTTGTACGGGACCCTGGGAGAAGAACTTGTCAGAATTAATCATGCCTTCTTGCTTGCCATCAATGAGATCTCATTTTAACTTCCAAGGAACTCAGGCTCTAAACTGCAGAACATAATGAAAAGTTAGAGGTATGTTAAAATCCATGAGAATTTCCTTTAACTATGGAGACAGGGACACCTAACACATCTGGGTGGCCATCAGTGAAGATGACCAACACTATCCTTTCCAAAACCAAGAAGTCTACAGTTGCTCTTGTGGCTTCTGACATGTTGTCCTCCCAGCGCCAGGTCACATCCCTACAAAACTCCTGGCTGGCAGTCTGTTTATCTGAAACTGTTTTCTCTGTGTGGTGTGTTCCATCATTCTGGAACTCTGTGCTCACACTAGCACCTGACACTTCAGACCTCCTCCTTCAGTTATTACGGAAGTGAAAACAAAGGCAGCGTATTGCTCAGTACACAAGGAGATACACGACTTGAAAACCTCACACGTTCCAGGGTTACTTTTCCCACCCTCAGAAGTTATAACCGACTCACCTTGCAGCTTTTGAAGAAAATGAGGGCTGAATATTTTTGCCATGAAATTGACTGGATGGCACTCAATTAGCGAACACGAATGGAGAATTTTCAATAGTGTCTTGGGTGGGAAATAATGGAAATGGGTGAGCAACATATTTTCCAGCTTTCTAAATAAAGTAGAGGCATTTGGGGGCAAGTAATTGAGTTTTCCAAATGGTTCTATTAGCTCAGAAATCTGGTGAGGTGAAAATTTTTCTGACTGGCAAATGAAAGTTTCTGCCACTGCATCGAGGATGGGTTTTGAAAGGATCCGTTTCCTACTACAGTACTCCATGACTTTGCTGACAACGTCAGGACCCAAAGTGAGACACGCAGAAGCTACGTGCTGCTCCAGGGCTTTTGTAAAAAACCTGTCATTGTGCCCAAAGTATATGAAAGCCTCTAAGACTTCTCTGAGCTCCTCATTAGTAAAATGAGGGATATGCTTCACAACAGATTTTCCCAATTTTATAAACAGAGGAAGTGCTTGAGTTTGATCAAGAACCACAAGGGCACTGAGCATCTGGCTCATCAATGTAGGACTCAAACTGTAAACTACCGACAGAGAAAAGGTGTTGATCCTATTTAGAAATGCCTGGTGTTGGTCTACTTTTACAGTACAAGCCTGCAGTATTCTATAAAGGGTCACAATATCCTCAGGGGTAAATTCTTCCAATTTTTCACCTTGCAGTTGACATATAATCAGTTCTAGTGTCGCACAGCCTGGACCTTGAAGTTTAATCAGACTTTCCCCAAGAATACAAAGACTGTGAACTTCCAGGCCACCCCTTTGGAGACGACGCTGGCATTCCGCCACCAGGTTGAGTAACAAGCTACTCTGGGGATCCGCGTGCAACAGAGTCAGAGCTTGCAAAGCCGTCACCAAAACAGTGTCTGGCAGACTCGACGATTCCTGTTCAAGCTGAACGCATAAGGCTTGAAAGACACTATTCTTCAGTATTTCTTTGGGCAGCTTTTGATCACCATCTTTTCTTTCCATGTCACAAATCCGCTGTAAGGCCCCTGCTGCCAGAGTATCAGGCAAAGCCTGCAGCGTACTTACAAAACTTAACACTTCTTCTGATGAGGTGAGGTGGTTTAGTCTCTCGTAGAACGTCTGCTCATCCACCCGGCTGGGGTTTAGTTCAGGCCTATCCCAGTCGTGGGCTGGAGGCAACACCGGCTCGCCAGCTGGATGGAGGAGGTCGTTTCCATTCTCTGAATGGAACTTCTGGCCACAGGCGTGATGGAACCTGACCCTGACCGGCTCCGACGGCAGCGGACAGAACCACGGAGACAGGCGCTCCTCAGCGATCTTGTGAACATGGTTTACAGGATGATTTTTCAGGGCAGCCAGAGCTCCGTGTATGCGAAAGTCGGATAAATGGCAAAGGTTCCTCCGCAAGGTGATCAGAGCCATGCCAGCGGACTCCCCGCTTTTCTTGATTTGTAACTAAAGGAAACAGAAAACACGGTCACCCGCAACCAGAACGCGGCCCTCCAGCACACGCTGCGTCCTCCTCGGCGGGACCCAGGCAGGCCTCGCCCCGAAGCACACCTGCACCCGGCGCCCCCGCCCCCGCCCCCCGCCCCTCACGAGGCAGGACGAGGGCACAGGCGCCCCGGGTCAGCCGACGGGCGGCGCCGGGACTCACGCTCCCTCCAAGGGGCTGGCGGAAAGCGCGGCCCGCCGCCATCAACAGACGCCGAACGGCGGCGGGTCCACGCAAACCAGGGTCAACACGCGCCAAAGGGTCGAGACCGGCCGGGGCTGAGCAGGACACGGGTCCAGCTTGGCCGAGGGGCAGGGCGGGCCTAGGGAAGTGAGGCGACGCAGGCGCGAAGCGGGCAGGGGGCGGTCCGCGGACACCCGGGCGCCCTGGGAACCGCGTCCTCCCCGCGCTGGAAGGACCCCACGCGGGACCTGCGCTCAATCACGGGGGCGGCCACGCCGAGGACCACGGACGCCGCGCGGGGACACCTACCGCGCCGGGGGCCTCCCGCGCCGACGGCCCGAGCGCCGAGCAGCGCCTCGCGGGCCTCCGTACGCGCGCTCCGCCGCCCCGCCCCCCGCAGCCCGGCGCAGGCGTAGGGGAGGCCACGCCCACGGCCACGGCCACGCCCACGTCCGGAGCGCTGTGATTGGCCCGGTCCTTCCCGGCGCCTCCTCGGTCCCGGGCGCTGGGGGAGCGCGCGCCGCGACGGAGTGCGCAGGCGCCGGAGCCGGGCTGGCTGTGTCCCGGGCACTCCGGGAGCGTCCACTGCGCAGGCGCCGGAGCCGGGCAGGCTGTGTCCCGCGCTCTCGGGGACCGTCCCCTGCGGTGGCCCCTCAGGTGGGACCCGGTGGCTGCCGTTCCCGGGGCGGCAGCCCGCCTCACTCGAGCCCTCGGGGACCGGGCCAGGGCACCGGCCTCCGTGCCCCCCGCGTCCCACCTCCGGCGGCCTGGCGGGGCGCTCGCGGGTGTGCCGGGAGCCTGGGCCCCGGGGCGCCGGCCCCGCAGGTCGCTGTGGGCCCCCGTGGGCGTCTCCGTCCCGGACACTTCCCTAGACCGGGGGGGGGGGCGGGCGGGCGAGGGGCCCCCGGGGCCGCCGGGAGGGGGTGCTGCTCCCGGCCTCTCCCCGTGCGCGGGCCCTGCGGGCCGGGGGCCGCACACCTGCTGGCGGGGGGGCCTGGAGGTGGGCTGCGGGCGCCCTGCTCCTGGGGGCCGGGGGCACTGGGGCTGTGCCCGGAGCCCGGGGAGGGCCCGAGGTCCGCAGCTGTAGTGACCGGAGCGGTGGCCTTTCCGTCGCTGCCCTCCGCGCCCGTCGGAGCCCAGAACGGGTGCGGGCTTCGTAGCCTTCCTTTCCTGGGTCGTCGGTTCATCCCGCTGATTTCTTGAGCACGTGCTCTGTGCCAGGCGCTGTTCCCTTCCCTAAGGACATCCCATGGCCTTAAACATGTTGTCGGACACAATTCGTTTCGTTTCTTTATGGCTTCGTGTGTCCCTTCGTGAGGTCAGGTCAGGGGAGCGTAAAATTACTGATGGCCGGTTCCAGAAAAGCTAGGATTTGATCCTGGTTTGTGGAAATCTGCCGCTGCAAGGTGACAGTCTCCAAGTTTTATTTTATTCTTTCTAAGATTTCATTTATTTAAGAGATCCCTACACCAACGTGGGGGCTCGAGCTCCCCACCCCAGATGGAGAGTCTCACCCTCTGGGACAGCCAGTCGGGCACCCACCATTCCCCCAGCTTTAGAGACTGGATGAGTATGGAAACAAGTCTGTGTCCCAGGTCTTACTCCTGCTACTCCCTTCAGGAAAAAAACATATTCCGAGCTTGACTGGATTGGGAAGGTTTTCTCTCTCTGCTTACATACCCGTGCACTCGCTTGTGTATTTGATAGGGAATTAAACAATAGGGTATGTAGTTTGATTGACTTCAAGACTGTGATTCCTTTATGTGGTATTAAGATCATGTAGGAACAGGATCCTACACTTTGTTTTTTTTTTTTTTTTTTGGATCCTACACTTTGAATGGAATTTTTACTTTTTCTTTTTTAAGGTCTTATTTTTTTTTTTTTTAAGGTTTTATTTATTTGAGAGAGAGCATGCACAAGAGCCAAGGGAAGGTGGGGAGAGGGAGAGGGAGAAGCAGACTTCCTCGCTGAGCAGGGAGCCCGAAGTCAGCCGCATCGCAGGACTCCTGGCTCATGACCGGAGCCGCAGGCAGACGCTTAATTGACTAAACTGTGCAGACTCCTCTTATGTTTTTTAAAATAAAAATGTCTGAGGTGTATTGAGCGCCACTGTGTCTCAGCTCTGCTTCAGGTCTTTGCAGCTGGCACATCCTTGTCTGGTGGGTACTGCTTTCCCCATTCTAAGGGTAGGGGAGCTGCAGCACAGATTATTTGAAAAGCTTGCCTGAGGTTCTGCGGTTGTACGTGATGGATGCTGGATTCAAGTGCAGGTAGTCTGACCCCAGCGTTGGATTTCTGAGCCATGGGCTGAGAGCTTCACTGCGGTATTTTCCCTGGTTTGATGAATTCTGTCTTTCTTAGACTCACTGACAATTACTGTAACACAGAGAAGTCTATTTCATGTTATATGTGGATATTGTTGGAACCTTTAAAACAGATTGTGAGGCAGGATTAATACCTGTGGTGTACTCCTTAGTGAAAAAGAAAATCCCTTTTTCTCTCCTGTTTTTCAGGTAATTGTTAATTTATAGCCTATGCTGTGAGGTGATGAGGAGGTTTTTGTTACTCTATGCTACACAGAAAGGACAGGCAAAGGCCATAGCAGAAGAAATATGTGAAAAAGCATTTGCACATGGATTTTCTGCAGATCTTCACTGTATTAGCGAGTCAGATAAGGTAAGCGGTTACTCATTTTTACTGTATTTTATACGCGAAGTATTTTGGTTGAGAGGCGATGTTAAACAGCAAAGTAGGCTACTGAAAGCCTCCATGCTCCCCCCCCTTTTTTTTTAAGACAGAAATTTTGTTAACTGTGTTGTAAGATTTTTGTCTTTTTTTTTTTTTTTTTAACACATAGAAGTGTAGGTTTGAGTTAGACAGAACAGTGTCAAAAACAGACCAGTAACTACTCCTCAATCATGGGGAAGTAGTAGTGCTTGCCTTATCTCACAGGGTGGCTGTGAGACCTAATGAGGTGTTGTGTGTGTGCACGCGCACGTGTGTGCCTTCCTACTCACGAATCCCAGTGCCCTGTTTGTATTTCCCCAACATAGAAACCTTGCCCTTCATGTCAGAATGCCTCCAAGTGAAGGACCATGCAATGCTTTTGTGGAATAGAACCTAAAGTAAAAGTGTAAGGATCTAGAGAAGAGTCAGCTTCTTTAGGTCAGGGACTGCTTATTTTTATCCTCAGTCTCTGCAGAAATTCCTGCCTTAGGTTACATACGGTCATAACAGATCTGTATTCTTCCCTCAGTTGTCTGATTGAGTTCTCTAGATTCTACTGCTTTCTATAATTCAGTCCATAGCCGTCGGCAGGAGCTTCTATATAAACACAGGTAATGTGCCAGCCACATATAAGTCAAATTTAGCTCAGTACTTTAACAGTTATACACTCACTCAAGTTCATAACCTCCTCTGGTCTCTAGTCCAAAAGACTAGATGTCAGCAGCACAAGTGAATTATAAACTTAGTTCATAGGAAAACCTTTATGTGTCAGGGTCAAGATGACCTCAGATGTAGCCACTCACCCAACACCACCCGCAGCAGGTCCTGTCATTCTGCGGTAACTTCAGTGTTGGCATTGCAGGTACCACATGCTAGAATATAATCTGAATCTGTTACTACAAACAAAGTTGTCAGCATCATTTAACTAGCCCTGATTTGGCCCTGTGGGGTCACATCACCACCTAGGCCAGCAGCTATTTGAAAATTAGGTGAGTAGTACATGTTTGCTCTCCCCAGCTGATTGATTTCTCCAGTTTCTGACCCAGGTCTAAACAGATGGCTCTCTACTTCCTAGGTCATGGTAGTCCTTTCCAGATGAAGGTACTTTAACAAACTATGTCATTTTGGTATACAGCTTGTGCTGTAGCCTGTAAACATTGAATCACCTGGTAATATGTTAGCTCAGATCCTTGTATCTGCATGAAAGATAAGTGAATTCCTCAGAGTTATGAGCAGTGGAGCTCGTGGGGTCATAAGAGATAGAGATAGTGAAGTACTCTTTTTGGAATATTTAAATTTAAGTGAGGATTAGAATGAAGAAGCTTGATCTCTGTTTACCCCTCGGTATTCTGAGCTCCCTGGACCCTGAGGGAATGAGGGTAACATTTGCCCTTTCCCAACTTGGAAACGCTCTGCGACCTCTGTGCTGTGAAGCCACCTGCAGCACAGATGACTGGCTCTGGGTATAGAAGACTGAGCTGGTTGCCTTGCTGATGTGTTAAGTCAAAACTATGTGCAGCCATAGATCCCTGACATGCCATCCTTGTTTTGTAGTATGATCTGAAAACCGAAACAGCACCTCTTGTAGTGGTGGTTTCCACCACGGGTACCGGAGACCCACCCGACACTGCACGCAAGTTCGTGAAAGAAATACAGGACAAGGCTCTGCCCATAGATTTCTTTGCTCACCTGCGGTATGGATTACTGGGTATGGACTGTGTTTGCCCTCTGCCTATGCTCAGTTATTACTGGTTTTTTTTTTTTTTTTTTTTTTTTTAAATATTTTATTTATTTATTCATGGAAGACAGAGACGCAGGCAGAGGGAGAAGCAGGCTCCATGCAGGGAGCCCGACGTGGGACTTGATCCTGGGACTTCAGGATCACGCCCTGTGCCGGAGGCGGCGCTAAACCGCTGAGCCACCTGGGCTGCCCAGTTATTACTGGTTTTAATTCTGATATCTGAATGTATATAGTTGTATAGGTTTTGTTCTTAGTTTTTTATTTACACCTACACGTTGTATGCATTTCTATAATGTGCTGTGTTCTGTGAATGCCTCCCCTATCTCCATCCCGCAGCAGCACCTCTGTGAAGCCCCTAGAGTAGCATTCTTAACCATCAGATTCAACCAGGAAAGTTTTCAGAATATCAGCTGCTGTTTCCCTACCACCTTCCACCCTTAAAAAAGCCCTGAAGGAACAACTGTGAATGCTGTTTTATTGTTTTCTTGTTTTGTTTAAAAACAAAACAAAACAAAATTTCTATGTAGATCTGATCTCCCTAAGAACCAGTGCCCTAGGATCATCCTAGCCACATGTCAGGATCAGTGGTGGGGGGCACCTCCAGTGATCCTTACATAATTGTTTGGAGGTGGGGCCCTGGCATCAGTGGTTTTAGAAGCTCCCTGGTAAATTACTAAAATTTAGTAATTTTAGTGTGTATCCCAGGTTAGGAAACACTGGCTTGGAGCTCTGTGAAGTATAGGTTAGAAAACTCTGATAAAGATCAGAAGGACTAGCTCAGGAAGATAGGACACTAGAGAGAGAATTCAGAGCCTATATTACTAGCTCGTGATCTATGTTCTTTGAATCTTCTTTGAGAATTATTTGGGGGGAGAGTATCTGGTAAAGATGAATTATGCTGTGATAAGTAACTGATTAGAAATTTGAGGTTATGACCCTGGCTAAGATCTGTCTTTGTATAACTTACTCAAGAGGGTATTTTATTTATTTATTTATTTTTTAAATTTTATTTATGATAGTCACAGAGAGAGAGAGGCAGAGACACAGGCAGAGAGAGAAGCAGGCTCCATGCACCGGGAGCCCGACGTGGGATTCGATCCCTGGTCTCCAGGATTGCGCCCTGGGCCAAAGGCAGGCGCCAAACTGCTGCGCCACCCAGGGATCCCTCAAGAGGGTATTTTAGAGGGGCATCTGGGTGGCTCAGATGGTTGAGCATCCATCAAAAGCATGGTTGAGCTTTTGGCTCAGGTCATGATCTCTAGGTCCTAGGATCGAGTCCCAAGTTGGGCTCCCAGCTCATTTGGGAGTCTGTTTCTCCCTTTGCTGCTCCTCCTGCTTGTGTTCTTTCTGTCTTTCTGAAACAAATAAAAAAGCTTTTAAAAAAGTATTTTAGATTATATTTTTTATTCAAGTTTTTCTAATTTCTTTATTTTCTAGAATGAACATGTATATATTGCTTTAAAAAAATTCCTCAAAAAAAGTATTCAACTGGAGGTACCTGAGTGGCTCATTTGGTTAACTGTCTGTGTTCAGCTCAGGTCATGATCCCCGGGTCCTGGGATTGAGCCTTATTTCAGGCTCCCTGCTCAGTGAGGAGCCAGCTTCTGCCCCACCCCCTGTTCATGTGTGCATGCATGCTCTCTCTGTCTTAAATAAAAATCTTGAAAAAAAGTATCCAACCATTCTAGTCACTGTTATGCCATTTATGGCCTCACATTGCTCACTCTGTTCTTGTTGGGAAAGTACATGGAGATGATTAAACAAGTGAGATATTGACACTTTTAATTTAACTTTTTTTTTTTTTAAATTTTTTTTTTTTAATTTTTTATTTATTTATGATAGTTACAGAGAGAGAGAGAGAGAGAGAGGCAGAGACACAGGCGGAGGGAGAAGCAGGCTCCATGCACCGGGAGCCCGATGTGGGATTCGATCCCGGGTCTCCAGGATCGCGCCCTGGGCCAAAGGCAGGCGCCAAACCGCTGCGCCACCCAGGGATCCCCTAATTTAACATTTTTAAGGAAGCATGAAAGCATTAGTCCATTTTCTGACCAGGAAACAGAAGTAGTTCCTCATTCACCTAACACAGAAATACAGGAAATGATTATGTTGCAGATGCACCTCTCTGTGCTCTTGATTAGGGGTCAGTAATTCACTAGAGACCAGATGGTAAACATTTTAAGTTTTGCAGACCATGTGTTCTTTACAACAACCACTTTGCTGTTGCAGCTTGAGAGCTGCCATAAACTGTATGTGAACAAATGGACTTGGCTGTGTTCCAACACGTCTTTATTTATAGAAAAGTAATTGAGTGGTATTTGACCCACTAACTGTAGTTTGCAGACCTTTGCACCAGATCAGAAAAATCTGCAAATACAGATGTTACATTTTTTTAAACTCACCTAATTCTTGTTTTAAGGTTTCCATTCTTTTTTAAAGATTTTATTTATTTATTCATGAGAGACAGAGAAAGAGAGAGGCAGAGACACAGGCAGAGGGAGAAGCAGGCTCCATGCAGGGAGCCTGATGTGGGACTCAATCCCGGGTCTCCAGGATCAGGCCCTGGGTTGAAGACAGTGCTAAGCCGCTGAGCCACACGGGCTGCCAAAGGTTTCCATATTCTTAGATTCAAGGTTACAAAAATGTGAAAATACTTCTCTTAACAATGGCCAAAAAATGTTTTTTTTTTTGTTTGGATGCATTTGATACTTCAACATTGTGAAATAGAAGACAGTTATTTGCGTACTTAGTACTACTTCAGAAAAAGTGAAGGTGTGTATTATTAATCAGAGCATGGGATGGTATTGTTTCAAGTATTTATCTGCTCTGTAATCTTTAAATTTATATGTTACTATGTGTGCACTAATAGTCTATCTGGGCTCTTTAGGGCTGGGTGATTCAGAATATACATACTTCTGTAACGGTGGGAAGATCATTGATAAGCGACTTCAGGAGCTTGGTGCCCAGCATTTCTATGACACCGGACACGCGGATGACTGTGTAGGGTAAGAACAACGTGCTTCTCCTCTGCCACTTCCAGTCAGCCTTTATTTGTACTAGATGAAAGTTTGTGAGTTTATGAAATGTGATGACTTTTGACTTGGCATTGAAGATTTTATTTTGAAAGTGATATTTTCATTTTGTTAGCTTTTTTAGCCCTAGGACCACAGATCAACCTGAGCTTGATTTACATTTGTATTCCGTTGACTTTTTTAAGCACCTCACCCATCTCCATACCTGCTAATGGAAGAATTTTGAAAGGATGCCACAGGACAGTTCTCTATCTTGAAATGTGTAGGCATTTGTAGAAGTCCACATTTTCTTTAGGAACTTTAATAGCCTTTATGTTTGTTTCTCTGCCATGTGCACAGAGTGACTGTGGGTCTTCACAGGGAAGGTGCCCAGCAGGCCGTGCTTCACTGACAGAGGACACAGACCAGAGGCATTTAGGGCATGCTACGTGCTTTGGCTCTCTCCCTTAACATCTTAATGAGCACTTGCCACGGTGCTAGGCAGAAATACAGTCCCCTTTCCATTAGTTTACTCTTGTTTTTATAGTTCAGTATTATACCCTGTGTGCCATCTTTCAAATCCTCTTTATGTGTTTATTAAAAGATCTTATAATAGATGTTGTCCAACATAGTTTATCATTTAGCCTTCTGCTATTTCAGCAAATAACAGCACACCCACTTGATTTTTTTTTTTTCCTTCTTGGTGCATATATTAACTTCTCACTCGACCTTTGTTTATGAATGATGACAAATTCAGCAAGTGCTTGCTTTTCTGCACAGGACCACCTTGCGTGGGTGTGCTGGGGACACTTCTCTTCACTCAGCCCACTGTCCACATCCACTTTCTCCATCATTGGTAGGAATGAGCTGGATTTTTTCCACATCCCCAGCACACGTGTTCTGAATTGTGACAAAACTCTACTACATTGCCTTGCATGTTTTGTCTGTCTATATTGATCTTTTTGTGCGTTTTTTTGTATTTTTGGTTTTTGCCAGAATCCTGTTGGCATTAAGTGTTTTTTGTCTCATATGAGCCATTTACTTGCTAACTTCTTACAGAACCCGTTGGGCCTATCACTGAGTCCATATTTTACTTCTCTTCAGAGGCTTTCAGTTTCCCTGTTTATTCACTGGATCCAGTGTTAAGATTCTGGAATGTGTTTTCCTCAACCTAACCACCTCACTTGAATTTTCCCTCTTCTAAAATTATTTTTAAGGAGATATCCTGGCTTATTGTACCAGCCAGCACATTGATGGGGTTAAGAACACAGAGTGGAGTCTAGTTACCTGCTTGCAGATCCTTGATTACCCCCCACCTCCCCTTCACTGACTGTGAAATCTTAGTCATATTACTTACCTTTTGTGTGCTTCACCTTTACAACTCTGTGAAATAGGGGGAAATAGTGTGTGTTCTGGAAAGTTTTGGGGAGGAACAGATGAATTGATACACGTTGCCCTCTTAGAATAATGTCTATACCCTCTACTAAGTATTTTGTGGATGTTAGCTCTCTTGCTGGGAGGGCTACAGTTTTAATATGTCTGAGCTGCAAGAATGGCATTTTAATTGTAGCTGTCAAAAAAATAAAAAATAAAAAAATAAATGTAGCTGTCATTGTGGAACCCAGAATTTTATGTTCTTGCTTTTCCAAAGGCTCTGAGGGAGGGATGTGTACTAATGAGATTATAGCCGGAGTCATAACAAGACCGAGGTCTAAAATATGCCTTTTCCTGTTATTTAACTTTATGAATTAGAATTTAATTGATATGTCCTTTGAATTGTGATGAAAAATGAGAAGATTGGTCTTTCCAAGATTCTGATGAACGGTTTCTTTTTATTGTACTTAAAGTTTCACTGTTCAGGGAATATAGGGAATGTTGTTGCTGGCTTATCCTACTTTGTTTATTAGTAAATATGCTACCATATTATAAAACATACCTATGATTCTTTCAGCTTTTCTAAAGGAAAATTAGTGTGTTTTTTTTTTTTTCTTCCTTTAGACTCCCTGGAAATACTACCAAATGTTCAGGACTAGTTGAAGGTTTGAACTGTTTACTTAGTCAAAATACTTAGTATTAATCCAGAGTGATATCCTGATGATACTTTAATCAGTAGGGGAAAAAAATTAGTAAATGAGCTAAGCAAAAAAAATGGTACATTTGACATATATAAATATGTGATATTAGAGTAGACTTGGATTTGGGTTAAGTGTCTTAGCCTCATGAAAATTTCACATGCTTACTTAAAATTACAACTTTTGAAATAAAGATTACCAACTACATTTTAAGAAGCTAAGAACAATCCCATTCCTGTTACTATTACTAAAATGATTTCATTTCTTTTCTGACCGTTATGCTCATTTTATTTACTGCTAAAATGCTAATGAACACAGAATAATATTTTTAATTTAATTATCAGTATATTATGTTTTCTGAATAGTCATTATTTTTGGTGTTTTTGACATTTGCATAGCATTCTGCCAAATAGACTGCCATTTTCCTATTATATATTTAAATGGAGAACTTAGGCATTTGTTTTTTTTTTTTCCTTTTTTGTTATAACCATCAGTTTAGAACTTGTGGTTGAGCCATGGATTAACGGACTTTGGGCTGCCCTCACAAAGCACTTTATGTCCAGTAGAGAAAAAGAGAGGAATGAAGCTCTCAAGATGGCATCTAATGCCTCCCAAAGGATGGAACCTGTGAAACCAGAATTATTATATATTGAATCACAAGTTGAACTTCTGAGATTAGATGATCTGGGGAGAAAGGATTCTGAAGTTCAGGAACAGAATGCAGTGAATAGAGATCAGTCGAGTGCTCCGACAGCAGAATCTGAGTCCTCACTTACCCACTCGATACCCCCACTCTCACAAGCCTCTCTGAGTATTCCCGCCTTACCACCAGAATATTTGCAGGTGCATCTGCAGGAGTCTGTCGGCCAGGTAAGTGGTTTTACTTTATGCCTCCTGCTATAGAATATTAACTTATCAAGGGTGCTGCTTTGTTGTTGTTTATTACATTACAACAGAGGTCAACAAACTGGCTTGCTGGTCAGATGTGGTTCACCCCATGTCTTGGAAGTAAAGATTTATAGGAACACAAGCCTGCCCGCCCATTCACATGTTGTGTGGCTGCTGCTCCACTAAACTGGTGGAGTTCAGTGGTTACCAGGAGGCTGTCAGAGCCTGAGATGGTTGCTCTCTGGCCCCTTACAGAACGTTTGCCTGTGCCTTGCAGAAGTGCTTGTATTACATCTGTCTTTGAAGCAGCAGATACTTAAGAACTCAGTTTCTCTGTTATTTTGGAGAATTGTTTCTCATTTTAGGTGTGAGTCAGGTGGTGGCAAGTTGCTGTGGGCACTCGGGAGATTACCTTAGCTAAACTTGAAGCACTAATTTACAGTCAGATCTCTTTTCCAGCATGGACTTTTGATATCCTGGGATGCTTCACTTTGTGGATTATTTTTTATCTTGGTAATACCTTATAGGCTAGTTTTTACCTGTATGAAATAGTTTTCCTTTGTCAAGTGTATTTCTTCTACCAATAAAGAACTATATCTGAAACTAAGTATGTACTATATGTTGGCAAATTTAATTTAAATAAAAAAGAAGTGCCTTTAAAGTAGTCTGCAAATTTTGAGCATCGGGTTGAATAACAGCTGATGTCTGGCTACTGTGTCAGTATCTGGCATCCTGAAACTCCTTCCAGCGTGCCTAGAATAAATTTCCATTGCAGCCAATCTTTCCATGAAGAGCCACGCCCTCTTTCTTTAGAGTGGCTGATTGTGGGGTTTCACGTGGGCTTTCTCTCATAAACCGCACCCCCTCAGTGCAGGATCCCTATTTGTTTCTTGATTCACTTTTAATGAAGCAAGGCTTAGACATCTGAGAGGCAATTTAAATATAACTTTCTAGTACATTAGAGCTGTTTGCCAACACTTGTTAGGATAGTGTTTGTTTTTTTTTTTTTAACATTTCTTTATAGTGTCTTCTAAAGGATTCAGATAAACATGTTTATAGAAATAATTATCAGGTATTGTTTCCCACTTATGCCTCATTGTTGTGCAAATTTAAACGTTAAGTGAGGTAATTACAGGTTTGGGACTAGACCTGAGTGCCCTAGTAAACAAAGGGTTGAATGGTGGGTGTGGGGTGATGGTGGGCATGGAGTACACAGGCAGGGTGGAGAGCCCCATGTAGCAAGTATGGATGTGTGTGGCAGAGGGATGTGGAAAGTGATTTACCTGCCAGGGCAGTTCAGCAGGAGGAGGCTCTGAGAACTTTTCTGTTATGGCAGGTGTCATTAAACAGGCTTCAGTTGCTGGTAATGTGGTTGAAAGATTTTAAAAATCTCAGCTAGTTAAGGCCTATTTGGGTATGTTTGCTCAAGGGATACACTTGGAAAAGGGGTTGGAAAAACATATATGTATACTTTTTTGGGGGAGAGCATCCTCTTGGGATCCTCACATTAGGGAACCAATGAGGGGAAGGGGGAGCAACACTGGAAAGAGTGGGCAGTTGGGCTTTAGTGTTGGCTCAGCCAGTTCCGCTTCATACAGCATCTGGTCCCCATTCCTGGTGTCTCTTTGCCTGTGGGGTCTCCTGTGGGGTCTCTGGATCGTGTGGTTATAAGCAGCAGGGCCTCTTACCATACCATCCCTTGGATTTGCCGCACAGCCCTTTCCTGCTCTGCACCCCTCTCACAGCTGGCTGTCTGTTGTGTCACCTGATGTCTGGGTCAGAGCAGTCGTCCCAGTTAGTGGAAGGTGTTGCTCTAGATCCTAAAGGGCCTTCCAGCTGATAAACTCTCCAGGTGAAGTGAGGTACAAGATGCCTAGTCCGTTACTGGAATGGGTGTCCTGTTACATCCCAGGATGTTGGACTCCTGGACATTGTATTTAGAGCACTGGCCCCTCAGTCTGCACAGGGCATGGGCCTTGCCAGAGACTCTCATACACAAGCCACTGCTGGCACCTTTAGTCTGATTAGCAAAATGTCTCTGATGTAGTGGGCTGGTGTGATGTTTTGCTGAATGTCCAGATGTTCTCTGTTGATTCAGACTGTTAAAACAGCTGGCAGGAGCATTAACACAGTCTTGTAGCAAAATTGTAAGTGGAAATTGTTCCAAGTGAAAGTGTGTGGTCCTTTTTAGGGATAGAGATGGGAAAGAGCACAATGGCTCAGTCTCTCCAGCTGCCATGTGCCTGAGGCTATATTAATCTGCTCCAGCCCAGGAAACCATCCTGCATGGAGGCTGCAGTTGGGGCTACTGCTGGCTTGTGTTCCTTGTGGTTCATTGTCCTCCCCCAGGTTCCGCTTGGGTGTTGCAGGGACCAGGTTGGTCAATTAGATGGAGACCATACCTTGTTCTATACATTTTTAGGGATGCTATTGATACCTGCCATTCCTCAGGATGCTGTATTTTTTACTTTCTGCCTTCGTGAGGGGAGAGGAAGTGTCATATTCAGAGGCTTCCTTTTGGCCTCCCCACTATATAGCCCTTAACCATAGGCCAAGAACTGAGTGGACCCAGGGCACCGGACCTGGTCTAGGGCTCCTGTTTACTGCCTGGCCCTGTAGGCCCCACTCTGGTGCATGACCCATGAGGACACTGGGAGTTCTGAGTAACAGCATAACTTGGACCCTCTTCTAGAGCTTCCTGGGTTACTTGGTGTTCCCCTTGGCCTAGTGTACTTTTACCCTCTGAGAGAAGGACTGGGAAGCCTTATTGAGTACAATTTTTGGGGTGTTGCCAAGTCTCCCACCTTTCCTGCTCACTGATAATTATGCCTCCCTCCAACCCCCGCAGGGCCTTGCTGGCTAAATGCTCCTACCTCCCTCTCTTCTTTGGTGGTTTGGGCTTTCCCAGTGTTGGCCCAGTCTGTTAGCTCTGGCCAGCAGAGTGGCCAGCCCTGAGCAGCTCTGTGGTGCCCCTCACCAGCATTGTCCTGTTGGCCTTGGCAGTGGTATATGCTCTGGGTGCACCTGGGAACATCATCATCTGATAGATTTTGGCTCTTCGTAGTTTCATCTACTCTGTTGTGTCTACTTCTGAGCTTTTTAATCCTGTCTTCTAATGTTGGCCATGGAAGTCCCAGCAGTTCTGCCTCATGTAGTGTGGACTTTTGCTTTCTCCTTGTCCTCGTAGCCATCTCTGGAGGCTGCGGCCAGGGTGTTAAAGCCAGTGTCCTGGGATAGTGTTCCCAGTTAGCACATCCCTTCTGTCCAGGTTGATGTTCTACTCTCCTTGGTCGAGGACCTTAACATTCTGTGTCCTGCATACTTTGCTGGCTTCTGCTGGTGTGTGTGGCTGCGCCCAACACTTTCTTCAGAGCGTAGCCCCTCGCTTGTGTTAGCTGGCCCAGCACATCTGTGGCCTGCCGTGTCGTGACTCAACCCTCATTGGCCTGGCAGTCGGAAGAGATGGGATGCAAGAATGGGGCATGGGCGCATCCTGTAGGTAGAGGTCTTAATGCAAGAAGGAAGTCTTGCTCTTCATAGGAGGAAGTCATTTCTGTAGGCTCAGCAGGTTCAAGGGAATCTAAGGATTCAAGATTATCAACCCACGTGTCCTCCCTCCACTGCCAGGAAGCCATTCTTTGCCTGTTAGGCCTTTAGCATTCTGTCAGGCTGCAAGAGATGAGCAGCTTCTTTGTGTGCTACAGAGGATGTTCTCTGGCTTCACACTTAGTGTTTAATTGTTGATTAATTTTTCTCAGTTTTTTGCATAATTTCCAGAAGTGTATGTGGTTTGGCAAAACCCACAGTTCTGCTGGCCTTATCAGTGCCATTTCCCCATAGATCTCACGCACTAGCTGTAGTGTACTGGCTAATGCATTCCCTTTACAGTGCACCATCCCGCTTTGCTCTTGCACTGTCACCTTGTGCTCTCACCGGTGTTGCGTGCTGTCAGCCAGGTGGGTAATCCAGCTCCAAACTCCCATTTTAGCCTTTTTTCTTGAAACCACTCTAGCACTGGCTGTTACAGACTGGGTTCCTTTGAATCAAACTTTATGATTATTTTTTAGGTTATCCCCTTGGGATCCTCACCTTGGGGAATGGAGGGGACAGAAACCGGAGAGGACACAGTGAGAAGTGGGCTGTGATACGTCCCAGCAAAGGCCCCAGCCACCCTCATGGGGTTCTCTGGAACTGGGATGGCCCTTCAACATTGTCTTGATTTGGGGCAAAGGGGCTGGGCCTTTATAGTCATGGATTAGTCGTTGGATGTGGGCTACCTTTGAAAGGAGGTGTGACCTGGAAATGCTGAAGTCCCTCTCAGAGGTGACCATGAGCTGGCCGAGGGCCCTCTGTTGACAGCATTCCCAGCAGCCTTGCTGAAGGCTGTCTTAGGTGGGGGGCATTGCTAGTGCCCCATATGTGATGATTGTCAGGCTCTAACCCTTTTCCCATTTTTTCCACATAGCCATTTATCCAATATTGACTGATTACCATTTTGTAAGTTTCTATCTGCAACAGAACTTAGGAACATCAAGTTAGAAAAGGAGCAGAAATAGTACAACGAATTTGGCTTCTTTGCAGTTTCCCAAGGCCTGTGCTATCTAATACAGGAGCCACTAGCCATACATGATCATTTAAATCCAAATAAATAAAAATAAAAGAGTTTAGTTCCTCAGGCACATGTGGCTAGTGACCTCTGTATTGATCAGTGCAGTGTATTGATCAGTGCAGTGGCCGCCACTCTGGGTTCTTATGAACACCTGTGCAGGGGTCTCCCAACTTCAAACATGTCCTTTCCTTTAGAATCTCCTTCCTAAAAAAAAAAAAAAAAAAAAAAAAAAATCTCCTTCCTAAAATCATACATGCATATAGTCTCCTTTTGCATGGTTTATTTGGAAGATTATTAGAACTTTATGTGAAATGCTAATATCTGATATTTCCAATAAATATCCCAGAAATTTGTCTAATAGCCAAGGAGTTTAAGGTATGGATGAGCTGTCTTTTCTGAAAGATTGAAAGACCATTGTTTGCAGTCATTTGCCTTAGAAAAGAATACTTAAGTATCTAGGATATTTTATAAGATCATGTAGATCTTACCTAGACACTAAGTGAAGCAATGGCAAGTAAAATTGAAACTGCATTTAGAAATACTTTATCACATTTGTTTCTCAAGGAGGAAAGCCAAGCATCTGTGACTTCAGTGGATCCAATTTTTCAAGTTCCAATTTCAAAAGCAGTTCAACTGACTACAAATGATGCCATAAAAACCACTCTTCTGGTGGAATTGGACATTTCAGTAAGTTAGAGAATGTATTTCTTAGTACCGTTATGTTGTCAAGAAGTGTGGAGCCTTGTGTGTTGTTGTAGTCTGCACACTTAAGGGAGGAGAGCCTCTGGTAGGATATCTGATCTGTCTGTCCTCCCCACCTCCCACCTGTTCTCTTTTCGCTTCAGGAAGGGGCTAACATGAGGAGTGACCCTGGAGGTGACTCAGCTTGAAAAAATGGTGTTGCTCCCTTACTCAGGAAGCCACGAAAGAGTTCTGGAATCAGAGCAGGATTTTCCACGGGAGAAGAGGCCTGAGAAAGGCACCTGCTCGCCTGAAGTCAGCCAGCAGTTAGAAATAGAGCTCAGACCAGATAGGCCTAGAACTCTTCATTTCTCATAGTGGTGGTCCTCATTGCTTTGAGAATCTGGAAAGAGTCATGGTCCACCCCTGCCCCCCATGCCCATGCCTTATGCATAAACATTTTGTATATACAGGGCCTTACATGCTGCCTCTCTCAACTCCATCCATGAGCCCAACCCCTGCCCCAAACCACTAGCCTCAGTTAAGAAGCTAATTGCTAATCCTGTAACCTCAGTGCTTAAGTACATCTTCAAAGTCACTCAGCTGTATTTCAGTGGAAGGCCTGAGAAGTGGGTTGTGCTTTCAGAAAAGGTTGTGTCAGGGCTGTCCATATAGATGTCATTGAACTTCTAATAGGGGAAAAAAATGACAGGCATCAAAACTACATGGTTTGCTTGTGTATCATTGAGTAGTTTTGCATTCCTTTGGAACATTTTAATAATCCATATTGTTAAATATTCTTTGTACACTAAAGCATTTTGCTTTTTATTCTGTTCTATACTTTTGTCATAAAATGGTGAAGGTTGGCCAGTAGGTGGTTTAGTCTTTGCCCCTCACAGGCCAGGGCTGTGAGCATGTGGGGTCAGAGGTCTCTCCGGATCCTGCCCTTGTTCTGCATCATGTTATAAATAGCCATGAGGTGGAAGGTGGCTCCTCCAGCCCATCTTCATCACAGTACCAACCAGGTGCTGTAACTTTTATGTTTCGTAAGGAAAAATAACGTGTCATCTCTCACCCCTCCTTTTCCCCTAAAGAAAGGAAACTGAGAACAAGTGCAGACTGCCTTCAATAGTTTCTCTCCTTCATAACGTATGTTTTCATAAGAGGGATTTTTACATTGATTGTTAAAATATTACCTAGGCATCTTTTTTTTTAATATTTTTTTTCTTTATTTATTTATGATAGTCACACACACACACACAGAGAGAGAGAGAGAGAGAGAGGCAGAGACACAGGCAGAGAGAGAAGCAGGCTCCATGCACCGGGAGCCCGACGTGGGATTTGATCCCGGGTCTCCAGGATCGCGCCCTGAGCCAAAGGCAGGCGCCAAACCGCTGTGCCATCCAGGGATCCCACCTAGGCATCTTAAATGAGAAAGATTTTGACTAATGTAAAAAATACTGAAGTGATATAAAGCGAAACATTGGATGACTTTGATTTTTTTTTTTTTTTTTTTTAAAGTAAGTCCTGGGGCAGCTCCGGTGGCTCAGTGGTTTAGTGCCGCCTTCAGCCCAGGGCGTGATCCTGGAGACCTGGGATTGAGTCCACGTCATGCTCCCAGCATGGAGCCTGCTTCTCCTGCTCCTCTGCCTGTGATTCTGCCTCTCTCTCTCTGTGTGTCTCTCATGAATATATAAATAAATAAAATCTTTAAAAAAATAAAGTAACTCCTGGGTCATCAGATGGGCATGTGACTCTTGATCTTGGGGTTGTAAATTTGAGCCCCACGTTGGGCATACAGATTACTTAAAAAGAGAAAAAAAGTAACTCGTAATGAAAGTAAATTTGTTCAGTTGGGCTTGTTTTTTTGCAGTTAGAATCATTTGTTTCTAATTCATAAAAGGATCATATAATAAAAAACATTCTTTTGTTTCCCCACAACGAAAACTGTTTAATATGGGCTTTTTTTTTCATGTTTCTTCTTTAGAAAACAGATTTTTCCTATCAACCTGGAGATGCCTTCAACGTGATCTGTCCCAACAATGATTCTGAGGTACAAAACCTACTGGAAAGACTGCAGCTCACAGACAGAAGAGAGTACTGTGTCCTCTTGAAAATTAAGGCAGACACAAAAAAGAAAGGTACAGCCTTGATCTCTTCTTAGGATGTCATTGGGCTACAGGTTGGAGGTCACAAGTGCAGGGGACCCCCTCCCTGCACCCTAGGTGACAGCTACACACATGGTCCGAGCACTTGCCATGGGTCAGTGGGCAGAACACAGGCACTCGCTGGCTTGTGGGTTTTTTAACTTTCACATGAGGTATGCTGAGTGGGATGATAATAGATTTTATGCTTATTTGGACAGTGTTAGACAGTAAAAATGCATGTAGCTGTAGTCTCGAAGAAGCTGGTAAATTGTTGGGCTGGTTTGTTAACTTTTTGCAGTTAGCTTTATTTTGTTTTTGAGTTACATAAGAGTAGTCTTACAGTAAACTTACTATGTGAATTTTAAGTTTTCTTATCATGTGTATTTCTCATAGCATATTTATTGCTTACTTAAAATTTTATTTTCATGATTAAAGAAAGTTTTATATATATGTATATACAGCATATATATATATATATATATATATATATATATTTGCATACAACCTTGAATTGGAGTTCCATCAGTTCTAAAATTCTTTTTGAGAATAATACACAGTGTTAATGGACAGGTGCCATCTCTTGGCCTTTTGTTGCTTAGCTTTGGATAATTTCCCTCTTAATTTGGTATACCTAGATTTGGTATCCTTACCAAAGATACTAAAGATCTATCTTTGGTAAATTAAGGTGTGGCTAATAATACTATTGAATTTATAATTCTTCTATTTTTTTTTGTAAGGTTTTTTTCCCCTTATGTTCATTTTGGAAATTTTTTTGACTGCATAAACATTGCCACAAATCATATTGTGTACCTTGGTAGCACAGTAATGTAAAGTATACAGTTGTGTTTTTAAGAATGCAAAAACATCTTAATCCTTTACTTTCTTTGTCATGGACTCTCTCCTGTCTACCTGAAAAGGAGCGGCCTTACCCCAGCACATACCTGAGGGACGTTCTCTCCAGTTCATTCTGACCTGGTGCCTTGAAATACGAGCAGTTCCTAAAAAGGTACTTTTCTTTGGGTAACTAAAAGTATACTTAGCTCTGTGTAGGATTTATTAAATCTGGTGTTTGCCCTTTGAAGGCTTCCAAGTATGGCTTTTATAGCATGTTTTCAAAGTAGTTCCCCAAGGTATATGATATCTTTGCAGCTATCATAGACAGATATTTTTATGTTGTGTTTATGTTGAAATTTTGTTTTTTGTTGAAATGAGATTTTTTTAAAGTTTTACTAGATATTTTTTTATAATAAATTTATTTTTTATTGGTGTTCAATTTGCCAGCATACAGAATAACACCCAATGCTCATCCTATTTTTACTAGATATTAACTAGATGTGCTGCATTAATTAGTGATTAAAGTGACCTCAGATGATGTTATGTTATCCAGCTGCACTTGACCCTTTTTCTAATTGATGACAGAAAGCTTATGAGAGGGCAGGCTTTCCCCTACTTGCCACCCATTTAATATTGAGATCTCTTCCATATGAAAGTACATAGTTACTATTAAATCAGACTCTTCAGGAAAAATGAAAAGTTCTCGTGGATTATATTGATGTTTAGATGAATGTAGAAGGAGAATGATCCACTAGATGTCAGTAGGATGCTGGGAACTGTATTTTAAAAGATGGTTGTAAATGATTCCTTCTAACCCGGTCCCTCGAATGGGTATGAATGGGGGTGACTTCCCAACTATGCTTTGCCGAAGCTCATAAATAGTGCTGAATAAATAGCTGAATAGCTGAATAGCTGCCCTCCTCAAGGCCTTTTTTATGGTCTGTCTTACTAATGTGTTTGTTCCATGCAGTCTTTGGGAAGCAAACTCCTTTGGAGAGAAACTCAGTCCTAGATATAATTTGAATAAATTTAGACTTCACTGTCATGAGAACTTCTTGATTAAATACAGCAAGTTTCACAATTTTAGTTCAGCTCTACTATTTAATGAAGCATGTATATGTAAACGTGTTTTTCTATATCATCATAAAAATTCTGGTGGACACAAAATAAGTAACATGGGAAGCCACAGTTTTTTATAATCAAATCCTTAGGGTTAACACTTGAATTGTATTTTGCTAAACAAAAAACGAGGTCCTCTAGCATAAGTGCTGTTCTGTGACATGCCGTCTTTACCTAAATAGAAGTTGAGAGTTTGTATACCCCCGCGTGGAAACTGTACCTTACCAGGGGTCTGTGCAAAGACATGGGGTGCTCGCTCATCTCACATGGTTTCTCAGTCTTGTCTCGTGTTTGGTTCCAGGCCCAGCATTTTGAAGAAGGCATGCAATTTGTTGGTCTCAGGATAGTTTAGACAGGGCTTCCAAGCTGAGCCACTGGAAACCTGTGACCCTCACAGGAGGAGTGATCTCGTCCACCCTGTGAAGGGAGTCCAGTACATGAAGATGCTTAAGCCTTGGAATAAAAAGTACCTCTTAGCATTTCACTTAGCATTTGGTGTACATTACTTCATTGCTTTGTTCTTTAAGAAGCCTGGAGTGGTAAGAGCTCTATATGTCCTATTTGGAATATGTTGAAACCAAAAGTCGTTATTAACAAATTTGGTCTTTTGTCCAGGAGTTTGGACTTGCCTCTGTCTTTGGAGCTTGGGATTCAGGATATTATTGCTTTGCTTTCTTTGTTTATATTCTTCTCTTTCTACAGTGTGTCTTAGGTGACAGAGAGAGTTCACGTGCAGGAGGCTTCTTGATGTTCTGGCCCTGCCTGTCTTTTCAGCCTTTGTTCCATGTCCGCATTGTCCTGTACCCGTATTGAACTGCACGTAGCCCCAGGAGCCCATGCTTTCATGGAACTGGGCCATCTGCTTAGTTCCTCTTCACTTTTGTTCCTCTCCTGTGGCCAGCCTTCATCTCAGGCTTGCATCTGGGGTGCAGAAGTCCCTGGCATTTTGCGTGTGTTCCTGTTTGGGTCGTTAGCCTATTGCACACTGTCACTAACCAGCAAAAGAAGTGTTGTGCCCAATGCCTGTTGTATAAAGAGGACTTAACAGCTGTCAAATGAATATAGAAGTCTAGCTTGTAATCATCAGCTAAGACGAGCAAATATTTGTCTTGAGTTAAAACGAGTTTGAGATTTCTGATTCTTGCTACTCAGAGTAGACATGTAATTTGAGATCATGTTTGGGACTGATTAGATTGGTTTAGGAAACAGGAAAGGTAACCTAAAGTAGAACATGGAGGGTGGTTTTCCTTAACAGGTTGACATTAAAGCAAATAGTAAGTTAAATTCTCTTTTCCTGATCCACTCAGAAGAGTGGTGTCACTTTTTCTTGGATAATTCGGCATGTCCCCAGGTCAACACTAACCAGAGATTGTAGCAGCCTAACCACACATGGTACTTTCTGTCTGCTTGCTTTGCCATGGCCACAGGCATTGTTGAGAGCCCTCGTGGACTACACCAGCGACGGGATAGAGAAGCGAAGGCTGCAGGAGCTGTGCAGTCGGCAGGGTGCAGCCGATTACAGCCGTTTTGTGCGAGATGCCCATGCCAGTGTGTTAGACCTCCTCCTCGCTTTCCCGTCCTGCCAGCCGCCGCTCAGTCTCCTCCTTGGTGAGTGGCCATGCTCCCGGCCCCTGCACCCAAGGAGCTTTTTTGAACAGAGCACTCTGGAGTGAGAATGTGTCTCTGGGAGGAAACATTGGTTTGTCCTCAGGGCCTCCAAGAAGTTGGAAAGAATCCCTCTGCCAGGATTATCTCTTTATGTCTTCCCTCTCCCATTGTCACTAGCATCTGCTCTCTTACTACAGCCAGTCTTAATTATCTTTCTTTGGATCAGCATTCAGCATCTTTTCTATTAACTTAGCTATTTTCAGAAAGAATTTTTTTTAGTCAAATATTACCTAAAAGTGAGTGTCCCAAGGAAAAAAAGTTCTTGTTTTTTTTTCAAAGCTGATGAACCCTAAATGTAACTGACAAAGGATAATGAAGTATATTGTCTATGCAGAATACAAAAATGTCGCCCTCTGGGCAAGTCTAGCTCCATGTTCTCCAAGGGCGATGGGGACCCTTCATGTTGTACCAGTGCAGGTGGCCTTTTCAGGATGGCTCCAGGCTTGAAGCTTGCGGGAGACTTGTCATCAAATAGTCCAATATAAGATGATTCTAGTTTTTGTCCTCATTGTCTCGTGGGGTCTTCATTCCAACAGAAGAGAGAAGATCCTCTCTGCAGTGCTGGCCAGGGGAGGGCTTTCAATGGCAGCCTCTGTAGGAATTGGAGACACTGACAGAGGGTAATGACTGAGAATTCGACAGGATTTTTAAACCTTGAGAACTTTCCTGTGCTGGTACTTTTCTCCTTTCCTCTCTCTTTTCCTGTAGTGATAAGTAATAAAATCTTTAAGATTTGCATTTATCGGGCAGCCCAGGTGGCTTAGTGGTTTAGGGCTGCCTTCAACCCACAGTGTGATCCTGAAGACCCGGGCTCGAGTCCCACATCGGGCTCCCTGCATGGAGCCTGCTTCTCCCTCTGCCTGTGTCTGTTCCTTTCTCTCTCTCTCCGTATGTGTGTCTCTCATGAATAAATAAAATCTTAAGAAAAAAAAAAAAAGATTTGCATTTATCTTTGGTGATAGGAAAACGTGTATCGTGTTTTTTACTTTTAGGCCACAGGGTCTCCCAATGTCCAGTACAGTTAGGGGTGCTCTCCTTTATTAAGTCAGATCCTGCTTTCTCTCACTTTTACAATTCCTTTTCCCTCTCAAAAAGGTGAAGTTACTAAGCAAGGTGGCTCTTCAGACACACATACTCCTCTCTGTCTCAGTTGAGTCTTTAGAGTGAATACAGGGTTGGGAGAATAATCAGAACATCTGTAGGGAAGTTGTAAGAACTCTTGTATAGCTATCCAACATGTGAGAATATGTTTTAGTTCCTTTCATGGATTTGCTGTTTTCTTAGCTTTTATACAGCATTTATTGTGTAGTCTATAAAAAACTAATGAAGGCATTCAAACTTAAAATTTATTTTGTACTTTTTTAAGTAAACCTAATGTATCTAACACTTAGTATTATGTTGAGCCTTCTGTTAAGCTTTATTCTGTTACTTATTAAATTTTAGAAAGGTCTTTCCAAATTTTTGTCAGATTGATTCTTTGACCTTTTAAAAGAGCTCCAGTGTATCTAGAAACCACTGGGTTCTGGATAACTTAAAGGCTTTACCTCTACCCTCCCATTTTCTGTTGTTATAGAAATATAAGAAGGAAAAATATTTCCTTTCTTTTATTAAGGAGGAAAAAGATTTCAAGCCTAGGTATTTCCCATAATCCATAAAATAGTGATCTTTTGGAGGTCATGATCTTATTTCAAACATGAAAACTCCAGACACTTCAGAAAACTGTGTACACACAGAAAATTTAATGGGTTTCTTGATTCTGAAGCCCACTCATGGATGCTTTTATTATCCTTCTGTTTAAGACCAGCCTTGAGAAGGACGCTGATTTCAGGTAAAGAAATGCAGTATGTCTGGTTTTTAATGTGAGGAATTGGGGGAAAAAATAGTAATGACTTACTTAGTTACAGTGAATTTACAGCTTGCTCTAAAACATTTAAATTAAAATGTTATTTAGGTGTTCTAAACAAGAAAACGAAATGCAACTCACACTTGAATTTTTACAAAACCTTACATCATTTATTTTCAGTAGTGGTGAATTAATTGCTTATCTTTATTTTTTTTTCTAGAACATCTTCCTAAGCTTCAGCCCAGACCATATTCATGTGCAAGGTACTGATATTTTTTAGCACATAGAATCTTTCTCCCAAAATGTTGTGAATCTTTGGCTTCCAAATCCTTATTAGTTCTGAATTCACCTGGTAAAAACTTACCTAATTAGTGGAAGACAGTAGCAGGTGTGGTAAGGAATGAAGGGGACCGGTCCTGGGACTCCTGTTCTGCAGAAGTTCAGAGAGTGTGGAATCTCCAGCGGCAGCCCTGGTCCACAACCACGTTTCCCCACGTAGGGCTGCTGAGTGCCCTGGTCCTCTACCTGCTGCCTTGACTATTGTGCCAGACCATCTCCACTGGACAGCAGAGGTGGGCAGTGCAGAGATGGAAGGTTGTATAAATCTTAGAGTCCTAAAGTAAAACATGTGATTGGAAATTTTTTTGAATATCACAAAACAGGGGGCAAGAGAGGAGGAGCTTTTCAGTAGCAGCAGAGCTCTTTTCCCTGAAGATTTAGAAGGTAGATTAGAGCCCATGGGAAATATCCATCAATTCAGGAAGAAAGACTGTGGCTTGAATGTGTTAGTCCTGATACAGAGATTAAACCTGACCTGTGTCTCTTCAGCTCAAACCTGTCTCACCCAGGGAAGCTTCATTTCATTTTTAACATTGTGGAGTTTCTGTCTAACACCACCGTGGAGGTTCTGCGGAAGGGCGTGTGCACAGGCTGGCTGGCCATGGTGGTTGCACCAATTCTTCATCCAAACACACGAGTATCCCCTGCAGAAGATGGGAAAGCCCCGGCTCCTGAGGTACTGGGAGTGTGCAGTGGGGCATTATTAAAATTATGCGGTTTGCCTCCTTAGAGTCCTTGCTTGGCGATCAGTTGACAACCAAAGATTAATTTTATATCCTTCAGTTTTGGGTATTAGGGTTTTGCCCCATTTCTTCCCTTTTGTCTTAGACGTAGTATAAAATCCAAGTTAGTGCTATAGTATGAAGGCATGATGAGAGGGAAAGCACTTTTAAAACAGGGAGGATGAAATGTGACTTGATTCTGTGAGCAGACCATAGACAGACAAATTTGTATCTGGACTTAGTGCCATCCTTCATATTTTGATACTGCACTTGGCAAATCTTACTCAAGGCCACAGCATAAGGAACAATTTCAAGTCCTTCCTTGCCCATAATAAAGATGGTTGAAATTAAAAAAAAAAAATTCAGGCTTTATCATGAAGTCCTCTGTGGTATTGAAAAAATGAACATGTCATTTGTAGCATTATCTTAGGACTAGTTTGGTTGCTGTAAGTTATTGGAGTTGAAAAGTTCATGCCCTAAGGGGAAGGTAAGACTTCAGTATATACTTGAAAGGGCTCATGGGAAGCTGCTGCTTGAAATTGCCCTTTACTGTGGTATTTTCCCAGGCAGCAGTCTCACACAGGTGCCTGAGAGAGAGAGAGAGAGAGAGAGACCCACCCCTCCCTCCACCATATTCCTAGGTCACGATGCATCAACAAAATATTAAGAACCTGAGATGCTGTTCCTTTTCTGAAAAGGAAAGAATATTACAGTACTGACATAAGAGTATTATGTCATTTTATGATCCTATAAAAATGGATGATCTCCAGAAGGTTAAATATATATAACATCACAAACACCCATCATGGATGCCACTCACACATTTCCTCCCTTCTACCTTTTTCTTTCTCCTTTCTCCATTTTACCAGATCTTTATTATAGACTTTCTAGTATTCAAAGATTAGAAATATAGGAATAAGGATACAATTTAAATTGAATGGTGTTTAGTGCCATATGTATTTTATTAGGACGTGTAGGGAATGTTAATATTCACACGACCCTCCCAAATCCAACCCCAACTGGCAGATGGGACAACTGCTGACAGATATGCCCTGTCCTTGGGAGGCATAGACGCCCTGCCCATCAATGTGTAGTCTGACTGTGTGACCGTATTCTGCTGGAGAGATGTGAGCAGACAGGATATATGCTCCATCTAAGCAGGAGCATTGAACTCACTGATGTGGCTTGCCTCTTTCTCCTCTTTGACTAAGGATGGAATGTTGCAGGTCAGGGATGCTCCTTGGGCATGGATGCAAGCAGAGGAGGTCTTTGGTGCAGAACTGTAGCCCACCTGTAGCATTTAAGGAGAACCAGGGAGAAGTGTTTGGTAATATAAACCGTCTGAGATTTCCTGCAGCAAGAGTGGACTAATCCTGCTCTCCTTGCAGTCCCTAGTACACAGGCCATGTGTTCTCACTAGCACACCCCTGTCACACCCAGTGTAAACTATCTGACTTCACGAGTCTTATCGTTACCAGTCATTTTATAGATAAATGTTTATTGTCTCTTCCTCCACTAGAGCTTAAGTCCATGAGGACAGCGATTTTGTTCATTTCTCTATCTGTAGTGGTTGTGTTGAGTACCGTCAATAAGACTGGTGAGTGAGTGGGTCAAATGAGACGAGTGTGAGATGAATTACAGTCTTGTTCCCGAACGCAAACCCTCATCCGATACCGCTCTGCCAATTCTTCCTTTACAAGGTCTGGTGTTCATCCTGTTAATGAACAGGTTTTCCTTACATTGAAGATTAAAATGTATACAGTTACACAGAGAATAGATTCCTGCCACTCAGTAGAACTCATGCACTTGGTGAAGTGACACTGGAACCGAAATACATTTAGAAATGGATTCCTTGTATGTACGTATCCCTGGCACATGATTTAGAAGGGAAATCTTTTGAAATTTTAGCAAAAAGATTGTGTTTATCTGTGTATACTATTTATTCTTCTAGTTTTGCACAAACACCTAACATTGAACCCAGATTAACAAACACAGCACAGCTCCTCAGCATCCTGGGAGTGACCCCCCTCATTTTTCCTTCAGGTGTCAATTTGCCCCTGAAACTCTCACTCCATCTTGATGCTGATCTTCATTGCCCCTTACGTGCAAACAGAGAATCTTTTTTTTTTTTTCCCAACAGAGAATCTTAGCTTTAGTTTTCTTGCATTTCTCCATAATACAGATAATGGGTTGCCTACTAGAAAGTAGACCTTATTCATAGGCCTAGGGAAAGAATTTGATTGTATCTATTCAGTGTTCTACCTTAGAAATACGCCTGTCATTTTTTAACGACCTTTGATTTCGATGGGAAAGAAAAATTTGCAAGACAAACTTGTTTTTTTTCTCAGTAGTGACAGGTGCATTCATGGTTTCAGTAAGATTTAATGCCATTTAATTTCTTCAGCAAAAATCATCTTGGTTGTATGCCTTTGTCTAGGTTTTCTTTCAGACTTATGAATCTTGGTTTAATATTCCAGATATCCATCTGTCCTCGAACAACCAATTTCTTCCATTTACCAAGTGACCCCTCAGCCCCCATCATAATGGTGGGGCCGGGAACTGGCATAGCGCCCTTCATTGGTTTTCTGCAACACAGGTGTGTGCTTTCTTTGACTAGTGAGAAAATGTATCCCTTATGATCCTGGGTGGAAATATAATAGCTTTTTTTGTTTCTTCAGTGATTTTTTTGGATATTGGACTTTGGTTGTAAAATTTTTATTTTAAAAAATTATTATCAAATGTGTGATAGCATAGCATAATTTGTCACCATGGGAAAGGTAAATGTGATATCTTCCAGAGGTTTTGTTTTGTGTCAGAATTTCCCTTTTTACTGTAGCACTTTATTTTTCTTTTTTTTCCCCCAGCTGCACTATAGTTTATAACATACGTAGTTGGGGACAAATTTCAGGCATACCTTTATGCTGTGATGATGTACATACTGTTCCATCTCTCCCTTAACGAGATAACATTGCTACTAACAGATCCAATTATAGCAAAAGTTTCAGAGTTAAACCCAAACATCAGTAATTTTCGGTAGATTGGTATTACCAGATGCATCTTCATATCCTATAGAACTATTTGATATAAATTGTACTTCTCTCCCTGCTTGTGAAATAATGAACAATTCTTTGTGTGCCAGTCCCCAGATAGGTGTAATATCCTTTGGACAAAGTCTTTTTGTTGTTTTTATTTTGTTTTTAGTTTTTTTCTTTAAAGAAGCATAGAGTAATGGCAGACATACTTGGCGTGTCTCCTTGGCGTGTTGTTTCTGAAACACTTCACAGCAGATCATTCTACCATTTGAAGCCCTGGGCCACATTTCCATAACATTAATTGAGAGTTAATAGCAACTTTGTGAATAAAATTAATATTTAATGTAGAAATTAGTGTAGTTTTCACACTGTGATATTTGATATTTGAATTACCCTCATAGATGCCATGCAGAGCTTGCAGGTGTCTGTAGCTCATGGATGTGGGTGGTTGTCAGAGTGTCTGCTGGAGGGACTGAGGAGCCCTGTGGGCAGGACTTGCAGTGATGGCGAGTTTGTTGATGGTATTTCTGATCAAATAGATTGGTTTTATGTATTCTTTGTATCAAACATCTCAACTTTTTTTTCCACATAGAGAGAAACTCCAAGAACAACATCCAGAGGGACACTTTGGAGCAACGTGGTTGTTTTTTGGCTGTCGACATAAAGATAGGGATTATTTGTTCAGGTACTGTACACTTCTAGTATTGTGAGACTCCACAGTGGGTATACAGTCTAATTTCAGAGCTTTTAACTTTAAATGATAAACCTTTGAGTATACTAACCCATTATACATTAAATTTCAGAGAAGAACTCAGACATTTCCACAAGCGTGGAATCCTAACTCACTTGAAGGTTTCCTTCTCAAGAGATGCTCCTGTTGGGGAAGAAGCAGCCCCAGTGAAGTATGTGCAAGATAACATCCAGCTTCACAGTGAACAGGTGGCAAGGGTCCTTCTTAATGAAAGCGGCTATATTTACGTGTGTGGGTAAGTGACCATCACTCAAATGCCAGGTAGGAGAAGGCTGTTGATAATATTTGTTAAATGAACTAGGGACTGTTAATAATCTGTTAAGCAGGTTAAGTACAGGAATAGAAATACAAGTTCTAAAATGCTTCTAACATACATTTAGTTGTCATTATCAGGGAAATACAAGTGAAATCAGTTCTTGCATTTCAGAATGCATTGTGCCATATCGAGGAGCCTCTGAGCTCCTCTGAGTTTTATATTTGGTGTTAGGATGCTAATCATTTAACTTGAAGTCTCAGGATTGATTTTCTTGTATCGTGATTGTGCAGTTAACCTGGCTCAGGAAAACCATTGTTTTTACTCTGAGAATGTGGATCTAAAGATCCTTTTTTTTAAGACATAATTTGTAATGTCAAAGTTGTCATAAACCAGGAATCATTTTTATGTTCTTTTATATACTTTCTGAGGCAAAATTTGTTATAGAAAGCCAAAATTGCCATAAAAAGAAAAATTGTAGAAACTTAACAACTTGTTTTAATGGAATTCAAAAAAATTATGTTAACTAAAAAGGACTTTTGAGTAAGAAATAGCTCTTTTAATTCTGATGCATCTCAGCCATTTAAGATACTCTGTACATCACCAAATCAGAACACTTTTTCTTGTTTTTTGTTTTTAACTGTGATACCAAAGAGGGAATACTGTTACAGTGACATAGAATAGGTATAATAGAAATAAGTTTTATAAAACAGAACTTTTTTTTCTTTTTTTAAGATTTTATTTATTCATGAGAGACGCACAGAGAGAGGCAGGTTCCCTGCAGAGAGCCCGATCCCAGGACCCCAGGATCAGGACCTGAGCCAAAGGTCCTGTGTCAAATAACACTCAACCACTGAGCCACCCAGATGCCCCAAAACAGAACTTTTTCTATTTATTTCTCATGATATTTTGTGATAACTTCTTACTGTTTTTTGTTTTGTTTTAAAAAGCTGATTTTGCCTCCTAAGTTGATTTTATGACCTATTAATGGATTTTTTGACTCTTACTTGAGAAACCATGCTTTATGTTGATAAAGGGCATAGATTCTGGACAGTGTGCTGGTTTATATTTTCATTTACCTTTTAAAGAAGTATTTGACCTTCACTTTGTAGAGGGTAGAGCTCTCAACGTTGAAAATGCACCTCCAACTAATAGAGACAAAATCACTTGTACAAATATGTGAATAACTGGTAAATGAGAACTTGGAGGATATCTTACGTGTCCAAATTCTTAACATGTTAACCCAGAAATTTCTCTTTTCAATCACTGATGCTTCACTTCTTCCATCTGTCTGCACAGTGGAGTTGGTAGTGTTCATGACAATGGTCAGTGATGGGGGCTCAGAACAAGAAAGACCTCATGGTGCCCTCACCAGGACCAGTCCCTCAGCAGGAGTAACCTTGTCTCTAAGCCCAGGGGACACTGTCCCAAGTTGGGGAGCCTTCTGCTGTCCAGAGGAGACCAGTAGGTTTGGCAGTTAGCAGCACTGTGCTGTGGGGAAAGGGCTGTGGGGATGGAAGCTCTGTTGCAGTGGCTGAGGGGAGAGCATGACGTGGAAGTCAGGGTGGCCACCAGAGACACCTTTTTCAAGAAATATTACTATAGGGGTAGAACAAGTTCTGTTGACATTAGTGTCCTGTCCTATGCTTTCACTCATTCAACAGCATTTGGTGCTTCCTGAGTGCTTTGGCACAGTTCAGATGTTGAGAGATGTGAGGTGAAGTGAGACACATTCCCTGCCCGTAGACAGCTTACTCTCCCTGGTGGGGAAGCCACATTAGCAGGTGCTCACATATAGCGGGTGGTCACCTATAGCAGGTGCACGTCGCGACCTGCAGGGGCACACCGGAGGGCTCCTCACCCTGTCTTGTAAACGAATAAACTAAAACATGTCAAAGCACTTCAAACTGAGTCAGGCCCATAGTTGAGTTTTCAGTAATTGTATCTTGTGTGCACGTGCACACACATGTGTGTGTGCGTGTGTTTGTGTGTGTATTTGAAGGCTTATACGTGTAAAACATTGTTGCCCTTGGGAATGCAAGTTCCCCTGTGTGCCAGTAGACTGAAGGGAGGGGATGAGAGAGATGAGCAGGAGCCAGGTTTATAAGGTCCTTAGATGCTTACTGGAGACTCGGCTGTTCCTGGAGCATGGATGCCTCTGAGGGGTTTTCAGCTATGAATGATGTGGTCAGCTTTGCAAATTGGATTCGTCACTGGGTGGAGGCCTGATGGGTGGTGGGCTGGGACACCTGTTGGGACGCTTCCCAGAGAAGTAGAGTGCCAGGGTGTGTGTGTGGGGGGTGGAGTCAGTGGGAATTAGATTTGTGAATTACGAAGGCTTTGGTAAAAATTCCTGTTTCCTAAACATCAATGCTATTATTTTTTCTAGAGATGCTAAGAATATGGCCAAAGATGTCAATGATACCCTTGTGGAAATAATAAGCAAACAGGCTGGAGTTGAAAAACTAGAAGCAATGAAAATATTGGCTACTTTAAAAGAGGAAAAACGATACCTTCAGGATATTTGGTCATAAAATCAGAAAATGAAGGAAGAGAATGATGCTTTTTTGGCTTAAAGTACTAAAAGACAGTTTTACTGAAATGGAGACTTTTAATTTTTAAAATTAAAAACAATTTAACTTTGGAAGAAGTACAGTGGGAGTGGACCACTTACCATTATAGCAGACTTCCCATGGGTTTTCCATCAGTGCCTCTGTGCTCCCCACACTGCTTTAGCGTGGAGGCTGCCTGCGCTGAGGGGCAGCCCTTCTGCACCAGCACCCCCATCCCCACCCACCGTGGCCACTGCATCCTGGAGAATCACAGGGAGTACGTCTGCATGTCTGTGATGAGGCTTCCCAGCACAGACATGGGCATTAGCCAAACACACAGATGGTTAAAGATTCTGAACTTACTGTTGCCAGTTGTTAAAAATAAGGTAAAAATAATTTATTCTGACATGAACTCTATACTGTAAAGATTACTCCTATTAATGTATTAAAATTAACTATGCAAAGTATATCTGATAACTTGTTTATACAGGCAGTCCCTGACTTAGGATTTACACTGAATGTGTATGAAAGCCAAACGCATTCAGTAAGAACTGTAGTTCAGATTTTGAGTGTTTTCCCGGGCTTGTGGCAGATGATAACATACTCTGTCCTGGTGCTGGGCAAGGGCAGCAGTCCCAGTGTCAACAACCTTCTGTACCCACACAACCATCTTGTCACTTTCGGTGTGGTATTGAGTAAATTACATGAGATACTATTATGTGACTGTCCACTCATATAACTGCTCTGAGCACGTTTGAGGCCAAGCTGTGAAGTCTGGGGTATTAAATGCTTTTTGACCTAACAGTGTTTTCAACTTAAAATGGATATATCCATTATTTCACTATAAGTTAAGGAAGATCTGTATAACTATCAAATGCTTATTTATTACCGAAACTATATTTCTGATAAAAAAAAATCAAAGTAATACTTAGATATTTTTAAAATGATTTTAGAGATGTGTATTATATTTTAAAATTCTATTATATAGGACTTTTATCACGATTACTTCTTAATATAACAGTTCTAGAATTTAGGGAAATCTGCATTCAGTTTATAGGTGCGAGCAAGTACATAGTTTAGTAAAACACCCCTCCTCTTCCTCTGTGCTCCTTTTAGCATATTTTTAGTTTTTCTACATTGTCTTAACCCCATGATGTCATTCAAATTGTATCCTAGGCTTAAAATGCCTGCTTAAATTAACATTCTTGTATTTTTAAAATTCCTACTGCATTCTGAATATTTATGTCTCTCCAAACTTATGTGTTCCAATGCTGACCTCCGTTATGATGACAGTAAGAGGGGGGGCCTTGGGAGTTGCTTAGGTCAGGAGGGTGGAGCCCTTGGGAATGGGGTCAGTGCCCTGAAGAGAGGCCCCACCGAGCTCCCTGGCTCCTGCCTGGTGAAGACACAGCATTTGCAGGCTGCAGCCACAAGAGGGCTCTCGCCACAACCTGACCACATCTGAACCCTGTGCTTGGACTTCAGCATCCTGAACTGAGAGATAAATCCTTGTTCATGAGCCGCCCAAATGGATGACGACAATTCCCGGTGACAAATCCTCTGAAAATTTGTCAGAACAGAACAATGATTAATTTTTCTAGGCTCTGGTGTATATTGGTTTTTTATTCAAGGGATTGGCATTTGAAAAACATCTTCCTGTCAAAGGTTTCTGGTCATCTTGAAAAATAAACCATGTTAAGACTTGATAAAGCTTTATGGCTGTTTAATCTCTAGTCTTATTTCATATACTTTGTAATGGAAACAAATCTAAAAAGCAGAACGTACCAAGCACATCCAGTTATAGACTTAATTATATATGCATGTGCTGTATCAGCAGAAACAGAAGATGAGAACGTTAAAAAACCATGTGCTTTACTGGTAACTAACAGGATGGAACAAGAATTGGTGTTCACCTATGAAAAACATCTATTAATGTGACCCCAAGCTGACCTGTGAAGAGAAATGGACGCGCCATACAGTGGGCACTGGCACCTGCCCTGAGCCGTCTCTTCTCTACAGCATGCAGGTTTTTTCTCTCAGGCGGAGTTAGCGCCAACTGTCAACCCTGTCAGCCTCACAGTGGGTGGCAGTGAAAACAGTGAGAGACAGCTCCTGCAGCCTGTTAGGGAAGCGTGGTGGACTTCTAGGACTCTGTACGTTCCGGGACCTCTGAAGGGAGAGTTCCAGGGACAGTATTGTGTCCCTCTTGCCAGGGGCCAGACACAGTGCTGCTGTAGGGATGAGCCTCAGGCACACCCCAGGGGCGTCACCAGGTAACCTGACCTGTACATGGGGGTGGGAGCACCCCTGAATACTCTGAACTCCATCATACCTTGAACAACACTAGTTTTATGAATGAGAGACCTTTCTAACCTCAGTCACTCTTAAGCCACTGTTGGACCTGTTGTTTTCAGGAACAAAGCTCATCAGCCTTAAGGGTAACGAAGAGCTCGCTGTCTGCAATGGGGCCTTTCACTAGAATGTTAACTGCACCCAGAGGGTTCTTTACTTGGCGTAACACAACTATCTGTGCCGAAGTATTCTACACTGAATCAGATAAAATATGAGAATTTGAACTTGGCAATTAGTAAACTAGATTTTTTTTTTTTTTTTAAGATAGTCACACACAGAGAGAGAGGCAGAGACAGGCAGAGGGAGAAGCAGGCTCCATGCACCGGGAGCCTGATGTGGGATTCGATCCCGGGTCTCCAGGATCATGCCCTGGGCCAAAGGCAGGCGCCCAACCGCTACGCCACCCAGGGATCCCTAGAAAACTAGATGTATATGCCACATCCAACAAACTGGCCACCCTCCTTGCTTTCCAGTATACTTGATTGCAGTTGATTATGAACTAGGCCATACAGAAAACAGTTGCATAAAATAAGGCATTGTTCTCTGACCCTAATGGAGTTAAAAATGAACTATACAGAGCAATTCACAAAGCCCGTAATAAAAACACATGCAAATGATCCATGGCATAGAAGGAAATAAAAGTGGATTGCGGGATCCCTGGGTGGCGCAGCGGTTTGGCGCTTGTCTTTGGCCCAGGGCGCGATCCTGGAGACCCGGGATCGAATCCCACATCGGGCTCCCGGTGCATGGAGCCTGCTTCTCCCTCTGCCTGTGTCTCTGCCTCTCTCTCTCTCTCTCTCTCTGTGACTATCATAAATAAATAAAAATTTAAATTTAATTTATAAAAAATAAATAAAAGTGGATTGCAGAATATTTGGGGCTGATTTCTTTTAGGCTAAATGTACATGTGGGGTAGAGCCCAAACCATTTCACAGGTGCTGAAGAGCCCACTTTGTCAGGTACTGCTCAGTACGGTAGGGATGGCGGTGGGCAAACCATGAAGCCCCTCTGTTCTCAGGAGCTTAAGCGTCCGTATGTTGAGAGATGTATCAGTGAATAAATTGATGTACCAGTGTGTGTGTGTGTGTGTGTGTGTGTGAGAAGGGGGAATAGGCTGTGGTCTGAAGGAGGTCTGCTCTACAGTATTCCAGGGCTGAGGCAGCCTTGGGGTGGTCAGGGACAGTTTCACTGGGAAAGGAAAAACCTGAAAGGGACAAGGGAGCTGATGTGGGAAAGGCAAAAGGAAAATTTCCTTACCACCTACAGCCCATTGATGATGGGTCCTTGAAAACAGGCAGAGCGACCTTCCTTCCCTAGGGACTCAGCTGCCTTGATATTAATACTTTGCTGAGGGCAAAGGCAATCTTAGCCCAACCCTCAGGATCCTGTGAGTCCACTTTAACATATAAACATTCCTTTGGAAACTTTTATCTCTCTACCCTCCAAGGTATATGTTGGCAATCATCCAAGCATATGACCCGCTGACACACATCTGAAGGGTCTCGTGACTCAGGTTTTATTAGATGGTAATACATGACTTCTTCCTAACAACAGCTAGCCCCCTCAAGGGGAAACCTTGCTTCTAAAATCCTGTAGAGATCTACTCTATCCCATACTGCCTCCCTAGTCTATAATGGGCCACTCCTCATGACCCCAGTGCAGCTCTTTCTGCCCACAGGTCCTGTCCCGGTGCTTTAATAAAAACTTTTTGCACCAAAGACATCTCAAGAATTCTTTCTTGGCCATAGACTTTGAACCCTAATGTCTTTCCTACATCAGAGCCAGCCACCTTGGATTTCGTCAGGTTCAGGGGAACAGGACAAAGGCTCTGAGGGTAGAACAGTGTTTGGTCAATGGGAGGGGGGGAACGGTGGAAGGAGGTCTGATGGTGCACATATGGAGACCCTCATAGCTTATAGCGTTTACCAAGTGCCTGGAGAGCCATTTTTTTGGAGAACCCGCAAGATCTAGCTTTACACTCCTGAGGGCTTACACTGTTGTGGGTGAGCCAGAAATCAGAGCCACAAAACCTCTTAGAGAGCTGACAATGTACAAGGGGTCAGATCATCAGATCAGTCTCACAAGAGTCAGAAATCTTAACCAGTATCTACGTTTACTTAAGTCATGTGTGCAGGTAATTTAAGACACAGATAATGCCTGGAGAAACCCAGGACTGCCTCCACCACTCCTCATTCTTCCCCCAGTACTTAAGCCCTGGCTGAGATTTAACATATGCCTATGTTACATAGGGGGGCATCACTTATACAAGAGGAGCTAGTTAGATCAGGGAACGGCTTCATTTTACATGACAAAAATCACAGTTACTGGAACATTTCCTGGAAAGCTGAATTTCATAAATCTTCCTATCCTGGGTTTATTTACAGAGCATGTGCTGAACAAACCAAGTACCCCCTGTCCAAAGTATTCAGTAGTTGTATTAAGGGTATGAAACAATCCCAAGTAAAAGAAAGAATGTTAAGCAAACCCATCCATATGCTGTTGAGAAGAGCCAAGACACACTTTAAGTTCGAAAGTTTGGGAAAGGACATGCCATGCACACAAGAAAGCAGATGCACTTAACATAAACAGGAAACTTAAAGAAATACTAGTAGAAATATTTTCATGGTGACTAGAGCTAATAAGGAAGACCTGAAAATCCTATGTATGCACTAACATAGCTCCAAAATACATACATTTGTCAGAAAAGCTAAAAGGAAAAGCCAAATCTAAAATTCCGATTGGAAAATGTAATACAACATTCTTAGCAGAAAGAACAAGCAGACAAAACAGTAAACATTTAGAAGATTTTTAGCAACAAAACCAATGGGATTGATAGACATACAGAGCATCCTGACACCAGCCCCTTCAGTACAGGGTTCTGTAAACAGTTCTAGTTTACACTAAGTGTCTGCCAGAGTAGATCAACTTTCAAAAAGGTGGAGACCATACGACAGGTTTTCTAAGAATCCAAAGTCAGTACCTAAATGAAACTAGAAGCTCTCCGCGCCCCCCCCGCAATATTTAAAAAATAAGCAACACACAAAATAACCCACGAGTCATAGAAAAATCACAAAGGAAATTAGAAAATATTTTGAAGAAGAAAAAAAGGGACATACCAAAATTTGATGTATGCGGCTTCATCACTGCTCTCTGGGTCTCCATGCATGGATCTAAATTCTTTTTTAAAAAAGCTTAAAAGTCAATGATTTAAGCTCATATGTTGGGAAGTTAGAATATAGCCAGTCAATGAAACACCAAGAGTATGGAAGGATATATTGAAGGTGAGAGAAGAATGGAATATATATTTTTTTTAAATGTGCAGTGGAAGAAATCAGAAAGCCATAGGAATTGTTCAAAATTTTCCCAGCTTTACTGAGGTATAATTAACAAATAAAATTGTATGTATTTAAAATGTACAGTGTGATGATTTGATATACATATATTCTGTGAAGTGATTATCACAATCAGGTTAACACATTTATCACCTCACATGGTTACCATTTGTGTGTGTGAGATGAGAATACTTGATTTCCTCTTAGCAACTTTCAGATACATACTACCGATGTTATCATCTGTCGTCGCCATACAGCACATGAGATTCTCCAGACCTTATTCATCTTGTAACTGGAGACTTTATTTTTTAGAGATTGGTTGATTGATTGATTGATTGATTGATTGATTTGACAGAGTGAGAGAGAGAGAGAACACAAGCAGGTGGAGAGGCAGGGTGAAGGAGAAACCGGCTCCCTACTGAGCACAGAGCCCATTGTGGGGCTCGGTCACAGGACCCTGGGATCGTGACCTGAGCCAAAAGCAAATGCTTCACGGACTGAGACACCCAGGTACCCGGTAACTGGAGACTTTTAACCTTTGACCAGTGTCTCCCATTTCATCACCCTCCAGCCCCTCCCTGGCAACCACCATTCTACTCTCTGTTTCTATGGCTCTGACCCTTTGAGTTTTTTTTTTTTTTTTAAGGCTCCTTGTATAAGAGAGATCATACATTATTTGTCTTTCTCTCTCTGGCTTATTTTACTTTATGTTCATTCATGTCATTGCAAATGGCAGAATTTCCTTCTTTCTCGTGGCTGAATAGTATTCCATTGTATACATTGGTAAAGATAAACTGAGGCATAGTGAAAAATTTTAAGATTTTATTTGAACAAAAATCAATTCAAATGGAACAGCATCAAAACAGAAGCTATTAGGACCCTCCCCTGGCAGGAACTAGGAGAAGGACTTTTCTAGAAAAGAGAGGGAAGCAAAGTGAGGAAATTCTTTGGTTGGCTATGGTGTAAGTGGTGGAATTATTTGGGATAGCCTAGTTGACTACTTGTGATTGTGATTGGCTGCCCTTAGATTTTCATTTTTTCTTCATTTTTAAAAAAAATTAGATTTTCATTTCTTAACCCTGATGCACTATGGCAATTCCCCTAAAGACTTTAGCCTTGATTCCTTTTCTTAGAAAACCCCTGACAAACCACTGATCTTTTCAATACCTAGAATTTTGCCTTTTCCAGACTAAGATATGATTAGAACGATACAACAGGTGGCTTTTTGGGTAAGTCTTCTTTCATTTATCAAAATGTCTTTAAGATTCCTCCATGTGGTTGTATGAATTGGTATCAGGTTTCTTTTTATCACCAAGCAGTATTCTGTTGTATGAATATATGGCTGCTTACTCATTCACCTATCGAAGGGAGTCTTCTGTGTAGACATAAGATTTCAATTCACTTGGATAAACACATAGGAGTGGGATTTCGGGGTCAAATACTAAGTTTTTATTTTCCTTTTTTCATTTTCAAAAAAAGTAACTTCTAGGAAACTGCCAAACTGTCCTCCCAAGTGGCTGTCTCATTTTGCATTCCCACCAGTGATGAGTGAAAGTTCCCGCATTTATTTTGAGAGCAAATTTGTAGGAGTTCAGCATTGTTAGAGCTTGCTTTGGGTTCACTCCATGCCTCCAGCCTCAGAATTATATATTGCTGCATTTAAGCAGGAAATACAAAACTTAACGTGGTAGCAATAGATACTATGAACACAAAGAAACAGAACTTGAGTTCCTTCAGTTCTGTTATTGTGTGACCCCTTGAAGTTTTCTTTCCTGGTGGCTTTTTTAACATTTGGAAAACAATAATTTATTCCTTTCCATCTCTTTTTATAGGTGAAAAATGCTCTAAAATAGAAGTCTAACCATGAAAAGGCTCTCCCTGCTGAAATGATATGCTCATTATGAAGCTCTGCATGGAGCAAAGGCAAATGTTGAAAAGTCTACCTAAACCTTTGAAGTGCATTGCAATCTGAACATCAGCACGGCCACCAGAGGTGTCTCTTAGATTTTTGTTCTCTGCTGTATGCAATGTTTTCTCTGAGCCATCTTTTTTTTTCTGATGTGAAATTTTAAATCAAGTAAATCAGTAAAAAATATTTACAAACATCCTGAACCAACACTAAAAATCATATAGTAAACTCAAGCTTTAAAATCACTTCTTGAAGATCAGTGCACAGATGCAATGGAGAAAGCCATTAACTCTGTAACCATAAAATACAAGCAAATGGAAATTTACACAGAAAAAAAAGAATCAAATTTCAAGGCAGAATGTCAGGGGAAAGGACAAAAGATACTGTCTTCGTGTTGCCAGAAGGAACAGCAGGGCTTGTTTGAATGGTTTTTATTAATTTCACCAAGAACTGGACACTTCTCCAAAAGCCATGGCTTAAATATTCTCAATGTTTGTTAACATTCAGTCATGTTCTCAGATTCCTTTGGATGTCTTTCCCTTCACAGAAGTTGATCGTGAAGTTTCTGGGACAGATATCTTCAGGTAAATACTTCAACTGCAGAGACATTTGAAGCCTTTAGACTCAATCCCGAAAAACAAAGATACCAACTCTATTTCAACTTCTGGAATTTATTGTGAAATGTGATTTTCAGAAATCTCTGACAAGCTCATGCTTGTATGTAAGACTTTTCCTAACAATTCTTAAATCTGTTCACTCATGTGAAAAAAAATTCATAATTAAAATTAGGAAGTATTTTTTTGATTAGCTATGGGTGAAGAAATCGGGCGAATCTTGTTCTATGTCACATTGAACATGAATGTGCTAAGACGTTAATTTTGACAAATATGCCAAAATTAAGAGTCAAAATTAGACACTGCAATGTAATTCATTCAGGTATTAGACCAATATGTAGCTATAAGTTCCCCTTGTTTTTCAAGAAAATGTATTAGTGGCTCAACTGGCACAATTATATACACATAGATCAAGTTCAATAAAAGGGAATTTTCACTGTGTTTCTTTCCTGCCATTATTATCATTATGTATTTCATTAACAGAATTACTGCTGGCAATGATGTAGGAGTTGATGCTAAACGGTGATCTGCTTGGGGTGTGAAATGTACTCAGTAGGTCACTGCTGGTCCTAACTATGGCTTCAGAAAGAGCAAGCGGTGTGGGTCATAATAATATATAACACAGCCTCCTGAGGAAAGAGCTTTCTATCATGTGGGAGGAAGAATTTCTTAAAAAAAAAAAAAGAAAGAAAAATAAAACATAAAAATGTTACCATTTTCTGCACATGCTTTGTTTTCATTACTGTGTTAAAATACAGACCTTGGAATATACAGAAAGAGCATCTAACACATGACTGTTCTTTCTTTCGTTTATGTCATTGACAAAAAGTGCACTTTTTTCATTGTTTAGCATCTGACATTGCCTGAAGAATGACACATGGCTGGGTGTGAGGTTGCTGAGGTGGCATTTTAAGTCTGTTGTTGTATGTGAGTCAGAAAACGAAGGGGAACTTGGTCAGGATGGCTTCATTCCCTTTGACTTGCTGCGTGGCCACGTGGGTCGCCCCAGCTCTGATGGAGCCATCTGCCAGCCACGAAAACCGAGGGGGAAGATAGGACTGCTCACGGTCACCGTCACATCTGCCTCTTCCTGAGCCCCTGCCACGCGTGGCCAGGGAGAGCAGGCGCCTGCTTGGGGGACTCAACATACGAAGGTCCGTGGTGACTAGGGTGATCACCACTCCCGACCTCTATCCAATTAGAGCAAAGCAGTTAGCCCAGAATCTTTTTGTTTTTAAGTCACATCAAATTGAAGAGAAAATGCACAATGTTACTTCTGTGTATATTAAATTACACTCTGATGTCTGAACCTTTCTTCAATTTTCAGAAACATGTAACCAAAGCTGATCTTTGTCGTAAATATTAGACTAGAAGCCAAGCCACAAACGCAATCCTCCTTTTCCAACAGCGGATGACAAACGTGGGTTTAAAAGGTCCGGCTACTTTGGGTGTCTTTATGTCTTCCAGTTCAACTCACCACACCATCCACGCCTTTGGTATGGGTTTTCTGAAACAAACAACAAACCAACCAACTATACACCAAAAAAACCCCAGGGCACTCCTTCACTCTGACCGTGCAAGACAAGACCCAACTGCCCAGAATCTCTTTAGTGGTTACTGATGTGTATAAAGTGAATGGTGGAGATAGAGTGACACTTCTAATTCTTTTTCTCTGAACAGGATCTTGACAGCATTTTGAGCTGGAGGCTCTAGGGAAATTGGCAGGGGAAGCCGAATGGTACACCCACCTCTCTTGGTCTCCATTCTCATGACCAGGAACTCTGACTGGCAGCCTGGGGACGAAACTCTGTCACGTTGTCTAGCTTTGAGAACATTTAAACATCGTACTAATATTGGCCACTGGGGAGAAGTTTTAACCTCAGTGAATTAGGAGTTTTGATGGTGGCCCTATCACCTGAGTTAGCACATGTGAAATATCAGAGTAAAGTATGCATTTCAAATGGTGTTAGTATGGGGGTGCCTGGGGGCTCAGCCAGTGCGCATCTGGCTCCTGGTTTTGGCTCAGGTCGTGATCTCAGGGTCCTGAGATTAGGCCCTGAGCTGGGCTCTTCTCTCCCTCCACCCCTCCCCCCACTCACACCCACAATCTCTCTCTCAAAAATAAATCCATCTTTAAAACATTAAAATAAAATAGGGTTAGGATGTGTTACTGCCACTGTTGCTACTCTTACTATGATTACTGTCACTGCTACAGTTGCTCCTGGAGAAACATTCTGTGGATGGGTGTTCTCTGAATTTCAGAGGAGCCTTTGATGTATGGCAAGGTCATTCTGATGTGTTTTTAGTTCCCCTGGCAAGTGCCCAGCCCACCACACGGCTCCAGAGCAGACATCCGTCTCCATGGTCCTTGATTCAATAGCAGTTAACTCAGCACCTTCCAGCAGCTTTAATTCACTTTCCAAAGGTTAACAGGTAAAGGAACAGGTTCAGAAAAGGTCTAAATCATGTTTCTATTTTTCCGAATGGATGACTTTAACAAAAGAGCGTGACTCCGTTGTGTATAAGAGCAGTTAAATTTTGCTTTTATTTCAGTACAAATCTGTAGGTTGTTACGATTTTTTTCTTCCATATTTTCAAGGGGAAGTGAGAAAGTTGTATCTTCTTTGTAAGAAGTTGCGAAGTAAAGTATGTGAACTCTCTATCACGAGACCTACAACAGCTACAGGACTTTGCCACATGGACAGAGCTCTTTCTCAAGTGCTCCCTTGTATAATAACAACTACAGATAAATAAGCTAGAGTTGTGGCAGGTTATTGCTCACCTGCATTTTTTGCCTGATTGATGGTCAAAAGGGATGGGCTGGTGAGGGTCAGCTTGAAGCTGGACTAGAAGAATCCAGAGGAAGAACATGATGTAACCTATGGTAATATAATCTGATAATGCCCCATATCCAATAAACTGGGGACACAATGCTGTGCAAGCAAGCAACCATCTGGGCCTCTTAGTGATGCATGTGCTTGGATAATTTCGGACCCAGTGTCCAGCACTTGTTACGGTTGTATGTACAATTGTATGTACAAAGTCATTGACCATTAACTGAAAGATCAAGGGGAAAACGAAGGGAGATACTTCTGACCTACTTTCTTTCTAGAATATCAAAATATCTGCAGGTCTGCTTGCTGGCCAAACAAAATCTTAGTAGCCAAAACTCAAAATAGTCCTCCTCCTAGTAGTAAATGTGCTGCCTTCCTGGAGGAAACTCAAAGAGTGCCTGAGTGGGGCTCGATTCCTCCTTCTGATGTGCCAAAGGTGACCTGAGCTGAAGCCCCAGGTCTGCTCAGCCCATATTAGAATCCCCTGTCTCTCAGTTTTCCTTCCTGACAAATAACTGGCATCATCTGGGAGACGTATCCCTCAGGGGAAGGTGAACCAGAGCACAGAGAATGGGTAAGCATAAAACTTTCATCGGAATTCCAGAGCTTGACACCACTCCCAGGAATGTTCTGCCTTAGGGAAGAAGAGTTTAGTTTGTCCAGAGCCCTAACAAGTAGGTCAGGCTAAGGTTAGGTAGTTTCTGGAATAGGTGGTCAAAGATGTTCTCAAAAGAAGGAAATTTTTTTGAACCGATCAGCCTTTGGGCAATTTGTGTCCAGCAAGAAGGCGGTGGGATGCAACAGTTGTGGGGTTGAGATATTAAGGCTTATGAATATAAAAACAGCCAGAGGATCGTATTACTGGGTGTCTCAGAGATGAGCACTGACCTTTGCACTCAAGGACCAGAGCAGCATCCAAGCGTTTGGCGGAGTCTGCATGCTCTGCTGACAGCAGTGAAGACACATGTCGGGAGCCTGTGGCGGCGAGGTTGGATGGAGGGGTCCTGACATTCCCTGTTGCCCTCCCTGCTCCAGTTTGTAGCATGGACCCTACTCTCATGATGTCCCACGAAGGGTTCCTTCCCAGCCTTGGGGGAAGAATCCTTCCACTCTTCATGCTGGGGGTGTGGGAAAAAACTGGCTCTGTGACCTTTCCCTGCCCCTTGGCATCACTTGGCCAAGAAAGCAGGGTGGTTGGAGGGAAAAATCTCCTGAAGCTGGAGAAATCTGGCAGAGAAAGCCTAGGAGGAACAGAGCAGCCATAGAAGCAGGGAAATTATTGGGCTCCTCAGATACAAAGTTGGGAACTATGTATTTTCAGTTTAATGTACATATTTATTCATCCATCCGTTTGCCTGTCTATCCACACATCCCCGTCCATCCAACATCTATGCTTCGTCATTCACCTATCATCCACAAATCCACCCACTCATCTGTCCATTCATCCACTCAGCTATTATCCATCCACCTATTCATCCATCCATCCATCTGTCCACCCATTCGCCTCTCCCCTCATCCACCCATCCATCCAACAATGCTCATTGAGCAACTGCTACAAACCTGCTCCTTGCAAGGTGATCCTCAAGGAACGCACAATCTTGAGTGGGAAACAATTATATGAATTGACAAGTAATGCAATAATAAATTGATAAATGCTACATATATTCAGTATACTACTAGGTACTGGAAGTATTGAAAATATATGCCACTAAAAAGAAAAAGAAAAAGAAAGTATATGCCCCTGCCTATCCGCTCACTTTCACAATCACTACTCAGATCTCATTTTGTTCTCCAGCACTGTAAAATTGCTTGTACCAACTTTAAAAAGTGCTATGCTCCCAGGCTTCTGTACCTTTAAAAACACTGGACATGGTGTTGGGAATGACCCCTCCCCCATTCCTTATCCCTGTTCCTCTAGTTGGCCAACTCCTATCTGTCCTTCACCACCCAGATAGGGGCCACCACCCAGGGGCCACCTGATGAGGGTAGCTGCCAGGACTCTAGCTCCATGGGTCCTTGGCTGATGCAGTCACTACATCTTGTCACCATCCCAATAGCCAGTGACCATACTGGGTGGACACTCTTCACAGGATGCCTCCTCATGGACTCTGGGTTCCTCTCTGACCTGGACCACATCACTGTGCCCACGTATTACCCTGTGGATGGTGCACAGTGAGCTATCCAAGAATGTTTGCTGACACAGTGGAAGGAAGGAAGGAAGATCAAGTAACCAAGTGCTTGTTTTCTCATCATTCAGCGACGGTCACTGATAGCTGTTTTGTGCACACCAGGCCCACGCTGGGAGCTGGGGGCACTGCAGTGAGCAGGACAGTCACAGCAGTGTCTGGAACCCTCAGCGGGTGGAGTCCAAGGCAACATGCCCAGCCACCGACAGTACTTGGTGGCCACAGGGCATCCATGAAAGAGCCTCTGGTTATGGGAACAACAGGTGGAATCAAATCAGGTGCCAGGGCTGTGCCCAGAGCAGAGCTGTGACGGGAGGAGCACAAGGAGCACAGAGAGGGCTAGAGCACTGCACTACAACAGGCAGCCCTCGGGACTGTGTCTGCACACAATGTCCCATCCAGGAAGACGGAGGCTCTTCCCACTGATGGTGGAAACTCCGTGGGCTGCAAGGCCAGCGTCCGGACAATTGGCAATAATTGCTAAGAGATGGACAGAGAAACAAGTGTGAAGGAGAGCAAAGCCGAGCTGCTTTGCAAGGGGAATGAGCATAACACTGATGAGGCATTCGAAGCTCTCCAATTTATCCGCATACTGGAAACAGCGATTTCCTTAGCTTTTTGGATTTAACCCCAAGGGCAATGCAATTGAAAATGAGAGCAGGGTAGTGTCGTGTTTACTTTGAACCTCACATGTGGGAATGATTTAGGAACCGGATTATGTTACAAATGTCACATAATGTCTAGGGCTCCCTCACTGGGCTCACATTTCAAACAGCTGTGTGCTCCGCACAGCCCTGGGAAGCTGCTTTCATGGGGAATGGATTATGAGGCCTCGAGACCCGGGAGGGGATCTAGTAGATTAGATCACTAACTGATTGGTTTTGGTACTTGGTTGAGAAACGGATTGGGATAAATACTGTTTGAAACGCCACAGGGGCAATCGTAGGCATTAGCTGCCTGGTGTAAGATCTTTCGGTGTTGCTTGATTGTAGGAAGACTGTGAATGCAAACACTTGGGCTTTTATCTCTAGGGGCATCATATGATATAGATGCCAAGGAACCCCAAACTACAGGGCTGGTCCGGGGTGGACTCTCCACCCTCTCGATAAGTCACGAAATTCCTCTGAGACCCTGGGCCCTCTCTGTTCATTCAGGAAGCCAAGCTCTGGGAAACCTGAGATTTCTCTCCTGTAATAAATGCTACGGTTTTCCTGCTCCTTAGCATGTGGGTTAGTCAAACTTGAACTAACCTTATAGATGGAGAGGGGAAAAAAGCTACCAGTAAACCTTCTATTGAGATAGAAGAGATCTGTGGGATTGCTTTTGAAAATTAGAAAATTCTAGCAAACCTTGTATTCTTCCTACTGATGTAACTCTTGTCAAATATTTGATTCCTCCTTATTTTCTTACATATATTATAAGACAATCAAAAGCCTAGTAGGGATTAGAAAGAGAAGATGTCGAATTCTGCATTTTTATGCAAATTATGACGCTAGTCTCCTAGGCCTGCTGTAACACAGCGCCACAGAGCAGGGACTTCAAATAGTCACATTCCGGGGTCCTGGGGATTAGAGCTTCAACACAGAAATATCGGGGAGACATAACCTAGCCCATGATGGTTATCGAATCATAGACCTTTTACTTCGGAAAAAAAAAACTACTTTTTTTTTCTTTTTTACAGGTTTTTGTTTTGTTTTGTTTGTTTTTGTTTTTAGAGCATGAATGGGGGAGGGCATAGAGGGAGGGAGAGACAACCCCAGCACGGAGCCCGATGTGGCGCTCAATCTCACGACCATGTCCTGAGCCCAAATTAAGCCCAATTAAATTGGGTACTTAATCAACTGAGCCACCCAGCCAGGTGCTCCCCCTCCTTTTTTTTACAGTTTTATTGAAGGATGACAGACATCAAATAAAATGCATGTTTGCCATGTGCACAATTTGATGACCATTGCCATAAATGTGTGCTTGTGAAACTATAAAAAAAAATCAAGATAACAAATTCCAAAAATTTTCTTGTATCCCTTTGAAATACACGCCTCTCTTCACACCGACAGCCCTATCTCAACCACTGAGCTGCTTGATGTCATGATACATTACTTTGCATTTTCTAGAGCTTTCTATAAATGCCATCATATGTTATCTACTCTCTTTTTCTCTAGCTTCTTTTGTTGATCCTAATCATTTTGAAATTTATTCACAGTGTTGTATGCAATCAATAGTCTATTCCTTTTTCTTGCTGAGTATTATTCCCCGTATGGATAGACCACAGTGTTCACCTGTTGGTAACCATTGACGTCTTTCTAGGTTTTGGCTATTTGGAATAAAGCTGCTATGACGTTGGCGTACAAGAGTTGTACAGATGTACGTTTTTCTACTCTTCAGCAAATCCCTAGGTATGAAACACCTGAGGCATATGGGGCTGTGCATTTAACCAGAATCTGCCAAACTGCTTTCTGAGGACGTTTCACTATTTCACATTCTTTGGGCAGCATGAGAGACCTCCTTTGGCAGTTGGTATAGTCAATCTTTTGACTAATTTTTAGCTATGCCTGTGTTTGTGTTGTGATATCTCATTGCGCTTCCCCCACCATTCCCAGTTTTCTTTAAAGACTTTGTTTTTATAGCAGTTCTTTTTTAAAAAGATTTTATTTATTGATTCATGATAGTCACACACACACACACACAGAGAGAGAAAGAGAGGCAGAGACACAGGCAGAGGGAGAAGCAGGCTCCATGCAGGGAGCCTGACGTGGGATTTGATCCCGGGTCTCCAGGATCGCACCCTGGGCCAAAGGCAGGCGCCAAACCGCTGCGCCACCCAGGGATCCCTTTTATAGCAGTTCTAAGGTTTACAACAGAACTGAGAGGGAGGTGCAGAGATTTCCCATCACCCCCAAACCCCACCCACAGAGCATCCCCCGTTATCAACGTCCCGCTCCAGAACAGTTCCTTTACCTCAGCCTGGGGTCAACCTTCACTGGCACAGTGTTATCACTCAAGTCCATGGTTCACATTAAGATTCACTCTTGGGTTTGGAAAAATGAATAATGGCATACGTCCATTATTATAATAGGATACAGAATATTTTCACTGCCCTAAAAATCCTGTCTCTCCTATTTTTCTCCCTGCTCCTGCCCTTCCCCCACAAACACTGATATTTGTGCTGTCTCCATAGTTTTGCCTTTTCCAGAATGCCATTATTTGGTATCATACAGTATGTACCCTTTTTGGATTGGCTTCCTTCACTTAGGAATAGGCGCTTGAGTTTCCTCCATGTCTTTTCATGGCTTGATAGCTCTTTTTTTCTTTTTAGTGCTGAATAATATTCTATTGTCTGGATGGACCATAGTTTACTTATCATTCACCTACTAAAAGACATTTTTCCCTCTTCCAAGCTTGGGTGATTATGAATAAAGCTGCTATAAGACATGCATGTGCAGGTTCTTGTGTGGATATGTTTTCAACTCCTTTGGGTCAATACTAAGGAGTGTGATTGCCAGATTGCATGCTGAGTCTGTTTAGTTTTGCAAGAAACCGTAAGACAGTCTTCCAAAGTAACTGTACCATTTTGCGTTTCCCAGTGATGAGTGAGAGTTCCCATGCTCCACATTCCTGCCAGCGTTTGGTGTTGTCAGTGTTCTGGATTTGGGGGATTTGAAAAAGTCTGTAGCGGTCTGGCATTGTTGTTTTAATTTTTTTTTTTTTTTTAATTTTTTTTTAAATTTTTATTTATTTATGATAGTCACAGAGAGATAGAGAGAGAGGCAGAGACACAGGCAGAGGGAGAAGCAGGCTCCATGCACCGGGAGCCCGACGTGGGATTCGATCCCGGGTCTCCAGGATTGCGCCCTGGGCCAAAGGCAGGCGCCAAACCGCTACGCCACCCAGGGATCCCTGTTGTTTTAATTTGTATTTGTTTGATGATGCCACGTGGAGCATCTTTTCCTGTGCCAATTTGCTGTCTGTATATGTTTGGTGAGGTGTCTATTAAAGTCTTTGGCCCATATTTTAATCAGGTTGTTCATTCTCTTACTGTCGAGTGTTAGGAGTTCTTTGTATATTTGGGTTAATGGTCCTTTATCAGACGTGCCTTTTGCAAATATTTTTTTCTAGCCTGTGTTTTGTCTTTTAATTCTCCTGATACAGTCTTCTGTGGAGCAGAAGCATTTAATTTTCATACAGTCCAGCTTATCACTGACTTCTTTCATGGACTGCATCTCTGGTGTTGAATCTAAAAAGCCACTGCTTGCTCCAGGTCATCTAGGTTTTCTCCTATGTGATCTTCTGGGCGTTTCAGTCTTTCATTTTACATTTAGGTCTGTTCCATTCTGAGCTGATTTTGCGAAGGGTTTGAGGTCTGTGTCTAGTTTCATTTTCTCATTGTGCTTGTAATTTGCATTTGTCTAGTGAGTAGTGGTGCCCCTGCTGATCTTTCAGGGACATCCTGAGATCTGGTTGGTTACCCTCTGTAGGCAATGGGGCAACATGGGCTTTGATGCAACAAAAGAGCAGGGGCAGAGAGCACTGCCCAGGATTCACAGCGGGCAGTGAGCGCTCTACCATAAATCCAGCATGGGGATCCGGCTGAGTCTGGTGCCATGGTTTCAGCCCAAAGGCAGCAAAGGACTGTATCCTCCCCTCCTTTCCTCAAGCATCCTGACCAAGATTAGCCATATAAACAAGCATAAAACACAAGAAAAGAATTGTCATCTACAAACTGTAGTTTTTACTATAAAACAAGCTTCCAGAACTTCAAGTCCTGTAAAAAAATAAGTATTCTTTTATCTATTTATATACCTAACATCTATCTATTTTTTTTTTTAAGAGAGAGGGAGAGTGAGTGGGAGGGGTAGAGGGTGAGGGAGATAGAGAATTTTAAGCAGTCTACACACCAGCACGGAGCCCGACACGGGGCTTGATCGATCTCATGACCCGAGATTATGATCTGAGCCAAAATCAAGAGTCAGACACTTTACTGACTGAGCCACTTAATCATCCCTCAATACAAGTATTCTCAAAGAGTAGCATTAATGTCATCATCCTTCCATGATATTGTTCTTCCGGAAGGGTCACTGACAAGGTCCGTAAGTAGAAAAGAGGCTTAGAGGTAAGTTTTTCTCTCCACTGTGAACTTACCTTCCAATACTTTCTGACCATTCTCCCCGCCAACCTTTTATATCTTCTTTTGGTGGCCATGATTGACAGAATGAAGATACTCCAATGGACCCCAAACACCCTGATATGTTAATTATACATATGCCAGCTTAAGTACTTGGCATCTAGATGGTGCCCAGGGGTGAGATGGGATTGAAGCATTTAAGGACACCTGCACTGTAGCTTCATGACGATCACAAAAGTCTCTAGCCCTTGGATGTGAAAATTATAACAGGGCATGAAGTTTGCCTATTATCTGAGGCGAGTCTGTCAACTTTCCATTGCCCTGGATGACAAAAACATTCTCAGGTTCAAACCCACTGTAACTTTGGACTTTTCAGACTGGGCCATCTGTAGGCCAGTAAGGTGCTTGTCTGTGTCCCACACCTGCTGTGCGGAAGGGGCTTACTTGGGCAGCAGATATCCCCCTGCTGGCTCTCGCTGCATTAGGATACGGGTCTCCCCCAAAGCCCCGAGCACCAGGACAACACGGTGCAGAGCCCACACCTGTCCTAAAATGCCTCTTCTGTGTGTTTGAGCCAGTTGTGTCACAAACCGCTCAGCCCAGAAGTATGCCTTGTGGCGATGTTCACTGAAGTCACAGGAACTGTACAATCCTCAAAAATGATATGAGAACTCTTCAGACTGCTGATGTTAGCACATTAACAGAGGCAGGTGAGAGGTCAGATGGATCTCATCTTAGGACAGGTAGGTAAAACTAAGCAATTATTCAACAGCAATTGTCTTTGGAAGACAATACAGACTGCTTTCTCTTTTCATTGAGAAATAAATCAGACTTTCACAGAAAATCAGTTCCCTAAACCTATGGGGATGGGGAGGTTTCCAGGTCAGCTTACTGACCAGTAATAGCAAAAAAACATACTTCAAGGAAAGAGCCACACTAAGCAAATCCAAAAGAGATTTAATAGGCACTATTTTCTCCTTATGCAGAAAAGTGTAGGCCGTCCTGAAAATGTTCAACTTAGCTATTTTAGTTGCTAGACTATATAATCCTCATAAAGATGTCAGCTGGCCCCGGCCTTCCCCGGGCACCTGCAGGCGTGATTCATTGGACTAATGACAAAGTATCTGCACATGGAGAGCATCATACATCTTTCATACATTATAATAAAATGTTATCAGTGCAGCAGGAAGTCCTTTTATCGGTAGATGGCATTGACCCTGGGACTCAAAGTGGCTAAAGTATAAAACAATGACAACACGTGTGAAATCTGCTCTTGCTCACCTGGAGCACAGCTTCAGTGTTACAGTAGACACTTCCGGTGGCTGCTGGTGGGATGCCACCCGGATGCTTTGTCCAACCAGCCCAGCTCCGGGGCCGTCCAGCTCTAGAGCTTCAGACAAAATCAGGACAGGCTGGAGATTCATGAACTGCTTGACCAAAGAACCAAGAACTGAAAACCAGGTGGATGTGGGGGAGCAGGTGATACTTGTGGAATATTCTAGTAACATCCACCTGGATTATCCAGGGCCTAGTGCTGCAGACATTGGACTCCTGTGTTCGGAACGGGGTGGGAGTGAGTGGGTTGCAGCCTACAGAGAACCCAGCCTCTGCATGCTTCGCTCCCCTGGGGAGGCAGTTCGAGCTCTCAGGGGTCCCGGGAGTGTGGCATCTGTGAGCAGCAAAGGGTCATGGCCTAGAGGGAGACGTCAGGGTGTGGGGACAGTGAGGGTACCCCACCTCGGCTGCAGATTCAGGTGAGGCTGTGGTGCTCCCCATGGGCCTCTCACCCCCCAGGCTCAGGAGGGACCCAGCAAAGACCTGGAGCCCGTGTCTCCGGCACCTGCACAGCACCTGCTGTTTTCTGCACCTGCTGATGGAATCGTTCAGGGAGGGAAGGGCAGACATAAGGGGGAAAAGGAACAAGACGGGAAGAGGAAGCAGAGAAGGAAGAAGAACTAACTTAGTTTTGATGCTGTCGTCCACGTGACTGCTGCAGGTTGAGCATCTCCATCCTCGGTGACAGCGGCACACACTGCCTGCGGACCAGCTGCAAGCCTAGCTCCCGCCCCCACCCCTCAACCCCTCGACACCAACATAATGATGAGTCACATCAGCACCAGACAAGTGTGACTCAGGGGAGGCCACCAGGGTCAGGGCAGCAACCCCTGTAGCCAGGCATGCAAGGAGGGCAGGTGGACCCTAGGGCTGTTGGCAGAAGCCAGTGGCACAGGTGACAGGGTGGGGGGGAAGAGAAAGCCCCCCGCCCCAGCTGCCTTCTCAGTTTTGCTTTGCCCATGAAATGGCACATCACCTTACTTATATAGGTTTTAAAAGAACAAGGGAAACGCAAGAAACGAAGACATGCCCAACGAAGACAGTTGCCCATCGCCCGGATGCGTCTCAACCTCAAACTGGGACAATTCTGCGTGGGAAGGTAGGAGATGTGCTCTGCTCGCCCTGCTCGCAGGCCTGCACCACTGGAGGCTGGATCAGGAACAGGGTGTCACTTCAGGGAGCGCCCCCCAGATGGCGCCCTGAGACAACGTTTGCATTATTTGCACGTCTACACTCAAATCTTTCAAGTGCACTGAAGGCTCTTTGCACAACATAAGGCGAAGCTTCACATTTCTGGAGTGAAGCGGCACGTTCTGGTCCTTCTTTTCCCAAGGGGCAATTGGACCACGAGTGTTGAAACTAGACCTTCGCGTAGAAGGCCAGTGCCCTTGTTCCCAGGAAGAAGCGGGGAAGGAGCGTTAACTTTGGACCTGACCGACCTGCATAACCTTAGGCGGTTGCTCACAGCCTCTGAGCCTCCATCTATAAATTGCGGATAATCAGGCCCGGCTTCCAGAACCGCTATGAGCACCAAATGAGATACTTTCTATAAAATTCCTGATCAGCATATGGCACATACATTTTATTAAACCGGGGTCTCTGGATTTGAATGGTGGTTCAGAACACTAGGCTTGGAACAACACAACCTATGATCATGTCTATTAGCTAAGAGGTGCTGAGTCACTTATTTGTCTTCTTTGATCTTAGTTTCTTCGTCTCTGCAATGGGTCTAACACCATTTAAAGCAATAATTTCCACATTGCTCTAAGGTGTAAGTGGGTGGACGTGCATAAAGCAAGTTGCGGCTGGTACTGCCAGTGTGCGCACACTAGGGGCTACAGGTACTTGGAAAGGCATCGAGGGCTGTACAACCTCCAGTGCCACATACAGGAGTGAGGAGAATTCTCCTGAACAAAGTAAACTAAATACAGATTTTCTTATTTCATCTGAGGATTTTAAAAAAATACCTAAGGAGTGTTTTGAGGGCCTCTCTGTTCTACCCACGGCATTTCTCTTGCTTCCAACCAGTTCATGTTTGCCCTCTGGGCCTCTGATGGAAGCAGGATCCAGAATCCATCAGCTTCTCACAGAGCCGGACAGGAGAGCTGGGTGTGGAGGAGCTTCGTGAGTGACATGCTTCTCAGGGCTCCCAAGAACTGAGTGCCCACAAGAGGAACAAACTCATTTCACAGGGAGCACCTGCTCACCTGCACCTAAAGGCTACTGCAGAGTTCTCCAGCACTTTCCAAATGAATTTCCAGAATGATAAAAATAGGGTTTGTCTGAATGTGATTCCAGCGTGAGGGCTGCATGGCCCCTGATTTGGGCAACCGTTTCACTCGTCCTTGGGGCTCACTTGGGGTGTTGGAGTTAATGGGAATCTTAATGCAATTTACCTTAAATACTCATCTATATCTTTGTGAGGCTTGATAACGTTTCTTCTTATTGCCGATTAATAAATACCCCATCGTATGGATGTACCATAGTTTGTTCACCCATTTACCTACTGAAGGACACCTTGACTGCTTCTAGATTTTTGGTAATTATGAAGAAAGCTGCTATAAACATTTGTACACCAGCCATAAGTCTTAGAATCCACCAGTTGAGAAAAACCTAGGAGGACGATTGCTGGATAAGGTGAGGAGGCTCTGTGTAGCTTTGTGGATATCTGCTCCTCTGTCTGCCAAAGTGCCTGCAGGATGTCATTCCCACCAGCGACGAGTGAGTGTTCCTGTCGTTCCACATTCTTGCCAGTAATTGCGAAGGGCCATTTTTTGGAGTTTAGCTGTCTTAATGGGTGTGTAGGGGTACATCATTGTTGTAATCTTTTAAAAGGGATCCTCAGGGCACCTGGGTGGCTCAGTCAGGGGAGTGGCTCTTGATTTCAGCTCAGATTGAGATCTTGGGGTCATGAGATCGAATTCCGCATCAGGCTCTCCACTCACAGGGAGTTTGTTGGCCCTCTGCCCCTCCCTGTGTCCCATTCCCTGCTCTTTCTCTCAAATAAATAAATAATAACTTTAAAAAATAATAAAAAAAGGATACCTCAACAGAAGAACAATGGGTTTAGAAGAATTTTAGCTATAATCTAAGTATTTTCAGCTCCTGTAGAATATCTCTGTTTTCCCATCTCTGTATAGTTGCTGTTCACCCGTCTGTGCCTTACTCCCATGGCTGTAGCCTGAGTCCCAGGTGAGCTTTCAAGGGTGGTGCCTACCACTTCTACTGAGGTGTCCTTCATAAAGCAGCTCTTCTTTAGCCTGGAATGTTTGGGATTCCTGCTGGAAACCTCTGGGACGCTGGTCACACTTTTCATTTCTCTGTGACTTTGTCATTCTTTTTTGTTTTTCTTTGTAATTAATTTTTTTTTCAGCATGACAAGTTCACTTCATCCCCATCATGTGTTTCCATCATCCATCTCAACTCCACCTCTGGTGACCGTCAGCATGTTCTCTGCAGTTAAGAGGCTGTTTCTTGATTTGTCTTTTTTTCCTTTTTCTTGCTTGTTTCTCAAATTGTACATATAAGTGAAATCATATGGTATTTGTATTTCTGACTGACTTATTTCACTTAGCATTACACTCTCTAGCTCCACTCATGCTGTTGCAAATGGCAGGATTTCATTCTTTGGTATGGCTGAGTAATATTCCATCATATATACACCGTGTCTTCTTTATCCATTCATCTGTTGATAGACATTGGGACTCTTTCCATAATTTGGCAACTGTTGATGGTGCTGCTATAAATACTGGGGACGCATGTGCCCTTTAGAATCAGCATTTTTGTATTCTTTGGGTAAATACCTAGTAGTGCAATTGCTTGAACCTAGAGTAGCTCTACTTTTAACTTTTCCAGGAACCTCCATAGTGTTCTCCAGAGTGGCTGCACCTGACAACACCTGCTGTCACTCTTTTTTCTTTTTACTATAAAAAGCATAATTAGAAAGTAATACTTTTAAGGTGCACCAACCAATTTAATCCTGCTAAAGGAAAAAATCAAATGACATTAATATCAAATGCCAATAGTCACGGTTTAATCAGGAGGGCTATTTCTGGATAGTGGCAGCTGGCTCGGTTTTCCCGAGGAACCTGGCTCTGGGCTCACACTCACACTCTGGGAGGGAGTCCCAGGGGCAGGGCTGCTCAGGGTCCCGTCCCCAAGGAGCGCTGTGGGCCAGCGGCCGGAGGAGCCCGGCTGTCACCCTGAGGACGGGGCTGGGACTCGGGACGAGCTGGGCCCCCGCGACGCCTCGCGAAGCCCCGCGGCCACCGGACCGGGCTCGGGGGCGGGGGCGGGGGCAGGGGAGGGGGGACCCGGGTCCCGGCCGAGTGATGCCAAGGAGAGGAGAAGCGAGTGGGAAGCGGGGGCTGGGAACGTGGGGACCCGGCGGCTCCGAGCTGAGCGTGGGGCGGAGGCCGGGCCCGGGACCCACCGTCCAAGGGCAGGAGGTGGCCCCACGGTGGCCGCAGGTCCTTACAGCTCTGCAGGTGGGTGAGAGCCGTGGGACCCCGAGCCCAGCGTGGGTGGGTCCCCCGGGGGCCTGGGGAGAACTCGTGGTCGGACCCGCTTCCAATGAGGGACAGAGGCCCGGAGGGGGGGGGGGCTGTGTCCCCGGGCTACCTGCGGGACTCCTGCGTGTGGACAGGGCTCGGGAGGTGTAAGTGTGTCAGGTCAGCACTCAGCTAATCGCTGCATAAATGCACACTGAAGGGGAGTTTTTTTTTTTTTTTTTTAAGAGTTATTTCTTTATTTGACAGAGAGAGCGAGCGAGCACAGCAGGGGGAGCACAGAGGGAGAGAGCTCGGGGAAGCTGACTCCCGGCTGAGCAAGGAGCCTGGCCTAGGGCAGATTCCAGGACCCCGGGATCATGAGCTGAGCAGAGGGCAGATGCTCCACCAGCTGAGCCCCCCAGGTGCTCTAAGGTGCCGTGTGTGTAGTGTTTGAATTCACAAATATCCTGATACTTCCTTCTGATGTTTTTTCCCTTGCTTTCAGAATAAATTGTGAACCTGTCTTCTGCACTGTCACAGCACCTTCAGAGTAGACTTTGCTGATGGCCAGAGACATCCTTTGGCCCTGGGATGCCTGTCATACTCCGCTGGGGTTTTCTGTGCATGTATTTTTGAAGTATCTCTATTATATGTAAATTCAGCATTGCTACCTCAAAAGACAGCTCTGGGGCAGGTAACAGGCAGAAAGCAGGTATCATGAATGGATACAAGGGATTCTGTTTGCCTCAAAGCAGCCATTCTCATGGGGGGCTCATGCTCTAGTCATTGCTACAATACTCAACCTCCACATAAGTAGAGTATTCAAAGGACACCCCTAATCAACTCATTCGCAAACTCTTTGCTGTTCTTTTAAGATGATTGCATTGGTCATGCCCAGTACCTCCATTCCTTCATGGTGTGCTTGGTGTTTTCTGTCCTCATGACATGGCCAATAATTGATTATTCATCAATGGATTATCTATGGCAGACATCAGAAGGCCTTCTGACTTCCTTGCTTCTTTGATCAGTGGTTGTGAAGTGAGAGAACATAAAATAATATTTATTTTGACCTGAGAAGTACACTAAAGGTAATACTAAATATTGTACAATGCATCACCATGTAGGATAGAATATTTGAAGACTAGGTACCATTTTGGAATTTATTTTTGCTGTTTTTTTTTTTTTTCCTATTGAGAGCACTGCTAATAATTGATTTATAAGGGAGTTAATGATGTTTTGTAACTCAATAAATACTGGACCAAGGCATTCAGGTTATTTGTTTCTAAACTACAAAACCAAAGAAAATATATTGTTCTAATCTTTGCTTCTTTCCCCTTGGAAACAATTGAAAAACAACAAATGAGATGCATTTTTCCTACCTGATTGCTTCTCTGCAATGCTCAAGTTCTGACGGTGATTTTTAAAATAACAGTATTCCTACTTTTTTTTTAAATGGACTTATATTAAAGATGAATCATACATTTCTTTTAGCAGATGGAATAAAATTTTATTCAATTTTAATATAGTCTATGATCAGAAATTTGACATTAAAACATTAGGAATGAAGACCTGCTCTCTTTTGAAAATCTAGTTCACACTGCAAAGTGACTTATAGCATCATAAAAATCTAATCAGAGTTTGATACCAATTGTACAGTTCCTAGCAAAAGTCACTTCATATAGTCTTTTCTAAAGATCATATTAGCTCTGCCATTGGAAAAAAATCAGGCTTGTTACCCATGACAAAATTTGATATCAGATCTAATTCAGATAAATCTATTTTATTGTGTTGACAAGGTAAAGCTAGCCAGTCAAGCATGCTTTCAGACCGGAAAGGAGAAAAGTGGTGGAACTTTCATTACCCATTTCCAGTGGTAGAAAATGTCTTAACTCAAGGGTAGGTTGGCCAAGAAACTGCTCCACCTCTCCTAATTTAATCAATGATCAGAAACCTGGAGTTCAAACATGCTTCCTTTCTTTCTCAACTCCTGCTAATTTAATCCTCCACAACAAGAAAAACTTGCAACGGTTCAACATTACAGACTCACAAACTGAGAGGGAGATCTGGATTCTGGGACATCCAAACCATCCTTTGTCATATTAACATCCCTACTGTAGATTAATTTCCTATGAAAAGTTGCCAGTGCCTTGTTTAAGGTGATGATTAATAATTACACGTGGATATTATTGGTTCCAACTAGAGGCAGATGATTGACTGGATATACTTTAAAGAAAATTACTCTTATGACTCTCTTTGAATCCAGGAATAGAAAACCACTGACACAACCCTAGTCAGGCTCTGCTGGGGATGCAGTCCCAGAAAAAAGGCAATTTAGAATTTAGGTTAACCCAGTCTCAGCCTTCCAGAATCTGACTCCATCCTAACTAACATTTACATCTTCCAAAATCAAACGAACCACCCAACCAATCAACTAACAAACAACACTCATACCACAGTAGTGTCTGTTCTATAGTAGGAATGACAATGTGATGCCTAGGGAAGTTAGAAGTTTTGTTACTCTTCTTCTTCTTCAGGAAAACCCATCGATCAGGGAAATCACACTCTGGCTGATGACAGCTGCCACAGATACAGTGATTGGTCACATGAGAACCACCTAGAACATCACTTGATTCTTTTTAAAAGTAAATTTCAAACTGTTTCAAAAGTCTATAAGTGGCATCAGCCTTAGCTTTGACTAAGAAAATTGTTTTTTCCTGTTAAAGTTGATGATTTTTGCCCTGGCCATGACTGCTAACCAACATCAGACTCAAACTTCCATGCTGTGAAGAGAAATACACTAAGAACGTCCAATCTGAGCATCCAGAGTCACCACCAACATGACATCATCTGCAGATAATATGCATAAACTTGATCCACTGTAGGATTCTTACAAAGCGTCTGACAATAGTTTGTGCTGTACCATTTGAAATAACTTCTAAAAACATTATGCAATGTTAAATGCCACATTTTGTGTTAAATCAGGTTGCATGTTTTGTGATACAAAATCAATGTATTTGGAATTGTTTTATTTTGTCATTGGCCATTCTTGAAAGTCAACTTTAAACCTTGGCAAAAGTGCAGGAAGTTACTGACGTCACTTCTCTCAAAAATCATTAATTACAATGGAGCTTTTATACAATGAAATGGCACGTCCCTTTCATTTGAATGAGAGAGTGTGATTTTGGTTGTCCTGTTGGAATGCTCATGTTTTGCTGGGTATTTCCTCAATGAGTCATTGGATGCACCACACATTTTCTCAGTCTTTATGATTTTAATTATGACAGCCGTTTGAAATCTTGTTGTTAGACATGAGCAATATAAATTTCCAGTTTAATTCATTGGAGAGCCTTTGAAAGCTGTCCTGTTCTACCTGTAAAAATATTGTTTAATGACACCACTCAGAGACATTCACTGTTTTCAAAAGTGACTTTAGAACATCAGTGGCAGTCGCCTGGGGCTGCCATCTCATTGCCTGTTGCACTGGATCAATTCTGGAAGTCCTGAGAACAGGTGGGAAGTTATCCCAACAGTCTACAGAAACCACTCACACCCACTTATGCCCCGACTCTGTTTTTTTTTTTTTAAAGATTTTATTTATTTATTCATGAGACACACACACACACACACATACAGAAAGAGAGAGAGAGGCAGAAACACAGGCAGAAGGAGAAGCAGGCTTCATGCAGGGAGCCTGACATGGGACTCGATCCTGGGTCTCCAGGATCACACCCTGGGCTGAAGGTGGCGCTAAACCACTGAGCCACCTGGGCTACCCAAACAATATGTTTATAAGACAAAATTAGCTATTATTACAGAAGTGAAAATTTGCTCACTCACTGCTCTTAATGAATTGCCAATTTCTATAACTCAAACTGATTCATCTTAAAAAAAAAACAAACCCATAAAGAATGATCTGGAGTATTGCTAACAATTCTTAAACTCTTCCTTTTGTAACACTCCTGCTGTCTCTTTCTGCCAATATTTTTCTGAACAAAAATTAGAGAATCCTAATAATGTACATTATAAATTGTATTAAATTGTTTGTACTTAAGTTTTATGTAGTTTGTCTCATGCAATTGTCTGTAAGTATTGACAAAAATCCTACCATTTAGGGTACAATTTGATGGCACACCTTTTTTGCATAGCCTCAAAAGGTGCCACGTCCCCAGATGTGCTAAGGCACCATGGCTCCTTGACGATTCCCATTAAAAAGTACATTTATCAGAGTGAGACTGGAAAAGACCTCCTGGCCAAACCCCATAATATGCTCCTGTGTGACCTTCAGATCCCTGCAGCCTCTTGCCTGGGCATCTGGACAGGGTCGACCAGCTGCATGATGATTCTGTGATGTCCTAAACAATTTTTAAAAGCATATCCATTGGCAAAAGGAAATGTGGGACAAGGAAAGCCAATCAGGTTTTTAGTTTGCAAGGAGTTCATATCTGGTCCTGTTGCTGATTGATTTATTAAGTTAAATTGTACTAATTCTCGAACACACCATATTCCATTCTTTCTTGTATAATAAGGGTTTCTGCTTTGCTCTTTAAACAGGTTTATTTAGATGTAATTTGTATACAAAAAAACTCTACATTTTTAATGTATCTGGTTGGATGACTTTGGACATATGCCTATATTTTGAAACCATCATCACAATCAAGGTAGTAACCATATCCACCAAAGAAAGCTTTTCTTGGGCAGCCCCGGTGGCGCAGCAGTTTAGTGCCGCCTGCAGCCCAGGGTGTGATCCTGGAGACCTGGGGTCAAGTCCCACCTGGAGACCTGGGATCAAGTCCCACATCGGGCTCCCTGCATAGAGCCTACTTCTCCCTCTGCCTTTCTCTCTCTGTGTGTGTCTCTCATGAATAAATAAATAAAATCTTTTTTTAAAAAAAGCTTTTCTTGAATGAACTACTATCAGTCACCATGAACATATCTAGAAGATGCCTGGCCCAGGAAAACCACCTTATTAGTGAGAACCATATTTCAGTATGCATGGTTTCATTAAATATATATATATATATATGCCAAAATGCTATATGTGTGTGTATATATGTATATATGTATGTGTGTGCACAAAAAACCCCAAACTCTAAGTAATAAAATGTTGAACTTCCAAAGAATTTCTTTATTAGTTTCAGAGATAGAAATTAGTGATTCATCCGTTTCATATAAAATAATGTTTTACATTTTTCTATAAGAGATAGACGGGTAGCAATTAGAAAATTAAGAGCTCAGGAGAGAGATGGAGGCAAAAAATGGTGAAAGAACACCTTGAGAAAAGTGGAGATGTAAGAAGAAACAGGTGGCACATGATTTAGTTTGATATATTTTAATTTGAATCTGATTGGTTGGCAGCAAGTTGCTTGATGTGACAATTTGATCAAAGCAATGATGGTAAAAAATGAATCTCTCCTCAGTCACAGTTCAATTTTTTTCTAGTACTAGTTATTATAACCACAACAAAAATTATTTTTCAAATTTTGTGCATCTTTGATAATTTTTCATGAAATTAAATGTGCAGTAAGAAAGATAATAATATAAGACTCCACAACTCTCACAACTGAGTCCATAAACTTGGATGTGCAAGAAATAGCTCACTTTTTTATCTTAGTTAAAAAACCTTCAACCTTGGTTATTCTGGCGATCACCCCCACCCCATCTCTCTTCCCAAAATGGTGCAGAGCTTCAGAGATCCAAAGAAGACATGTCCATAAATCAAGGGAATTAGGTGATAGAGGATACCACTAGTGCTTCCTTGCATCTAATAATGCTGATTACAGCCAAGACACCCATAGACTGAGAGACCACATGGTCCATTCAATGTTCCAAGCTATGTTCAGGTTATGTGGGGTCTTTAGTAAGCGTAGGGTCCCATGAACTGAGCCATTACATAGTCATACCCTGAGGTTGGATCCTTCCCCAGGATATCAACATAAAGTGATGTGTGATTTTCTGCTTCTCATGGGAATTCCAGCCACACATCCTTGATCCCTATCTAAAAATCTTTTAATAAGTGCAAGAAAGGAAATGTGATTAATAAAGAATTTTGAATTATTGAAGGTGATCTTTTATTCTTTGCACATAAAAATATTGCTATATGGGCAGAGGAATCATCATTTGCTTTAAATATTTTTAAAAAATAAATTAGAGACAAAAATATAAATTTTGAAAAAATGACAGAACTCTGTTATATATTGATATTTTCCTTTCTTTAAAATTACAAATGCATCGAGTATTTCTTATGGAAACTCAGAACATTTAGAAAGGTAAAAATACTACAAATTTATGTCCACAATCCTACCCACCCAAAGTTAATTAATACTGCCACGATGTATGTATCCTTCCATATTTGATTCTGTCCATAATTATAATAGCTGATGCTCAGTGAGTGTTTCTGTGTTCCCAGACTATCCTACAGGCTTTACATGTGCCAGATAATTTTATCTCTATAATAATCTTATGAAGTAAATGCTACTATTATCCCAATTAAGCGAATGGAAAAAACTTGTGCACACAAAAGAAAAAAAGCAAATTTTGAGTTAACTGAAGGAAGATCTCCAAAAGTTTGTTACTTCATAAAAACAATTAGAACACTGTCAAAAATTGTTAAAAATCAACTTTTTCTTACGTTGCAAATAAACCAAAGTCTTGCAGTAATTCAAGGAAAAGTAACTGAATCATGGTAGAAACAGTGAGTTTTGGGGCATTTTAACTTGCTCTATTCCCATCTCTCTCTCTTCAGGCCTAAGATAACCATGAAAACCCATAACCTTGCAACCATGGTAATTCTGAAAATTTGCAGTCTAGTAGTCACTGGAAGGAGCAGAACGGGGTTAGAATTCCTAAAACAAAAACAAAAAACAAATGCATCGCTACATAACTTACTTTATTTAATCTGTCTGTAAACTCTCTGGAAAAGCTCTATTGTCAGCGCTGTCTTTACTCAACTCGACTCAGAGCTTGCTCAGTATGAACCTCCTGATCACCATGCTGTTTGTTGAAAATAACCCGCAGCAATTGCTTAATTTACAGCTTCCTGAGGCACTATTATCAGCCAGAATAAACAGGAGACTGATAAAAAATTAAAAAGAAAATCTAGAAAATGAGATGTTTATGGGATCTTTGAAAAGCTCTGATATATTTCCAAGAATCTAGGAAACCACAAGCATGTGCAGTGCTGTGTACATCCTCAGGAAATATCTAGAAAACCCTAATCACTCACCTGTAGCTTATTTTGAATTTTGTACCAGCAGGAAGTAAAAGCTATGCCAGAGTTACAAAATGATGAGCATGGAAGGTGTTCCTAAACACACACAGAACCCCCTTGAAAAGTAAATGAGAAACTTAGGATTCATGGCATTTAAGGACATCTCTGTCCAATCATTAGCTGACCACCAGGCTAACTGAGCAAAGGCTTCAGTGGCCAGATGACAGGGAATACAGAATGTACAGAACCAGTCCAGTAAAGTCACTAAGCAAATAGCAACAATAAAACACACATGTGACAACAAATGGCAACTACAAAAATCCTCTTGGGAGTGTGGACCTGATTTCTAGAGTTGCCACATTATAAAATTATAAATGTCTTGTTTTCAACAAAAAAATTCTGAGACATTCAAAAGAAACACGAAAGCATGAGTGGTTAATGTGTAGGAAAAAACAGCAACAGAAATTGTCCCGGAGCAAACTCAGATGTTGGATTTACTAGACAAAAAATAAATCAGCTATTGTAAATATGCTAAAAAAAACTGAAGAAAACTGTCAAAATAGTTTTAACAATTAAAGGAAAGTAGGAGAACAGGGTTTTATCATATAGAGAATATAAATAGTGAGATAGAGATTATAAAAAGGAATAAAACAGAAACTTACTTAGAGATTCCACTCAGTCAGTGCTGAGCTGGGATATAACACTACCTGTTGAATATTGGGGTCCATGCTTTTTAAGCACTGTCTGTGGATCCACCCACACACTATGCATACACAGATGTACTTTGTTTCATTTTAAGAAAAGTTATATTATAAAAGTTTGAGAACCTAATCTGATTTACTTATTAAATTACCAATTGCTAGATAGTTCTTTTCTTATGTCTTTTTCCTACATTGCTGGATTTTAGGTATTCCCATGCATTTTCCCTAACACAGTATAGAACAAGATTAATTTACTAAAATTAATTTGTAAGGTAAAAGTGAAAAATTCTATACCACTTTAAGTTTAGGAAAAGATGAAAATTACAACATAATTCATTATATATATGAAAATCAATGAATATACAGTTTATGCTTTTATCAAATTGTTTTTATTGCCAATTTATATTTGACAGAAAGGTTATTTCAATAAGCTGCTTTTTACCAAACTTTCTGGGACCCAGATCACTTTTAAACAAACAATTTCTGATGACTGAAGGAAGAAACACCAAAGAGGGTCCAACATTCTTTGTGCCCTTTTCTTTATGACATTTGCTAGTTCAGAAGTTGCAAGGAATTTAGAGGCTTGTCAAAAAGCAGCAGCTCAGAGCTTTTATAAGTCTCATAGGGTTAGAGAATCATATTTGGAGGTAAGGATGGTCAAAAAACAACAAAATGAAAACAAAAGCAGACAAAATCCAGGTGTGTGCAATCCATAGTTCTTCTGAGAAGGCAACTGCAAATAAGTGAGCACAATTTTGTACACTGTTTTCCACCTTGAGGTTTTGATTATTCTGAAGCCACATACAATGCTTTTTTCTTTTTCTTTTAACAGTTTTTCTAGCATGTGTCTAGATGTGGTTGTCTTTGTATTTATGGTGTTTGGGATTCACAAGTTTTCCTAAATCTGAGGCTTTTAATGGGATGGGGTAGGCCTTGGAGACAAGTAGGAAGATGATTTCTTGTAAAATAGGGGAAAAGGGAAAGGGAGAAAGGAGAATCATGGCATGATTGGATGAAAAGTGTATCTGGCACAAAAACAGACACATAGATCAATGGAACAGAATAGAGAATCCAGAAGTGGACCCTCAAGTTTATGGTCAACTAATATTCGATAAAAAGGAGGAAAGACTATCCACTGGAAGAAAGACAGTCTCTTCAATAAATGGTGCTGGGAAAATTGGACACCCACATGCAGAAGAATGAAACTAGACCACTCTCTTTCACCATACACAAAGATAAACTCAAAATGGATGAAAGATCTAAATGTGACACAAGATTCCCTCAAAATCCTAGAGGAGAACACAGGCAACACCCTTTTTGAACTCGGCCACAGTAACTTCTTGCAAGATACATCCACGAAGGAAAAAGAAACAAAAGCAAAAATGAACTATTGGGACTTCATCAAGATAAGAAGCTTTTGCACAGCAAAGGATACAGTCAACAAAACTAAAAGACAACCTACAGAATGGGAGAAGATATTTGCAAATGACGTATCAGATAAAGGGCTAGTTTCCAAAATCTATAAAGAACTTATTAAACTCAACACCAAAGAAACAAACAATCCAATCATGAAATGGGCAAAAGACATGAACAGAAATCTCACAGAGGAAGACATGGACATGGCCAACAAGCATGTGAGAAAATGCTCCGCATCACTGGCCATCAGGGAAATACAAATCAAAACCACAATGAGATACCACCTCACAGCAGTGAGAATGGGGAAAATTAACAAGGCAGGAAACCACAAATGTTGGAGAGGATGCGGAGAAAAGGGAACCCTCCTGCACTGTTGGTGGGAATGTGAACTGGTGCAGCCACTCTGGAAAACTGTGTGGAGGTTCCTCAAAGAGTTAAAAATAGATCTGCCCTATGACCCAGCAATTGCACCGTTGGGGATTTACCCTAAAGATACAGATGCAATGAAACGCCGGGACACCTGCACCCCGATGTTTCTAGCAGCAATGTCCACAATAGCCAAACTATGGAAGGAGCCTCGGTGTTCAACGAAAAATGAATGGATAAAGAAGATGTGGTCTATGTATACAATGGAATACTCCTCAGCCATTAGAAATGACAAATACCCACCATTTGCTTCAATGTGGATGGAACTGGAGGGTATTATGCTGAGTGAAATAAGTCAATCGGAGAAGGACAAATATTATATGGTCTCATTCATTTGGGGAATATAAATAATAGTGAAAGGGAATATAAGGGAAGGGAGAAGAAATGAGTGGGAAATATCAGAAAGGGAGACAGAACATAAAGACTCCTAACTCTGGGAAATGAACTAGGGGTGGTGGAATGGGTGGCGGGCACTGAGGGGGGCACTTGATGGGATGAGCACTGGGTGTTATTCTGTATGTTGGCAAATTGAACACCAATAAAAATAAATTTATATTAAAAAAAACACTGAAGCTGTTCACACCTAATGGCTTCTTAGTTTCAAAGAAATGTACAGGAGGAGCATCTATGGTGAAAAGGTTTGGGTGGATGGGGGAATGGACTCTTGGAGAAAAGCAGTACCAATACAAGGAATTAGAAAAAGCATTAACCAGAGATGAGTGAGGGGCCCTTGGAGCTGCCCTGAGGGTGGAGATGAAAGGAACACCTGAGTCTAGAAAGGCTCTGTCAGCAGCTGTTGACTTCTTGCCAGCTTGCATCCCAGGAGTGGGCACTTGATCTGACCAGGCCTTGGAGGTAAACGTACAGAGCAGGTGACTGAGATCCCACAGGGGGGTGATTTATACAGCTTTCATGAAATGAACTTGAAGAGACTTGAGCTGACAGCCAGTGGTTCATGGAAGAAGTACAGCTCAGGGAGTGTGAGTGTCTGGAGAATGTAAGGAATCAATTGCAGTGAGTTGAACTACAGTGCGTGGGAACAGGGGAAGGAAAAGGCCTGTTTTCAGAGCACAGAATTTCAGAACTGGACCCTTTAAGGTGGAAACATACTAGATAATGACACCATCTGGGGTGTGGCCATGCCATTCAAAGACAATGAATATCTGGAGGTAGATACCATTGGAGTGGATATGATGTTGTTGATGAAGTATTAATGTGGAGGCTCTAGGAACTCTGGTCTTGGCAAAGGTTGAGGTGGAGGCAGAACACTGAATCAGGGCAGAGTCCTCAAAGAAGAGAGGGGTAGTGGAATGAGCAGTGACCCACCACAGGGTGCCCAAGGGAGAAGTAGGAAGGAAGATGGCGCAATATTGCTGGGACTGCTCTCCAGAAGCCAGGAGGAGGGAGCTTTTTCTTCTTCCTCCAAGGTGGAGGAAGAAGGCACTTGAGAAAGCAGCCCCAGCTCAGCTTGAGGGGTTTCTATGAAGGCACAATGCCTGAGGGAATGATCTCTGGAGGGGATCTAAGGTTTCTATAAAATACAGTGGAGGGCCTAAGGAGACAGTAGATTCTCAGAGAAAGAGGTGGCCTGGACAGGGGAGAGAATTGGAGAGGGTGGCTGTAAGGATCGGAAGTGAAGCAGACTTCCTTTGTCCCCCATCCTGATGGAGGTAGGTGGGGAACTAACAAAAAAGGACTGATGTCAGCCCAAGAATCATGCTTTTATCTCATTTATCATACAGGGGCTTTTAGCTGTTCTGTTTTCTTTCTTAAAGAGGCACTACCTAGTTCTGAACTCTCTTTGAGAAACCAATAAGCTGTTTTGTTTTTCAAATTTATGGTGATGGTCCAAAATCTTCCCCAGATGTCAGACAATGCATGGGAATGTGCAATAGGGCATGGGAGATTGTACCTGTGTTCCCAAAGAAAGATTGCCATATACTTTTTCTTCTAAAAGGTTTAAAAGATTAAACTGATCAACCAAAATACTAAGAAATCATTTGAGAGATTTGCGGCCTGATACACCAGAACACATACAGGGTTAGGAACTTTTCCATATTTAACTCAAAGTAAAATACTAGGCAGGTTTAGAGTGGCATTATGAGACATTTCCAAGGGGTTGTAGTTACTTTTGCTTTTATTTATTTATTTTAGAGAGACAGAAAGAGAGCACGAGTGTGTGTGGGGGGGTGGCAGGCAGAGGGAGAGGGAGAGAGAATCTCAAGCACACTCCTCACCGAGCATGGAGCCCAGTGTGGGGCTCAATCTTAAGACCCTGAATTCTTGACCTGAGCTGAAAAGAGTCATACACTTTACCAATTGAGCCACCCAGGGACCCCATTACTTTTGCTATCAAATGATGTGTTTATATTTTAAGACTATGATAAACATTTTATTTTATTTTTTATGTTTTTAAATATATTTTAAAAATGTATTTATTTGAGACGGTGAGAGACAGAGGGCACAAGGTGGAGGGAAGGGTCAGAGGGAGAAGCAGACTCCTCACTAAGCAGGGAACTGATGCAGGATTTGATCCTGGACTCCGGGATCATGACCTGAGCCGAAGGCAGATGCTTAACCGAGCCACCAGGTGCCCCATCATAAACATGTTAAACCATATAACATGTTATAGAACCTGATGATTTATATAATTAAAAAATCTCAACTCAGAAAGTATAAGCTATGTAAGTTATTATAAGCATACTTAGCACTATTTTTTAAAAAAGATTTTATTTATTTATTCATGAGAGACACACACACACACACAGAGAGAGAGAGAGAGAGAGAGAGAGAGAGAGGCAGAGATATAGCCAGAGGGATAAGCAGGCTCCATGCAGGGAGCCCGATGCGGGACTCGATCCCAGGACCCCGGGATCATGCCCTGGACCGAAGGCAGGCACTCCACTGCTGAGCCACCCAGGTGCCCCACATGCTTAGCACTATTGGTTTAATATGTCAAGTGAACCAAGCCCATACATTAAAATTTAAATATCTCACTGTTTTTCCACTCTAGTGATTGAATCAAGCTATGGAAAACACAGCTTCATTGTTTTCATCTAACATTTCAAATATCATCAGCTCCTGGGAGAAAACTGCTAAGCAAATTAGTTTTCCAGTTCTAGAGATATGTCAAAACAGATGTTGGCATTTTGCTATTTATAAAGAGTTACTCTAACGTGTTTATAGTCTTTCTTCCCTTGCTCTCGCCCTGATTTCTTTCTTCCTCTCTTCCTCCTCCCTTTTCCAACTTGCAATTTGTCTTATATAGCATTTAAGAGTGTTTGATGTTAAGTGATCTGCCTCTAGGGTTCTGACCAGATGGAAAGGAAGGGCACTAAGACAAGATGGTGCTGAGCCTGGTGGGGAGTGGAAGGGATGGTCCTGGTTTCCAAGCTAACAACAGGTGGGAGCTGATAAGGATAAAATAGAGCTATCTAGGGAATTCCCAGAACCAAGAGCTTCCGGGTATCACCAGTACCTTTGGTTCCAGAGCACCTCCCGGTGACCATTTAGGGATTGGCTACTCCTTACCCCTCAGTTGGCCTCCTCTAGCCCTCCATCCTTGCCTTCCTCTCTTCTGGCTTCCTCTCCTTGCCCTGCCCCCTCATCTTTGGATTTCCCATGTGGAAATGAACAAATGCATTTGCAGTAGGTCAGTTCAGTTGGGAGCTGTCTGGTGGTCATCAGATCTGGGATGAAAGTGGGTGGCATCACCTCCTCCAGAGGGCCATCCTGACTGTTGAGCTCATGTGATGCAGGCCAAGTTAGACCTGGTCCTCTCTGAGATGCTCTCTTTCATAAACCTTCCAGGCTGAATAGCTTCCTTCTGCCTTTTCTTGATTTTTCTCTCCTGGTCAGCCCTGAGCTGAGAAGAGCACTACAGGCCTTCACAATGCTGATGCACCTGCTGAAGGCCAGGAGCAGAAATCTGGCTTAGTAGGAGGGGGAGGAGCTTGCTTGACAGAGTATTTACCTATGGCATTCGGGACTCATGAGACCTGTGTCCAAGTGTCACCCGGGGTGGGCAGCCTTGTCTCATGGGACAATCACAATCCACACTGATTAGCACACAGACCTGAGTTTTCTCATCTCAAACCTTCAATCATAGACATTGGCTCCTTCTAGAGCAGTCTGGAACACTATAGGTCCCGTTCTAGGTCTTCTCCTGCTGTAATAACACAATGTAACCTAACATCTACTATGGACTATTGAGGGATGGTATTTCTTGAGCCTCATCCCATATTGTCCTAAGGCAGCTCCACATGGGAGTTACTGCCTGCCGGACATATCTGTATGACACATAGTTCAGAGAGAAGGTAATTTGAATTTTGCTTGATGGATATTTTCTAATATAGTAGCTCCAAGTACTAGTGAAATATTAACTTCATGTCTTTGGGTAAGAAATTGAATGGAACTTCTTTAATTTCACTCCAGGATGGAGCCTCATCATTGCAGATGCCACCAGGCTTTAAGGTAAGGGTGTGAAATGTCAGCTCTGTGTGTTGGGTGACCAGATGTCCATCTACTGCATGGGTGTTCTTTTATGAATAAACTCTAAAGACCAACATGGACGTCCTAGTGATTTCTCTACAGACCCTGACAAAGGGCAACCAAAGTTGTCACTGACTGGTTTTGAATGAAAACCGCACATTCAGAGAGGAATAAAATGCTTTAAAAAGGAAAAAGAATTAAAATGAGTGCGAGTCCAGTTGTCACAGTTAGTCTTGACCTTTAATGTCCGTAGAAACAAGAAAGGAACAAAAGAGGAAAACAAAGTAAATCCTTAACCAATAGAGATATAATAAAAGCAGAAAAATTTAGAATGCTGATTTTTATAAAATTGATATATCACTGAACTTTTGAAGTTGACATAGTAGTGGTTGAAGGAAGCTCAGGAGACAATGTTTTCATACATGCAACATTTTCTAGATTTGAAAGGCTTTTGCTAACTCCCTCTCAAGAGACTGAGGAAGATGCCATCCACAGAGTGATAGGCAAGAAAACTGTTAGTTTTAAAAGGGCCCGTGAGAGGGAAACAGTGTCTGACTGGACAGCGTGAATGAGAAGGAGGCAGTAATTGGGAGCTCCAGTCCGAAGCTATTCGGTTTTGAGGCAAATTCAGATGTACAGAATATTTTACATTTTAATAGTTTGGGAAGATTATGATCACATATTCTAGAATGTTTTTCCAAACATTTGGTATGATATTCAGTGTTTTTTCAAAATTATTTAACTTATAATATATTGAACATACATTTGAGAAGAAAAAATTTTAGAGACCTTGGATGATGCTAAATATAAGAGCAATATATTGTGTTTGTATATTGGCTTTAAAGATTTTATTTATTCATTCAGAGAGAGAGAAAGGCAGAGAGACACAGGCAGAGGGAGAAGCAGGCTCCATGTAGGGAGCCTGATGCAGGACTAGATCCCGGGTCTCCAGGATCACATCCCAGGCTGCAGGGGGTGCTAAACTGCTGCGCCACCAGGGCTGCCCTGTATATTGGCTTTAAAACTTCCAAAGGGCATCCTTGCCTCCTAAAAAATGGAATGCTCAGGGATGCCTGGGTGGCTCAGTTGGCAAAGCATCTGACTCTTGATTTCAGCTCAGGGCTGAGATCTCAGGTTGTGAGATTGAGCCCTGCTGGGGTGGGAGTGTGCTTGAGATTCTCACCCTCTCCCTCTGCCCTCTCTCACTCTTAAAAAAAAAAAAAAGGAATTCTCAAAATAATCTGGCAAGTTGTCAAAGAGGACCATGGTTGCTCACTCATACGAATGAAGCTGGTTAAGGACTCAAGCTGCCTGGACTCAAACTCCAACTCTCAGGTGCTGCCACTTCCTGGGTCCCTGGGGTTTTAATGAACCCCTCTATGCCTCAGTTTTCCATCTGCAAAATGAGGATCATTATAACACTGATTTCATAGGGACATATTAACGATTCATTGACTTAATTCATACAAAGCACCTAGAAAAATCCCTGGCTGGACAGGAATGTAATTTCAACAAATGTAAGCAGTTGTTACTGCTATTATTAGACTGAGCTCAAATACAAGTAACATCTCAAGAAGTACTATTTCATCAAATTGTCCCTGTGGTAGCTGGGAGCCTGCACAATTATAAAGGGAAAAGTGTGCAGCATTTGAAGAGTAGAAAGACACTCTAACACGAAGAACAAACACATGTCCATAACGAGAGACAAGCTGTAACTTCTGGGCAGAGATGCGCTCTTGGGAGTCCTTAAGAGTTTCATAAAATCATAGACAAGCTGCCATTGCCCATCGCAGAGGTGCCAATACGGAGGAAGCCATCTAGGTTTTTGGTTGTTTTGTGCGATACAGAGAAATTTGTCAGAGCAAAGCCATTTCCTGCCATCGGCGATGATGGAAGAATTTGCGTGAAGATGGAGCATTTGCATTGCTCCCAGGAAGAAAGGTTTTCTCTTACAGCTGAGGGAATATATCCTCATTAGTGGGCATTCTTCAAAAAAGGCATGAGATACTTTAATTCACTGAGAAATTATGGCCAAGACTGCTGTGCTCAGTCAAGGTCACTAATTAGGCTCTCTGCACTTGAGAGAATTAGAGAAAGATAAGAGTGTTTGAGGCCAGGTAGATATTTTATTTTATTTTTATTTTTATTTTATTTTATTTTATTTTATTTTATTTTATTTTAATTTTGTTTCATCTGTTTTCTTCTTGGCAAAAGAAACAGTAATAGACATCTAGAGTGTTGCAGCTGTCAGGTTAAAAAAATGACCTTCGTATGCATCTATTTTACATGTTTATATGCTTTTCAAGGCTTCTGGGGAGAAAGGCAGATGCTGTGGAAAGTCCGGGCACCGCCGGGGGTGGTGTGTCTGGGATGCCAGCAAGGAGAAGTGGCAGAGGGAGGGCGCCGCTGCCCGAGCAGCCCTAGAAGTAGGAGCCCAGGTATGGGGCGCTGCGGGGGTGGGATCTGGGAGCTCTCGGGAAGTCCCCCCCCCCCCTTTGCCACGGCAGCGCGGGTGCCCTTCCATGCGGAGCCCCGAGCTCCCTGGCCCCCGAGGCCTGCGGACCGGGGACGAGGGTCAGCGCCCTTGGCGTCACCACCCGCTCTCGGAGGGGGGTGCGGAGTGGTCCGGCCCCGGGCAGACGGAGGGCAGGAGTCGCTGGGTTGAGGGAGGTGAGGAGACCAGGGGCCCTTCCGGTGAGGGGCTGGGAGCCGGCTCCTGCCCGGAACGCGGCCCGGGGCTCCCAACGCCCTGGGGTGGGGGAGGGCTGAGCCCGCGGAGCGAGTGTGCGGCTCCCGGGCATCTACCCGTCCCCCGCGGGGCACCTGCGCGGCGTCCGAGGAGCACCCACCCGTCCCCCATAGAGCACCTGCCCGGCGTCCGAGGAGCACCCACCCGTCCCCCGCGGGGCACCTGCGCGGCGTCCGAGGAGCACCCACCCGTCCCCCGCGGGGCACCTGCCCGGCGTCCGAGGAGCACCCACCCGTCCCCTGCGGGGCACCTGCGCGGCGTCCGAGGAGCACCCACCCGTCCCCCGCGGGGCACCTGCGCGGCGTCCGAGGAGCACCCACCCGTCCCCCGCGGGGCACCTGCGCGGCGTCCGAGGAGCACCCACCCGTCCCCCGCGGGGCACCTGCGCGGCGTCCAAGGAGCTGCTGGGGTAGGACGTGGTGAACCTGCTGGTCCGGCAACCGCCTGAGCACACCTGCTCCGAGGCACCTGCTGCCTCCTCTCTCTCCAAGGAAGCGGGTCAGAGAACGCTCGCACGTGAGCTCCAGCTGCGGATAAACGCAGTGAACTCGGGGCTCGCAGGGGAGCAGCGTCACCTCACCGCCCTGGTGGTGCAGTGAATGTGGGGCTTTGTCCGCAGGACACAAGGACACAATCCCTGCGCACGTGGGGAGGGGCCCGAAAGCCCCTTCAGGACAGTCTGGCACAGGCGGGGATGACAGGAGGGACGAGGCCCAGTATGCGCTCCCATTTCAGGCGTGTGGAGGGTTTAACAGTTGCCCCCACATGGATAGGATCCGCGTTCAGTAAGGAACACCCCAAGTTAAACGCTCTTTTCTTCGCCCCCTTCTCACTTATCCATGTCTTATTGTCCTCTCAGAGGGAGGCCACCTGCCACACCATCTTCACTGACTCCATCCGACCACCTCACCACGGACCAGGGACCTGCACCTACTCAGATAAACATAATTTAGCAAAAACCAACCTTTTCACAGCCGCCAGGTGTAAATACGAATCTACTGTTGGGTAGGAGCAATCTCAGAGGAAGACGCCTTTCTGAAAATTCTGATCTTTATGTAACATTACATGGAAAGAAGACTCTGTGAGGCCGGAATTAGTTGTCAGTGAGGGATCGGTTCCTGGGTGTCGGCGTTATGGGGGTCAGGGCCCAGGGAGGCCCCCGAGATGGGAAGGGGCCCTGACCTGAAAAGGCAGGAATGGAGCAGATGAAGGGTGGGGGTTGAAAACCAGTAGTTGGGACATTTTAAGCAAAGCAGGGGCAGGGCCAGCAGAGGAAGTGAGGGTGTCCCAGGATGGTGCAGGGAGGCTGGGGAGTCTGGGGAGCAGCACGTGTGTGGGGAGGAGCTGAGAGGAGTCAGGTCAGGAAGAGCCTGAACAATGAGGGGCTTTGGGTACTTTTGTCAAAACACAAAAACAACTCTTATCCTGGGGCCTAGTGGCTTTAATCTCTTGTTGTCAGTTGTGGGGCTCCCTACCTTTTTTTAGGTAAAACACTGAGGTTAAACAGGGGTGTGTAGAACAGTGAGGTGGGACAGAGGTATGGCTGAGGCTGAGGTGTGGGGAGACCTTCTTTTGCTGAGCTGTTACCAGGGCCAAGGGCACTGGTCCCAGTCTAAGCCTCCAGGTCAGCCTGCTACTGAGGGATGACTCTGCTGGGCCGGGATGGTGCATCCACAGAGCCAGAGGTGCCCAGGTGAAAAAGGGGGTGCAATTCCAGAGAGAGAGAGAAAGAAGGAGGGAGGAAAGGTCAGGAGAGAATGGAGGGCCCTGGGCAGGGCTGAAGCCTCCATTAAGGAGGGCCTTGGGGGGTGACAGTCAGCAGCTGTCCCCCCCGACAACCTGGAGAGCAGGATGCAGGGTGAGCTCAGGGCTTCGAACATGGCCAACTATCTTGTGGACCTGCAAACCAATCACTGCCAGCTTTCCAATGTAGTCAGAGTATTTTCTGGAAGCTTCTCAGAAAACAAGTTTCAACAGTGCAATAAAATTACAATGGGATCTGGGTAACAGCAAATCCTCGTGTTGGACTGCAGATAAAGTTTTGGAGCCAGTGAAGGTTACCCTTTGTGAGGAATGCCAAAGTCATTTGGAACCAACAATGAGTTCTTATCCAGCCCAGGTAGGAGCAGCATTCTACCCACCGTGCCCAAATCTAATACCACCAATATAAAGAAAAAGATTACGTGTTTGGAAACAATGCACAGGAGGGGATTAAGGGCAGAAATCCCGGCATGTCTCAATCCTACATTCATCCTACCAGAATTGGGCATTGATGTTTACAGCACTTTGACAGCTGGAGGTGGAAAACCAAGTTAATATGTCCAACTCTAAAATGGCTGCATTAGAAAGAAGGTTGCCGATTTTGGCCTCTTTTGGGAAGAAGGTCATTGTATCTGCTAAATTACACTGGATTTTCTTCTTTGTGATAGGATGAGTTTTGAAGAGAGAAACTATTTCCTCTGGGGAAGCTGGTCTACTTTGCTTTTATATCACCTCAGAGTACTGTGACCAGCATATCCCAGAACTAAGCCTTCTTTTTCCCTGCAGCTTGCTCTACTAATGCTCAAAGAATAGCTTTAAGAAAATAATAAAGAAAAAATTCCGAAAAAGTTCTGATACCTAATGCCTTACCATCCAAAATGCTGTGTGAAAACAAAATGCCCGAAGTCCCTTAAACTACATTATTTGTTAAAAAAGGAAGATTTTGCTAATTAGAATTAAGGCGGATTGTATTGAGCTGATGGTGAGAAAAACACTTTGCTTTCCATGTTTGAATTACTACTGTTTGATCGCATTACATAGTTAAAATGACTTTTACCAGTCATGTTGCATCAGGGCCCACTCTAATGACCCCATGTCACCCTAATTACCTCCTTAAAGATGCCATCTGTGAATACATCCAAAATCTGAGGTCCTGGCAGTTAGAGCTTCAATGGCATGAATTTTGTGAGGACACAATTCAACTCATAAGAGTCACTGTAGAAAGTCTGACAGTGACTCTGTAAGTGACTCTAGGCTCACATTTATCTTCTGGAGATTTTGAGACTGATGATCTGCCTTTACCAACTCTCTTCTTATCCTGATTTTTCTGTTTCTGCTTATAATACCTCAGTCTCTTGAGGCACCAGGACAAAAATGAATAAATAAAAAGCAAACAATAACAATGAAACCAAAAGCCCTCAGTGTTAACTATGACTTCTTTCTCCGTATCTCATTTCTAAGGCTTAATGACTATTCCTTTGAAATGACTTTCACTTCTGTCCCCTCATAATTTTACCCCACTTAGCCTCTTCTCTGTCTCACATTATGGCCAGACTACTGGCTTATTTTCCTGACTGTAACACAGTGAAGTTTCTAGCACAGTGCTTGAATAAGTAGTGCCATAGTCTTTTCCCTTCAAGAGTATTTTTCTGAACTTCCTGTGATTCTAGGGGGCTGTACTTTTCACAGACAATCTCTTTTCTCTTTTCTTTCTTTTCTTTTACTTATTTGAGAGAGAGACAGAGATAGCAAGGGAGAGCAGGAGCAGTGAGGAGAGGAAGAAGTAGATGCTGCACTGAGCAGGGAGCTCAACATGGGACTCAATCCCAGGACCCTGAGACGATGACCTGAGCTGAAGGCAGATGCTTAACCAACTCAGCCACCAAGGTGCCCCATTCACAATTTCTTGACTCCTCTTTGGACCACAATAAGGTTACCCTTTCTGCCTCTTTGAAAGTGAGTGTTGACTTCCTCACCAGATTTGACCAGTGAAAGGTGAAAAGAGGTGACAGACGTTTCTTCATGGTGGGCTGCCAGTCAAGGGCCTCACCCACCTCACCACAGGAGCATAAAATGACTAATCTGATGACCCCTCTTCCTCAGAACTCAGTGAAACCTGGGGCCCCAAAGGGACCCATCTGAACCCATTCTCTTCCCATCTGAGCCCATTCTCTTCCTTTCTTATATTTACATCTGGATCCTGTGTGTGTGTGTGTGTGTGTGTGTGTGTGTGTGTGTGTGTGTGTGATATGCTTTTTTGTGTTTCAAGGTTGGAATTGGGTTTCTTATTCTCATACTGGTGTTAATTTCTATTTCCCCCCAGCACCCACCAGTAAGTCTGTATGACTGCCTTTGAGTCTATAGACCAAAAATCTATAAGAATCTCCCAGTTGACTGTAGAAATTACTAATTCTGTCTCCCCCTATTATCTTAAGTATTTCCAATGATTGCAACTTTTTGCAGAATGAATTGCTAAGTCTAAGCTCTAACTTACTCTGCTCAACACCTGCCACCATCTATCTACGGTCGTTTCTCCCTGTTGCTCTGCAGGGACATAGGGTGTTGCTCGTGAGAAACCTGAGCCTCCCTTACACGTCATGCTGTCCCTCTTCCTGCCCGTGCCCATTCATCTAGAATGCTCGACACTCTCGACTCCATTAAGAGAATTCACACTTGTTCTTCCAGACTCAAAGCAAAAGCCAAACTTTCTGTAAGCTTCCTTTGGTTACTAATCTTGACATTGGGAAATAATGCGGATCTACCCTCAGTTGTAGAGGCACCTTGAGGTGTTCAAAGGAAGTAAACCTGCATATCTTGATTGCTGACTTGTGCTTGCATCCTCACTGGTTAATATTGAGAAGTATCACCTAGCCTTTTTTATACTCTAAACTTATTGAGAAAATCGCAAGAATTAATGTTTATTAAGAACAAACCATGTAGCCTGAGACCAACTTCTAGTAATACTTGTCTGTCATCACGTTGTTTTGTGGTTGTGTGTGCATCATGTCTCATAGGTTGTAACTCCTCTAAGGACAGACTGAGGTGGCATGTATGATTAAAGTGCCTTGCAGAGAGGTGTCTTGGAGAAAAAAGGGCTTTAATACACACCACTGCATCGATAAACTAATCATAGAAGAATATGATTAGAAGATAGCTATATCCAACAGTACTACTTATACAGTATAGATTTCAGAAATTGGAATCGCTAGATAAGCATCAATTCCAATGAGAGTTTATAGAACTTTCATAATCTTTAGGAAAATGATATCTTTAGCAAAATCAATGTAAAATGTCTCTGTGCTTTAAAGTGACCATATCAAAACATATTTTGATATTGTTTCTTTAAGTCCTGGCACCTCATTTTTTCGCCCTGGATTCAAGGTAGTGTAATTGGTATGACTAAGAACAGTTTTCTTTGTAAAATGAAAAAAAGACAAAAATTACATTCACAACTCTATTCCTATAAGTGCTTGTATTTCAGATTGTGCTGCATTGAGGCATACACGTCTCTTATTTGTCTTTCAAGAATAAAATCTATGAGGGCACCTGGGTGGCTCAGTCAGTTAAGGGTCTGCCTTTGGCTCAGGTCATGATCCTGAGGTCCTGGGATCGAGTTCTGCATCGGGCACCCCACTCAGTGGAGAGTCTGCTTTTCCCCCTGCCTGCTGCTCCCCTGCTTGTGCTCTCTTTCTCTCTGTCAAATAAATAAATAAAATCTTTAAAAAAGAGAATAAAATCTATGGCTTTTCGATTCTGTACTCTTTGGAGAAAAATAGAAGCCTTGGGGTATATTTTCTTGGCCATGCAATTATTTATGATCGTCTCTGAGCTCCTCAATCACAGGAAGCCTCTGACTGCAGCTGCAAACATCTCCTTTTCTCCTATTAGACAGAAGCACATTCTTTATCAAGAGTTATAAAACTCTTGGGCATCTGATAAGACTCCAAATGACCTGGATTTGTCCCTAATGTTTGAATGAAATGAACAAAGCACTGAGACTGGCATTGCCTTTCAGGCTAATCTAGATAAAGTCCTCTCATTCCATCCTTGAGGAAACTGAGGCAGGAGTGGTGAAGTGACTTCCTAGGCCACAGGTCTCACTGGGGCAGAGTCAGGGCTGGGACTCCCCCCACCCCCACATCTTCTTGCATTCAGTTTCTTGGGATGGGGTCTCCCGAGTGTGTATTTGTCCTAGCACCTGGAGCAGCCTGTGTGGGCTCCAGGTGCTAGGTGGAGCTATCTCCACGTGGGCTATCTCCTCCCAGTGTTACCTAGGTCCCTAAGAAGGTCCTCTCTCTCTCTTCAGCCAGGCAGCCGGGCATGAAGTGCCCCAAGCCACATAAAGCCACAGCTACTCATGACCTGTCCTCAGCACTGTCTTTATTCTTAACCTAGTTGTCTATAGACAAGACTGATCTTCTGACCTCATTAAGGAGATGTATCAATACACCTGTCTCCTGGGGTCGTCACATGTTCACAGAGTTCTGTTGTGCCTGCGGTGGGTTTGCAGTATTTTAGAGAACCAGGAGTGCTGAAATAAAGAGCATGCCATCAATAAAAGCCAGTAGATCAGGGGAAGTATATTTTATCAATGGAGCAGGGAGTGGATTTATAGTGCACAACTGTGCATTATGACAAGTAAAAATAGCTTTTTTTTCATGTTCTGGAGAAATTTCATTTCTTAACTACAAGGGAAGTGTTCAGTTTGCTATTACCCTGTTGAGGGTAGAGATAGAGATTAAGAGCATCTGTGAGGATCCTGGAACTAATTATTTTACATTCAAGAAGCCACTGTGGAGAGTCTTCCATAGGCAAAGCATTGCCATGGGGGTTGTTTGGGATCTGAGATGATCACAGGCTCTGCCCTCCAGGAGCTCATAATTCATTAGATGTTTATGTAAGAATTCGAGAGAGACTTTGACAAGTTCCAAAGGAGTGGTAAAAACAGTAACTTAATTCAGAGGAAGGGGCAGCCAGGTTCCCACTGCATGTGTAGAAGGAAAGAAGGAAGACCCTTTCTTCACGTCTTTTGATTTCAGCAAAGTAGCATGAGTAGAGTATCAGGAGGGCAAACTACACTGTGTGCTTTCCTAAGACTCATATTGGGAAGAGCCTTTTACCTGAGCATTCCAGTGTCAAACATGGATGCTCATCACAGTTCTAGAAAGTCATCGCTTCACTCAGCAGAGATTCTTCTTATATTGAAGGTTGTGTGTGAGCCTGTACTTTAGAATATTTCTAAGTAAACAACAATTAATTCTTAAAATTAGGGAGTTCACGATACAAGATTTTCAAACATTATGAAAGTTTTATTATGATGTTATCTGAAGTTGGGTTTTAAGCGATACCTTTGATCTAGGCCTCTGTGGGACCTTCAGAGGTCCCACAAATTAACCTTTCCCAAGATCCTATGTTGACTTTTATCCCATTTTCATTGGGAATGCCCACTATGTTAGATCTAAGGACAGACATTAGTGCAGAAGTGAGAAAAATCAGAGAGCTATTTGAAGAGGTGGTGTAAGGCAGCCTTAGCTCGCAGATTACTTTTTCTTTCTGTTTAATATATGCATATTAATATATACATATTTTTCTCTTCCAGACTCTGTTTTATTTGTGAAAGGAAATACTTTATCCTAACCATATCTACCATGGTTTATGGCATACAGCAGCTCCTTCCTGGGAACTAGATTAAAAATGAATAAAGGAATGGATGAATGAATAAATGGGAGAATGTTCATCATTTCCACTTTTTAAAATTTAAAAAATTTTTAAAATATTTATTTATTTATTTATTCATGAGAGACACAGAGAGAGGCAGAGACACAGGCAGAGGGAGAAGCAGGCCCCATGCAGGGAGCCTGATGCAGGATTCGATCCCAGGACCCAGGGATCACGCCCTGAGCCGAAGGCAGATGCTCAGCCGCTGAGCCACTCAGGTGTCCCCATCATTTCCACTTTAATAATGAACCAGTCATTCATATTACAAACACTCCTGACCCCACAGAACTTGAATGTGCATAAAATTGGAGGTTGATGTTTTGTGACAACCGCATACTGCACACACAGGGCTGAATTTACCATGATGACACTAGCAGGGGGCAATGTCCAGGCTTTTGTAAATAGTCATGAAACTTGAAGTCTAGTGATTTTTTGTTTAATTGAAGGAAAAGGAAATGGGTAACAGAAAGCCATGTGAAAATTTAGCGGTGTGAAACAACTGTGAACTCGTGTGTCAAGGAAGGACTAGGTCACATCGAAGCAGGTATCTCTGATGGGATTGCTCGGGAAGGTTGCATGTTTCTCTGAACACGCAAGAGCAATGATTATTCACAACAGGAAGGACACTCTTAGGTATTGGAGAGAACTTTTCATTACACACTTTCGAGAATTAACTGTCCAGGCTTCGTTAACACCAAGGGCATGCTGGTTCTCACTCCACCTTCATCATCATGATTAGCCACCCTAGGTGTTCAGTCAGATCTTATTTTATGTCACTGTTTCCAGTAAATGATGATACAGTGAAATTAAATTGGCCTCCCAGAACCCATGAGAACCCTAATTTCAGCACAGCACTAAAACTTACCCCCTGAAGTCTACTCGGAAAGAGTCTGCATCTCATTCATCTATGAAAATGCATATTTGACAGCTCAGCTCAAGTGATACATGAAGTCAGGGGATTAGAGAGAGATCTGTGTCTAATGGAAACAATAAAAAGATGCAGCCATGAAAAGCAGTTTACAAGTAGCAACATAATAGCATGTTGTGATAATCTCGTCAAATAGTATCATTTATTTGGTAACCTTGTTCGCAGGCAAAGGTACATTGCACAATGAATCCAATAATATTCATTTAAGCCCAGAAATAGGATAAACCAAGGGGCAGCTGCTGAGATTGCGGTAAGCAGAATAATGCCCCCCTCTTCAGAGACGTCCACATTGTAATCCCCAATCCCATACTGGAGCCCCAATATGTTAGGCTCCACTGCAAAGGGGAACTAGGGCAGCAGGTGGAATTAAATTTGCTAATCACATGGCATTAAAAGAAAGAGATCCTGGATTACTTGGGTGGGTCCAGTGAAATCACAAGTATCCTCAAATGTGGAAGATGGAAGCAAAGGGGAGGTCAGGGCCAGAGAGAGATTTAAAAATGTGATTCTGGTGGCTTGAAAGATTGAAGAAGTGTCCTCAAGCCAAAGAACACAGGCAGCCTCTAGAATCTGGGAAAGGCAAGAGAAAGACTCTCCCCTGGAGCCTCTAGAAGGCCCACGCCCTGGTTCAGTCCACTGAGGCCCACTTGTGCTTCTGACCTCTAGAACTGTAAGGTAATAAATTGGTATTGTTTTCGGCCACTAAAGATGTGGAGATGTGTTGTAATAGCATTAGGAAACGAATATAAAGAAATTTTCATAAACTGTAGACTACATATACAATAGTACCTTCAAAGAAATTAAATGAGGAACAGATGAGAGTGAATTTTCAAACCTAACTTCTAATTTCTAGTCAACCATGAAGACCTCGGGTTGGATCTAGAAGGGACATATTCATTCCCTTCTGAAGGGGACACTGGGTGGTGGTGGAAGTCTGTCCGGTGGGCACAGCAGCCAGGCTACAGAAGGGAAGGCTCGAGAGCCTTAGGCTGGGGAAACGTGGGAATCCATACATGCCCTCTTCCTCACATCAGCAACTCTATAAATAAAGCAAAACTTAATAAAAAACTATGTCAAAAAGCCCAAGAATGGGAAAGATGTACAATGCATTGATATGGTATTAAATAGCAAAAAGGCATCACAAAAGTTGTGAAAGAAAAAAATTAGGTAAAAGTGGAGATAGTGTGTGTTTGCTTGCATACTCACTCCTCTGATAACCTTGGAAAGTTTTGTGTGTGTGTGGGGGGAATCCTATGTCTGACTCTTACTCTGCCCCCTGGAGACCACATCTCTCATCTAACAGCAGAGCCAGCGGCTGGGGTATGTCCAGTTCCTGTCAAGCAGGGGTCTCTGCTTCTTCCTTTTGGAACAGAAACCCCCAGCACAGGGGAGACAGTTGTCAGCTTCCAACTTTAAAAAAAGAGCATAGGTTGAGGCCCACACTCTATGGAGGAAGCCAGATTCTGAAATCCTACAGTAAGAGGATTATGTTCAATTCTCATTTTTACTGGATATTTTAAATCTTGCTCCCTTGACCGTTTCCAGTCCTAGTGCTCTACATAGGCTAAAACTTAGTTGTCACTCATTTCTGGTCCACAGGTATTTACCCTGATTTTTATTAAAAAAAAATAAGGGATCCCTGGGTGGCTCAGTGGTTTAGTGTCTGCCTTTGGCCCAGGGTGTGATCCTGGAGTCCTGGGACTGAGTACCGCATCAGGCTCCCTGTGAGGAGCCTGCTTCTCCCTCATCCTGTGTCTCTGTCTCTGTCTCTCTCTCTCTGTGTCTCTCATGAATAAATAAAAAAATCTTTAACAAAAAAATAAAAATAAAAAAACCAAAGTACATCCATATGTGTCTATATACATGCATATATGTGCATATAGGTATGAGTGTGTGTGTATGTGTATATATCTCTATCTTTTCTCTATATTCAGAGTAAGAGGCTCTTGGGTACCTTGGACCAGAAATTTAGTCTTAAATGATGACTGATCTATGGGATGTCAGGTAGAGGAAAGGAGTGACTTTTTGAAGAGAACATGGAGAGTATTTTTTGATGGCTCATTATATGGGAAAGATATCTTTAACTTTTTATTTTATGATTATACACAGAGATGAAAAGGCTTGAAGAATCAACAAAACAATTTTAGCGAGATTTGTCTCCAACTAAACTGGATTGTGAAGAAAGAAAAGCCTTGACTGGTAGCCATCTAGTTCCACGTTCTGGAAGGAAAGAGACAACGCTGTCTCCTATAATTGGAGGCATGGTAAAGCAAATCAGTGTAAGGCTTTTTTACAACATTTCATATTATGAATTAATGTAAATACATCCATAAAAATTCTTTTGTTTGTTTTGGAAATCATTCTTTTTTTCTTTAACATAAATAAAGATTATTTTTTATTTTTATTTTATTTAAGTAGGCTCCACGCCCAGCACAAAGTGCAACACAGGGCTTGAACTCATGACCCTGAGATCAATACCTGAGCTGAGATCAAGAGTCAGACACTTAATGGACTGAATCACCCAGGCACCCCTATACATAAACATTTTTAAAACAATTGATTCAGTAATCAAAAACCCACCCCCAAAAAACTAAGTCCTTCAGTGGCTTTACCAATTCAGTTTTCTGAAACAATAAGGGAACTTTTTTTTTTTTTTTAATTCAAATTCAATTTAGTTAATATATAGTGTATTACTGGTTCCTGGGGTAGAATTTAGTGATTAATCAGTTGCAGTGCTCATAATGTATGGGTACTGTGAGGCTGCTTTTCTGGGACTGGCCAGTGCTGGCTGTGCCTCCAGGTTCTCCTCGGGGGGGGGGGGGGGACTGGGTCCTTACCTTGCCAGGCCCTTTAAAACTTGAATCGCATTCACCAGCCAGATAAAATTGTTATTTTTTCTTAAAAAACTGTTCTAACAGTTGTCAGACTTGAGAAGCACACATAACCTAAGAGTACAGCTTTTAATGAGGAAGCTTACGTGATCATGTCTATTTCTGCCTAGCTGTGAGATCTGTCTATATGTATTTTCTTTTCAGTAGGCTCCATGCCCAGCGTAGAGCCCAACACAGGGCTCAACACAGGGCTGGAACTCAGGACCCAGAGATCAAGACCTGAGCTGGGATTTTTTTTTTATTTTTATTTTATTTATTCATGAGAGGCAGAGAGAGAGAGAGAGAGAGAGAGAGAGAGAGAGAGGCAGAGACACAGGCAGAGGGAGAAGCAGGCTCCATGCAGGGAGCCCGAGGTGGGACTCGATCCCGGGCCTCCAGGATCACGCTCCGGGCTGAAGGCAGCACTAAACTGCTGGGCCACCCGGGCTGCCCTGAGCTGGGATTAAGAGTCAGATGCTTAACTACCTAAGCCATCCAAGTGCTCCCTACCTACTTCTGCCTAGCTGTGTGACCTAAAACAATACAACAGATCCTTTGTTATTTACACTTTCTCATGCTAATGAAACCGCTGCTTTCTTATTTATGCCGCAGGGAAGTAGTCAGTCTGTAAGCATATTTGTTGGAAATTGTACATCACAACCGTGTGCGGTGAGAGTCATTAAATCTCAATTTCTTCCTTCATAGATGTTGCCGTGGCAAATACTTTCTCTTCCACCTACCCCGACTGAATTCAATCTATAAAAACCTGTCTCCACTCTCACTTATCAAAATGTCCTTTCTGAATGAAAAGCAAAATTAATATGCACCTGCTTTTATGCTCTTTCCCTCTTTACTCAGTGAACATTCCTTGAGCTTATGGGCTAAGCCTATGCTTTTGCAGCCTCTGAGCGTTTAGAGTAACACACAACGCATGGCAGAGAACAGCGTAAATCAGCTTATCCACGGCCGCCAGCTCCAGCACTAGTAGTAATAGTTGCAACTGCCTAGACATTTTGAGCAACTCCACCATCTTAAAGTTTGCTGCCTAACACTTACTAAGTTTTACTTTAACTGGGGAATCACTAAGGGGATTTGTAAAATGTTTAGCATTTGTGAAGTGTTTTGCCAGTGGAGAAATGAGTGCTTTTCATACAGCAGAATTGCAAAGAAAACTTTCCTCTTTAACCTACTAAGATGCAAAGCCAAAAACTATATTTAATTTCTCCATTCCATTTAATTCAAATTTACACATCTGCAAGTAATATTACATTTTTTTTTAAGTAACCATATTTGAAAGAAGACACAGGAGTCTTGGAAGATTAAGTTAGAATTTTTCAGTTTTAAGATATTGAAATCAATGCTGGTTAAATCAAGGACAGAGGAATTTTTTTATATAAGGCTATGATTTAGACAAGGAAATGAAAGAGAAACTGAACTGGTGGGCTTAGTATCTTCAGAGACCTGCCTTGGATGTGCTGACCCTGAGTGTCCCTCCTCTCCAGGTCATCATTCCAGGGTAAGGGGCGGGGGGTGATCCGTCTGGTTTGGGTTACATGTATCCAATAAGGAGAGAGTTCTTGAAAAAGTTGTTATGAAAAGAAGGGGTGATGAATGGTAGGCTGCAAAAATCCAAATGTTCTTTACAGTAAATGCTCAGGTTGCAACAAGGAAAAAATAATCATGAAAACAATTCAGAGTCATATGTTTTTACTTTGGAAAGTAATTTTCCATTATATCATCATGAATTTTATTTTATTTTATTTATTTTTTATTTTTTGGTTTGTCATATTGTTTACTATGCCTTTTTTTTCTTTTTAAAAATAAATTTATTTTTTATTGGTGTTAAATTTACCAACATACAGAATAACACCCAGTGCTCATCCCATCAAGTGCCCCCCTCAGTGCCCATCACCATTCACCCCCACCCCCCGCCCACCTCCCCTTCCACCACCCCTAGTTCGTTTCCCAGAGTTAGGAGTCTTTATGTTCAGTCTCCCTTTCTGATATTTCTCACACATTTCTTCTCCCTTCCCTTATATTCCCTTTCACTATTATTTATTTATTTATTTATTTATTTATTTATTTTAATTAACTTTTATTGGTGTTTAATTTACCAACATACAGAAAAACACCCAGTGCTCATCCCGTCAAGTGTCCACCTCAGTGCCCGTCACCCATTCCCCTCCAACACCCGCCCTCCTCCCCATATTCCCCAATGAATGAGAACATACACTGTTTGTCCTCCGATTGACTTACTTCACTCAGCATAATACCCTCCAGTTCCATCCACGTTTAAGCAAATGGTGGGTATTTGTCGTTTCTAATGGCTCAGGAATATTCCATTGTATACATAGACCACATCTTCTTTATCCATTCATCTTTCGATTGACACCGAGGCTCCTTCCACAGTTTGGCTATTGTGGACATTGCTGCTAGAAACATCGGGGTGCAGGTGTCCCGGTGTTTCATTGCATCTGAATCTTTGGGGTAAATCCCCAGCAGTGCAATTGCTGGGTCATAGGGCAGGTCTATTTTTAACTCTTTGAGGAACCTCCACACAGTTTTCCAGAGTGGCGGCACCATTTCACATTCCCACCAACAGTGTAAGAGGGTTCCCTTTTCTCCACATCCTCTCCAACATTTGTGGTTTCCTGCCTTGTTAATTTTCCCCATTCTCACTGGTGTGAGGTGGTATCTCATTGTGGTTTTGACTTGTATTTCCCTGATGGCAAGTGATGCGGCGCATTTTCTCATGTGCTTGTTGGCCATGTCCATGTCTTCCTCTGTGAGATTTCTGTTCATGTCTTTTGCCCATTTCATGATTGAATTGTTTGTTTCTTTGCTGTTGAGTTTAACAAGTTCTTTATAGATCTTGGAAACTAGCCCTTTATCTGATACGTCATTTGCAAATATCTTCTCCCATTCTGTAGGTTGTCTTTTAGTTTTGTTGACTGTATCCTTTGCTGTGCAAAAGCTTCTTATCTTGATGAAGTCCCAATAGTTCATTTTTGCTTTTGTTTCTTTTTCCTTCGTGGATGTATCTTGCAAGAAGTTACAGTGGCTGAGTTCAAAAAGGGTGTTGCCTGTGTTCTCCTCTAGGATTTTGATGGAATCTTGTGTCACATTTAGATCTTTCATCCATTTTGAGTTTATCTTTGTGTATGGTGAAAGAGAGTGGTCTAGTTTCATTCTTCTGCATGTGGATGTCCAATTTTCCCAGCACCATTTATTGAAGAGACTGTCTTTCTTCCAATGGATAGTCTTTCCTCCTTTATTGAATATTAGTTGACCATAAAGTTCAGGGTCCACTTCTGGGTTCTCTATTCTGTTCCATTGATCTATGTGTCTGTTTTTGTGCCAGTACCACACTGTCTTGATGACCACAGCTTTGTAGTACAACCTGAAATCTAGCATTGTGATGCCCCCAGCTATGGTTTTCTTTTTTAAAATTCCCCTGGCTATTTGGGGTCTTTTCTGTTTCCACACAAATCTTAAAATAATTTGTTCCAACTCTCAGAAGAAAGTCCATGGTATTTTGATAGGGATTGCATTAAACGTGTAAATTGCCCTGGGTAAGTAACATTGACATTTTTACAATATTAATTCTGCCAATCCATGAGCATGGAATATTTTTCCATTTCTCTGTGTCTTCCTCAATTTGTTTCAGAAGTGTTCTATAGTTTTTAGGGTATAGATCCTTTACCTCCTTGGTTAGGTTTATTCCTAGGTATCTTATGCTTTTGGGTGCAATTGTAAATGGGATTGACTCCTTAATTTCTCTTTCTTCAGTCTCATTGTTAGTGTATAGAAATGCCACTGATTTCTAGGCATTGATTTTGCATCCTGCCACGCTACCAATTGCTGTATGAGTTCTAGCAATCTTGGGGTGGAGGCTTTTGGGTTTTCTATGTAGAGTATCATGTCATCAGTGAAGAGGGAGAGTTTGATTTCTTCTTTGCCAATTTGAATGCCTTTAATGTCTTTTTGTGGTCTGATTGCTGAGGCGAGGACTTCCAGTACTATGTTGAATAGCAGTGGTGAGAGTGGACATCCCTGTCTTGTTCCTGATCTTAGGGGAAAGGCTCCCAGTGCTTCCCCATTGAGAATGATATTTGCTGTGGGCTTTTCGTAGATGGCTTTTAAGATGTTGAGGAATGTTCCCTCTATCCCTACACTCTGAAGAGTTTTGATCAGGAATGGATGCTGTATTTTGTCAAATACTTTCTCTGCATCTACTGAGAGGATCATATGGCTCTTGGTTTTTCTCTTGCTGATATGATGAATCCCACTGATTGTTTTACGAGTGTTGAACCAGTCTTGTGTCCCGGGGATAAATCCTACTTGGTCATGGTGAATAATTTTCTTAATGTATTGTTGGATCCTATTGGCTAGTATCTTGTTGAGAATTTTTGCATCCATGTTCATCAGGGATATTGGTCTGTAATTCTCCTTTTTGGTGGGGTCTTTGTCTGGTTTTGGAATTAAGGTGATGCTGGCCTCATAGAACGAATTTGGAAGTACTCCATCTCTTTCTATCTTTCCAAACAGCTTTAGGAGAATAGGTATGGTTTCTTCTTTAAATGTTTGATAGAATTCCCCTGGGAAGCCATCTGGCCCTGGACTTTTGTGTCTTGGGAGGTTTTTGATGACTGCTTCAATTTCCTCCCTGGTTATTGGCCTGTTCAGGTTTTCTAATTCTTCCTGTTCCAGTTTTGGTAGTTTGTGGCTTTCCAGGAATGTGTCCATTTCTTCTAGATTGCTTAATTTATTGGCGTACAGCTGTTCATAATATGTTTTTAAAATCGTTTGTATTTCCTTGGTGTTGGTAGTGATGTCCCCTTTCTCATTCATGATTTTATTAGAGTCTTCTCTTTCTTTTTTTTAATAAGGTCGGCTAATGGTTTATCTATCTTATTAATTCTTTCAAAGAACCAACTCCTGGTTCTGTTGATCTGTTCCACAGTTCTTCTGGTCTCGATTTCGTTGAGTTCTGCTCGAATCTTTATTAACTCTCTTCTTCTGCTGGGTGTAGGATCAATTTGCTGTTTTTTTCTCTAGCTCCTTTATGTGTAAGGTCAGCTTTTGAATTTGAGATCTTTCCAGTTTTTGAATGGATGCTTGTATTGTGACGTATTTCCCCCTCAGGACTGCTTTTGCTGCATCCCAAAGATTTGAATTGTTGTATCTTCATTCTCATTAGTTTCCATGAATCTTTTTAATTCTTCCTTAATTTCCTGTTTGACCCTCTCATCTTTTAGCAGGATGGTCCTTAACCTCCACGTGTTTGAGGTCCTTCCAAACTTCTTGTTGTGATTTAGTTCTAATTTCAAGGCATTATGGTCTGAGAATATGCAGGGGACAATCCCAATCTTTTGATATCAGTTCAGACCCGATTTTTAACCCAGTATGTGGTCTATTCTGGAGAAAGTTCCATGTGCACTTGAGAAGAATGTGTATTCAGTTGAGTTTGGATGTAAAGTTCTGTAGATATCTGTGAAATCCATCTGGTCCAGTGTATCATTTAAAGCTCTCATTTCTTTGGAGATGTTGTGCTTAGAAGACCTATCAAATATAGAAAGAGCTAGATTGAAATCACCAAGTATAAGTGTTTTATTATCTAAGTATTTCTTCACTTTGGTTATTGATATATTTGGCACCTCCCACATTCGGGGCATATATATTGAGGATTGTTAAGTCCTCTTGTTGGATAGATCCTTTAAGTATGATATAGTGTCCCTCTTCATCTCTCACTACAGTCTTCGGTGTAAATTTTAGTTTATCTGATATAAGGATGGCTACCCCTGCTTTCTTTTGAGGACCATTTGAATGGTAAATGGTTCTCCAACCTTTTATTTTCAGGCTGTAGGTGTCCTTCTGTCTAAAATGAGTCTCTTGTAGACAGCAAATAGATGGGTCCTGCTTTTTTACCCAGTCTGAAACCATGCGCCTTTTGATGGGGTCATTAAGCCTGTTCACGTTCAGAGTTACTATTGAAAGGTATGAGTTTAGTGTCATCATGGTATCTATTAGTCCTTGTTTTTGTGGATTGTTCCACTGAACTTCTTCTTAAAGGGGAATTTTAAGAGTCCCCCTTAAAATTTCTTGCAGAGCTGGTTTGGAGGTCACATATTCTTCCAGTTCCTGCCTGTCTTGGAAGCTCTTTATCTCTCCTTCCATTCTGAATGAGAGCCTTGCTGGATAAAGTATTCTTGGTTGCATGTTCTTCTCATTTAGGACCCTGAATATATCCTGCCAGCCCTTTCTGGCCTGCCAGGTCTCTGTGGAGAGGTCTGCTGTTCCCCTAATACTCCTCCTCATAAAAGTCAGGGATTTCTTGTCTCTTGCTGCTTTAAGGATCTTCTCTTTATCTTTGGAATTTGCAAGCTTCACTATTAAATGTCAAGGTGTTGAACGGTTTTTATTGATTTTAGGGGGGTTCTCTCTATTTTCTGAATCTGACTGCCTGTTTCTCTTCCCAGATTAGGAAAGTTTTCAGCTATGATTTGTTCAAATACATATTCTGGCCCTCTGGCCCTTTCAGCGCCCTCGGGAACCCCAATTAAACGTAGGTTTTTCTTCCTCAGGCTGTCGTTCATTTCCCTTAGTCTATCTTCATGGTCTTTTAATTGTCTGTCTCTTTTTTCCTCAGTTTCCCTCTTTGCCATCAACTTGTCTTCTATGTCACTCACTCGTTCGTTCCACCTCGTTAACCCTCGTTGTTAGGACTTCTAGTTTGGATTGCATCTCATTCAATTGATTTTTAATTTCTGCCTCATTGGATCTATATTCTGCAGTCATGAAGTCTCTTGAGTCCTTTATGGTTTTTTCTAGAGCCACGAGTAGCTGTATAATAGTGCTTCTGAATTGGCTTTCTGACATTGAATTGTAAACCAGATTTTGTAACTCTGTGGGAGAGAGGGCTGTTTCTGATTCTTTCTTTTGAGGTGAGGTTTTCCTTCTAGTCATTTTGCTCAGTGCAGAGTGGCCAAGACCAAGCTGTATTGGGAAAAGGAGAAAAAGAGAGGAGAGAAAGAAGGAAAGAAAAGAGAAAAAGAAAAAAGAAAAAAGGAAGAAAAAAAGAGAAGAAAAAGAAAAAAAGGGAAAAAAGGGTTGGGGGAAGCAAACAAATAAAAAAACAAAAAACAAAACATGGGGGAGTATCTTCTGATTCTGTATACTTTAAGTCCCTTGACTTCCCCTGGAACTTGTCCATCTGGCTGGTCTTCTGGGGGAGGGGCCTGTTGTGCTGATTCTCAGGTGTTAGCACTTGGGGTGCTGCTCTGCCCCCTGCCTGGTGCAGGGCTCAGTGGGGGTTGTTCACCCCGTGAGGCCCCAGGAGGAACAGCCACAGTGGCGGGGGCAGCTCTGGGACCCTGGAGTCAGCCCCTGCAGTAGCTCCGGGGCTCTCCGTCTGCAGGGCCTGGGGGCTCCGGGGTGGGGCCGCTGATCTGCTCAGCTCGGGGCAGGAGTGTCCTTGCTGTCCTGGGCCCTCCCGGCCTCTGCCTGTCCCGGGGGAGGCCGGATCCTGGGCTGTGTTCCGGCGCCCTGTGCTCCGGGGCCTGCGCTGTTGGATCTGGGCTCCCGCTCCGCAGCCCCCTCAGCGGAGCCGCCGCCCGAGCCCCTCCGAGCTGCTCCGGGTCCTGCCATGCGCGCTGCAGCCCTTAGGGAGCTCGGGGTGCTCTCACGGGGCGCAGGTGCCTGTAGTGTCCCCGGGAGCCCGAGGGCATTCCCACCCTCCTGGGTCCTGCTCTAACTCCCTGCGGGCCCCTTTCCCCCGGGAAGGTTGGTGCAGCTCCTCCTCCTCCGGGACGGGGCTCTCCTGTCCTGGGGACACTCGCCCCGGCCTCAGCCTGGCTCCTCGCCCCCCCCCCCCCGGAGGCCTTTTGTTTCTTTATTTCTTTTTCCCCGTCTTCCTGCCTTGATAGAAGCGCAAACTCTTCTCACTGTAGCATTCCAGCTGGTCTCTCTTTAAATCTCAGGCCGAATTCGTAGATTTTCAGGATGATTTGAAGGTTATCTAGGTAATTTGGTGGGAACAGGTGACTTGGGGACCCTACTCTTCTGCCATCTTGCCCCTCCTCCCTCATGAATTTTAGTATCAAAAGAAATTTAAGAAAGAAATTACATTCTGTTCAACAATGTAGTTATTTATTCTGCCCCCAAAGCAACAAGAAAATGGCAGGTAAGAGACATTGCACATTTATATGACTCTGAGATAAAGAATGTTTAACCCACTGTACCTGGTGATATTTATTCAAATTGGCTTCAGTGAGACAGATGGTGTATAGACCAAGAACTGTTTCTAGAGTCATCTAAAAAGGGAAGGATGCCTGACAACAAGTAAGTTATAGGAAAGGACCCAGTGGTAGCTATTTTGCTGTTGAAATGTCTGGCTTTATTTAGAATCTTATAGATTAATCCGGGGGAGATAATAACATGTAAGGAAAATTAATAGAAAGCCGTCGTAAGAAATGAATATTACTCGATTATACTTCAATGAGAAAAATAAAGTGCATTCTCCTGTAAAAAATGAGTATTATAGTGGAAAGAATCTTAAAGGATAGGAGTCTAATAGTCCATGCTAATACTTTAAATCAGGGAAGGGCAGCTTGGGAGGCAGAATGTAAGGAATAGATTGCCAGAAGCTCATCTTCCTTGTTTATTTTAACACTCAGATCCCAGAATAATTGTCACATTGTGGGCATACCATAAAAAATGCACTGAAAGTGAATAAAATAATCAATGGACGATCACTGAAGCACAAAATGCGAGGGATCCGTGGGTCATATTCTGGTCCCATTTCTAAAACTAGCCGCATGAGCATTGTAACCTTGAACTTTTCCAAACTACTTGTTAGACAAAGAAATTGAATTAGTAACTCTGGGGCAGAGAATATTGCTTCTAGTTCTTTCTTTTGTGGTGTATTCTTCCTTCTAGTTATTTTGTCCAGTGCAGAGTGGCTGTATAAGTGAGTTGAGTAAAAAATACCAACCACAACCTGAATAAAATACACTGTACATAATTCTGAAGAAGTCAGAGACCAGAAAATAAAAGAAGAACAGAACAAAATAAAACAAAAGGACCACTAAAGTGAAAAACAAAATTTCAAACAAAGTAGTAAAAATAAAAAACCATAAACCAAAAACAAAAAAAGAAGGAAAAAAATAAAATAAAAGGAAAAAAAGGGGGCAGGGATGGTGGCGGTGAGGAAGTGGTCGTGGAGAGAGAATGTAATCTCCCTGAGGGGACCTAGAGGGTGATCCTCCTGGTTCTGAGTATATTTTGGTCTGTATGTTAGAAGATGCTGAATCCCAAATTAATATAAACCAGCAATACTTATATAAAGCCCCAATATCGACCACAAAAACATAAACAAGATAAAAGTGGGGGCAGGATGGGAAGGAAGAGAGAATACAATCTCATAGAATGAACCAACACATATTCCACTTGGTTCTGGGTGTATGTTGGTTGTGTGTTAGAGGTACTAATTTCCACGATTATAAAACAAAATGAGACAGAGAAAACAAACAAACAAACAAACAAAAAAGAAGTTGAATTAGATTGCCTCCCAAGTCTTTTTCAGAGGAGTTTAGTAAATAAACACGGAATCATCATACCTCAGGAGTTCTCCAGCAATGCTCCTAAATCCCACACTATCAGGCACATGCAAGCTCAAACCAAGCTTAAAAAAACAAAGGAACATAAAACCTTCTCTTCCCTTCTCTATCCAGGCATGGTCCCACTTTCTTGCCCTCCATTGCTGGTAGTGAAGAATACTATGTTAGTGGATGAGAATTTGAATCAAGGACCCTACAACAATGGACCTTTGAAAATTAAAGGTGGGTGATGTGGATACTCTGAGTAGAGGGCTGTGTCCAGCAGCAGTTCTATGTCAGAAAATCTCATGGCTCTAGCTAAGTGTGTTTACATCTTTTCATTTTTTCTTCCTAAATCTGCAGGGCATGAAGTATCCATTAGCCACATTTTCTCTTGAATATAGGTCATATATTCCTCTTTTTTTGTATGTTTAGTAATTTTGGATTGTTTCTTGTTCATTGTGACTATTAGGACATAGACACTATCTTATGTTTCTCTGAAAGGGTGTAGAATTTTTTTGTGTGTTGTTTTTGGAGACAGTTAATTTTATTGGACTCAAGCTCCAAAATCTGTCTCCCTCACAGTGGGCCACAACCAAAATCTCTGGTCAGATCCTACAACTTTAGCTGTGCTTCTTGGGGTCTGCCTGCAGAGAAGTAGCTCAGGGCCAGCAGGAGCTTTGTGTAGAGTTTGTACCCCAAAACTGGGGCTCCTCATATGTGACCATCCTTTCAGTGACTTTCCACAATAACATTTAGCTCCTGTGGTTGCCCCAAATTCTATCCTCTGTTTCCTCAAGCCTGTAATACAGTAGGTTTCTATATGAGTTTTAACCACTAGTAGCAACTGATTGAGGCCTGTTCTCTGGTGAAAACCTACAAAGAGAGGGGAAACTTGCACTTCATACAATACCATTCTCTTTTCCCACATGCCTGGCCCTCTAGCACTTGCCTCCTTCTGGCCAATCTCTAGTCTCCCCAAGGTGTTGTTTTAATATTTCATCCAGAGTTTATATAGAAATCTTCAGGAGGGTTGATCCAGTCGAGGCATTTGGCCATAACCAGAAGACAAACTGCTGAGGCAAATCAAGATTAATTATTTCATCATCCAAATGAAGAAAAAGTTTGTGGAGATAGCGAGGAAATCTTTTCCTCTCCAAATGGAGTATATCTGTACTGCTCCAATTAAATCTCTTGTGAGTGGGCTTTTTTCCTGTTATTAACAGAAAGTAAGACCAAAAAGAATTGGTGTGAGAACCAAGATTCCCTGGTCCCAGGGACAGAAATTCCATGGGGAGTTCCATCCAGCTCTGGAAGGCTTATAGGAATCATATAATGAAAGTGGTGTACCTACCTCCCCAACCAGAAAAAATAGAAGAGTCATCCCTTGATGCAGTATGCCTGCTATTAATCTCTGTGTTTCCCAGGTGCACACACCTACAAGGTCCATCTGAAAAGTTGGATCTTCACAGGCTTCCCTAATTGTGCCTTAGAATAGAAGCAATTGGTTTTGAGATTTATAAGCAACGATGGTCTACATTTTTTTTCTCTCTCAGAGTAAAAAAACCCTCCACTTCATATTAGGAAGTTACTCCCCCATTCCTGCTTCTCACACTTAAGCAAAGGGCCACAGGGGACCACAGGTGAGTTCAGGCTGGCCAGATGTGAAGAGTAGAATGTGCTCCTAGTTATTAGCCAGATAACTTTTAGCATGAACCAGGACATTTTTGGCACTAATACTAATTACCCCAGGACAATTCATATACACTGGGAATGTCTTGAACACATATGACATGTGCCTCCTACTGATTTGGTTCATTTCTGTATCTCCTCTTCAAACCTTCACTGAAGCAGGCTAGGGCCATCAACTCAGCATATTTTGCTCTTCCCTGGAATAGCTCTGGTTGGTGGGCGCTGCCTCCTCCTAGGTGCTGAGAACTTCATTCTCTTTGCCATGTCATGGGATTCTGTAGACTTGAGGTCTATACAGACCTCCTGGCCTTCTTCCTAGGATTTTATCTCTGCCAGGTTTTCCCCTGGAATGCATCTCTTACTCATTTCTAGGATCAAGGAGGCTGAACACTGGAGTCTAATGCAATCCTACCTTTTAAAAACTTCTCCCCTAATCATTTACTGGGGACAACTGGTGCACATTCTTGTCTTTATCATAATGTAAAAAAACCATGAATTTAAGGTACAGAGAAAGAAAGTGAAATTAAATCTATTATCTACAGTGATTCCCATGGGATTGTTATATGAGCAAATGGGAACCATTGAGTTTCCCAGCTGTGGATCTATTCTTCCATTTCAACTTAATATTCTCCAGTACTGTTAAATACAGTCCTCTATAATCTTTATACAGCCCATAATATTTTATAATTTAAGCAAATAAAAGTTATTCTTTAATTTTGTTCTGTAAACACATTGCAAAATAGAATCCAGTGTTTAAATACTCTGCAGACATTCATAATTTCACTTTGGCATTCTAATTTTAATCTTATGGTGGTTGTAGACCCACTGTAATGGAAAGGAACACAATACTTTAACCTTTAAAAATGTAAAATACCATCCTAATAACAAAATCTAAAAATGTATCTAATTAGAATATTTATACTAACCAATTCTTATTTCACTACTGTTCTGTATTGACTTTCTAATCATGCTATTTCATTTAAATTACTTTACTTTTGAAGTTTTACAGGCTACCAGTTTAAAACCTGTCTATTCAGAAGGAGCACTAAAAACTCCTCCTCAAACTCTTCTTCTTTCTTTTGTATATTTTTTATTGAAGTTCGATTTGCCAACATATAGTATAACACCCAGTGCTCATCCTGTCAAGTGCCCCCTTCAGTGCCCGTCACCCAGTCACCCCATCCCCCTGCCCACCTCCTCTTTCACTACCCCTTGTTCGTTTCCCAGAGTTAGGAGTCTCTCATGTGCTGTCTCCCTCTCTGATTTTTCCCACTCATTTTCTCTCCTTTCCCTGATAATCCCTTTCACTATTTTTTATATTCCCCATATGAGTAAAACCATATAATGATTGTCCTTCTCCAATTGACTTATTTCACTCAGCATAATACCCTCCAGTTCCATCCATGTCAAAGGAAATGGTGGGTATTCATTGTTTCTAATGGCTGAGTAATATTCCATTGTATCTATAGACCACAACTTCTTTATCCATTCATCTTTTGATGATACACCAAGACTCCTTCCACAGTTTGGCTATTATGGACATTGCTGCTACAAACATTGTGGTGCAGGTGTCTTGGCTTTTCACTGGATCTGTATCTTTGGGGTAAATCCCCAGTAGTGGAATTGCTGGGTCATAGGGTAGCTCTTCTACACAGCAAAAGAAACAGTCAAAAAAACTAAAAGACAACCTACAGAATGGGAGAAGATATTTGCAAATGACCTATCAGATAAAGGGCTAGTATCCGAGATCTATAAAGAACTTATTAAACTCAACAGCAAAGAAACAAACAATCCAATCATGAAGTGGGCAAAAGACATGAACAGAAATTTCTCCAAAGAAGACATACGCATGGCCAACAAGCACATGAGAAAATGCTCCGCATCATTGGCCATTAAGGAAATACAAATCAAAACCACAATGAGATACCACCTCACACCAGTGAGAATGGCGAAAATTAACAAGACAGGAAACCACAAATGTTGGAGAGGATGCAGAGAAAAGGGAAACTTCTTACACTGTTGGTGGGAATGTGAACTGGTGCAGCCACTCTGGAAAACTGTGTGGAGGTTCCTCAAAGAGTTAAAAATAGAACAGCCCTTCAAATTCTTCTTAAGCAGTTGTACTTTTGACTGAACTTTTAACAGTACCATTCCCACTTGATTTTACTGCAGACATTAAGATGAGGGTTACAGCTCCTGGCAGGGAAGTTTTGCCTGTCCAGTGCATGCTTGGTGACATGGCAAGAACTCCCAGATACATATCAGGCATTTTTTTTTTCTCTGGCAGATGTGGGTCCCTCCCCACCATGCCTTATATTCAGGGGACTCACACATTCAGGTTATTTGCTCAGCTTGTGGACCTTCTGCTTAACCCTCTGCTATAGAAGTTCATTTAATATTCCAAAGAGACAGACACACTGAGAGGGAGGACTTTCTAAAAACTATTTGGGCAAAGTCTCTCAGAGAATTGAAAACAAAAAGCAGGCAGACGAGCAAGTCTCAAGTTCCTTCTCAACTTCCAAATCTCACAATTATCACCAGACTCACCAATGAGAATTTGGGATGCAGGGACATGTAGCTAGCTCTCCAGAGCTCAGACCTCACGGTCAGATGACCCAAATCTAATCACTGACTCCATCCTTTACTCCAGAGCTGGACACACATTATGTAAAGAAGGCTTGGTATCTTACTCTATAAACTAGGACTTCTTGCAGCATCATATTGGGATTAAATGAAATTCAGTAAAGTAATGAATACTACCTGTCAGGGCCTGCCATAGAGTATATACAAGTGGACAATGGCCACAGATAATATATTCAAACAGAACTCTGAGCCACAATCTGCCACAATCAGCTCAGAAAACTAACCATAATCTATGTAATCAGCCCAGGAAGCAAGCCTGCTCTCTCTCTATTAGTCAGACTTACTGGAAGTCAGGCCCTTATGTCTAGTGAACAATCTAAGAAGCCAGGCAATAAGTCCTGTAACAATTGGTTCTAAGTGGGCAGCTTCCCCAATTTTTGCCCTGCTTCCAATTTAGGGTTAGCCAAAGAAAGCCAACTGTGTACTCTAACCAACCACACAGGATGTCTGCTTCTAGTTAGCCCACCTCCAGCTTCATCACACCAATAGCCTGAAATCAAGGCACCCTGACCTATCCCTTTCCCCCCATAGACCTTACCAGCTCCTGAGCCTGCCTTTGAACCTCTGCCAAAGCAAGTAATGCCGGCTGACCCCCCAGCTCTATAGCAAGCTCTGTATAAATAGCTTATGCTTTTTTAAAATTTGTTTGGTCTTCATGTCTTTCCACAGTATCATTCAATAAGTATTGTGAATCATAACAATAAAATAATTGCTGAATTAAATATTAAATCAAATCAGCAGGTAAAATATCTCCAGAGGACTCAGAATTAATTTTTCTTAATTTTAATTGAATCATTATCAATAACCTCTTCTTAAATTCATTGTGCTTTGGCTAAGCTTGATTTTCTTAGTAAATTATTGATGGACATTATGCCAGGTTCACACCCCCAGCTTATTGGTGTGCAGTGCTGGTTAATTTACCGTGATTTGCAATTCTATTCTAAGATCACAAGAGCCAAAATTTCTCACTCACTGTCAGTGAAAAAGAGCCACACACAGGAGGGGACAGTGGCTCTCACAGCAGGCTGGGTCCTGTCTCTGGCTTCTGCTGATCCTTCAGGCTTGTTACAATACCCAGGAGGAAATTGCTTTGGGCTTTTGAATGTATTCTTCACAAAGTCCCATGGATTTCTTGGGCTATTCCCCTATGGTTGTAGAGTTGTGTACAAATTGATTCTTTGATGATTCATTCTGGTGTTTTTAATGGGTATTGAATTTGAGCTATTCATGTCTAGATTTCCGATTTCCTTTTTAATTTTTTTTTCCTCTTATGTGAAGAAAACACACTGCTTTTACTGTGCCTTATCAATCCCTTGGATACTATCTGCTTTTACAATAACTGCTGAAAACCCAATAATTACAACTGTACAGTCAATTTTTAGAGGCCCGTGGTTATCCTACTCATAAATGTTCACTTGGGCCTCACTGAGACTTCTCAGCAACATTATGCAGGTAAAACACAGAAACGCACATTCCAGAAGTTATGTATGCCACATCTGACCCTTTCTATTCTGCAACCTTCCTGCTCAGAAACAGCCAGAATCTGGATGACCAGATCTCTGGCCTCTGACCAACTGTAATGTACAAGCCCTGATGGAAAAGATGATCAAAGAACAATTAGGTTATTACTTAATCTGTGACATAAGACTCTTCTACCCTTAAACCCAGGGGAAAACAAGAAGAAAAAAAACCCCCAAATCTCTGAATGTGATTTCAATAGTGCCAATTAAGTGGGAATACTTAAAGCAGTAATTTAGTTAAATTGTTGTTCTTAACAATGAGGGGTCTGGCGCAGAGCTCGTTAGAAGTGGAAATAATGTTAGCCTATAATTTTGCTGTTAATTTCACCCTTGACAGATGCTAAGTCTCAACAGAGGGGAGTCCTGGTCAGTGGGGAGAGACATGACATATTTTCAGGAACTATGAAAGGCGGTGATGTGCTTGGGATACTTAAAGAGAATTACAGCTGTGTTTCTTTTCATATGATCACAAGCATAGGTATGAAAGGAGGGGGTGATAAGGCTCATTTCATTGGGTTTAAGGTTCTGCAACGTGAAGGAAATAATAATGGGAAAGTAGTTATGGGAGAAAGGAACTTAGCTCCAATTTCTATATGTGTTAACCACTTAGCCTTACCTTCTGCTGCTCAACTACCACTCAAAGACCTGAGACCTGCTGTCATTTGTGAATGAAATACAGGCTGTACTTATAATCTAGAAAATTACTTGTTAACATGAAAACATGCCTGGCCAAAGTGCTCCAGAAGTTATCAGTGTTTCTAAATATTTTAAAGAGAGAATAAATTGGTTATATTAAGGGGCTATATACCAGGGCACAGGGAGAAAGCTGAGATAGTGCTCATAGTGGGACCGAGAAGAGGGGGAGAGTGTCAGTGAGGTAGAAGTAGGAGTTCTCTGCTCCTCTAGGAGAAAACATGCTTGTTCTGGGATATTTTCTCTACAGCAGTTTGCAGGAGATAATGTAGGTGCAATCTCCCTGGATTGTATCAGGAACACTAAGCAGAAGGAAGAGTATATATACTGTCAGAGACTGAAAATGTGTTTACTTTCTTGATGGGCAATGATCTGATATGATCTGGAATATTTCTTTAAAAATTCAAATTTGTCTAGCATTGATAGAGAATAAAAAGCTGAAGAAATACCACAAAGAGAAAATGAACAGATTCATAAGTAAAAAGAGTATAACATATCAGATACAGGGCTAGTATCCAAGCTCTCTAAAGAACTTACCAAACTCAATGCCAAAAAACAGATAATCCAGTTAAGAAATGGGAAAAGACATGAATAGGCACTTTTTCCAAAGGAGACGTCCAGATGACTAACAGACACATGAAAAGATGCTCACCATCACTCATCGTCAGGGAAACACAAATCAAAACCACAATGAGATACCACCTGATACCAGTGAGAATGGTGAAAATTAACAAGACAGGAAAAAACAAATGTTGGAGAGGATGTGGAGAAAGGGGAACCCTCTTGCATTGTTGGTGGGAATGTGGACTGGTACAGCCACTCTGGAAAACTGTGTGGAGGTTCCTCAAAGAGTTAAAAATAGAGCTATCCTATGACCCAGCAATTGCACTGCTGGGGATTTACCCCAAAGATACAGATGCAGGGAAATGCCAGGACACCTGCACCCAATGTTTATAGCAACAATGTCCACAATAGCCCAACTGTAGAAGGAGCCATGATGCCCATAGACAGATGATGGATAGAGAAGATGTGGTCTATATATACAATGGGATATTACTCAGCCATCAGAAAGGACGAATACCCACCATTTAAATTGAAGTGGATGGGACTGGAAGTATTATGCTGAGTGAAATAAGTCAATCGGAGAAAGACAATTATCATATGGTTTCACTCATATGTGGAATATAAGAGACAGTGCAGAGGATCATGGGGGAAGGGAGGGAAAATTTAATGGGAAGTCATCAGAGAGGGAGACAAACCATGAGAGACTCTTAACTATAGGAAACAAACTGAGGGGTTGTTGGATGGGAGGTGAGGGAGGTGATGGGGTAATTTGGTGACAGGCATAAGGAGGGCACGTGATGTGATAAGCGCTGGGTGTTATATGCAACTGATCAATCATTGCACAGTATATCTGAAACTAAGTAAGTGCTATATATTGGCTAATTGAATTTAAATTAAAAAATAAAAAATAAATAGCATCTTTATATTTAGCATCTTTAGCATCTTTATATTTAGCATCTTTAAACTAGCATCTTTATATTTGAAAAACAACAAAACAAACAAACAAGAGTACACACTCATTTTTCTACATCACGACTTCTATTCAAGGTCAGCTATATGCAGACCCTTGCAGGCACAGTTCTCCAGTGGCTAGAAGCTGTGTGTTACTGTATTTGGGCACATTTTATTTACTTTTTGTTGTAACTGACCTTACCTTGCTTTTTCTTACATGGGGCTGGCTTGTAGGATCAGTGTATGCTGCAAGGAGGATTTCTTAAGGAAACAGTCTGTTGTCCATGTGGCAATCATAGAGGGAGAGATACACAAGCCAACTCAAATTAGCTGAAGGTAAAAGAGAATGTAATAGCTCATAAAACAGAGAAGTGGCTACATCCAGGGGCCTGGACATTGTGGGTACCTCTGACTTTCCACCTCTTGCCCCCAGTGAATGGGCATTATCCTCAGGATCTCTCTGAATGGGCATTATCGTCTGAATGGGCATTATCCTCAGGATCTCTCTCCTCATGCCACAGCTGAGTGGCCTCTGATGAGCTGGAGATCTCCTTGGTCTATGGTGTGCATGTATAAAATGAGCTTAATAATTCCTGCCCCTCAGGGGGTTATAAGTGTTCAGTGAGACACTGCAGATAAAGAACCTAGCACAGCACCTGCTGCAGGATCCTTAAAGAATCTAATTCAGTACCAGCACGTGGCAGAGCTATTTCTGTGTTTGTAAATAGCATCTGGCCTTCCTGGAGTCCCCGAGGTCCTGTAGAGAAATTAGACACTGTTCTGATTGCAGGACTTTAGGAAAATGTCTCATCTTGTGATGAACACAGCATCAAGGAAGATGGTGGCATGATATCTGAGGCCATGTTCAGAGGAGTGGGCATTCAGCACGGTTTCTGTCTGTTGTTGCCCTCCGTAAGTTTGCCTCTTCTCTCTCGGATCGCCTGCTCTGTCCCCCCACCTCCAGGCCTACAGATCATGTGGCCTGGTGACAGCACAGGGAGCCCATGGAGGTTTTCCTCCGAGGGCCCATCTGACGGTCTCACGAGCTCTTGTACACACTAGTCAGCCAGCCTTGGAGGACTCCCCTCCAGCTCACTCCTTCCTCCTGGCCTTGTAGATATTGCAATCCTTACATATCTTAACTCACAACCAGTGAGGATTATTCATTATATTAAAAATTAATATGTAGCTGTATCCTGACCACTAAGGGAGGGATTTAAGAACGGTTCCAAGATTGGTCTCCCTGCTGTCACCAGCCTTCCATTGCTAAGGAAACTTTGACTTTGTTTGGGTAGCTAGCAGTCCAGCTTGAAGTCTCAATTTCCTAGGCTTCCTTCCAGCTAATAATGACCATGTAACAGTTCCATCTAGTAAGACATAATCAAAATTGTCATGGGTGGAACTTTTAAGGAGACCACTGTTTTATCTGAGAAAAAAGGAAAAGACTTAGCTGGTGCACTGTTTGGCCTCCTCTTTTATTATTGCTGCCTGGAATGTAGATGCGGTGCCTAGAGGTACAGCAACCATTTTGTGAACATGAGGATGAGAACCACACACTAAGGATGGCAGAGCAGAGAGTGGGAGGAGCTTGGTTTGCCCAGGACCATTTGGAGGTACACTTCCCATTCAGAATATGTATACCTCTAGATTTCAGTTATTTGAAAGAAAAGGGGTTAGTAATTAACTTTGTCAAGTTTATGTTACTTGTATCTGAAGAAAACCCTGAGCGGTACTGACTCTAAAATATTCCAAGGAAAAATGGAATGCCAGGAATTAGTAATTAGGAATTAGTAATTAGGAATTAGAAATTAGTAAACACCATGGAAGACACCAACAAGAATGGGGCCATGGGTACTTCCATAAGAAAGTTAGAAAAAGTAACCCATACCCACACACAAACACACACATGCACGCATGTGCATGTGCACACATGCTTGCCCGTAAACACACATACACATGTGCACACACACACAGTCACACATGCACACACACGAGTACATGCATACACACACAGACACATGCTTTTCTTATTTCCTTTTGGTATTTGATCACTGGGCTTTAATACTTTACATTGGAAAATGTCTTAAGATATGTCATTTTTTAGTAAAATCAGAGGAAGGATGGTATTAAAATTTTCCCAGAAAATTTGTATAAATGCCCAAGTTAGAGCTAGCACCTTGGTGGTTTTCTTTATTGTCTTATGGCTGGATCAAATGACTTCCTATGTTGCCCCATTATTGTAAAATTGCAAGGAGCAGTGACCATTGATAATCGAAGCATGAAATGGAGGCCAGTTTTGCCTGATTTGTAAATTCAAGCTATCAGCCCTAGAGATGATAACTGCACAACTGCCAGTCCTCTGCTGCCATTGGAACCAGCTGTCAGAATTCATGAGAAATAAATGAGTTGTCTGTATGCATAGAATGCTTTGTACATGTTTAATATTGCTAAGTCAATAGCACAAACTATGTATCAGGGCTGATTGTGCAGCCACCAGGTGAGAAGCACGCAGTAGCTCACTACCCACGAGGGACCCGGGTGGATCTTACTGGAAACAGTGTGATGCACACAGGAACCACATTTGCCTTCTCTCTTCCTTGGCACTCACAGCCTCTCTTCTAGGCTGTGGAGGTCGAATGCACCACACCCGAGTGGGGAGTTCTGTGTCCTCCTCTTCCTTTGGTGTCACAGGCCGAGGGAAAAGAAAAACACACAAAATAAAGAGCTGAAGGAGGAAAGGTAGACAGTTAATAAACACCAACAACATAAATTTTTAAGCACAGAAAAGACTTGAAAGAAACTGCTTAAAGTATGCGACTTTCGGGGCACTCTTAAATAACAGATTTATTTAAAACAGCATTTCAGAATATGAAATAACCCTTTGGAGAGTTTAAGCCTTTCAGAAAAGCTGCAAGGAATTGGTGTTTGAAAGATTGCATCTGGCTGACGTCAACTCAGAAGGAAAAGTAAACAGGACCCCAAGGTCATCTTTATTCCTCCCTCTGAAAACAAAGATGAAAGAATGAAAGCAAATAGAGTTGTGACTTTGGAATAGTTTCTTGTACAAAGTTTCTTAAAAAAGGACTGTAGGCTTCTAAATGATTTCCAGTGCCTAAGTGGCCTTTTGTCAAACTATCTGGAAAATTAAAAATGACAAATAATACAACAGTAAATCATCTTTTAAAATAATGACTGTCACAGGTTGGGTTTCCCGAAACAGACACTGGGATGAGGTTGAGATGGAAAATGTTCATTTGAGTGACCACCTGTGAAGGGAAAAGGGAGGATCCAGGATTGGGCAGAGGGGAAGATGATGTGTGATGCCACCTTACCAAGCCTCTGCCATGGCAGGGAGCCCAGGAGCGGGGCGAGCCACTACAGTCGTTCTGCATGGGGCTGAATGGTCCAGGTGATCACCACCTCCCCAGATGTAGGTGCCCAGGGAAGGCATGGCTGCGGATGAGGCAGCTCCCCGAACCTGAGGCAGACCCCCAGGACCCAAAGGCTGCAACAGGTGCCTGCCTCTGGGCAATGATCTCCCTTGAGGGGAGAGCTGGGGGTGCATCTTTGTGCCCACAGAAGTGAAACATGCAATGTTAAAATTTTCAACCGTGTGAATTACCCTTACTTTACATTAACCAGCAGTTTAAAAGAAGTGTGCCCTAAAGATCACACACACACACACACACACACACACACACACACACACCACACTGTTAGAAATAATAATTTCAGCAAAGTTGCAAAATACAAAATCAACACCCTCAAATCATTTACATTTCTATATACTAACAATGAATAATCAGTAAAGGCAATCAAAAAAACTGTTCCATTTACTATAACTGCTACTTTTAAAACTATAAACTTTATAACTATAAACTTTACTAAAACTGTTTCATTTACTCTAACATCTAAAGGTTCCAGCACCCAATGATTCCAATGTTGGGGGACGACGGGGAGGGTTTTTCTCACACCATCACCAAGTAATTCTCGCACACCAGCTGGATGTCCTACAGTTAAACTCAGTTCTGACACTATCTACTCTCATCTTTTAGGGCATGTAGAGTGATAGCACCGAAATCAGGGTTTAGGAAGACTTTCCAGATGACTTTGTTAGAGGCTGGGGGTGGGGGGGATCATGGAGGCAGGGAGGCTGGGAGGTTAGTTGTATCTTCCAGGCAGGGGTGGAGAGAGCTGGCGTGAGGGCAGCTGTCTGACAATTGCCAAAAACAATCCCTTGTCAGGTCCAGATTTCTACATATCATTGCTTTTTAGTACTGAGATTATGTAATTGTAAAGAAAGAGTAAGTGTTAGGTGGTCATGGGCACTGGGGGCTAATGAGATGGCCCTGCTGTTCATTTCTGCACCCTGTCCCTCACGCTTCAATACTGTCCCCATCTGGAACCAGCAAGAGGAACAGACAGACACTCATCAAAGTGACAGTTCTACCAAAGTCAGAGAGATTGGAAGTACCTCCCAGTTCACTGTAAAATAAGACCATGATCTCCTTGCCTTGAGGACAGATGAAAATCAATGACTCAGCTTCACTGAAAAGTCATAGTCTGTCCTAGAATGAACTAATAAAACACTCAGTCTGAGTAATTCACGGCCCTCCTAATGTCTACCCAGCCCAAAAGCCGGGTCTACAATGATGCTGACATTTCATCAACAATGATGTTACATTTTTCTATTGTACCTTCAGTTATTTTTACTTGATTATGCTTTGATGATATAACTCAACAGCAAGATCCAGACAAAGAATAATACACAATCTGGGTGCATTCTATTGGTTAACATAACAAAACCATTTTCACAGATTTGTATCCATTTTAAAGAGTTACCAAGCCAACAAGACGATGACAAAATAATAGAAAGATAGCCAAAGGACGAAATTTGAATAGAGGAAGTACAAAAATCCAGTACACATGTAGACAAAGGTTCAACATCACTGGGATTCAAAATTCAAAACTCAATATCTTACTTACCATGTTGATCAAGACAAGAGGGAAAGGTAACATCTAATAATGGCAAATGTATGGAAACTAGCTCCCTTTTAGTAGAAATGCAAGCTAACGCATTTTGGGGATAGTTGCAAATATCTTTGGAAAACCCTAAAATTTTGCTTGGCATTGAATCTACATCATTGTTTCTGTAGAAATAGCAGAATTCCATAAGGAGCCGGAGGAAAAGCTACTGCCTTATGGGATTCAGGCCAACACCATCTCTTGCTCAATTTCTGGCATGAAAAACTAGGTGGAACATGGCATCATTTACTTATTGACATTGTGAATGAACACACAGGATCAACTTGCAGGAGGAGATCTGGAAAACGTCCCCTAGGTGTAGCCACAGGTGGATCACTGGGCGCTTTACAGATAGGTTTCAACTGCATGTTTGGGAGGAAAGAGATAAAGAGGAGTGGAGGTGGTGGCGAGGAAGTGAGAAAGCAAAAGTAGTAGGATTTTAAGGAAGTTTATGGTGGAGAAAAAGACTCCCATGAAGAAAAGGGGAATATATCGATTTTAAGGCTTTATTTTTTAGAACATTCACGAGCAATTCTTAATACTGATAAATAGACAAAGAATATGAGGGAAGAAATGATATACTAGAGGGAAGAAAATGGATAGGACAAGGTGTCCAGGGATTGAGAGGTGGCTGGATGAGCCCCAGAGAATCTGGGGAGGAGTTAGAGAAACAGGACAGGTCACTTTCTTCTGGTTAACAAGGAGGACAGAAGAAATGATAAACAAAAATGCAGGCAGGATTATCTCATTGTTGATGAAAATCTGAGATTAAGGTCAAAGGCCAATCTCATGGAAGGTTGGAAACAGAAACTACTGAAAACCACGTGGAACAAGAGAAATACTTGGAAGTGTTGTCACAGAAAATGGTTGTTGGTTCTAGTTTATAGACTCATGAATTATAAGGAGATGAAGTCTCCTTCCATTCTGGTCTTATTTTATTATTTTTTATTTTTAAAAAAATTGTATTGATTTATTTGAGAGAGGCAGATGTAGTGACAGAGAGCAGGAGTGGGGAGGAGAGGGAGAATCAGGCTCCTTGCTGAGCAGAGAGCCTGATGTGGGGCTCCATCCCAGGACAGCTGGGATCATGACTGGAGCCAAAGGCAGACAACCAAATGAGCCACTCAGGCACCTCTGGTTTGTTTTAATTCAGAGAAAATTTTCTCTTGAACATTTCTAGGTTTATTGTAAAACCATACCATCTTTTTTATTCACAAAGTTTTGTAATGATTATGAATGAAAATACAAAGGAACTCCTCCACTGAATATAATGTGACTGCCTACTAGTTACTGCTTTTCCCACTTCTCATTCTTTAAGAAGCAGGTAGAATTGGATAGAAAGCCCATTGGTTTCATAAACAAATACAGACTATACCAAAAAAATTGAACAAATGGAAAAATCAGTAATAACAGTTTCAACTCCATTACTTTTGCTTGGATAGAAAAGTGACTGGAAATGTCATGTTTGATCTGTGTAATTTAGTGTAGAAAAATAGTGAGTGGAAAGACAATTCAAAGTAATAAAAATAAGCTACATTGCTGAACACCTTTATAAAAATATGAATGCTTACATACCACTAAGAAGTATTGTAACATTCATATATCCTCTCCTTTTTTATTTTACTACAAATAATCATAATTGTTGATTTATGATGATTTGGTTCAGGTGCCAAGGAGACTTACCTAAACTCATGTAATCAATTCTTTCTCTGTGGGGCATCTGTCTTTCACTTTTTAATTTGTCAGATTTTAAAGGAATTCTGGATACAAAATTTTTGTTGAATATATGTATTAACACCTTTTTTTCATTCTGGCTTTTCACTCTGAAATATACAAAGGAACTTCATAATTTTAATGTAATTGAATTTATCAGTATCTTCTTTTATAGTCAATGTTTATTGTCTTCTGCTTAGAGAAAGTTAGCCTATTCCTAAAGTCAAAAACTATTCTCACACACAAACACACATACACAAATATCCTTACAAAGAATACAGAAATACTAATTAAAAGGCACACATACACCCTGTTGTTTATGGCAGCATTATCTACAATAGCCAAACTGTGGAAATGGCTCAAATGTCCACATATATAACATATGTTATATATATATATATATGATATATGATATCATATCACATATATACATATCATATATATTATTCATAAAAAAGAATGAGATTTTGCCATTTGCAACAACATGGATGGAGCTAGAGAGTATAATGCTAAGCAATAAGCCAGAGAAAGACAAATATCATGTGATTTCAGTCATATGTGGAATTTAAGAAACAAACAGATAGGCAAAGGGAAAAAAAAAAGAGAGAGAGAGGCAAACCAAGAAATAGACTCTTAATTATAGAGAACACAGTGATGGTCACCAGAGGGGAGGTGGAGAGGTGGGTGGCTGAAACAAGCAATGGGGATTAAGAAAGCCATTTGTGATGACCACCCAGTGTTGCATAGAAGTGCTGGGTTAAAAAAAAAGTGCTGGACCACTATATTGTATACCTGAAACTAATATTACACTTTATGTTAAGTAACTGGAATTTAAATATAAATCAAAAAAGAGAGATGCATATCCTTGCATATTATTTTGTAAAACCTGTTTTGTTCTTCTATCCCTTAGATCTGGAATCTACTTAGAATTGATTTTTGTCTATGGTATGAAGTTTAAGCCAATATATTTTTTCCATGTGAATATCCACTTGACCCACCATGATTTATTCAAAAGACCGTTTGTTTTCCTACTGTGGGCAAATCTTTTTTCATATTTTATACTTTTGTTGCCCTTTATTTTCATTCTCCTATGAAAATAAAGGGCAATAGTTTTGAAACTATTGTTTCAAAGTCAATAGAATATTATTATTTTACAACATCCATATTCCTTTAGATTTACCCATGTATTTATCATTTTTCTTGCTTTTTGTTACTCCTATTGTCTTTATTCTTCCTTCTGGGAGTATTTTTTTTAAGGAGGATCTTCTGGTTACAAATTCTATCAGATAAAACTGGAGGGTTTTATGCTGAGTGAAGTAAGTCAATTGGAGGAGGACAAACAAACATTATATGGTTTCACTCATACGGGGAATATAAGAAATAGTGAAAGGGATTATAAGGGAAAGGAGAATAAATGAGTGGGAAATATCAGTGAGGGTGACAAAGCATGAGAGACTCTAATTCTGGGAAATGAACAAGGGGTAGTGGAAGGGGAGGTGAGCGGGAGGACAGGGTGACTGGATGACAGGCACTGAGGGGGCACTTGATGGGATGAGCACTGGATGTTATTCTATATGTTGGCAAATTGAACACCAATAAAAAATAAATTAAAAAAAGTAGGGATAGAGGGGGTTCAGGGAGAGAGAGAGAGAGAGAGAGAGAAAGACCTAGAAATAGAAGGATTTCCAAAATGGTGTTTTTAATGGGTAGATAGATCTAATGTGACATTTATTTTCTTTTAATAATTTGAATATTGCACTGTCAGATCTTTTGGCCTTCTTTGTTTCTGCTGAGAAGTCTTCTGGAAAATCAGATGTGAGTCCCAGAGATACATTGGACATGATGAAACGGTCTGACATATATTGAATTATGGGTCTAAAATAGGAAAAAAATAAGTATGAGAAAGAGAAATACCATATGACTTCACTCATTTGTGGAATTTAAGAAACAAACAGGTGAATATACAGGAGGGGAAAAAAGGAGAGAGAGAGAGAGAGAGGGAAGCAAACCATAAGAAACTCTTAACCATAGAGAACACACTGATGGAAGGCATTGAGTGGGGGATGGGGTAACTGGTTGATGGGGATGAAGGAGGGTACTTGTTGTGATGAGCACTGGTTGTTGTATGTAAGTGATGAATCACTAAATTATACTCCGGAAATCAATGACACTATATGTTAACTAGAATTAAAATAAAATCTTGAGATAAAAAAATAGGAAAAGAGGACAAAAGAGGATAGGCAATATTTGAGTAATCAAAGCTTAACACTTTAAAAAAGTGATGTAAGGCATAAAGTGCACAGTAAATCCCACACACACTTCATATGAAGAGAAACACACCAAGAGTTAGCATAGTAAATTAGACACAGAGAGAAAGTCATAAAAGAAGACTTTGAGTTGAAGACAGACAGACGGATACACACACACACACACACACACACACACACACACACAGTTCTTTTTGTTTCTCTGGCCTTTCTAGTTGTTCTTAGTGGGAGCAGTCGATCTGCAAGAAGGTAATATACAATGACCCAAATTAAGAAAATATGCTTATAGCCTTTTTTTTTTAAAAGCAGCCAGCTCCAGATGAAGTGAAATCATAGAGAGAGATGCTGAGATAATTTAGTACACACATTGTTCTCATTCGTCCTTTATCCGTCTACAGAACCTACCCTGGAGGGGCATGGAAAGACAACAGTTCCCAGGGGTCAAGGAGTCCGGAAGCGGCTCCTGCTACAGCAAAAGGGGCTGGAACAGGGAGTTGGACAGCCTGGCTGGACCTCACCAAGTGTGAGCTTTGGGGCTTTGGCAAAATCACCACCATGTTTTATTATTTTCCTCACCTGTGAAATAGGGCCAGTAACTGGTCTTCCTTCCCCATGGTACTGGCGTGTGGATCAAAATCAAAATGAGAAACTGATAGGAACCTTATATAAGCCTTGAAGTGTTATAGAAAGGGGATTTATAGCTATGGTTTTTCTCCTTACAATTGTGTTGTTTAGCATAGAGGGCACAGATATCCATATGAGAAAGCAAAATCAAATTTATTCCTTGGATAATAATATTATCTGTAGACCAAGTTTACTTAAAATGATCATTTTCCCTGCCCTCAAGTTTAGGTGAATGTTAGAGGCCGGGAGAGAAGATAAGCTAGTTTGACATCCCTGGCCCAAACAGGGTAGCTTGAGGTACGGTGGGCTCTGACCAGTCTGAAAACATGAAAGATGCTAAGAATATCTATACTCTAGGTCTGTATCTCCTTCCTGGAGAGAGCACTTAGGGAGGGCGTGGTGTCCTAGCAAAGTCACTGCTGAAGCTCTTGAGAAGCTGGAAGCAACTGTCTCTGAACCTTAGGAGGATTCACTAGATTATTGGTTGGAAGAAAATCACTTATCTCCTTAGAGCAGGTTGATTCTTAATTGCTTATTACTTCAGTCGCATTTCAAGGTTTGGAGAAGAGACTTAACGCAAATATATGACATTATTGGTGTTGTCACTATAAGCCTATTTCACATGGATTTGATATAAACAGGATCTTTAATACTAGCAACAGATAGTGACATTACTATATCAATGCAATAGTGTAAACTATAATTTATTTTTATGTGAACAAGGGTGAATGAAGGATGCATTACAAAATGAATCAATCATTTCACAAGTTGAAAAGAAAGGAATTTATGGAAACATTTGCTGTGAGAAAATCACTTGGAGGGTGAGGAATTACAGGCAGCTTATGAGCTCCTTGTGAGAGAAGAAGCAGCCTCCCTTCCTGCCAGCTCCTGAGAACAGGGTATTATGAGAGCAGATAAAACCGAAAGAAATATTTTAGAGGGTACTAATAATGAAGAGCAGATGACAGATTGAAATGTGGTGATGATCGAAACCTGAAAGTATTGTAAATCCAAATTCTGCTGGCTGGTATTTTATTGGAAAAGTCTATCGGGTTTTATTGATGTACCTACCGTCTCAAGTTCCTCTCATGACTTCTGTCCTTGGGAAAATGGTCTAAATGTTATTTTTATTGTGTTGAAGTTAAAGTTATGAAAACCTGCCATTTCTTATAAACTAAGATGCTTCCCACAAAGGCAAATAAAAAAAAAGAAAAAAATAGGATATAAAATAGGAGAGGTAGAATTAAAATAATTATTATTACTTAAATTGAAGAACAAAATCCAAGTGGTTCTGTGAAAGGCACATGTTGGGAAACTTTAGAAAAGTTTCAAAGGCATAACAACTTATGGTATTGAAGTTGAAGTATAATCACAAAGTCTTATATTCAATTCGCATGAGAGAAATACAATGGTAAGCTACCTTGACTGTTTAATATTGAGTAAAATCGTGACTAATTTTCTCTCCCAACCCCAAGCAATGCCTTGCCTTCATTTCTTGCTGTGAAATTCGTGGAGTTACATTACTCTTCCTGTAAGAAAGTGGAAAAATTATCAAAACATTTCAAGTTAGACTTGCTAATAATTTTCAAAAGTTATTGGTCTAGCAAAAACTTTTATTCAAAAAGATTAGTGCTATTTCCTCCTGCTTATATTACTTCTTTCCCCGTATAGGGAGGTGACCTTGCTACCTTTGCTTATTTGAGCAAACCCACCTGGCCAGTCCGTCAGCAAAATATATCTGCTTCCTTCCTTCCCTCTGGGTCCAATCCTCTCCCGTCCTGTCCTGGTGGCCAGGATGCTGTCCTTCCCACTCTCCTCCCAGCAGTGAGATGCTGACCTTGACACTCAGTCTAAATCAGCCCCCACCCCATCTTAGAAATGCTTTTTCGTGACTGCTTATTCTTTCTGTTCAGAACTCATCATAGTTTAAAATAATACATGTATTGGTTTTCTTGTGTGTTTGGCATCCATCCCTTGATTTATGGAACATTCTTTGAAGTCAGGAGCCAAATTCCTCTCATTCATCAAGGTAGACTTTGTGCCTAGCAAAGGGCCTAGAATCATTTCTCTAAATATTGGTTGAATGAATACATGACTCAGAGTCCTCAGTCACTGCAATCTGAATTCCCACACAAATCCAGTGATCTGTTTCTATTACAACCCAATTTCTCTTTTGACGAATTGCAAAATGCTTTTGCGTGTTGCTTTCGATCCCACAAACATCTGTGATTTTGAAAGAGGTAGTCAATCCCATTTCACAGATGAGGAACTTGAGGTCAGAGATAAAAGAGCTGGTCCACATAAGTTCCACAGAAAGTGGCAGACCCTGGTCTTGGGCCCAGTTCTTTTGTGGTCAAGTCCAGTAATCTTTACAGCAGTGATCTGTAGTTGAGTAAATACTGATCAAAAGTTTACTTTGCCTTTTGGCCCTACTACCAAAAGAATGTTCTGAGCATCCTAATACATAGATAAGTGAGAATTCACATCACAACATTTGCTTCCAAGCAGCTCTGGCAAATTCTGGTATCTTGGAAGCCTATGAAATCCCAAAGAACACCAAAAAATAATATTGATTCTCTTCCAGAAACTTTGAATACAATATCACATTTCCCTCAGCAATGAAGAGAGGTATAATTCTCTTCCTGTAGAAATGAGAAAAACTGACACTCAGAGAAATTATGGAAATTGCCTCTGGTCACACAACTAATAAATATAAGGTTTGGAATTCAAAGTCAGATATCCATGACTTATTCCAAACCCATACTTTCCCCAATGAACTGGAGACTACTAGACATTAGAGAGTAACCCTTTGTGACCACAAACCCCTCAATAAGACAAAATACTTTGACAGCCTAACAAAGGATTTTCCTATCACATAAATATCCATATGCACAATGCCCTCCAGATTCTTTAGTAATACCTACTAATTTGTAGGCCTTTAATCGCTGATAATTCATATTTTTTTCCAGAAAGATGATCATTAATGTTGGTGAGATGGCAAGTAGACTTGAATTAAGGGAAACAGACAGGCTCTATTAGTCATCTCGGGCCACCATAGCAGAACACCACAGACCGGGGGCTTAAGCAACAGAAATCCATTTCTCACATTTCTGGAGGCCAAAGGTCCAAGATCAATGTGCCTTCCGAGCTGGCTTCTGGTGAGGCCTCTCTCTTTGGCCTGCAAATGGTGCCTTTGCTCTGTGTGTGGGGTGGGGAATAGAGAGAGAGGGAGAGAGAGAGAGAGAGAGAGAGAGAGATCCATCTCTGGGGTGTGTTCCTCTTATTATAAGGACACCAGGCACGTTGACTTAAGACCCCACCCCCTTATGACCTCCTTTAATTTAATTACCTTCTTTTTTTAAAAAAATATTTTATTTATTTATTCATGAGAGACACACAGAGAGAGGCAGAGACACAGGCAGAGGGAGAAGCAGGCTCCCTGCAGGGAGCCTGATGCAGGATTTGATCCCAGGACCCTAGGATCGCGCCCTGAGCCAAAGGTAGATGCTCAATCACTGAGCCACCCCAGTGCCCCAGCTTAATTATCTCCTTACAGGCCTTATCTAAAATTGGATTAAGAATTCAATATACTTTGTGGAAACTCATTTCAGTACATAATAAAGGCTCTCTGGTTTGCTTGCAGTCTTCCTGTTTTGGACTTTCTGTTGATACAACAATTGCCTTTTGTAGGATTTGCCTACATCACTAAGGTGTCTGTTTGTATAATAACAGAGGATAAAGAGGTGCTTTCTGAAAGTTTACATAAATGTAACTGAACTTTGGGGAGTTTAAGTGGACCGTATTCATTTTACTTATTCTTGAACCCGAAAATTCCTTGCATGCCACCATTTTGGGAGAGGTTGGTATTGTGTTTACCTCAGTGTTGGGGTGTGTCTCAACATTGATGTCATCACATTTGTATTTGCAAATTTGAATAAAAGGCATCTTTAAGGGTTGAATTCCTTTTGGATGCATTCCAGGATTTTCAAGATTTTTTCTTCTATCTTCAACTACAATAATCAAGAATTAAAGTTAATTTAAAAAATATTTTATTTATTTATTCATGAGGGATACAGAGAGAGAGGCAGAGACATAGGCAGAGGGAGAAGCAGGCTCCCTGTGAGGAGCCTGGTATGGAACTTGATCCCAGGAACCCGGGATCGCGATCTGAGCCAAAGGCAATTGCTCAACAACGAGCCACCCAGGTGCCCCAAGAATTAAAATTAAATTTATTTAAAATGTTTAAATTAGATTATTGAGGGGCACCTGGGTGGCTCAGTCAGTTAAGCACCTGCCTCTTGATTTCTACCCAGGTCATGATCTTGGGGTCCTGAGATCAAACCTCACTAAAGGGCAATCTGCTTATCCTTCTCTGTCTGCCTCTCCTCCCCCTGCCCCATGCTCTCTCCCAAATTAAAAAAAAAAATCTTTAAATTAGATTCTTGAATTTGGGCATTAATCTTTTAATAACAATTCATTTTTTCTTTATCTTTTTAAAAAAGGATTTTACTTATTTATTTACTTGAGAGAGAGAGAGAGAGAGAGACAGTGACAGAGACAGAGATAGAGCATGAGTAGAGGGGAGGAGGCAGAGGGAGAAAGAGAAGCAGACTCTCTGCTGAACAGGGAGCCTGATGTGGGGCTCTATCCCAAGACCCTGAGATCATGACCTGAGCCGAAGACAGATCCTTAATTGACTGAGTCACCCAGGTACCCCCAACAATTCAATTTTTCGAACTAATTTGTCACTGATGGCCTCTGGCATTAGTTTGAATTTGCACTCCGAAAGTGAGGTGGTTATTCAAGTATTTTTCCCCATATCAATTAAAAAATACATAGTTTGTGGTGATAGCTAAATTGTTTTTGCCATAGAGCGTCTAAGGGCAGAAGGCACCAATGTTAGGAAGATGGTTCTTGTTTCTATTTTTTGGTAAGTATACTACCTCAGTGAGGAAGTTGTCTTAATTCAGGAAGTAATTCTAGAATGTCACCTCATGTGTCAATCACTGTGTTGGTGCTGCCGAGGACTATGGCCCTTGCCTTTAACTAGCCTAAAGCTGAGTCTGAATAAAAAGGCATGATTCTATATAACCACAAAACACATTATAATTGATGAAGCTATAACAAAGGAATCATGGAGGGCGAATGAGGCTTCTTCACGGTCTATGAAGTAGGCCGATTCAAAATATGGCAGTTCTCTCTCACTGTAGGGAACTGGGGAGCCAAAGGGCATGAGCCCAGGCAGGGGAATTACTGGACAGGGGAGTATTTTGCAGTCTCAAATGTTCACACAGTGCTGGGAGCTTACAGTTGGAAAGGACCCAGGGACCTAATTGTGAAGAGCTTGGACAGTGGTCTGAGAAGTGTGAAGACCATGAGTAGCCATTATGCAGGACAAGGAATACCCATCATTGTCCAGAATCTATGCTGAAATAGATCCTAAAATACCCATCATTGTCCAGAATCTATGCTGGCGGAATGTGACTGTTCCTTCCCTTGAAGGTTTTATTTTTTAACGTGGGAGATGGCCACACTGGTGGAGTTGACATGATGAGCACATTCTAGAGATGTGCACGGGGTGTTGGGAGAGCCTCAAAGAGAGGTCTCACTCAGCCCAAGGGAAGACCAGAGGAGTCTTTCTCTTTTTTTTTTTTTTCCCCCAGAGGAGTCTTTCCTGGCAAAGAAAGTGGAGTAGTTATAATACGGTTGTTAAAACAAAGAATGGCTACTATCAACAATAGTGTATTTATTTCCTTTTCAAAATTATATTTCAAAGGGAATCACAAATAATGAATTTCAATTAGCTTACATTCTTAAATTTCTTTCTTTCTTTCTTTCTTTCTCTTTTTTTTCCTTCCTTCCTTCCTTCCTTCCTTCCTTCCTTCCTTCCTTCCTCCCTTCCTTTTTAAGATTTTATTTATTTATTTATTTATTTATTTATTTATTTATTTATTTATTTGAGAGAGAGAGTGAGTGAGAGAAAGCATGAGTGAACAGAGGGAGAGGGAGATGCCAGTTCCCCACTGAGCAGGGAGCCCAATGTGGGGATCAATCCCAGGACCCTGAGATCATGACCTGAGCTGAAGGCAGACCTTAACTGACTGAGCCACCCAGGCACCCTTCTTATATCTCTTTATTCTAAAATGATGTCTGGTAAATCATGATTCCAATAACTGACTTTCCCTAATTGGGAGCGAAAATATTACTTTTAATCCTTTAGTTCAAAATGTACTCATCCCAACAAATATGAATGATATTCCTCAAGTTGAAATTTACGAATGCCAAATCTATAATTTACTTCTGTTATTAAAAGCTTTTGGAAAGGTTTCCCTTCCCATGGAAAATATTCAGTCATATTAATAATTCATTGTTTTAAACATTGGACAAAATGAGAGTCAAGAGCAGAAAATATTCAAATTTACTTACAAAAATTGTAACCAGTTTCATGCTATTTGGTTTGTTAACTGTTGAATAATTAGTTCATTGTTTTAGAAATCCAGGAGCTAAACTGAAATGCTAAGGCTGTGTATTCAGTCTCAGCAATTAAGATGCGTTGTTAGATTCCAAACTGGTTTCATATCCTCCTGCATGAGGAGAATTTAAACCAGGACTTCCTCTCGCGTAGCACTCAGTACACCGAACATAAAGTTCATCATGCCACAGGGAAAAGGGAGCCCGGCCATTTGTCATAAATACACATCAATCTGTTTTGCTTAATATGTATTCAATTTCAATCATTTACTTACATGTCATGAAGATTTTACTTTACATGAGGAAAAATGTTAGCTACTGAGAGTAAGACAAAATGCTAAGATAGGAAGACTTTCCTCATGAGCCTACAGCCTATTAGGGGTATTGGGTATCTCCACAATTGTCCATGATGTAAGAGAAAGCAAGTTCCATTAGAGAGTCCACACTGGAAGACAGTCAGAGGGAAGAAAGATGAATTCTACCTGGAGAGTCAATTATCTTTTGGAAGGAGGAACAATTACGTTTGCCCTCCAAGGATGGTGTGAGGGTGGAACTCTTCTGTCCCATTCCTGATGTTTCCTGTTCTGTGGGCAGAGCACAGACGCGTGTAAGCCTCTGTCCCACTTTCCTCTCTCTGCCTTATGATTTATCACATTACTAAGTTGGTGAGTAAGAAGAATGTCTCCATTGGCTAAACTCCTCTTTTCTTGTTTTGAGAGTCATCGTCCCTGCAGGGAGTACATTTCTCAGCTGCTCAGGCTCTAGTTCTTACCTGCGTAGGGGGCTCAAAGTCCAGGGCCTGTCCAGTTTGTCATTACTCACGACTGAGTGGACTCTGGGATTGTCAGTCCCATCTAACTTTGACTTTTAATCCTTTCATCTTACTAACTGCACCACTGTGGGTGGCATATTTATTAACCTCTGTGACCCTCAGTCTCTTCATCTGTAAGTATACAAGATTTCTACCTCCTAGGGATATTGTGGAGGTTAAGGGATATAATTTACATAGATCATGTGGACAAAACTTGGCTTCCAGAAAGTGATAGATCTGTCATAGGTACCATCTAAGTTGTTCATAATGATGGAGATGGCGCTCTCTGCTCTGCAGCTGGTTCCAGGTAGTGTCTGTGGGTCAAGAACATATGCATAAATCAGGGAAACAGGTATGATAATTCAGAAGCAAAAGGATGAAAATTTGTCCCAGAATGGCAACACTGACAAGGTGATTTTTTTGGAGCAAGGACCTGAGAGACAGGGACTGAAGCACTATCGTAGTCTCCCAGGGCTCCCATGACAAAGCACCACGGACGGGAGGATGAAATTACAGAAATGTATTGTTTCACAGTTCTGGAGGTTCCAAGTCCAAGATCAGAGTGTTGGCAGGGTTGCTTTCTTCTGGGGCCTCTTTCCTTGACTTGTAGATGGCTGTCTTCTCCCTGTGTTCTTACTCGGCCTTCCCTATGTGCATGTCTGTCTATGTCCTAATCTCCTCCTTTTTAAAAAGATTTTATTTATTTATTTATGAGAGACAGAGAGAGAGAGACACACACACACAGGCGGGGGGAGAAGCAGGCTCCCTGTGGGGAATCCGATGCAGAACTCGATCCCAGGACCCTGGGATCATGACCTGAGCCAAAGGCAGACACTCAACCACTGAGCCACCCAGGTGGCCTTAAAATCTTTAAAATAGTGTCTGGCATGTGCTAAGTATTCCGTTGCTGGTTCCTTGTTACTAAATGCAAAGGTTACTATTCTTTCCTCTCCAACAGAGTCAGCGAGATTTCTCCAAGACTGCCAGGGAAGGGAGTTCATGTTCTCCATGCCATAGTCTACATAGCTTTATCTGCTCTTCCTGTAATCTAGTATCACACTCCTTAGATGAATAAATATTTAAATATATATTCTCAGTATCACACATCTGACTATATTGCATTCAGAATTTATAGTAAGCTATAAATGCCACCTTTGTGAAACCACAGTATTTCAAAAGTCTGTTGAAATATTTGTGCCATTATATCTAATTGTGTGGTTTTTATTTTTCCTTAGTTATAAGTGTCCTTCGATATCTGAAATGAAATGCATTTAAATCAAGAATTTAATTATAAATGCTTGATAACAAAGCACAAATGGAACAGTTGCTTGTCAATCTTGATTTGTGCCAGTTTTGCAGGCATAGTAGCTAACAACAATCCTGACTTTGCATTTTGCTAAACCAGGATTTTTCAATTCGGTTCTTACAAATCATTATATTCTTGAATTCACGGATTTTTCTGCCAACAAATGCATACTATATGAGTGATAATTTTAACAAAACAATGAGTTTTCCCATAATTATCTTCTCTTGCAACATTCAGAATAAATTTAGTCACTCTGTGATAAACGTTGAAGTAAATATCTTCAAATGGGGCCATTTTGCTTTCAATTTCCTATGGTTTTAAATTCATCAAATGACCATTTCTTTTGTTCTTTCCCAACATTGAAAATGAATCTCTACAATAAAGACATGCACTCAGGCCGGCAAGTAGTGTTTTGGCAAAGGATAAGGTATAGTAGCATTTCACCAGATGGATGGTGTCATTTACAGCCCACCTTGGGCCTCTGTCACTCCTACCCATCTTGTTGAGTGGGTCAACATCTCAATGCCTTGACTGTTTTTTCTCCTGGCCATGTCTCAGCATTGTCTTCAGCTTGTGATTATTGAAAAGTGAGGGAGGCAGAAAAGAATGCACTACGTGGTGCTTGCTGCACTCGATCTCCATGCCTGGGTGAAGCCAAAGGCAGATTTGCTGGCTGCTGGCTGCCTGCTGCAGAGGTGATGGATTCGCTAAGCTCAAGGTCCTTCCGTGGTTATGCTCCACTGCACATGTAGCCTCCCCCTAGACTTTGGCCTTGTCCAGTGGGGTTTCGGCCTCAAGGAGCTAGCAGAACTCAGGTAGAGCCTGCTGCTGCTTTAACTGTGAAGTCCTTCATTTCTGTCAGCATCCATGGAACATGGCAGGCTAACTTACTAGTTTGTTTTCATTTTGGTGGCAGTCATCCTTCAAACTGCCAAATTATCAATACAGGGTAACGTCCTCACAAGATGACTTCTGAGAGACCATTTCATCAAAACCTTCCCTCCCATGGGACACTTGTCAAGCTGGCATGAGCTGGTTCAGATTCATCTAGTGGCTGGAAGCGACTTAAAAGAAGAAACATAAAGCCTCTAAATGGACTATAGAGAACTTCTCTTACTTGTTATTTCTCACCAAAATTAAAAAGAGACAGACAGAGAGAGAGAGAGAGAGAGAGAGAGAGAGAGAAGACTCTTGGCTCCAAGCACAGGCTTTGTCATTGGAAGTGTAAATATTCTCATACCCACCTTTCTTCCAGCATCCCACATAGTGCCCACCAGAGCAACACAGGAGGGGTGGTGTCCTCCTTTGCTGGGACCACATGGCCAGCAAGGGGTGGACTGGGGTCAGCCGCATGCTCAGCCATGGCACTAACAGCCTCTCTAGCAGAGACGAGAGATGAATCATGCATAAACCCACAAGAAGAAGTCAAGAAAATCCAACTTCTCTAGTTCATCTACAAAGTAATTTGTTTTAACAAAAATGACAAAAGGGACAAGGATGAACTGTTTTGATATGAGAGTTTCATTTTATGGCTCAGCAACATGTACTTCTAAACTCAAAAAAGTGTCTTCTTCTATTCTGCCGTTTCATAAAGATTGTCCTGTACTGCTGTCAAAGGAAAGAGGGAAAATGAATTAAGTAGTCAATTCCTTTTATTGGGGAATAGACGAGGGATGAAAGCATTAGTGACAGAGAGAGAGGCTCAGAGTTTCTGTGGCCACTGTGAGAGAGCACATTGTACTGTGCCTCCCTGTCCTCAAGAGACCTTGTGTCTGGTCAGTGAGAAAACAGGCAGCTGTGGGGAAGTCACCCTGTGGAACACAGTTGCAAGCTGACACAGCCAAAGGAGCAGGTTGCACACTGTGCTGCCCATGACACGAAGCCTGTGACAGAGGCACAGGTGAGGATGGTAAGGGACAATGGTCAGAAGCTGGCCCTGAGGCAGGTCTAGACAGAGTGGAGGATTTGTTAGCAGACAACTTGAAGTAATCCCCAAAGGTTAAACTAAAACCAAACTCAGCAGGATCTTGAGAATTCGACTGAGCAGATGTTAGTGTCTGGAGGATTGTGAGGTGGAAACAGGAGAAGAAAAGACAGAGAAAATAGGAGGAAAATGATGGAAATCACACACTTATGATAAGCCACTACAGTTATGGGTGTTAAACATGCTATTCAGTCGACTCCCACAAATCTTGACAAGCCTAAGTTTATTTCCCATTTATGGGAAAAGAGATGAGGCTCAAGTATGGTGAAGTGCATGCCAGTTGGTTGTAGCCAAATTGTTGGGTTGCATTTATGCTTGAATTTTTACACTACTGGACATTGGCAGGTCCAAATTTCAAAGCAGACCCAACCAACTCCAAAATGTGAGCTTCTGCAATTGCACTGCCCTGTAGAGAAGTGATCTGATGACATGAATAATAATAATAATAATAATCGCTGTCACTTATGGCACACACATGTGCCAGCTACTACCACGAAATTCTCTCATCCTTTCAGTAATGCACAAGTTAAATGAAATAATATGCATTTTTAAGAAAATGAGAGTTAAAGAGGTTAAAGAAATTGCCAGAATGATAAAACTATCACACAAAGCATGAAATTTGAACATGGATCTTCCTGGTTGCTAAGCTATTGGATTCAGTTCCCTTTCCTATATCTTGAGCTATCCAAGTGAGCTCTCAGGAGCAGATACAAACTGGAAATGGTGGGGATGGAAGACATTATGTTACCCAGTTGATACCTGGATCAACCTCCCTTGCCATGATTCTCCTTGGATACAGCAACAAAGTCTCTTTTCCTTTCTCCCCACTACCTTTCCTCCTCAGAAGAATGTAACAGAAACTCACCAACATGATAATGTCTCTCTGAAGGTGTGAGGAAGGTAGGAATCCTGGGAGTTGTGGAAATCACAGTTCAGGTTACCAGCAAAGGAAGATGATTTCTTTTTTTTTTTAAATAAATTTATTTTTTATTGGTGTTCAATTTGCCAACATATAGAATAACACCCAGTGCTCATCCCATCAAGTGCCCCCCTCAGTGCCCATACCCAGTCACCCCCACCCTCCACCCACCTCCCCTTCCACCACCCCTAGTTTGTTTCCCAGAGTTAGGAGTCTTCCATGTTCTGTCTCCATTTCTGATATTTCCTACTCATTTTTTCTCCTTTCCCCTTTATTCCCTTTCACTATTTTTTATGTTCCCCAAATGAATGAGACCATAATGTTTGTCCTTCTCTGATCGACTTACTTCACTCAGCATAATACCCTCCAGTTCTATCCACGTTGAAGCACATGGTGGGTATTTGTCGTTTCTAATGGCTGAGGAATATTCCATTGTATACATAGACCACATCTTCTTTATCCATTCATCTTTCGATGGACACCGAGGCTCCTTCCACAGTTTGGCTATTGTGGACATTGCTGCTCTAAACATTGGGGTGCAGGTGTCCCAGCATTTCATTGCATCTGTATCTTTGGGGTAAATCCCCAACAGTGCAATTGCTGGGTCGTAGGGCAGATCTATTTTTAACTCTTTGAGGAACCTCCACACAGTTTTCCAGAGTGGCTGCACCAGTTCACATTCCCACCAACAGTGTAAGAGGGTTCCCTTTTCTCCGCATCCTCTCCAACATTTGTGGTTTCCTGCCTTGTTAATTTTCCCCATTCTCACTGCTGTGAGGTGGTATCTCATTGTGGTTTTGATTTGTATTTCCCTGATGGCCAGTGATGCGGAGCATTTTCTCATGTGCTTGTTGGCCATGTCTATGTCTTCCTCTGTGAGATTTCTGTTCATGTCTTTTGCCCATTTCATGATTGGATTGTTTCTTTGCTGTTGAGTTTAACAAGTTCTTTATAGATCTTGGATATTAGCCCTTTATCTGATACGTCATTTGCAAATATCTTCTCCCATTCTGTAGGTTGTCTTTTAGTTTTGTTGACTGTATCCTTTGCTGTGCAAAAGATTCTTATCTTGATGAAGTCCCAATAGTTCATTTTTGCTTTTGTTTCTCTTGCCTTCATGGATGTATCTTGCAAAAAGTTACTGTGGCCGAGTTCAAAAAGGGTGTTGCCTGTGTTCTCCTCTAGGATTTTGATGGAATCTTGTGTCACATTTAGATATTTCATCCATTTTGAGTTTATCTTTGTGTATGGTGCAAGAGAGTGGTCCAGTTTCATTCTTCTGCATGTGGATGTCCAATTTTCCCAGCACCATTTATTGAAGAGACTGTCTTTTTTCCAGTGGAGAGTCTTTCCTTCTTTGTCAAATATTAGTTGACCATAAAGTTGAGGGTCCACTTCTGGGTTCTCTATTCTGTTCCATTGATCTATGTGTCTGTTTTTGTGCCAGTACCACACTGTCTTGATGACCACAGCTTTGTAGTACAACCTGAAATCTGGCAATGAGATTCCCCCAGCTATTCTTTCTTAATATTCCCCTGGCTATTCGGGGTCTTTTCTGATTCCACACAAATCTTAAAATAATTTGTTCCAACTCTCTGAAGAAAGTCCATGGTATTTTGATTGGGATTGCATTAAACGTGTAAATTGCCCCGGGTAACATTGACATTTTCACAATATTAATTCTTCCAATCCATGAGCATGGAATATTCTTCCATTTCTTTATGTCTTCCTCAATTTCTTTCAGAAGTGTTCTATAGTTTTTAGGGTATAGATCCTTTATCTCTTTGGTTAGGTTTATTCCTAGATATCTTATGCTTTTGGGTGCAATTGTAGTTGGGATTGACTCCTTAATTTCTCTTTCTTCAGTCTCATTGTTAGAGGAAGATGATTTCTTAATCAAAGATGGAATTTACTAGAACCCTCTCAGGAGCTCAGAGAAAAAGCTGGAAGACAGGGCTTGGGAACTGGACAGGTATCAAAGCGGGCTGGGCAGCAGTGAGCAGACCAGAGGTCATGCCATGTGAAGAGTTTGTTTCTACAGTATTATTACTGTTTCTGAGAATGACATAATTGTCAACTGGCTCCATCTCTTGAAGTCATTTGCTCAGGAGATAAAGCTCAGGGAGAGAACATTTCATTGGGTGCACCTGTCAATTGCTTCAAACAGGTTCACAAGAACACGTCCATAACATAGTGTTCTTTCTATAGGTGCAGAGGTTTTACTGGTCATTCGAAAAAGGTGTGTAACTAGTCAAATAAATTCCTTGGAACCATGACCAGACCAGAATCCACATATTATGAAGTTTGATTATAAACATATTTATCTTGGAATTTTACTGGCATGCAGTTTTGAAGAGGTGTATGAACATACTTCATTTCCTACAGGGGATTTCCTATGGCTGGCTTCCAAATGGAATACATTTTAAGTCACAGCCACTGGCTGATTATTAATAACGCTTCAAGGGAATTTACTGAAAACTGCTATACTATTTTAGCATTAACTCGAAGTCATCGAAAACTTGCTTCCTTATGATGAATCAGACCATGCTGGGAGCATAATAAATTTAATTAGAATTTACATTGTGTGGGTATTGCCAGTCACTTACATGTCCTATGGATTGCTTTTTCTTACCTGATTGAATGTTAAAACTAAAGAATGACCAAAGCACATAGAGAGGAAATAACAAATTTGCCCATAATTAAAAGGTAAACTGGTCCTTGGGACCAGATCTACTTAGAGCAAACTTCTAACTTAGTCCACTGGGCTCCTTTGTTTATCAGTGTACATTATCTGCTTAGTTAGAACAACCTGATTCTCTCAGCGTGGAGGAGGTATGAATATGTGGCGGTGATTCCAGAAGTTAGAAGGAGAAACCCACCCCTAACTATACTTAGTGAGGAGGTCAGGAAGCCCCCAGACTCACTCCCAGGAGGGCCGAGGAGCTGTTGGCCTTGGTGCTGATGAGTCCCCTGGCCCAGAGGAGTTAGAGGGCACCCAGGCTTTCTCTCTCCCCAGTCCCTGGTCCACAGTCCAGCTCCTCCCGGGGTCTGTTCCCTGAAGGTAGAATCTTTAGGCCCTGAGGCTCCAGGGATCCTCATTCACACCTGCAGATGGAAAGGGCTGCTCCTGGGCATTCCCAACAGGGCCTGCCTCTGAAGCCAGCAGCAAACCTGTCCTTATGTGTCACTGGTCCATGTGGTACCACGTTTCCACTCTGGATCCCAACAGTGGCAATGGGGATAGAATGCTTTTGATTGGCTTATTCAGGGAGCACACCTGCAGTGAAGAGTGAGTTATTGAGTTGATGTTTAATACAATATTCTGAAATAATTGGTGTCTGGATTATAGCAAGGTGTAATCTAGCATTAATTCAAAATCATGTGAAAACTTACCTTCTCATAATGAATCAAATCAAGCTGGAATCATGATTAATTTAATTATTATTGATTTCATGTGAGTATTTCCATTCATTTACATATTTACTGAGTCCCATGGAGTTGAAGCAGCAGAACTGACCTGCATGCAGCAGGGCAATGCTGTGGCTTCCTCCTTTGGTTGATGAGGGCCCATTCAGATTTTTTGTTTTTTTTTCTAGTGTTAGTTAGCTTCATATCAAAGAGTTTGTCCATTTCATCTAGACTTCCAAGTTTATTGACATAAAACTGTTCACGTTATTCCCTACTGTTCTTTTAATACGTGTAGAATATGTGAGGAGGGCCCTTTCATCTCTGAGATTAGTAATTAGTGTCCTTTCTATTTTCTTGAATATTCTTATTAGAGGTTTATCAATTTTATCAATCTTTTCAAAGAATCAGATTGGTTTCATTAATTTTTTATTTGTCCATTTAATATTTTATTTATGTGCTTATTGTATTTTTTCTTAGCTTCTACATTCTCTGCAGTTAATTTGCTCTTTAATTTCCAGATTCTTGTGGTAGATAATTAATTTTACATGTTTATCCATTTCTAATATAGATTTTTTTTAATATAGATTTTTAATGCCATAATTGTTCCTATATCCTTTGCTTTAGCTGCATCCCACAAATATGGGTATGTTATATTTTCCCTTTCATTCAGTTCAAAATATTCTAATTGCTTTTGTGAGTTCTTTGCTCCATGGATTATTTCAGAGTGTGTTGCTGAATTTTCAAATATTTGGGATATTTTTCAGGTATCAATCTTATTTCTATTTAGCTTTGTTGTGATATACTATGCTTTGTATGATTTCAACACTTTTAAAGTTATTGACACTTGTTTTTAGAATTCTGTGACTGTAGCATAGCAAGGATAGGGCAAGAATAAGAAAATGAAATGATATCTGTGAAATGGGGCTGTGGTAAATGATCTTGTGTTATTTGATGGCAGTTGGGATTTATCTGAAGTCAGGAAGAGAATTTGAAAGATGACTAATGACATGATCAAATCTACAATAACTTTTAAACTAAATAAATTAAAATACAAGTAAAAAGAACATTTATAGTTACTGTTAAAATTTGAGACCAAGATTGTTTTAAAATTTGCAACAGCAATCATTGCAAATTGTTGATAAAAATGATGTATAATAGTCTTTAGATTTGAAAAGAAACAAAACAAATCTCTGGATTACTTCAACAAATAAGTTAGAGGTATCCATAAAAAATTCTTTCTGAACTCCTAACTCTGGGAAGCGAACTAGGGGTGGTGGAAGGGGAGGAGGGCAGTGGGTGGGGGTGAATGGGTGACAGGCACTGAGGGGGGCACTTGACGGGATGAGCACTGGGTGTTATTCTGTATGTTGGTAAATTGAACACCAATAAAAAATTAATTTATTAAAAATAAATAAATAAATAAATAAATAAATAATAAAAATTAAAAAAAAATTAAAAAAAATTCTTTCTGAAAACCAATATCTAAAACAAACCCAGTATTTAAGGTGAAAAAATCTGTGTTGATAGTAATATGTACAATAAACTAAAAATAATACTATTGTATTTGACTAAGAGCTTCATGTTATAGAGAGAATACTAGAAATCACACACCCTGCCCCAAGATTCCATGAGTTAATCTCTGAAGCCTGTGGACACGATGAGATATCATGCTTATAAATGTGTCACATGACAAAGAGATTTTGCAAATGTAGTTGTTTTCTAATCATTTAACCTTCAAATAGGGAGATTATCCTGAATTAGTTGGATGGGCTAGAATGTCAGAGCTACTCCAAGTATGAGGAGAGTCTCACAGCTGCCACAGGTTTTGAACATGGATGAAACCATAAGCCAAGAACAGCAGGCAGTCTCTAGAACACAGAAAATGACCTGGCAGCTAACAGCAGGAAGAGAATGGTGATCTAGACGACCTGAATAGACGTGCAGGTGGGTTCTCAAAGGCTTCAGGTAAGAGCGCAGACTGCCTGACACCTGGATTTTGGCCTCATGATCCTGCTCAGCCACCTGGACTTCAACTGCAGAAAAGTGAGATAGTGGGGCCTCTGGGCGGCTCAGTTGGTTGAGTGTCTGACTCTTGGTTTTAGCTCAGGTCATGATCTCAGGGTGGTGAGCTGGAGTCCAGTGTCAGCCTCTATGATCAGTGGGGAGTCTGTTTGAGATTCTCACCCTCTCTTTCCTCTTCTGCCCCCCCTTTCTCAAGTTCATGCTTTCTCTCTCTCTCTCAAAATAAATAAGTAAATATTTAAAAAAAGAAATATGAGATTGTAAACAGGTGTAAGTTAAGCCATTAATTTTGTAATAAATTTTAATGCAACAATAGAAAACTAACACATCTCATTAAATTAAAAACTTATTATTAGTGGTTAAACCAATCTCATGAAGTTGAGGAAGAACTCCGAGGGAAGAAACAAAAAATGTACCTCCTCTAATGTGTAGGATAGATTTGTTTTTCTTTCCTGGAGTTCTCCTGGTATTGAACTCACTAGGTGTGAACACTTCATAGGCAAGGAGCCTGGGGACTCTGGGGTGGGGGCATATCCTGCCCCTGGAATGGTGTACAGACTGAAGGGCTGTTTGCAGAGCCATTGAAGATATCAGGCTGATCTTCCTCACATCTCCAAGTTGACATGGCCCTTCAGTATTGAGGCGTTAGTATTGAGGCAGTTGATTTCCCTAAAGTAGGAAACCAAGTAGAGAAAAATAAAAATTAAAAGTAGAAATGTCAGCTCTGGATTAGGAAGCAAATGGTACTCCAGTTGAAGAGGAGTGAAAGAAATAGGAAGAGAGAAAAAGGGAATGGAGGGTTTTTCTTCTTTCTTGGAGTCATAATTTTGTTACAGATACAAGATGGTGAAATCAATGACTTTTCCAACATGGGCTCCCCAGCAATGGAATATTCTTGGTATGTCTCGTTTGTGAAATCTGAGGCTGTCCCCTGCAGAATTTCAGTTTAATGTGGGCATGAAACAGAGTTAAATGCTAATGATTTCCAAGTAGGAAAGTTAATACACTTGGGAAGACCTTTGCAAGGAACAAGGCTTCTGATTCATTCTGGTTTCCACTGTGTCTGGAGGTTCTTACTTCTATGTCTCTCTACAGGAGCCGGCAGGAAAGTTGGTTTTATTTATTTAAAGATTTTATTTATTTATTTGTTTATGAGAGACACAGAAAGAAAGGCAGAGACATAGGCATAGGGAGAAGCAGGCTCTCTGCAGGGAACCCAATATGGGACTTGATCCCAGGACCCTGGGATCACACCGTGAGCCAAAAGCACTCAACCACTGAGCCATCCAGGTGCCCGGAAAGTTGGTGTTAAATGTTTCTAAGATTCAGGGTTTAGGTTTTGTGTTTTTTTGGGGGAGTGGCCTAGCATACATCCAGCTATTGATTTTGACTGAAATTCATTTTCTCAAGATTTCTCATTCAGTATCTAAGAATATCCAGCTGGTGTTCTGATGGATCTGATTTAATTTAATTGGCCATCAGTTTTTTCATCCTTTTTTTATTCCCCTTGTGGTAATCTTCATTCGTATTGTACATGTCACATATTTCCCCCATTTTGAGTCAAACTACTATCAATGCACTTGATATAAAGCTTGCAGAATTCTATTTATGATTGCCATTATCGGTTTTTCTGTAGGTTAAGTTACTGAGTATTTAAAACAATTCACTTGTTTGGAGTCTTCACTTCAAATACTGAATGTGTACAATGAATCTTCCCATCATCTTGTCATAGAGAACGTACCTAATATACTGAAACCTCCAGAATCCATTAATTTAGATTCCTCAATAGTCAGAGCCATCAGTTCTTGACCTTTTGGCTAAGATCAAGTACCGCCCTACAGTTAGAGTTTTAGATTTACAAACTCCAGGGAAAGGTGGACCCTGAAAAATAATAATAATGCAAATAACAGGCATTTTTCTCCCAGGAATTAATGGCTTTCTGTCAGTGTTCACAATTATTTTTATTTACTTATCTATTTTTATTTATTTTATTTTTAAAGGTTTTTTCAATTTATTCATGACAGACTCACAGAGACACAGAGAGAGAGAGAGAGAGAGAGGCAGAGACACAGGCAGAGGGAGAAGCAGGTTCCATGCAGGGAGCCCCACGCGGGACTCCATCCCAGATCTCCACGGTCACACCCCGGGCCGAAGGCGGCGCTAAACCGCTGGGCCACTGGGGCTGCCCTCACAATTATTTTTAAAGCTATTTCAAATACCTGACCCTTCAAGAAGCTTTATCTGATAAAAATTTGAGTCTCTCCCTGAACACTCTGGAGCATTTGAGTTGTCAACCGTCTCAGACACTTAACGTTCTATTTTGTGTTACAACTTTTCTGTAATTTCTCATAACCCCCTGACTCACAGTTTTCTCACCATAAAGAAGAGATATCTAATTATAGCCTGTTATCAACTAGTGAAGAGCTTAGAATAAATAAGATCTTGGATAACCCTTTTGGCTTGGAATGCTCATGACCTATCACTTAAACATACATAAAGAATTTATCACATTCTAAACATAAGCTGGGTCTGGGGAAATATTGGCCATGCCTTACAATTCTCAGTCTATTCTTGGACTGAATCCTGCCTTTGGATTCATGAGTGAAAAGGCTGATTTCCACGGCCCTATGGCAAAAATGAAGCTATAAGCAACCCATCCCTGCTCCCTATGTGTCTCTTCTTGTTTGATGAGCAGACTTTTTGTGGCTATATTGCTTCACTCACGGCAGAGAAATGCATGTCATTTAGTTAATAACTAAGCTGTAGGGCACTTCATTACTGTATTTAACTTTCTCTGATCTATTAGGTGTAACCACATTATATTACAGACAGCATGGCCTAAGAGGTAAAGGTGTGGTCTCTGGTGCCAGTATCTCTGCCTTTTTTATGGTTCCAACACATAGTCCCCCAAATGCATAATTGCTTAAGCACATTAGAAGATCCTTTCAGATTTATGTAACAGTTTTACACTGAGTTGATTTCTGGCAACATTGTGAGATGTGTTGAAGTTTGTTTTCTTCCATAGGGATACCTTATGGTTCCAGTACCAGTTGTTGAAAAGACTTCTCTCTCCAATAAAATATTTTATTACCTTATTGAAAACCTCTTGAACATGCATGATTTCTGATATTTCTGGATTGTCTAGCCTGCACCATTGGTCTAGATACCTACCTTTATGCCAACATTACATGGTCATAGCTATTTATCTTTACCATCAGTCTTGAAAACAGGTAATTTAAATTTGTCAGTTTGTTGTTCTTTTTCTAAGTTGTTTTGACAAATCTAAGTCTTTCCCATGTAAATTTTAGAACTAGATTGTCTACCCCTACAACAACCTGCTGGGATTTTGATTGGAATTGTATTAAATGTATAGATCAATTTGGGGGAACTGACATTCTTAGACTATGCCATCTTCCAGCTCATTTACATAATACATCTGTTTATTTTCATAGGCCTCTAACTTCTCTCAGTTGTTTTCAGTTTTTAATGTGCAAGTCTTGACTACTTTTGTTAATTTTGTTCTTAAGTATTTCATGATATTTCTTTGCCATTGTAAATAGTGTTGCTTTAATTTCATTTCCCAGTTCTTAGCTGCTTACATATAGAAATACAATAAAAGCCCTCACATTTTAATCATAGTTGTTTTAAATTCATGGTCAATAATTCTGACATCCTCATTGCATTTGTGTCTGGTTCAGATGCTTGTTTTGTTCTTCACACTATGGTTTTTTGTTTTTGTTTTTGGCTTTTTTTCCCCTTTTAGTATGCCTTGTAATTTTTTGCGTTAAGGGCAGACAGACATCATGTACTAGGCAGAAGGACAGTGATAACCTGGTCTTAGTAAGGTGGTGATGGAGTGTAGGGGGAAGGGGAGACATTCTACGGTCCTAGGATTAGGTCCCAGTCTTTTAGTGAGCCTATGCTCCTGACTATAAACTTTATGAGTGTTTCTCTGTTTTTTTTTTTTTTTTTCCCAGTCCTATAGGTGAAATGAGATGGCTCACAAGGGCTGGAGGAGGAACTTTCCTTCTCCCACTTGGAAGGTAGGTGGGCTTGAAGTTGGGTATTTCCCTTACCCCAGGTGAGTTAGGCTATGAGAGAACTCCAGTAAGTTAGGCTCTGGCAAAATAGTTTCCCTCCAGAGAGGCCTTGTTAAGTAGGAATGGTCTGGTGTCTTAAGAAATGGTTTCTTTTCTCCTCCCCCTCTCAGGAGCATAGGAGACTCTTCTCTGATCTTCACTGTGACACCTGGTCAAGCTGCTGGAGGTAAAACTCTTGAATGTGTATGTCCTCCCACTTCTCTGCCACTTCCCCACCATGACTGTGTTCCCTTGGAGATGCCTTCAGTAATTCATCCGTTACATTCCAGGCTTTCCTAACAACACTCTGTTCCTCTCAGCGGTCTCTGCTCCTGGACTTCTGCTTCGGGAAATTGTGATTCTCTGTATCTGCTTGTGTGTCTCTAAAATTTTGAGGGCCCTGGTTTGTCCTGTGACCTCCCTCCTTCGAGGGATCTAAGAGGAGCTGTTGAATTTTCAGTTTATTCAACTTTTTATTTGTTGTTAGGATGGAGTGATGGCCTCCAAGCTGCTTACATGCTAGGCTGGGTTTCATTACTATTTATTTTCTATTTTGGGAGTTTCTGCTCTCATATTTCTTATTTCTTTCCTTCTACTTTGCATTTAAATTGTTCTTCTCTTTCTAGGTTCTTATGGTGAAGGCTTACGTCACTGATTTGAGCTTTTTATCTTTCCTAATATAAGTGTACAAAACTATATGTTCCTTATCAGGGCTACTTTAGCTGCATCTAATATTAAATATACAGTTTTTAAAAATATTTTATTTATTTATTTGAGAGAGAGAGAGGAGGAGTGGGACAGGAGTGGCAGACAGAGAGGAAGAAGCAGACTCCTTGCTGAGCAGGGATCCTGATGTGGAGATGGATGCCAGGACCCCAAGATGATGACCTAAGCTGAAGGCAGATGCTTAATGAACTGAGCCACACAGGTGCCCCTAATATGTATTTTTAGATTCATCACCTAATAAAATATTTTTAATATTTCTTGTAATTTTTCTTTGATACTCATGTTATTTAGAATTGTGTTGTTTAATAATCTGAGGGAGATTATTCAAATAGTTTTATTGACTTTTCATTTTAATTCTGTTGCAGTCAGAGATCATACACTGTATAATTTCAATGCTTTAAATTTCTTGAAAGTTGTGTGATGGTTAGGTATATGCATTATGATCTTGGTGAATAATCATTGTTCACTTCAAAAGAATGTATACTCTGCTATGTTTGGGTAGAGTGTTTTATCAAGGTCAATTAGGTCAAGTTGGCTGACAGTGCCATTCCATCATCATTCAAGTGTCTTTTGTCTTTATTGATTTTTTTTTGTCTAATACCACAGCAGTTGAGATACTACTGATAAAATTCCCTACTATAATTGTAGATTGATTTTTTAAAAAAATCCCTCTATTTGTGTGAGTTCTTTCTTAATGTATGTGGAAGCTCTATAACAGGTATATATGCAGATAACTTTTAAACCTTCTTGATTTATTCACTGTTGCGATTATTTGATACGTCTCTTTTTTCATTATCTTGAAAACTACTTTATCTAGGGGCACCGAGGGGGCTCAGTGGTTGAGCATCTGCCTTGGGCTCAGGTCATGATCCAGAGGTCCTGGGATCAAGTCCTGCATCGGACTCCCCCCAGAAAGCCTGCTTTTCTTTCTGCCTATGTCTCTGCCTCTCTCTCTGTGTCTCTCATGAATAAATAAATAAAATCTTTAAAAAAAGAAAGAAAACTACTGTATGCGATCTTAATATATCTTTAGAAGCTTGTTATAACTAGTATTCACAATGGCATATTTTTTTTTCTGTATGTTCACTGTGTTTTTATCTTTAATGTCTGTCCCTGTAATCGGCATACAGTTTTACTGAGCAGCTTTAAAAAAAAAATCCTGAACTAGACTGTTTAGGCAATTTTATTTATTTTTTTTTATTTTTTATTTTTTTGCAATTTTATTTTTTAATTTGTTTTAGATCGAGATTTTTATTTTTAAAAATATTTTATTTATTTATTCATGAGAGAGAGAGAGAGAGAAAGAGAGAGAGAGAGAGAGAGAGGCAGAGACACAGGCAGAGGGAGAAGCAGGCTCCACGCAGGGAGCCCCATGTAGGGCTTGATCCTGGGACTCATGACCTGAGCCAAATCATGACCTGAGCCAAAGACAGATGCTTAAACACTGAGCGACCCAGGCATCCCAATAACTGAGATTTTTAAAAGATAGTCTAGACTGTTTAAATAACTTTAATTTAATTTCTGCTATTTTGGTGTTTATTTTCCTTCCTACCATTTATTTACTATTTATGCCATCTGTTTATTCGTCCTTTTGCACTTTTTTCCTGTCTTTTTGGGGATCCAGTGATTAACATTGGCATTCTGTTTTATCTTCAATTTTGGTTTATTAACTCTCTCCTTTTCTTTCTCCCTACACCTCCCGCCCAATATACAATTTTGATTTATTGCTTACTTTTAAATTGATTATAAGACTAGTGGAGTGTGAGAACCTTGCAGAAGTAGACTTCCATTTCCTGCTTCCCAACCTGTATAGTATTTTTATCCTTCTCCATATGTTACAAATTCCAAAATACCTTGTTATTATCTTTACTCTAAATCAATTTTTCTCAAAATTTGGCCCAGAAATTCTTTCAGGTTGTTCTTGAGTTTGAAACTTATTTTTAGAATACTTCTAAAACCTTTACCTTTTTACTTTCACTCTTTCATGAGGATATATTTGCATTTTCAGAGGCTAAAAAACATATGGTATTGTAACAGATTGAATACAAAACAGGAGAATCTAGCTGTCTTCTCTTAATTCAGACATTAAAGAAATTTGCAAAAATACAAAACAGTTCCATACTTCTTGCTAATGATTTTGTTTTAAAATACAGTTATATTTTCTTTAAAAAGATATTACTCAGCAATAGAAATGACAAATACCCACCATTTGCTTCAACGTGGATGGAACTGGAGGGTATTATGCTGAGTGAAATGAGTCAATCAGAGAAGGACAAATATTATATTTTCTCATTCATTTGGGGAATATAAATAATAGTGAAAGGGAATATAAGGGAAGGGAGAAGAAATGGGTAGGAAATATCAGAAAGGGAGGCAGAACATAAAGACTCCTAACTCTGGGAAACGAACTAGGGGTGGTGGAACGGGAGGAGGACGGGGGGTGGGGGTGAATGGGTGACGGGCACTGAGGGGGGCACTTGACGGGATGAGCACTGGGTGTTATTCTGTATGTTGGCAAATTGAACACCAATAAAAAAAGATGTTATTTTTATTAACATATGTATGATTCTTATTTTTTAGTGAATTTATATATATAAAGTGAATATATACTTATACTGTTGTACTCTACATATTATATATATTCACTTTATACATATATTTATTTTATATGTGTAAATATTATATATTCACCTTATATTTATAACTTTAATAGAAAATAATAAAAAATATATACACATATATTATTTTTTAGTTTTAGTTTCTAATATGAGAAATACATAAGTTGCTATAATTCACTTAAACAAGCTCTTTGGTGTCTTCCATTTTTTTTATTGTGAATGGGCCTTGAGACCAGAAAGTTTGAGAACTGATTCTTTACACTTTAAAGTGAAATTTAAAGGTCTGTCATATTTACTTACATAGCTATCACTTTCACGGTTTTATCTTCCTTCATGTAGATATAAGTTTTATGCATCGTCATCTTCCTTCAAACTGAAGAATTTTCTTTAACATTTTTTATACAAGTTGTTGACTGGACTGTCATTGCTTGTGTTTGCTAAAAATGTCTTTATTTCACCTCCATGTTTAAAAAAGCTGCATATAAAATTCTAGGTTGACAATTGTTCTTTTTTTTTTTTTTTAATTAACTTTTATTGGTGTTTAATTTACCAACATACAGAAAAACACCCAGTGCTCATCCCGTCAAGTGTCCACCTCAGTGCCCGTCACCCATTCCCCTCCAACACCCGCCCTCCTCCCCTTCCACCACCCCTAGTTCGTTTCCCCGAGTTAGGAGTCTTTATGTTCTGTCTCCCTTCCTGATATTTCCCAACATTTCTTTTCCCTTCCTTTATATTCCCTTTCACTATTATTCATATTCCCCAAATGAATGAGAACATACACTGTTTGTCCTTCTCCGATTGACTTATTTCACTCAGCATAATACCCTCCAGTTCCATCCACGTAGAAGCAAATGGTGGGTATTTGTCGTTTCTAATTGCTGAGTAATATCCCATTGTATACATAAACCACATCTTCTTTATCCATTCATCTTTCGATGGACACCAAGGCTCCTTCCACAGTTTGGCTATTGTGGCCATTGCTGATAGAAACATCGGGGTGCAGGTGTCCCGACGTTTCATTGCATCTGAATCTTTGGGGTAAATCCCCAACAGTGCAATTGTTCTTTTAAAGAAATTTGTGGTGAACGTGGTAATGCCCTCCTCCTATTCTGGATTCAGAAAGACTAGTTGCCCCATCTTCTGGGAATGGATATTTGAGAAGGTCAAAGTCAGTTGTTTATTAAGGAGGTAAGGCAGTTGGAATGAGGAGTGAAAAAGAGCATTGCATCCATCTTTAATGGGATAAAAAAAATTTCCCTTTTTATCAATTTATGCTCCATTCGCAGAAACTGGAATATTTTGAATTGAGTTCTCCTATAAATTTTATTTCTTTGCCCTGACCTCAAATCTTGAAAACCCTTGTTCTCAGAAATCTACATATGTCAACACCTCAGTAATGGACTTTTTAGTTAAATTTAAAATCCTAACTTATGTTAATGGCATCGTAATTTTGGGGAAAAGATATAAAGAAGCAGTTGAGTGACCTTTTACAATTTTTTTCCTCTTAGTATTTATGTTGCTAGCAGTGACATCAATAAGCCTTACTAGAAAATTATAATTCTTTACAGAATGAATAATAGAATTATAATTCTTTATAGAATTCTTTATAGAAAAAATGATATGTTTTACTTGGAGTTTGAATACAGGTGTTTTATTAGAATTTTAGAAGGGACTAGTCATTTCTCCTTGAAATTGACAACTTTAGATCTATGTTAGCAACAAATCAAAACCCAGATCTTACAGAAGAAGAAACACAAATCCAATTATTGGAAGAGAAAAAGTGGGATCTATCCAATAGTACCAAACAAAATGGTGATAAATGTTTAGAAAAATGTGTTATTTTAAAATAAATATATTTACCAGAATGTGTGCTGACTCAAGACTCCCATTTCGAGGAAGCAGTGCATTTAAGGAGAGGCGGAAAACCTTTGGGTGAAGAGAAAAAAATATTAGAAAGGGTCATTGGTCCACTTCGGCCCGGTGTTCTCGGATTTCCTGGTGACCACTGTCCTGCAGGTGTGGGTGCCCCTGGGAGGGCGGTGGCGGCGCCTCCCGATGCGAGCCCTTTGCTCTCTGGGCAGATGTGATCCACGAGGGCACATACCTGCGACCCCTGCAGGGCTTCTTACCACCCAGGCACCCCACACTGCTCCCCAAACCCTGCCTTCGCCGGGGGCCTCAACACACCGGTGTGTCCAGCTCCGGCGCGGCCTTCAGGGCCCCACCTGCTTACCCCGCCCCCGTGGAACCGGCCGCGGACCCTGGGTGGATTCGTCCTCCTCTCCCCGCGGGGCAGCAGAGCCATGGCTTTACTCCGGATCACCCCTGTCTGGGTTGGTGGGTTACTTGTCCGCACACCTCCTGGGCCCTGCACAGGGGTGGCTTTCAGACAGCGTGAGCCCCTGGTAGGTGGAACGTGGGGCTTACCTGGCAGGACTCAGGTGCTCAGAAGTAGTAGAGCACACACACCTGCATCAATTAGTCTGGGCTGCGATGACAGGTCACCACACACTGGTGGCTTATAGACAACATTTATTTCTCACAGTTCTGGAGGCTTGGATGTTCAGGATTAGGGCACTGGAGTGATAATGTGTCTGGCAAAGACCCACTTTCTGGTTCACAGATGGCCCTCTTTGTGCCCTCACAGGGTGAGAAGAGACCAAGAAGCTCTCTGGGACCTCACTGATAAGGGCTCTAATCCCATTCAACGAAGCTTCCACTTTCATGACCTAATCAACTCCCAGAAGTCCCATCTCCAAGCAGTAATACATTAGGGGTTAGGATTTCTACATATGGATTTGAGGGGACCCAAACATTTGGTCTGTAGCAACCCCATGAACTCTTACTATCCCAGACCTTAGTCTCCACAGCCCACAATCAACCTGCCAGTGTAGTGTCCCTGTTTCTTTGGTGTTCTACATAGAGGACCAGGGGTCAGGGAACACCTGTGTGGCCATTACCAACGCTCTGAAGATTGACAGTTGGCTTTGTCAGGAAAGGTGAGCAGTGGTTGGTGTCAGCTTGTTCTTTTGTTGAGCAGATTCTGACATGCTGTGCGATCCCTCTGCTAAGATATCAGAAGAGAGAAGTTGCTTTTAGGGTCAGTTATGTTTCTCAGTAGGAAGTTTGTAAAGAAGGGCAGGCCTTGTTGATTTTCCTACCCTGAGTCCTCACACAGAGATGGCCCAGACGAGCATCAAGATCCCAAATGTTAACAACACATGGCTGATATGGACAGAATAACTACATTCTCAAATCAAGATGTATCTGGAAGTCTGTGACAAATGTGTGAAGTATGATCTTCATCAGAATATTCCACAGACATTGCTCTTGGGTTTCCATCAAGTTATCAGTGATCAAACAATAACTCAATAGGTATTAGTTCAGCCTATCATCAAAGGGTTCAGATTCCACAAGCAGTTATCCTTGTGGCAAGACATACTTTTTGCATTTAAGCCTTCATAGTCCTGCCAATGCCCTAATTGTGTTCATGTGACTCCCTTCCTGGCTTCCACTCTTGCTTCAAACTCCATGTCCTGAGCAACTGTTATTTTTGTTACAGTTCCTGAGTGCCTTCCTGAGGACATAAAAAAAGAAAAAGTTTTTTTTTTTCTCATCTGCTTTACCATCTAAATCTCCAATGCCAGTGTACACTGTTAAGACCAATAAAAAAAAAATACAATTCCAGCTACCAGACAAGTTATAGGTCCTGCTTCGGCTCTGGTAGCTAACAGTATTTTAGTACTTTCAGCACAAGAAAGAAAATGCAAACAGGATGTGTTCGCTGTTGTCTCTGCTGTTGTTCTAAAGTTCAAATGAGGGGGATCCCTGGGTGGCGCAGCGGTTTGGCGCCTGCCTTTGGCCCAGGGCGCGATCCTGGAGACCCGGGATCGAGTCCCACATCGGGCTCCCGGTGCATGGAGCCTGCTTCTCCCTCCGCCTGTGTCTCTGCCTCTCTCTCTCTCTCTCTGTGACTATCATAAATAAATAAAAAATTAAAAAAAAAAAATAAAGTTCAAATGAGGACTGACGGACATTTCATTGCTCTACTTTATAATGCATGAACCAGAGGCAGACATTGTATGAGAAAAGACAGGAGTACTAGGTAGAGCTTTGAAAGACTCATAAGACTCATCTAGACAGAAGTCACTTGTGATTTAAAATTCATATCAACCCAGGATGATGGCAGCCAGAAGACTGCCTTAGTAGAGCTCTGGTTCTCTGTTCACAAAGACTGAACATTGCTTCCTGATTCCTGATGCTCAGCTATGAAGACTCTATGGCTTCAGTAACTATTTGATCAGAAATAATTCTTCACTTCTTCTGTGTCTGTTTACCGATTTCTTTGATGACTGTATTATACCTTTGGACTTTAGAGTCTGAAATGGATCTTCCTGTTATATGATAATCATCTGTATTGGAAGTGTATCTCATTAGCAAGCAGCTGTGCTAAACAACCTTGGTATTTTAATTTTTCATGTAATTTTATGCATATGATCCCAATTGCATGTCATTTTCTTAGTTCATTGCTGTAAGCATTAGCTAATAACAAATCTCCAGTACAGAATACTAAACCGAATAAAATAATCCCAAAGGGGAAAATTGACTTTATCATATTTCTATGAGCATTCTCTGTAAATTCTCTTGAAATCCCACTTGCTAACCACTGAATTCAAAACTACCTCTTGCTACAGTTTTGTGTGCCGTCACTTTAGAGCCATTTTTCCAAAAGAACCCAGTATTTTCAGCCTCAGAATCAGAAAGCTTGGGAACACACTGAAATCTACAAGTCACATTTGCCAAAACCCAGGAATGGCCATATGGGGTCATAATACATTTATAGTTGTCACACAATAAAAAGGAACATATCTTGTTCATAAGTGAAACACATTTACTCTATCAGAATCATCCTTCTCATTGTCACGTATTGTCTTAATCTCAGTCAAGCAACAAAACATTTTAAGTTTCCAGAAGTTGGGTTATAAGGTGTCAGTCAGAATAAACTATGTTTTGTTGAAGTAACAGATAATCCCAAAAATATCAGTGGCTAAAGATAGCAAGTTTTATTTCTCAGTTGTAAGACTTCTCCAACACGTGTTGGCAGGGATGTTCTGGTCTTTATAGTTATCTAAGGATCAGACGGTCAAACATTCACCTCACCAAGTTTTCACAGTTGCCCTAGTATGTCAAAGGGAATGTGACAAATCATATATTGGCTCTCAAAGCTTCTTCTTCTTCTTTTTAAAGATTTTATCATTTTTTGAGAGAGAGAGAAAGCAAGAGACAGAGCATGGGAGGAGGAGGAAGGGGCAGAGAGAGAGGGAGAAGCAGACTCCCCACTGAGCAGGAAGCCCAACACAGGGCTTGATCCCAGGACCCTGGGATCATGACCTGAGCCAAAGGCAGATGCTTAACTGACTGAGCTATGCAGGGGCCCTGGCTCATAAGGCTTCTAACCTGCAGTAATATATTTCATTTCCTTTCACGTACCAAAGGTCGAAGCGAGTTATACGCTGCTCTCATTTTTAAGAGAACCAGCGGAAATTCAGCCTTGCTATATGTTGGGAAGAAGGACATGATGCGTACGTCTCCTCTGTCTTCCCAGATGTGGGATTTTCCTGCTTTAATTTTTGAAATTAGTTTTGGGCCTGATTAAAATCTAATCTAAATCAGGGACTTGTAATCCTGGATGGACCACACGGTAATCTGGGAACCTTTAAAAAAAATATTGTGATATCCAGGGCTGACCACTAAACAAGGAAACTAAAACCTCTGGGTGAGGCCCAGCAGGAGGGAACTTTATCCCAGGGTGAATTTTCTGTATGAATTAAAGAACACAGATTCTCTGCTGTATCTACACAAGGACCGAAGTATCAAAGTACAAAACCAGTGGTTCATCTTAATTGTCACAGGTGTACCAGGTGAGAAGGAGGGTGATCTCCATGGTAACTGAGCTCTGCAAATTCAAGAGTAGTTCAAATTAGTGCTTCTTGCTCTTATGCATTTCTGCCTACAAGAAGATTGATTACAAAAGTCAGAAAACTCTTTCTTTTCAATTTTATGAGACGCTAGCCATCTTCCTCAATTTAATAAGAAAACATTATTTCTGCAATTTTTTTTCTCCTAGAATGTTATTTAGTCTCTTGCAAACAAAGGGCTAAAAGTAGACAAACAGGTGAGGCTCCTCTCACTGAAGGTCCCCGACTATGTCCTTGGCTACCAATGACTACATTTAAAACACATGTTCAAAAGCAAAATCAGAGAATTTCAGGATTTTTCAAATTGATTTCATGCTATGGTTGTATCCCTTTCTTCAAAGCATACATGGATATTAAAGCATAAAGAAAGAAAATGTGTGTACAAGTATGACCGCAGAAGCGAGGCTTGCTTACCTCAAATCTTGGCTGATTATGTCATGTCTCCAACAAATGAGCAGGTGCTCAGACCCAGAGAAGGCAGAAGCAGGCACTGGCATCTGTTTTCACACCAATCAAGGGATAGAACAATCTAGAGAAATAATGGTCTCTAGAAATTCCAGGAAGTGATGATTCACTGGAATGGGAACCTGTGTCAGGAGCAGAAGGTGGGAGAGGGGCTGAAGACTGAGGGTTAAACCACAGGTGAGCTGGGCTCAGCAGCCAACGTCTAGGTACAGTTGCATCTCCATGCGTAGGTGCATGGTCCCTATGCCTCACAGTGAGCTCGGGGGTCCTTGTAGCACATGGCCCAACCCAGCATCTATAATTATGGCCAGCCTCCCACCTAGTCCTCATTCCTAATCCTGCTGCTCTCTTATACTCCCCCTAATAGCTTCCATCCAAATTTCTCTCCCCACAACCTGTCATGCCCATTACTACGGGGATGTTCTATTTAAAAGTGATATGATAATACCACTTCTCTGATTAGAAAGCTGCACTGGCTCCCTTCTGCCCAGAGGAAGTCCAGTTTCTTTTCCCCAGGCAGAGCCTAAGGACAGGCTTCCCCCTTGGGAAGATGTCAATTAGCGTTGCACGTGTGCATTTGAAATCTCATCCAGGTTCCCTCAGGTGAGGGTGAAGAACATGCATAGTAAATAGGCCTGTGGGGGTCCTACTGCTTATTCCTGCCAGAATGAAAGGCATAGTTTGATAGCATGGGATAAAGAAAAAAAAAACCTTCTAATTTGCTATATTTGAGAAAAATAATCCACTATTATAGACACAGCCATGAAGATCACAGAAGTCAGAAAACTGTTTCTTTTAATTTTTATGAGATTATGTATACTTTTAAAATTTTATGTGTGTATATTTATATCTTAGAATTTAAAAAATTTTAATTCCAGTGTAACAAATATACACTGTTATATTTCAGGGGTACAGTACAGTGATTCAATAATTCTGCATATTACTCAGTGCTCATCATGATAAGTATACTCAATCCCCTTTACCTATTCCACCCATCCCCACATCCACCTTTCCTCTGGTAACCATCAGTTTGTTCTCTAGAGTTAAGAGTCTATTTCTTATTTGTATCCCTCGTTTTCTTTGTTTTGTTTCTTAAATGCCACATATGAATGAAATCATGTAGTATTTGTCCTTCTCTAACGTATTTCACTTAGTATTATATTCTCTAGATCTGTCCATGTTGTTGCAAATGGCAAGATTTCATTATTTTTATGGCTGAATAATATACCATTATATATATATATATATATATATATATATATATATATATACCATATATACCATATATATACTATATATACCATTATATATATATAATACCATATATAATACCATTATATATAATACCATATATATATATATATATAATCACACTACTTGTATATATATATACACACACACACCACCTCTTCTTCATCCATTCATCCGTTGATGGACACTTGGGCTTCTTCCATATCTTGGCTATTATAAATAATGCTGCAATAAACATAGGGGTGTGTGTATTCCTTTGAATTAGTGTTTTTGTATTTTGGGGGAAAATAAGCAGTAGTGTGATTACTGTGTCACAGGGTAGTTCATTTTTTGACTTTTTGAGGAGTCTCTGTATTGTTTTCCACAGTAGCTGCACCAGTTTGCATTCCCACTCACAGTACAAGAGAGTTCCTTTTTCTCCACATTCTTGTCAGCACTTGTTGTTTCTTATATTTTTGATTTTAGCTATTTTGACAGGTGTGAGATGCTATCTCCTTGTAGTTTTGATTTGCAATTCCACGATGATGAGTGATGGTGAGCATCTTTTCATGTGTCTGTTTGCCTTTGTATATCTTCTTTGGAGATATGTCTATTCATGTCTTCTACCCATTTTTTAAACTAGATTGGTTGTGACTTGAGTGTTGAGCTTGATAAATTCTTTATATGTTTTGGATACTAATCCTTTATCGGATATGTCATTTGCAAATATTTTCTTCTATTAAGTAGCTTGTCTTTTAGTTTTGTTGATTTGTTTCCTTCATTGTGCAGAAGCTTTTAATTTCAATATATCAAAATGATGTCCCAATAGTTTATTTTTGCTTTTGTTTCATTTTCCTCAAGAGACAGATCTAGAATAATGTTGCTACAGCAGATGCCAGAGAAATTACTGTCTGTGCTCTCTTCTGGGTTTTAATGGTTTCAGGTCTCACTTGTAGACCTTTAATCCATTTTGAGTTTATCTTTGTGTATGGTATAAGAAGGTGATCCAGTTTCATTCTTTTGCATGTATTTGTTCAGTTTTCCCAACACCATTTGTTGAAGAGACAGTCTTTCCCATTGCAGATTCTTTCCTGCTCTGTTGAAGATTTATTGGCCATGTAGTTGTGGGTTTATTTCCAGGTTTTTATTTCGTTTAGTTGATCTATGTGTCTATTTTTATGCCCGTACCATACTGTCTTGATTACTACAGCTTGGTAGTGTATCTTGAAATGCATCTAGTTTTGATGTTCTTTTTCAAGATTGCTTTGGCTATTTGGGGTCTTCTGTTGCTCCACGCAAATTTTAGGGTTACTTGTTCTAGTTCTACGAGAAATTCTTTTTAGGATTTTATAGGGATTATATCAAATCTGTAGATTGTTTTGAGTAGTATAGACATTTTAACAGTATTTGTTCTACCAACCCATAAGCATGGCAATCTTTCCATTTGTTTATGTTATCTTCAGTTTTTTTCCTCTATGTTTTATAATTTTCAGAGTACAGGTCTTCCTCCTCCTTGGTTAACTTTATTCTTAGGTAATCTATTACTTTTGATGCAATTGTAAATAGAACTATTTTCTTAAATTCTCTTTCTGCTATTTCATTAATAGCATAAAGAAATGCAAGATTTCTGTATATTGATTTTTTATCCTGCCTTACTGAATTCATTTGTTAGTTCTAGAAGTTTTTTAGTGGAATCTTTAGGATTTTCTATATATAGTATCATGTCATTTGCAAATGCTGAAAGTTTTACTTCTTCTTAAAAATTGGATTCCTGTTATTTCTTTTTCTTGTCTGATTGCTATGGCGGGGCCTTACTGTGATATGTTGAATAATGGTGGTGAGAGTGGACATTCTTTTCTTTCTCCTAATATTAAGAGAAAAGCTCTGTTTTTCAACACTGTGTATGATAACTGTGGGTTTTTCATTTGTGGCCTTTATTATGTTGAGGTATATTTCCTCTAAACTTACTTAGTTGAGGATTTTTATCATGAATGGATGTTGTACTTTGTCAAATGCTTTTTCTATATCTACTAATGATCATATATATGGTTTTAAGGCTTTCTCTCATTGATGTGATGTCATATTGATTTATTTGCAAATGTTGAACTATCCTTGAATCCCAGAAATAAATCCCATTTGATCGTAGTGAAAGTTTTAAAAAATGTATTATTGGATTCAATTTGCTACTATTTTATTGAGGATTTTTGCACATATGTTCATTGGAGATATTGGCCTGTAGTTCTCTTGTTTTATAGTGTCTTTATCTGATTTTCACATCAGGGTAGTGCTGGATTCTTAGAATGAATTTGGAAGATTTCTTTCCTATTTTCTGTAATAGTTTTAGAAGAATAAATATCTATTTTTCATTAAATGTTTGATAGAATTCACCTGTGAGGCCATCTGGTCCTGGACTTCTGTTTATTGGCAGGGGTCTTCTGTGACTACATGGCTGAGAGCAATCCCCTAAACCAGTGCTGAACATGCTTCACTGGCATAGGAATCACCTGTGGAGAGTCTGTTCTAACTGTGTGGTTTGTGACCTAGGTTATTTATACTGATATGAGTGTTATCTAGGTGTACTCCTGGGATGAGGTAAACTTAGGATCCTTCTATTTTGCCATCTTCCCTGGAAGTCCAACAAATTTCTTTTTAGATTCCCCTACATTTGAAAATTGTTTTGACAGGTGTGTGCACGTGTGTGTGCACACTGTTTTTTATTCTTATTATTTTTTAATTTTTATTATTATTTTTTATTGGAGTTCAATTTGTCAACATATAGCATAACACCCAGTGCTCATCCCATCAAGTGCCCCTATCATTGCCCATCACCCAGTCACCCCCACCCCCGCCCACCTCCCTTTCTACCACCCCTTGTTCATTTCCCAGAGTTAGGAGTCTCTCATGCACACACGTTAATCTAATTAATCATTCACTATCTCAGGAGTATGCAAGACACATCTCCTGTGGCTCACACTTGGCCGGGGACAGAGATAAGGACAATGACCACTGAATGGGGACAAAGATTGTCCTTGCCAGCTTTAGGCTCCTTTGCTGTAGTTGAGGCAAGAAAAACTGTTCCTGGAACATTCCTGGCACCTGAAATGCTGAGGGACATACTACAGAGGCTCATACATTCACTTCTGGGTAAGAGAATGAAGTATAGGGCAAATCCGTTCCAGTCAAGACAAATATCTGTAACACAACAGAAAGAACTCTTTCAAATTAAAAGACAGAAACATTGTTAGAAAAAAGGATTAATCAAATGTATAGAAAATACTTAAAAGAGGAAACTTAAATGATATAATTTTATCAGATTAGAGAAATTTGTAAAAAAAAGCAGTAACAGCATTGGCAGTAGAACTGGCAACTTCATGTTCCTCAGTGAAGTTTTTTTTTAAGATTTTATTTATTTATTCATGAGAGGCACAGAGAGAGAGAGAGAGAGAGGGCAGGCTCCATGCAGGGAGCCCGACTGGGACTCGATCCTGGGTTTCCAGGATCACACCCCGGGCTGAAGGCGGTGCTAAACCGCTGTGCGACCGGGGCTGCCCACTCAGTGAAGCTTTATTCAACAGAAACTTTAGGAGGGCTTTTATGTCTCTCATTAAATTCCTTTGCCTCTGCACATCTCACCTAGAAAAATTGGCCAAGTGCTTTGAGATGGATGTGATGGACATCATGCTACCATTTATGTTATAGGGAATTATCCTATCTTTCCATAAATGAAAACATCATTTGAATGAATCATTGAGGTGAATGTCCTCATGGTAAGTTGTAAATCAATCAGTCCATCAAAGCCTAATGGGCGGAGTTGTCCCTCTGCGTTAAACCTGTAGCTCCTGCTGCTATGGGCAGGCTATTTTGTGGACCAGTGAGGGAGCACCTGGTTGGCCTCTCCTCATCTGGTGCTTTAGCATGAGAAAGCCCATGAGCTATGGATCCAGAGCTTTGGGAATTGCACCCCAAAGAGCTAGCACTGTTTTTTTTCTACCCATCTAAGTAATTGGTAATTCAGATTCAATACTAGGTAGAGTCACATAGAATGCAAGTGTAGTTCTCACAATGCAAGTCTGTGGACTGAGTTTTTTTTTTTTAAATTTTTTTTTATAATTTTTATTTATTTATGATAGTCACAGAGAGAGAGAGAGGCAGAGACACAGGCGGAGGGAGAAGCAGGCTCCATGCACCGGAAGCCTGATGTGGGATTCGATCCCGGGTCTCCAGGATTGCGCCCTGGGCCCAAGGCAGGCGCCAACCCGCTGCGCCACCCAGGGATCCCTGTGGACTGAGTTTGTAACAGATGTTGGGGGCATCCCTGGATCTAAAGAGTGGGGAATATCAAAATTCCCAGGTAAGAAAGATACCCTGTTATATTTGTTTACAAAGTGAAAGAATTTCATTGAAATAGTTGTTATGTTTACACTACATATAAGTAGTAAGAAATCAAGACATGCATATTATAATAATTGGTGTGGATAGTTATCCATGGACAGTTTACTGAATCTTCTTATTCTCCCCACTAATACAAATGTATTAAAATTTTTAATGGTGTTTTGGAGGAATGGTGTTTATTAAACAAATAAATTGTAGATTCTAGCACTCAAAATGTGGTTTGGGAACCACCAGGCTCCTCAGCATCAGCATTCCCTGGGAGCTTGTTAGTCATGCTGAATTGTGAACCCTGTCCAATATATATATTATATCTCCTGAAACAGAACATTTCCAGGTGAGTGATTCCTATGCCAGTGGAAGTGTGTGTGCAGCACTGATCTGGGGGGTTTTCTCTCAGCCAGATAGTCACAGAAGAACCCCTGCCAGAATGCAGGTCACAAATGGCAGTTCCATTTCACTTTTGGCTTTAGAATAAGAAAATATAGAGACTAGAGAATATGACCTTTCAATGGAATTGCTTTGAACTAAACATAAACCTCAATTCTTGCTGCATATTAAAGTCACCTGAGGAAATTTCTGAACATATTGTATGCCAGCCATCTCTAGCACTAGGCATCCGGGCCCATGCCGTAGGATCCATCTGGATTCTTTAACAACCCACGTGGTTCTAACATGCAGCCAGTATTGAGAACTCCTGAATTCAGAGCTCTACTGAGTTGCTTCTGCTCCTCCTGACCAACTATTATAATCATTGGGAAAACAAGTTCCCTCAAGTAAATTCATCTGGTCTCCTTTAATGAAAGTGGCCACTTGGAACATACTGCATCTATAAGTAAATTGACTTCTACATTTTACTCTACTTACAGCAGACACTTTTTTTTAAAAAAGACTTATTTATTTATTTTTAGAGATGTGGAGGGAGCAAGGAAGAGGAATAGAGAGAATGCTCACACAGACTGCCTGGTGAATGCAGAGCTTGATCCCAAGACCCTGAGATCATGACCTGAGCTGAATCAAGAGTTGGCCACTTAACCAACTGAGCCACCCATGTGCCCCACACCAGCCACGTCTTAATCAGCCATTGCTGTTGCTGTAAGAGTCCTTGATATTTGTATTCCACCATTTTTCCTTGGCATGATTCTGAAACAATGTAGAGATCAATTTATGAAATAATTTTCACTAATATAGGCACTGTTCAAGCTGTTAATCATATTTAATATTTTAAGCTCCATTCTTACTTTCGTGTGCTTCCTAAACTCATCAGAGCATGTGACTTTTTAGAAAATTAGGAGGTATTTGAGTGGATAGATGATCCTTACCTGTGCACTTGGTAATGGCCAAGCCACGTCTTTAATAGGACATCAGAGCAGATGGAGAAGGCATGTTGATTTGAGTAAAGGCAGCAGGTCTAATCTAAAATTACCCACTTAATGGGCTTGGATTAAGCAAATTAACCAGCAGCAAAAACATGTTTTAACTATGAAGAGTTAGTTTAGTTTGGCCTCTGCATGCTAATGTCTGATTTCGTTGGCAAGATTCTATAATGTCAATTTTTGCCAAGTTCTTTTGTATTAGTGAAAAGCCATGAAATACACAGATTATATGAAATGCTTTTAGAGCTGAGACATATTAAAATCAGGTTCAAAACATATGGGGAAATAGCCAATTAAATAACTAGAACAATTCAGACAGAGAGGCAAGAAAAAAAATCATTTGTATGAAAAGATTCAGTCCATATTATGTGATGGATATTAGATAACAGACATCACTATACAGGTTTTCTCCACTCACCAAAAGAGTAGTGTTTCTATGAAATCTTTCATAAGCCACAGTGGTGTGAAGAGTACATTATAGGGTCACAGATAAAAAAAACAAAACAAAACAAAAAAACCAAACAAAAAAACAAAAACAAAAACAAAAAAAACCCTTTTCTTTTGGTAAAGCAAGCATCCACTTTGGATTGCTTTTGTTTAGTGAAAACAGGTACAAATTAGGTCTTTTGCAAAAGTGAAGTGCATAATGTGAACTTTTGGAAAGTGGAGAATACATGTAAAATGCAGAGAGCTTGAATTTGTGACCTCAGGTTTACCTTGGCATTTCCTTTAAAGTGTTTCAACTTTAAAATAAAACTAAAAAAATAAATAAATAAAATAAAATAAAATAAAATAAAATAAAACTAAAAAAAAAAACACCCAAAAACCAAAAACCAAAAACCCTATGTGAGAACTATCAATTGTCAGATATAAAAATATGTGTATTTAATGTTCAACATGATTTCTAGATTTTCAGCATTGATGATGAATTTAAATAATGCTCACTTCCAAGTGGCCAGAGAGAACAGGTGAAAACTTGGGTATGGAAATCTGAAGAAATGCTTCTTCTCAAACACAACTGTTATTTGGTACCAGGAAATTAATCAGGACCTTCTGCCCAAGGAGCAGTAGAACTTTCTACTCCCTGAAGGGAACAATACATTATTTCAGCATATTTTCCTTTCAGGATACAAGGTAACTAGTCTTCTATTTTGGTGCCATATTTTCTGAGGAGCATGAAGCTGGAGCACATGTTCCTATCCATCCTCACAGCTTCCTGTGAGAAACTTGGAGAAACATTACATCTGTTGACAGGTGAATGAAGACCCAAGGTCACATAACACATTCTGTGACAAACACTGGAACATGGGAAAGCAGAATAGGAGAACAGAACAAGCCCATTGCACCGCCACACACCACCCACCAAATATCCACTTCCAGCTTTGAATTTTCTGTGAGTACGTCTCCTTATATCAGAACAGATTGTGTTCATTATGATCAAAATTTTACTTATTTCTTCTTACCCTATGTGAGCTTCTTTTTTAAAGACCTTACATCAAGCTTCAGAAGTATATATTTAATAAATATTAAATATTATTTAATATCTATTATAAATATTTAATAAATATTTTTAATAAATGAGGGACTTCCATGGCTATTACTTCCAGGCTATAAATCAAAATCTGCCACCCTCATTTCTTCTCTTCAGAAAATTTTTCCAATCCAGGCTATGATGTTAGTAAATCACCTGACTGCTTCATATCATTTCTCTTAGTGTGGAAATGCAGTTACTAATATGCAAAAATAGATATATTATGATATAGATACGTAATATGTAGATTCATCTTCTGTTATTCACACTTCCTACTTCACTCAAGAAAAATTCCTGATAGATTTTTGTCAGCTATTCTTACAAAGTGAGATGGAGCAGGAACAGAAACCCGACTTCATGTAATGAGCACTGAATGTTATATATCACTGAGGAATCACTAAATTCTACCTCTGAAACTAATAATGAGGTATATGTTAATTTGAATTTTAAAAAATAAAAAAAGAAACCTGATTTCCGTGGGAATGGAACGGTGAGAAGGCAGGAAATGATGAACTCCTCTCTGTGAAACACTTTAATGTGGATGTTTGAAAAATAATTAGACCTAAATATCTCAATTTGATTTTGAGCCTTATGATCATCCTACAATCTGAGTGTTGGCATCACTTGGCCTTGAAACATGAAGACAGAGACAGTAGAGGGACAGGCCCTGATGCAGTTAAGATATGCAGGATGGGAGTCCCACCCTCAGTGTTGGATTCAAACTGTGCTCTTTGCCCTCTCATGAGGGAGGGGGCTTGGGGCTCCTCTCACTTGCTCTGACCAGAGGGAAGATTTTACACTGGCCTTGAATTTCCCTGAGTGCAATGAGTAAGATGTTGAGTAAACCCCAACAATTCGTTTGTGCCATTTCTACCTATTATTGTAATCAGTAATATTTTTCTGGTTGGGAAGACCATATCTTTCCATTAAAGTGTTTCTGATATCATCGAATGAATTTTCTTTTTGCTTCTGAATTTAAGCCAATACATTAACATTTTTTATACCTCTAAAATAAAGCCCTTTGGTTTCAAATGAAATTCTCCCTGAAATCAATTTTAGGTTGAAGAATGAGATATACGTTGGTTGAAGACACAGTGATGTAAGAGCTTGAGCCTGCTAGAAGGAGACAGAACTCCAGAATGGAGACATTTGTGCCTGCTCATGTTGATGGAAGTGTAAGGTAGTGATCTTGCTGTGTAGTGGGCACTTTGGCAGTGCGCGGTGAAGGCAATGGGAATGCAGACCAGGTTAATGGGACTTTAATGGTTCTTTCCAGTGAAAATGCTTTGAAGTGAATATTCAGATTATTTTAATGAAGGGTAAAAACTTGCCAGAGAGGAAATATGAGATAGCTTGATATGGAGGAGTCTGAGCCCAGCTTAATGTCATTATTTTCACTTAATGGGATTCCTTTCTTCCCTTGTAGGTCTCTGCATAATTGTACTTTATTCCCTTCTACCTTCACCCTCACCCTTGCTTAGAAAAGCTCTTTTATTTCTTTTTTATTTTTTTTAGGGAGAGAAGGGGGAGAGGAGCAGAGGGAGAGAGAGAATCTTAAGTAGGCTACCCATCCGATGTGGAACCCGACTTGGGGTTTGATCTCACAATGCTGAGAACATGACTTGAGCCAAAATCAAAAGTCAGACACTTAACGGACTGAGCAACCCAGGGACCCCTAGAATAAGTTCTAATAAGCTTATTCATACTAACGTGTACTCGACTGATAAATGGATCACTGACTTGTCACTCAACAAGTATTTTTCTAGGAGCAGAAACCAAGAGACTTAATCTCTGAATTTTATTTATTTATTTATTTATTTATTTATTTATTTATTTATTTATTTTAAAGATTTTATTTATTTATGAGAGAGAGAGAGAGAGAGGCAGAGACACAGGCAGAGGAAGAAGCAGGCTCTCTGTGGGGAGCCCAATGAGGAACTCGATCCCAGGAACCCAGGATCACACCCTGGGCTGAAGGCAGGTGCTAAACCACTGAGCCACCCAGGGATCCCCCAATATCCGAATTTTTAAAAGGTAGACCCACTTATCAGAAAATACAGGGAGCCATACGATGAAGATGATAAAACTTCATCAATTTTTCTTGAAGAGGATGTAAGAGAAGTTTCCTGGTTACTTAAAAATGCTATTTTCATAAAAAAGTGTGATAGCACTTAGTACTGTAAACATTCACATGACATTTACAGATGAAATATGAAGATTCACATATGAATTTCAGTTTTTCTGAAGCTTTACACTTGCATCCCCATATCTCAGTGGTGCCATTCTTTTTCCTTTGTCCTGAAAGATATTAGGTATTGGGGGAGAATGCGAGAAGCACTGCCACAAGACACAGAAATGGCTCTCTTGATGACAGTAACTAGAAAAAGGAGAAATGTTTATTACCAGGGGGGACGGGATCAGAGGTTCTGAGTGACACTGTAGTCATAGCACATTGTCAACTGTCCATTGTTGGGGGAAGACAGAAATATGCAATCATAACCCTCTCTGGAATGACCATGCTGTGGCAGTGTCCAGGAGGGAGATGCTTTCTTTCTTTCAAGCCTTCAAAGAAATACAAGCAGGGCTGCTCTCTAGAAGCTCTACATTTTAGCGTTCAAGATGTCTTATGGCTGATGCACTCATGATAATCCTACTGCAGGTAGGCAGGTGCTTGTAGGAAGATCCTTGGTTAATGGCAGCATCTTGGAAAGTCTGTGGTGTTACAAGGCAGGCATTAGTTGTGTCTTTGCCCAAATGGAGAATGAGTTACATAAGACAATACCTAGGGGCTCAAAGCTGAGTGGAGAATGGTGGCTTACCATTCTTACCAATCCCTGGAAGGGATTGTCTGTAGCAAATGGGCAAAACGGGTCCACAACAAGTTGTACTCCATCTTCAATAACTCCTCCCCTTATGTCAACTGGTGGAAGGACCAGCTTGATGGCTGTAATGTGGGTAGTTCCATAGGCATCAACATTCAGAAGAGTCTCACATTTGACTTAGGGCTCTGCTGTCACTACCTAATATATATATTTTTTAAGATGGAAAGAGCTTTTTATTTTTTTTCTTTTTCTTTTTTTTATTGGATTTCAATTTGTCAACATACAGCATAACACCCAGTGCTCATCCCATCAAGTGCCCCCCTCAGTGCCCTTCACCCAGTCACCCCTGCCCCCCGCCCACCTCCCTTTCCACCACCCCTTGTTCGTTTCCCAGAGTTAGGAGTCTCTCATGTTCTTTCTCCCTCTCTGATATTTCCCACTCATTTTCTCTCCTTTCCCCTTTATTCCCTTTCACTATTATTTATATTCCCCAAATGAATGAGAACATACACTGTTTGTCCTTCTCCGATTGACTTACTGCACTCAACATAATACCCTCTAGTTCCATCCATGTTGAAGCAAATGGTGGGTATTTGTCGTTTCTAATGGCTGAGGAATATTCCATTGTATACATAAACCACATCTTCTTTATCCATTCATCTTTCGATGGACACCGAGGCTCCTTCCACAGTTTGGCTATTGTGGACATTGCTGATAGAAACATCAGGGTGCAGGTGTCCCGACGTTTCATTGCATCTGTATCTTTGGGGTAAATCCCCAACAGTGCAATTGCTGGGTCGTAGGGCAGATCTATTTTTAACTCTTTGAGGAACCTCCACACAGTTTTCCAGAGTGGCTGCACCAGTTCACATTCCCACCAACAGTGCAGGAGGGTTCCCCTTTCTCCACATCCTCTTCAACATTTGTAGTTTCCTGCCTTGTTAATTTTCCCCATTCTCACTGGTGTGAGGTGGTATCTCATTGTGGTTTTGACTTGTATTTCCCTGATGGCCAGTGATGCGGAGCATTTTCTCATGTGCATGTTGGCCATGTCTCTGTCTTCCTCTGTGAGGTTTCTGTTCATGTCTTTTGCCCATTTAATGATTGGATTGTTTGTTTGTTTGTGTTGAGTTTATTTTTTTTAAATTTTTATTTATTTATGATAGTCACAGAGAGAGAGAGAGAGAGGCAGAGACACAGGCAGAGGGAGAAGCAGGCTCCATGCACCGGGAGCCTGATGTGGGATTCGATCCCGGGTCTCCAGGATCGCGCCCTGGGCCAAAGGCAAGCGCCAAACCACTGCGCCACCCAGGGATCCCTGTTTGTGTTGAGTTTAATAAGTTCTTTATAGATCTTGGAAATTAGCCCTTTATCTGATAAGTCATTTGCAAATATCTTCTCCCATTCTGTAGGTTGTCTTTTAGTTTTGTTGACTGTATCCTTTGCTGTGCAAAAGCTTCTTATCTTGATGAAGTCCCAATAGTTCATTTTTGCTTGTTTCTCTTGCTTTCATGGATGTATCTTGCAAGAAGTTACAGTGGCTGAGTTCAAAAAGGGTATTGCCTGTGTTCTCCTCTAGGATTTTGATGGACTCTTGTCTCACATTTAGATCTTTCATCCATTTTGAGTTTATCTTTGTGTATGGTGCAAGAGAGTGGTCTAGTTTCATTCTCCTGCATCTGGATGTCCAATTTTCCCAGCACCATTTATTGAAGAGACTGTCTTTTTTCCAATGGATAGTCTTTCCTCCTTTGTCAAATATTAGTTGACCATAAAGTTGAGGGTCCACTTCTGGGTTCTCTATTCTGTTCCATTGATCTATGTGTCTGTTTTTGTGCCAGTACCACACTGTCTTGATGACCACAGCTTTGTAGTACAACCTGAAATCTGGCATTGAGATGTCCCCAGCTATGGTTTTCTTTTTTAATATTCCCCTGGCTATTCGGGGTCTTTTCTGATTCCACACAAATCTTAAAATAATTTGTTCCAACTCTCTGAAGAAAGTCCATGGTATTTTGATCGGGATTGCATTAAATGTGTAAATTGCCCTGGGTAACATTGACATTTTCACAATATTAATTCTTCCAATCCATGAGCATGGGATATTTTTCCATCTCTTTGTGTCTTCCTCAATTTCTTTCAGAAGTGTTCTGTAGTTTTTAGGATATAGATCCTTTACCTCTTTGGTTAGGTTTATTCCTAGGTATCTTATGCTTTTGGGTGCAATTGTAAATGGGATTGACTCCTTAATTTCTCTTTCTTCAGTCTCATTATTAGTGTATAGAAATGCCACTGACTTCTGGGCATTAATTTTGTATCCTGCCACACTGCCAAATTACTGTATGAGTTCTAGCAATCTTGAGGTGGACTCTTTTGGGTTTTCTATGACAGTATCATGTCATCTGTAAAGAGGGAGAGTTTGAATTCTCTTTGCCAATTTGAATGCCCTTTATTTCTTTTTGTTGCCTGATTGCTGAGGCTAGGACTTCTAGTACTATGTTAAATAGCAGCGGTGAGAATGGACATCCCTGTCTTGTTCCTGATCTTAGGGGAAAGGCTCCCAGTGTTTCCCCACTGAGAATGATATTTGATGTGGGCTTTTTGTAGATGGCTTTTAAGATGCTGAAGAATGTTCCCTCTATCCCTACACTCTCAAGAGTTTTGGTCAGGAATGCATGCTGTATTTTGTCAAATGCTTTCCCTTCATCTATTGAGACGATCATATGGTTCTTGTTTTTTCTCTTGCTGATATGATCAATCACATTGATTGCTTTATGAGTGTTGAACCAGCCTTGCATCCTGGGGATAAATCTCACTTGGTCATGGTGAATAATCTTCTTAATGTATTGTTGGATCCTATTGGCTAGTATCTTGTTGAGAATTTTTGCATCCATGTTCATCAGGGATATTGGTCTGTAATTCTCCTTTTTGGTGGGGTCTTTGTCTGGTTTTGGAAATAGAGTGATGCTGGCCTGATAGAATGAGTTTGGAAGTATTCCATCTCTTTCTATCTTTCCGAACAGCTTTAGTAGGATAGGTATGGTTTCTTCTTTAAACGTTTGATAGAATTCCCCTGGGAAGCCATCTGGCCCTGGACTTTTGTGTCTTGGGAGGTTTTTGATGACTGCTTCAATTTCCTCCCTGGTTATTGGCCTGTTCAGGTTTTCTATTTCTTCCTGTTCCAGTTTTAGTAGTTTGGGGTTTCCAGAAATGCGTCCATTTCTTCTAGATTGCCTAATTTATTGGCATAAAGCTGCTCATAATAAGTTTTTAAGATCATTTGTATTTCCTTGGTATTGGTGGTGATCTATCATTCATGATTTTATTAATTTGAGTCTTCTCTCTCTTCTTTTTAATAAGGCTGGCTAATGGTTTATCTATCTTATTAATTCCTTCAATGAACCAATTCCTGGTTTTGTTGATCTGTTCTACAGTTCTTCTTGTCTCTATTTGATTGAGTTCTGCTCGAATCTTTATTAACTCTCTTCTTCTGCTGGGTGTAGGATCTATTTGCTGTTTTTTTTCCAGCTCCTTTAGGTGCAAGGTTAGCTTTTGTATTTGAGTTCTTTCCAGTTTTTGGATGGATGCTTGTATTGCGATGTATTTCCCCCTCAGGACTGCTTTTGCTGTATCATAAAGATTTTGAACAGTTGTATCTTCATTCTCATTAGTTTCCGTGAATATTTTTAATTCTTCTCTAATTTCCTGGTTGACCGTTTCATCTTTTAGCAGGATGGTCTTTAACCTCCACGTGTTTGGAATCCTTCCAAACTTCTTCTTGTGATTTAGTTCTAATTTCAAAGCATTATGGTCTGAAAATATGCAGGGGATGATCTCAATCTTTTGGTATTTGTTAAGACCCAATTTGTGACCCAGTATGTGGTCTATTCTGGCGGAAGTTCCATGTGCACTTGAGAAGAATGTGTATTCAGTTGTGTTTGGATGTAAAATTCTCTATATATCTGTGAAATCCATCTGGTGTAGTGTATCATTTAAAGCTTTTGTTTCTTTGGAGATGTTGTGCTTAGAAGACCTGTCAATTGTAGAAAGCGCTACATTCAAGTCACCAAGTATAAGTGTATTATTATTCAAGTATGTCTTAACTTTGGTTATTAATTGATTGATATACTTTGCAGCTCCCACATTCGGGGCATAAATATTGATATTGTTAGGTCCTCTTGTTGGATAGATCCTTTGAGTAAGATATAGTGTCCCTCTTCATCTTTCACTACAGTCTTTGGGATAAACTTTAATTTATCTGATATGAGGATGGCTACTCCTGCTTTCTTTTGAGGACCATTTGAATGGTAAATGGTTCTCCAACCTTTTATTTTCAGGCTGTAGGTGTCCTTCTGTCTAAAATGAGTCTCTTATAGACAGCAAATGTATGGGTCTTGCTTTTTTACCCAGTCTGAAACCCTGAGCCTTTTGATGGGGTCATTAAGCCCATTCACGTTCAGAGTTACTATTCAAAGATATGTGTTTAGTGTCATCATGATACCTATTCAGTCCCTGTTTTTGTGGATTGTTTCCTTGGACTTCCTCTTTCTTTTACAGAGTCCCTCTTAGTATTTCTTGCAGAGCTGGATTGAAGGTCACATATTCTTTCAGTTTCTGCCTATCTTGGAAGCTCTTTCCTCCTTCCATTTTGAATGAGAGCCTTGCTGGATAAAGTATTCTTGGCTGCATGTTCTTCTCATTTAGGACCCTGAATATATCCTGCCAGCCCTTCTGGCCTGCCAGGTCTCTGTGGGGAGGTCTGCTGTTAACCTAATATTTCTCCCCATAAAATTTAGAGATTTCTTTTCTCTTGCTGCTTTAGGGATCTTCTCTTTATGTTTGGTATTTGCAAGCTTCACTATTAAATGTGGAGGTGTTGAGTGGTTTTTATTGATTTTAGGGCATGGGGATCTCTCTATTTCCTGGATCTAAATGCCTGTTTCCCTACCCAGGTTAGAAAAGTTCTCAGCTATGATTTGTTGAAATACACATTCTGTACCTCTGTCCTTTTGGCGTCCTCAGGAACCCCAATTAAACATAGATTTTTCCTTCTGAGGCTGTCATTTATTTCCCTTAACCTATCCTCATGATCTTTTAATTGTTTTTCTCTTTTTTCCTCAGTTTCACTCCTCTCCATCAACTTGTCTTCTCACTCTATTCTTCTACCTCATTAACCTTCGTCATTAGGACCTCTAGTTTGAATTGCATCTCACTTAATTGATTTTTAATTTCTGCCTGATTAGATCTAAATTCTGCAGTCATGAAGTCTCTTGAATCTTTTATGCTTTTTTCTAGAGCCACCAGTATCTTTATAATTGTGCTTCTTTTGCCCTCCAAAAGCCAAGTGTCTGTGACTGGAGCCCAAGGGCCAGTGAATAAAGGCGGGCGGCACTGGAAAAAAATAATTGTGCTTCTGAATTGGCTTTCTGACATTGAATTGTAATCCAAATTTTGTAACTCTGTGGGAGAGGGGACTGTTTCTGATTCTTTCTTTTGAGGTGAGTTTTTCCTTCTAGTCAATGCTTAGAGTGGCCAAAAACAAGTTGAACTGGAAAGAGGAGAAAAAGAGAGAAGAGAAAAAAGAAAAAAAAGAAGAAGAAAAAAAGGAAAAAGAAAGGGGGGAAGCAAACAGAAAACAAAAAACAAGGGGGAGTATCCTCTGATTCTATATACTGTAAATCCCTCGAGTTCCCCTGGAAGTTTCCAGTGCTGCTTGGTCAATAACTTGCTTTTCCCTTGTCCTTATAGCTGGTCTTCTGGGGGAGGGGCCTGCTGTGGTGATTCTCAGGTGTTTGCACCTGGGTGAGCTGCCCAGCCCCCTGCCAGGTGCACGGCTCAGTGGGAGCTGTTTATCCTGTGAAGCCCCTGCTCAGTCCCAGGTACAAGGTAACACCAGGAGGAACAGCAACAGTGGCGGCGGCCAGCTCTCCATCCCTGGAGTCAGCTCTTGCAGTAACTACAGGCCTCTCAGTCTGCAGGGGCCTGGTTGCTCTGGGGGCGCTTATCTGCTCAGCTTGGGGCCGCCCGTCGGGAGGAGTGTCCTTGCTGTCCTGTGCCCTCCCGGCCTCCGCCTGTCCTGGGGGGAACACAGGATCCTGGGCTGTGTCCCCCAGCACCCTGGGCTTCCGGGCCTGCACCGCTGGAATTGCGCTCCCGGGCCGGGCAGCTCCCTCCGCCCGGAGCCGCCGCCTGAGCCGCCTCCGAGCTGCTCCCGGGGCCCTGCTGGGTGCTCGCTGCAGCCCTTTAGGGAGCTCAGCCGTGGGGTGTGGCACTCTCCCCCGGGGCGCAGGTCCTCTGTTAGTGTCCCTGGGAGCCTGAGGGCATCCCCGCCTCCTGGGATCCTGCTCCAGCTCCCTGCCACTGCCTTTCCCTCCGGGAAGATTGGTGAAGCTCCTGCTTCTCCGGGTTGTGGCTTTCCTATCCTGGGGACACTCGCCCCACGGCCTTAGTCCTGCTCCTCGCGGGGCCCCTCCCCCTTGGATGCTTTTTATTTCTTTATTTTTTTTTTTCCGTCTTCCTACCTTGATAGAAGCGTGACTCTTCTCACTGTAGCATTCCAGCTGCTCTCTCTTTAAATCTCAGGCCGAATTTGTAGGTTTTCAGGATGATTTGAAATTATCTAGGTAATTTGGTGGGGACAGGTGACTTGGGGTCCCTACTCTCCCGCCATCTTGCCCCCTCCCCCACTACCTAATAATTGTAATAATTTTTAAACAAGGGACCCACCATTGGATTTTGCACTTGACCCTGGAAATTATGAAGCTGACCCTGCTGGTGAGAAGATATTGATAGAAGAACAGAAGGTGTGAAGGGTGGGGCCCCAACCTTCCCAAGCTGCATTTTGTGATGCTAAAACTTGGCGTACATTGGTTTGTTCCCCCTACTTATTAGATCTTCAAGCATCAGTGCTGCAGTTCCAGGTGCCAAGAGTGCATCATGTTTCTCAGGTGGGATTGGGACAGCAAGTTCCTACAAGGCAATGGTTTAGCACAACACTCACTAAATGCATTTAACCTCTGGTTTTTAAAAAACCCTTAACACTGTGTCTGTTGCTCTGGTCTAGGAATCAGGAGGCTGGCTATCATGAGATCACAGTTGCCTAGAGAGGAGAGAGAAGAAAGCATGAGTTTTTGTCAGCAGTGCTTGGCGTGGTTTCTCATCACTCTCCAAAGGAGGTGAATATAGAGTTGCCCTTGAATATGGCAGTTTTTTAATGATGCACAACACACTCAAGCCCACTAGTTCATGTGGCTACTTTCTGTTGCATATTGAGAAGTCTGTAGAGAAGGGCAGGAGTCAACAGCCTCCAGGAGCCTGGGCATCAGCTTTATGGGGGGGAGGGGAGTGTTTTATGAAGTAGTTCACACCCCCTTGGCCTCAATGCTGGGAAATATGGAAACTACTGAAAGAACAGGACTCAATAAAGCTGAAATCAAACACTTGATTTGGCCACATTTAATTGCTGATTTTCATCATTATTTCTATCTCCATAGCGGCCTTTTTACTTGGCTACAGTTGGGGAAAGATGAGAAAAGCTGAACAAGTAGAGATTAAATATTTGATGCCCATGACCTCTGGGGAGTAGAGTGGAAATCAGAAGCTCCAGGAAGTTCCCCTGCCTGCAGAGATACCTGCTCATGGAAGCACATTGTCCAGACTAGGTGGGGCGCCAGGCTGCTGATCTGTGGCATAATGGGATACAAGATACCACGGTGAGACAGAGCTTCATCCCACATGCAACAGAAGGGAATGAAGGGGAACAAAGCAAGCAGCAAATATCTGAGTGGATTTAGTAACCTGATAGCATGATTGTTCAGTGAGCAGCTTAGAAACAGTCATACTACCACAGAGGCACAGGAAATTTCATCCTCTGGAGAGGAACTAGTGAAGAGTGTGACAAAATGAGCTAATTCAGAGTTAATGAAACTAGGAAGGGAGATGATAATATGTTTCGAGGGTATGTGGTTCAACAGAGGAGGCAAAATTCCATTTCCTATGGCCTAAAATATGAAGGAAAACTAATAATTATTAACATTGTCTTTTACAATAAAAAAACATAATGCTTAATTAAATGTTTTAAAATAAAATATTATCCAAATAATGCTTTCATATCACATAAGCAAAATAGGAAACATGTTCTCTTGCTCACATAAAAGTGAGGAAAGGTCATAGAGAAGAGGAAAAACATAATTAATAGACAAGCATCTGCAGAGAATTAGGAGTGGGGCCCTTCAGAGGAGACACCATGGGAATCTGGGGAATATGGAGGGTACGTTGAAGAGAGTACCTTCAGCTCACAAGAAGTGCAAAAGATAGGCCATTGAAAGATGCTTATGGTTAAATTTGGCAGCAAGAAAGATGGGACGAATACCCACCATTTGCTTCAACATGGATGGAACTGGAGGGTATTATGCTGAGTGAAGTAAGTCAACTGGAGAAGGACAAACATTATATGGTTTCATTCATATGGGTAATATAAAAAATAGTGAAAGGGATTGTAGAGAAAAGGAGAGAAAATAAGCAGGAAAAATCAGGGAGGGTGACAAAACATGAGAGACTCCTAACTCTGGGAAACAAACAAGGGGTAGTGGGGAAGGAGAGGTGGGCGGGGGGATGGGGTGACTGGGTGACAGGCACTGAGGGGGGTACTTGATGGGATAAGCACTGGGTGTTACACTATATGTTGGCAAATCAAACTCCAATAAAAAATATACAAAAAAAGAACAATTAATAACTTCCCTTATTGGAACATTGTTGATTCTGAAATATTTTTTCCTCTTTAAAGATTTGTTACAGAAATCTGTTAGTTATGCTTTGAATTATAACATTACATAAAGTAACAAATGATCCAACATGCGCATTTTAAAAGTTTATTTTCATGGAATAATTGCAACTATGAAATTGTAATAGATTGTCAAAATATAAATCATTCCAGGCCTATCATTTGCTTATAATTTTCACTATGTTGAAACAATGTTGGATTCGTTTAAAATAAACTTCTACATAGCATTTTGAGTGAGAGGTAATTTTATCATGAAAGCATAAATATTCCACTTAATTCTTTTTTTAATTAAAAAACACGCCACAAATTTTAGGTCATTGAATTCTTATATGAATTTTAGAATCAACTTTTCAAATTTTATAGGAATGTCTGCTTAGATTTTGATAATTTATAGATAATTTGGAGAGAATTCACATCATAATACTATCAATTTTTTTTGATCCATGAACATGGTATATTTTCCAGTTTATTTAGCTATTCTTTAATTTCTTTTTCAATGTTTTGTAGTTCTCAGCTTACAGGTTCTGCACATAGGTTGTTCAATTTATTCCTATGTTTTATGATGCTATTTTACTTTGTATTTTTTTGGGGGGGCAGGAAGGGCAGAGGGAGAGAGAGAATCTTAAGCAGGATCCATACTGGGCTCAATACAGAGCTGGATCCCACAACCCTGAGATCATGACTAGAGTTGAAATCAAGGGTCAGATGCTTAAATGACTGAGCCACCCAAGCGCCCCATGATACTATTTTAAATTTTCACTTCTCATTTCAATTTTCTGTTGCCAGTATATAAAATAGTTGATATTGCATCCTATGACCTTGAAGAACTAGGATCCTTTTTATAGATTTATTTGTTTCTTTCAGCAGAGACCCTGCCTTCTGCAAATAAAGATAGTTTTATTTCTTCCTATCTGATTTATCTATTTCTGCATAACAAATTACCACAAAAATTAGTGACACAAAAGGACAAACATTTATTATGTCACAGTTTCTGTGGGTCAGGAATCTGGATGTGACTTACTTGGTTGGGTTCCTCTGACTTAAAGTCTCTCATAGGATTCCTCTGGGAACAGTTATGCTGTTGGCTTGGGCTGTGGTCTTACACGAGGGCTCAACCCAGGTGAGGAGATCTGTTTCCAAGTTTACTCACATGGCTGTTGGCAGGTTCTGGTTCCTTCCCATCTGGAATCTGCCATAGGCTTCCAAGGTGACCTCATATCATGGCAGCCGGTGATCCACCAGAGAGGGACCCAGATAATACCCAACAGAAGCCATAGTCTTTTTAGAACTTCATAGTGGGAGTGACATCCTATTACATCTGTTACATTCTATTTGTTAGAGGCAGATTAATAAGTCCAGTCCATACTCAAGGGGTGAGATTATGTATGGTGTAAATGTTAGGAATTGGGAGGACCATCTGAGAGGTTTCCTACATACTTTCCAGTCTTGGGGTATCATGTATGGCATGGTGACTGTGGTTAATAATACTATATTACGTATTTGGAAGTTGCTAAGAGAGTAGATCTTAAAATTTCTCGTTACCAGAAAAAAAAAGTATAACTATGTATGGTGATGGGTGTTAAGGAGACTTATCATAGTGGATATTTCACGATACATACAAATATTGAGTCATTATGTTGGATTCCTGAAACTAATACCATGTTATATGTCAATTATATCTCAGTTTAAAAAAAGAGAGAGTGATTGTAGTTGGAGGACATGCAGGCTGATAGAAGCATAACTCCTATTCCTTGACAAGGCCATTTTTTGTTTTATTTTATGGCTGTGTGCTTCTACGGAGAAGGACACTTCCAGTGTAGACCCTTGGGCTCCCCCTGCAAATTAAAAAGGCAGAGAGCAGCAGTGACTGTGCCCGATCTGCTCCTCTAGTTTCCTAGCCCATTCTCTCATGCAAACAGACTCCCCAGCATACATGTGCCACATGTCCTCAATCTCAGACACATGAGGATAAGGCTTGAACCTAGTTCTTTTCTGGCTCTTAATAGTGAGAGCTCTTGGTAAGAGATAAAACTGCAATGATACGTAGTTAAAAGGTAGTGCAACTTTCTATCTGCCCATTAGATATTTATGCATTATTTTCCCAACCAAATTATAAACCCCTCATGATATGCCATGCTGTCTTCCACATACTTAGTATAGCAGAGAAGCATGCAAAATTGTTTGAATTAGTCTAGTGCTGTAATAGCTTTTTAGGGCTGTCATAGTAAATTACAAAAATGAATTTTTGTAAATTTGTTCGTGTTTGTTTCATGACAGAAATGTATTCTCTCACAGTTTTGGGGGTTAGAAGTCTGAAATTAAGGTGTTGGAGGAGTGAAGGTTCTGGGGACGATGTTTTATTGTATCTTCTTAGTTTCTGTTGTTTGCTGGCAATGTTTGGGGTTCCTTGCCTTTTGGACTCATCACAACAATCACTGTCTCTACTGTCATGTGGTGCTCTCCCCTCTGTGTCTGTCTCTGTCTTCATGTGGCATTTTTCTCTCCATGTGTCTATATCCAATTTCCTTGTCTTAGAAGGGTACCAGTCATTGGTATGGGGTCCACCTTAATCCAATGTAACCTCATCTTAACTTGATGACATCTGCAAAGACCCTATTTCCAGATGATATCACATTTGTGGGTACCAGAGGTTAAGACTGTGACACATCTTTTTTACACATCTAATCACCTTGCCACAGCACCTTATTCTGTAGTCCTTAGAACTAGAAAGAAAATGAGCCCTGGTATGATTAAGATACATGTATTTTCCATAAAAATTTCTCTCAAGAGGCAACATTGTAGTGAAAACATGACATCATTCCCCTCACCAATATTCTGAAAGGATGATTCTCCTGTTTTGTTGTCTGACAAATGGAAGTGCTGGTGTAAAGTGGATTGCGTTTGGGGAGTGGTAACAGGGTCAATAGCAGAATTACAGTCACCCCTACCCCCCTGCCCCGATCTGAGAATCCACTTGTTAGCTTGGACTCCCTCTGGCCTGTGAACAATTTGTGTGGATCTGTTCCTGCTCACTTTGACATGAACAGTAATGAGCACAGACAATACCTAACGAGTCTGATCACTTAAGGAGACCCATATTGCTTCTCAGTTGCACATTCTGTTCAGGGCAGTTGCTGGCAGCTCTCTATGTGGAGTTCAGAAATATCCAGCAGTGTTATTACTGAGCTCCCAGGTCACGGGTGTTGTGCAGCCTGCATTTAGTTGGGATTTTATAGTGACTGAGAGGAGTCAACATGTGTGCCAAGAATGCACTGCTTTTTTAAGGAATATTAGCAGTAACTCTGTAACTGCAGTATGTCAAGAAGACCTATCTTTTCCAGTGACTCTTGATTTAGTGAGGTCTTTGAAACTATTTGAAGATTTCTATATTATTTTTCTGATGGAGTGATACAAATGCCAGGGAACATGGCAAAAAGATTCTTGATGCCTGGGAGAGCAGTCTTGCATTGTTTAGCCTAATTAGGTGACAGGAACAGGGAGCTGCCTGGAACAACAAAAAAATAAAGACCCTATTTGTTGATAATTAGCCTTAAGGATGAATTAAGATGTTCATGCTCTAGGCAAGGTGTTATGGGTTGAATTGTGCCTTCATCAAAAAAAAGGTATGTTCAGAATGTGGCCTTACTTAGAGATAAGTACTTGAGAGAGGAAATTAAATTAAAATGTGGTCATGGGGTGGGGGGAACAGCCCAGTGTGATTGATGTCCTCATAAAAAAGGGGATGTTTGGGCACAGAGACAGGCATTCATAGAAAACGATGTGAAGACACAGGAGGAAGATGATTTTCTATAAAACCAAGGAAATTGTCTTGGAGCAGATTCTCCCTCACGGCCTCAGAAGGAACCCACACCTTGATTTCAGACTTCTGCCTCCACATGTGTGAGACAGTACATTTCTGTTCTTTAAGACACTCAGTATCTGGTACTTTGTTGCAGCAGCCCTGAAAGACTGACACAGAGGGAAAATATTTGTCCAAACTTGGAGTATTTGGTCCCAAAAGGTACCCAGCGCATCTCCAACAGGGAGGTGTTTAGCACTGGTCCCCAATTGTTAACATATATATTTTTGGTGTAGAGAATGTCCTTTCTTTACCAAGGTGATATCACTACTTTGCCCATAACTTTAATTTTTTTAGGCTCTAGTTTAGGCTAGACCCTAGATGTATAGATACCCTAAAACAGAAAGGTAGGGTGTCTGTATTCAGAGATATATATTACTTAATTTTTTGGTACCCAAATCTCTCAGATGTTGGATGCCTAATGAAATTATAGTTTGGAGAATCCAAGATCCCTTGAGTTGTTTACATCTCTTTTAGCTTTTCCTTTCTCTTTCATGTTCACCCTTTAATTAGGTTTCCTTAGCAATGAGTAACTAATTGTTCAGCAGCGCATCCTGTGGAGAAGAACACAGTATTAATTGGTCGGAGCCTATGGATGCATCACCCCAGAAAATTAATTGTAGTGTTTTTTCCTTAAAGAACACACCTTTATTTAAAGGCTTTTTAAAAAATTTTTAAATAAATTTATTTTTTATTGGTGTTCAATTTGCCAACATACAGAATAACACTCAGTGCTCATCCCATCAAGTGCCCCCCTCAGTGCCCACCACCCAGTCACCCCCACCTCCCGCCCTCCTCCCCTTCCACCACCCCTAGTTCATTTCCCAGAGTTAGGAGTCTTCCGTGTTCTGTCTCCTTTTCTGATATTTCCTACCCATTGTGACAGCTCACTTACCATAGTGCCACAAAACTTAAATTCTCTGCGTTATTTGGAAAGGAAATCCAAAATGTCTCAAATATGTTAGGTCTCAATTTGAAAGTCTAGAGAAAAACATCGGTAGGAGAAAGCAAAACACAAAGCCACCAAATCAGTTTAATTTGGGGATGCTAATTTTGTCTCCACCTCAACACTCTGAGTGCAGGAAAAATTTCCAAAGGTGGCCAGAGGCATTTTTGGCATACTCTAATTTTTATGTAGTTCTTCCTTATATTGAGAGAAAAATGCCTCCCTGAAATTTCAAATAGCTTTCATGTTTTGCACCTCAGTACTACAAATATATAATATAAAGACTGTCATTTAAGTGACAATTTGCCAGAGACAGGGATTCAGTAAAAGATCTCCTTGATGTCCTCTGATCCTGGAACTAAACATGCTGACCTCCTTTAATCTTTCCTCATGTGGCAGTACTGTGTGTGTCCATCCAGGTCAGTGGGCTGGTGAATACTCCTCAGTGTGGCTTTGTCTCTGCAAGGAGGGCCAGGGAACAGAATTTAAGGTTTCACCATGTTCTCTGTGGTATGAAGCAGAGTAGAAGGTGATTGCCACCCATCTCACATGAATCTTGAGCTTGTGCTGAGACCACATCCAACATGTGAAGGTGGGTCAGTGTCCCCAAATAGCTGAAGGCTTTGGATCCTGTGGAGAGTCACATATGGTTTAGAATATAGCTTTGTATTGCAAAACATCATCAGCAAACTATAGCCTGAAAACAAATCTGACCCACCACTGTTTTTGTAAATAAAGGTTTATTGGAACTTGATCCCATTTATTTATTTGTGTATTGTCTGTGGCTGCTTTCCTGCTCTAATTGCGGCATTGAAAAGTTGCAACAGAAACTCTATGGCCTGCAAATCCTAAAATATTTACTCTCAAAATAAAAGTTACAAAAAAACTTTGCCAACCTCTTGTTATAGGATATCAGGTTTATACTCTTTTCCTCTGAAACAGCTGACAGTTTTATTTTCTCCCTCCATAATGATAGATAAAATTGTAAGATACTAGGAGCCTAGTGAGCCTAGAAATAATGTCGCTTAATGCCTATGTAAAACATGACATTGAAATATCTTAAAAATATGTATTTATGTAAAGGAATTGTTACTTCATCAAAGTTAGATTTGTTTGTAGATCGGAGCAAACCAAACTAAATTATCTCATGCTTCCAACGGAGTCCTTCAACTCAGTGAGGTAGGTATGAGGCTTTCCCTGACCTTTCCTGCTGCAAACTGATCTTCTAGAAGGGGCTCTTGACCCCTCCAGTTGTCCCCCTCTTCCTCGTGTGCTGTCCTCACCAATGGCTCTCATCTCTCTGGCAAATTTCCGATCTCAGCTCTGAAGCTGTTTCACTGACACAGACCTCAGGAGGGTTCTCACATTGTACTTTGCTTTGGGCTTATTAGAAGCTCCGAGTTTAGAGCGACGACATAAGGCAAATGGTTTCACAATCTCTCTTGGAAGCAGCTTATTGAAAGTTCTAAATATTCATCTCGTTTTATAAACCTGAGTGCATCTTCTACCTCAATATTTTTATTCCTGTAATTAAGTTGTGTTCTAGAAATGTTTCATCTAACAGACTAAATGCATGTAAAAAAGAGAAAGCAGATAAATAAAAATTGATTTCTAAAAAAAAATCTTGTTTTGTTTTTTTAAAACTAATATTGATTTCTATGTTCAGAGCTGCAGATGCAGATTATGAGGATTTGCTTGGCTCTCCAGGGTCAGCCCAGATGCTGCGATGATGCACAAGACATCATTCACAATCTGTGATTCTTTAAGATTTGCTTCACATTGTAACGTTTCATAAAAGATGTGCATTATGGCTTAAATAGCAGTCAATTTTAAATTAAATAAAGTAGGGTGTTTTGGTGGTGTACAGATAATTCTAAGAAATATCACATTTAAATTTATTTCTGCTCTGGGATATATTCAGTGAATTGGAAAAGAAACCCACAGTGCAATGAATTTTAAAATAGGACTTGCTATAGAGATATTCTGATTCTTCTGGCACTGTACACATTTCTTTTCTGTATGATAATTGCAAATTAATACAAAAACATGGACTCACAGTCCTTGACAGCTGTGAGAACACAGGGCTTGCAGGATTGGCTGCTTGATTATCAAACTGGTTTTGGGAAGCCAAACAAAAGATGCATAAAAATGAATTGCAATAAGAATAAACACAAGAAGATAATAAATATTTTTGAAATCACTAGCCTTAGTGAAGGGAGCTTTTGAGGACATTAAGCTGCATTCACTGGCTGCCTGCCCCCCCCCCAAGCTGGCATTGCCCTGGGGCTAGCGAGCCTGCATAGAAGTTACAGTAATTATTTGTTTACCCTTTGGCTTTGCAGTCCACCATTTGCTTCTCTTCGGCATAAAGCAGGTCATTACAGTACTTTCATTGTTTCCATCCACAATTTCCCCTCAACATTCCTCTAGAGAAACAAAGGAGAGTTACTGACCAGGATAAGTTCTAGAAAGTAATTAGATGTATTGGCAGTTTTATAGATTTGTCACATATGTCCAAGGTGCTGATAATATTATTTACATTGTGTAGCCTTTACTATTCCTGATATCTTTAGAATATTTGTTGTACTCTGAGCTTCAAATGTATTTATTAATAATGCTAAGTTCTAGGGCTATCTTGATTTAATATAATTCCTGGGAGATATTGAGGAGAGAGACAGAGAGAGAGAGAGAGAGAGAGAGAGAGAGAGACAGAGACAGAGACATAAAGAGAGAGAGAGGAGAAGAAGACCATTTGGGCATATGGAAGAAAAGAGAAGATAATAGTATATATTTCCAATTGGAACTATGGTTAGAACCAAAGGAAACAGAAAATGTCCTGAGAATTTCAAACATAGAGAGTTCAATACACGGAGATCTTTACAAAAATGTTGGAGGGGCACCTGAGTGGCTCGGTGTGTTAAGCATCTGCCTTCTGCTCCGGTAAGTTCCTGGGGCTCCCTGCTCAGTGAAGAATCTGCTTCTCCCTTTCCCTCTGCCCCTCCCCCTGCTTGTGCTCTCTGTCTCTCAAATAAATAAATAAATAAATAAATAAATAAATAAATAAATAAATAAAATCTTTCAAAAAATTATGGAAAAGTCAAGAAATTCAGTAGGAATCCATAGGGACATCTCAGAAATGGTTCAGCCACACAGAATGCTACTACCCTTACTGTCCCCCAGCTAGAGGCTCAAAGGCAGGAGGTACTTATCAGAACCCAGGGTTGCGGTCACTCAGAGGCAGAGGCAAGCACCGAATTCTGTCTGGATATACAGGGGACACTCAGCCATTGTGAAAGACTCCATCAACTATAGAGGGAGGGAGAGAAATAACCTCAGTTTTTCTTCCTTTCACCCTTCCATTTTCTGTTGGAGCCCCTTATTGGTGGGATCCTGCCAGAATGAAGCTGTCATGGGAGAAGATTCTTCACTGAAGAGCTGGAGGTCACTCATTGCGAGGGCTTACCTCACCCAGTGCATGAGATGGAACCCACAATGGCTTGTTTTTCTTTCCAGCTTCCTTGACACTGATAGTTTCTTATTACTCCTTCATCTCAATTTGTACCCATTTCTCATTCTTTTGCCTGATTTTCTCTCTTCTTGTCTCCTCTTCACTCTTTCTTTCTCTTGCCTGGTACCCACATTTTGAATTCTCACTTAATTATGTGAAAGATTCAACTCATCCCAGGTATTCTTGCCAAGCTCAGCTCCATACCCACCCTCACATAACACTGTGTTTATCAGATTGACAAGGACTTTGATATTACAGGAACTCCTCAGCAGAAAGTTGCCAGCTAATTATTCAACAAAATCATTAATTGTAATATGAGGTATATAGGAAGAGGAAAGGCTAAGGTCTAGATAACGAGATAAGCTTTTGGGATTCAAATAAATTTGAATTTATTTTAAGATATTCTGATAAAGCTATTGTATATGGAAACCTCAGGAAGGAGATAAGATATTCAGGTAGTTTGACTATTGGTCACTGATAGCTGAAGACATGAGAAAAAATAATTTTTCCTGGGAACTGCATGGATACTAAGACCCACAAATAACCTCAACCTGCATAAGAGCACAGAAGAGGAAGGGCAAGTATGACACACTGATGGGTGGAACAGGAGAAAATGTTGTCATTTGAATAAAAGTTCTAGAAAAGGATCATAGCGGATCATTGTCAAAGGCCAAAGAGATCCCACCCCCTGATCATTTATCTAATAACTGGATTGGTAGATGTCTCCTGAATGAAAAAAAATCCAAAGTGGGTAATAATTTGTAGGACCCTGAGGACCTTAACCTGAGTGATTTTAGGAGATGGATGGGAATTACAGCATTTGCAGTTTGGTCAATGAACAGAAGGGAAGGAAATAGAGATGGGTTACAGATGACTTAGAAATTTGACAGGAAGGACAGGGAGAAATAGATTATTGTATAAGGAGGAAGGAAGATAAGGCTTAGGAAACATTTTAAGTGTTGTAAGAGGTTGAGTATGTTTTCATGTTCATGGAAGGAAGCAACAGAAAGGGAGAAACAGATGACACAAACCATAGATGTCACGTCTGGTGGTGCAAGGTAAGATAAACCAGGGTCAAGACCACCAGTTGAGGGAAGAGCCTTCGTCATGAGGGCTGATGATCTTATTCTCAGTGATGGAAAGACACTGATGAATGGCTGAGGTCCAGGATCTTTGCATTCTCCACTAGCTTCAGGGCCCCAAAGGAGATAGGAACACAGTGCACATTTAGCTTATTGTTTTCAATGTGGGCCGGTAGCCCTCTGAGGGAATGATGAACCTGATGGACTGTTCTGGACCAAGTGTAAGATACCCAAACTAGGTTCTGAATGAGGCAGGAGGGCCAAAGCCTCCTGAATGCAGCAACCTTGTTTCTTTTTCTTTTATTTTCTTTTTTTCAGATTTTATTTATTTATTCATGAGAGATGCAGAGAAAGAGGCAGAGACACAAGCAGAGGGAGAAGCAGGCTCTCTGGGGGGGCCTGACGTGGGACTCGATCCCAGGATCCTGGGATCACGCTGTGAGCGGAAGGCAGATGCTCAACCACTGAGCCACCCAGCTGTCCTGCAGCAACCTGTTTTCTGCCTCTTTGTGACTTCATTGCTGTGCTGTACCTCTGCTACTGGGTGGAGAGATGCTGTGAGAGAAATACTGAGGAAAACGGTCTCAGGGAACAGAAGCCTTCTCCTTGAATGTTTGTTGAAGTCATGCACTGTTTTCCTCTTCTCCTCTGGATTCTGCCTGGATACTGGTAATGTTGCAAAACAAGAGGGCCCTTTCCAGGCATTGGCTATGTTTTTAGAAGCCAAAAAAAAATGAGACCTGAAATATCTAAGCTAAAAGATTAGTGAAATATTCATTAAACCAAAAAGGGAGGGATGGGTAGGATGTGCAGAAGGAGGGATTACAAAAACAGAATCTCTAAGAAGAGAAAATGGAGAGGAAAAAAATCCTAAGAAAAAAAGATTCTCAAAGGAACCCCCGGAGTGGATTCTAGAAGCTTTACTCCAAGAATCTACTGATTGCACCATCATGTCACACAGTGACCTTGACTTTGAGTGTTATCCTGGTCATCCCAGATAAAGAAGTGGGTGCCACTAATTAAAGGAGGGCTTGTGGAATGTACAGGATTGTAGTGGTTCACCTGTGGGATGAGGAAGGCAGGATTGGAACAATAGCAATATTGAATGGGGGGAGAGGAGAGTCCCTCAAGTAACATCATATATCTGTATTTCATTCATTCATTCATTCATTCATTCATTCATTCATTCATTCATTCTTGAGTAATTGGAGACATGTATACCCACATGTAACACACACTATGTGCCTATTTGGACCTGGCAGTGAGAATATGCATGAAATGATTCATCTGTGCTCTTGAGAAGTATCCAGCATGGTGGGAGGGACAGTTAAAGCTTAAGTTATATGCAGTGTGAAATGTGAGATTATGCCTTGACTGTAAGTGCTCATTCCAGTCTGGGGAGGTCAAGGAAAGCTTTCCTGAGAAGGTCATGTCTAATCTGAGTTATGAAGATACATATTTATGTGAAAAAACTGGTAACAGTCCACCAGCACAGAAGAGTAGAACAGGGCATAGATCAGAGAGTGCAAAGACCCAGAGGCAGGATGCTTTTGAGAAACTGACCCGGTCTGAAGGCAAGGATGATTTGAAGCCAGGAGTCTAGGAAATGTCTATTTTGGGTTAGGGTGCAGAGTGAAGCAGATTCTAGATTTGGGAAGTCCTTGAATTGATTTCCATCTTTAGAGGAAACCCTTTGGATTTTCTGGGGGCAGAGACTGAAGGAAGTAGACCAGTGCCCAGGAGAATATTTAGGAGGACAGGTGAGAGGTGCCCATATCGAGGTTGTATCTTGAAGGAGTTAAACAAATTTGAGCCATACTAAGAACGGAGAATTGACAGAGGAACTTTTAGGAAAATCTCATCATAGCCTCGTCTTACTTGCTTTTACTTGATTGAAGAAATTCCATTATCCTTGTCCAGGACGTTCTGATTTGACTCTGAGTATCTGCAGACAGATGGAGTGGAGGGCAGTGCGCTGTGACATATATTAACATCTGACTGGTTAATATATGAATAACTATCAAAAAACCACAACTGACTAAATATACATTGGGTTCAACATGACAATATTTATATTAGTTCTCAATTATTACATATCTGCCAGGTACTTTATAGATTAATCTCATCTTACTTAATGGCCGTATTTAACTGCTCTGCATTTATGTACGAGGAACAGCATCTCATGAGAATCAGGCAGCTTGCCCACTTTATGGGCTCGTAAGTCTTGGGTCCAGAGTCAAGACCAGGGATGTCCCACCATAAAGCCCTTATGCCAGGGGCAAAGCCTTGACCAACCCTGAATCTTCTACCTGGGGAAAGGTGCTCCCCCTCCCTTTTTTAAAAAAAATATTTCATTTATTTATTCATGAGAGTCACACAGAGAGAAAGAGGCAGAGACACAGGCAGAGGGAGAAGCAGGCTCCATGCAGGGAGCCCGACGCGGGACTCGATTCTGGGTCTCCAGGATCACGCCCTGAGCCGCAGGCAGCGCCAAACCGCTGAGCCACCCGGGCTGTCTGGAAAGGTGGTCCCTTAGTGTGATCCCTGGCTTCCCTCCACTCTCCTCACTGTGCCCAGGACAGAGCTGTGTCTGAACTCTGGGAAGAATGAGCTGAGCAGCCCAGTGCTGCCTGTCTCCTGTCCCTTTGGGGGCACCCGCTTGCCTCAGAGTGTCTATCCTGCAGGTCATTCTCTTGGTCTGGGTCAGAGAAAGGAGAGTCTCTGGCCCTTGGTTGGCCCAGCCTCCTTTTCCAGGAGCCAGTGTCCCCACACAGCCTTAATCAGGAATGGGTGTGATGATCCAATCAGACATCTGCCCATTACTCCCCAGTCCACGCAGAGCCCAGTTTGGGGAACAGGTGGATTGTGTGTGGGGTGGGGGTTCTCTGACATCCAACACCTGGTCTCGCCATCACAGCACTGCCTGTCAGAGTGTGACAGAACAATGTGTACCATGTCCACTCTGCTTTATGTGACCTCGGTGCTGGCAGCGAGGTTGGAGCCAAAGACCCGCCCTCACCCTGTCCTGGATGACATCACTAGCCAGTGGCTGCAGCTTGCTGACGTCACACCCTTGTGTGACCTCAGAGGAAGACCTGTGGTTAGGGGAGAGAATCGGGATCTGAGGCCATGATGCCAATTCTGGTGCCATAGCTTCCACTGGTGGGTAGTCCTCTAAACCTTGCCTGGGGATCCCTGGGTGGCGCAGCGGTTTAGCGCCTGCCTTTGACCCAGGGCGCGATCCTGGAGACCCAGGATCGAATTCCACGTCGGGATCCTGGAGACCCAGGATCGAATCCCACGTCGGGCTCCCGGTGCATGGGGCCTGCTTCTCCCTCTGCCTATGTCTCTGCCTCTCTCTCTCTCTCACTGTGTGCCTATCATAAAAAAAAAAAAAACAAACAAACAAACAAAAAAAAACCTTGCCTGAATCTTTTGGATTCCTTTGAAAATATTAAAGGCGATTTGTAAAACATTCTTACAAATGATACTCAAATGCTATAAAATCAAGACATCAACGTACAGTATTTGCTCAGGGCAGGTTTTCTCATGTTTAATATTTCCTCTCTGTCATATTCCTTTCATGGTTCCTTTTCATGTAAGCTTTAGTGCTCCAATTTTCTTTTTGCAGAAGTTTTTGCCTTTGCCAAGTCATACTTTAGAAAAAATAGAATTCAATTTACTTTATTTTGAAGTTATCTTACATTAGAAATTTTCTCTAACAAATGAATAAAACTCAGCACTTTCTTGGGAATGCAAATTACAAACAGTTTTTTTTTTTTTCCAAACAGTTTTGAAAAAAATGTACTAAGAAACAAAAATGTGAAGACAAAAGCAACATAACCAGTATTGGGAACACTGTACCCTGAATGTCACTGCCTTATCTGGAGATGAGGAACACGCAGAGTACTTTCCCCTTTGTGGTGTTGGCTGCGACCAATAATTTGACTTAAATTAAAATTGTACGGGGCTTTAAGCTTCTTGTTGTTGTTGGTATTTCTCTGTATTCTCAGGACTTTTCCTGTGCAACTGTGTTGAGAGTTCCTTTATTCGTTTCTTTTTTTTTTTTAGTTCCTTCATTCTTTACTCATTGATTTGGGATGAAGATTTCTGAAGCATCAGGGCTTAGCTTCAAGCCCTGATATTGAGCCATCTGTCTTGTGTGGGACCAGATCAGAATATATTTCTTAGAAATGCAACCTGGTTTGTAGGAATGATCCATAGTGCGTGATAAAGATTTGATTTCAGCCAAATATGAATGCAAATGGTTTGTGCACTTAAAAAAATTAAGTGGTTTACTATGAAGACAAATAAAACGTAGACAATAATCATCTTAGCTTTCCCCTATTGATTTAAAATGGAGGTTGTGTCTGGGGGTGAGAGGCAAGGCATTAATTTTTTAAAAGCTCTAACACAGTCCATTATAATATAGGAAAATATGTGTACAAAGAAACTGCATGATCTATTCTCACATATTAAGCAATTACATTTTTTCAATAAAAATGTCAATAAAATATCTTAACATTTTACCTAGTGGCATGGATAATATACACTTATTCTGCAGACATAAACGTGAGAAATTAGAATAATAAAGAAAAAAGAAACAAATCACTAGAAATTTCAGTCTTCAGTACACAGGCAAGTTCAGTAAGCCTTCTTTTAGACATCTACACATATGCACCTAGACACTGCATGTGTATGATCTGTCTATAAATACAAATCAAATGTTCACTTAATATTGTATATAAATATACACATATGAAAACATGCAAAATGCATGGGTTGGGAAACAGTAAATCTAAGTAAATGGACTCAAAATGTAGTCTTCCTGACGTATGTATGTATGTATGTATGTATGTATGCATCTATTTATTTATTTATTTATTTGAGAGAGAGGGAGTGAGCATCAGCAGGGGGAGGGACAGAGGGCAAGGGAGAGGGAGAGGCAGGCTCCCCACTGAGCAGGGACCCTGATGGGGGGCTCAATCTCGGGACTCTAGGATCATGACCTGAGCCCAAGGCAGAAGCTTAACTGACGTCCCTATCTTCCTGATGTATTTTTAAAAAATGATTCAGAATTACTTAACTCTCAACAATTTAAACTCAAATTCTCAAATGGAAAATACTTTCAATAGAAAAAATGGTTAAATCTTTTGTATTATTTGAAATTACTACCTATAAATGTTTAATTCTTTTTTTTCCAAATATTTTATTCTTGTATCTCTTCTAGAGCACTGGAACGATCTGTGCCATGTGGTCCAGTTCACCTTACACAAAGCTTAGCTTCTTAGCTAAAACCTGCAGTAGGAAGAAGGCATGTTTTAGGAGCAGCACATTCTCCTCACTGTCCATGGTTTTTCTCAGTGTCGACAAGGATGCAAGATCCATCCACAAGCTTCAAATGCAGCTGCTTGTTTCAGAATATACAGAGTCAATATAAGCTTGTCCAAAATAATATGGAGCCAGTGGCTATGAATAAAAACTAAAAAGGCTATAATGCATTTAAGACAATACAAGAAAAATCTTATTTTAATTTATAATTAAATAGATGTGTCTGTGTTTAATGGAAATCTAATTTACTCTTCACTGATGGGTAATTAGACTGCTTGCTTTGCATCTTTATGTCACCTTACTTAGTGTTAAAGTTGATGTATCTGAATTTGATTCTTCTTTCTTTCCTAGCCCATGTGCTAAAAAATCTCCATACATTGCAGAAACATCTCTGTGACCTTGTCAAGTGTTTCACCAGGAGCACATCATTTATATCCTATGAGTCCAGAAATTTGAAGACTCATTTATTGTTTTCTCTACAAATAGCATGTACTGATTTATTAACATTTATTAAGGACCAACAACCTAACTTCTTTTCAAACATTTGTAGTTTTTTTTTTCTTTTTTTTTAAGTAATCCCAGTGTCTAGCATAGGGCTCAAACTCACAACCCTGAGATCAAGAGTCTCACACTCTATTGAGCCAGCCAGGTGTTCCAACCTAATTTCTTCTCAATGAATAAAGAATCAAAACCAGCTTAAGGGGAGACACTTGCTCTTAGGTTTTATTGAAGGAGATGCATTTCTCATTGGGCACAAAGCCTGCTTATTATCAAACAATACAGGAATTTTTATCATCTGACTATATTGACCTAATGATGAAAAGTACTCTAATGTCCCATGTAGAATCTTGCTTTTGTCCCCCTTCTTTCCTTCTCAATTCTTTGTGGCACATACCGAATGAATGAGAATGTTGAGTTGCTTCTCTGAGGCTTGAGGAAAACCAGCGCCTGTCCTTAGGTGTCCCTGTAGAAAGATTAAGACAGGCCCTCCAGGGTGACCCAGATAATTTTCCAGAGGTGTCATTAATATGTAGAACTGCACTCTCCCTCACATTCTTTAATCAGGAGGTTGTAAAATCCTGCCAGGTCTCTATTTTAAGGCAGTAGGAAATGCTCAGGGGCAAGAGTCTCTGCCGGAGGTGCTGTTCTCGGAAATGAAAGTATCTTGGCATCCTAAAATGTTAGAAATGACAGTGAAAATGTCTTTTAGCTAGTATTTTTCCTTTGGCTTTGGGTTTACTCTTAAAACCACGCAGATCACATAAGTGAAAATTCATAAAAGAAAACAAATCAGAAGGAATATTCTCCCAGCTGGTTCAACCGTATGCAGTTTGACACAGGACTGATATGAATAAAGGACAGGCATCACTTGCATTTTTCAGGAAAGAAAAAGCAGCCAGTACCCTGGGTCGAAAGTGTGGGGTCACTTCTGGGAGCGCTGAGAGCCCGGATTTCACTGTCTTCTCTTTGTAGGTCATCCCTGACATCATGGCAGCAGGGCTACTGCGCGCAGCTGCAGAATGGAGCAGACACAGGGTCGCCATCCCTGCGCGCCCGGGGCTGTGGCTCAGCATCACGGTCGCCGGAGCCCGTGCACCTCGAGGTGTCACCAGGGACAGCCCTCAGGGTCTCAGGTGCGGAAGTGAACACGCTTCCCGAGGTGCTCCTGCACGCTCCCGGAGAGAGACAGGTTTCGCAAACTAGTCACTGAATGTGTCTGTACGCGACGTCAGGATGTCTCAGCGCGGACACCGGGGACGAGAGCCCGAGGGTGAGGACCGGGCTGACTCCCTGCCGCACGCTCTCACCGCGGGGGGCTCCGGCCGCCGTCCTCTGTCCGTGATGCGGCATCTCCCGCTTCTCCCCAGGGGAGCGCTTCCTTCTCGGCCTTGGGGGAAGCCGAGCCGGGACCGTGGGCTGCCCCCCATTTCCTCAGAGAGACCTGGGGGGCACGGCCGTGGCGCCTGCCCTCGGCTGCTCCCGGCGCCCCTGCTGCGCGCACCTGCGCCGCGGGGGACCGTCCTGCCCGCAGGGGAGGGGGTGCGGGGCGCGCCCAGGCCTCGGAGCGGCCCTCGGGGCCCGTGCTGGGGCGTCCCTCGGGGGCACGGGAACAGCCAGGTCAGAAGCCCTCGGGGCTCCTCCGCGATCCTGCTCCCCGAGCTGCCGCCCAGGTGGATGGAGCAGATGCAAAAGCGGCAGAGGGACCTTCCCAAATCCTTTCTCTTGGAAAGTCACTGACCCGAAGCGATGGGCCTCACCGGGCCTGGAGGCCTGCGGGGGCGAAGGGACGGGCTGCAAGGACAAGCAGCAGGGACAGGAGGCCCGTGGGCGCCGCGGGTCCCGCGGACTGTGCCCCCCCCCCCCCAGCTCCCGGGAGGCCGGCGGCGCGGAGGCAGGTCCCCAGGGCGGCGGCGAGCAGGAGCACCGGGACGCTGCACCCCCGGGCGTCGGGTCCCTCGGGCAGGACGCGCGTGGGCGGCGGAGGGGCCCCCCCAGGGCCTCGCACCCCCGGCCCGGCCCGCCCCGCGCACGCCCGCGCCACCCGCGTCCCCTCCTCGCTCGCCGCGCTGGGCGTCCCCCGAGCCGCACACCTCGCCCGCGTGTGCCCGCGCCCGTGTCCCGCCCCGAGCCGGCGTCGGCGGGCGCACCTGCGCGTGGAGGGAGGGGCTCGTGCGCCCGGGCCCGCTCCGGGCTCGGCTCCCCCGCCCCCCGCCCCGGGGTCCCGCCGCTCAGCTGGGGCGCCCAGGACCGGGTCCCGGGAGCGGTGCGCAGCCCCCTGCTCACGCCCCTGCCGCCGGGACGGTGCTGCGGGCGGACCGTGGCCCACCGGGAAGTGGCCCAATTTTACAGTATCATCTGCCACAGATTAATGCTCAGTAAGTGTTTGTTGAACTATCTTTATTTTTTATTTTAATGACTCTGCTTTCATCATTACACCATTAGTCTGCATGTATCTGCTTATAGGGCAGTTTTTTTGCATCATTGTGGAGTACTATTTAGCCACGTTGCAATCCTGGGAGGGCCTGGCTGCGCTGGAGAGTTTGCTTCCTTGGATACTTGCACACTTTGCTGGTGAACTGACGCTGACAGGGAACCTCAGTTCCTCTCCTCTTAGGACTTGTCACAGGCTGGTAGTGGCCTCAACATCACGGTGGCTTATTTCCTCTAGAGTAAGCAATTGAAAGGACCAAGGTGGAAGCAGCAATGTATTTTATGACCTAGGCTCAGAAATCATGTACTTTGACTATTCTCCACTGGTTAGTCCTGATTCCACGTGGGAGGTAGGATTACACAGGCCTACGTCCCAGGAGGTGGTGATCATCTGAGGCCATCTTGGAGTTGGCTCACACATGCCACACTTTGAACCAATGCTTCATGCCTCTCCATATGAAAAATCGATATGGAGATTCATGTCTTTCCATACGTAATCACCCCTTCCAACGCCCCCCAGGTCTCAACCCTTTATAACATCAGCTCAAAATCCAGGATCTTATCATGTGACTCAAGTTCAGGTGTGGATGAGGCTCTTCAGTATGGTTCCTAGAGTACATTCCTAACCTCTTCATCTAAAGACCTATGAAGAGTTCTCTTTTCACCCAACATACCCAGCACCCAACATACACAGGTAGGATAAGTATGGGATAGATGCTATGAACTATCTTATTCAAAAAGGGATAAAATGGGAAACACATACAACTCAGTCCACAGTAATTCTGAAATCCAACTAGATCATTAGTTTGGCAGTGTGGCAGGGGCCTGGACACAGTTTAAATACTAGGGTCCATCCCAGGTATTATGTTGCTCAGATTGCTTCTTGTTATGTGTCTTCTCTTCACAATTCTTTATACACCCTACTGAAGAAAGTCACCAGGTTTGTTACCAAAGATCAGAAGGAAGAGGGATTACTTACTCTGTATGACTGTAATGAATGGGCCTATGAACAATAGGTCAGAAGTAAACATGATGGGCTTTATGCACTGATTTTACAACAGAATTCTCTACGAATAGAAAGGTTATCTAAGGAGGTAGTGAATATTTGTTCACAGAGGGTTTATGCATAAGCTGGACGACAATGTGGTATGAAGTGTCTCATTGATTAATCAAGCAAGTATTTAGTAAGTGCTTTCTGCATGTGAGATACTGTATTCTGTTCTGGGGATTTAGCAGTGTAAAAAACAGATTAAAATCCATCTTGAGGACTAAATTCTAGAGGAGAAAAATACAGCTCATTGGAGAGACTAATACATCCAAGATAATACTATATTTTATTACATATAATATAATTTAATATAATATCAGGATAAGTGTAACAGAAAGAAATAAAATAGTATATGGGTGACGGGGGTATGAGAAAAGCAAGCTTATCTATCTATGTCCTGGCAGTGGACATAGAGAGTGCAATGGCCCTGAGGTTAGAGTATGTCATTTTCAACAAGTGCAAGGAGGCCAGGGTGCTTAAGGCAGGAAAATTCTAATGGAGGAAGATAGTAGATCAAATCAGAAAAGTAACAGGGAGCCAGATTGGGGGGCACTATGGAAGATGGTGCAAACTGGTTTTTACTCTGAGTGAGATGTGGGGCCTTAGAGGATATTAGGAAGAATGTTGTCATGATTTTACTTGCTCATTGAGAGGATTGCTAAAGCTGTTGGATAGGAATAGCATGTGAGGAACCAATGTATAGAGACCCCTTTGGAGGCCGCTTCCATGGTCTGGAGGAGAGATAGTGAGGACTTAGAGCAGGCATGTATTTGATGTATTCATGATCTAAAGCCAGCAGGATTTGCTAATGAATTGCATTATGGATGTAAAAGAAAAGAGTCAAGAATTATTCCAAGGTTTTTGGTTTACCCAACTGGGAAATGGAGCCATCTTTTACTGATATGGGGAAGAAATCAGCAAAAACCTCTTGTGTGTGTGTGTGTGTGTGTGTGTGTGTGAGAGAGAGAGAGAGAGAGAGAGTGCATGCAAATCAGGGGCTTTGGAATATGTTAAGTTTGAGGAGCTCATTATACCTAAAGGTTTACAATCTGATGTTCCGTGGAGAGATCCAGGTTTGATATCTTGATATAAATTTATTAGTTGTCAGGGTATAGGTAGTAGTTAAAGACACAGGTGCAAATGAGATCCCTGAGTGCATGAGTGTAGACGGAAATAATAAGAGGTTCACAGACTGAGCCCTCAGAGGTTCCAGGAGTTAGAAGTTCAGGGTGATGAGAAGGAGCCAGCAAATAAGAACTTTCCAATTAAGATGCAACAGAAGAAATGCAGGTGAGAGCCCTGGAGGGCAAGGCAAGAGGCATTTCTGAGGAAGAATAAGTGATCAACTGTATCAAATATAATGAAAGAGAGGTTTGAGATGGGCTGAGTGGGTGTAGCAATGGAGAACTCACTAGAGGCCCAGGATGGAGCAAGTGTGCTGGGGCACAGGCAGGTTCATGCAAGAGAAGTAAGAAGGTTCTGGAGGCAGTGGGTGGAAGAGCTTGCTTTGAGGGGAATGGAGGAATCACATGGTACCCAGGATGGAATGTGGAGTTAAGAGACTGCTGTGGATTTTTTTTTCTTAAAGATGTGTGAAACCAGAGATTGTGTCCTAATGGAGATGACCCAGTAGAGAAAAACTGGTGAAGTAGGAAGAGGGGGGGAATTGCTGGGATAAGTTCCTTAGTTGGGAAAATAACGGTGGGCTCTAGCTGGCAGGTGGAGGACTTGCTTTAGGACAAGTCATCGTGGCACCAGGAGGGAGGGTGGAGTGGCAGGCAGAGTTGTACAGGCCTCTCAGTGAATCAGGAAGCATGGGTGGGTGGTGTGGGGGGAGGAAGTGTCAGAGTTTGAGGGAAATGGGGAGAAGAGACAGAGTGAGTGAATGGAAGAGAGAAATTAGGACCACCAGGAAGCTGCTTGATGTGAGAAGTCACGAATTTAAAGTGTTTCTGTACTTCTGTCCAGCCTCATTCAGCTTTACTGATGCTGAGCTGGCTCAGGCAGGGATTTTTGTTTTTCAGTTTATATTGTGTGTGTGTGTGTGTGTGTGTGTGTGTATGTGTGTGTTTTATGAAACAAAACCAGAGTGAGCTGGGGAGTATATGAAATGCCTTGATTAAAGTGGTAGACTACAGGGGCATCTGGGTGGCTCAGTGGTTGAACATCTGCCTTTGGCTTGGGTCATGATCCCAGGGTCCTGGGATCGAATCCTTCATTGGGCTCCCTGTGGGGAGCCTGCTTCTCCCTTTGCCTGTGTCTCTGCATCTCTCTCTGTGTCACTCACGAATAAATAAATAAAATCTTTTTTAAAAAGTGGCAGACCACGGAATTCAAGATAAATAACACAGGCTAGAGCACAGTACCACTGTGGGGCAGTGAAGATATGGGTGAATAAACAAAATTGAGGTCCTGGTAGGTCAAAGGACTTCTGGTGTGGGGTTGCAGAAGGAGTAAGCTAGAAATCTTGGAGGATGGTTCTTGGAGACCAGAGTTCTTTGACACTGAGATCATGTAGGTATTGCAGTGGTTGGAAACAACAAGATCAGGGGGTTGGCCATACAAGGGAGGTACAGAATTCATGTGGAGCCGAGGTTATAGAGGACAGGGACCAAACAAGTGAAATATCATCTTCATAGATCGTGAAGAGTTACGGCTGTAGTAGTGTTGGGGAGAGCAGGTGAGTGATGGTGAGCAGGTTAAAATCTTCATGGAGTTAAGGGTTAGTCCAGGGTTTGGTAGATGATAGTAACAGAGTGGGGGTTCAGGTGGTATATTCTGATATATAAGATTCAAAGTTGGAGGATCCAAGAAGGAAAGAGGAGCATGATCTGGAAGCAGTGATGAGCAACAAAGAACAGGGAGCCATTTCCCTAAACCCAGGCAGAGGGCATGATCTGGTGTTATGGAGGTGGGCGGAGGGACTTGTCTAGGGAAGTTCTTCCTCCAAAAGCGAATGGAGATGTTTAAGGGGAGGGTCTAAGCACCCAGTGTGTGACTGGTTAGAATACTAATCTACACAGAGAGAGACAGAGAGACCACACATACAGAGTGAGAGAATAAGTAGTCTAAATTCTTTTTTTTCAGTTAAAAGCAATTTTCACCTGCACACATAATTCCTATTTAATCACAATGTGTAGGCTCCTTGTATATTTACTATGCAATCCCCACAGTAGGTGATCAATAAATGCCTGTTTATTGACTGATAAAAGAAAAATCTAATATTGGGTGGACACTTTAATGGTGTATAACATCATGGAAAAAGTGTAGCTAAATATGATTTGGAGAAAACTGCAGATTCATCGGCTTTATACTCCTGGAATGGAACCAGAAGTTTGCAGAACCTTTCAGCACTTAAAGCTTCTAGAGACATAGAACAGGTCATCTCCTGTGAGTGGGAGTTGTTTGAAACTACTGTGGATCTAGAGCTCTGTTAAGGGTGTGAAGACAAGGAATTGGCCTTAATCCTACTTGTCTGTGAAAGAATACATCAAGAAGGACATTTCCAGAGTCCTCAACCTCTGTTCTTTCCATCATATGTGGGTTCTCAGAAGTCCAAGTAGCTCCAGGGTTGGTGGTGGGCAAAACATGTGGCGAGTTCTGTGTTTCTGTGGCTTCTTTCCTGAGTGTTGACTTCTGTTGGACTCTGCCCACTGCAGTGGCTGCAGCCTGCCCATCAGATGCCTCTTCCTGCAGGGAACGTCCCCCAGCTCACAGGAGCTCCTGCAAGGGCATTTCAGCCAGAAATCTGCGGATCTGGTGTTCACCCAGTAGGCAGAGTCCTTATGTCTCACAGAATCTCCAAGTCAAGGCTACCCTCACCCCTTCAGATTATCACTCAAAATAAGGCACTCCCTCCTGATGGAAACATTTTTCACTCTGTCCCTCATCTATGGCTCCTCCACCCATATCCGGAAGGTTTTTGTTTCGATTCCAGGACACTGACGTGAAGCTCCCCTGTGATCTGGTCAATGAGCTCTCCTGGTGGACTTCACCCAGGAATCCTCACCCAGGATGGCCAGCCATAGACAATTTCCCTCCCCGTTGGTGTTCTCCAATTCTAGAGACCCACCAAATACAAAATCATCTTCTTGGGAGCAGAGGAAGACTGCTCTAAAGATCCCAGGTCTTTCTGAATCATTGGGGGTAACTTTGAGGGCACTACTCACACCCCATGGTGCAGATACTGGCATGTTCTGTTTAGCTTACTCTTGTTGTATAACCATACTGTGAACAAAGCCATCTGACCTAAAATATTTTCTTGTGGTGATCATATTTGTGTGCACCTAAGTGTTTGAGAGATTAATTTTTTTTATTATTATCTGGAGAGTTCAGGGCCTGTTGAATCCAGTAGACAGTAAAAGGAACTTCATTCTTGTGCTATTCTTCTCCAGACTTGTCACAATGTGGTATGCTGCAGAGAGTTACACATTTGATAATAAAGAAGTCAGAGGACCTCTTTTTATTTAGGTGAAGGTTCAGAAGACATTTGTAGAAAATTCAGCATCTTTTCAAAATGTGGCATGGGGGATAATGACTGCTTTCTCCTGTTTATCAATGTACTAGAAATTAAAAACTGAGTCAGAGGCAAAAAAAAAAAAAAAAAAAAAAAAACCAACTGAAACTACCAACTGAGAAAATAAAAAGTAAACCTGGTCTATTCTGCTGACTTTTTCTAGTCAGTTTTTAAGTAGTTTCTCCATTTGGATTCTGAAAGAAGCTTCCATGAAGTGGGGTCTCAGTATAGTAGGAAGCAAACTGACCACTATTCAGGCATTATTGACTCCAGCCAGACTCTGCTACCAGCTCGCTGTGGGATTTTGGGCACAAAACATATTATTTCTTTCCTATATTCTTATTCTGTGAAATGAGAACATTGGTCTAGATTTGAGGTCTAGTAGAAATATAATGTGAGTCACATTTTACATTTTCTAATCGCCACATTAGGTAAAAAAGCAATAGATGAATTTTAGTTTAATGATATATTTTATTCAGCTCAATGTATCCAAGATATTATCATTTTAACATGCAATCCATATAAAAGTAACTATTAAACAGTTTTCATATTCTTCTGTTTGTAAAATCTGGTGGGTATTTGTCCTAAGACCACATCTCAGTTCACACAACCCACAGTGCTAGCGCTCAGTGACCACATGTGGGAGTAGCCACTGAACTTGGCAGTGAAGGTGTAGACAGCATCCAGGATCCTTTCTGGTCTGACATTCTGGGTATCCAAGTCCATGCCTTTAGAGAGATAGCTTTTGGTTTATTTTCTAAATTGTCCTCTTAACATAAAGTATCAGGAGCTGTAAGACCTATGAAAGAAGAATTATAATAGTTTATTGGTCCTGACTATATGCCAAATATTGTTTTTAGTACTTAAATACATTAACTTACATAATTCTCCTGGTAATGCAAGAATGTGGATACTACTCATCATGCCCATCCTAGAGATGGGAATGCAGAGGCATGGGAGGTTCAGTAAATGGCCAACATCACATCCAGGGGTGATGAGCGGAGATTTCTTTTCTTTTCTTTTCTTTTTTTTTTTTTAAAGATTTTGTTTATTTATTCATGAGAGACACACAGATAGAGGGAGAGAGAGAAAGAGGGAGAGAGAGAGAGAGAGAGAGAGAGGCAGAGACACAGGCAGAGGGAGAAGCAGGGTCCATGCAGGGAGCCCGACGTGGGACTCGATCCCCGGTCTCCAGGGTCACACCCTGGGCTGCAGGTGGCGCTAAACCACTGTGCCACTGGGGCTGCCCAATGAGCAGAGATTTCAAAAGCAGAGTCTACTCCAGAGCCTGCTTCAGGACCCTCTCCAGTTCAAGCTTCTGTTTCCTGGAACAGAAAGTGGCCAGACTCGTGTCCTAGGTATGAGTGCCATTAGTTTTGTCACTTCTTTCTGGAGGCTTTGAACTTCAGACCTTGCTTTCAGCTAATGTGAATTGTTCTATACCTGCTGGGGTCCCACGGACCCTCATGCATCACAGGGACTGTAAGGCATAGGAGTTCATTTTCTTTCTCCATTTTTTAGTTCTCTTCACAAAGAGCAAACTGATAGGGATATAATTCCTTGAAAATGCCTTTGTCCTTATTATTTAGATATTTTCCTCCCTGTTGAAATTGAAGCTGTAGCTCCTGATGGCTTCCCTGCTTGTTGTCCCTTTGCAAAAAATGGAAGAGCTCTGCCCAGTGGAGAAAAGTTTAGCAGTCTGAACCTTCGAATTGGAGGATTAGTAGATGCAGTTGTGATAGATTTGGATTCTCTTGGGGAGGCTGCTTTTCAGTTAATAACAAAGTTCCTTTCTGGAGACAGTGATAGTCTCCGAATGGCCACAGGCCATCATTAGTTCATTAGGTTGGCTTTGGAAGTAACACAATTCTCTTTGGCTACCTCTTACAGTTCAGTATGTTCTACGTCTGGGTTTTGAAGATCCCAGGGTGTTTCTGAACCATTTAGGGAGTCGACTCCAGAATAAGAGGCTCAAGGCATAGTTTCCACATGGTGTAGGCCAGAGTTTGCTATGGTCTTCCCGAGGGTCCAGACTATGATTTGGTTCTCTACAAAAGGATTTAGAAAGTGGAAGCCTTCTTGGTCATGCCCCATGAATTTGTCCCAAACTGAAGATGGTATAATATGAGTAGAGATGAGAGAAAGTGAGTTCAGAAGGAAAGAGGGAAAAGGATAAAACAGACAAATAATGTTTATTAAAGATATCATATACATTTCCAGGCTTCGTATGTATAAAAAAGTTGAAAAAAACTAAGTTTAAAGAGGCTACCAAAGATCAAAAGGCTAAAATCTCTTTTATTTCTAAACCTTTGATGGCAAGCCTTCTTCCTCTGACATGTTTGTGGTCATCCCAAGAGTGTGTTCCTCTCATTCTCTACCTTGGTATGATGTGCTGCCTTTACAGTGCATAGCACAAATTGGGACTATCTGTAAACCTTGAAGGTCTCATTGTGTCACAGGATCTAGCCTAGGCCTGGCTAGACCTGGTAAAGAAATCTGTTGATCACTGACTGGATGAACAAATAAGAAAGTTCTCTAGTCTTCAAACAGCCTAATGATCCTGAGAAAGAGAAGGGAAGGAAGGAACTTATTTGACAATGACACATGTTCTATATTCTGAAAATTTCCATTTCGTTTCATGGTTCAGAGGGAGTATTAAACTACACGGTTAAAAAGCATGTAAAATGTCAGAAAGAACATTGCTTTTTTAAAAAAACAAACTAACTATAATTACACTTGGTTTAATTTTAAATGTTGCCAAATAGATCAGATCAAGATGCTTTCTATAGCCACCAGTTAGTTTTTGAGTAAGCTCGTATGAGACTTCTTTTCGGGCAGTGTATATGCAGTGCCCTGGTGCAGAATGTTCTAGGTTACTTCTGCTTCAAATTAGAATCTGTGAAGATGTCCATGCCATGAGCCTCAACAGATCTTTTTGTGTACTAGTACAGGATTTTATGCAAAGTTTTTATTTTATTTTTTTTTTTTTTAATTTTTTTTTATTTATTTATGATAGTCACAGAGAGAGAGAGAGAGGCAGAGACACAGGCGGAGGAAGAAGCAGGCTCCATGCACCGGGAGCCCGATGTGGGATTCGATCCCGGGTCTCCAGGATCGCGCCCTGGGCCAAAGGCAGGCGCCAAACCGCTGCACCACCCAGGGATCCCTTATGCAAAGTTTTTAAAGGAGCATTTGATGTTACCAAAACTATTTCTATTTTGTGATATATTTCTTTTTTTTTTTTGTGATATATTTCTTTTAAATAATATTGTTACCAAAGACATTAGCTTCAAAAAATAAAAATATGGTTACATGGAAAAATGTGGCTATATGGGAAAAACTCTCAAATAAAGATCTTGATGGATTTTAGAACCAGGCATGCTTTTTCAGTTCAGAATTGTGAATTAATTTTTTGTGGTATACTGCTCACAGAACATTACACATTAGAATAAAAATCTCCCCCTTGTGTCTTAGTTTATGGCATATTGTCATCTTAATTTAAGAATGACAAGGATTGGGATCCCTGGGTGGCGCAGCGGTTTGGCGCCTGCCTTTGGCCCAGGGCGTGATCCTGGAGACCCAGGATCGAATCCCACATCAGGGTCCCGGTGCATGGAGCCTGCTTCTCCCTCCGCCTCTGCCTCTGCCTCTCTCTCTCTGTGACTATCATAAATAAATAAAAATTTAAAAAAAATTATATAAAAAAAAAAGAATGACAAGGATTTTCCATATCCACCTTTTCCATAGGGTGAATAAATAATAATCCTTTGGGGTACCTGGGTGGCTCAGTTGGCTAAGTGTCTGACTTCAGCTCATGATCCTGAGGTCCTGGGATTGACTACCACGTGAGGCTCCCTGCTCAGTGGAGAGCCTGCTTCTCCCTCTCCCTCTGCCAGTCCTTCTGCTTGTGCTCTCTCTCTCAAATAAATAAGTAAAAATCTTTAAAAATTTTCCAAAAAATAATCCTTTAATCTCATTCTCAATTTCAGAAGAACTATCAAGTTGATTTAATTGGATACTTTTATTTTATTGTAAAAATAAGCTATTTTGAGTATTATTTAATGCAAGCAAAAACAACTTGAAAGTTTGCATTTCACTTATTTCGTAAATGAAGGCTCAAATTAAGAAGTGTGAGTTGAAAACAATATATTTTTGTTATGCTCTGTAAACTATCTTATTCTAACAAAAATAGTTAAGATTACATATACGAAATTAATTGAATATACAAAAATATCTCAACGATCTCTCGATAAACTTTCCTGAAACTTCTGTTCAATTACATGTAGGATATACTTAAGGGTGAATCTTGATGTGTAATTTCAGATATCTCCTTCTTTATCGGCCCTATAAATAACATGTAAATTTCCAGCTTTCACTTTTTTACAAATTTTTGTGTGTGTTTTTAAATCTAGAGACCATCCCAAGTGAGCTAGTCTAATTTAACACAGGGTATACTTAAAAAATATTAGATCTTGGCATGTGAATTTTCTTATATCATCCTGTAGAGTGTGAGTTCCCATGAGGGCAGTCATCTCTGCTGTTTTTTTTTTTTTTTTTTTAGGTTTTTTTTTTTTTAATTAACTTTTATTGGTGTTTAATTTACCAACATACAGAAAAACACCCAGTGCTCATCCCGTCAAGTGTCCACCTCAGTGCCCGTCACCCATTCCCCTCCAACACCCGCCCTCCTCCCCTTCCACCACCCCTAGTTCGTTTCCCCGAGTTAGGAGTCTTTATGTTCTGTCTCCCTTCCTGATATTTCCCAACATTTCTTTTCCCTTCCTTTATATTCCCTTTCACTATTATTTATATTCCCCAAATGAATGAGAACATACACTGTTTGTCCTTCTCCGATTGACTTATTTCACTCAGCATAATACCCTCCAGTTCCATCCACGTTGAAGCAAATGGTGGGTATTTGTCGTTTCTAATTGCTGAGTAATATTCCATTGTATACATAAACCACATCTCTGCTGTTTTGTTCACTGATGTATACCAAGTGCTTAGAATAGTACTAGGGACATGGTAGGTCCTCCCTACCTGTTTGTTGGATGAATGAATGACCTCACTGGGGAAACATCTGGGCTCTCAGGCACCTGTGCACTCACTTTCTTTTTCTCTCTGTACTACCCTGATTTTGACTCACAATCTCTAAAACTTCAAATCAGCTTCTTTAGCCTCCCAACAAATCAAACTAATATGTTTTTACTTTCATTTTTAATGACATGATATAAGGAAACCCACGTTAAGTGAAATGTTACCCCCTAAATCAGAATCCCATTATTTTCATCAGTACACCTGTATTACAAACTATTAATCAATAGTTACCACTCTGTTCTAATTTCATTGATAGAAATTTGTGAAAAAATTTTTTCTCTTGTTATAGAAGCACTTGGAGAATATCCTTGGGTTTTGCCTGTTGGCCTGTAGATTGGCCAAATATTGGCCAAAATATTCAAGGCTTGGAGACAGATTTGTCGCTTTAAATGAAAGGATTCATAATGATGATTCAAGTTTCCACCTTGAAAGCTAGATAAAGAGCAATTAGGACTGAAAGAGCAGAAAGATGGAAAGATTAGAATTTAGGATCAAACACAGTATTCAAAACCAGTGGTGGAAAAAATTCAAACTGACTTATGCCTCCACAACTATGGAAAATGTAGCCACATATAAACTCCAACTGATAAGAAACAATTCCAAGAAATTCCAAAACACAATATTAAAAAATGAATAGCTTAGAATTAAAATTCCACATAATTTTTTAAATGCATGGGGGTGAGAAGAATTTGATACATATGAGTATGTGACTGACTATCTTGTTCAAGTCAGGGGGATCTAACACAGGGTTCCAGAATTGATGTTAAAAAGAAAGTATGTTTAAATGTTTTTGCTAAGCACTAAGGTGAGTCAACTGAAAAATATAAAAGGCTATGTATTAGTTTTCACAATAAATTTGAATGGGAGAGATTTATTGCCAGTTTGGGACAAAATAAGAATTCAGTTAAAAGACGTTTACAAGGACACATACCAAAAATAAAACAAAGACACATGATATGCTGAGTATGTTAGAAGCACTAGACCAATCTTTTTGCATGGATCAGCTCATTTAATCCTCAAAATGACATTATGAACTAAGCACAATTACTGACCCAAGAATGGACTCCAGAGACTGTACTTTTAACAGCTATGCTGTATAAAAGTAAAAAGTAAATCATGGCATAAGAAAGATCTATCAGGAATAGGTTAATAAAAAGATAAGAAGCCTGGCAAGTATAAAATCAGAAATCCAGCTGAAAATCATTAAATGGGACAAATAGAGACAAAAATTATATCCCATGAAGAGCACAGATAATACTCTACCCTTACTAACAGGGTTTCTAAGAACACAAAACAAAAACTGGGTGACTAGGAAGAAATTTATAATCCAATTTGAATATTATAATGCCTAATTTTCAGAATTAATTTTTCAAAAAAATAATTTGAAAAAAAAACCCCAAAGTTGTAACTACAATTAACATTTGATCTGATAGACACACACAGGATTCACTATAGCAATGGATTAATGTTAATAATGTAAGCTGAACCCATTCTACTCAATAGACAAATGGCCACGTAGAAAAGCGTACTTACCATTTACACTGATGTGGATGGAACTGGAGGGTATTATGCTGAGTGAAATAAGTTAGTTGGAGAAAGACAATTATCATATGGTTTCACTCACATGTGGTATAAGAAACATCACAGAGGATCATAGGGGAAGGGAAAACTGAACGAGAAGTCATCAGAAAGGAAGAAAAACCAGAAGAGACTTAACTCTGGGAAACAAACTTCGGGTTGCTGGAGGGATGGTGAGTAGGGGGATGGGGTACCTGAGTGATGGGCACGAAGGAGGGCACGTGATGTGATGAGCACTGGGTGATATATGCAACTGATGAATTATTGAACACTGCATCTGAAACTATATGGCTGATTGAATTTAAATTAAAAAGTGTACAAAATATAAACAAGCACATCAACAGAAAAAGTTGAAATGTTAATACAACTATGAAATCACATGTTATCTCAGTTACTGGGGAAACAAATGATAAAATCAATGATATATATGTATATCAGTTACACACATATATATTTATGCACTGGTTAAAAAACAGATTGATAATATGAATATGCCTTGTCTAAAGTAGCGCAGAAATGGACACTTGCATTTTTTCTTTTTTCTAAGATTTTATGTATTTATTTATGAGATACATAGAGAGAGAAGCAGAGACATAGGCAGAGAGAAGCAGGCTTGCTGTTGGGAGCCCGATGTGGGACTTGATCCCAGGACCCCAGGATCATGACCTAAACCAAAGGCAGACACCCAATCACTGAGCCACCCAGGCATCCTGAGAGTTCCATTTTTTTTAGTAGACAGCTTTTCACAGACCGTGTAACAAACAATTTGGTAGTGTGTCTCATATTAAGTACATGTCTCCCATGACCAGCACTTGCCCTTTCAGCATCCACCACACCAAAGGAATAAACCATGTGCGGTAAGGCATGTGCATGAAAAATCTTCTGCAACCTTGTTTGCATGAATGACAATCTGAAAAACACCTAAATGTATGTCAATAAATGAGTGGCTGAAAATTCTAGTAAATCCATGTTATGTCATGCATTAGTTATGGAGACATTAAAGGGAGGGGGTATAGCAGAATGTGCTACTATGAAAGACTGCCAAGTCATTTTGTTATGCTAACAAACAAGAAGGTATACATAAGGAATTTCTTTCTCGATTCCTAACTCTGGGAAATGAACAAGGGGTGGTAGAAAGGGAGGTGGGCGAGGGATGGGGGTGACTGGGTGACGGGCACTGAGGGGGGCACTTGATGGGATGAGCACTGGGTGTTATTCCATATGTTGGCAAATTGAACACCAATAAACAATAAATATTGTAAAAAAATTAAAAAAATTAAAAAAAATTTCTCTCCATGCTGTATTACTATGGACAGATACATATTATGAAGAGTGGCTCCTCTTGGGGAAGAGATGACAACCCGGTGACAGCATGAAGCAGGGGGGGTGAAGGAGGAATTTCCGTTTTTACTCTAGTTCTGCATGGTTCTATTGTTTCACAAATAGCATGATGTCACATATTAATTTTGCAAGTAAAATAAAACAAATATACTAAGGACCTAATCAAATATTTCTTGAGCAGGTTATTTTCTGTTACCATTTAATTTTGCAGATTATAAGAAATACATTTTCAACATTAATTTGTGAAAGTTTTCACAACATCAGGAATTTTAAAATCTACTTCACTGCTAAAGGGACGGCCAGTGACGTTTTTGACTCTTTTGGCTACTGGATTATTATTTGCTTTGCACTTTCGAGGATTTATTTTCAATTTTACTAGATACTGCGCTCTCCCATATTTTTATCATGTGTCTGGCAACAAATTTGTGGAGTAAGTTGTCATAGTAACACGGTAACAGCTGCAACAGGGGAAAATGAGTTGGCCTCGATTCTGTTTTGTTTTCGTTGTACTGAGAGCTGAATCAACCTGTGAAGACAAGGCAGCTCTTCCACAGGTGATTCGTTCTGGGTCTGTTCTGCATATTCACACAAGCAGCGTGTACAGCATGATTCGTAACGCGTCTCCCTGTGTGGTAAGATCTCCAGGACGGTGCTTCTCTCTTTTTTTTTTTTAATTTTTATTTATTTATGATAGACACACAGTGAGAGAGAGAGGCAGAGACAGGCAGAGGGAGAAGCAGGCTCCATGCACCAGGAGCCCAACGTAGGATTCGATCCCGGGTCTCCAGGATCGCGCCCTGGGCCAAAGGCAGGCGCTAAACCGCTGCGCCACCCAGGGATCCCCTAGGACGGTGCTTCTCAAAGCAGAAAACCGCCCCGCCGAGCCTTTCCCGTCTCCCGAGGGCCGCGCTTCCCGGCGGCGCAGGTTCTGTAGCCCCGCTCCGCACCTGCCGGCTGGACCTCGGCCGCCCGGCCCCGCCCGACCCTGCCCGGGACGCGCTCGGCTAAGCCGCCCCGCCCCATCGGGACCAGCCCACGCCGCGCGCCCTTGGGGCTCCGAGGCCGGGGACGGGCGCTGACTCCGTCTGGGTGTCGCACGCCAGGGACCTGAGGCCTCACGGGGAGTCGGGCGCAGGGAGGACACAAGCCCGGCCCCCGCCGCGTGCGGAGCGCGGGGAGGTTCCAAAAACCCCACCTGCAGCAACCGGAAGGTAGATCCGGCTCAAAGGCGCTCCCTGCTGGCCTTGTCTCCAGGCCCCAGAACCCAAGGCCGTGCCCACCTTCGCTCTGGTCCCCAGTGCGTGCACTCCACAGGGGCCGGTGTCCCTTGGCTGCCCGCCTGTCCCCGCCAGGCGCCCGGGGCTCCACCTGCACCAGGAGGCCCTCCTGAGGCCGGTGTCCCTTGTCTCCACTGCGGGGCACCTGACCGGCACTCGGGCACGACTTGGTTTCTCTTCCACCTTTTCTGGGGCTGACAGAGACTCATTGTATTTACCATAATCAGTCTCCCAGAGGCTCTCTTTTTATTCTCCCGGCACATTTCTCTCCATGACTCATTATTATGCAGCAGTATGATTCAAGGGCACAGAAGTGGCATCCATGTCAGGCAGGGACCATGACAGGGACTTGCAGTGGAAGAGGAGGTAAAGAAGTAGGAGAATGCGCCAGCGGATGGGCCAGAGGGTGGGACAGGGTTGGCCCACCAGGGTGCATGCAGTCCTTGGAAAGAGCCATCAGTGTGCAGGCCTGTGCAAAGTTCTCTAACGTCCAAAGCCAGGAGGACTGGGATAAGAGAACACAAAGTTAAGACAATAGTTTAGCTCTGATGGATGATCTTAAGCCACATAAAGGGAGGACCAGCTTGGTTGACTCACCGTGAGGAAGGCAGGCAGGCACTGGGAGGTGAGGGCCAAAAAAAGAAGAGCATGGCGGTCAGCTGGGGAAGCTGGGAGGCCTGAGGGTGGTGGGCAGCCTGGTGTCAGGTGCACCTGGGTTTTTTCTTTCTGCACCTGCTCAGACATTTAAGGGACATGATTTGAAAAATCACTCATGCAAATGTCATTCTGTAATTAATGAGTATAAAAATAGCACAGCTTCCCCCACACTTCAGAAATGAAAGTCTTTTTGTTAAAAATTGTCTCCTTAAGGCTACCTACCTCCCCTTATTTTTAGCCCATCGGGGAACAATGATTCCTTGACTTCTGAGGTAAGTCTGGTGACCCTGAACTCTTCGCCTGTGTCTCAAAAAACACTCTGGCTGTATAACTTTACATTATAAAATAACCCCAGTCTATAATATGGAGAGAAAACTTGCTTTCCCAGGCCTGAGCAGGTGCTCATGGTTTGCCACACTGAAAACTTCTCTGTCTCCCTGGTCCACCGTGTCCCCTCCTATAGCTCAGCCCACCTGTGCCCAGAGGGTCCCAGCCCAGACCTCTCCCCTGGGCTCTGCCTGATATGTCCATCCCCAGGGGAACAGGTGCTCCCAGGTATCTGGTGAGCGCCGGAAGTGTTAACCCACTGAAAGCCCCCACCGATGCGTGTTTTTGCATGAGTCACCATCTCTCCCTCCACCCAGTCAGAACCTGAGAACCTTCTTGCCAAATTCCCTCTCTGCATCCACATCCAAGTAACGCTTCTGCTGTATTTTCCCTATTGTCTCCCTCTTCTCGCCCTCTCTTCTCACCACTGCCTCAGCTCCTCTCTCAGCACACGGTGCACCCTTCCAGCTGGTCCCTGTCCAACCCCAGGTGTCAGGCAGACACCTGCTTCTGCATCTCTGCTGCTTTAATCCCATCCACACCTGTGCATGCATGTTTCCCATTGATATGTGCACCTGCACTGCTTGCATATGTGTGTGTATGTGTGTGGGGGTGGTGGCGTGTGTTTTCCATTTCTGTGGCAGGTATAGAAAGGGAAAAAGGGTAGAGAAGGCCTGCATTTCTGAGCAACATATTTTCAAAGGCTAAAATAATACCTTTTAAAATATATCAAAGCATCTTCATGTGTAAAATTGAGAAATGGTGAAAATCAACTGCTAAGAACAATTTATCAACTATCTACCTATCTACATGTCCCTAACTCCTAAGTTGTGGGTTATGGAAACATTTAGCAAACAGTCTGCACTTGGCATGGGACACCCATGGGGGTGTGGGGGGGACTTTGATTTTCTTAGTTGCTGCCACTAATTGTGCTGCGTCAAACCTTCCTTACCTGTTTAGCAGCAGTTTCTTCAATATTGTCTTGATCCTATCTGCCAGCTTTACAAAATCCAGTTTCAAACTCCAGTGTGATGTCCAGCCCAAAGTTGTTCTCTCTATCCTGGATGGCCAGGCCGGTGGCTCCAGGGTCCCGAAGTGGGGAGGGTCTGGTCTGTTCACTCACTCCTTCATCTTCCTACTCCAGCCCTGGTGAATGGGGGAAGGGGTCAGAGCCCAGTTCTGTGACATCTCCTTCCCTTAATCTTTGCGGAGCCTAACTCTTCTGGCTAGGGGTTATGGGAAACCGTGGATAGGGACTGTTGAGTACGCCCTGATTTTATGGGCATGGTACCATCTTATATCTGCTGGTTCTGGCCTCTGCTGCCTCTCTGGAGACCCTCTACTGGCCATCCGTATCCTCTCTGTGTGAGGGGGTTATCCAGAAGGTAGAAGCCCAGAGTGAAGATAAATGGAGCCCTCAGGGCGACTGCTGGCATAGGCAGAGAGCACAGCTCTTCTAGATTTTGGAAAATGTGAAAACATGAGGGCAAGATCCATGCAGTCTCAGGATCCTCAGCTTCCTTTCTGTCCAGAGTGAGTGTGTAGGTGTGGGGGAAAGCCATTCCTTTTATTGAGGAGGCTCATGCTGGCCATGTCTGGCTGAGGCTGATGGATGAAACCATAAACCCATCTCTGGCAAGAATGGTTACACATGCAGAGTTGCTGTCTTTGAACTAACATCTTGGCAAAAGCATCTGAGTCCCCAGGGTTGCAATGCAGAATACACACAACTTCACCTGAGTAGGAGGAAGTATCCTGTGTGTGCGCACGTGCTTGGAAACGTATAGAACACAGCAGGAGCTTGTTCTGGTCATGTGACTCTTGGGATGCTAACCTGAGGAATAAGTGTCGGGGACTTAATTTCTATTATTTGTCCTTTGATTTTATTGAAATCTTGGGTCACGCCTGTGCATCACTTAGTTGAAACAAAAGAAAATGGAAAACAGAGAGAGAACATAATGTAAAAGTAGGAGAACTGCCATATTGCCCAGCTGCTATAATTAAAACCAAACACTAGAGAATGGAATTTGCATAAGAAAAGACTTACACCATAGTTACATGAGTACAGAGAATCCACAAAGGAAGTAATGTTTCAGTGACTGAACTATTCTGTTTTGCTTACCTGCAACTGTGTCAAGCTAAAGGGTATTCAGTGAAAACCCTTTCAGGTTACCCATTACAGTGTTTCAGAATAATATTTTTTTCTTTCAATGCATTAGAAAAAATCCTTTGATTTATGCATAAATAACAACTAACAAGAACTAAGGGATTTTTTTCCTCTAGATTTTTCAAATAAAAGTTATCTTTGGCTTGAAAATAGCTAGTAAAATTGGAAGTGATATATATTTTTTTTTACAAGAAGTTAAAAGTGTCTAAGAACAAGAGTTTAGCATGAAAGTAATTCTTCAACCATAGCTAATGGTATTCCACCGATCTTTCATGCAATTCAGAAATGCAGACAGAAAATTATACTAGAGAACAGCCCAGGGGAGAAAATGAGCCTTTTTTTTGGTACAACGTGGCTTTCTCATTTGAACTCAGTATGTCAGATTTATTTACTGATACATCTAAGCTCACATAAACCTCTTTTTCTCCCTCCCGCCCTCAGAATTGAAATGGACTTTTAAAAGATATGCATTCCTGGCAAATGTTCTAAATAATTCAGAAAAAAAGTTACAGTCTCTAGTAAGCAGCACTCCCAGATACTCAGCCTCCCTACTCCCTTCATCAACTGCTTTTTCACTGAACACTGGCACGTAGAGGTCTGCGCACTGCCTAGCACTAGGTGTTATCGTGTACATGTGCAAAACTGTTCAGTCTTTGATGTAAGACCATTTAAGATATTCCCCAGTCTTTGTTCCAATAAAATAATTGTATATGCGTCTTCAGGCATGCTCCCATTAAGGTAAGAATATTTTTATGTTGGCTTAATATTTATCTCCACCTGCTGTCCTGAACAAACTTTTTCCAATTGTGGTTGCCAGTGTAAAGAATCACATTGTACGGCAAGCGTATTACTTAGATTAAATGTATTTAAGAGTATGTAGATTATACATAGCCAAGAATATTTAAATGTTTTTAATTGCAGAGTACTTCTCAGGCACCATATGCAAATTGCAGTTCCTTGCTAATTGATGAGTTCTCCCAGAAACTCCCAGAAACGGATTTGGAACCAAAGTAAAGAGAGTATGTAATCCACATTACTTGGGATGTTACTCTGTGGTGTGTTTTGTGCTTCTGATATATAATAGGAAGGATTTAGCATATGTGTTGATTTGTCTTTTTATCTATTTGTGTGTGTGTGTGTGTGTGTATATATATATATATATATATATATATATATATATATTTTTTTTTTTTTTTACCTAAGTGCTGTTACTGTTCAAATCCACACGATGCTCCAAAGCTGAGTCCATCTTAGCCTGGCCAGTGGCATAAACCTCAGAACTCCATGGAATTCAGACAGAAGTCCCATTCTTTCAAGGAAATAAGCAAGCTCTGTGGAGAAGTATTTCTCTGGGGCCCAACTGGGGTTAGTTATAAAAACAGGTGCTTCGAGTTTTGGTTTTGCTGAACCAGCAATAAATATGAGTGAAGGACAAGTCAGGTGTTCTTTAATACATTTTTGTTTTATAATGTAGTGTACCCTCTAAAATAGGGCTAGCAAACTATTTCTGTAATGGGCCAGGTAGCAAATATTTTAGATTTTGTGAGCCAAGAGACAAGATTAAGAATGTTTCGAAGGTACTTAATTGTTTTTCAATAAAACTATATTTATGAGCTTTGAAATTCCTAAGATTTTCATGTGTCATAAAATATTTTTCTCCCTTAGACTTTATTTATTTATTTAGTGTTTCAAGTTTTTATTCAAATTCTACTTAGGTAACGCACAGTATAATATTAGCTTCAGGAGTAGAATATAGTGATTCATCACTTACATATAACACCCAGTGCTCATCACAACAGGTGCCCTCCTTAATCCCCATCACCCAGGTAGCCCATCCCCCACCTCCTCTCCAGCAGCCCTCAGTGTGTTCTCTATGGTTAAGAGTGTCTCTTATGGTTTACTTCTCTCTTTTTTTCTTTTCCCCTATGTTCACCTGATTTGTTTCTTAAATTCCACATATGAGTGAAATCGTATATTTGTCTTTGACTTATTTGGCTTCCCATAATACCTTCTAGTTCCATCCACATCATTGCAAATGGCAAGATTTCATTCTTTTTGATGGCTGAGTAATATTCAATTGTATATATACATACCACATCTTCTTTATCCATTCATCAGTCAATGGACATTTGGGCTGTTTCCATAATTTGGCTATTGCATATAATGCTGCTATAAACATCAGGGTGCATGTGCCCCTTCGAATCAATATTTTTGTATGCCTTGTAGTGTAATTGCTGGGTTATAGAAAGATATACTGTTACCTGGATATACTGTTGGTGGGAATGAAAACTGGTGCAGTCACTGTGGAGAAGAGAATGGAGGTTCCTTGAAAAGTTAAAATAGAACTATCTTATGGTTCATCTTTAGATTAAAAAAAAAACCTTTTCAAATATGAAAAAAAAGTTTAGTTTGCAGATTATACAAAAATAGATCATAGGCCTGTGGAGCCTTCTCTAAATGTAGAGCCTAAGGCAAGTCTTCCTATTGATAGAAATATATTCCTGGATCTTTATAAAAATCTAATGTAGGAGTTATTCTACCCACGATAATAATGAATAAATTGTTTCCTGTTCTAGGGGGATTCATTTTACCACCTCTTTTTCGTATGTTATACCTACCAAACTTGGTGACAGCATAGTTGAGAATATTTTTTTAAATTAATACACTTTATCTCTTAGAGCAGTTTTAGGTTTATTTATTTAAAAGATTTTATTTATTCATGAGAGACACAGAGAGAGAGGCAGAGACAGAGGCTGGGATGTTACTCCCTGTGGGGAGCCCTATGTGGGACTTGATCCCAGGACCCTGGGATCACGACCTGAGCTGAAGGCAGACGCTCAACCACTGAGCCACCCAGATGCCCCTAGTTTCTGGACTTTGTAATTCGTTTCTCTTTACCACTGAATTCTATCCCATGGTATGGATATAACACAATTTATTTATCTACTCACCTGTTGAAGGGCATCTTCCTTGCTTCCACATTTTGGCAGTTATGAATGAAGCAGCTATAATCATCCATGTACAGGTTTTGTGTGGACATTAAGTTTTCAATTTGAGTAAATACCAAGGAGTGCAATTGCCAGATCCCACGGTAAGTAAATGTTTAGCTTTGTGGGAAACTGCTAACCTGTCTTCCAGAGCGATCACACCATTACACATTCCTACCAGCAATGAGTGAGGGGTCTTGTGTCAGCACTCGATGGTGTCACTGTTACTAGTTCTGGCCGTTCTAACGGGGGTGTAGTAGCATTTAATTTATGTTTTAGTTTGAAATTTCCTAATGACACAGGATGTTGAACATCTTTTCATAGGCTTATCAGTCAACCGTATACCTTCTTTGGTGAGGTGTCCATTCAGATCTTTGCCCATTTTTTGAATCACGTTTTTTGTTTTCTTACTGTTGAGTTTTAAGTGTTCTTTGTGTATTTTGGATAACAGCCCCTTAGCACATACATCCTTTGCAAATATTTTCTCCCAGTCTGAGGCTTGTCTTTTCAATATCTTAGCAGTGTCTTTCACAAAGCAAAAGTTTTAAATTTTAATGAAGTTTATTTCTTTCATAGATCTTGCTTTTGGTGCCATATCAAAAATTCATCACTGAACTCAAGGACACCTAAATTTTCTCCTATGCTCTTTTCTAGGAATTTCATACTTTTGTTTTTTACATTTTGGTCTATAGGCAATTCTGAGTTAATTGTTGTAACAGATGTAAGGTCTTTGTCTACATTCATGTTTTTGTATGTGGGTGTCTCATTGAAGAGACTATCCCTTTTCTATTTAACTACCTTGGATATTTTTTCAAAGATGAGTTGACAATACAGTTGTTTCCCCCTGACCCACAGGGTGTGTGTTCTTCCAAGGTCCCTAGTGGATGATTGAAATTGCGGATTATAATGACCCTGTATATTCTATGTTTTTTCCTGTACATACACACCTATAATAAAGTGTAATGTATGAATTAGGCAAAGGAAGAGATTAACAACAATAAATAATAGAAAAATAAAGCAATTAAACTATATGCTGTAATAAAATGTGTGTGAATATGGTCTCTTTCTCTCTCAAGATATCTTACTGTATCGTCCTCACCCTTCCTCTTGTGATGATGTGAAATGATAGTGTCTACGTGATGAGATGAAGTGAAGTGAGTGAGGTAGGCACTGTCACGTAGCGTTAGGCTACTGTTGACTTGTCCGTCAGAGGGGAGATCATCTGCTCCCGGTTGCTGTTGACCTCAGTAACTGAAACTGCAAAAAGCAAAACCCTGGGTAAGGGGGGACCACTGCAGGGTCCATTTCTAGGATCTCTATTCTGTATCATCAATCTATTTATCTATTCTTTCACCAGTATTATTTTGTCAATTTTTCATCCATTTTCCTGTCTTGATAATTGTAGCCCTACAGGGAGTTTTGCTTTGTTCTTTGATATTGTGTTGGCTGTTCTTGGTCTTTTGCCTTTCCATATGTTTTTTAATTAGTTTGTTGAGAACATTTTTTAATTGAGACCACAATCATGGAGGCATTCGTATGAGGAAAATTGATTTGTCTACTTAGTATAGTTTAGTAATTAAAATTTCTTTCCAAAACAGAAACAGTATTAACAAAGGCAACAGATGTGTTATAGACATTACAACAGTATTTGCAATAGCTAAGCTGATAATGGATTAATTTTGGAGCATATAGAAGCTATTTACGTAAGAAAATGTAGGGGGAAATCTCTAAACAGACAATTCACAGAAAGGAAATCCTGAATAAATTACTAATAAGTACATGTGGAGAAGCTCGATCACACCAACAATCAGGGAAGTGCAAATCAACAAAACTTTGGGAAACCACCCTGTCAGTTGGCAAAAATTACTAGCTCTTGTCAAGTGACTGTAAGAGTATGGAGTCTCAAACATGAAACACAGTTGGTAGGACCATGATGCCACTAATTCAGGCATTATGAAAAATAAGTTGGCAGTATGGAGCAAAATTACATATGTGCAAACACTAAGATCAATATGTGTCATATATTCATGTTCCTGAAAAGGTGTATTACAATAATTTTTGAAGCACAGCTGGTACTTATAGAAGCAAGGAGTTAAACTCAACCTGTGTATCTATCTTTATAAGAATGGACTAGACACCTGTGACATATGCATCAGGTGGAATAGTATGCAACACTTTAAAAAATGTAGTAGAATTAAAACATATATAAAAACATAAAAATGTAGTGATGAATAAATTGGGAGTATGAGAATTAAATCTTTAAGCTAAAAATAGACACACATAATACTATCCCCTTTAAAGGATACACAGCATCTAAATAAGCTAGAGGCAGATGGTGGCTTCAAAAGCTGCTGACTGAATAAATGAGAGTGGGTTCCTACGGGTGGGAGAGGATTAATGCTTCTGATAACAGTGAATTTGGAACGTAGACAGTTCTTCTGCTGAGTGAATTAGAAGTATGCTTGAAATATAAAACAGGCCTCTTTATAATTTATGAAATGCTAAGGATGTCACTAGAAATCACAAAGCCCACAATAAGGAGACGAACAGAATCTAGCCAAGCAAGCCTAAAACTCAGGTACTCAAGGCCATGTTTATCTCCACAGTATTTGCTCACAGGAAAGTAGCAGATTTAGACTGAACTGACTTGCAATACCGAGCAGATTGTTTTAATAAATTTTTCATTCAAAATAATTTTTTATTTGCAGAAACTTGAGAAGATTCTCTACTTGTACTTGAGTGCTCCCCATTTCCTCGATGCTGTCATTTTACCTCAGTATGGCACAGTTGTCAAATTTAAGAAACCAACTCTCCTGTTTTCCATTCATGGAACAGTCTAGCTAACTTGTTAGGTTGTAAGTAAGGCAAATTCTCAGACCCTTCATATTTCTTGGCAGGAGACAGTAAAAATTAAGGACTGAATAAAAAATCAAGTTAAATGGCAGATTAAGCCCAGTTAAATAGACAGTTGGTGAAAAAATTCAGAGGATATCAAGAATGCAGCATAGATAAAATGATGATATATAATGACTAGATGGAGGTGATAAGGAAGAAGAGAGTGTAATCTAACATAGATTTAATTAGAATTCCAGAACAAAAGAAAGAAAAAATGGGCAAAGGAACTCATTTGAAGGGAGAATTTATTTTTAAAATTACATAAAACACCCTATTGTTTTGCACACTGTACAGCAAACTACCCCCTAATTTACTGGCTTAAAACAAGCACATTTTATTGCTTCTCATAGTCTGGGGGCTCAGCTTGGCAGTTCTCCTCCAATGTGTCCCTGGGGCACCAGTCATCTTGGGGCTTGATTGCGCTGGAAGGTCTTTGATAGTTGACTTAAGTGACTGGAAGTGTTTTATGGTCATTGGCTGGGAGCCTAGTGGAAGCTAGAGGAGCACACCTCAGTATGGCCTTCTTCTGAGCTTTTGCTGTCCTGGCATGGCAGCTGGGGGCCGGGAGGGACCACCACAGAGGGAGCACAGTGTCTTGGATATTTTATGACAACAGTAGTTTTGAAGCCAGAGAGGACTAAATGGAGTTAAAATCCCGAGGATATGCATTGTCTAGAAGGATTGTAAAAAAGCAATATTTTAAATAATGTAGGTATAATCTCATAGTTCATATCATGAAAAGTTATTAAAAGCACAGAAACAGAATCTTTAAAAAAGGGGGGGTTACTTTGACATTAAAAGGGATTATAAACGAAAAGTGAAAATGAGTGTGTTAAAAGAACAGTGAACAGGAAGTTCAAGTAAAAAGAAAAGTATAAGACACTAAAACATAAATGCATCAGTAGGCTGAATGTTTTTGTTGGAAGAAAAAGTCCATTGGTGTGGAAAAAAAGACAACTATTTACTCTTTATCAGAGATATATTCATAAGAAGCAGGAAGGTACAAAGAAAAAGAAAATATGTGGAATACAAACACTAACCAAAACATCCTCTAGTGTCTATATTAACAAAAGAGGACATAGATTCAGGAAAGAGATAAGGGAAATATCAAACGATGAAAGATTCAATTTATCAGAAATATATAACAAGTCAATTTTTATGTATCTGATAGTGCTCTGAATAAGGCAAAATTTGACAAACTACAAAGAGAAACTGATAATCCCATAGTCAAAGGGAAATATATTAATATACATTTCTTAGAAAGCAACACAACAGGCAGATAAAACAACAGGTTACAAAGTATTTGGTTAACATGATTAACAAAATGGTCTTAATGGAAATGTAGAGAAAGCTGTACTCAACATCTACACATTGCTTTCTATAATGCATGGAATTTTTTAAGAAGATTTTTATTTATTTGAGAGAGAGAAAAAGAGAGAGAGCACAAGCAAGGGCCATGTGGTCTTGTCACAACTACCCAGCTCTGCCCTTATGGAGTGAGAGTGGCCATGGACAACATGTAAACAAATGTGTGGGCCTGTGTCCCAGCAAAACTTTATTTGTAAACACAGGCTGTGGGCTGGATCCACTGTCCTCAACAGCAGCCAGAGCATGCAGAGCCTGGTAGAAAGTTTTTTATTTCCAGGTTAGTGTAAATCCAGGTCAGTTAAAACATCATTATCTGACCTTGGTTAAAATACAAACACAGGAACAAAACCCAAACACCAAAACCCATAATTTTAGCTTCTCTGTGAAAAAGACATGGAGGAACAAGAATGTAAACAAAGAGATGGGATAGAGCATTACTGAAGCTTGGGGAGGGTCAAGGATGCTTTCGACCAGGGGTTGGCACACTATGGCCAGAAGTTTCTGGAGGGCCAGAAACTTAAGAATGATTATTACATTTTTTTGGATGGTTGCAAAAAGAGAAGACCCTTCAAAACAGAGATCATGCGTGACCTGCAAAGTCTGCCATATTTACTATCTGACCCTTTCGAGAAAATGTTTGTGGATATCTGACAGTGTTGAAGATGTTTTGCCAGTGGGGATGACAAGACTCACAATTATCCTGCAGGGTCAGAGCTGAAGGAAAGGGAAGACTTCTCTATTGACCTTCCTCCTCATTGTCTACACTTGGAGCTCAAATTTAAGATGTTTGCAATGGACGTTCTTGATTTCCTCTCCCAACTTTTCCTTCTCTGAGCCTCCCACCTCTCAATAAACGACAGCCCTGTCCCTGCTTTGCTGGGCTCCAAATCTGGAGTGACCTTTACTTGTCCACATCGGTCTATAAGTCATCTCTGCTACTGATACTCCAAGCATTTCCATAATCTAGCAACTTCTCAACATCTCTGTCTAGCTTCATGCAAAAGCCTCCCACCTGATATTCTCCCTTCTTGTCTCCTTTATCCCCAATTCTGTTTTCAACTCAGCAGCCAAATTGTTCTGTTTAGACATAATTCATCACAGGAGTAGGAGAATCAATATTGAAGAAAAATAACAAACGCAAAAGATTTAACTTGTCAGATATGATGATTTATTATGAAGCTACAGTAATTAAAGCAAATAGACCAGTAGAACAGGCTAGGCTGCCCAGAAATAACCCACCCATAAAAGGTCATGGGATTTATGACATTGCTTTGCAGCTAGGAAAAGGAGGTATTTTGAAAAAATATAGATTTGAGATAATTGGCTGTCCCCGTGAATATAAAGAATGTTGACCATCTAGCGAAGACTATATACAAAAATCAATTACAAATATAAAACTTTATTGCAATAAAACAGTAAAGTTTTTGGAAGAAAACTGAAAAATAGCTTCAAGTCATTGCGGTAGGAAAAATTTCTTAAACAGAACACACGTGGATAAAAATACTACCCTATAGGAAAAAAGATAAATTTGACTATGTTAAAATGACAAACTTACCTTCATCAAAGGACATGATTTGGAGTGCACATGCAGGACCCAGCCGGGAAGGGGTACTTTCAATGTGTATGTTTGAAAAAGGGCCATATATATCATTTTACAAATCAAAGAGTAGATGGCAGAAGGTCCATAAAAAATAGGCAAAACACTTAGTTGAATGGATATTTCACAATAGAGAATATCCAAAGGGCAATAAACATATGAAAATGTGTTCATGAGGAGAAAGAAAAAGAGGACACACCTACCAGAATGCTTAACATGATAAAGGCAGACAATGTCTAATGCTGATTAGGTCCAGAGCAAGTAGAACTTTTGTATATTGTTAATGGAAGTATAAACTGGTAATGATACCTAGAAATTTTTGGAAAACTGGTAGTAGCTGCCAAAGCTGACCAATGCACAGCACTCCCTATAAAGCAGCAACTCCACGTCTAGGAATTTTATATTTTAATAGAAATAAGTAAATGCAGGGGCGTTTGGATGGCTCAATTGGTTAAGTGTCTGACTTTTGATTTTGGCTCAGGTCTTGATCTAAGGGTCGTGACTTTGAGCCCTGTGCTGGGCTCCACGCTGAGCATGGAGCCTGCTTAAGATTCTCTCTTCCTCTCTCTCTCCTGCTCATGTTCTCTCTCCTAAAAAAAAAAAAAAAAAAAAAAAAAAAAAGAGTAAATGCATTCACCAAAAGAGGTACTAGAAAGCCTTAGTGGCACTATTCTTGAAAGCCAAATGGGAGAAAAATTGAGGCATCCATCTTCAATGAATTCATATGTAAATTGTAGTATATGTATAGGTATACTGTATACAGCAAATACCAGACAAACTACAACTACATATGTAGCAGCAGGTACCAAACTCAGAGACCGAGTGTTGAGTGGAGGAAGTCAAGTAAAAATTAATAGAGGCAATAGGATTCCATTTTGTAAATGTGAAAAGAACATAAATAACCTCCAAATAGGCAAAGAAATCTATGGAGGCAGAAATCAGGATTCGGGCTACCCTTGGAGTCATTGACTGCAGGGTGCTGGTGATTCTCTTGTTTCTTCATCCAGCACAGGTTACAAAAGTGTTCACTGTGAAAAAGTCATCACGTTCCATACCTAGTATTTAGGAATTCTGCAAATCATGCATTTGATAATTTAATAAAAGTTAACTTAAATGAACAAAAAACTAAACCAGGGGTTCGCTTTTAGATGGAACTGCAGAAACCAGATTTGTTCTCTCACCCAATGCAGCTAAAAACCAGACCGAACACTCATTCATGTATTTGTTTGTTCAGAGTAGGATTTGGCTTCCCAGTATCCGCCAAGGATTATACTAAGTGTGGGAGCTCAAGGGACAGAACACATCAAATCTTAGGGAGCTTTCACTAGTGGATGGTTAAAGGGAATGAACAAGGTATCTGTGCTTAATCATGCTTCATTCGTCAAAGTGGCCAGATAAGGCTTCTCCTAGGAGGACATATTTGTGCTGAGGAATGATGATGAGAAAGATCTAGACACAAGGAAACAAAAGTGAGAGGGAGGAGCAGGTATGTGGGATCCAAGGAAGGTTCAAGTTGGCAAACTCCGTGAACAGCAAGAGGCCAGGCAGTCTGGAGACTCAGGCAGGATTTCCCTGTTACAGTCTCGTGGAGATTTCTTTCTTCTCCAGGAAACCTTAGTTTTGCAAGTTGCGGTTAAGGCCTTCAACTGGGGGATGAGGCCCACCCTCATTTTGAGGGTAATCTGCTTTATTTAAAGTCACCTGATTGTAAAGGTTAATCGGATGTATAGAATATCTTCACAGTAACGTCTAAACACGTGTTTGACAGAACTGGGCACCACAGCCTAGCCAGGTTGACAGACAAAATAAACTATCACATCCAGGAAAAAATACTTGAGATGAGTGACTCAGAGCAGTCAAGTTAAAGGACTGGTGCCTAACTTGCAAAATATGATTTCCTGATTGTCCAGGTCAACCTTGGACCAATCAACTAAGTTCCTTAACTTAGGTTCTGTCCCCCCCCCCCCCCCCAAACACGCACACGGCAGTCACCTCCCTCCCTGGCTGAGCTTTGTTTTATTTTCTTTCTTGGTAGCTTGACTACCTTGTGTGCTGGGCGGGAATGGACGGAGCGCGCTTCTACAGGTGAAGAAAGTGCTTCCAGAGACATGGAGAGAGGACCCAGGGAGCCCAGGCCTTCACCCCGGTTCTCCAGAGGGAGCCAGGAGGTGGAGAAGGGCCCCGGCTCCGGGGTCAGACACCTCCTGGCCCGGGGCCTGCCGCGTGGGCCCCGAGCTGAATGACCGGGCTCCCAGGGTCTCCCTCCCTCGGCGGTCAGAGGCAGGTCATAAAGCTCAGAGCTCGGACGGCAGGAGAGTTAGAGGCAGGACCACCCGCAGGGGCCTCGCAGGGCTCGCCTTCCCCTCCTCCGTGGAGGGCAAGCCCCGTCCAGGCCTGTGCTCCAGGTCCGCGCGGGGCTCTGCGCCAAGGGCCGGGCTTGCGGAGCCCCCCCGCCCCCCCTGGGCCGCGGTCAGAGCAGCGGTGCCACCAGCCGGGCCCCTCTCGGGGAAGGCGCCCCTGACCTGGAGGGCGTCCTGGAGGCGGTGCGGCCCTGGGGGCCTCCCGGCGGCGGAGGCCGCTCTGCGGGGGGTGAGGCCGGGTGCAGCGGGGGGCGGGGGGGGGGGGCGTCACTGCACAGACTGCGGGGCCCGCGGGGACCCACGGCTCCGCTTCGGGGTCGTCGCGTGGCCGCCGCGGGGCCTCGGCAGGTGCCGGGGGCGGGGCGGGGGGTGCGGGGAGGGCAGCCTGGGGCGCCGGGGACCCCACCGCCACCTGCGGTCCCCTCGCGCAGCCTGCACGGCCGGTGGCTGGGAGGCCTGGGATTCCTGGTTACCATCGGCTGCGACAGTTGTCCTTTTCTTGGTATTAGAAAGTGGGACTTAAGCTGAACTCAGAGTCTTTGTGTTGTTATTTTTCACGACTTTTAATGAGCAGGAGTGGCAGTTTACAGAATGGATATTTTTAAAGTTTTTCGTCATGTGTGAATTATTTTCCATGCTGGTGTGAAACTTCTGTTTTTTAAACTCCGTGCAAAACAGCCTGCAAATCGAGGGCTCAGGTATTAGTCACAACGATGGCTAATTAACTCCCCATTAGTGCTCTCAACAGAAGCTGTGAGTTATCAGTCTTAGGAGACTCAGACACGCGGCAAGCAGTTGTGTTTCGTGGCATTTTAACTGTGTCTTTTTTTTCTCTGTCTTCCTAAGTTATCTGGCTAGCGTATACATCTCAAGGAACAACTTTTGCGAAAACCAACTTTGTTTTTTTTCCAAGTTGCTCCCGGGCATTTATGGTCTGATAACCCTGCTCACCCACAGAGTCTGGGCATTCAGATAAGGACCGGGGTTAGCATGCCCACCTTAAACTCCCACTTGGCTTTTCCCCTCGCACATTTTACAGTGACCCCTAAGAGTTGAGCCCAAGAAAAGTGAGTGACCTCTGCCCCGTCACCTTGAAACAGGTGCCTGCTGCTCTGCTCCCTAGCTCCTGCCAGTTCCAACCTGGGACAGAGGACGGCCCATCCCCCAGCTCTTTGCACCCCCTGTTCTGGGATTTAGGAGTAATGAACCTTGTGGTTACTTTGTGTGGGTCTGTTGAAGTTGCACCTTCAGTCAAAAGGATCCCACTTCCCCAGAATGGGAGCTCCGATGCCTAGGGAGATTTCAGCTGTACCCTGTGGGTGACTTGATTGTATCTACAGCTCTGGGCCAACACACGGTAACTCAGCCAGCACCCACTGAAAGGAAAGAAAACACCCAGGGCTTCACTGGGAGAGGGTTCTAGATGCAGCCAGAGCTGTCCCTCTGGGGAAGCTTTGGGGGGCAGGGGCACATCGGGACCAAGGACCTCTTGAACAGATGTCCTGTGTCAGAGAATGATGGCAGTGACAATCTATGATAAATGAGGAGGAGGAACTCACGCTTTGCAGCCCTCTGATCTTCATGTCCTGTGAGGAACCCCTGTGGCAAGCAGCATTTCCAAATCAAACCAAGGGAAGCCTCCCTCCCGCCAACAAATGCAACACGTTTCCTGGGGTGGCATCTCGTCTCTAGACAAGTTTCCACGCAAGGTCCACGAGGCATGTGCACATCACCGTGCAAGCAGGAAAATGGCCCAAAGCCACTGGTAACAGGTTTTCTTTCCCCTCCACCTAAACCTCGACATTAACAAATTGAGTAGATGAGGGTGGCTTTATTCTTCTTTTTTCTCAAGTGAGCACATCAACCTTTTGTTGTTTACCCAGCTAGACTATTAAAACGGAGAGAAGTTAGCGGTGGGAAATAGGGGAGCTTTTACTCAACCTTTGTATTTCCGAAGCCCTAGTAACACGGGCAATAATTTTAAAGGAAAATATGGTATGATTTTGGGAAAGGGATCTCTTGAAAATACAGAAAAAGGAAGGACTTTCGAACCTCCCTAAAGTAATAAGAAAGTGATTTAACAGCAGCACAGATTAATTCCAAGGTCAGTAATTTCATTTCCCATCATTGCACAGAATAACCGTCTGGAGGATTCACAGAGAAATGGAAAGCCTCCCATTGAATCACTAACAAAACTTTTTTTTTTTTTTTTTTTTTTTTTGCCTAGAGACCAGAAAAACATGAAATTTCCAGCTCCTTTGCAACAGCCCCTTCCAGTCATTATTAACTCAAATATGTCCAAGACAGTTTACTGTGATGGATGCAGGAGGAGCATGACTTCTAATCTGATTTCATGGGTAGAAGCAAAACTCCAGCAGAACTCCGTGGTGTCTTAATGTGCTACCTCCTGCTGCCCCAAATCCATATTTTGCCCCTCGAGGGAGACAAGGGACAGCCACCCTCTGGATGATGGCATCAGATACATGTGACCCTGGGATGAGAATCAAACCCTTTGTTGCCTTTCTTCTCCTCCAACCCCTTTCAGCCCTAGGGTCCACAATGTGGTCATGACATGCGTCCTTGAGGAGAGTCACAGGGAGACTGGCCCTCGTACAGTAGACAGGTCAGCTGAGAACATCCACAATTCCAATTAGTGCTTTGCTTTCTCACTTCAAATGGACAACAATGATGGGAACGTTAAAATTTAAGTGACAGGAAGTGGTATTTCTCACCCCATATGTAAGATACTGTGGTGAAGCCAGGAGGGAGCTTTAATGACTTCCAGGAAGGCTATGGCCATCACCCAACACTGAGGCAGCATCAGCATCAGCATCAATGTAGACAGAGCTTGGAGAGGCTAAGGCTCATGTGACAAACTGCATTTTCACGGAGGTGGGCTCCTGAGACGTCCAGTCCCACCCTGGAATCCCAGTCCTGTCTGTGAGTGAGTAAAGTGGTCTTGCCTAAATTAACATGGTGTATTCCTCTGTCAAAAGATGGAAATATACTGAAATTCAGGGTTGTCTGATAATTAAGTGGGGTAATGCATGTGAAACACTTCACATTATACCTCATAAACACCAAATTCGAGAAATACTATTAACTTTCTAATTTCCTTTAGTGCCACAGTTCTGCAAGGAAAGGACAATAGTAAATATCATATGGTAGAGATAAACACCACTCAAGTTCTCCAGACTTCCTGCAGTTGATCCCCAGTAAGATATTTTAACTATAGTTAGGAATTCCATTCCTTCAAAAACTAACTCTGGCTTAGGAGAACTTGAAACCATTTGAAACCCAAGATGATGAATATGATATAGTTTGGGAGTTTAGAATCCAACCATAGCAAGCCTCATGGTCTTTCTCCATAACAGAAATAATTCATAGGATGTAAAAATAAAAATCTTCCTTTAAATGTAAATACCAGAGGTGGAAAAGATTTTTAGAGATCAATCCAGCCCTTTCAGTGTACTACTTCTCATATGAAGAGGTGCTCTGTGACTGTAAGTGAGTAGCTCAAAGGAGGACATGATTGGTTGCCGTTAGTTATAGAAGAGCTGTGGCCTGACACATCGACACCAGGAGGGTGGGGAAAGCAGAGAGAATGGGGACAGTCCCAGCTGTCATAAGCAGCCTAAGAGGAGCAAGTTTCACTGGGGCAGCTTTTAGAGTAAAATAGGGCTCTGACATCTGGATGGTTCTTTTCTAAATATCTTCAAATTAGACTATTTCCTCTCTCAACTGTGTTATATCAAACACAATCATCAATGAAAAATGATTCCTGTTAGATTTCTTTTCCTGCATGTGAAATCTAAATATATATAGAGATATACATATATATATGTAGAGATAAATAACACACACACACACACACAGCCTGATGTATCAGGAAAAAATATATCTATATATATACAAATGGAATATATATATATTCCATTTTCTTTAGCTGTTCATTGGTCAATTGATGCTTGGATTTTTTTCTATATCTTGTCTGTTGGGCATAATGCTGCAATGAACATGGGAATGCAGATATGTCTTTGAGGTACCAATCTCATTTCCTTTGGCTATATGCCTAGATAAGGGATTGACGGGTCATATGGTGTTTCTATTTTTAATTGTTTAAAGAACCTGCATACTGTTTTCCACAGTGGCTGCACCAATTTCCATTCCCGCCAACAGTGTACACGGTTCCCTTTTCCCCATATCCTTGTTAACATTTGATGTCTTTTTGATGGTCAACCTCTTAACAAGTGTGAGGTGATGTTTCATAGTTTTGATTTGTATTTCAAGGTTTTACATTTCTCCCATAAAGTAATATTCACAGGCTCCGAGGATTAAGTGGATATGTCTTGGTGGAGGGGCAATTTCAGCTCACCATACTTGTGAGAACTTGTGACCAATTATAGTGGCTCCCATTCCCATCTGAAGCTCTAGGAAGCCACTAAATGATTTTTTATCTCTACATACACTTTTAGTTTTTAAAAACTTAATGAAGAAGAGACATTTTATTGGTAATGATTCTGATGTATTATGTAAACACTGAGTTGTACCGTCTATATACTTCTATGGACTTTCAATCATTTAAATTGAATGGTCTGAAATTATAAAATTCTTCATCTAAAAACCTTCAGAGAAATAAAATTCAGTACCCTGCCTCAACACAAAATAAATGAACAAAATGGAAGTTTTCCAGCTCTTTCAAATATCTTCAAAGACAGATACAATATTGGCCAAAACTTTGTAGTAGTGAAAATGTCGATTTTCACTTAGACTTTAGGACAATATCTTTGTCTTCTATTTGATCATATGTGGTTCTACATAAATTTTACATTTTCACCTAAAATGTCCGTCCATATCAGGGAGATTTCACTCACAATGACAACTTAATGTCCTTAATTATAGAGACAAAGACTTCCAAATTTTGGCTAGAAGCCAAAGAAGACAAAAAAAATTTTCAGAAGTGTCCAAGAAAAACACATATATTAGATACATATTTCTTCACAATTTATTCCATTTTCTAGTAGAATAACCTATATGTAAGAGACATTCTCTAGTGAATACTGTCTCATTTTTCATCATTAATTAATGGATACAAGAATCTAATGTAATACTCTCTATAATCAGATCTGTTTTCTTTCATATTCCATAATTTAGTCTTCGAGGAACTTTGCTATCTAGGAATTAAGAGGACAGGGCTTAGATATTCCTGCTCATTTTACATGGTTAGTTATTGGTACATCATCAAGGAAAAGAAGGTATCTGAGCTATTTATGAAATCTTGCCTACTCTGAATTCATGAAGGTTTGGTGCCCAACTAAAATGAACTAAAACATGCGGGCCCTTGCCAGATGCTTTATCAAGTGGACTGTAGATTCCAAATGTACACCATCTGATTCTACTGAAGCACAATTTTGTTTGCTCAGTAAGTCACACTCGTTTTAAAGTGTATCTTCTATGGAAAAGTGAGTCCCTCCAGCCACAGGAAGGCTGTTGTGCTCATTTTCCAGAGCTGCTGTAACAAAGTACACACGGGCCACCGAGAAACAGCAGAGGTGTACCCTCTCCTGGTTCTGGAGGGCCCCACGTGGGGCCCAGGTTTAGGCAGGGCTGGTTCCTTGTGCGGCTCTGAGAGCGCAGTGCTCCAGCACCCTCTCCTGGCTCTGGGGGCTTGCTGGCCACCTCCGGTGGTGCTCGGCTTGTAGACGCATCTCCCTAGCCTCTGCCCTTGTGTTCATAGGTCTGTCTCCAAAGTTCCCCTGTTGAGAAGAATGCCAGTCATCATGGATCAGGGGTCCATGGCCTCACTGTAACTTAAGGAGTTACATCCACAAAGACTCTGTATCCAAATAAGGTCACACTTTGAGGTCCTGGGAGAAGGGCTTCAACACGAATTGTGGGAGGACGTATTCAGCCCATACAGAGACTGATGATACAGCATGTTTTGAACAACTGCCTCTGTGACTGTCCGTGGTTGGTCATGATTGGGGTCCACTCTCCTGTGGCCACGATGGCCTCCCTGCTGCCAGGGTCTGTGGGCACAGGAAGGCTCTCAGCATTGCCTCAGGTTCCCACTTGGAGGAGTTGACATACATTCTCTGACTTCTTGTTAGCGTCCAAGGCTTCCTTGTGGAGAAATGCCAGGTGCCGAGAGTTGTTTTGGTTCACAATCTTCCCGACTTCCTAGAATCAGCTCTGCTTGCGCCTGACATGGGGATTCAGGAGTTCCAGTTGCGACATTTCCATTTGGCACTTTGAAGTGAATTTCACAATTACGCGCTTGAAAAACCCATGTATAAAAGGTTGCTGTGTGGAAATTAAATGATAATATCATCATAAATCTCTAATTATATGAAAATGTGCCGTTCTTATCATCATCTGGTGTCATGAACTTTTAACTACACTCTCTCAGGAGCGTTATGGGAATGCCATCTACATCGTGAGCCCTTTCGCGCCAAGCTTATTTTAGAATGGGAAAACCATGTGAAAATATATGCTCTATAAACTAAATTTGTCACAGGTATAACTACTGCCTCACACCAGTGCTATAATTCTGGTGAAAGATTCTTAGACCTTAAACACACTGAGGCAGTTATCAGAGAACAGATAATTCAGGCAGCCACCCGGAGTGGAGTCGACTCGGCAATAGCTCAATGAAAACAGAGATATATAATAAAACTAATTAACCTTTAACCAGTAATGACACTTAGGGGAAACACAGTGTGTGAATCTCTGTATCAGTTTCCTTTCTGCTATAAAAATGTGCATAATCTTCAAACTTAATACATTAGAACCCATTTTGCAGGTGAGGTAATGTTGGTGTGACTCTGGCTATAATTTCAGGGACTGTAAAGGGAAAATAATGCTCCTCAACCATGATGTGAAGGTATGTTTAGAATCCCCTTGATCAGGTGCATAGGTTGCCAATTCTCACTGCAAGCACATCCTTTGCTTTTTTGTTCATTCATTGAAATAAATGCAGCAAACATTGTTAAGCGCAAGAGATGAAGATATCTGGTTTTGGAAATCCTAGACCAAAGGCAGGGAAGGAAACATTAGTTCATCATTGACTATTCAGTCAGACTGCCTTTGGTAATAAGTTGTATCACTTACCTGGCTTTAATCGACTTCTCAGAGTCTCCTGGTCCAGCTGAGCTAAATAGAAATGGATTCGGACAAGCATTTGTTTATTTTCTCCTTGATGACAAACCATTCCGAGTAGTGCAAGCCTAGGCTTTTTAATTTTTTTTTTTCCCAATGCAGGGGTAGAAGGTACACATATTTATGGAAATTTAAATAAATATTGCTGTATGGTGTAATGAAGTAAAAGTGGCTACTCTGTCTTTCTGATATAAGCATGTTTCATCAAGGACTTCAAAACCTCTTTCATCAGTTTTTAAGAGGACAGATTCACCCCAAAATTCCAGAAAATGAATCCATTCCTTGCAGGCTAATGGCCAGTGTGAATGATGGAAGACAAATGGTGATATATTGGTTCAATACAAAAAAAAATGCAAGAAAATCAGGGGTTTTTTTAGATCATATTTTGTCCTAAGCAGAATTTTAGTGTATTCAAAGTAATGGAATATAATGTTTCAAAGATAAAGAAAAATCTAAAGTGTCAAGCATAAAATTGTGTTGAGACAGTATTAGTGCATGCTGCCTATTGATCTCAGGATTGATTTTTTAAAATTAAACATCAAAGTGGATTCAAACTTTTATTTTTTAATAATTTATTTCCTAAGTGCTGTTCACCAGTACCACTGTTCCTCTTCCCAGAATATGAATGGTCACTGGGAAGTAGCTTCCAGTTTGAGACTATACCTCCAAGCCCATCTTGGGGTTGAGTGGGTACGTGAGCATGTTCCTGACTGTTGGGATGAGTGAAAGTGATGCAGATCACTCCTAGGCCAAGGCAGTGGTCCACTCTTCCATCCATCTGCGAATGGGTGCAGAGGACACATGCCCCAAGGAGACAGCAAAGACACAAGACTGAAGAACCACAAGTCCCTGGACCTTGTGCCATGAGCTGCACACCTGCCAGAAGGCTTGCCTTGCCCTGTTCCCTGGGTTCACATCCTTGGGTTTTATCAACTGGGCATCACTGCTGCTTTTTCTAAGAACTCCTCCGCATTGCCAGCAAGGCCAGGACGTACAGTGCCCAGAGTCCCTTTCCTGTAAGTCTCCAGGTTAGAATTTGCCAGAAAGAGGAATTCTGTTACAAGTGGACACCTGGGCAGACACAGGTTTCCTGAAGCTTCTTGGTGGGCTCTTGAGAACCACCCCCTTCATTACCAAGGTCTCCTGCAGGTGGGGGGAGATCCCCAGTGAATTCTCAGTGCTGGGACGCCTTCCTAGTGGCATTCTGACAACCACTCACTCCCAGGCAACCGGCTGAGATGCCAGGGGAAGCTTCTTTGACTTTGTGGACATATCTGGATCGCTGACAATTACATAAGACTCAATCCTTTATGAAACTCTACACCCAAAATGTTTATTGTGACTTCTGTTAGCTTTACTGAATACTGCAAACCATGAATATATTTCTGTGTTGAAATTTTGCATTTATTGGTAAATGCTCGTTCTCACACTACTCAACATACCTTTTGGCTATGTTCTCTCTCTCTTTTCAAAAACACAGCTTTCATTTATATTAACACATATTATTTGAATTTTTCTTTCAGCCATGTCCCTACACTTGCTGTACGAATCTACATTGTTTATAGAAAACTTCCATCTCCATCTGTAGATACCATGTCAGTTCCAAAAACACACAGGGCCATTTAACATTCTTAGTTTACAGTCTCTTTCCATTTTTGAATATTAATGAGATAAAGTCATATTCTAATCCTTAGTACTTACTTGGAATCACTTTCTATAGCAGTCAAAACTAATTTAGAGGATTTATCTGTTTAATCCTTATGATGCTCCTTCGAGGTAGGCAAGAACAAGGGGAGAAGATAATGGGTTTGTCCATGAATTTCTCTCAAATTCCAACTTTCTAATTTACATACCAGAAAACAAGAAGGAGCCCCACAAGCTAATATATCTATAAAAAAACTGGCTGACAGATAACCAAGAGATTTGTGTTGCATGCATATAAGAAAACACATAATAAATGATGAGTTTCAGGTTTGAGTATCTGTGAGAGTCAGGACTATGTGGAAAGTCAATATAAGAGAATCAAGTAAAAGCACTTTAAAATCAATTACAAAATTCAGTAAGTTGCTGAGTACAAAATTAATATAAAACTCAATAGCCTAACTAAACATAACAGTAAATGTGATAGAAGGACATATCTCATTTATTAGAATAATACAAGTAGATAAAAATCTTGACATAAATTTTACAAACCATGTACACCATGTAGAGAAATAAATCTTTTTATATTATTTTATTTTATTTTATTTTAGAAGAATAAATCTTTAAGATGGCACTGAGGGATACAACAGAAGATAAATGGAAATGCATATACTGCTCCTGGATCAGAAAAGGTAATGTTATTGTTAAGAAGCTAGTTTCTTAAACTAGCCTATACAGAGTATTCAGTGGACACCAATCAATGCACAGGTATTTGCCCATGCATAAGCTCATTCTAAAGTTCTTTGGGAAAACAAGTGTGCAAGAATATGTAGGATACTTCTAAAAATGAAGAGCAATGAGGGTGAACTAATTCTATCAGATATTAAAAATGTAATAGTGATCATAATCAACAATATTATAAACTTCAAAGTTGCTAAGAAACTAGATAATGAATGTTATCACCGCAAAGAAATGATAATTATATGACTTAATAGAGGCTAACCCTACAGTGGTAATCCGATTGCAATATGTCAATGTATCAAATCAACTGTTGCACGTCTTAAACTTACACAATGTTGTATGTCAATTACATCTCTTTTCTTTTTTTAAAGATTGTATTCATTTATTCATGAGAGACACAGAGAGAGGGGCAGAGACACAGGCAGAGGTAGAGCCAGGCTCCCTGCAAGGAGCCCAATGTGGGACTGCATCCCAGACCCTGGGATCATGACCTGAGCCAAAGGCAAATGCTCAACCGCTGAGCCACACATGTGTCCCTCTCAATTAAGTCTTAATGAAAAAGTAATAGAAAGTGACAGTAGTTCAAATAGTGTGATACTGGGGCACAAAGAGAGTATATAATCAATAGAAAAATTCAGAATCTGGAAAGAAATTTAAAAGCATAAACATCTTTAGCAAAAAAAAAAGTTGTTCTTTCAAATCAGTGGGGAAATAAGGATTCTTAAATAAAACAACTCCCTAATAATCCGGAAATGCAAATTGTATCCCTACCTCACCCCTTTATTATGTAAGACATCTAGGTATACAGGAAAATAAATTCCAGTAATATAAAAAATCACTTGAAAAAGTTAAAACCATGAGCATAAGGTACAGTTAATAATTTTGAAAGAGAGACCTTTCTAATCATTGATCAGAAGTCTTAAATGAAAACAAGTGCATTGGGAATCCCTGGGTGGCTCAGTGGTTTGGCGCCTGCCTTTGGCCCAGGGCGTAATCCTGGAGTCCGGGGATCAAGTGCCACACTGGGCTCCCTGCATGGAGCCTGCGTCTCCCTCTGCCTGTGTCTCTGCCTCTCTCTTTCTTTCTGTGTGTGTCTCTCATGAATAAAGAAAATCTTAAAAAAAAAAAAAAAGAAAGAAAACAAGTGGATTCAGTCACATTAAAATAAAAACCCTACGCAACAGACAAAAACACAGTAACAAAAGAAAAAGTTAAAAAGAAATAGCAAAGGGCGAAGTATGTATGCTATGAATGCCCAACAGAGAGGGAGGTGCTGTTTGCATTCATTCATTGGGATAAGTGAATAAGAATGAAGACAATGAAGAAAAGCCTTCAAAAACAAAGAATCCAGGGTCCAGACCTTGCAGTTTCAGACCTCAGCTTTGAGGGGTCAGGATCCCATGGGGCCACGTGGTGAGAAGGAGGCTTGGTTGACTCAGGTGAGGCCAAAGGGAGGCGACAATTGTCCTGGGAAACCAGGCAGCAGCAGAATAGAGTCGAGGATTTCCAGGAATAATCAGTGTTAAAGAATGCTCCAAGGTGAAGAATTTTCCATCAAGGGTGGGACAACAGAGCGCTGGGGCGTATTCATTTCAGAGCACACCTGTGTGAGGTGCAGGCGGACAAGCAGAGGTCCCTATGTGCAGGCCAACATCTCCTGGGCGTGGGTGCTTATCGGGCACTTCATTGTGGGGCACAGAACACTCTTCAGAACGTGGACTGGTGGGAGTCTCCCCACTGCTGTCCCTAGCTCTTTGTTATTGTCGTCACTGATTAAGACCTCAGGGCTTTGCCTCCAAAAGTTGTCTGGCACTGTCCAGATTTCTAGCCTTTGCTTTGCTGTAGTAACCTTTTCCCATTTTCAGGTCATAATGTCTGTTAGCCTTGTGTGTAACAGGTAAAGTGGGGGGTTTATTTCCCTCTGACAGTCACTGGGAGGGAACATTGCCCCTGCGTTGTAATACCTGCAAAATCACTTTATTACTTTGTTCTGTAAAGTACGATAAAGTCTGACTCAGGGGCATTCATAGGTGTGCTTAAACAGCCTATGTCCAAAACATGATTGCGCGTGAAAAACCAACTGTTCACCATCAGAGAAGGAAGCTAAGCAAAACATCTCAAGCCAATGGCATTGTCCCCAAATAAAGCTACATTTCTCCCTTTAGCTGGAGGATCTTCTAGTGCCATCAATCCATGTGGGCAATGGATGGAATACCAGAGACTAAAGGCTTTCAGTGCTGCAAGAAACCTAGAAATTTCTGATATTCAATTCCAAGGGATAATGGCATAATTTTGGAATAATCATTACTAGTTATTAAAAATATTGCCCCACCAGGATTTTACCTCTAGAGTGTATAATAGAACTATTACACCAGCTATACACCATTCTTCATCAGACTATAACAACTAGACTGCTCTTACTTATACTGAATGCCAATGTCCTAGGTTAATAATGACTGAATATTAATCTGAGAAAATCTTTATGGAACAGAGCCCTCCATCTGCCCAGCACTGTAAGAAAGATGTAGCTTCCTTGTGAGCAGGGAGGGTACGCGAGTAGCAATTGCTTTCCTATCACCTGAGTTTCCCCTTCCATTACAAAATTCTGGAGCCACTAAGGGGGAAGAAGATGGAAACCTGTAGCAAAGATCACCAGCTCCGAGGATTGCAAGAAATATACCAGCTAAATTTTAGAGACAGATCATATTCTGATAAATTTTGATGTGTTGACAACTGTGGCAATGAGGTTAACCCTAACACGTATATGGAAATAATCCAATGTTGTGTCAGTTCTGAGTGGGAAGGGGAGAATATTCTAGGGGAAATTTCTATGTCTATAAGCAGAATTTTAATCCAGCCAGTGGGAAATGGCTAAATCCTAATGAATTGTTAGATAGTATACACACACTAATTAAGAAGATAATGTAAGAATTGAGAAAAATCTGGGGCTTAATAGTTATTGAACAATGAAGCAGCAGTTCTGGTTCACTTTATTATAATCACACAAAGTATGTGCATATATGTACACTAGGAAAAGATATGCCCAAAATAAACTTTATTATGTAAGACATCTAGGTATACATTTAAAAATCTTTAGTTGTAACTTTCCTGGTATTAAATAAGAGATAACACTAAAATCAGATTTTCTTATTTTCTAAAAGATGGCATGGTTTTTATAGGATTTATTTGATTACTTTTGGAAAATTGGAAAACTGACATTAATGCAGAACAAGCAAGCAGAGATGTACATGATAAGATTCTGGAGATCTGAAAATGGTTCAGTGACTCCTTTCATCTAGTGACCTTCCCTGATCCACTGGGAAATATCACCAACCTTCAGCCACTGCGGCCCGTGGCCTCAGGCTAAGCACTGCATTTCCTTACCACAGACAGTAGTGCGAACACTCCTAATTGCTAGGCTGTTGTAAACATTGCATGGGCTAATGAGGTAAGACCTCGGTGGAATGGCAGAAACGTCATCAAAGAAAGTTGAACAATTACCATTAATTAGGCTTTCTGGCACACTCTGTATTTGCCAGTACAAAAAATTACAAACTAAGCCAGTTTTGGTTTATTTAGGGACTGTCAAAAAGTATTTTTGGCACCTGACTTTGGTGAACCAACCTGTCCAAGGACACACAGCTAGTGCCTGGGCCAGACTCTGCATCTGTAAGAAGTAGCCCATGGTCTCATCAACACCCTCCATGGCTTCCACGGTTGGGCCAAGTCATGGGAGTGGTGGTTGAGGACAACGTGAGGTCACAGCTGAAGGATCCCCATGTGACTGAAACAGGAGCTCTTCATCAACCCTGATGTGATGAGAGGACAGAGTTGGAAAAGAAATGACCAAAACGGGATGATAAATCTGAAAACCCAAGCTCATCGCAATGTAATGAGCTGCCTGTCTGTAATGCCATCCTACGCTGTCGCACATTCCATTCTGCACTAGGTGAGATTTAACAGCACACATAACAATGTCAGTCCAGGAAACTGTGGGGAAGACAGAGCAACTGGTTGAGTGAGCAGCATGTGGGGCTGAGACAGGCAGTTGTGTGCTAGTGATGCATTAAATGGGGACATATGTCCTGGTGGACTCTCCGCCTCTCAGAGTATTCAGAGAATTAATATCATCAAGATGAGCTGAGTATCCCAGCTAAATATTCTACATTAACTCAATTTAGCATTGGAAAACACCATTCCAGCAGTGAAAGAGTCACCAGTGAGAAGACTTCTCAACTTTATTCTGCTTACATAGTTTATTTATTTACCCTAGACGACTTTATCTTGGGTAGAGCTCCAAGTTAATAGGGCATTTTAAGCATCATTCTTTTAGCAAAGTCAAAAGTGCAAAGGAGATTTTACACATTTGGCCTCATTCTGTGTTTGATTGAGAATTGATGCTCGGAGTTGCTTGTATATAAATATTCCCTAGGTCAAGATTATCCTGCTAAAGATAAATCACCTGATGTGATTCCACTCAGTGGGGGTGGGGTGGGGTGTGTTCAACTGTCTGCAGTTAAATTGATTGGAAATTGGTCTTAGAATGTAAAGAAAGGCGGCATTTAGAGCTCTGTTTTCCTTCCAACTTCTCCATATTTATTTTTTTGCTTTTCATGATTGTTCCCAATAGGAATGTGACCCCCCCTGAGCCTGTAGTGAGAGAAAATGCAGTTCCCCCATTCACAGAGTTCTGAATGAATACAATCAGAAAAGGCATTCCAGGAGGAGTCAAAGCTCAGAAATCCTGGGCCTCAGTTTCCTGTGGTGACCAAACCTGGTGGGGGATGTCATGGCTCATGGTCACTGGATTCATGAGAGGCTGGTAGACAAAGCAGTTGCTGGAGAAGGGCACCTGGATCTTCTCCACTTTCCCTCTGCTCTGCTCTCCCTTCTCTGAGATGGGGGCAGTTTTCACAGTGTCCAGCACTTTGTCCTGGATCATGGGTGTAGAGGCCTCACCTGCCTCCCTTCTGAGATTCTGTCTTGTGGGATGGAGATTAGTCTCTCCCTTAAATGGTTGCAGAGGGTTTATGGAGGCCAGGGTAAAGAGGAAGGGTGGGGGAAGCAGCTTAGCCTTCCCTGGACCCACCTGCGTCTGGGCACATGGTGATCTGTCCTCCGTGGTGCTATAACTCTGGATCTTCTTCAAGTGGCCAGGGATAGAAGATGATGAGATTCGAACTCCCTGACCATCAGCACCCTGTGCTTCTCTTTTCTACCTGAAGGGCATTCATTCACTACAAGAAGTACAGCTGGACAAAGACATCCCCAATCTGGACACTGTTTCTAGGGTCGAGGAGTCTAAAATTCCTACGGTATGATCACAAGGTTAAAACAAATTTCTAAGGATGTTCTTAGCAATCATGCCTTCACAAATTCTATAATACACTTTGAACAAATTAAATCTTCCTGACCATTAATTTTTAAGAGGCCTAAGGGACCAGGTTTATGTGTCTATTTTAGTTTTATTTTTCTCTACTCTCTCAAGCCTCCACTTCATCTAGGTAGAATCCAAAAGGAGAAAATGAACAGAAAGCCAAACAATGTTCCTTAGAATCTTCCAGAGACTTTAGACTGAAATTTTATGTTCTATTAATTTTGTTTGAACGGATTTTGGATTTATTATTTTTTATAGAAAAGAAGTAAAAGTGAAATCTGATATTATGTCAAAAATACATTGCTCTTTCAGCCCTTTTTATGTCTTTGTGATGATCAGATTTTTCTGATCTTTTCAGCAGGGCTCTTAATATATTATAGAATAAATTCAGAAATGGAAAGTTTAAATTTAAGCTGACACCAGGAAAGCTAAGTATTCATAATACAGGTTACGATGGAACTGACCTGCTTCAAACCTTGCCTCGAGTGGCCAGTATCATATTTATTGGTTATAATTCACAAGTTCAAAAATTGCTCTGCTTGTATTACTTTTCTTGCTATTTGTTACAACAGCTCTAACATAGCAAGCTATGAGAAATGGTGTTGGATCTTGACATTTTTAATATCCCTAGGGTACTTCTCTAAAATGCATCTGAATTCAGATTTAATTAATTATGTGAATAACATAAATGTGAAAATAATTTCCTGCTCTTGATATATTAAACTCAATAGAAAAATCTCAGCAAGAGAAATGAAGTGAAATTAGGTCCACATTATTATTTTAGAAAGCCTCATTTACTTTGATCCTTTTTAGCTCAATCACCAGAACTGAACTGATATTCACTGAATTGATATGGCTTTACTCATGACAGTACCATGCACAGAGGAAATGCCTTCGTGGGTAAATTTTCCCTAAGTCAGAAAATCCTTTGTAATGGTTACATTACTAATTCAATTTTTACTTATAAGTGTAGGTAGAATATATATATATATATATACATATATATATACACACATACATGTGTATATTTATATATATAACATTTATACATGTAAATGTTATACTTCTAGCTTATAATTTTAAGAAAATTGTGTATATATGATTTAGTACACTTATAGCTATAATTAATATATAATATATGATCCCATTAACTAAATGTAAATCACTAGTAATCTGATGCTTCTAAAGATAATTTTAACTTAAAAAGTAATTTTAGGGCTGCCTGGGTGGCTCAGTGGTTGAGCATCTGCTTTTTGCTCAGGTCGTGATCCTGGGATCGAGTCCTGCAAGGGAGACTGCTTCTCCCTCTCCCTGTGTCTCTGCCTCTCTGTGGGTGTCTCTCATGAATAAATAAATAAAATATTTTAAAAAAGTAATTTTAAATTCACGAATACTTTTATATCATTAGGTGATTATAAGAGAAAGAATTTAAGTAGAATCTACTTCAATAAAACTTTAACAGTTGCTAGATAGCAAGTTATAAAATATAAATGAATGTAAAATAAGTAAACTATATATTATTAATGGACAAAATAAAAATAAATATTAACTAAATTATGATAGCCCATATTTTTTTATACTGCCATGGAAAGATCTTAAAAAGTATTGAAATAATAAAAAGTAGGTATATTAAAACTCATAAAATTATGTTTAAGTTTACATATTTCACTTACACTCATAACTAATTTATTACAACTTTACTTTCCTAGCTTTAATGAAAGCAAACTCATCAATATTTTCAAGATTTCTTTGTTCTTCTCACTTCCAATTGAGAGAATTGCTACATTTGACAGTGTCTCTTGAATAAATAATGAACTTAAATAGGTTTAAAATAACTTCAGCTTACTGTAACTTTTTTTTTTATCAGACATCACTGTATTGCTAAAAAAAGTTTCTTAAGTCTACTTTCAAAGTTGATTAAGATTGTACTAATCAGAATTTGTGCATCAGGTTTAGAAGATCCAAACCTGACATTGATAAAAAATAAAAAAATAATAATGTAAGACTACTATACAATAAGGTAATAAATACACTTTAAGAGCAGTTACAAAAAACAACTTAAATGTAATTTTTAAAAAAGGTTTTATTTATTAATTCATGAGAGAGAGAGAGAGAGAGGCAGTGATACAGGCACAGGGAGAAGCAGGCCCCATGCAGGAAGCCCGACGTGGGACTCGATCCCAGGTCTCCAGGATCAGGCCCTGGGCTGAAGGCAGTGCTAAACCACTGAGCCACCCGGGTTGCCCAAACATAATATATTTTTTAACCAGAGGCGGGAATATGGGTGATTGTGACTTATTCCATATCTCAGCAAAGTTCTAAATGTATTGCCTCATTTGCCTGGACTTTTGTTTGTGACCTCTGCTGCCTGCAATCAGCATGTACCAGACACAGTTACAAATCATACAACACTGACCTGTGAAATATCTGGTGGACTTATCACCTGCGAGAACTGGGAAGCTATATATATATATATATCTATGGAAACTGAAGTTCTTGTAGCATCACCAGGTTTAGCAAATAAAAGTATTGAACATTTGGTTAAGTTTTAATTTCAGACAAACAATAAATAATTTTCTAGTATAAATATGTTCTATGCAGTATTAGAGACATACTAATAGCAAAATAAATTTTGTTGTTTCTCTGAAATTCAAATTTAACTGGGTATCCCCTATTCTCTCTGGCAATCTTTCAAAACTAATGCTACTTGTGTGTGTTGCTTGTCATTAGTTCATTTAATAAAGTACTTCAAGAAAGGGTGACCTCACAAAAGGACTGGCTGGTAACAAGTGGGAGAGGGAGTATGGAGAGCATGCTACATGCAGGGTCGGAAAATAGAACTGGCCATTAACATAATCTTGAAGGAAAAGAGAAAATGAAGCCTGTAGCCAATGCCATTTTTCAAAAGGATTGACTTGATGAAGACAGCTTCTAGGATATCCTTTCATTTGTATAAAATGGTGCCTGGAAAAGATAAAGGTAAGTAGTTCTGTGATGATAACTCGAGATAATATCCTTTCTTGTTGTTAAGATACATTTAAGAGCAAATATCGAAGTGTGTCAAATTCTTCTAAACTATTTACCTCTGACATTGCTTAAGGTCCAGGATTTGATAATTAATCTCATGTGTTAATGCCTAAGTATGATGTAGAATTGTGGCTTAAATGTGAACATGATGTAGAGAGTCCATGCGTCAGTGTTAGCAAGAATTCCTCAAGTATTTGAAGACTCAGTGTATTGGGAACCAATAGTATAAAGCTATACAAAAAGATATTTATTATGAAGGATCGCCTCCCATGATTATGGAGCATGAGAAGTTCCATGATCTGCTATTTGCAAGCTGGAAGCCCAGGAAAAGCCAGTGGTTTAATTTTGGTCAAAACCCAAAGGCCCTGGAACCACCAGCTTGATGGCAGGAGAAGATGGCCGCCTCTGCTCAAATCTTTCTCCACCTTTTTGTTCTCTCAGACCGTCAAGGCATTGGATAATGCCTGCCCATGTTGTTGGGGGCAATAGATTTCTTTATGCAGTCTACCAATTCAAATGCTAATTTATTTTGGAAACATTTTTACAGGCACAGCCAGAAATAATGTTTTCTGGGCTCCCTTTCACCCCTTAGGTCAGTCAAATTGACAACATAGAATCACCCTTCACACTCAGAGGTGGCCATCAGTTCTGACGAATGTTCTTAGAACTTGCATAGACTCCATGAACAATAATATGGTGTAGTTTAGATCATTTTATACAAATTTGTGAGAATGATGCACAATACTCAGTACATTCCTTACTCTGGCCATGGTTTCTGTTTTATGATTTCTCTCTATTTTTAGTGCTGATGGGTTTGTTGATGGTCACTGCCACACTGAAATGTATGTTGATTCCAAGATGGGTCTGCACATACCCACCTCCTTAAATTTGCTCATTCCAGCTTCCCTGTGTGGCCAAGAGCAAGAACCATTTCAGCTTGGGTCCATGCTCTTGGGCTCACATATTCTTCAGCCTTGGGTAGGATCAGGAAATATATGTTAGGCCAGCCAATGAGGGCATATTTCTCCTAAAAGAATGACTATTGGTTCTCCAAAGTCTATGCTTCTGTGTAGTTCTATGTAATCCTCCAAGGCTAGCTCTGACCTGATTTTTTTGAGAAATCATTCAGAAGTCTTTGCTTTCCTTGAGAATCTTACTATCCAGTAATTTTTTTTTTTAGTTTGTTCTGTCTCTGCAGCAGGTGAATAACTGAAATAAACTACAGTTTTGTACTGGCCTTAGATTTTAATTGAACTGCTGCTAATTACAAGTATTAATGAAGACCCAAGCAGTAACAATAAAAGTAAACACTAGGCTCAAGCCATCTGACCTTAATAAGAATGAAAAGTGACAGTTATCCTAAATGAAGGGAAGTCCAAAGATAATTAGAACTCTTAGTAATTTATTTGTGAAGGAAGAAGAGGATTTAAGTCCAGTGGGAGAGATGGTTGAGGAAGTGCCTGGTAAAAGCAGAGTGTGATCCATTAAGGTTGAGAACGAACAATGCCTCTCTTCTACTTGGAGTCCAACATGGGTGGGTAGGGTGCCTCCCTGAGGGAGGAAACCCCTTTATCTGTGTGGCTGCTGCTGTCAGATCTGCAACTCCTCTGGATCCTCTTGTCTTGGGATTTTAGGGGGAAGACCGGGGACAGGGTGTCAAGATGGCTACAGTTTTTACCTCCTACATTATTTCCTGACCGTATAACCGTATAATCTGGTCACTAAATGTCAAATCTCCAATTCAGAGAGGTCTAAATGATATAACAAAAATTCAAATTTCCAATTGATTTGAGCAAGATCCCATGAAGTGACCATGGCACATTACCCTACCTTTGCAACTGGGAATGTTTCCAGCTGAGGTACTGTTTCAATAAGTGCCCTTGTGATTTGTTTTATTCTAATAGCCATACATATGGTCGTACATTTCTGACAAAGACACTATTCACTGACATGTGACAATGTGAAGAATACATTCAGGTTTTAGGTGAATGTCAATTATAAACTATCTCACGCAGACATTGTCTTCAATCTCTGGAGGTTGAGGTAGAAAATTAATGTGTGGTTCCCAGTTAATCCTACACCCCATTTTACCACATACAGACTATCTGCTGTGCTTACAAATAAAACTCTAAAATGCAAGCAGGCCATCAAAATAATTCTACACACTTCCCCTGCCTCTCACTCTTTCTTGTGCCAGTCTCTTCTCCATTGCTCTTCAGCAGGTTTTGCTCTACCTGAAAAGATGGAGAGTGAAAACCATGTCTTTTATTTTCTTTTGAAATAAGAATTTTAATGAGCAATTGTCCACGGTAATAGGCTTAAAATTTTTCTTTCTCATTAAAATAAAACAAATTCAATCTAGTCTATGCAGACAAATGTCTATATGCATATTCTTTTTACTCTTTTTTTCATGTTTTTTAATGTTATTAAACATCATAGTTTATTTTTGCACACAACTTAAAATACTGCCAGAAAGGTTTAATGAAACTCTGTGACTGTTCCTGTCTATATTTGAGGACTACAATGAGTTGTTTTCCAAAACTGGCAAGAGGGAAAAAATTGCTCTTGCAGGTTAAACCACGAAAGGATTAGAGGAAAGATTTGCAAAGTGAATGAAAGCAAGGATTTGCAAAATCATCCTGCAGAGGTGGAATAGTAAACCGGATTCTGCTATTGCCTACTGAAGGAACCAAGGTATTTAAATACAGAATGTGTCCATTAGAAAAGGGTTTTCTAAAAGGATGCATGGTTCCTTGCAGATTTCACGGTGGGTTTCTTAATGGGCTGCTCTTGGTGACTTTCAAGGGTCAAGTATTTCAGAATTTGGTGCTGTAAGGATTTCTGATCCTGCCCTGTCAGGCATTCCCACTCCCTCTCTTCACCTGTGTCATGGTGAAGTCTACATACCAGGGACAATAAAGAATGACAATAACATTTAATTAATATAGGGACAGCAAATAATCCAATGCAGAACTTTGGTTTAACCTCAGTAATGGGCTAGGAGATTCTGTATCACCTGCCCCACATCACACTCATGGAAATGTACCACTCTCTGGTTGGCCTTTGGGTAGGACTGAGGGAGGAGGCAAGTCAATGTTCCTAGGGGTCTCTGGGTTTGTTTACCCTCCAAAGAGACCAAAGTATATGGCGCCTGGGTGGATGCCTTTAATGGTTAGTGATACTCCCATTAGAAATTGTACCTCAGCAAAAGTTTTGGAATTGAATTAATTGGATAATTGACAATATATCAGGATTTAAAAAAACGTAAGCAGCAGACTGTATGTCATCTATTTTTGTAAAAATAATATAATTTTTACATAGAGGTTAGTGTAAAGACACAACATAATCAATCATATGTAACTACTGTACATATGGAAACAATTCTGATGTAGAAGAATAAAATCTAAACTGTCAGGGTTTGTTTCATAAGGGGAGACAGTATGTACTCCCTGTCTGCTTTATACTTCACCATATTATTTGATTACTTTAAGATTCCTATTAAATTAAGATAATATAAATAACAAATTGTGACATCGATCAATAGTTTCAAAAAATTCATTAAAAGCCTTAAAATATTGAAAATACTCTTTCAGTTGGATATGTCTATGGCCTTGGTGGTGATAGTTTTATATATATATATATATATATATATATATATATATATATATATATAAACTCATTATATAAACTCATAAACTCATTGAGGGAGAAAAGAAGGAAGAATAGAAATGTGTCCAGCTTTATACATGTCAATCATACCTCAATAAGGTTGTTTTAAACATACTCTCATTCTCTTATCCTATGATGAAGGTAGATGTTTATTGTACATATCTATTCATTCAGTAAAGAACTTTTGTCCTGTTAGGCCTTGGTAATGTGGGGGTTATGAAATATCTCTTCAAGCCGTGGTGAATTGTTCTACTTCTGGGAGGAAATGGGCCATAAAGTTGAGATACAGATTGACTTCATATTTTCAACTTATGTCTCTGTTCTAAGGACAATATGGCACTGAAATTTCAATAATGCAAAACTCAGACAAAGAAAAATTCTAGGACTTTGCATGATTGGTTTCCAGAGTGAATATGTAGGAATTCATTTAAAATGAAGTGCTTTTGGGATCCCTGGGTGGCGCAGCGGTTTGGCGCCTGCCTTTGGCCCGGGGCGCGATCCTGGAGACCCGGGATCGAATCCCATGTCGGGCTCCCGGTGCATGGAGCCTGCTTCTCCCTCTGCCTGTGTCTCTGCTTCTCTCTCTCTCACTGTGTGCCTATCATAAATAAATAAAATTTAAAAAAAAAATAAAATGAAGTGCTTTTAAGACTTTTTATTACTTTTTGAGTAAATACTAATATCACAATATTTTAGTTCCCCCTCCCTCCTTCCTTCTCCCTCCCTGTCTTTCCTTCCTTTCATCCTTCGCTCTTCCTTCTTTTACATTTCTGAAATATATCCTTCTTTCCTACCATATTTCCCGAGGCTTTAGCAGTGACACTAATGAATATTTTTCTTACTTTTTATGGGAGTTTCATTTTTGCGATGGCTGGTGAATGTGGTATTTTTTCTTTAAATTGTGAACAGATTGCTGAGCTGTCCTGTGATAAATGGCTTTAAGTGCAGTAATTAAATCTTGAAATAGCCTGCTGCATTTTGCCACTGCTGACTCTACAGCCCCCAACTGGGCATATAATGTCCTCTGCCATTGGGGTGAGTCCTCTTATTTCAATCTGTCAATTTTTTAGCATTCTTCCATTTACCTGTGCAGTAATGGCCCTAATAGAGCCAGTTTTAACAGCAGCACATTTGAATTTTATGAAACATACTAAAAAGATAAGAAAGACATAATATAGAGAAAAATTATTATATAGTGTTGAACACAACAGAGGAATCATTAGTGGGAAATTTGAGTGAGATTTTAAATTTCTTTCATATCCCGTACAAAGATAAAGTGATCTTCTGGATGAAATTTGTTTACATGAGAGATGAAGGTTATATTTTAAGGTCAACCAAATGTTCATTTAAGAAGGTCATACTCTTATTAGAGATGCTCTATCAGATGTAGAGCTACTCTGTTAAATGCAATATTATCTTAAATACTTGAAACCACTTTCAAAATGGAAACAAAAGAAACTGAGGGAATTAAAAATAAAAAGAATGTTTATGATCATGTTCTCAATCAGGAGACAAGATGAAAGAAGAGGCTTAAGCTGGAAAATAGAGAAGTTTTAAGGATTTTACCAAGAAATATAAAAGGTTGATAGGAATTGCTCTTCCCATTCAAAGGTCTTTATGTTCTGGCTGAAAGCCCACTGATGATGTAAGCTGAATAGTATTGCAGTCTCTCTAATAAGTATTTAAATATTAATTTTGATTTTAAAGAAATACTGAGTCATTCAATAAGTATTAATGACATTTGTAATGATGGGAAATAAGACCCATAAATCAAAGGATATGGACAGCAAACTGATTTTCTGAAGGTATTTTGAGTGTTTTTGTTTTTCATTCTTGGACCTTACTGGTTTGCAGACCATCCAGGTTACTCAAGTAAATAGCCACTTTTTCTTGTTTAGTTACAACCTGTTTTGGATTTGGGTCATGTTTATGTTTTTAACTTAAGGAAGCATTAATTTCATTTATCTAATAAATCCCTTGTTCTTGTTTTCAAATTTATATATCAACTTCCAATGCAATTGTCAGGGGAAATAGCAAATATTGTTTGATCTCAGATCTTAGTAACATCAGAGAAGTATTTCAGCTTTTAAAGAAAGATCATCAAATTAGTGAGTTTACCATTACAGTTTAGATGTTTTGCTAACTATAAGATCTTGTTTAATTAAGAAACACATTTTACTACAGTTTTAATTTTAAGCATAATCTGAAAAATCTTTGTCAATCTTCACTAACTACAAAGTTTTGGGAGTCAACTTGAGCATTAAGTTAGCTGACTCTGTGAACATCTTCTCTGACCTGGAAATCATTTTAGGATCCGATGTGTGGCTGTCATTCAGCTCTGTTTCCATACAGAAATTTAATATTGAAATAATGTACTCAGTAGACTTACTTTAATTGCATAGGTCATGATTTTTTAGTGAAAATAACTGAAATATATTGGACAGAGTCAAGGAAAATCTCAGAAAATGAGATATACCTTATATAACACTGTAGTAATATTCAATTTAAATTATAATACCTGCCAGGGATTCATATAGAATTCTAATTTAATGAAAATTCTCACCCAAGTAGAACAGGAAAACTGTATGACCTCTTAACCTACCTTCCCCAAAGACTTGTTCTCACCAGCTACTTTTTAAACCACAACTTCCAAAAGACCAGAGTGTGATTTCTAAGCTTTTCAAGTAAATTCTCACATATCTAACCGGAGTGATGAAAATAAATCATTCTAATCTATTTTGTGGAATGTGCTCTACATAAATAAATGTTGTTCAAAACACTGTAGATTTCCTTTTAATACCTAATGTGAAGAAATTCTTCAAAATATGATGTAAAATAAACACTGTGGATTCACCAGCTAGTTCCAAGGCTTTGATACAGATAGGATCATCATATTTGAAAATTTTATTCTGGCCCTTTTGACATTGGTCTGATCATTATTCTCGCTGGAGTCTAAGTTCTTGAGATGTTTCTGAAAGATTATGTGAGTTAAAGTGCGCAAACACTAATGGCTACCATTTGCTCAAGTAATTAAAGTCAGCTAAAGAAATCAGGCTGAAAGGTTTAATTGAAAGGACCTACCCACGTTTGCAAAACCAAGGATTCATGGAGGTGGTTTGAGAACAGTATTTTGTCAATGTAGATGATGGAAAAATAATTTGGCATTTACTGGGTGCCTGTTCTACTCCAAGCGCTATGACTCATGATGTACAAACATTGTTGCATTGAATCCTTGCTTTAACTCTTTATGAGTGAAGTTATTTCCACCCCGAAGCCTGGTAAGCACACACACATCAGTTACTGGAAGGTTGTCACACTAGTTGGTGTGTCCAGGATTGTCTAACCTTTACAGTCTGCAGTGTCCACCTCGGGAGGATGATGATTTCCTGAGTTTTTCAAGCACACTCTCATGTATCTACCAGTAACGATGAAAATAGATCATTTTGATCATTTTGTGAAGATTGTTTCTGTGTTTGTGGCTCACCTTCATACAGATGAGCTGCGCTGAATGTTTTCACAAATAACTAATCTGAAAGCCAAAGTTAGTGGACTCTCAGATTTGGAACTGGTTCCACGCACAACTATTTTGCTCATTATTTTTCATGGGGAAAAAGTTCTCTTCTTTTCAGTACTTCCTGTATCCAGAACATACATATTTTCTCCAAAGTGAATGCACTCTAAGTATAACCTAGTGATTTTCATTAAAGGCACACAGAAACTAATAACGACATATCTGAAACCACTCAAATTTTAATAATAGGAAGCTGGTGGATTAAAATATGGTTTATCCACAAAATAAAGTACTATGCTACCATAGAAACAGATAAAGAATAACATTTATGTAATGCTGTGGAAGGATTTCCAGGTTGAATGATTAAAGTATGTATGGTTTGGTGCTATTCTCCTAAGAAAAAAAGACACCTATCAATCTACATGCATATATATGCCTCCCACATGCTCACACATACACGTATTTTTATATGTATACACACAATGTATAATGATATACACCCACATGTACAAATATAGATGTATATACAGACACATTTTATGTTAGAAAAAATAAAGGCAGTATATACTGCAAAATTTAAAAGAGAATGGTTATCCGTAGGAAAGATTGAGGGTGGAGGGGACAGAGATCAAGATAGAACTTCTTTTATTTATTTAATTATGAAACCAAATGAATATTTTACACAATTGTAAAACAAAATAGAAACGAATAGCAATCAACAATTGAAAGCAAAATGAAGATGATGGACATAATGATGTGTTGAGCTGGTGGCAACACGGGGAGAGGCTCTTCTAAATAGCTTTAAAGTAGTAATTTGACCTGATTTGAATTGGTCCTCAAATGAGAATAAGAGAAGAAAAAGTGGAGATATCTTTGTAATAAAGGGAGACAGATGAGGAGGAGAATTGCCAGAGCAAGCTGTGGAGTCGGGGGACACAGAGACATGCATCTATGTATGTATATATAGTTTGGATCACTAGAGCAAGAGTGTGATTTTATACTGATGACTGCCTCATGAACAGTTTGATCTCTGGCAAGTAATTTAATCTCTCTTGTTTTTCCACTGTGAAATGGGATAAAATTTTGCTCACAAATTTATAATTAAGGTGAAATTACATAAGGTGACATCTCCTGTGTGCCCAGGCAGGTGCCTAGCTGGCAACTGTCCCTCTATAAATAGAAATTCTCCTTTCATCCTTTTTCCTCCTTCAACTCACAAGCCAACACACAATGTGCACACATCTATCCAATGTGTGTCAGTGTGTGAGAAGCACACACCCAGCTCACCTTGGGTCCATTAGGTCCTGAGGAAGGTCGTGGTCTTCTGAGACTGTACCAGGTCAGTTAATGTTAATTGGTTCCCAGAACCAATTTAGTGGCCCTTCTAGGATTTCCATTTCAGGAAAAGCTCATGTTTCCATGTCAACATGTGTGCTTTAGATTTTACTTATCTTGCCACCTTACAGTGAAATTTGATTATTGTGTTGCCTTTAATCTTCCCAAAGCCAATAAAATACTTGCTACCTCCATTATGCAGTTGGACAAATAACTTTTAAGATGGTAGGTGATTTGATCAAAATCCAGTCTTCTGATCCTGGTCCCGTTTCTCTGGCCCATGTTTCCTAGGTCAGGCTGATTTGCCCAGGAATGTAGGGTGAGTTGGGCTGAATGGATACTGGGGCTTCTAGCTCCTTCCCAGTGGCTCAGGGACTGTGCCTCTACCGTGTGAGGCTAGACATTTGCTGGCTGTAGAATTCTATGTTCTAATATATTTCCCTAAATTCAGTGTTCAACTACATCATTCAATGTATTAGGTATCTTTAATTGTTCTTCTAGTCTTTATCTTTTTAATTGATTTTTTTTATTTTAAATCTCCTTTGCTGTCTTCTACTACATTCAATTCACAAAAATCTCATTTTTTTTTCAAGAATTGAGAAGAGTATAAGTCTCAAAAACAAACCCAAGATATTGCTTTTTATATCTTTTATCTGGCCTTTAGAAATGAGAAGAAATCATGAGATAAAAATGTTTGCAACTGAAGAAAAAAACAGCAATCTAATATCTATATAATGTGAGTATATGGATGAATATATATTTTTGTGATCCTCTTTTCCATCTTTTCTATGGCTGAGAGTTTATGCTGCCAAACTCTTTATGAGAATTCCGATTTAAATGAATTTCAACTACTGAAATAGGGAATATTGGTTAACACCATGGCACTAATAAAAATAGAGTTGCCATGGATTTATGGTAGTTCATTATAACACATTCTTGTTTTTATAGTCCCCTAGGAGTAATACAGCAAATACATTAGTATATAGTGCCTGGCCTATAACTCTGGGAACACCTGGAGCCCACAGAATGAAGCATCTGGGAGGTTGTGTAGGCTGCCATGGGGAAGAATCACCACCAAGCTCAGTCCTGACCCAGTACTGGTGGGACCCAGCCACACCAAGGCCAAGGACAGCCTCTCTCTGCAGACAGGCCAGCTGGCTGGGGACTGGGGTACTTCATAGTGCAAATGTCAATCCAGACCTGAATTAAATGAATTTTAGTTGTGACAATATATATTCCTTCATGAGACTTTTTTTTTTTTAATTTTAAGATTTTATTTATTTATTTGAGTGAGAGAGAGCGCAGTGGGGGAGAGGCAGAAGCAGGCTCCATGCTGAGCAGTGAGCCCAATGCGGGGCTGGATTCTAGGACCCTGGGATCAGGATCTGAGCCAAAGGCAGATGCTTAACCGACTGAGCCACTCAAGCACCCCATGCATGAGACTGTTTAAATCATAGTGCCTGGAAAAGTTAGTGGATCAAATTCTCATTTATTATTCAATAAAATTTTGTTTTCCTACTGTCAGGTGGAAGTAGAACTTTGTCAGAGCAAAGTATGTGCAGTGATATCAATAAAGTGAAACTTGGGATCCCTGGATGGCGCAGTGGTTTGGCGCCTGCCTTTGGCCCAGGGCGCGATCCTGGAGACCCGGGATCGAATCCCACGTCGGGCTCCTGGTGCATGGAGCCCGCTTCTCCCTCTGCCTGTGTCTCTGCCTCTCTCTCTCTCTCTCTCTGTGTGACTATCATAAATAAATAAAAATTAAAAAAAAAAAATAAAGTGAAACTCATGATCGAAAATATATGACTGGGGTTGATTAATTGTGCCTGTGACACATGTAACATGGGGAGAAGGCATGTATTTAAACATGTATCTCACACTTTAAAAAGATTATCCAGAGGCTATTTGTCTTTCTATATGGACATTCTATATATTCTCATTCCCATTTTCCCATGGTCCCATCCCCTTGTATATGCTGAATGTCACAGATGAGCCTGGGGCTCCATGCCCCACCATGGAGTAAGGGGTCTCCAAAGCTTTTTAAAAATCAAAGTTAAAGTAGACAGCATATTTTAATTCATACTTAATACCCCTTCTCATTGTTCATTTTCACTTTGATTAGCTGTCTTTCAACATTACAGGGTAGATACATTCTTTATGTTTTAGGAGATTTGGGCAATTGCAAATAGAATTTATAGGTGTGTGACGGATTGTCAAAATTCCAGCATATGCAAATGATGTAGCAAAACACAAGCCATGCCATTTTTGAGAAACCCTAGAATTTCCTTAGCTCAAACAATTTTCATTCAAGTGATTCCGTGCCTTACTGTAAAAATAAGAATAGCATCTCTGATTTCCATAAATAGAACTTTTATATTGTGGATCTTAAAAGCTTAACAATAATACTTGACCACAGATGGAAAATACGTACAAGTTATATATGGTCTAGCTCCTCACTGGTCCTCTCTGTGGTAGGTGACAATAGAATTGCCATAGTCTTTATTTTGAGATTTCTCTGCACTGTGCTTGTTTCTGGAAAAGGTGAGGCAAGTGTTGCTTGTTGTATGTCAGGACATACAAAGCAGTGGGCATGTGGTACCGTGATGCTGACGTTTTGTCAGCCTTCCAGGAGATAAAGGAATTCCTCAAATTCCGTGAGAAGTCCAAAGCCTTCACAGTTTTCCTCAGATACCCAGGGACCCCCAATCCCATGACTCCATGGTTTGGGATTCTATTCTTGTGCTTCTGTGGTCTCCAGGCTGTCCTTCAGTGACTCAGACCTCAGCCTCAATTCTTGTCCAAGTGGGCTGCGAAGAGCCCTCTCAATTAAAGATTCTTCCTAACCTATGGACCTCAACTATGGTTCTGTAGGGAATTGGGGGAAGGAATTTTACACCACATGACACAGGAAATGATCAGCAGCTCCACTTGATGTTTCTGAACTGTCTGGTCACATTCTGACCCTGTAGTCATCTGGGCTGCTCTTCATTCTTCCTCTCCCATGACAATTGCTAAATCAGTTCAGGAATGGATACATTATGGGGGTTCATGCAAAGGCATGCATGTTGAAAATGTTGTCTTAACTTGTATACTTTTAAAACATGAGATGTTGTCATTTCTACTTGGAGAAAAGTGGAAAAATAGATTTTTTGGAAAATTTATTCAACCCTAAATGTTATTTGCTATGATCGCAGTATCTGATGCTAACGACCCATTTAACCTGGGAATTCTTTTTTTTGTTTTAAGATTTTATTTATTTATTCATGAAAGACAGACAGAGAGAGAGAGAGAGGGAGAGAGAGAGAGAGAGAGGCAGAGACACAGACAGAGGGAGAAGCAGGCTCCATGCAGGGAGCCTGATGTGGGACTTGATCCCAAGACTCCAGGATCACACCTTGAGCTGAAGGCAGGCCCTAAACCACTGAGCCACCCAGGTGTTCCTAACCTGGGAATTCTGATACTGTTACAGAGTCTAAAGTAATTCTATTCAGTCCTTTACCATGCCTTTCAAATTTAGGCCTTTTAATACAGCAAACAAAATGTCATGTTTTTGAGAAATCTGTCACGAAAACAGACTGCCCAACTGTGGCTTTATTGCTTTTTATATTACTCTAGAGAAGTTTAAAGAAAGATATGGAAAAAAATAATAAAAAGCTCACATATATAGTTGTCTCAATAAAATATTATTTCTCTAAAAATAGGCCTTTTTGGAGCTATGAATTTCATATAAAATGTATACTTTTCTAAAATATGTATAATTTTAAAATAATCTACCTTAGATAATGTATGTGTTTTGGCTTTTACTTGTTCTTTTAGATAAATGTTCTCTTTTAGCAAATGCAATAAAATGGAAGATACTGTGTGATCCCAGCACATGAGCAAAATATTCCTGTAGAAACCCAGTTCCACACAAAAAATTTATTTGGATTGTATACTTTATTCATGTTAGAAATCTAAGGGAAAGTACAAGCTTGAACAGGAATTAGCAGAAAGTACAAGCTTGAACAGGAATTAGCAGAAAGAGAAGCACATATCTCCCCTTGATTTACTTTTTGCCTTTAACCGGCCAGCTCATATCAATGTCTAGGCAACTGTAAAATTAGCACAAAACAAAGTTCTTTCCAGAAATAGAGGCAACATATGGGTATAAGACATCGTATATTTCATATATCATGAAAAGTCATTTTTATGAGGGTAAAGTCTAAGTTCAGCAGAGAAGTAAGAGTAGGAGCCCATGCGGGGCGAGGTACCTGGGAGCCCCAGGTACCAGGGGTCTGTGCTGGGCAGCCTGTGCCACCCGCTGCCTGGGGTCGGTGTGGTTAAGGCGAGAATGAATACAGAGCTTCATTTCAGAAGTTGTTGAATTCCAAGCTTAGGAATTTGAAATCAATCTGCAAGCCTGGGGGAAATTATTAAATATTTGGCGTGGGGATATGATGACATCAAAGTGACAGCCCAGATTTGCCAGGCAGAGTTTGTGGAGCAGGAGAAAAAGCAGAGCAGAGGGAGGGCAAGGGGGATTGAGGTGCACAGGCCGATCTATGAAGATTAGGACCATTTTTGGGTTTTTTTGCACATTTATTCTCAACTCATCCTCGTTGCTGTCAACCATTGTACTTGTTTCATAATGTCCAGAAAAGAGTAGCGTCTGTGTGTAATTTACAGGCAAATCAATTTAGATGCATGATGAGGGATTCCCAATCACTTTTTCCTGTTGAGGATTATGATCTGAAGGCACAGACTAGGTAGGGGAAGGATGGCGAGGACAGGATAGGTGCAGGAAACATTCTCCAGGTGGAGGGAAGAACCTGCCTCCAGACAATGCTGAGGGCTGAGGTGCGGAGCCAGATGAGCACAGTGAAGCCCAGAACTGAGAGCTTATTGAAGTTCAGGCTGCCCGATTCCTTGATCATCGCGGAACGAGATAGTTCTTCTTGTATAAATTGTTACAAAGCGGCAAGTGAATACGTTTCCAAATGGATGCACCTCTAATGGCACAAGACAAGGACACATTAATTAGCTTGATCTAATGTCCGAAAGGGAATTTGAGTTTTGGGTTTTGTTTTGTTTTGTTTTGTTTTTTAGTACATTCCAAAGCTAAGTTAGATATATTAAGCTCTAGGAAAATTCAGTTTCTCTAAACTTGTTCCTTTCCGGAAAACAAATTAACAAGTTAAAAGACAGCCAATTCTTTTTGACTTTTTTTTTTTTAAAGATTTAATTTATTTATTCATAACACACACACACACACACACACACACACACACACACACACACGAGAGGCAGAGACACAAGCAGGCTCCATGCAGGGAACCCGACGTGGGACTCAATCCTGGGTGGTCCAGGATCATGCCCCAGGCCAAAGGCAGGCGCCAAACCGCTGAGTCACTGGAGCTGCCCTTGACTTTGGTTTTTGACTTTGGCTTCTTATATGTGGTGAACTCCACTACGTTAAAATACACTTCAATGTAAACTATTGCAATTTGCATAAAATTCTTCAGAGGCAGACTCTGAGAGATCCTTCACTAGTGAGTCTCCAGGTGTGAATCAGTTTAGTAGGAATCTAGTTTAACTATGAGAAGACACTAAAAATCATGCTCATTACAGAGATCAGTTGAATCCACATTTTCTCTTATTAGGTATGACACATGTACATTACAAAAGATGGCTTATAAAGGAAAAGCTAACATAGCTAGAGTAGAATCAGGTGGATGCTAACGATATCAGAAAATATAGCACATTAATTCTAGGAACAATCGAATGTTTTTGACAACAGGAGGAAAAGCTAGGTGGAAGCAAAACTTGTTGCTATGGTTTTTCACAGAGTATCAGAAGAGTTAAGAAATCTACTTTGCTTCCTAATTCAGGTATACAGCAGTTTAGTTTAGTTTCAGGTGTACAAGAGAGTAATTCAATACTTCCATGCATCATCTGGTGCTTATCAGGACAAGTGCTCTCCTTAATCTCCGTCACCTATTTCCCTCATCCCCCCACCTCCTACCCTCTGGTGACCATCAGATTATTCTATATAATTGAGAGTCTGTTTCCTGCTTTGTCTTTCTCTCTTATTTTTTTCCTTTGTTTGTGTTGTTTCTTAAATTCTACATATGAGGGAAATCATACAGTATTTGTCTTTCTCTGACTTATTTCCTTTAACATTATATTCTGGCTCCATCAATGTTGTTGCAATTGACAATACTTTGTTTATTTTATGGCTGAATATTAGTATATAAATATAAAATGTATATACTATATATATCACATCTTCTTTATCCATTTATCAATTGATGGTCACTTGAGTTGCTTCCATATCTTGGCTATTGTAAAAAAGACTGCTATAAACATAGGGGTGCATGTATCCCTTTGAATTAATATTCTTGTGTTCTTTGGGTAAATACCTAGTAGTGTGATTGCTGGATCATAAAGTAGGTCTATTTTTAACTTTTTGAGGAACCTACATACTGTTTTGTACAGTGACTGAATCTTATAAAAATACCAATAAAAAAGAGAATAGGCCAGTTAACATTACTGATTAACATATATGGAAAAATTCTCAGTAAATTACTAGCAAACTAACACCATACTCAATGGGGAAAAATGAAGAGCTTTTTATTCCCCTAAGATCAGAAAAAAGACAAGGATGTCTGCTCTCACCACTGTTATTCATCATAGGACTGAAAGCCCTAGACTCAGCAATTAGACAACAAGAAATAAAAGGCATCCAAATAGGTAAGGAAGAAGTACAATTTTTCACTGTTTCACAATATATAGAAAACCCAAAAGACTCCACCCCAAAACTGCTAGAACAGATACACAAATTCAGTAAGTTTGCAGGATAAAAAACCAATGTACTGAAATCTCTTGCATTTCTACACACCAATAATGAAGCAGCAGAAAGAGAAATTAAGAAAATAATCCCATTTATAACCAAAAAGAAATGCCTAGGAATGAACCTAACCAAAGAGATGAAAGACCTGTATTCTGAGAACTATAAAACACTGATGGAAAAATGCAAGATGATACAAAGAAATGGGTTAGTCTACTTTTGAGGCTCAGTAGAAAGGGAAGAGAACAAAATGGAGAAAGAACAGGTTAATGTAATAGCAGTTTCTCCCCAGTATGGTCTACCCGCTGAACTCTCTCCAGATGCTCTGGAAATGTGCCCTGAAAGGGAAACAGACAGTATTTCTTATCTATCCCTCCATTTTTTTGTTTGTTTCTTTCATTTTTCTAATGTAAATTCTAGTTAGTTACCATACAGTATAATATTAGCTTCAGGGGTAGAATGTAGGGATTCATCACTTCCATACAAAACCCAGGGCTCATCACAAGTGCCCTCCTTAATGCCCATCACTCATTTATCCCTCCATCCTTAAAACAAGTAGCAAGAGAAAGAACTTGTCTTATTTCTTGCTTTGAGACACACTATCCTCACCACTGGTGAACAAATGCAATGTGTTTAACAATTCCTTCTTTTATTTTAGGAAACAAATTACAAAATGTGGAAAGGAAAACTAGATGCATTCATCTCATTATTGCCATTTTTGGATGGTTGAGTGAAAGTTAGTGTCCTTTATATAAACATGAAAAGAAAAGAAGACCTTTCCTCCTCAACATGACATGAACAAAAGCATGTTAAATAATACATTGGAAGAAAAAATGTATCATGATTCACTGGGATAAATTCCAGGAGTAAGAATGAGTCCACATGATGAAATCTATTGATATAGTCCATTAGATTAATAGAGATAAAGAGAAAATTCTATGATCATTTACATAGATGCAGAAAATGTGTTTGATGACTTTTAACTTTAAAGCACATTTATATTAAAACACTCAATAAAATAGGAATTGGAATGTGTGTTGGTATGTATATGTAGGTATATGTACATATATGTGTATGTAGGCACATATATAAAATTACACAGAGGAATGTAATTAAAAGCACAAGATTTAGAATAAAATAGGTAAAACTATATACATTTGAAGGTAATATGATTTTATATTTTAAAAATTCACAAGAACGAATGGAAAATTACTACAAATAATAAGATAATTTATGGGGTACATGGATGGCTCAGTCAGTTAAGCACATCTGCCTCTTGGTTTCAGCTCAGGTAATGGTTTCAAGGGTCATGAGATTGAGCCCCACATTCAGCTCCATGTTCCATGGGGAGTCTCCTAGAAGATTCTCTCCCCTTGGCCACTCTCAAATAAATAATTCTTAAAAAAACAAATAATAAGTTATTTAGAAAATAGTATGTTATACAATCAATAATCAGTTTATAATAATTAATAGCTTATACATATCCATATATATGAAGCAAATAGAAAACATAATAGATCCATTGACAATATCAAAAATTAATATAATACATAGGAAAGTAAATAGCTAGATGTAAAGTTAAATTTGAAACTCTAAAATCTCTTGAAGAACATGAATTAGATGTGAACACAAATGAAGCCATTCTAAGTCTACTTTCCCACGAGACTACTGGTGAGAATTTGGCTCATTTCTCACATGCCTCTGTCCCACTGGGTCTTGGCTTGGCTGCTTGAGAACACAGTAAATGCTCAATAAATCTTGTTGAATAAATGGATGACTGGATGTTCATATGTAAATACTTCAACGTTGCAGTATTTGGAAAATGTCAAATGATTAAAGTTTTATACACCATAAAAAAAGCCTAGCACTGTGTCATTGAGATTTCCTTGAGATAAAAATCATTCTTGCAAATCTGTACATATATATCTCACTTGGAAAAGGAAATGATAGAGTCTTTACAAATTATACATGTTTGGCATATTTACATATTAATTATGCACATTACATAATAATTTCTTCCCTATATAATGATTTTATTCTCAGTTTCCTTTAAATTATAAGTAACTATATTAAGTTAAAATATTTCTCAATTGGGGATCCCTGGGTGGTTCAGCGGTTTGGCGCCTGCCTTTGGCCCAAGGCATGATCCCGGAGTCCCGGGATCGAGTCCCGCATCTGGCACCTGCATGGAGCCTGCTTCTCCTTCTGCCTGTGTCTCTGCCTCTCTCTCTCTTTGTGTCTCTCATGAATAAATAAAATCTTTAAAAATATTTCTTAATTGAATAAAAAAATTTAACCTGGTTTACACTTGACTTTCAGGTTCTCTGATGAATGACACCTATTTTTTTGAATGCTTACTGAGATACATGGAAGTTTAAGATATCGTGATCAAATCTCTCAGGTTGTCCTGGTAAAAACTTTATAGGAGAATTATGATTTGGCTGTGATGTATTGTCCATGAATCTCAACCTTATGTGGTATTTAAGGAGGTCATTAAGGTTAATGAGACAGTAAGGATAGAGCCAAAATTCAATAAGACCAGTGCTCTTCAAAGTGTAAAAACAGAGGAAAGGCCATGGGAAGACATAAGAAAGCTGTCTGCAAGCCAGGAAGGGTGCTCTTCCCCGAAACCAACCCTGTCCATACTTTGATCCTGGACTTACAGTCCCCAGAACTATGGCACAAAAATTTCTGCTGGTTAAGATTCCACCCAGCCTATGGTATTGTCTTATGGCCAGCCAAACAAAATAATACAGATTTTGTCCTCCAGAGGCATCAGAAAATCCCTCTCATTATAAAATTAATGTTGACTTTTTCGTTTCATGAATGTTTATTGTTCAAATCCTTGGTTTCACATACTGGAGGTAAAAAGAAGATTGAGAGGGCATCTGGGGGGCTCAGTTAAGTGTCTGACTCTTGATTTTTGGCTCAGGTCATGATCTTGGGGTTGTGAGATGGAGACCCACATAGTGCTCTGTGCTCAGCAGGGAGTTTGCTTGAGATTATCTCCCTCTCCCTCTGCTTCTCCCACTCTCTCTTTCTTTCTCTCTCAAAAATAAATAAATCTTTTTTAAAAATCAAACTGAAGTCTCTGTCCTAATAGAGTGTATATTTGAGATGAGAGATAACATCTACAGGGCTGCTTAGCAGCTTCCAGTAGCAAGTGCCCTCATCCTAACGGTTAATTGATAACAATGATTAAGTATATCGCACAATGAAACTTCAGAATCCCACTTAACACAGTATCACTACCAAAGGATCAGATTAAGAATGTTCTAGGAGAAACCTGCAGGTCCACTGCTATATGCAAAAAGGATTGGGAAGTGAGGTCGCTTATGAGCACTTAACCATACCCATAAATTCAAAGAAAAAAGTCACAGAAGTCATAGAAGAAAGTCTGTGTGTGCATTTGTGTGCCCAAGATGATAAAGAAGCTAAAGAGCTCTTAAAAATAGTATTCTAACTTTCTGTACATTTATGATTATCGTATCATTTCTAAAATCTCAAAAGCTGTCAGGATTTCCTCTATATCAAGCTGCGAGACCTTCGTTCAGATTTTTACCTCGTGAACTCACTGACTCACAGCCACTCAATACCTGCTTTTACCTGCATTTTGCTCACTGGAGGAAGGTATATGTGGCCGGAACCTGCATTTACTTCTCACTACTCACTCACCTGTCTGTACTTCGCACTACTCACTCACCAAGAACACATAAATGTTCAGCTTATGTTTATTGAACCAAATTCATTATGTTTGTACTTTTCTCTCTCATTACTCTTATTTCTCATTTCTAAATAGCTTAAAATGGTCTCCTTATCATTTCTGCTCTATTTTTCAAAAGTGGTAATTTCTTACTCTTTTTCAGTGGAAAAATATTATTTGACTTTATGAAACATACATGATGATCAATTAGGCACAATTAAAAATGCCAGCCATTCACAGCTTTTTTTATTACTCCCAATAGTCATATATTATAGATCTACCTGACAATGGGTCTGCCAACAATGCATCTTAATTAGCATATGTTTCTGGTACCTTGCTTTGAACAATGAAAGGTAATATAAAAGTATTGACATGATAATGATTGGCTAGGATACTTCCATGCCAAAAAATGAGTGAAAACAAAATCTTGACTACATTGCTTCTATATTATTTCATAGATTTTGTTTAAAAAATATTGATTTATGTTGGCAATCGCTAACTTGTGCTTACTTTCTTGTGACCAATGAAGATTACAGAATGACAAAATTCTACATCTGCTACATAAACAAAAGATAAAAAGAAAGGATCAATAAAAAAAAACAAAAAGCAAAAGAAAGGAAATCTGGCAATGTTACTCTCAGACCCTAATTCGAGATCTAAAGGAAAAAGCACACAAATCTTAAAATAATTTGTTCTAACTCTCTGAAGAAAGTCCATGGTATTTTGATAGGGATTGCATTAAACGTGTAAATTGCCCTGGGTAACATTGACATTTTCACAATATTAATTCTGCCAATCCATGAGCATGGAATATTTTTCCATCTCTTTGTGTCTTCCTCAATTTCTTTCAGAAGTGTTCTATAGTTTTTAGGGTATAGATCCTTTACCTCTTTGGTTAGGTTTATTCCTAGGTATCTTATGCTTTTGGGTGCAATTGTAAATGGGATTGACTCCTTAATTTCTCTTTCTTCTGTCTCATTGTTAGTGTATAGAAATGCCACTGACTTCTGGGCATTGATTTTGTATCCTGCCACGCTACCAAATTGCTGTATGAGTTCTAGCAATCTTGGGGTGGAGGCTTTTGGGTTTTCTATGTAGAGTATCATGTCATCGGCGAAGAGGGAGAGTTTGACTTCTTCTTTGCCAATTTGAATGCCTTTAATGTCTTTTTGTTGTCTGATTGCTGAGGCGAGGACTTCCAGTACTATGTTGAATAGCAGTGGTGAGAGTGGACATCCCTGTCTTGTTCCTGATCTTAGGGGAAAGGCTCCCAGTGCTTCCCCTTTGAGAATGATATTTGCTGTGGGCTTTTCGTAGATGGCTTTTAAGATGTTGAGGAATGTTCCCTCTATCCCTATACTCTGAAGAGTTTTGATCAGGAATGGATGCTGTATTTTGTCACAATGAGATACCACCTCACAGCAGTGAGAATGGGGAAAATTAACAAGGCAGGAAACCACAAATGTTGGAGAGGATGCAGAGAAAAGGGAACCCTCTTGCACTGTTGGTGGGAATGTGAACTGGTGCAGCCACTCTGGAAAACTGTGTGGAGGTTCCTCAAACAGTTAAAAATAGACCTGCCGTACGACCCAGCAATTGCACTGTTGGGGATTTACCCCAAAGATACAGATGCAATGAAACGCCGGGACACCTGCACTCCGATGTTTATAGCAGCAATGTCCACAATAGCCAAACTGTGGAAGGAGCCTCGGTGTCCATCGAAAGATGAATGGATAAAGAAGATGTGGTCTATGTATACAATGAAATATTACTCAGCCATTAGAAATGACAAATGCCCACCATTTGCTTCAACGTGGATGGAACTGGAGGGTATTATGCTGAGTGAAGTAAGTCAATCGGAGGACAAACAGTGTATGTTCTCATTCATTTGGGGAATATAAATAATAGTGAAAGGGAATAGAAGGGAAGGGAGAAGAAGTGTGTGGAAAATATCAGGAAGGGAGACAGAACATAAAGACTCCTAACTCTGGGAAACGAACTAGGGGTGGTGGAAGGGGAGGAGGGTGGGGGGTGGGGGGGAATGGGTGACGGACACTGAGGGGGGCACTTGACGGGATGAGCACTGGGTGTTATTCTGTATGTTGGTAAATTGAACACCAATAAAAAATAAATTTATTTTAAAAAAATAAAAAAATAAAAGAAAAAGCATATTATTTTATTTTTATTAAAATAACAGTATTCCAAAAGTTATATCAGTCATTAACTTTATTCAGTTACTAACATAAGATTAAAATATCGAAGACCAAATTTAAGGGAACCGCAAGGAGAATTTGACGAAAGCACAACATATTTTCCTTGGAGACTCAGGTTAATAAATTATGCAAACGTATTGAGAATCCTGAGGATGTGAAAAAACAATTCTACAATTCTAAGCTGAGTAAGCAAATAGCACATATGTTACTTTATATTCAGTGACATAAGAATAGAGTTTACTTACATACCATGCCATGGATTGTTGAAAAAATGATCAAACATCTTTCTTGCAATCCAAAAGAGAAGAGGTTTCCATCATTAGGTTATTTGCAATAAAGCTTAATTATAATAAGAAAGTAGGAAAATAATATTCTAAATTTTATAAACATACATTTCAAAATAGCCCTTTTTTCAAGAGAAATTTAATGACAAATTAAAAATGATATATAAATGAACAAAAATTAGAAAACTGCTTCTCAAAATCTTCAGAATGTTGTCAAAGCAGAACGCAGTGGGACATTTATTAGTACACTCACTACAAAAAAAAAAAGGGAACTAAGACAATGACATAAAAAATTAGAACATAACATTAAATAAAACAGAAATTGATTTAAATTCATGTGAAAATGTAATGGATCTAAGAGAGCTAAGATGTCTGTACAAATAAAAATAAAATTGCAATAGTTAACAAATATCAAGACTTAGTAAAAGGGAAATATAAATAAAACGATTATGACATTGATGTAGACAAATAGACTGATGCATGAGAATAGAATCCAAGCTATCACACACACACACACACACACACACACACACACACAGAAACACACATACACACGACAAAGGTGGTACTTGAGAGCAACAGATGAAGGATAATTTTTTTCAATACATGGGTCCTTATCAATTATATATCCATATAGATTAAAAAAAGGAGAGAATCTTGACCTTTATCCCATACTGTAGACAAAATCAATTCCAAGTGAATTCTAGATCTAAAAGTGAAAAAGTAGAACAATGAGTCTTCTAGAATATAATTGGGGAGAATATTTTCATGATTTGGGGCAAAGATTCCTTAAATATGTCATAGTAATCAGTAACCATAAAGTATAAAGATGGATAATATTCAAATTAAGAAAGTGTATTATTAAAATACACTATTAAGAGTGTAAAACAGAAAGTGTAAGCTGGAGAAGACCTTTGTGATGTACATAAGCTACAAAGAACTAGTACCCAAAATGTCTATATATCCCCTGCACATCAGTTAGAAACATATTTCAATGTATTTGTAACATTTGAAAAAGCAATTCCTTTGTTTCAATTCATATTAAGACCATAAAAGCAAATCAAACCTGACAACCAGGAAGTGTCTCCATGGGTTATCAGGGGCTAGCAAGCCAACAGCTGTCCCAGATGCTTTTTGTAGAAATCACATGTGAGAGCTGTAAATCATCCATTGACTTAAAGGAGATATTATTTGCAATTGTGCAGATGCAATCTGATTTATGTTCTTAAAAGTTCTCTCTAGCTGCTCTGTAGGGGAGAATCTAAGCAGTCAAGGGCAGAAGTAAGGAGACCAGTTGGGGGTAATCCAGTGAGAGATGATGATACCCAGAGATGGATTGGATGAAGGGAGGTGAGCAGAAGTGGCCAGCTTTGGTTAATACATTATAGGAATAGTGGACAGGGCTGATGAAGCACTAGATGTCAGTGAGAACAAGGCTATTAACAGAGCACAAGTATTAGAGAATTGGATCCCCCTGCCACTAGAATTTTATTTTGAAAGTTTTCAAACATTCAGCAAAGTTGAATACTTTTCTAATGAAGCCCCTCAGAGCCTAAATCTATTTTCTGCCATTAATGTTTTACTCTACTTGTTCATCAAATTCCCGTATGTGTATCAACCCTTCTATCTTTCCATCAAACCATTTTTATGCATTTCAGAGTCAATTGCTGTAAATACATCTTCCTAAATACCCTGCATGCATATCATTAGCTAGATTTCAACATTTGTTTATAGTTTTATATAAAATTTACATGAAATGAAATGTGTAAATCATAAGTGTATATTTGCTAAATTTTGACAAATGCCTACATCTGGGAAAATTATTTTTTTCCAATAGGATAATGAGATGCTGCAATTCATTATGAGTGCATCAGCTTATATTAAGTCATAGGTAATTGCTCAAAGACATACAGAAGAACTGGCAGGGAAAGCCAGAATCAATATGTGAGAAAAAATATACCCAGAATTCAGTAATTTCAGTAGCTATGTAATAGTGTGCATATTTTTTCAGCTATTTTTTTAATTTGAATGATAAATATAATGGCTTTTTAAAACTAGAATTCCATATGGAAAGGATAAGGTTGTTAATTTGATTTATCTATCGATTACTCAATATGTTTAGCCTGTACAAGTATTTTTAAATCTCAGGTTAATGAGACATAAAGCTTTAAAGAAAGTCAACAATTCTGGCTAAACTGAATTCATAAATCATAATTGTGGTATTGGCACAAGAAAACCATTATCTGCATATAGGCAATATGAAACCACATTATTCCAAAAGATTTTTAAAAACAGCTCTTAGGATGCTAACAGTGTTAAAGAACTCGGTTAGCCCGGGTTAGCCCTATATACAATATAGGTGGTTTATTTTTGAGGTGCTCTCCTTAACTTCAAAAGTATCTCTAAATAAAGTGGCACTACAAAAATGCCCAATACAATTTATTCTCAATAAATAGTCACCCTAAGCATTATTTATGTAACTTAAATACAGCTACCGATGCCTCTGTAACTGGCAGCGATAAGAATTTCATGATTTTTCATATAAGCTAGTAAATAGATATCAAAGAGCATAAGCCCCTTTTTTAAAAAGTCAAAATGGTCTCCATTTGTTATCAATGGAGAAACAAAGACTTCATGTTCCTTCTTGAAAAAATTATTTTCTTTGTCATGGCTCTAATAGAAGCAGTTTATTATAATGAGGCGATTGAGTCCAAGTTCAGTGGCTCATCTGAGAAATTTGTCATCAGTAAGTATTAAAAACAAACAAGCGAATGACCAGTTTTCACTATTCCTCCTGTATAGTGCAGAGAATTGTTTGATTTTGAGCTAAAATGATGCCCCATGTTTCTCCATCCTGCATCCGTTCGAGATGAATGGGTTGCGTCCATCCAGCAGTCGGATGGTGATCCAGACGTGGGAAGGCTGCCCTTCACCCGTGCACACTACTGCTCAGTCTTTAGGATTCTGCTTTCTTTTTTAGTGCATATTTTAACCAGTTTTACCATCTAGACTTGAATTATAAGAAGCATAGTTTTAACCTTTGTGGGATGCCATGATATTGAGATTCTGTATCAGAGAGTGTTGAAACTCAATTAGCTGCCACTAGTGGTACTTTTTGGACTGCTAGGCTCTTTCTGATTCTATAGTTTAGATATAGAAAATGATGCTTAATACTGTGGTAAGAAGAACAATATCACCTCATTAGGAAAAATGATTCTGGCAATTTTCAAGAGAGATAGTTTGCTCTTCCTGTAGCTGAGAGGTACAGATCATACAATGTTCCCACAGTTTTCTACTCAAAACTTATAAACACATATAATTTCAACAACCCCAAGAGACTTGTGGGAAGGAGGTCAAAGTTAATTTTTTTCATATTTTAACAGCCTGGAACAAACAAAATGTTCCGCATTATCATCTTCGTCCTAAGAACTAAAATTTGGAGCCGTTAATCACAGTTAAGATTTGTAGAGAGGTCCTGGGAGATTCATCATGAAGTCATTTTAAATGTCATCCTGGTAAAATTAAGAGTCTGTCTTATCAGCATCCCTGAGCATGAGATAATCAGGAAACAATGAGGAAAGATAAAGCAAAGCCAAGAATTGAAGACATACAGAAGAAGTGTGGGAACAACTCCTGGAGGAATTAATGTAAATGCTGTGAAAAAGTGAAGTATGAACAGCCTCCCACATCTAGACCATCCGGCGACTATATAATCTAGTTGCTTTCTGAGATTGGAGTCTATTTTCCTGCTTTTTGGTTCTCTCAGTTTTTTTCTGCAGATTTTTTTACAGTTTAGTTTTTTCCATATTATTGAGGTATAACTGACAAAATGTCAGATATTTAAACATTGTGTGATCTAATGTACATTGTAAAAGGGTTCCCATCACCTAGTTCATGAACACATCTGTTACCTGACATATTGATCTCTTTTTTTTCTTTTTTGTGGGGAGAACAATTAAATTCTACTCTCTGTGCAAATTTCAATTATACAGTATTGTGTTATTAACTGTAATCACCATGTTTTACATTAGATCCTCAGAACTTATTCATTTTGTAGCTGAAAATTTTTACCCTTTTACCAGTGTTTTCCAACTCCTCCTCCCAGCTCTCCCTCCCCCCACTCAGCTCCTGGGCAACCACTTTTCTTCTTTCTTCTTTTCTTTTCTTTTCTTTTCTTTTCTTTCTTTTCTTTTTTCTTTCTTTCTTCTTTTCTTTTCTTTTCTTTTCTTTTCCTTTCTTTTCTTTTTCTTTCTTTTCTTTCTTTCTTCTTTTCTTTTCTTTTCCTTTCTTTTCTTTTCTCTTTCTTTCTTTTCTTTCTTTCTCTCTTTCTTTCTCTCTTCTTTTCTTTTCTCTCTTCTTTTCTTTCTTTCTTTCTTTCTTTCTTTCTTTCTTTCTTTCTTTCTTTCTTTCTTTCTTTCTTTCTTTTTCTTCTTTCTTTTTCTTCTTTCTTTTTCCTTTTTTAGTCTCTTTTAAGATTTTATCTATTCATGAGAGACCCAGAGAGAGGCAGAGACACAGGCAGAGGGAGAAGCAGGCTCCCTATATGGAGCCCGACATGGGACTAGATCCCGGGACCTCAGGATCATGACCTGAGCCAAAGGCAGATGCTCAACCGCTGAGCTACTAGGCTTCCTGACTGGTCTCTGTTTCTGTGTCCTCAGGTCCATCCCTGTGTCCCAAATGTCTACATATCCTTCCTTCTCGAGGCTGAAGAATATCTATCATATCTTTTTTTTTTCTTTTTAAGATTTACTTATTTATTTGAGGGAGAGAGAGCAAGGGGTGGGACAGGAGAGGGAGTGAGGGAATCTCAAGCAGGCTGCCTGCTGAGCGCGGAGCCTGACCCGGGGCTCCATCCCAGGACCCTGAGACCATGACCTGAGCTGAAATCAAGAGTCAGATGCTTGCTTCACTGCCTGAAGCCCGCAGGTGCAGCTACACAGGTCTTTACCCATGCACCCACTGGACACTTCGGTTGGTTCCATATCTTGGCTACTGTAAATGATGTTGCAATAAACCTGGGAATACAGACATGGTTTTGGTATCATGTTTCATTTCCCTTCAGATAAACACCCAGAAGTGGGATTGCTGGATCATATGATGGTTCTATTTTTAAGGTTTTGAAGAACTTCCATACTGTTTTCCATAGTAGCTGCTCCAATATACATTCCCACCTAAGGAAGTTATTTTTTGACATTTTAAACTTCAAATAACATGTCAGCTCCCCTACCCCCCAAAAAAGCCCCCACATGGTTTACTTTATTGCTTCAGCTCTGGGGAGTTTTGGGGGCTTCATTTACCTTTTCTAGCCATTGCCACCTTCATATGATACTCCTTTCACTTTTCCAGTCCCTGGCCACACCCTTCCACACTTGCTGACCATTACAACTTCCATGGGAGTGGTGGGTAGGACTCCCTGCAGGATAGTGGGCAGGGATATTGTTAGTCCTGTGTTGCTCTCCCCCTCTTCCAGCCTTCTTTCCTCCAGTGTCATGATCGATAATGACACCACCCCTGAAACATTGACTCCAAGTCACCTCATCTTCTGATATCACATCTTTTCATTTGGGCCCACATCCTCTTATATTCCCACTTCCAGGACTGTCTGAGACCTCCCCATAATGTGACCTCACACTAGGGAAGAGGAAGACTTTGCAATTTGGTGTCAGGGTGGAAGCAAGCCCATAAGTCAGTGTGACAGATGGTCCTCCAGGTGACAAAGATACCAAACGCCCAAGCGCTAGATGCTACACAGCTAATGAGACATCAGGTGGATACTCCAAAACAGACACTGATGGAAAATACCTACACAGGAGACTCCAAATGCTCTAGATTGATCTAGGAGCTGCTGTAGGAGTGCTGACAGCACTGACTCCGTCTTTGGCCCTTCATCCCATTCATCCTGGGCAATGACTTTGCTCAGAGCTCCATGTTCCAGGCCCTGTGAAGGTTAATGTGTGCCCTGAATGGAAGGCGGGAAGGTTTGTTCTGATCTTTCCTAAAGTGGTACACAGAAGGCCCCACTGCAGTGAACTATCCTGTGACCTCATCACCATGCCCCTCACTCTACAAAAGCTGGAGGTGAGAGTCTGGACTTGGACGAGAAGCTGTGGAGAATTCAGATCATTACCTTAAATACACCCTAAATACAACTCTGTGTAAACAGTATGGAGTGCCTTGCTTATTTTATTTTTTTATTTTTTGTCTTCAAGTGCCTTCTCAGGCTGTAGGATACATTACTCTCCCTCCTCCATCTCCTGTCAGTCCCTTTGTTCAAAGAATAGGGGCATCCACTTGACAGGGAAAACATCTTTAAAAGGAATAAAATGACCTGAAAAACCAAACCTGTATTAGAGTAGCATTTACTTATACAGAGTCCTGCTTCAGAACCTTTGGCAGTTAATGAGTTGAATAATGATTTCTGGATTCGACTATAAAAATTGATTGTAGCATTATAACAAAACAATGATTTGGTTATTTAAAATAACTACTGGTTATTTAAAATAATTATTTAAAAAAGTTTTGCAAACACCATTTCCATAAAACAGTCAGTGAAGCTTCTTAAACTATCTTTCCCTGGAAACTATTGTCTCCTGAATTATTTGAGAAGATAAACACACGATATTTGCACTCGCTATTTTTTTATACCGCTCTTAAATACTAAACTTTTTATTTCCAATGAAAACATTTGTTTGATTTTTAAGTAATACCCATATCTGTCCTTGCTGCTGGTATCATAAGGAAAAAAGTTTTTGCTATGATAACACTAACATCAGTAGATATTGGTTGTAAAGTTTCAGTGGAATGACCATGCTCTGGAGATTTTATTTTTCAAGGTAAAGTAGTTTTATGTGTTTCCAAAGTCTTTCATATTTCCCCCAAATCCTTCTTTCCACAACAACACCCATGCAAACCACATGGATGTTGTTTACTTTTTACTGTCCAGCAAAACCATATTTAATATAGTTCTTTACCTGACCCCATCAGTAGGGACTTTTCACACCTCCATAAAGAAATAGATTCTAATCTGTCATTTTAAAAAATATTTACTTATTTTAAAGAGAGAGAGTGAGCATGAGCATGAGGGGCAGAGGGAGAGAGAGAATCTCAAGCTGGCTCCTTGCTGAGCATGGAGGCTGACACAGGGCTGGAACCCAGGACATGACCAAAACCAAGAGTGGGACACTTAACCAACTGAACCACCCAGGTGCCCCTAATCTGTCATTTTTAAAGGCAGCGAGGCAAGAGAGAAGCTCTATAAGATGGACTGCTTTGTCTCTTGGTTTCTATCATACCCACTTGGTTTAAAGTCCAGGCTCAATAAGACCAAGTTCGCACACCTGAGAGGAAACTGCACAGGCCCATTTGCACATGCACTTAACCTTAATTAAGATGGCATCCTGCTTTCTCTGAGACGCCATCCAAATAAAAAGAAGAACAATATTTTTCCAGATTAAGGCACAAAACTATTTTGAATATAATCATGGAGAGTTTGTATCTGTCTCAGAACATTAATATTATAAGGGTTTTACAGAGTATTGACTGATTTGATGTGAGATACAGAAAATTATTTTAGCAGGAAGAGTTAGAAGTGGTTACTAATAGTAGTTTAATGCTTTTAAGTTTTTCCCCTACCAAATAGCTTTTATACTAAAAATTGCATTTGTTTGATGGGTTCATGGAGCAGTACAGAGAACCTTGGGAATCTTTTAATGAATGTTTTTTGTTATTATTATTGTTTTTGTTTTGTTTGCTTTTTAGAGAGCATGAGCTGGGGAAGGGCAGAGGGGGAGGGAGAGAGAGAATCTCAAGTAGACTCCATGCAGAGCACAGAGCCCCAACACAGGGCTCGATCTCATGACCCTGAGCTAAAATCAAGAGTCAGACACTTAACCAGCTGAGCCACCCAGGTGCCCCTAATGAATATATATGTATATATTTTTGTTCAAAGTTCATGACATTTGGGGATTATAGTATACAACTAGAAAACAGAGAATAGGGGAGCTGAACTTTAATTTTTGTCGACTATGATGTACTTTTTTGGCTAAATAAGCAAGTTTTGATATCTCGAATTTAGTGGGAAAATGAAGGATGCCACCTAATGGGCTATATTCATGCTGCCCACTGTTGTCCTTTTAGCCCTTATTTTGTTTTCTTTTGAGCCACAGTATCATTCAGGAATCAAAAGCTAATAGCCCCTTCAAGACAAGAGTAGAGAAACTGGTCCTTGAGATTGGGAAGCACAGAGGGGGATGAGAAATGATGGAAACTAGCTATTCTAATGGAAGAGTCATTTCCAAAACAAAATGCCCACAACCCCCCTAAATGCTACTGAATATACTGCTCAAATCCACTCTTCCCTCTTGGGCACAGAGCGGGATGCCATTTCCTATGCTCCCCAGTTAGGCATTTTCCTTCCAGAAGACTGGTGTGGTGAGCTCACAGACCCTCAGAAACCACACAAAATGGCAGAGCAGCCCCAGACTGTTGAGCAAGCAAGAAACTCTATTGTTCTAGCCTTTGCATTTTGGGTCCCATATTGTAAGAACAGTTTAGAAGCCCCTAATTACAGCAGAACAATAAAGTTTCCCTTCAAAACCAAGTCGTAATAAGTCACATTTGCTTTTGTTTAAAGTTTTCTGCTTATCCAGAGAATAGGCCACCTTTCGGCTCTTGAAGGTGCCTGCATTTTGGTGAAGTGAGGAGGATAACTTCCTGAAGGGCTCTTCCAGGTGGTGCAAGGCCTCCCAACCGCCTCCCAGACAGCAGTCTGATGGAGCCCTTCAAAATGGCACCGCATATGGGGATCCCTGGGTGGCTCAGCAGTTTAGCCCCTGACTTCAGCCCAGGATATGACCCTGGAGACCCGGGATCAAGTCCCGCATCAGGCTCCCTGCGTAGAGTCTGCTTCTTCCTCTGCCTGTGTCTCCACCTCTCTCTCTCTCTCTCTGTGTCTCTCAAGAATGAATGAATAAATAAAATCTTTAAAAAAAAAACAAAAAACAAAAAACAAAATGGCAGTCCATAAATCTTAAACCCCAAGATTAGAAGCTTGGTCCAGATCTCTAGCTTCTTATGTGGTGAACTGGCCAACTTTTTCCCTGTTCCAAGACCTCCTGGAGTTGTTTCTCCTCTCTTGCTCTTTGCCTTTCTGCCTCTCCATGACCTGGCCCCCTCGCTGTACCTCCTTGATGGACCATCACAGTAGTACCTGCTGATGTACTCATGAAATTATTGACCAGTGACCCTTCCCCGTAGCTCTGAAGCTCCGTGGAAGCAGGGTTGGTGTTTCATTAGCATTCCCTGCTCTCCACATACTGATGACAGACTTTGGAGGCAGTGGGTCCCCCAAAAGTCCTTTCGAAGATGAGAGTCAGAAGTCAAAGTCCATGGCCTTGTGAGGATCATCCTTTTCTCTCTGGGAAGGCGTGGGCATCAGTGCTCCTCAGGAAGGTCATGATCAGGGCTGTAAAGACTCTGCCCTGCCTCCCATTTCCCAGCCCGTGAGGGTACATGTTTTGGCCCACACTGTGTAGGGAGCAGACCATACTCCTTCCTTTCATGGAAACTTACTTTAGAGGATCTTCACAGCTGTACTCACTCCAGGACAGAGGAGAGCATGGTTTAAAGCTCACCTCCTCCCTCCTGGTCTGCACATCCCAAGAGCTTGCTATTGGAATGGGAACATTTTGCTTCTTTCCTTCACATTGCCTTTCTTCCTTGCCCTGCTGATAAGCCTGTTATCTCCATGAGGGGCATGACAACAGAAAATGAGGGCAAAAAGAATCTTTCCTGGTATTGATTTTCAATATTTTACACTCTGAAGGATGTGGAAAGGACTCCTGGAATAGATCCAAATAGTGGGAGAAAACACAAGAGCAGGAAATGACTTTCCAAGCTGGAGACCAGGCATGAGATGGAAGATACACTAAGACATTGGGCACTGGGGATCTGGGCCCAGGGACTGAGTTAGGAAGGGCCAACACAGAGGGGAATACTTTCAACTCCCGTCCCCCAACTTCCAGGGCTGGTGCCAGGTCCAGAGCACAGAGATCCTCGAGCTATCTTCCCTGGTATCTGGAGAGCTCTTTCTGAACAGAAGCCAGTGTGAGACCAGTTCATAGATCATCAGGAATAAAATCTGCGCTTTTGCTCAAACTCACCGCAGGGGTGGGGGTGGGAAAGTCCCAAGACTTGGGGACTGGAACTCTTGTCTACACGGCGGGCTGAGTGGTAGTAGTGCCAGGCATCAAATATGAGCCAAACCAGCACCAGCTTGAGTCAGAATTCGCTATGCACCTATAGCGTTTAGTAACTCTCCTTCAGGCAGCCAGGATACAGAGCTTTAGCAGAGGGCCTTTCTTTCAAGAATCCAGCCATTGTGTCCAACTTCAGCTTCACAGATTCATATAGATCAGTTAGGTGAAGATTGATGTTCTTTTTCTTCCATATCTCTGTCGCTATTTGAATTTCCTGTGCTATTAGCATGAAAGTTTTATAAGCCATCGAACAGGTAAATTGAAAAGGGAAAAGGAACTTCTCCAAAAATTGATGAAACAGTCATTGTGTTAGGGAACATGTGAATTTTCAAGATGGTTCTGAAAAACTTCTCTGAATGTCAGGCTTTAGCAGTTTACATCCTTTTTGAGTTCTGAGTGAACTCAAGTGAAAAAATATTGTAAATCTGTGGGAGCATACGGCCCCCTGTTACAATGAAAGGATGGGGCCCCTCCTACAGGAAGCCAATTGCTTGGGCTATGTGGCTCATCCCCCTAAACAACACCAGCAATGATAAACCACCATTCTCTTTTGTATCTTTGGTACATTCCGTGACCCTAACTCCTCCTCGGCCAGCTTGTCCTAATATTCACACTGAAGCTATGAAAATTGTCTACACCTTCTGCTCCCATCATGCACTTCTTCCTCCATCCTCAATTCATTGCACTCTGGTTCCTGTCCCTCTTCCCAGTGGAATTGTTCTAATCAAGGCCACTGATAGTCCATGTATCCTTAAACCCTATGGGTACTTTCCCTCTTGCAACCTCAGTAACTCAGCCCCCTCACACTCTTCTGTGGATCCTGTACCACCATGCTGGACTTATACTCCCTTTCCTGTCTCTTCATTAGGCACCGTCCCATCTCCTCCTCAACAGTTGTTATCATTCCAAAGCTTTTGATGTTGGTCTTCATTCTTCTGTCCCTATATGCTCTCTTTGTCTAATCTTGGGCAGCTCCCTAGCTTCAATTACTCCATGGTTTCTTGACAGTCCAATATCCTGATTGGAAGACACATATTCACTTTTTGTTTGCACATCTCCATTTGAACTCAAGCTGTTTGGCACTCAACTCATCATATCCCCTCATCACTGCTACCAATTCTGTGCCACTCCATCATGGATCCTGATTCTCTTTCCATCTTATACTAACAATTACCCATTTGTCAGAGTAGAAGCAGACATGCTCTTTCATCACTGAGTTCTCAAGCTCCACCATAGGGCTCAACTTCATTAGGGGAATTTCATGTGGATGTGATGGCAGTGGCATCCCCAGGCTGCTCAGTGCACAACCTGCACAGCTATAGGAGGTATGCTGATCTTCTTCTCTTTCATCACCAACACTCAGTCACCAAATATGTTTAGTTCTGCTTCTGAAATATCCGTTCCATCTCTCCATTATCCCCCTTCCATTTCGTGGTAAGGTGTGTATTTTTATCCTGGCTAGTTCTCTGGCATGTCTCCTGCTCCCATGCTACCTCTCTAGTCCCTGTAGCCAGAGGGACATTTGTAAACACAATTATGGTATTTAAACTCTTTAATGGCCTCCCATGGTCTTGTAGATAACTAACACAACAGTCTGGCTCCCAAGTCTTCTGGATTTAGCCCCTTCTCCCTCCTTGTCACCAGTCTTTCTCCAGGGTCTCCAGTTGGTGGCCAACTTCATTTGTCCCAAAGGAGCCATGTTCTCTCTCATCTGTGGGCCTTTGCCTTTGTCCCTTCCTCTACCTAGTACAGTCTTCTCACCTCATCCTTCACCCATGGTTCAGCTATCAGGTTATCCCTTTCAAAGGAATCCCTCTTCTGGCGCCAGAGTGAATCAACCTTGCTTATGTTCCTCAATCACCTCTGCTTCCTCCATTATCACAGGATTGAACACTGTGGTTAATTATGGGTTTCATTGTGTCTCCCAGGAAGACAGGAGGTCTTGGTACCCAGTAAGTACTTTAAAAATTGCTACTAATTGGATAACTTCTATTATTTCCTTCGAATCTCAAATATGTATGATAAAAAAACTATAAGAACCTAAAACTCTGTTATCTTTGGAAGTCTGTGATTTCTGAGGCAAGTTAGATGTTTAAATTGTCTTTTTTCAACTTGATCTTGAAAAAAACCCAAGTTTTTGAAAAGTAATAAAAATAAAAAGCCTCAGAGTTTTAAAAGTTACATTTAATGACCTCCAAACTCAAATCTGCACTAAAAATAAGTGTTTTTGCTCATGCAGAGAATGGTGTGACAGCTTTTCTGAGAAAGATAAAGTGCTTTCCTTTTTTTTTGTTCAAAATGTGCTTCTCATTGAAATCCTTAAGATTTAATTTCCATGTGGGGCAACTGGGAACTATATTAATAAGCAAAAAGATTCATCATTTACTAACTGTGTGAATTTAGCAGAAATAGTCCAAAGACTGAACATTGTGGGAAGACATATGGCGTATTATCCTATGGCTGTATTGTTTAGTTTTGGTTTTCTGTCCCAAGGGAATAGTTTATATTTTCCTAACATTTCTTTTTCTTACTTCTCTTCATAAGTTATGCCCAAGATCTATAAATGGCCAAATATAAAATTGCATCCTTGCTGAGTACAGGTTCCAAAATGGGAATATAGTCGTATCTTCAAATGTAATGAAACACCTCTCAGATGAGAAGACATTATTAAAAACTCTTGGATATTTATTTTGACATGTAATTGTTTAAACCAACATTGGAACCTATAAATTGCTACCTGAGAGATCTAAATAGCTGAATATGTGTAGGTGGTTTGTTTGGCTTGTGACATTATTATATCTCTTAGATTTTGATGAGAGTGTTTTAGGTTTTCAGATTATAGGGAGCATTTATTCTTTTTTAATGTTTCATTTTTATTTAACTTCTAGTTAGTTAACATGTAGTGTAATATTAGTTTCAGAAGTAGAATTTATTGATTCATCACTTACATATAAAACCCAGTGCTCATCACAAGCCTTTAGCTCAGAATCCTCTTGGTAATGGATTCTCTCATGAAGTTAACAGGTCCTTGGAAGGTAGGGACAGTCCTTAGTCATGTGCTAAGAGTATAGAGTGTAGATGCCCAGGAGGCATCCTAGATCCTGCCTCCCTCTTCTACAAGTAGTCTATCAACTCTAACAGAAAGACATACATGGCACAACTAGAACACACTCATGAAACCCTGAGCACTGTTACATACCATAATGCATTGGGATGAGTGCATGCTTTTGAACACTGTACAGTAGAAATATGATGTAAACCATATATATAATTTTAAATTTTCGAGAACAGATAAAATAAAAAAGTAAAATTAATTTTAATAGCATAGTTTAGTAAGCCCTATATATCCAGGTTGTTATCTCAACATGTGATAATTTGAACAAATTATAAGTGAGATATTTTAATTTATTTTCTAGCAAAGTCCTCACAATCCAGTGTGTATTTCAACTTACACTTCAGCACAATTTAGACCAGTCACATTTTAAATGTTCAATAGCCAAATGTGAACAGTGGACTTGTACCAAAGAGAATAGATCTAGACATTAAGAAATGAGGGCATGGTTGGGACTAGAATAATCAGAAAAGGGATTATTCTCCTTACTTCTGGGAGAAGGAGAGTCTTTATTGTTGATTTAGACTAACAAGAGTATTTTCAGGGAACATGTTGGGGGTATTATAGTGGCTGGGCGATAGCATCTTTCCTTTCACTACCAGAGGTAGTGGCTGAGATGTCATCCCAACTTTAGTATGGAAGATGGATACAGAATCACTGGAAGGAGTTGGAAAGAAGATAAGAGCTTAGGAAATAAGGTAGCATGAGTTTGTTGCTTAACAGAATTACTCAAAATATATGTTTTATTCATGTCCACTGGACACTTGCAATACTTATTTTTAAAAAACTTTTTATATTAAAATAGTTTGTTGATACAAAAGTTGCAAAGATACTATTACCCATATAAACTTCACCTCACAACTTCCATATTCTTTACATCTTACATTGCCTATCAAAATTATAAACTAATATGGATGAAATATTAACTAAAGTCTGTATTGTATTCAGATTTCCTTAGATTTTGGTTCATGTCCTCTTCTGTTCCAGGATTCCACCAGGAGATCATGTGACTTTTAGTTGTCATGTATTCTTAGGCTTCTCTTGGTTGTGATAGTTTTTCAGAATGTCTTTGTTTGGATGACCTTGAGTTTGAGGAGTACAGGGTAGGTGTTTGGTAGATGATCCCTCAACTAAGACTTGGGTGATGTTTTCCTCATTAGACTGGGGCTGTGGGTGTTTGAGGGGAAGACCCCAGTGTAAAGTGCCATTCTCATCACATCACCAGGGCACCTACTATCCACATGAATTATCATGGTTGGTGTTAACCTTGATCACCTGGCTGAGGTAGTTTTGTCAGTCTCCACTGTAAAGCTACCTTACCTCCTCCCCTTTCCATTTTGTACTCTTTGGAAGTCATCATGGGCAGCCCACACTTATGAAGTGGGCAGTTATGCTTCATTCCTTGACAGAGAAGTATGTACACAAATTATTTGGAGTTACTTCACATGGGAGAGTTGCATATTCTCCTCCATATATTTATTGATTCAATCATATGCTTATTTTAGTATGGGCTTATGGATATTTCATAGTTTTGGTTAAATCAAATACTACCTATTTTATTGCTCAAATTGATCTGGTTTTGGTCACTGGGAGCTCTTTCATATGGCTCCTGTCCTTTTGACATAAATCCATCACTGTGGGGTTCTTGAGCACTCTTTCTGACACTGCAAGATGCTCCAGATGCATCTTGTGTATTTCCTGCCCCTGTCCCCCAAATCAGCCATCTCTCTAAGGAGTCTGGTTCCTTTTACCAGAGAAGAGTATTAGAAAGTAACATCTGGATACTAGGTGTGCTTATTGCTCTGGGGTGTTGTTGCTTCTAGACACCCTTAGCTGAAGGAGCAAGGATTTACATGTGTGTATACTGATACATGTGTATATACACATCTATAAACATTTCTACGTGTATCCATCTGTATCTATATTGAGTCAATCATGAGTTCCTACTGATGTCCAACTCCAGTCAGTTGCCATGTGGATTATTCTAACCTCCACCACTTCCTCATCTGCAACCTCTCACATCAATGGTGAGAAACCCTGCTCCCAGCACCTGCCATCCATTCACTTAATTCTTCAAAACCAATTTACATACATAGTGGTTTTATTTAATTTTTATTTTAAAGTTTATTTTTAAAGATTTTATTTTGAAGTAATCTCTACACTTATAGAGCTTATAACTCAAATTTATAACCCCAAGATCAGGAGTTACATGCTCTACTGACTGAGTCAGCTACGTGACCCTTACAGTGGTTTGACAGTTGTTAATCTGTACCTTTGTGGGAAATAACGTTATAAAATAGAGTGCGGTTTTTACATACAGTTCCTTTTGCCTTTCATCTTGAAGAGTTCACTAATTTTTCAAGTTATCTGGGTTAGCACTCCCCCCCTTCCATTCTTTGCAGGGAGGCTGTTTTATGTGTGTCGTACATTTAGATTCTTGTGCCACATTGTGCATTCCATCCTGGCACTCTCTGGTCTTCTAAATGATTTCCTAAAATCTGTGGACACTAACCTTCTTTGGGTGGTAAAGTTCTATGGGTTTTGACAAACACATATGTCACTTGTCCACTGTTACCATATGGTACAAAAGAGCTTATTGCTTTCAAAATCGCTTGTGTTTCACATATTTAGTCCTTCTTGACTCTGAACTTTCGACAACCACTGACCTACTTGTGTCCTTTATTTGTTCGCTTTTCTGGAATGTCATTAGTATCTAGATAGACTTTCAGACTGGCTCCTTCCACTTAACAATATGCATCTAAGGCATATCCATATTTTTACATGGTTCTATAGCTTACATGTACTTATTCCTGGATAGTATTTTATTGTATGGATGTTCTGCTGTTTGCTTATCCACTTATCTATTAAAGGATCTTTATTGCTTGCAGTTTTTGATGATTATAACACTGCCATAAACATTCATGTACAGATTTTGCATGCACATATAAGTTTTTCAAATCAAACCAGTTGCTGGACTGTATGGTAAGACTCTGTTTAACTTTGTCAGAAACAACCAAAGTCTCCCCAGATGACAAGATCATTTTGCTTTACCACAAGATATATCATTGCCAGCAATATTCATTGTCATTTGTTTGGATTTTAGCCATTCTAATAGATGTATAGTGGCAACTTGTTTTCATTTCATCTTACAGTTGAGAAATGATATTGAGCATCTTTTCAGATGCTTACTTGCCATCTATATATCTTCATTGGTGAGATGTATGTTCAGATTTTTTACTGACTTTTTAATTGGGTTGTTCCTATTTCTGAGTTTTAAGGGTTCTTTGTGTATTTTGTATATCAGTCATTATCAGCATGTATTTTGTAAATCTGTTATCTCAGTATATGGCTTGTCTATTCATTTTCTTATCAGTGTCTTTGCAGGGTAGAAGTTTTTAATTTTAATCAAGTCTAGCTTACTATTTTTTTTGTTTCATTAATTTTGCTTTGTCTTATAATTTAAGAACTGCTCAAGAAATCCAAGGTCATGGAGATTTTTCTCCTATGTTTTCTTCTAGAAGTTGTATTTTACATTTGGATATAGTTTCATTTTGAGTTAATTTTGTAAAAGGTGTAAGATCTTTGTCAAGATGGTTCTTCTTCTTATTATTCTTCTTTTCTTCTTTTCTTCTTCTTCTTTCTTCTTCTTCTTCTTCTTCTTCTTCTTCTTCTTCTTCTTCTTCTTCTTCTTCTTCCTCTTCTTCTTCTTCTTCGCATATGAACATCCAATTGTCTCAGCACTATTTATTGAGAAGACTTTTTTTTTCCTCAATTGATTTGCCCATATACCTTCTTAAAAACCAGTTGACTATATGCACGTGGGTCTATGTCTTGTCTCTACTGTGTTCCACTGATGTGTCTTATATTTCTTATACAATGTCATGTCTTAATTATTGTAGCTTTAGAATAAATTTTGTATGTGGTTCCTGCAGCACTGTACTTATAATGATGTTTTGAAATAGAAAGATTAGTGCAAGTTTCTTTTGAATAAGAGGGAAGTAAAAAAATATTTCTAAAATTCCTCCTATAATTATTTTCCATGGGGACAGAAAGAAAATCTAAGCAATCTTTTTATAGAAATCAAATCAATAAGGTTTATTTTGTTTGGCTTTTTTTGTAATTCTGAAGTGTAAACATCTCCAATAAAATTTAAACTAATTTGTAGAATATGGATTTATTAAAATTTGCCGAGGAAAGCTGCAATATTTGGTGTAAAAGTGAACTGCAAAGGTCAACACACAGATTTATAACATTCCACAAAAAGTAATAGAAAATGTAACAGAAACTCGGAAACACTATTTGCGTTAATATTAATCTATAACCTACCTAGATTCATTAGGCATAGAACTGTTTATGTATAAATCATAAAAGTTGGGCAGCCTGGGTGGCTTAGCGGTTTAGCACCGCCTTCAGCTAAGGGCCTGATCCTGGAGACCCGGGATCGAGTCCCATATCAGGCTCCCTGCATGGAGCCTGCTTCTCCCTCTGCCTGTGTCTCTGCCTCTCTCTCTCTCTGTCTCTCTCTCTCTGCCTCTCATTAATAACTAAATAAAATATTAAAATCAATCAATCATAAAAGTCAATTAAGTTACACAAAAGAGTGAATAAAAGGAGACATATAACATTTTAAATATATCCATAGTCCCCAAATTAATAACAACTTTAATGCAATCCATTAATAGCTGAGTGATATTAGGAAGATTTTGGACATCTTTCAAAAATATATATTGAAAATAAAGAAATAAGAATCATCCAATCTTGTAGAAAGGACTATTCTGTAGCCATAGCAATGGGAACAGAGTGATAGTTTTAAAGCAGTAGCTTTCAAATAGAGATTCTGTCCTTCATTCGACATTTGGCAGTTTGAAGACGTTTTTGGTGTCACAACTGTGGAGGAGGGTAAGCTATTGGCATAGAGAGGGTAGAGACTAGGGATGCTGCTTAATAACTCTATGACATACAGGGCAGTCCCTGCAACAAAGAATTACCTATCCCAGAATGTCAGTATACTGAGGTTGAGAGATCCTGCCATAAAGGAATAGAAAAATGGACCATATCACAAACACATAATCAAAATTTTGGCTCACCCTATACAGAAAATAAAATTATATCACTACTCAGATTAAGAAAAAAATGTCTCCAGATGGATTAAAGATCTGAACACAAATGTCAGAAATATGATACCATTGTAGAAAAACATAGAGAATATTTTTGGGAAATTCTTCCCAGTATGAAGTCAGAACAAGACCCATAGGAATATTTGATAATAAAAACTTCAGTATTTATGTGGATATTTCCTGGTTAAAACCCATCAGAGGTATCTCAATTTCTACCAGATAAAGTTTAAAATTTCAGCCCATTTCTCACTGATGAAATATAGTCCTACTTTTGAAATATGTCCATATCCTCTGCCTCTCTTGGCCATGGGGTGGAGTCAGCTGCTCTGCTCCATGTGTATTTTATACACGCCATGTTATCACCATGCTTACAATCCCTAATTAACTTTCTTTCAAAGTCTTTCTTTGCTACTGGGGGAAGAGCTGAGAGTGAAGAGCATGTCCAGAGGCAGACTGGGCTGTCTCCATTTTCACCCCAGCACTGAAAGCAAATCTACAACAGAGCAACCAGACCCGTGTTTTGATTGAATGAATCGATTAACCTCTCGCTATTGGCATATAATCATTATTCCTACCTCTCAAGGCTGCCTAGGATGAATGGCAATCAATCATATCACCGCAGACTCGGACATATTCAGCAAGAAGTTCATTTCTGCTTCTCAATTATCAAAGACTATTAAAAGCCTTGGCAAAAAAAAAAAATGACAAGTGAAACATCTTGAAATAAATGCAGCTTAATAATGCAAGAGAGAAACCAATGCCCCTAGAATCAAATGGACTACATAACGTATTATGTGTCATTAAAAATCTTACAAAATAGTTAAAATGATGGCACATCTCAAGCGGAAAGCATTTTAGTTTTTGTTCTCCTATAGACTGATCACATTGATTTATTTATCTTGAATGTTGTATCTCGATCCCACACTCATTTTTATTTTAATTAGAAGTGATTTTTCAGAATCTTACCTACCTTTGAAACAAAGATGTATGAAAGTAGCTGTTCCTGGTCCTGTTTGCACGTTAGATAATATTCATGGCAATATCAGAACGCATATGAAGTACAAAATGAGAGGGGCGAGTTAGCCTTTAGAATCTCCAGCAGTTCTTACAAACACAAACTTAATTTCCAGCTCTAGGAGGCTGAACTAGCTTTACCGTTGCCACCAGGGTTGGGCTCCTGTGATGGCCTCGGGGCAGCTGATGTGGCTCTATGACACAATAATTGGTTTTACCGGGTAAAAAAACAAAAAACAACAACAAAAAAAAACCCCAAAGGAATTATCCAGCAAGCCCTATCTTTTCAGAGCACCCAGTTTTCTTTCCGCAGTAGCTCGTTCAGAGGACGTGGGAGAAATCCACTGATGCAGGGAGCTTCAGAACATGTTTATTCCGACTGTTGCGAGATCTACCAACGTTTGCATGAAAGCAAAGTTGACACCTCACATGTGTCCGTTTTAATGCGAATGAGATGAAAAACGTAACGAAGCCTCTAATTCTCTTCCCATGCCAATTTCCTGCAAAGTTTTTCTTTCTTTCTGAGATTTCAAAGAACTTAACCTTGAGGATTGCTTTGGATTTTCCCAAGGAAGCAAGTCCCCAACCCTTTCCCTGGGAGGGATTTCGGGGCTGGGCGCAGGGATGGGAAGGTCATTTTAGCCAATAGGAATTGCGGGGGTTTTTCTTAGCCAATTGTGATCAATAATTCAGCTGGACCACACAGGGAAGCTTATGAAAACCTTAGCAGGTAGAGCAGAATATGGTAAGGGGGTGGTGATCAGGCCTCAGTCCTGCGGAGCTTGTGTGGAATTTCCCCAGAAATCTTAGGGCTCCAGTGACCCGTTTGCAAAACTGGAATTACTGGGAATCCCTGGGTGGCTCAGCGGTTTAGTGCCTGCTTTCTGCCCAGGGTGTGATCCTGGAGACCTGGGATGGAGTCCCACGTTGGGCTTCCTGCATGGAGCCTGCTTCTCCCACTGCCTGTGTGTGTCTCTGCCTCTCCCTCTCTTTGTGTCTCTCATGAATAAATAAATAAAATCTTTTTTTTTTTAAAGCAACAAACTGGAATTATTGCCAATTCCAGCAGTGAGTGGGATTAAAAGTAATACAAATTCTGCATTGCTAAGTGTCAAGAAGTCAAACTTCGTGTTGTACTTCATGTCAGAAAATATGCTTACGGAATGCCACATAGGCCACATTTCACACCCAATTTTTTTCTGAACTTTAAAGCAACATGCTAAGTTACAACAGGGTCTGACATATCTCATGGTTCATTTATAGTGGAATAAATTTTCCTGAGTCAAGGAGGAAAAACAAAGCCCATAGCTCTGAGATACTAAGTGGAATCAACACTACCCCATCCATTAGTGGGTATTAGTTCTCGTGTTTCTATTAACTATGATTTACTTTTAAGCACAGCTTTGCCTTTCACTGTAATAAAAAATAATGTCAATTGAATCTCTGAAAACAAATTACACCAGAGATTTAAAAAGCACTAGAAATTTTAACAGCTTCAGGAGAGAGTACCTGCAGAAGTGGTGACAAGCCTATAGGCTGCATACTAAGAATTGCTTGGTTATTGAGTAAATATGAGTTGGAATTTTGAGGGAAATTTTCAGCTAATGATTCTGATGTAAGATTGCCGGGCAAACTGGAAGGCAAGTCAGCTACAAAGAATTTTTTTTTTTTTTTAAATCTGAGAGCATGATAGGAGATGAGTTCTCCTTTCTCACTGCCTTATGGGAGACGGGGAGATAGAACCAGAGAGAGCTTACCATTTGCGAGAAGTGGATGGCTTGTGTAGTTACCGATGACGTGTCAACCATGAAGGGGATCCACCACCATGCCCAGCGTGAGAGCCAGGGCACATCCACCTCAGCCAGGCACTCCCACTCGGGCTCAGTCAGCCTGAACTTCAGTCAGCAGGCACACTGTGCAAGGTCGGGGGTAAAGCCTGTCTGTAAGCCTGAGAGGAGACCAACACTCACTTTGAGGACTGTAAGCAATGGAAAATCAAATATCTTTCAGGCTCCTATCTCTCTACAATGTAACTCCCCCACTCAAAAGGTTATTCCAAATAATTAAGGCAGTGGATAATCAGCATTAGATTGGCCTCACCCATTCTAACCCATTGCCTTCCATGAAGGTAGTGTACTTATGTTGCACTTGCGGGCAAATCCAGACCTAGTCTTTGGGGAAAGCCACCAATATTCTGGTCTTGTCTCTGTCTCTCCTCTTGCCTGCTATGCATCCTGTGTCTGGGACCACTTCTTAAAAGCCCAAAATGTGCAGAGCTCTTTTGGTGAGTCTACAACGTGCTTGGCAAAGCTAACCTTATAGTTGGTAGACCTCCTGATGTCAGCTGATCTAAACTGCCCAGTTGAAACCAAGTTTGAGAAAATAACCCACAATTTGTTTCTACTCTCCTATGATAACCTCAATGCAGGTAAGGGTTGTAGAAGGCTGTTCACTCCCAGCTCAGGAGTAAATGCATCTTAATGTACTATCTGGGAGGAGCTAGGAGGATTTGAGAAGGGATCCAGACAGATGATAGAGTTCTGCTGGAATATAATTGTAGGTTTAAATAGTGAAGTTTGGAGGAGATAAGCATTAGATCTAAACAAACTTGAGGGCTTTGTCATCTAGCCCCAACGGCCCCTGCAGAGGGGCCTCTGGTCTCAGCTCCAGCCTTCCCTTCCCAGCTCGGCTCCCTTGCAAGAGATGAAGTTGAAAACACCTGGGCTATTACTATGGTTCCTTCTCATCCCCAGCAATTCTCAAATTTTAATGTGAATAGAAATAGCTGAGGACCTCATGCAACTCAGAGTCTGGCTCAGTCCATTGGGATTTCTACAAAGCTTCCTAAGCGATGCTGATGCCACTGGCCCAGGGACCACATGGTGAGTGCTAGGGTACTGTACTCCTCAAGTCTGAAAGGTGCTTTCCATTTTCTAGCCTGAAAACCCACAGTGAGAGGCTTCCTGGGGCTGCTCATGCTGGGCAACTCTGAAAGAGAAAATTCTTCCTTATGTTGGATTCAAGGATGTCCAATCACTGACTCTACATCATCGCCAATACAATTGGTGCAGAGAAACGACCATACAAGGGCCATGGGAAGGCAAGGAGCTGAGAGATCCATATTGTCCCTATACTTGTTAACTTGGGCAGCTGACATGGCAGGCAGTGGAAATCCTACCCTTAAAGCAAAGGAATCTCAAGGGCTGTGTTTTCTGTGGTCAGATGGCCTGGATACTCTCCCTGGGACTATGGCCTCCCCATGGAATCAGGTTTCCTTGGCCCACTGGAGAATCCAGTTTTTTTCTGGAAGGTTTTTTTCTGGAAGGTATAGACATTCTAGCTTCACCATCATCAACCTCCAGGACTTGTGAGCTGGGGTAAATCCTGAGGATCTACCTTTCTAATCAGCTCATTCAAAGATGGGGAGATGGAGGCCTTGAGACACTAATGGGCTTTCTCCTGATTCGCATGTTGAGTTCAGGACTGCAGTGCTTGGGGTGGGGCTCCTGGCCCACTGACCTATTACCCCATCACACACAGTCCTGGACATCAAACATGGTGCTCTTCTTTGGATTTGGAAACATGTCTTTATTATCAGAAAACTTGAAAATAATATTTTTTTCTATAAATTACAATGCAAGGGCATACTTTATCCTTGCAAAGCAATAAGTATTGTGTATATAAGCTTAGGAATGAAAAAAACAAATCCACAAAGAAATGAATTGTCCATAGTCTGACTACAGTAAATGATTGTGATTGAAAAGCTGTAGGGAAAACGTTTTCCTTTTCCCTTCTAGGTTCTTTGGCTGGTCTAATAATTAAATTGACACAAGATAGATTATCAGGAAGAAGACAAATTTCATATGTATGGAATCTGCATTAAAATATGAGACTTCCAAAAAAAAATAAAAATAAATAAATAAGAGACTTCCCAGCACTTGGGTAATTGAAACTTATATTCCATCTTGAGCTAAGGGCAAGGAGTCTCAAAGGGAAGGAGGACAATTCACTGGAAGCGGAGAAGAGCAGATGTTTGGTAAACAACTGTTTCCATGCCGTGCAGAAAGTCTTTCGGATATAAAACGCTATTTTTGGTAATAGCTCTCTTCCTGGCATAGGCCCTTTATCTAAATTCTTTCAAGCAGTTAAGGGGGAGGTAAAAAGCTCTTCCTGAGTCTACTGAACCCTGATTGTCTTCAGCTTGAAATAATCCACATGCCAAAGTGGCACGTTCTGGGGTCCCATATTCCATCCCCCCTCAAAGCCAAGCATCACGGTGGCCAAATCCCTTTTCTACTTTGAGCCACAAGGGCAGAAGCAATCCATACCCCCTTGCCATCTCACTTCACACTTACCTGAAGTGAATCTAACCACCTGATCACTTCCAGGTGCGGCAGCTCTTAAGATACCTAATCCTCTCCTTGTGAAACTTATCCCATTCGAAGTGTGATGTAAGATAATGAGGCACCCATTCTACTCCAACAAGATTCACCTGCAGGCATCGGCAGCATCTGTTTACTGATGGGAAAATCTACAGAGAATGTTCAAGACCTGACCCCCATCTCAGAAAGAATGAGTTCATGTCATTCATGAAACTCTGAGCCTAGAAACATCATTTCCACCACACACCAGCTAGTTTCTCTATTCCCTGAACCATATGCTCACTTCTTAGCTGAAATACCCTATGAGTGGTTGTCAAGAACTAAGATTTGCTAAACTTGTATATTTTTGCTTTTCTCCTAGCTCAAATTAGAAACATATGTTCACTACTTCTGCCTACAAATAGTTCAGCAAGAACTGTTTTCCTCATTTTATTCACAGCAGATCAAACGGTTATCATTTCAAAGTTGACCTGCAAAAAAATGCGACATGCACAACTTATTTTATTAATTGTGTTTCTTTGCAAACTAGCAAATGAACTCAATTAACTGAAATACGGCCATGCGTCTGACTGCCTTAATTAGTGCTGTCTTCAGGTAGGAGATGCTAATGGCGTCATTAAGCTGTGGAAGCCACATGAAGAGACTTGGAGACCCAGAGTTCAAGTTTGAAGTAGGGACTGATAATGGGATCTGGGACTTGTCATCTCTAGAGCTCTGTCTTTAATGGAGCCATGGCTGCATCCGAGGATAAGTGACAGCTCCCAGAGTGCTCCTAGGAGGGCTGGAGAAGCTGACACAAAACCCACCTCTGGGTCAACCCAGCTGTACTGGGTGCTTTTCTGGAAGGGTGGGGGATCAGGAGCAGTGAAAATTATCCGAAAACTCAGATATGTGTGTGTCCACTCACGATGAAGAAGATAGGCACAAGTAATCTTGATATCATTTAGGGCCACTTAGGAAGGAAGATGGCCACATCCTGGTCCAAAAGTGATACTGGAGGTTGACAGGGGTCTATAAAGAGAGCTGGGGGTCAGGTGACAAAATAAATAAACAGCAGGTATCCCTGAATTATAGTATAGGAGCTGAGAAGAAAGGAACACAAACTTGGCATCTGTCATGTGCCAAGCTCACTTTCTGTCTCCCAAGATATGGATATAGAGATATAGCTGTGTCTGAGCACACTCACATGTTTTATATATAAAATATATAAATATATATTTGTTCATACATACAGACACATATGTGTGTATAAGTGTATACATATGTGATTACCTAGTTAGTGCTCATAGAAACCCTAAGAGATAAGCATTGAAGTAGCTCAACTTTGCCAAAAAACTGAGGTTTAGATTGTTGTTATACCTTGTGCAAGATTCCACAGATATTAAGTACACAATGAGAGGCAAATCTACCTATCATCTATCTACCTACCCATGCATTTGCCTCCATATTCTTATTTCTTATTTAATTGTCATTATCTGCCTTGTTTTTGTGATCAAGAGTAGTGCCGGGTACAGGTTAGGATCTCACTAAATCGTGCTGGACCCAGTGGCCCTTAACAACCCCAGGGCCTGTGTTCTGCCACCAGAGACTTGGTTCCCATCATTTCTGCCCCAGGTTTCTCATTCTAACCTGAGCATGTCCATCAGAGGACAGGGGGTGTTGGGGCTGCCATGCTCCTGCCCTGGAACAGGCGAGCATCTGCATAAATAGATTCTTGCTTATGACCTCTGCTGCTCTGGACCTTGAAGAGACAACTAGCGAGAAGATGGGTGATGGAAGAAGAGTGGAAGAGAAAAGGGCATGCTCTCTGGGCTGCTCAGCAGACACAGCCACTGAAGAACATGCAGCCTAGAAGCCATGGATTGGTGTAAATCAATTCCTTTGCAATGAGTATTTTATTTGACTTTGGAGAGGCAGGGACTGAGGAAGATGAACTACAGAAGAAATTATTAATGGCAGTGCTTGCTTTCAAGAAGTAGCCATCTTCTTGAACGAATGAGTGTCGTTCGCTCATTCACTCCATATATTTATGGATTGCACACCGTGTGGCCACCATCCTACTTCCTGAAAACAAAAATAAAAGCAAAAGAATGGGAAAAAGTCCTTGCTGCCTTCAAGAAGCCTCCATCCTAGTGGGCCCTTATGTCTGTCTGTTTCAGCACCGCCAGCTCTCCTGGGCACCACTCTGGGTAACACCAGGCAAAGTCAAGCATTTTTGGAGTTTTTCAGGACTTGCCCAGGCTGACCCCTGATCTGAGGCTCTTCGCTCCCATATTACTGTCACCTCTAAAACTGTAGCACTTGCCACGTGCCCATGTTATCTCACAGCAATCCATCTACTATCTCCATTGAAAAACTAGAGGCTCAGAAATACCTAGTGTTTTCTAGAGTATAGTGGTTAAGGGTGTAAACTGCAGTTTTGTCCATCTAGGTTCAAGTGCAGCTCTGACACATGGGGCTTTGAGAAATGATCTACCTTTCCACACCTCAGATTCTTGATTTATTAAATAGTCCTAATTTTGGCATATATGTCAAAGAAACTTGGTATAAGAATTAAATGAGTTAATACATGTAAAGGGTTTAGAACAGTGCCTTTAATTTAGTAACTGTATTGGGCTGAATGATGGCCCCCCCAAATCTCTAAATCCTAACCCCCAGATTTGCAGAGGTGACTTTATTTGGAAAAGGATGTTTTCAGTTGTAGTCAGGTTAAGGATCTTGCGATAAGACCATCGGATCTAGGATGAGCCCTAAATCCCATGATAGATGTCCTTATAGGAAGGAGGAAGAACACAGACACGCAGGGAAGAAGGCCAGATGAAGATGGGCACATAGGTTGGAAGAATGTGGCTACAAGCCAAGGAACACCGAAGACTGCCTGGTGGTGTGGATAGATTCTCCCTCAGAGTCTCTTAAAGACACCAACCCTGCTAACATGTTGGTTGCAGATTTCTGTCTCTAGAACTGTGACAGAATAAATTCTGTTATTTGAAGTCACCAGATCTGTGGTGCCGTTTATTATGGCAGCCATGAGAAATTAATGCAGTCACACACACACACACACACACACACACACACACACACACACGCACACACTGTTTGGTTGTTATGTAGCAGCTGAGGCCTGCTGAGTCTCAACCTATCATTTGACTTCAAATCCTTAATCAGAGAGCCCTTTCATTCTCACTGACTCCAGGTCCTGGTTTTGCATCTGGCTTTGATCCTGCTCCCTGACCCCTCACACTTCTTCCTGTGTCTTGCTGAGCTTGCTTCCCCACTCAGGGCTCCATTTTCCATGCACCACTGCTTTGGATTCTCCCTGCAAACTATAGGGGCAAAACACACCTTTAGTAGACCCCTGCTTGCAGAAAGTCCCACAGTTGACTCTTTACCACTGCCCCTCCCCACCAGAGCAGGAGACTCAGCCATTTAGAGCATGAGTTATAAGACCTGCACTTAATATACAATTGTGGAGTCATTCAAGCGGTTTATAAATAAAAGCTAACCTGAATATAATGTAGACTAGAGGCAGCATATGCACCATTTTCTGCAGTGATTGGGTAGGGCATTATGGAGAAAGAGAACATTACGATGTGCAGTGGAGAGCAAGAATCTAATGAATTCAGGAAACAGCCCACAGCCCAACGCAAGAGCAAGTTACATTGAAAGAACAAGTCATCTCAGACAGATGGAATTGGGAAGGGTTTCCTAGGCAAAAGGTTTTCACAAAATATGGATTGAAATGGGAAAGAGTCCAATTTCCTATGCTGGTACAGTTTATGAAATATCTACATGTAGTATCCTTTCTTTGATCTCATATTTCAAGCCACTACATAAAAGCCTGAGAAATAATTGAAAAGTTCCAAATATTATTTATATAGAAATCAATGTTTTGAAAGTTTAAATATTTCAGGAAAACATTTTCCTCTGATTTGTCAATACACAAAACACACAAAGCATTAAAGAAAATTAGTCCCCAGATTCCCACTCACGATGAAGAAGATAGGCACAAGTAATCTTGATGTGACACCTGGCCCCAAGACTTTGGCTTAGCTGTTCAATTGACAGGGCAGCTGAGGTGGTGAGTGGGTATGGAGAGCCCTTCCAAGTTCCTCTGAGTGTGACAGATAGACTAACTGGGGACCATGACCCAGTTCATTATAACAAATGTTACAGGAAGTCCTTCTGGAAAAAAAAAATGATAGTCCGGTGCATAGGTCTACCAAAGGAATGAAGAACATTAGAAATGGTAACCATATGTGTAAATATATAAAACTGTTGGAAAATGTTATTTATATCTCTTTAAGAAATAATGGATTATTTAAACAAAAAGTCACAAAAATGTCATACAGAGTTTATAATGTAGGTAAAAATAAAATGTATAATAGCAAAGGGATAAAGACCGGGAGGAGAGGAATAGAAATATAGTCGACTTTTGAACAACATGCATATGAACTGTGTGTGTCCACTTACATGTGGATTTTTTTTTTCTAGAAATACAGGACTATAAATGTATTTTCTCTTCCTTATCATTTTCTTACTAACATTTTCTTTCCTCCAGGTTACTTTATTGAAAGACTACAGTGCATAATGCATATAACATGAAATATGTGTTAACTGACAGTTCATGTTACCAGTAAGGCTCCAGGTAACAGTAGGCTATTGGTACTTAAGTTTGAGGGGAACCAAAATTATACACAGATTTGTGACTGTTTAAGGGGCTGGTACCCTTATCTTCTGTGTTGTTCAGGGATCAAGTGCATGCTATTGTAAATTTTTTACACTATATGAAGGGGTAAAATATCACTTGAAGAGGGTCTGTGATATCTTCTACATGCCCATTTAAATAACAACAACAGGGATCCCCGGGTGGCGCAGTGGTTTGGCGCCTGCCTTTGGCCCAGGGCGCGGTCCTGGAGACCCGGGATTAAATCCCACATCGGGCTCCCGGTGCATGGAGCCTGCTTCTCCCTCTGCCTATGTCTCTGCCTCTCTCTCTCTCTCCCTCTCTCTCTCTCTCTCTCTCTCTCTGTGACTATCATAAATAAAAAAAAATTTAAATAACAACAACAAAAATGTAGTAAAGGAGGGAAAAAAAAAGAACAAATAATAGATGGGGAAAGTAGTAAGCAAATAGCAAGTAGCAGACATAAATTTAAGTCTATCAACAATCACATTAAATGCATATAGTCTAGACATCCAAATTAAAAGGGAAAGATTGTCAGATTGAATGAGAAAGACTCAACTATATGCTGCCTGCAACAAATGTAAATAAGACGACCCAAATAAATCAATGGAAAAGGAAAAAGGTTTGCCATGCTAACATGAATCAAAGGACAGCTGTATTGGTTATTTTGGTTTCAGAGAAAAGAATATTATCAGGTATAAAGGAAATCAATTCTCAATGACAGTGGGGTCAGTTCATCAAGCAGACCCACTGAATGTAATCATTTATGATCATTGTATGCTTCAAGTAGTGACCCCGGCTGTATACACTTGCTCAGACTTCAAGGAGCCAATTACTATCATCTCTTCCCAGAGGACATTGATGCAGCCTCAGAAAGACCAAAGTCCGCGCATCTGCAGAAAGAGCAAAATTTGTGTATCCTCAGAAAAAGCAAAGCAGCCCTTTATATTGGGGTGGACCCTGCAACTATCAGTCAGGTCTTGGTGTTTTCCTGTTGGAAGTGAACAATTTCTCAGAACGTCAATATGAAATAATTATAGTCAAAAAAGAGAGCACTCTGTAATGATGTTTAAATGCAGGCAAAACATGAATATCATCCAAGCCACCATTACCAACATGTCCCTCCCCCAGCTAATCTAAGTGACTATTTTTCCTTATAGCTTTATCTTCTCCTTAATCTGCCCTCCCTGTAGGTAAGATTTAAGACACCACTCATAGAATTACCCTCACTTTCAGACTGCATCCAATAGAGAGCCTATTTCATTATACTTTCTCCCAAATTCACCAACCATAGCTCAAATTCTAAAAGAGGGCTTTCTAACACCCTCATCCTCGGATACCCCCCATGATGTGCATGAGCCCTCACTACAGTAAGTAATGGATTTGTTCTAAGTTCAAGTATGAAAATACTTCAGAAAAATATACTTCTATCATATTAACCCACCAAAATTTGGAGGATTACTCCAATTGAAATATTCCAGTTCAATTATTAATGCTCCCTTACCTAAGAATATGAAAATATCATTATTTTTTGAAAGAAATATTTCAATCAATATTCATTCTTTTCTTTAACTGACAACTGTTAAGATTGTTGATTTTGCTTAAGAGTCATCATGAAGGTGAAAAGTTAACTAGCAGTTAACTAGCACACACTCTGGGAAGGGGAGTGGTAAGATTAAGTGACAAAGCAGGAAACCCTAATCCCTTATGTAAAGAATCACAGAAGTTTTCCTATAAAGACTAAGAGTAAACATTATCAGTTTTGTGGACCACATAGTTCTCTGTTGCATGTATATATGTATTTTAACAACCCCAAACAATGTAAATATCATTCTTAGCTCAGAACTGCAAAATGACAGACTCTGTCGCGGTACTTTTTCTAGGAGCAATAGTCATTGCTATCTGATGATATCATTCACTGTCTATAGCACTTTTCAATTGTTAATATTTAGATGTGGAAGCTTCAATGAGAAAGATAATGCTTGCTTTTTTCCATTGACTTGATACATACAGAATAGAGTACCAATATTTGTAAATTTTGTAGGAGACTCCTATCTGAATAGAAACAAAAATAATATAAATTTTGACTAAGATATGTGATCTCACCTCGGGATAGATTTTTATTTTCTCCAACTCATTCTAAAATCCTGCACGTAAAAATTCCTTCACCAAGGTCAGAGGTCGGGCAAGTCTGGTTTCCCAGAGAAACCTGGGGATTAAGAAGAAGGAGGAGCCATAGTTCCCTTGTTCCCTTGAGTTACGATTAAGTTCTTTGTACCTGATGTGTGAATACCCTGCTAGAATGAATGCGTTGGAATTATTCTATGAACAAAACCTACAGAGTCTGATTTGTGCCTGCTGATGTGTGTTACACAAAAGCTATCATGAAAATACAATCAATTCTCATGCCAACATCCTTCAGTTCATCTGGCAGTTGGGAACCCAAAGAACACATGTGGATTTGTGACACCATAATGGATTCTGAGTCTGTATAATGAATGAATGTATCCCTAGCAGATGTGTTTGCTGAACTAAGATGTGTCTACGTTATTTTGCTATTTTAATCTATTCATCATGTGTCAGGGTTTCTTAGCTCTGGCTCTGATAGTAGCCACATTTGAATTGCTGCAACTTCCCCTAACGAGCTTGTCTCCCTGTAGAAATACTTCCATTAAATTGAATCCAAATATTCACTTGAATAAATATAATTGAATAGATCCACAGTGGAGAAAAAATATGATTATAGTAAAGAAACCCAGTGTAGTGAGATCAACAGCAGCTTTGCAACTTACCTGTTATTGAGGTTCTTAATGATAACAGAACACATGGAGTTGCAAAGCTCCATGGGAATAAAGGTTCATTACTAGATTTGAGGTTTTTATGTGTCTGCTGAATCCATGATGATCATCTTTTGCTTCGGAATTTTTCTCTTTAACCTCTGTATCTGATTCTCACAGAACATTATTTTCATTGAGTGCACAGTGGTGAAATAGAGATTCCTTCTCTCCACTGGGGTATCTGAGATTACTATCAGTATGTGGAAGAAAACTTCCTGTGTTTAGAAATACTGTTTACAACAATCCTGCAAGTTTGCATCCAGAGAAATTTTCACTAAAGACAAAAAAGTTTTTTTAGAGACATCTTGTTTATGAAAAGCTCTAATATCATGAAGTCACAAATTTAGCATTGGTCATTAGGATGATTCTACAAATACAACTTCAACAACATCTCAGAGATTGTTTCTATTATGACAGAAATGATAAAAGTCACATTTCAAGTGGCAATTGAATAAGATAAATTATTTTTGGTAAATACCTAATACTGTGTTAATCTTTTCAGCCTCATTGGTTAAAACATACTTTAAGTGTTTCATTTTAATATGTGTAAGTGAAAAATAAGTCTACGTAGGAGACAAAATACACAAATACTTTCAATATATAAAGTGGTTAAGTTCAAATCAATCAATCAATCAATAGACAGCAGCTAAAATTTATCAACTTCTTCCTTAAACCAGATAGTCTTTCTGATATTTGTTAGTATGGAAATGCCACCACCTTTCTTAGGTGTCCATTTCCAGGTTCTAACCACTGAGTCATCTTTTGGTACCTTGCCAGCCAAATTATGCAATTTTGATAATTCTCTCTTTTCCTACATTCCATTGACATCACTCTTGTTAGTTAGATCATTATTCTCTCACCCGTAGGTTATTACAAAAACCCTCTCAGTGATCTTAACTGTCCTGACTACTCAACCTAAATCCACACAGCACACTGCCATAACTCCCTCCATGCTCCATTTAGTCATTAGACATTTTTGGAACATTGTCTAATTACTAAGCACCACCCTTCTCAGGCACAATAGGTGGGCCATGCAAAGTGCTTGGTATTTACATATTCCCCATCTGTGAGACCCCGGGCTGCGCATCTTATTCCTAAACTTTTAAGAGACTCCTCATATAGAGATCTGTGTGCTCACTAAGGGCTCAGTTCTCCTTCTAGACACAGACTGGTCAAGGCTGCTCTATGTTAGAAAAATATTGACAATGCTGACGTGGGTGATGTTGCCCCCAAGGGGATGAAAATCAGTGAGAAGCAAAATCATTTTTTGTATGTAAAGCATTAAAACTAGTGGGGTCAACTGATGAATCAGGAGCTCTATCTCTGAAGCAAGCAATACACTGTATCTTAGTTAATTGAATTAAAATTTAAAAATAAAATTAATGAGGCATTTTATAAATAAAGGAATAATCAACTAATATCAACAATAGTTGCAGGTTGACCATCAATGGCAGAACCGTTGTCAGGTTGCAATGTTTAATTCCACGTTTCCTTTTGAGCCATGAGATAACCTTATAGGTGTTTAGTATTGTCACCATTTTACAATTGAGGAAAGTAAAACTTGAAAAACTCAAGTGGCTTATCAGTGGTCTGAAACTAGTGATACACCATATGTTAATTAATTGAATTTAAATAAAATAAAATAAATAAAATAAAATAAAATGAATACACTTGCTGAAAGTCACATCGGGGGCATCTTGGCAGAACAAGAGGGAGGTAACTGATGTTATCATGCAACATTGTTAACTCACAAGTCCTTATCCTCTGCTTTATTGTAATTTCATCTTTTAACATCAACACTTAATATTTGATTAAGTGAATAAATGAATTCCTTTATTATGAGTAAATGACCACATAGCTTATGGGGGCTTTGAGTTAATACATTATCTCCATTAAAAACAAGCTAGGTTGGTTGCATAAAGGGTTAAAACAAAACTTCTGAGAAAATAAGCTTAGCGATTCAAATAAGCATGTTCTTTTGTTCTTGAGTCCATTTCCCACTCTTTTCAGATTAGCTTGGGGTAAATTAATTAAATCTGCATCCTGCTGGGCAAAGTCCTTTCCTGATTACTCTCTCTGTGCCCCTCTTTTCCTATTGACACTGATAGACCTCGAACTGAAACTAGATACTAATTATTTTCCACCTTTACCCCTACTGTTCAAAGCAATGCAGGATGTTTTGACTGTGGTGTTACCAGCGAGCTCATTAAAGCAACACAGAATGAATGAACTCACAAGAGCAAAGATTTCATTGGGTTAAAAATATAAATAACATGAGGCACAAACAAGAAAACAAACATTATATAGAAAATGTTACCCATTCTATTTTAATTATGGAAGAGGGAGAAATATAATGCTGATGAGTGCCATGCAGAGGGTGACACCTGTTACAGGAGCACACATCCTTTTCTGCCTTTTTATAGTCAGCACTGTGAGGAGCTAGTTGGACAGTAGGGAGTCAAGACCAGGGTCCCCAAAAAGGAGATGAGTCAGGAAAGCTAAGATAAAACAGCACTAACATTCTGCTCTGCAGCCTTTGCAGAAATGACTTCTGCAAAACGTCCTAAAATAAGACAATTAACCACAAGGCATTTGTCAGTATCAAGGGCAAGGGGCAGTTAAGACCTAAGCCCCCAGATGTCAGCAAAAAAAGACCCTGAGCACATGGACATTATCCTAGTAGGTAGGCAGATAAAGACTAAAGCCCTGATTGGCACGACTCAGCATACCCTGATTGTTGAAGAGAGTTCTGCAAAAGAGCTCAAGACCCTAAACTAGGAGACATTGGGGCAGCCCTCTCAGGCCCCCCTCCCTCTCTGGGAACTTTATACTCTTGATCAATAGACTTTGCTGCCCAGCACTCTTGTTCTGCCCTACATCCTCATTCTTCAAACTGGTGTGACCAGGTACCCTGGGCACTAAGGGGACACAAGTCCTGCAACAGCAACACTAGCGATTGCTCAACTCTTGGCCCCCATGTCCCGTCCCAAAGGAAACTAAATTTTATTGGAGAAATTAGGTGAAAATAGATGCTAGATTCATCAGGCACCTGTGTTGGTGGAACTCTGCAGATTTGAGATTCCAGAACCATCTGCTCACCAAACTCTACCCAAGAGCAGCCTCCTGCCTCTACACGGAGAAGTTTACAACTTGGGTGAAAAATTAGCTTCCAAGGAAAGAAATACTCCTTATCTTCAAATGGAAAGAGAAAACAAACTAATCACCAACAATATGTGAAAATGGAGACCAGTTGCCTGGCTTGCAACAGAAAATGTTTTGTGTTGTGAAAAGAGAATAAAACTATCTTTTCTGCCTGGTATTAATATGCAGACCGTGAATTCATTAGCATAGGTCCTGAATAATCAACCTATCTTTTTTTTTGAAAGATTTTATTTATTTATTCATGAGAGACACACAGAGAGAGGCAGATACATAGGCAAAGGGAGAAGCAGCAGGCTCCCTGCTGGGAGCCCGATGCAGGACTCGATTCTAGGACCCCAGGATGATGCTCTGTGCCAAAGGCAGATGCTCAACTACTGAGCCACTCAGCCATCCTGATCAACCTATCTTTATTTTTATAATAGAATTTACACAGCAATTTTGGATTTATAACCAACTTCTGTATAGCATCCCTAGGGGAGGGGACGCCTGGGTGGCTCAGTGGTTGAGGGTCTGCCTTTGACTCAGGGCGTGATCCTGGATTCCCAGGATCAAATCCCACATCGGGCTCCTTGCATGGAGCCTGCTTCTCCCTCTGCCTGTGTCTCTGTCTCTCTGTGTGTCTCTCATGCATAAATTAATAAAATCTTTAAAAAAATGCCTATGGGATAAAAAAGACAAAAGTTTTACTCCTGTTACAAAAGAAGAAATCAAGTCTCAGAAACATCAGTTAATTACTTGAAGTCACTGACTTGTACATAATGTAACTGAAATCAGAGTGGAAGGGTCCTAATGTTTACCCTGTGCTTTTCCTGATGCCTACTGATAAAGATCTATCAGCGTATAATACACTCTTGGCCCTTGAACACCAAGGGGTTGACTTTAAAGTTTAATCATTTGAGGTTTTGCAAGGCCAAACACTAGGTGAACAAAGTTAAGTGCACATATGTCTGGTTTTTAATGTACAGAGAAGAATTGTATATAATGTACTGTGTGGCTTCTGTCACTTATAAAGAAATAGGATTATCTCTTAGACTAGATATTTTCAATATTTTTGTTTACATTATCTCTAAACTAATCTTGAAAAACAATTGTCCACTCAAACATTTTTACATAAACACTCTAAAACTTGTTAAATACTTTAAAATATTTGCAAAGAATATATACTTATTTTATTATGTGCCATGTATTAAGATTAAATCTACTTTCACCAAACTGTTGGAAGTGTAAGTTTACCTCATTCCTTAAAGGGAAATGCGTGTTGCAGATAGATTAACAAGAAGTCCTTCTCATGTTTTCCAAGTCAGACTTGGATCCTTTCAAAAGATAACCTCAGCTCATGCTTTATTTCTAATAAAAATGGTAAATAGTCACACAATAGCTTTGTAACCTCTGAATTCTAGTTTGAGATAGATGATTGATAGATTATAGATAGATAGATGATAGATATAGATATAGGTTAGATAGATGATAGATGATAGATAGATAGATAGATAGATAGATAGATAGATAGATGATAGATAGATGATAGATAGATAGAAGGAAGGAAGGATAGATAAAGACACAGCCTCTGTGTGACTTTTTTTGCCTGGTGAGATAAGGTTTGATGCTTCCATCTTTCTTATAATCTTTCTCACTGATGTTTCTGTTCTTTGATCTCCTGGGATTATTCCTTAGAAGTGGAAATTCTAGATCACATCTGAGGGCAGTGCCCAGAGGTTTGCACATCTCAAAATCATGTATCAGAGGAAGAAGAGATGGTGAGAGCTTTGACTTTCTCTGTAGGACAGAGGAAGCCTGGTAATGAAAAGGGAGGAGAGAGAGAGAGAAGAAACAGCCAACCACAGGGTACTCATGCACCTCAGGTTTAGGACACAGTATGTGGGGGTAGAGGGGCTGGAAGTCAACTCCCTAAAAGGGTCTGCAATACTTCTACCTGCCCCCCGAATTATGTTAACTGCAGAAGTACAGACACCTCACTGGGATAGCAGCTCTTGCCCAGTGTCAGCAAATCATGTGCTCCTGGAATCTGCAAGATGCCCAACAAGGGCCAAAATCAGCAAGATACTACAAATAAGCAATTAAAGCTTCTATTGTATCATGCAGAAAATACAAAAAGAAGGTTTTTAAAATATTGATACTAAATGAAAAAAAGACTACTGAAAAGAAAATTACAGGCCAGCTTCTTTTTTATACATAAATACAAAAATCCTGAAGAATCAGCAAACTGAGGTCAGCAAGTTAAAAAAAAAAATATGGCAGGAATTCAAGTTTGGCTTAACAATAGAAAAACAAAAAATTTAGTTAGTAATCACAGATTAAAGGAGAACTATGAGTATCTCACTAGATTAAGAATTAGCATCTTCTAAAATTCCATTCCCATAATAATGAAAGCCTTTGTCTACTGGGAGAAAAAAGAAATGTTTCACAGAAGTTTCTATAATTCAGAGAATGTATAATCCTTATATAAACATTATACAGAAAAAAAACAAAGAAAGTTAGAAAATTCATGAGGTATTGTTACAATCTTGATAGCAAGAATAAAATTTTTAAAAAGTTTAACTTTCATGTATAAACACAAGCAAAAATTCTCAATAAAATATTAGTAAATTGAATCTAGAAGTGATGTAAAATTAAACATTCTGATTAGTTAGGGATTTTTTTAAGGAATTGTAGAATGTTTCAACATTTAAAAAGTTTAATGTTATTTTTTCACATTAGCTAATTAAATAAGAAAACTTATAGGATCATCTGAGAATATGCAGAAAATTAAGATTCAGCCACCATTCACGATTGATCAACGTCTTAACATTAAAGTGATGCTCATTAAATTTAAAAGCAGAACCATCTCTATTCTTCAACAATGTGCCTGGAGTTCTTAGCTTAAACCATATGATTAAAAAAGGAGATATAAGATTATAGAAAGTAAAAAAAAAAAAAAAAAAAAAAAAAAAAAGATTATAGAAAGTATATTTGGCTAAACATAAGAAAATTTAAAAGATAAATAGACTATTAGGATAAATATGAGTTTAAGCAGTGAATTTTGGCTGTATGATTAATACAGAAAAACAAATACCATTCTTAATCATCTGAAATTACCAAACTGAATATAATTTAACAAATAAACTCATTCAGAATAGTTATCAAATTCTTCAGTAGGAAGGGGATATAAACATGCATAATACCTTTATGGATAAAAATTATAAAATTTTATAAAGTAACAGAAGTTGAATATATTAACAGAGACATATACCATTTTCATGGATGAGCAGTTCAGTATTTAATGTTGTCAATTGTCTCCATCTGAATATACAAAATAAATGAAAACCAATGAAATCTTAAAAGAACTTTTCATGTACTATATTCCTCCTGAAATTCATTAAATGAGAAAATATATCAAATATAATTTTATAAAGTAATATGGACATTTTGGTTGTACTTCTAGTTATTAAGTGATATTATAAAGCTATTTTATTAGAGAAAAAGTATAGAAACATTCTATGATGAGAAACTGGTATATGAAAGATTGAATTTTGAATCTGTGGGAGGATGAAATAATATTTCAGAAACAGTGCAAGGTGAATCCCCTGTGCACTTAGGACATAGGACAAATAAAGGAAAAATTAAATTGGATGCATGCCTCATACTATTTTTAAAATTAGTTCCAGATACATTGAAGTCATAAATGTGAAAATACGTGTAACTTTTACTGGAAAAGTTTTAAAAATTATCTTTATGACCTCAAGGGAAGTATATCTTTTTTTTTTTTTTTTTAAGGGAAGTATATCTTAAATTAAGACATAAAATTGAGGATGGATATCCTAATGACAAATTTTGATAACATGACTCTTAAAATTAAACCCATTATTTCTGAAAACAATACCACACACTGAATCAAAGAGAAGATCATAGACTAGATGATATAACAACATAAATAATGTAGAGGATTAGTATCAAGGACAAATAAAGACTTTGAACAATGAAAAGAAGAGCCCACAACACAGGCAATTTACTTGTAAAAGGTAAGCATTAATGTTCCCTTAAAATGAAAAACTGCTCATCCTCATTAGAAATCAGGAAGAAAAAATGCAACAAATCAATGAGCTATTTGAGATCCATCATAAGAGCAAAGCTAAAAGATCTGATATTATAACTTTAGCAAGGACATGTGGGGAAAAAAAAAAGAAAACTTACATAATACCTGTGGAAGGATCAGTAGGTAAAAGAAATTGGGGAGCAATTTGGCAATCATTGCTGTACAAGCTAAATATTATCCAAAAATTCCATTTCTAGAAATCCATCCTTGAGGTGGAATGAGAAGAGAACAGATAAAGCAGATATGACCTTTGTTGCCATTGTGTTGGTTGTTAAACACAGGGAAGTAAGGAATATATTTTCTCTACCATTGTGTATGGTTATATTTTTTCAGAATATAAGTAGGTTTTAAAATGAAAAAGCCATTACATTTTACATTACAAAAAAGGGAATGTTTTCCCCTTTTTGGTAAATTCAAATGAAAAAGCTCACGATTATGTAAAACATAAAGTAGCAACAATGGTAAATATGCTATTTTTCCCCACATACTTACCCTTGAAGTGTTTGAAGAAGATGCCTGAGAGCTGTGGGCTACATCTATCACAGAAACACCATCCTTTGAAACTGATTTTGTACTTTGCATTGCAATTGGAAAGCTGCAGAGTATGAGATGCGCCACTCCCTGCCCTAACTGATGTACCTGTCATCAAAACGAAAAGACGGTTTCTGAGTTAAGGGCTTGAGCCAAAAGCTCAGTTTCTGAAACATTTCATATAGGACTTCGCTGGCTGAAAATGGGGATTTTGTCTATTTTGTGTGTTGTTATAACTTCTCTGCCAAAATGAGTTCCTTTTGCATAGCTGGTGCTCAACAAAGACTAGATACATGAGAAAAGTTATAAGATGTTTGATTCTTCTAGTATTATGACTGTATATTACATTACTCCTATAAAAAACATGCATCCAATTAAAATACAAAAAGACCTGACTTTCTGAAAGCATGTTAATCTTTTCTCTTACAACTGCTTGGGAATTCACTTCCAGAATCTCTTAGGAAGCAGAAACTCCTTCATAACTGCCTATCGGAAGGATGGCAGGCCCAAGTGATTTTCTGCAGGCTCCACTGAGCATTGGTAGAAGTGTGCTACAGTTTTCAGTCACCTGGCCTTCTGAAGCACATTTGAGGGTGGGCCACCCAGACGTGTCCTCAGAGAAAGACCTGGAGTGGAAATGGAGCCATGAGAGGTGAACACTTGAGTTGAGAGGCTACAAGCACAAGCTGAGTGTGAATTTTCTTTAAACCACCTATTCTGGTTCTGGTTGAAGCCAAAGGTGGGCTATGGGACAGTGATTCTGGTTGGGCACCCAGCAGACCTGCTACGGGTCACCACTTGCAGGATTCAGGTTTGTTTATGGCCACCACCAAGACACTTTGCCACGGAGTCTTTGAAGCCATAATTGGCTTCAAACTCTACAAAAGAGAGACTTTATGAATATGTGACACCCTTTGCCTCTAAAAGGCTGCCTAGGGATGCCTGGGTGGCACAGTCGGTTGAGCATCCGACTCTTGGTTTTGACGTGGGTTGTGAGATTGAGCCCCACTGCACTGAGTCCAGAGTCTGCTTGAGGTTCTCTCTCTCCATCTCCCTCTATTTTCCCCTGCTTTCTCTCTCTCTTTCTCAAATAAAATTAAAAAGAAGTTGAAAGCCTGCCTAAAGGTGCAGTGTCAATTCTTGGTTTGAGTGGATGCAAGTTTCAGTAACTGCTTCTTTGAATTAGAAAGGATTTCCTAAACTGTCAGACACCATTGACCCTAAAAGCATCACTGTTGTCAGGCCTCTGCATCTTCTAGTGTGACTCTGCATGGCTTTCATGCAAGGTTATTACAATCAAGGCCACTGTCCACATGTTTGCAGAGGAGATGGTTGGAAAAATCATTTAACCTAGCCTGGGGTGGTGAGTGATTATGTGTTGCTGGAGCTGCCCATTTTAAATGACAATCAATTTTGATCCCCTTTCTTGATGGGAATTGAAAAGAATGCACTAATATTTCAGGTATTTTTTTCTGCATAACTAGCCAACCCAAAATGTAGTGGCTTAAAATAACAGTTTATTTAACTTATGATTTGTGGATTAGTAACTTTTGGCTTGGCTTCTTTGCAGGACTCTTTTGATCTTTCCAGGGTACACTCATGTGTCTGTGGTCAACTGGTAGGTTGGCATGGGTGTGATGGGGTGGCTCTTCCCTGTTCCACATTGTGTCTCATCCTATCGCAGGCTAGCTTATGTAGATGTGAGAAAACCCAGGACCAAAGACAAGACGTACAAAATGTAACTGAGACGAGGAGCTGTCAGGCCACCAGGTGAAGCAGTGGTCAGAGGGGAAGGGTGGGGCATAAAATATGACCTTCTCAAGGTGGAGAGCTTTTGGTACTCCCATACCTTGAGAGAGTGCTTCGTTTTAAGCTGCATCAATAGTCACATTTTCTCTTAAAATTGTTCAGGACTTAATTGAATTGGGTTTTAAGAATATCCTCATTTGAAAATAAAAACTGATGAAAATTAAACAAAAAATACAGAAAATGTATAATGCTTTCATTAATAAAAAAAGGAAGGATTACTAAAAAATTTACAATTGTAAAGCTCTTGATAATATGATATTATTGCAACACATACGTTTGTGTTACTAGTAGAGGTTCAGAGAGGTAACAAATAACTCCCCACAAAGGCTTAACACAACAGAATTCACTTTTCACAGGAAAAGCAGTCCAATCGGTTGGTTTGAGTGGGTGACCTTCCTCATGGTGACACAGGGTCCCAGGTCCTCCTCCAAGGCCCCAGATCCCCTCAAAAAAAAAATTCAAAAAGAGGCAAAATTAGTGATTTCAGCAGGCAGCGTGGTGGTCACTTAAGGCAGTGACCACAAGGGCCTGTGGTGGACAGTCTGTGGGCTTGCACAGCTCTATCCCCACCCAGTGACATAGGTGTGACCACCTGGAGGTAATTCACAGAGCTGTACAATTATAAATTATGTCATTTCCTGTGTATGTGTGGCACTTCTATTTTAAAAGTTTAAAGCCATTTAAGGTGGGACACCTGGGTGGCTCAGTGGTTGAACATTTGCCTTTGGCTCAGGTCCTAATCCTCTGGTCCTGGGATCGAGTCCTGTTTCAGGCTCCCAGTAGGGAGCCTGCTTCTCCCTCAGCCTATGTCTCTGCCTCTCTCTCTTGGTGTCTCTCGTGAATAAATAAATAAAAATCTAAATAAAATAAAATAATTTAAGATGTTTAAAAGAAAGAAAATACAAGCCATTAACAATGGAAAAATACGGGCAGCCTGGGTGACTCAGTGATTTAGCACTGTCTTCAGCCCAGGGCCTGATCCTGGAGATACGGGATTGAGTCCCATGTCAGGCTCCCTGTATGGAGACTGCTTCTGCTTCTCCATCTGCCTGTGTCTCTGCCTCTCTCTCTCTCTCTCTCTCTCTTTCTCTCTCTCTCTCTCTCTCTCTCTCTCTCTCTCTCTGTGTGTGTGTGTGTGTGTGTGTGTGTGTCTGTGTCTCTCATGAATAAACAAATAAAATCTTTAAAAAATGGAAAAATACCTAGAAATCACATGTCTGACAATGGACTTCCACTCAAATATACAGAGAACCCAGAAAACTCACGAGAAGAAAACAAACAATTCAATCAGACAATGGAAGCCGCATTTGAACAGATCATGCTCCAAAGGAAGTCACATAGATGGCAAAGAAGAGATGCTCCATGTCATTTGTCATGAGGGAAATGCAGATTAAAACCCCAATGCAATACCATCACCCAGGTGTCAGAAGGGCTAATACCAGACAAACCAGCCTGGCCTAGTCTTACTATTTAACTTTGACTCTGATGCTCAGAAGTTGTTCGTGGAAATGAAGACAGAGACGTTGACACATCTGCAGTGCACTTATATTACTTTCGTTCAAATCCTACCATTGGGCAGAGCCAAATATTTGTGTGGGATTATTCTATACGCCCACGGACTGGCCTCTAACACATTTTGGTATATGGTAAAGCCTGTTTTAAGAGAAATCCAGTGGAACTCATAATTTTATCTGCCATGGGGACATTATTGGGAACACTGCCCACAGCAGTGTGGCAAGGTGGTCTGTGTGTGTCCTGGGAGGGGAGGGGCTGGGGGACTGGGGCAGCTGGGATGGGGAGGGAGCAGGGGAGGCAGAGCATGGGCACAAAAAACTGTGACACGCTGGGTGTCCATGGCTGATGTCCAGAATCCACAACATCTATTGGGAAGATTCTTCTCCTGGGTGCTGGCACAGCCCCTTTACCTTGGCTCCTGTTCTGAGATGTGGGACAGTGATGGGTATCAGTTCTTTGTCAGCTGTCTTCATGTTTCTCACTTCACTCCCAAGATTTCTGCAAAATAAAATCAAGACAAAAAATAAAATAAAATAAAATTTAAAAAACAAAATAAAAAGGCACTTACCTCTTCTCTCCTCCCTCCTCCCTCCATTAACAGCAGAACATCCCCTTCTATGTAAACCACGGGGTGGAAACCAAGCAGAGAAATACATTTGGGAGGAGGAGACCCTCAGGCTCACCCAGAGCACCCAGGATCATCTGGATATGAGCTCTCTCTGTCTCCCTGTCTTTGTCTGTCTGTCTGTCTCTTCTTTCATTCTCTATTTCCTTCCTGTGCACAGACGTAAATGCATATCCACACATACATGTTTTATGTGAATATTTAAGAGCATAGATGAAACAAAAAGCACAAGAGCCAAATAGCCGCTCTACCAGTACAGATTCTAGAAAACATTTGGGTCAACTAATGGCTTATTTATGACAAAGGTTAGATCTTGTTTAAAGGCAGCACATATTTTAAATAGAGGCAGCATGATGATTACCTTCTAAATCTTCCTGGAGAGCTGTGCCCCCATGTAATGAGGCCGGTAGAGAGAGGAGGTAGCAGGTATCCTAGTAACTAAACCTCTGTCTTATCTGCCTCTAAGAACTTAAGGCAATAAAGGCCAGGGCATTAGTTTCACAGGTTAATTAATGTTCTAGAGATGGAAATACTTTTATTTATCAGGAAAAAAAAAAGCATAAAGAAACATCCTTAGCTACAGTGAGAAACTCATGAAAAAGGCAAAGTCTCAGATATGATAGTCATCTTATAGCTAATAGACCTTCCTCTAAGGGATAAAGGACTTTGTGTTTTTATAGTGGAGAGCCATGTGGGGGCCAAGCTGAGGTCGCTGAAAGGGGAGGTAAGCAGGACCCAGTATGTATACGTATCTGAGTGTCTGTCTATCTATCTATCTATCTATCTATCTATCTATCTATCTATCTATCTATCCTCTCTAGCCAGTCCATCCATCCACCCATTCAAGAGACATAAATGGTCTTGTGGGGAGTGGGGGACAGATCCAACAGAGAGGGGAGGAGCCAAGGGTCCTGGTGGCAAGAAAGGGGAGCCCATGTTCTGGACACTTGTTGATGCTGATCTCAGCAGGCCCTCCTGGAGCAAAAAGAAAAAAAAAATCAAAGAGGTTCTCCTTCCATAAACCAGATACAGTTTGGGGTGCCCATGCTGAAATCCTCCTAGGGGATTCTGATAATACTAGGGATCTCCCTCCCCACAGATACCCCAACACCCCCTCCCCACCCCTGCACACACACACACAAACTTGAGAAAATTCTCTGGGGATAGACTTTTAATGTATCTCTGAGAGTTTTATAAATACTGTATGTGAACATTTCTGTTTGATGGATTGGCGAAGAATTTTAACCAACATGGGTGGCAGGGCAACCTGCCCTCCCCTGCCAGCCCCTGCACACCTGCCATGTGTGCCACACAGTAGGTTGTGGGGATGGTGGAAATCCCCCCATACCCTCTCTTTGAACAGTGATAATGATCACTTGGCCTCATGGTTTGGTGCTGCTTCTGCTCCAGAGGAGATGGAGGTCCTGACCTTGAATGAGCTGTAGAACAATCTTCTTTTTCCAGAACTGAAAGAGACAGTCCCATTTGTGACACCACGTCACCACCCACCAAGCAGCTGTTTTGAAGCATGGAATGCATCTGATTGCTTCCCCGCTGTCTCCCTCATGGTCCTCTGGTGGTGTTTCTATCAGGTGAAGTGTAAAGAAGGGCATCTTCTCTTTCCTGCGTGATCATTTCTAATGTTCACTGCTCACCTTCTGTTTGATGGCAGGTGACAGGTCTGCGGCCCATGTTGGCAGAGGCGCTGTCATCTTTGGAAAGCTTGGAACAGTTGAACAAACAGCTCAGTTGTCTCCTCAGGTCTCCCTGTCAGGATAAATGTCTCTGCAGTCACTTCTCCAAAGCCTGCTTTTTCCTCACCTGGGGAGAAGCATGGAAATGTCTGAGTTCCTGAGGAAAGCAGAGCGTCTTGTAATATTTTCTAGAAAACTTACAAAAAACAGAAGTAGCATTTATGGGCACTGAGACACCATTATATTCTCATAAGGAAAAATTCACCATCACAAAGGCCATTTATCTTTTAAAGTCAGCAGAGGGAGAAAGCCTGCCTAGACTTCATCGTGTTCTGTACCACAAAATGGATGTTTTGTTTGGAAAGGTTAAGATCTGTTTTTGATTAAAATCACAGTCATTACTTTCTCTTCTGTGCAATTTGTGGTAATTATCGGTGAATAAAACTCTTTCTGAAACAAAGTATTGTGGGCTGTGCAACAGTTCAACACTCAACATTCAACCTGGGGGGAGTTTGGCTACTTTTACTTTTGGATTGAAGTTTAAAGCCAGGTCCTTTCTCATTTCTTTCCCTCTCTGTACACTTCCAAAGTGTGTGTGTGTGTGTGTGTGTGTGTGTGTGTGTGCATGTGATGTGTATGAGTTGTGTGTCTGTGTAGTTTGTGGTGTGTGTGTATTTATGTATCTTTCATGTGTATGTTGTGTGTGTTGCCTGTGCATATGTTTTATGTATGTGCTGTGTGTATATGTTGTGTATGTGATGTGTGTTTTATGTACACATGTGTACAGTATAAATATATATATGCTGTATGTGTGTGGTATGTTTTGGTGTGTGTCTGCTGTGTGTGTCTACAACAGATTTCCATTTAATAAAACAAATGGAAATCTGCTTCTTTATCTTAGTACAGATATTTCCAGTAACAAAAGCTTCTTAATATTCAATATTCACAATACATTCTCAAATATTTCCCCAACTCAGGCTCAAAGCTTGATCGCTACACTATGACTATAGGATTTCTTGGAATAATTGGGCTTACCGAACCCAGCCGAAGTGATGCTCACGAACGCATCCTCCTGCCATAGTGTAAGTTATGACTTGCCAAACTTCGCAGAGCAGATGCTCAGCTGTGGGACTTGGCTTTTATTACTAGAACCTGCATGAAACACGGCTGAAGTCTGGGTAAACATGTACAGGAATGTGTCCTGCTGCATAAATAACTGCAATCTCATTCAGCATATTTTGATTCTGTGTCTGCTTAACAAAGAATTATGCAGGTGGCATAAATACACTGCGTGGAATGGAAACTTGGCCAAGTTAATGGAAACATTTGCAAGAGAAAACAATTTTGAAATTGTTGGGTTGCTACCGTGTCCCTGGAAGCCACTTACATGACCCTCTATCACGGAGAGTTTCTACTTACGGTGTTCCTCAAAGAGATACCAGCCTTTAAATACTGTGCTTGGGTCCAATTGATTTTTGCAACGGGGTACGTATTTTATGAAGTGGCTGAAATTGGAAACTCTTTAAGCCTGTAATTCAATGCAGGTCAGCTACCTGTGCTTTTGCAAACAAACAGCTCCAATGTAATTAGAGAATTGTAATCAGACACTCTAACTGCTATCTACAAATGCAAGCCCTTTTCCATCCAGAATGTCTCGAGCACCGGGGCAGCCCCAGTGTGGCCTGCATCAGGAAAGCAGCTGTGGCCGCCAGCGTGTTCCTGGGCTGGCAACCTTCTCGAGGCCCCTTTTGGAGATCTCCGTGCTTCTTCTGGAGCCACGCTAGCTTGGCCAAGGAGTCTGATCCTTCAGAATTCCTCTGTCCGCACCAGTCACAAGGACACGTCGGAGTCCCATACCTGGTAGGATTGTCATGAACAAACAGAACTCAGGAGCAGCTCTTTACAAACCCCAAATTCTCCCCCAGGACTTCAGGCCCCATATTTGCCCCTCTGACTCAGCACCCGCTCTCTGGACCAGTTTCAGTTCCCAGCAGTGGACACCGCTGACCTCTTCCTGCCCACGTGTCTCCTTCCTCTACCAAAAATGCAAGCACTCCTCCCCAGACTCTAGTTCAGACACATAGAAATAGTAAGACAGTTGGTCCAAAACAATTTTCATCATTCCCACAGCTGTGAATTTCAATTCTTCCAAAACAACAGCAGTAGAAACAAAGACCTATTGAAACTGGGGCCAAAATTAGGCACTTACTCTGAAAGTAAGTTTTCTTATATTGAATATCCTCCTCAAAGAATTGGTGTTGACCTCTGCTCTAAGATACATGGCCAAAAAGTTTGTCAAATAGTGTTGCCAGCCTCTCTCACACGTACACAGTAGTATCAAAAGACTCCATATGAACAAGAATTAAATTTCTGCAGCTTACCCTAAGTTTGCTTTTGAATGAAAGTCAGAATGAACACAGTGGGCGCTGAGGTATACCATGTGCATTCGTGTGTCCTGTTCTGTGTTGTGTTCCGTCGGCACTGCTGATGGGCTGTGTGAACCGGTGCTTTTTCCTCTTCAGTAAGCTGAGGGCAGCAGAGGTCTCTGTCCAGGATCCCATGTGCACATAGAACTTGTCCTTGGACATGAAGGGAGCAGGGGAAACAGGGCAGCCCACACAGTGCATGGGGCCCTTCTTCCTTCTTGTCAGGATGAGCCCATCCTAGCACTTTGGGCTCCTAGTCATGTCTCCATTTTGACCCTTAACCCACAGAACTTTTCTTATTCATGCACCTTCTTGTCTCCTTTTTGAGACTTGGTTTCAAGACTCCCTCCCGTCTGTCCCAGGTGCATGTCGCTGGAGAGATGTTCATCCAGTGCATGGTTGCTAAATGAATGGATGGATGAGAGTCTCCCAATCCAAACTCTCAGTGCTCTGTATCTGACAACAAATTCAGGGCAAAATGTGAAGAATCCTCCATGATCTGCCCATAGCCCCCTTCAAAGGCCAGCTTCCTCCATACCTACTGACATTCAGTCTTAAGACCAACAGAACTCCTGGCTCCTGAAACATGCCTTTGTTTTTCTGGTTTTGATTATTTTTTCTGCTCCATGATCATGCACCTTCATCAAAAAGCAGTCACTTGGATTTAGGAAGACACATGGAGCGAGCATTTTTCAAGACGGATTAAGTATATCTTGGAGTATTTCCTGAAAAGAACTCTTTATCCAGTTTTAGAAATGATAAATTCATGTGTATTCCTAATCATAGCTAACCAAAAATGGCTAAATCTTATATATAAGATTTGTAAGTAAGCACTCTAAATTTTGTTTGCATCTTGTTCAGTGTCAGGTAGAAAACTTTGAAGGCATTAGTCACAGAATGGAGCGCCAAAAAAATGTGAGTCTTAAAGCTTTAAATTAATTGTACGTACTTGGGGCAAAATTCTCAAACAAGATGATACTGAAATTCATTACCGTACAAGCAAGCAAGAAATATCATAATTTAATTGTTATTGCACTTTAGAAGGTATTAACTTCTGTGAAGAAGATGTAGGTATGCTTGCAGTTTTTAATTCAATGAATTTATATTTTGTACTAGAAATATAGTAATATTTACATATTGGAGGCTTTAGGGTCATCAAAAATGAATAAATTCCCAACCAAATTTATGAGAAGAACATATTGCAAACACGCAAAGGCAGGCACACATATATAGACTCTCTCTACATGTGTATCATGGGCACAGAAGAGCAGCAGTGTCATTTTAAGACCTTTGCTCAGGTGTGACTGATGCTGAGGGTCCTCCTTCTGTCCCCACCTCTCATGTGCTGAACACTCGAGGCTCCTGACACGTCACAGAAATAACCCTGGATGCAGCTCACTGTGGGTTGAAAGCGCTTCAGTGATCCTGAGTCTTGTCTCATCTGCGGGTCTTTGGGGTCTTCATTTTCCCATGAAGGATTATATCCAGTGATTATCCCAAGTATCTGCACATGTGAAGTATGAACTCTGCATTGAGGAGTCCAGAAAGAAGCAGATTATGAGGTAACCGGACTTGGGTGAAGTGGATGGGGGCTCACAGCCCAGTGGAAAGGAAATAAGGAAAGCAAGTGAGACCTTGACAATTAAGAGGGAGACCACCTGCCACCAGGAGCTTTTCCAAGTCCTTCCCTTCCCCCTCCCTCCTCCCCTCTCTTTCGCTCTTACCTCCTCCTCCCTCCCCCTCCCTCTCTCTTACCCCCTCTTCCCTCCCTCCCACTTTCCATCTCCATCCTTTCTGCCCTCCCCTCTCCCTTGACCATCCACCCCCATCTCTCTCTCTCTCTCACACACACACATTCAATTTTTTTTTCCCTTCAAGCACAGAAAGAAGTTTGCTAAGGTCAAGTGATAAATAGCATCTTGTAGGGAAAATAAAACATATATAGACGATGACTAATGGCACGCCAGTCACAGATAAGGCAGAGGAAAAATGTCTGAGATAAAGAATTTCAAAAATTAGATCTATTTAATAAAAAAAAAAAGATCTTCCTTGCCATAGTTAAACAAATAGGAGTACCAAACAATAGCAAAAAGCAAAGCTCATTTGTTCTGTCTATTGGCAAAATAAAATATAGCTGGTGTCTGTGAGTGCAATTTATCCTACCAAGGAGAGAGAAATACGGCAGTTTCTAGTGGCTCTCTTTCCCTCACCATCTTCCTGTTACACCCTTTTCACTTGATTCTTCCAACTAATTTATAAAAGGAAAGGGCAAGAAGTAAAAAGGAAATTTCTCAATGAGAAACAAGGGCATGGATCCATCGTAAATAAATGCAGCATTTTCCTTAAAACCAAACCTTTCCGAGCCGCTGTCCCTTGTGCCCGGGGCCCCCACAGGGCTGGTGCTGGAGCTCCCCGGTGGCCCAGACCCTGTGGCCCAGCCCTCGCAGCAGAGGGAATCTTCTCCAAGGCTGCTGACTGGGTTTCCACATGTGAGCTCAGAGGTCCAGGGTTCCCTCCAAGATCTGCTCGCTATCTGCCCCTGGAGTTAAATGACACTAGGTAAGTCGGAAAAAAAAATGATGAGGTGTGTTATAGGCTGAACTGTGTCCCCCAAATGTCTTGTGTTGAAGCCCTTGCTTCCATGTTGTATCTGGAGACAGAAGCCTTGATGAGATGGTTCGGTTGAAAGGAGGCTTGTAGGGTGGGTTCCCATGCAATCTGGTAGGTGTCTTCCCAATAACAGGAAATCCCAACCAGACACCAGAGATACAGTTGCAGAGGGGAGACCATATGAGGACCTAGAGGGAGGGCCATCTGCTGGCCAAGGAGAGAGGTCTGAGGAGAAACCACACCTGCCAACACCTTGATCTTGGATTTCCAGCTTTGGGAACTGTGAACAAATAAATCTCTGTGGTCAAGCGCCCAGTCTGTAGTGCTTTGTCATGGCAGCCCTAGCAAATGGAGAAAGGATGGGAGTCGTTACACAAATACGACTGATGCTTTGCAAAACATGCACAGCTGACGTGTCACATGGGTGCATAGGGACATCAGTCTCACCACCTCATCAGCACTCCCTCCAGGTGAAGCACATCACACTTTCCTCAGATGTCCTGACTTCAGATGAGTGGGATTCGCTTGGAGAAAATGCATCATTTCTCACCTTCGGTTGCCTGTCCTCCCCACACCAAACCCTAGCGCATTATCTGGCCCCTAATTACTGAAAACCAATTTTATAAACGTTAGGCCCAGGATGACAGACCTGAAGAAGATTGAGAGGAAATGAATATTTATAAATGAAAAGGGCAGAGGTTAACTATGCAACAGAGCATCATTAAATATCTTCTCCCTTAAAGCATTAAATATTTTGTGTGTATTTTATATTTTGTGAAAATGTCAAAAATGTCAATACTTATGCCATGCAATGCTAAAAAAAAATAAAAAATTATGATTTTTCGCTACACAATACTAATTTTAAAAAACAATGTCAAAATAAACTTATAATTCTACAGATATGCAAATGTCTTTGCCCCTTGAACTCCCTAAACCACTAAAATGTGATTTATTTTTCATTTTTCCTGCTGTCTAAAAACCTTTTAAAATTTAATCTTTGTTGTTTTTCAGAAGATGGATGTCTTGGGCAGTGGATTTGGATCAGGAAAATGAGCCCCTCACATCTCCTGTCTATATTTCATTTCCACCCGGCTTGCCACTGACACCTGACCCTTTCAATAACCACTGAAAATTAATTATTGAGTCAATCCCTGAAATCACAGGTTTAGGTTTAAATTCTGAGTTGAGAGCAAAATCTTTCCAAAGATTCCCTTCAACCTGGGAACTCCCACTGTGCCCAAAGGCAAGTGATTTATTTTTACCCTCTCTCCATATCTCCTGCAGGTAATGCCTCCAGAAATTAATCTAAACTCCATTTTAGAGCACATTGCCAAAATGCCAAATATTGCAGGTGTCCAGGGATCTCTTATGAATGATCTGGGATTTAAAACAAAACAATACAAAACAAAAAACCTAGATTGGTTATTGCAATTCTCTAGCCAGGGTTGTCTTTTCTCCTTCCAGTTCCCCAGAGTAGCATGTTTGTGTCTTGACATGCTTGACTTGGGGCCACTTGTTAAGATTCATTCTCTGCTTTGGATGCTGTGATCCTGGCTGGCACAGACCACCACACTGATCCCGGCAGTGCACTTCCCACCAGCGTACTCTCCGGGGCATCTGAAATGGTTTTCCCACAAGATGGACCTCACCGGGTGCCTGATGAGCTCCAGTGTTGGAAGTGCAGAGGGTCAGGTGGGCACATGGTGATGGAGCCATCAGAACGTAAAGAGATGTGTGTCTCACAAGGAGAGGGGAGTTTCAATCCATCTTCACAAGACAATCTGACCTTACTCATGGATGTTATTCACTGTCTCCTATGGTACATGTCTAGGCTGACACAGTGGGGTACAACAAATAAGGCAGCTGCGCACCAGCCATCACTCAAGAGACATTTTGCCCCAAGGGAACTAATCATGGACAGGAAAACTTATGCTTTGTTTTGGCAGAAACACTTGGCTATCTTACGAAACCAATATTTTATTTTATCTCATTTTATTTTTAAGGATTTATTTATTTATTTTAGAGAGTGAGAGAGAGAGAGAGAGAGAGAGAGAGAGACCATGAGCAGGGGGAGGGGCAGGAGAAGGAGAGGGAGAAGCAGACTCCTTGCTGACCTCAGAGCCTGATGTGGGGCTTGATCTTATAATCTGGAGAACATGACCTGAGCTGAAATCAAGAGTCTGATGCCGGGATCCCTGGGTGGCGCAGCGGTTTGGCGCCTGCCTTTGGCCCAGGGCGCGATCCTGGAGACCCCGGATTGAGTCCCACGTCGGGCTCCCGGTGCATGGAGCCTGCTTCTCCCTCTGCCTGTGTCTCTGCCTCTCTCTCTCTCTCTGTGACTATCATAAATAAATAAAAATTAAAAAAAAATATTTATAAAAAAAAATAAAAAGAGTCTGATGCCTCACTGACTGAGTCACCCAGGTGTTCTGAAACCAGCAGTTAAAAACAAGTATCAGTAAAACATATCCCAAAGGTTCCAATGCATTCTGGTAAAAATAAAATCATGGGACACTGTGCTGTGTATTCCATCGAAAATCTCCAAAAGACACATTTATTTTCTCACAGATTGCATTCTCGAGAGACAGATGCTGAGTTGGAGTTTGGATAGCGAGATGCTTCCTGGATAACTGCACCCAGGAGAAGGAAGGGAGGAAGCAAGATGGGCAGAGGAAGAAGTCGAATGTTCGATGCCGAACTGACAAAGCCCCTTCTCTCCTGGCAGGGAGCTCCGGAGAGAGCCTGCCCTTGAGTATCCTGGGTCAGGCTGGCAGGCCCGGGCTCCCTGTGTCTCTAACTGCAGGCTCCTGGCCAGGGTGTGCCCTCTGTGAGGTGAGCATCTGCAGCTGGGGCAGACCCTCAGGCAGCCCAGTTCTCATTCTCAGGCACATGCCCCATCAGCAAATGTCGAGTTCTCTGTGAAGGGGACTCGAGGGACAATCAACCCTCTTTGACAGCCTCATAGCAGACTGTCCATAAGCCTTTACCTTTATGGGATCCACAGCTATCCCACTCTTCCCTCTGCTCTGCTGTATGGAAAAATGCTGCTCTTTCAGTATGGTACTTAGCAACTGATGGGATCCACCCATCTCAGAAGGTGGCACAGGGAGCACACCTGACCATTCCCTTTGGGATCACACTCCCACACCCACTGACTTGTCAAAAACAGTGCTCCCACACGGATGCACTGAGGTGGAAGTTCAGATAAACATTCCCCACCTTCTTAGAGGAAGAAAAAATGTCAGTCAGCAGAACACATAAAGGACTTCCCTCCACCAGTAGGAGCCTGAGACCAACGACGTAGTCAGAAGCTGTTGTAAGGGTCTCAGTGAAGGGATGGGGTGACCTGGCAGTGTTGAGAATGGCCTGCAATTTTGGGGCAACTGTTTCAGCCAGTGGGTCCAGTGGGGGACCCATTTTACCCTCAGTAGATCTGAAAATGGGCTAAGGGGGTGATAACTCTTAGCAGTCCTTTTGGAGTGATTATTCTAGATTATTCCACATGACTTCTAGGATCTGCTGAGAAAAATTATTTCAGAACTATTTGAATCCTAAATATCAAAAAGTCAATCTTCATATGTAGAGTCCCTTTCACCAGAGGCCAGCCCATATCTCAGGTAGGCTCCTCATGTCCCTGCAAGGACATTGCCCTTCTTTCCACCATCCCAAGTACTACTGTGGTAGTGCCTCCCCCATACCTGTGATGGCCATTAGGCACATTTTTTTAGGTATATGCACTGAAGACATTAATGCTCTGAGGAAACAGTAAGAAACGCTGGATTAAAGAATTATTTAATTTTAGAAAAAGGAGGGGCACCTGAGTGGCTCAGTGGTTGAGCATCTGCCTTTGGCTCAGGTGATCCCGGGGTGTTGGGATTGAGTCATCCATTGGGCTCCCTTCAGGGAGCCTCCTTCTCCCTCTACCTATGTCCCTGCCTCTCTCTCTGTCTCTCATGAATAAATAAATAAAACCTTTTATAAAATTTTAGGAAAAGGATATGAAAAGGGAAACACAATCTCACATAATATAAAATGGCAGATAAATAAAGAATTAATAGGTTCTATCATAAATAAAAGTTAAATTTCAGTTTCATATTCGGATGGCTTTGATCTGTTTTTCATCTGAATGTGTCCACTCAGAGACCCAAGAACTTAAAAAGATAATCACAAAGAATAGAATTACCAATTGTGTATTTTAAAACATTAATTATTGAAGAAGACATCCTGAGGAACTGCTACATAAAACATTCAAAATAATGTGAAGGCATAAGTTATAATGTATCTTCTAAAACATATTTTCATATTTTTCCATGTACTATGTATGTATACATGTGGAAATAGATCAGAGGAACTAAATAACTAAATTGTAAAATAAAAATGGCAAATCAAATCCAACTACATCAATAATGGATAAAATAATCAAATCAAAGCTAGAAATTATCAGACTGGGTAGTATATAAAACAAGATTCTACTAATATGCTGCCCACAGAAGACACCCTTTAGATTCAAAGATGCAAAGAGATTGAATGTAAAAGGACAATCAAAGATAGTTCAAGCAAACTGCAACTGCAGGACAGTTGGAGTGCCTATACTCATATCAAACAACACAGACTTTAAACCAAAACATGTTACTGGAGATAAAGAGGGGATTTTATGATAATAAAAAGATCAACACTTCAGAAAAATGAAACAATTACAGACTGCATCCAGCAACAGCACCAAAATGTACAAAGTTAAAACTGACAGAGATGAATGGGGGCATAGACAGTTCAACAATATTCATGGACACCTCAGTACCCCACTTTCAATAATGGGCAGAATAACCAGGCCGAAAATTAAAAAGGAAGAAAGACCTCAACGCCACTGTAAGTGAATGGGAGCTAACACATCCAAAGGACCTCTCCCAGTCAGCAGATTGTACATTTTTCTCCAGGACATAAGGAACACTGGAATAGAACATATTTGAACATATTTTACTGAGTTTTTAAAAACTCAATAAATTTTGGGTGCCTGCATGGCTTAGTCGGTTAAATGTCCAGCTCTTGGCTTTGGCTCAAGTCATGATCTTAGGGTCCTGGGATGAGCCCACATAGGGCTCTGTGCTCAGCAAGGAGTCTGCTTAAGAATCTTACTCCCTCTGCCCCTCCTCCCTCTAAAAATAAATACATCTTAGAAACAACTCAATACATTTGAAAGTGTATCAATAATATTAAGTCTGTTCTCTGGCCACAGTGGAATTAATTTAGAAATTAATAACAGAAAAAAATTGGGAAATTCACAAATATGGGGATATTAACTAACACACACCTAAATAAGCAGTGGCTTAGAGAAGAAATAAAATATTTTTGTAGGGCTGAAGGAAATGGTGAGTTGCAAAGACAGTAACCAGGTTGCACAGTTTCCCCTTGGCTGTGATGATGGTTATACCCCTCTGTGAGTCCTGACCATCCCTTGTGCTGTGATCTTTCTGTGGGGGAATTGTGTGAATTATAAAGCTGCTTTAAAAAAGAAGGTAAAGTATGAGGATAATTTCCAATTCTACAGTTACTGAGAGGATTACTATTTCTTCAGAAACAACAGTACAAAGGGAAATCATTCAGAAAAATTTTTGTAAGCTTTCCGGAGCATTTAACTGTATTTTTGAAAATACCAAAGTGATTAATGGAAATATGGAAGTTCAAGCAATATCACACTTCCAAAAATACTTATGCAATAAGATCTTAGGGCAAATCAAAATAGAGAAAAAGTGAAATAAGAGAAAGATGTCTCTGAGAAATAGTTTGGTCAAGTGTATTTGCAATAGAATACAATAGAATACATGTCACTGCATCTCCAGAAACCTTTGAGCACTGAACTTAGTTTTAGGTGCACCTAGTCTTGGGTTGCTCCCAGCTTGCTCATGGAATTAAGCAGCATTCTTCTGTGGAGGGAGGAACCTTCATGCCAGGTCACAAGTGTTCCCCACAAATATATTTTCAATGACATTCATCAGTGACATGAAAAGACGAACTACAGAGCTTTCTGTATTGGATCTACCCATCACAGCTTGTAAACCACACTACTTACTTTATTAACAAAGTCAAAGTAAAAGCTTAAAAACATCTGCAGCAAGTCTGAAATGATACAAATTGTTACCAAAAGTTCTCAAAAGAACTAAATACGATTTCTAAGGGGGAAAAATGATGAACATGGTGAATGCTTTGCCTGGAGCAGGGCTCTTTACTGGGCTTTGAAACATTGATATGCTCAGTGGGCTTCAAAAGCTTGCCTTCAAACAACATTGTGGCCACTTAGTAAGTCCTTGGTTTCACCCATATAATGAACCACAGCCTTAGGGTGGAGAAATTCATTATCAAAATAGACACTACCTGGGTGGGTCAAGTGCCATAAATGAAAATTCTTGAAGGTCAGATGCCCAAAGTCTTCAGCCTCTTCACAGGATCATCTATTTCTGTCTTAAACTGAGTAGGAAAACTCTGAGAGTCATTTCCAAATAGCTGCACTAGGAGGGGGCAGGAGAGCAGGGAAGTGTACAGGTCCACTTTTAGGGGACCTGGGAATCTAAGAAGGAGAAACGGAGAAAGAGCTGGTGTGTCTGCTTGGTTTGAAGCAGCCTGTATTGTTATGCATACTATTATTATGCATGTACATTGCTTGACTGTAGCCTTGGATTCATTATACGTTTTCGTTATGTTAATCTCTTGAGTGGAACGATTTTTAAAAAGCAACATCAGAATCTGTTATGCAATACGATTGCAAAACTGTAGCTATAATTGTTTTAAAATATGACTTTTATAGGAGTGTCTGCCTTTAAAAATGTGAAACAAGGATTTCTACATTAACTAGAAAAAATGGATCAGGGCAGGATTTTCAGAGACCATGGCTGAATTCATTCTCACCAATGAAAGTGTAATTTTATTAGAAGCTATTGGGGTATTTTTCCTTAAAGTTAATTATTTTTAAATATTCCATTAACCATCTTTAATACTCAAAGGTGAATGTGAATTAATAGACTCTTTAAAATATAATTCCTAAATATCTAAAATGATAGCATCAATAATCTATTCTTCATTACTGAGTAAGATAAAGGCAAGATATCTGAATGATTCCTACAAAGTGCCATATTAGGGCAATGAGCTACAGGAATTCCCTGTCTCTTACTATCATTAATTCATGAGTAAAGTCATGTCACATATGCTAAGATTTTGTTTGCTATTTTTAGAATATTTGATTGTCATTTTTAAAATCCATTGGGTTGGGTTGAAGTTTACTAAAGTTATATATTAAAATACATTCATCTTATGAAAAATTACTACCTAATTACTGGATGTAATGATATTTGGAAATAAGGAAAATGCTTTCATATAGAACTCAGGAAAAAAAAAGAGTCGTAATAATTTCAGCTACAAAGCAGTCGGTTGAATGGCTCTACTTTGTTTCCCTTGACTAAATTTAGACACAGTCAATGACAATGAAATAGACAGAAATATTGAGGGATTAAGAGAGAATGGCAATTCTGGAAAAGCCACTGAAGGCTGTGGAATTGAATCCAGGAAAGGAAGAAGTGGGTGCTTCTTGAGGGGCTGAGTCCACTGTGGCAAAATAAGCATTTCTCCTCAGCATCACTCAGCAGAGCCTGATTCAAGAACTCACTGGAAAAAGAAGCAGCACTCAGAGCTCTGGGATAAGGTGCAAGCCTATCAGTGAGGCTAAAACAAATCCAACAGCTGAAGTGAAAGAGAAGGCACAGGAATCAAATTTAAGAAAACAACTTCTATCCTGAGAAATGCTAAGTGTAATAATTTTCTTTGTTTTTCTTGGTGTTCTACAGTTTCTGTTTCCAAGACAGTCCAGGGAAAGGGACTCATGTAAGTTTTATCAGATGCAGTGCAGGAGGTCAATGAAAGGAAGGAGCCTATCCATCCCTTCCTGAAGTTTCCAGTAGCCCTTTCTGAAACATTTAAGAGCAGAAAGGAAGAAAATAAACCTTTACAAAGATGCTCTTATGTGCCAACACAGAGCCAGCTACTTCCCATTAACTATCCCTGTAACTCCCAAGAAGCATTTGAAATAGGCCTGTTAGCTTCATTTTACAATAAAGCTGTTTGGAAACAGGGATTCATAAGAAATGTAACTTGTTCAAGATTCAGGACAACAAATGCTTACAGCCCAGAACTAAGTCCAGGACTGTTGTCCTCATAGGTCTGAGCTTATTCTAGTCTTCAAAACAGAGAAAGCCCCTAACCTGAGCAGAGGCACCACATAGCTCTGGGTGCCCCTGGAGACTGTCCCAGAATGGGTGCCCTGCTCTGCATCAGCATCCACGTCTCTTTCACTCTGTGGCTGTAAGCACGTGGGGAAGCTGTATGTTGAAGAGCTGAGGGAGAGGTATTTTAGGCTGGCCCTGAGGGCTTGTTGGGACACCAGTGCGATGACTGGCATCAGTCCTATGGCTCTCACTACCTGTCCCCAGGTTCAGAGAGACCATTCCTTATAGCCCAGCTTCCCAGTAAACGACATGCAAGGACCAAGGTCACGGTTCAGGACCCCCTCCCTGGGGGTCAAGCCAGCCTGGTGGTACTCACTCTTAAAGTCATCCTCCTACAGATGCAGTTGACACAACAGTGGAAATGAGTGGTTTCAGAGGATGTAAGTACATTTACTGAATTGAGTGTTCTTCATCTACACCCAAATTGCATTCAATCACATCTCAACTGAGATTAAAGCTAAACTTCTGCTGCATGGCCACAGAATCACTGTTTCTAGATCCCCAATGTGCTGCCAGGTCCTAGTCTCTGTTTTTCTCACCTTGGATGGTCCCCATTCTGTGCCTTCCCTTCCATGGACATTGAGGGTGTTTAACAACTAACTGAGCTGGGATTTTGCTGACTTGCACTCATTGGTGTGTGATGTCAAGGGCTGGCCCAAGGGGAATCCCGGCTGGTCAGGGGGCCGGGTGGTTGGCCTCCTTTAACACTGTCCTGCAGGACCTCACTTATCTGTCCTTGTTTTATCTACCTCTTCTCTGACACTCGAAGTTCAGTTACTCTGTTTTAACTTTGAGATTGTTAAATTCCCACCAAACAAACAGCGTAATGGATAAAGAGTTCATCTCAATCATGCCTTTGTGAATATTGAGACTCTCTGTACAGGGTAGGGGCTCAGGCACAGAGGAGGACATAGGGAAGAAAGAACACATGCTTATAGGGCAGCAATTTGGAGAAACTGCAAAATCAAAGTGCAGTGTGGGCCTTCTGACATGTCCTCCTGGCACCTGTCTACACGTAGACGCAATCTCAACTCAGTGAAAGAGAATTCTGCTTGCCTCTCAGGTTGCTTGGGAATCTCACATTCATCTCCCCTTCAGCAAGTAGATACATCTCTCCTCACCTTTTCTTTGCAACCTTGCTGGTCCAAACACACCAAGAGGTTCAGCAGAACAAAGGAAGATTCCTTTTGTTCTTGGGTGGGGACATACCAGCCTTCTCTTGGTAATAGAAGATATTTGCTGTTATCCATACAATGTGGTTAGCAATGGAAACTATAGGTGTAAACTTCTGATCCCCCATCAGACACATTGCTGCAGAGAATCCTCAGCCACGTTCCATCTACCAAGAATGCATCTAATAAAGACATCTAGTGGCCCTTCCAGTATTCGTGCTGGCCTCTGGGGCTGCTTTCTCCAATGGCACATTTCATCTCACAGCTGAAAGAAAGACCAGTAAATAACGTGGACTCATTCCAGAATGGAAAGAAGAGGGTAGGATTCCTGGACCACAGCCCTGCGCTGGGGTTACTTACTCTGCTAGAAACCTGGTCTCGCAGAGATTCCTGAGGTTTTGAAAAGATCTTGTCAAGCATAGCCCTGAGATAAATGCTTAGTCAAAAAATAGTCATTTTTAAGCTTAACAAAATGTATTGGTTTCCAAATATACACAGTGTTTTGGTCACAGTTTCTCTTGAGGAAATATCAGTTTTCTCGTAGTACTGGGCAATTATTGCAAGCCTTGCTTTTCAAGTGGAACAAGACAAACTGATCTACTAGGAAAGAAATTCAGCCAGTAGAAATTTTATTTTATATGACATTAAGTATCCAGCACATTCAGTATGTCAACTTTGACCCTGTACCTAAAGAAAATGAGGGGGAATAACTTTACTTCTCCCCTGAGAGCTACTACCCATGATGGCAGCTAGCCGTTGGGAGGTAGTTATATTTCCAGGATGTATCGTTGACTTCTTTACTCCAAGGAGGCTCCATTTGCTTGAGTTGGAGTCTCAACTTGAGAGTTTGTTTGCTTTTTATTATTTATTTATTTATTTATTTATTTATAAGACTTTATTTATTTACTTGAGAGAGAGAGAGAGAGAGAGAGAGAGCACAAGTGGGGGTTGGTGAGTGTCAGAGGGAGAGGGACAAGCAGACTCCCTGCCGAGCAGGGAGTCTCATTCAGGGATCGACCTCAGGATCCTGGGACCATGACCAGAGCTGAAGGCAGGTGCTTAACTGACTGAGCCGCCCAGGTGCCCTGGATTCTGTTTTATTGGGCTCATTGCCTTTCTCTTAAAAAACCTCTGCCTGTCTCTCTAGTCCCTACAACTCACACATTGCCTGGTCTGCAACAGGCATCTAATAATTGCTTGCCAGGGAAGTTTGTGAATCCATTACCTAGAATAGGACTCTCTGCCATAAATTATTATGTATGATAAGCCAAGTCCCTGGAAGTAATTTCCAGTGGAACAGCACTGGGTTCTCTACATCATGGTCTGATAACTCCATAAACAAAAATCAAAATGAAATATGCTTGGCGTCTTCTTGATAACTTAGCTATGGATTCAGTTCAGTGATTTTTAAACCAACCAACCAGTACATATTGAGTAACATTTATGTGTAAGTTTCTGTGCTTTAAGAAGGCTTACCCTGCCTAACAAGGAAACTGGGAGAAATGGGGTAACAATCATTCAAATCAACATAACTGTTTTATAATTATATTACATAGGATTTTCTGTCCTTTGTTTTCTTTTTTTTTTGTTTTCTTCTTTTTTATATAAATTTATTTTTCATTGGTGTTCAATTTGCCAACATATAGAATAACACCCAGTGCTCATCCCATCAAGTGCCCCCCTCAGTGCCCGTCACCCAGTCACCCCCACCCCCCGTCCACCTCCCCTTCCACCACCCCTAGTTCATTTCTCAGAGTTAAGAGTCTTCATGTTCTGTCTCCCTTTCTGATATTTCCCACTCATTTTTTTCTCCTTTCCCCTTTATTCCCTTTCACTATTTTTTACAGTCCCCAAATGAATGAGACCATATAATGTTTATCCTCCGATTGATTTATTTCACTCAGCATAATACCCTCCAGTTCCATCCATGTCGAAGCAAATGGTGGGTATTTGTCATTTCTAATGGCTGAGTAATATTCCATTGTATACATAAACCACATCTTCTTTATCCATTCATCTTTCGATGGACACCGAGGCTCCTTCCACAGTTTGGCTATTGTGGCCATTGCTGCTAGAAACATCGGGCTGCAGGTGTCCCGGCATTTCACTGCATCTGTATCTTTGGGGTAAATCCCCAGCAGTGCAATTGCTGGGTCATAGGGCAGATCTATTTTTAACTCTTTGAGGAACCTCCACACAGTTTTCCAGAGTGGCTGCACCAGTTCACATTCCCACCAACAGTGTAAGAGGGTTCCCCTTTCTCCACATCCTCTCCAACATTTGTTGTTTCCTGCCTTGTTAACTTTCCCCATTCTCACTGGTGTGAGGTGGTATCTCATTGTGGTTTTGATTTGTATTTCCCTGATGGCAAGTGATGCGGAGCATTTTCTCCTGTGCTTGTTGGCTATGTCTATGTCTTCCTCTGTGAGATTTCTCTTCATGTCTTTTGCCCATTTCATGATTGGATTGTTTGTTTCTTTGCTGTTAAGTTTAATAAGTTCTTTATAGATCTTGGGAACTAGCCCTTTATCTGATACGTCATTTGCAAATATCTTCTCCCATTCTGTAGGTTGTCTTTTAGTTTTGTTGACTGTATCCTTTGCTGTGCAAAAGCTTCTTATCTTGATGAAGTTCCAATAGTTCATTTTTGCTTTTGTTTCTCTTGCCTTCACGGATGTATCTTCCAAGAAGTTACTGTGGCCGAGTTCAAAAAGGGTGTTGCCTGTGTTCTCCTCTAGGATTTTGATGGAATCTTGTCTCACATTTAGATATTTTATCCATTTTGAGTTTATCTTTGTGTATGGTGCAAGAGAGTGGTCTAGTTTCATTCTTCTGCATGTAGATGTCCAATTTTCCCAGCACCATTTATTGAAGAGACTGTCTTTTTTCCAGTGGATAGGATTTTCTGTTCTTTGAATGGTAGGAGAAAACACAAAGATATTCAGACAGATGAAATGCAGGAGGCTTTGTCACTTGCAGTTTCAAATAGAGGAGTGGCACCAATGCCATTCCTTTTCCAACCAGAACTTTAACAAAACTCTTTAATACCACAAGTCTTTATGCCTTTTTGTGTCATTCATGCTTTGCAATATTTCAGTGACTGGGTTGAGAAAGAACATAACCACAGGTGCTCTCTGAAGACATTTTAAACATTGTTACTAGAATAAAAACTCAAGTCATATTCAGAGTTGGGACCAGACAAACAAAAAACCCTGAGTTCTGCATATTCTAAAGGCATCTGTTGACTTTAGAATTGCTTTTGTGTCTTTGTTATCGTTTGAAGAAGTGAAGATTTAAATGGCTCCTCCAAAGTCCCTGACAGAGTGCCATAGTCATCAAATGACACAGGGCACAAGTCAGAATGTAACAGGCCATGTGCTTGGGGCAGATGGTGTTTGGCAGTGGAATTAGGGTGGTATTATCACCCTATTTGGCAAATGCAACTTGACACCTCCCTTGGCTCCCAGCCTGAAACTCCCATATTGATCTGCTGTCTATAAACTCACTAGGAATTTGTGTGAAAGTTGGTTTGGTTTTCAGGGGAATAATGGCATCACAGATTTGATACTGTTTCATTAGGTCAAATAATATTTACTTTTTTTATTTTTTACTTTTTTTTTATTGGAGTTCAATTTGCCAACATATAGCATGGGCGCTGAAGGGGGCACTTGGCAGGATGACTATTTACTTTTTTAAAGTGTGCATTAGAGATGTGAAAATACTTTTTCTCGTAGAAATATTAAAATAACTTTTCTCCTATGAGTTCTTAAAAAGTATATACTACTTTCCAGATTTCATGTGTCACACCAAATAAATATAGGATTATTTAGGAAGAACTTATACTCTTGGTTTACATGCATACCATACGTGTATCTATGTCTACATGTATACATGGTACACACACACACACACACACACACACACACACACACACACACACTGGTTCTGTCATTGGAAGAAAGTGACTTTAACTTTTCTGGACCTGATTTTTTTTTTTTTTAATCAAAGCAGTTGGACAAGATGATCTTTAAGATTTTTCAGCCCAGGGCGTGATCCTGAAGTCCCAGGATGGAGTCTCACATCAGGCTCCCTGCGTGGAGCCTGCTTCTCCCTCTTCCCTTGTCTCTGTCTCTCTCTGTGTGTCTCTAATGAATAAATAAACAAATCTTTAAAAAAAAGAACTTATTAAATTCAACAGCAAAGAAACAAACAATCCAATCATGAAATGGGCAAAAGACATGAACAGAAATCTCACAGAGGAAGACATAGACATGGCCAACAAGCACATGAGAAAATGCTCCGCATCACTGGCCATCAGGGTAATGCGGTATTCTATCCTTGAAGGTTACTGAAACTGGATTAGGTTTTACAGCCTTGGTTCTATTAAAAGGAAAGATGAAGAAGAGGAAGGGGGTTTAATACCTGATGATTACAAAACATCTCTACTTATTACATTTTAATTTGTTCAAAGAAAGAGACACTAGTTGATCTCATGTCCTTGCTAATGTTTTTCAGAACTTGTAATTTCATATATTGGCATAAAATGAGATGAGTAAGCTGGCTTATCTCCCTTTGCTTATACCTTAAGGAAATTTTTTATTAATCTACAAGACCCCAGAATAGATGTTAACAACAAATAATGAGAGCACATGGTGGAAGGACTGATTCATTTGTAGTCCACCAGTGTTAACCCCTTACGAAAAACAGTTAAAAAAATTCATACAGTAATTTTAAAACAATCCTTAACAGTTCCAGAATCTCTAAGCCTGACACTATTTGATTCTTCTTTAAAATCTCTTTCCAGTTAAACATACTGATACTTGGAATTAAATAAAAGCCTCAGAGGGTATGCAGTACTTTTGCTTTTAAGATAATTTAAAATGGAGACACCTCAGATTTACCAGCGGCAATTAAGATTTCCTAAAATCAAATCCATATATATATATATCCTTTTTCATAAGAATGGATATAACTCCATGAAGCTCCTGTGCAAAGCTCAAGGACAATTAATATCAAGCTATTATCAAAAAGACAAGGAATAAAATATGTTGGCGAGATGTGGAGAAAAGAAAACTCTTATAAACTGTTGGAAATGTACATTGGTACAGCCAATGTGAAAATCAGTATGATGGTTCCTTAAAAAATTACAAGTAGAACTAGCCTATGATCCCACAGTTCCACTTCTAGATATATAACAAAAAGAATTGAAATAAAGGTCTTAAAGAAATATCTTCTCTTCCGTGTTCATGGTGGTGTTACTCACAGTAGTCAGGCATGGAAACAACTTAAATGTTCTTTAATGGATGAATGGATAAGGAAAATGTGATTACACACACACACACGGACTATGATTAAGTCATAAAGAAAATCTTGCTGTTTATTACAACATGGATTAATTTGGATGGCATCAAGCTAACATAAGCCAGACAAAGACAATTTACTCTATGGTATCACTTATCACTTATGCGTGCAATCTTAAGGGGAAAAAAGCCAATTTCATAGAACAGAGAATAGAGTGGTCAGGATGCCAAGGGCTGGGGGAAGGGGAAAATCAGGTGATATAGGTCAAAGGACATACATTTTTCAGTTATGCAAACAATATGTTCTGAGAATCTAATGCACAGCATGAGGACTAGAGTTAATAATGAGGTATTCTTTTTTTATAAATTTATTTTGTATTGGTGTTCAATTTGCCAACATATAGAATAACACCCAGTGCTCATCCCATCAAGTGCCCCCCTCAGTGCCCGTCACCCAGTCACCCCCACCCCCCGTCCACCTCCCCTTCCACCACCCCTAGTTTGTTTCCCAGAGTTAGGAGTCTCTCATGTTCTGTCTCCCTTTCTGATGTTTCCCACTCACTTTTTCTCCTTTCTTCTGTATTCCCTTTCACTATTTTTTATAGTCCCCAAATGAATGAGACCATATAATGTTTATCCTCCGATTGATTTATTTCACTCAGCATAATACCCTCCAGTTCCATCCATGTCGAAGCAAATGGTGGGTATTTGTCATTTCTAATGGCTGAGGAATATTCCATTGTATACATAGACCACATCTTCTTTATCCATTCATCTTTCAATGGACACCGAGGCTCCTTCCACAGTTTGGCTATTGTGGCCATTGCTGCTAGAAACATCGGGCTGCAGGTGTCCTGGCATTTCACTGCATCTGTATCTTTGGGGTAAATCCCCAGCAGTGCAATTGCTGGGTCATAGGGCAGATCTATTTTTAACTCATTGAGGAACCTCCACACAGTTTTCCAGAGTGGCTGCACCAGTTCACATTCCCACCAACAGTGCAAGAGGGTTCCCCTTTCTCCACATCCTCTCCAACATTTGTGGTTTCCTGCCTTGTTAATTTTCCCCATTCTCACTGGTGTGAGGTGGCAAAATATACAGTCAACAAAACTAAAAGACAACCTACAGAATGGGAGAAGATATTTGCAAATGACGTATCAGATAAAGGGCTAGTTTCCAAGATCTATAAAGAACTTATGGGCAGCCCCGATGGCTCAGCGGTTTAGCGCCGCCTTCAGCCCAGGGCGTGATCCTGAAGTCCCAGGATGGAGTCCCACATCAGGCTCCCTGCGTGGAGCCTGCTTCTCCCTCTTCCCTTGTCTCTGTCTCTCTCTGTGTGTCTCTAATGAATAAATAAACAAATCTTTAAAAAAAAAAAGAACTTATTAAATTCAACAGCAAAGAAACAAACAATCCAATCATGAAATGGGCAAAAGACATGAACAGAAATCTCACAGAGGAAGACATAGACATGGCCAACAAGCACATGAGAAAATGCTCCGCATCACTGGCCATCAGGGTAACGCGGTATTCTACCCTTGAAGGTTACTGAAACTGGATCTTATGCATTTTCACACACTCACAAAAAGAATAATTACCACCAAGAAATATAGACTTGAGGGGGCACCTGGGTTTGAGCATCTGCCTTCGATTTGGGGCGTGATCTCAGGGTCCTGGGATTAAGTCCTGCATTGGGCTCCCTGCATGGAGCCTACTTCTCCTTCTGCCTGTGTCTCTGCCTCTCTGTGTCTCTCATGAATAAATAAGTAAAATCTTTAAAAATAAAAAAAAAAAGAAATACAGAGATCAGAAGCAGTAAAGTACAGAGAAGATCTCTCTTTGGAGACCTACAGGAGGTTTCACAGTAGCAGAGACAGAAGCAATGATTTTGGATTCCTACCCTTAATCTTCCCGCCTACAGAAATAGTTCTTGGATGACTCTAAAAGCTGAAAATTTCAGTTTGCATAACAGTCTCTTACTAGCTTTTATCATTATGAGTCTGCATCGTTATGAAATACTCCTCAGCCCTCAGAAGAGGTTTATTTACAATTCAAACATTATTTTGCAGCATACCACTCTGGCAGGCTAGCAAGACTGTGCTTTTTAGGCTCTCCGTCTACTCTCAAGTCTAGCTTTGCCAAAACATCCAAATGTGTGGATGTATCTCCAGAACAGCAGCCACATTTTATTTGCCTTCATGTCCCCAGAAATAAGCCAGCGCCTGGCCCAGAGCTGGTGGGTGATCCATACATCTCTGTAATGGTGGTCCTTGAAGATAAAGCCATGGAGTCCCATATTTTTGTGGTATCTGCTTTGTATCCAGTCATGCACTGAACACCTACTTGACACATAGAAAATATGATGGCTCATTGCTCTACTTGTATACTTTTCTCAAATTATGACGTTAGTTCCTTGAAATGCAAAGAAAACATGGGTAAATGTAATCCACATTCCAGCTCTTCATCAAATTCTCTCTATTTTTATATTCAGGTACCAAGAAACCTGGAGCTCCTGCCTTGGTTTCCTAGGAGTGTCCTGTGTAAAGCATCATCACATTTTCTAAAACAGAAGTGGGGACAATATACAGCAACTCAACAATGCACCATGTCCAGATAAAGAGGATGTTCATGAGACATGTTTCAGATGCTGATCATTGTCATACTTGATTAATTTTGTTGATGCAGGAAATGAAAGAATAATGTAAATTGGAATATCTCCTGAAATATTAGATTTAGAATATAACGTCACCATAAAATATAAAGATCTATTTGCAACAATTTTGAAACATAAGGATTAAGCCAAACCAACAACCAAACAACAGAAATACAACAAATCAAACCAAACCAACAACAACAACAGTCCAGACATAAGAGCAAAACTAAATAACTCTCTAGACTTAAGAGTAAAAGTAAGTAACTACTCTTAAGCCTAAAATAAAAAGTTCTATTTCATCTATTTCAAACCACCTCCTCAAAGGAAGGAGTATAAGTTAACTTTGGGGAGACTTATTCATTTTTCTGTGGTGTCATTAACACATTAACATTTATTGTACAGAAATCAGATTTGGCTTTGGGGAATTTGAGTTTCCAGAAGTCCACATTGTGACTACTTTATTGTATGTAATCAAACATGAGTTTTCTAATGAAATGAAATAGGATATAGAAATGAGAAAGGATTTGATAAAACATGAAGGTGATACACTATTATTAGTCACCTGTTAATTTTAATCATTGTGCAGAAATTCCATCGAATTATGCCATATATGTATGATGTATGGAACACTCCGCATTCAGACTGTGCTAACGAGAATGAGAATGGTTCAGTAACTTCACAGAAGTGGAAACTCCTTCCTGTGGATTCCTGGAGACTCACAGGAGGGAGGTTTGCAGCAGGTGGGAGGTGGGCACTGTGGCCACGGAATGTAGCAAAGTTAACTGATCCCAAGAGAAATTACTTCCGTGACCAGGGCCCCTTGACTACATGCCCCTCATTGGGGTGGTCTAGATCTTGGTCTTGTTTACCATCGCAGAGGATTATCTGGGCCTGATACTGAATAAATGCTCAATTTAAGCTTGTATAGCTTGAATTTATTAGCAATACAATGTGGTCAACACAGGACATATACATACTGTTCTCAAGGCCCATGCTTTGGAAGGACATTGGTTTTGGAAGCAGAGAAAATCAGAGTGGAGGACCCAAGGAAAGATCACAGTGAAAAGAGTCACTGTGTCTCTGTTAGGACAGTGGAGATGGATTCTTTTATAACGTGGAGGAGAGGGCAGTGTGGTGACATTCCTGGGTCACTGATAATCCTCCTTCACATACAAAAGTCTAGGGCTTCCCAGACAAACAGGGCAAACCAAGTCCATATAGTAGACATGTCCTTTTCCAGGTTTTCCCATCACCAGTGGATTTCAGAAAATCATACGCCACCACCTGAGTCATGAGAGGGCTATATCATGGGTATTTATTGTTTTGCTCAGTTCAATTTTTATTCTGCCTTTTTCTGGTAATAAGGCTTCGGGGTTCAAAGGAGAAAGAGGGTGAGTCACATTCACCTTTCTAGGGTGAATGACTGTTCCCCACTTTTCATGGATCTGTGAGAGTTCCCAGGATGCAGGACTTTCAGTGATAAAACTAGGAGGCCTCCAGCAAATCAGGGAGAATCAGTAACCACTTCTCTGAGATCATACATAATAATATTCATCGGATTGCTCCTTCCTTCCAGGTTCAGGGGGTAGCATGCAACTTAATGCAGGCAGATCAGAATCTCTTCTGGAACGTGAATCTTGACAGGAAGAGAGAAAATCAAGGATAAAATACTTGAAACTCTGCCCCCAGAAGCAATTGTCCATCGTGTCTCACTTTCCAGGACTCCTGTGTTCGCTGGCTCTGGACCTTCTGAAAACTGATTGTTCAGCCACCGTGAACCATGTCAGCAGATTTCCCCTTTGCTCGAGTCAGCCAGAGTGGGGGTGTGTCAGTGACGCCAGACAACTCTCACAGGTGCTCAGAGGGGCCCCGGGAGTCGAGGTGGGAAAAGTGAGAGACGTTCACTGTGGGGTCAGTCCAGGCAAGGTCAGTGTGGAGGCAAGAGTTCTCTCTCCCTGCTTATCTCAAGGACAGAACAGGAAATCCTGCTGCCGACACAGCATTTGTTCAAGTGTTTCTGTTGTGCTCTGTGACTCACACCAACGCTTGTCCTGGATGAACCTCAAAGGGCTTGACAGAAGAGTGTTAAAGCCTTGGAAATAGATCAGCAGAGGAGGAGCATTTTGCCCAGAGAGGAGCTGTCTCCCCAAGGCCAGGACTCCACGATGATCCCCGGGACCACAGTGTTTAATGTTGGAAAAGCCCAGCTCGCCACCCCTATATCAGCAGTTGCTGCCAACAGAGGCTTAGCGGGGGTGAGGTGGGGCAGGGGACAGACTAAAGCCAAGGAGCAGATGGGGGGCTTGGCCTGGTGCTCCCAGAACCTGCCCCTGTCGGCCAAATGTGGGATTGCACGTGGTCTCCCCAGGGACTCCTCCTCCAGGCAAAGTGCAGCTCTCCTTTGATTCTCCTTTGAATCACCCAAAGGTGAACAGGATACCTACTAAACTGAACTGTGTGAAGCTGGGCCCCATGCTCGGGTCTACTGTAAGAGGCAGAGTACCCCAACTGGACCTCAATCCGGGAGCAATATCTCGACATGGGTCCCTATTTAATCAACTTGCCCAAGTGCAAATCCATAGGAAGCCAGCTCTGTTCTAGAGACAGGAGCTGTGTTCTCAGAGACACTGGGGCTCCCCTGCAAACAAGAAATTGGGGTTGCTTAGACCCCCTGGCGACCCCGAGGCCCCACACCTGCGGGAAGCAGGTTTCTAAGTGGTGCTGCTCAGAAAGGACAGCCTCCCATTCCTCTCTCCAAAGGGTCTTTGGAGAACAAGAGACAGAGGGGAGGCCAATGAGCAGAGGTGCCACGTCCGACCCCTCCTCTCTCAGCATGGTGGGTCCTGTTCTGACACAGCAGGATGTGGACATTGCTCAGGACCCAACACTGTCACCTGGGTCTGGGGGTGCATCTCTTCTTCCCGTTTCTCAGTGATGCCGCAACTCCACACTGGTTTCGTGGTTAACTGTCACCACTGAGAAGATCAAAGTGGAGAGGAAACCAAGAGGGGTTCCAGGGCTCACAATAAAAAGTCAAAATCTGTTCAGTATTTGTGGTAGATGCATGGGGATGGGAGGGTATTATTTCCTGGACATTCCTATATTAAAACATTTTTTTGATGGTTAGCTCAATTAAAACAGTTACCTCTATTGGTAAGCAACTATACATAATAATTCTCTGTTATTTGTGATCTAGCTTTCCGGTCTGAAGTAATGACTCTAGAGGCTTCAGTTGTCCCTCATTCATAAAAAAGCAAATAGATTTTATAATTCATAAAACAGTGTATTTATATCTCTGTCCATCATCTATCTATCTATCTATCTATCTATCTATCTATCTATCTATCTATCATCTATCACCATTCATCCAAAAATTCCTGGACAAGAATTCAAATAATAATAATAAAAATACCCAAACAACTTTTTCTGGTCCTATCCTCCCTTCTCCTTTCCAGGGTGACCTGACAAGGTGACAAGGTCGATGATCATTTGTTTCTTATCTTTTCTTAAGTGAGGATGGTAATCTTCCCTCACTCTTTCTAAGCTTCCAGAGAGATTTTTGGTGTGGTTTTAGCGATAAGACTCAGACAGAAATCAATTCATGAACTATGCAAATCAACTGTAAAATAATACAAGATAAGCCACTGCTCAGTTGTGTGGATGACAGAAAAATCTAGAGGAGTCAGAGCAGGCAATGATCTGACGCCAGAGGGAGGCTTGCCCGGCCACAGAGATGGGCCCAGGGGCCATTCGAGTAGTAAGAAACATCTAAAGGATTTGAAAATGCATTTCCTGGGCATAGACCACTGAGAGACACCTGGAGCAAGCAAAAATGGGAAACATTTGTTCATTTGTATCAAGGAAAGCATCACGTCGTTGAGCCAGGGTCTCACGTAGTAACTGCAGTTACTCTTGAGGGCAAAATTTCTCTGCTTGTGTGGAGACATGGTGGGAGGAAATTGCCAATCACTGTTGTGTCGTCAAGGGCAGATGAACTGAAGAAAGCTCATCCTTCTGACCTCACACTTATTCTACAGGGCATGGAAGCAAATGAAGACCCCCGAGTAAGAACAAGCATAGGCTTGCTATATAGCAAGGGAGTTGGCCACCATTACATGCTTTTGGAAGAGACTCCACGGTAGGTGGTGAAAATAGGGAAGACTTCAGAGGAGTCCTGATTAGACACTGTTGGTGTAGGGAAGCTGGGGGTGGACAAACTAGAAGATGGGCTCCCAAGTATTTGGCTTGGGGCATATATTTGACTTCTTCTGGTTGGTCCTGACCTGCAAGGGGATGCAACATTGAGGGAAGCTGTCACTTATTAAGTCCTGTTCATTCTGGACCGTGGGCTGCAGAGGTCTGAGTCAGACTTCTATATCCAGATATGGTCTGACTATCATCTGCTTGTCTATGCAGTCTCTCCGGAGGAATCGGATTTTTTGTCATCATTTTATAAAGTATGAACAGTGCCCCCAGGGACTGCCCACTGCATTGTGCACACATCATTTCCCACGAGAAACAGAAGGCTGATTCCCAGTCCAGTCTGTCTAAAAGCACCATGACAGTGCCTTGCAAAGCCCCCAGCCTGAAAGGAGGACCTGAGTTCAGTCCCAGCTCAGGTGCCTCCCTTGTAAGGTGGGAACCGCAGTACCTGTTGGATATAGTTGTAACATCAACAGGTGTGTTCCATCAGGTATCTATGTTATTATGCAAATGTAGACATGGGAGGTTCTAGGAATTAAAAAATTTGCAGGAGGTCCCAGAAGGGTAATAAAGATGCAGCCTGGGGACCTGCAGGTGTACCTGCAGTCAGGTCGTTCTGTCGCACCAGGTACATGACCACAAATCAGAGCAGAGCAGAGCAGGCCAAGGGTTCTGCAGAGCTGAAGGCCCTGAGCCAATGTGCTCTGTGCTAGTGGATAGGTCAGTCAACTGGACAGTGCAGTGTGAAGGAGGACCCAAAGTTGATAGAGCACTTCTGCGACTCAAAATTAAAATAAAATTTGTGGATTGATCCTGGGAGCTTCTCTGTGCTAGGTGAGGGAATAAAATTCAAAAAGATTTGTAGTGAAGAGGCTTTAAGCCCATTCAGACTTTTGTGGCTGGCTCCTTTCGGCTCCTGCAGGTTTGATCTATGTTCAAGAGTTTTATTTGCTTTCAAAGCCATAGTAAATATTATTGAAGTGTGTATGCTAAATTTCTTTGAAGAAGACCATTTACATCTAGAAAAAGAGACTTAGAACACACTGTATGATTCCAGTAAGTTAGGAATGCTAAAAGTCAAAATTCTTAAAACCCCAAAGAACAGAAATCATCCTCTTGGGCTGATTCCCTTGCAAAGCTGTCAGGAAATGGCTCTATCCCTCCCAGAGGCTGTGTTTCAGGAGGGGCTGGTGTCTGAACTCGGTGATCTGCTAGGCACGCCCCCGGTGTCCAAAGGAACTAACCACCAAGACTCAATCCAGAAGATCCAGGTTGTGGCATTTGAAGATAGGAATAACCATGCCCTGATTGTCCCTCTGCCTGTGTCTCTGTCTCTCTCTGTATGTCTCCCATGAATAAATAAATAAAATCTTAAAAAAATACCAGTTATCTAATTAATAGCTCCTCCCATGTTTCCTTAAAAAGACATGATATGTACAAGGCTGTGTTAATATCTGATGTACAGAGAGCTAGTATGCTTCTTCTGTTACTACACTTGTCTGGATGTGAGTTTGCTCACAGCCTCAGCTCTCTCGTAGACAGAAGCTGTTCAAAGACTGTTTTCCAAGGAGACATTTAAGCATCATCTGACAATTAGAATTCTGGTGATTGAGTTCCCCAAATAGTCAATTTGACATGTTTTCTTCATTTCAGAATATCATAAATAGAAAAGTAAAACTTACCCTGGTTCCATCTCCTCAGGTCAAGAGATCCCACTATTGTTTCTATCCTACTATTGTTTCCAGAGGTTCGTGCTCACAGTGTTTCAAGGGGGAGGACACTACCTGTGCTTGTACTATTCAGTTGATCATCCACACATATCCGTGCCGATTAGTGGAGACCTGCATCTAGATGTTTAGTGAGCTCAGTGTGTGGATGCTCCTCCCCAGAGGTGAACTGATAAAGTAATATGTAGAATATGCATTTCAATAAGTGAACTCCCTGGGGAAATATATGTTTTGGCTGAAAAATTATTAATTATTTGATAGATACAGTGCCAGAAAGGAGATACTCTGACAACAAAATTTGGCTGATACACGACATACTTTGAAACATACTTGTCACATGAAGGAAGAAATCAACACGAAATTGGAATTCACGTGCAGGCATGTTATTTGTGCTTTGAGAGCATTATCTAGTTTAATGAAAGGGGGTCATGTTTCCCAGCACGAATATTAAACAACGCAATAAAATGAAGCCGATGTGGGCTGTGGACACAGAGGATCGGCATCAGGTTCTAGACATTCAGTTCTAAATTAAGCCCTAAGACACAGGAGCCCAGTGGCTTTCCCCAGACATTGGGATAAGTAAAACATAACCCAGTAGTGGATATAAAGTGTGTAAATGAGACACTTAACAGGTAGTAGATACAACTAAAATTAATAGTAGAGATTGTAGTGAAATGTCTACCAGCCAATATTGTAAGGATATAAAGGAACAAATGCCCACTATAAATAAGGGATATTTATTAGAAGTTCCACTGGCTGGTGATGACCACTGACAATGAACCTCAGAACTGATAATGACATTGCTACTGAAGAGGAGAAAATATGAAGTATGTTGGCTACATTTTCAAATATACTAAGACTTGAGAATTTTACTTCAAAATCCTTATCGTGATTCTATTTAATCTCTTACTATTTTTTGACAATGAATTCAGCAAGCCACTAAGCACATTTTAAATCTAATAGAAAGGTTAAGCAAAGGATAAAAAGTATAGCTTCTGTAGAAATAATTTTCTTGTAAGTTGTCATAGCAATAGAGCAATAGAATGTAATTATGGACAATGAGTTATGTGTAACTTTAAACAAAGGCCTGTGGAGGATATTTCATGACATAACACAAAGTATTATTTTTCTGTGGTGCACATACACAGCTTTGGCCAATTTACTCAGTACTCCTTCTCATACCTAAGTTTAGAACAAACGATGCAGAAATATCAGTCGTTGGCATTAAAATGAAGCAATTTCAAAAACAAAAGGCAAATCCATTCATTTCACATAGAAATCTGTAGGGAGGCATAATAGGAGTACAACATCACAATCCAGGTGTTTTGAAATGCCAAGTTTCAATTTCTTTTCTCCGTACCATTCTGGATGTCTTCAGAGAGTGATTATACTGCGCTCCTGGTTTATTCTATGAAGTTGAAGAATGCAACACACATATAACCTAGCATGAAGATTTTTGTTTTTAAATAATATTTTCTGCCGAGAGGAACCAGGACTCCTTGGGAAGGTAGCTAATTCCAGAGTTGAGCTAGGAAAATCATAAAATGGGTCTGGAACATCTTAATGTACCAGAGAGAGTAAACAGGTTCCTAAGGAGTAGTAAAAACATACCAAAGGGAGGCAGGGGCTGGAAGAGCCCAAGTTGTCAAAATCTGAGCATCAAAATAAATATTTATTGTAATAGACAATGACCCACTGGATAAAATAGAAATATGTGGGTTCATCCTAATATAAACAAACATATAAATAAAAGCAAGGAAACTCTCATTTGTAGTGTGATGCCAATTAATAAATACAGGAAGAGTGATAGAGTTATACAATCATCAGTGGATGTTAAAACTAGTAAGTAGACAAAGTTAGATGAAGAACAGGATCTTTTTATACAATCCAGGTTTCTACCCATGAATTACCTATGAAGGGAAAATTATGATTCTACAGCGGAGAATCTTGACTGGCAGAGCTAAACTATTAAAATGTAACCTTTGGGAGCAACCGAGATGTCCTTCAGTATGTGGATGGATAAACGAACCATGCTCCATCTGGACAGTGGAATACTAGTCATCGATAAAAGGAAATGAGCTAGCAGACCATGAAAACACATGGAAAGCCCTTACATGCATATTATTTAGTGAAAGTAGCCAATCTGAAAAGGCTACATGCTATATGCTTTCAACTCTAGGACATTCTGGAAGAGGCAAAACTACAGAGACAGTAAAAAGATCAGTGGTTGCCAGAAGTTTGGATAGTAGGTGGGATGAATAGGCAGGGCACAAGGATTTCTTGGGAAGTGAACATACTCTGTACAATACAATAATTAGAGGCATGTCATTACACATTTATCAAGCCCAGAGAATGTACAACACCCAGAGTGCACCCTAATATAAACTGTGGTTGCAGATTATCAGGACTTGTCAATGTAGGTTCATCACCTGCAGCAAATGTACCACTGTAACAAATGTCCTACTCTGGTGGGGATGTTGGTAAGGAGGTGGAAGGGTAGGCTATGCTTGGATGGAAAAAGGAGTATATGGAAAACCTCTATGCCTTCCACTCAGTTTTTAAAAAATAAAGTCTTAAAAATAAAGGAAAATAAAGCTTACAGTTACCGATTTGGGAATAAATTGATAGTAAGTGTAAGAAACCAGCAGTTCAAAAACACATCAAATCATTCATTATATATATTAAATATAAAAAAGTACATTGGAGTAAGTATCTTCATCACTTGGCTGTCATGAAACTCTTTGGCCAATTGTGTGTCCCCATTCATGCTGGGCATGGTGGTCTAAAAAGCAAATAAATCTTGACATTGCTAATGGTGGCTTTACAGAGATGATACGATTTTTCAGGCTCGTGTCATTGAAGTGAAAAGCCCTTCATGTGGCCAAGTGTCTATAAGGTACTGCAACTGGTTTCTATGAGTAGTTTGGGAGCAGAAGAGGAGTATAACAGGGAGAGTGTGGTGATGACATATCCAAACTGCAACCATCACATAAGTACATTGATCCATGTTGGTACAAAAATGTATTTGTTTAGAGGAAAGGTGTTCTAAGGTTTTACATGAGGTCAAAGCATTTTACAGGTGAGGTCGGTGGTGGGGAAGCGGTTTCAATAAGGAGAGTACACAGAGGGTTCTAGGGGAGCCAGGTGGCTTAATGGTTGTCCTTGCCCACCTTGGCCAGGCTTCCTGGCTATGTGTTTCTAAAAACAGGCGAGGGGGAGAAATAGTAGCTTAATTCTCTGGGGTGGAAGTGTGCCAAGACTCCTTAGATTGGCTTCAAGGATGAGTTATTCTGATCCATCTAGTGGGTAGCCCTTGTGCACAGAGCTCAGATAGCCGAGTCTTCCTGGAGGTTCCACTAGCTCAGAGTGTTGGCTCAGGAGCAGATCTGGGTAATAAAGGATATAAACCCTAGATTGCTCTTTAAGGCCTGGCAAGGCCAAGAACCTTCCTCAGTGTTCTCAGTGTCACCAAGCTTCAGTGCCAGAGCCCAACAGAGAGCGCACTTTATGATTCCAAGATCAGAGCTCTTTTTATACTTCCTGATTTTTCATTTCCTGTCAGTAGTATTTTTGAAGATTCAAAACTTTCCATCATTTCAGATATTACGCAAACCACATTTTTCCTGCTGTTGTTATACAAATATTTTGCACGCTAATAATTATCCCTGAATTTTCCCTGAATGAATCTGGGTCTTGGAGGACCTTTCCAAACTTTTGAAGCCATGTTTTCGGTGAATTCCTTCAAGGAGATTTGGTTTTCCAACGATGGATGTTGGTCTGCAGTTGTCATCAGGGGGCTCAAGCAAGATGCTCCTGTGAGCTTCCCATTGGAAGCATCACTGGGAATGGTGCTGAGTCAGCAAGGACAAGAGGCATGGCAACGGCTCCAGGTGGGAAGATAATAGGAAGAGCGTCGAGGGCATTGTGTGGAAGGTCAGCCCCAAGCCCTTGCTGCTGGGAAGCATCCCTGGTACCACTGGTCACTGTGCTATGGGCTCATAGAGGTCTTTCCCAAGGTAGGTAGCCTTCAGGTAGGGAGGTTTGCACTGGTTATTGGCATAACAGAGGAAACGAGCATAAAGAAGAAACATGAGCAAAGAATTAATGCTAAACATAAAACTCCTGTGCTTCTGCATGTGGGCAATTCATTCGCCACCTTTAGTTTCAGCTTTTTCTGATAAATATAGAAGTAGGTAGATTTCACAGATGTCCTTCCACTGTGGAATGATAGGATCTAAGGTCATAAACCAAACTGTGGCAACCTAGAAAATCAATTATTTTGAGTACAAGTCTAACATGGCTTCCAGGGTTGTTGGTACTCATGAAAATTAGGAAGGCTGACTAGTCCCACATAAGGGAAAGAAAAAACCATCGGGTCTCATTTAGTAGCTTTAAAGTTAAACTTATTTGGATAAAATTGGAACCAATATTATAATCTAATAAATATAAGAATGAACTTTAGTGGAAATACTAATGTACATCCATGTTATACAGTAAAAAAAAAAAACCTGTTATGTGGTAGGGATTTTATATATTTTAGGCATAGAAATTCAACTGCTTCTAATCAGGAAGATTATTTTCTTTTTTTTTTTAAGATTTATTTATTTATTCATGAGAGACACAGACTGAGAGAGGCAGAGACACAGGCAGAGGGAGAAGCAGACTCCTCGCAGGGAGCCCGGTGCGGGACTCAATCCTGGATCCCAGGATCACGACCTGAGCCAAAGGCTGGCACCCAACTGCTGAGTCACCCAGGTGTCCCGGAAAAGTATTTTCTATACACTTAATGTGATCTTACATTCCTTGATAATGAATTTAAATTACAAAATGCCCTTCGCTGAGAAAGGGAGTCTATTTGCTCTCCAGAAATACATACCCAGTATTTGTCAGATAGCTTTTTTGGGGCAAACAGATTTAAATCCAGGCAATCCAAATTGTATATTATAATCTCATTACATGATTGCAAGAGGTGTGTCATAGATTAGAATGAAGAAGCATATGAGCAAAAATATTGTTAGTATGCTGATTCAATTTTACCCAAGACACACTTTTTAAAATGTGCAGTAGCAGAGATCTCCAAATACACGAGCTTGGTTAGGGTACAATTCCCATGATATATAGAAATCAAGGTCTCTATTCTTACTATTTTCATTTAAATATATATTAGATTAAATTTCCAGTTGACCTGCCCTATCAATAAATGAATAAGTCTAGAGATATTCCCTATGGGCAGCCAATAGGTTAGATTATTTCTAATGTAAAGTATATGTAGAAGCCAAGTACAGAAGAAGGTAAGAAAGAACAGAGAGTATACCCGTAATTACTCCTCAAAGGGGCTGATAGGCACAGCCGAGTAAGAGGTTCCCAGCTGAAGGCTGGCCAGCCAAGGCCATGTTGCCACTTCATCTAGTGATAAGGTGAGAGCTGAGAAGTCTTGCTCTGGCTATCAGGTAAATGTTAAGTTTTACTCCCCAACCCCTTGATCTATGCAGATTAGTACAATCTCGGTACTGTCCATGTCATCAGGCCCAGCTGGCTCAACCCAGCTGGCTGCTGAAAGCTGAACCTTTCAAAAGGTTCAAAATTTTATCAGTAAATTTTATCAGTAAATTGTCAAAATTTTATAGTAAATTCATTACTGGATAAATGACATACTGATATTTGGATTCAGTAGTCTATTTTAAAAAAATATTTCATTTATTCATTCATGAGAGATGCACACACAGAGGCAGAGACACAAGCAGAGAGAGAAGCAGGCTCCCTGCAGGGAGCCCAATGTGGGACTCGATCCCAGGACCCGGGATCAGGCCCTGAGCCGAAGGCAGATGCTCAACCACTGAGCCACCAGGCGTCCCTGGATTTAGTAGACTTTAAACATTACATTCAATGGACTTTAAAGACATGGACAAAGAAGCTGGGAAGGAGCTAGAATGGGGAATGGGTGTACCAGACACCTGCTGTGAAGATACTTGCTGCTGTTTAATATTCCTCTATAATCTCTCGGTAGGCATTGGTCATGGTGTACCGGAAGTTCAGTATTACGTTCTTTACCAGGCCGGTTCCGGACGACACCAGGCAATGAACTGTGCTTCATTGACTTTGAAGAATCCAGGCAGGCTTTGAGCTCACCCACTTGGTGGAGAGACCCTTTGGCTTCTCTGGGGGTAGACTATACCTAGGAGTCCGGAGGTAAAAATAGTTCCCAGTTCTGTCACTAATTAGTTGTGTGATCTTAGGAAAGCCACTCCCTAGTGCTCTGTCTCAGTTTTTCCATCCCTACAGGGGACAGCATATGCCCATTTTCCCATTTTTCTCAAATCAGCAATTATCAGATGAATTTTAACTCTGGGTGGACATGTGAAAAGAAGAGCCCGGCTGTGGAAGGTGGAGATGGGAGACAGGGACAGGGTCCCACGGCAGCCCACCCAACAGATAATATGAGAGGTGGAGGAGGCTGAAGATGGGCAGGTGGCAGGCGGAGGCCAAGCAATGCCTGGAACAGAAATCACAAGGTGTATAAGAATAAGTGAGCTGCTGTCTCTCTCTCCGCTGCCCCCAGTTCCTGGACACTACACCCCCCAGAACTGAAGATGAGACAGCAGGTGGATGCAACAAGGAGTAGCTGCTGCCTGAATGGGTGGAAATGTCTCAGCCATTTGAGGTTCAGGGGACAATCAATTCCAGACCAATTATCTGCAAGGAATTCTATTGTAACAAAATAAACCATTAAATGACAACTTACTATAAACAAGACTTTTATAAACTTCATCATTTATTTTCTTATTTTCAAAGATTTTATTTATTTATTCATGAGAGACACAGAGAGGCAGAGACACAGGCAGAGGGAGAAGCAGGCTTCCTGCAGGGAGCTTCATGTGGGACTCGATCCCAGGACTCTGGGAGCCATTTGAATGTACCATTTGAATGGTACATGGTTCTCCAACCTTTTATTTTCAACCACTGAGGCTCCCAGGTGTCCCTAAACTTCATCATTTAAACTAAATACACATGACTACATGTCAGAGAACTGAGTAAAACAAATGAAGGTGGATTTCAGTTAGACCAGAAAGTCTTTGTTGTACAAGGAGCAGGCAAGAGTTTTCTTACCTTGACGAGCCTGTGAAGTTGTCCCCCGCTCATCCTGGGGACAAGTGGGTTTTTCTGCCCCACCCTGTGGTTTCTTCATAAAGGGGCAGTTATTGCCAGCAGAGAAGAAGGGAGAAGATTCCCACTAGAATGTTCTCAACTGTTAGGCATTACATTACTGCTATGTTTCCTGGTTTGGAAGCTCATTTTATTACCATGCCTTTTCCTTATTCCCTTCTTTCTTTTTCTTTCTAAAACTATGACTTTTTTTTAATTGAAGTTTGATTTGCCAACATATAGTATAACAGCCATTGCTCACCCCATCAAGTGCCCATCACCCAGTCACCTCATCCCCCCGCCCTCAATGGATGTTCCCTTCTTTCTATCTTTTTTTTCTATACTTTATCCTCATTGATTCACTAAACATCAAGTGAGGGCTTGTGATTTGTCTGCCCCAGTGCGAGGCTATGCAATTGCAAAGGTAAATGAAGGCTTCCTCTGGGAGGGTGGTCACCACTAACTGAGGGGAGCACTAAGTGGTTTTCACATCTCTGGGGCCACATGGTGACCGCCGCAGGCAGACGGTGCTGGGCAAAACCACGGGGGTCCCCCAGGTAAGTCTGCAGCAGCCAGGAACACCGCCCTGAGTCCTACTTTGATGTACCTTAAGGCTGGGGGAGCTTGTCCAGGTGTAGAGAGGACAGTGACTGGGAAGAGGGAGCAACAGCCAGAATGCAAAGAAAGGAAGGAGACTAGAAATCCTTCGATTTCTAGGTCTTTCTCTCTCTCTCTCCCTGAACCCCCTCCATCCCTGCTTTTTTTTTTAATTTATTTTTTATTGGTGTTCAATTTGCCAACATATAGAATAACACCCAGTGCTCATCCATCAAGTGCCCCCCTCAGTGCCCGTCACCCATTCACCCCACTCCCCACCCTCCTCCCCTTCCACCACCCCTAGTTCGTTTCCCAGAGTTAGGAGTCTTCATGTTCTGTCTCCCTTTCTGATATTTCCTTTTTTATATATAATAAATTTATTTTTAATTGGTGTTTGATTTACCAACATACAGAATAACACCCAGTGCTCATCCCATCAAGTGCCCCCCTCAGTGCCCGTCATCCATTCACCCCCACCCCCTGGCCACCTCCCCTACACTCTGAAGAGTTTTGATCAGGAATGGATGCTGTATTTTGTGAAATGCTTTCTCTGCAACTATTGAGAGGATCATATGGTTCTTGTTTTTTCTCTTGCTGATATGATGAATCACATTGTTTGTTTTATGAGTGTTGAACCAGCCTTGCATCCCCGGGATAAATCCCACTTGGTCATGGTGAATAATCTTCTTAATGTATTGTTGGATCCTATTGGCTAGTATCTTGTTGAGAATTTTTGCATCCATGTTCATCAGAGATATTGGTCAATAATTCTCCTTTTTGGTGTGGTCTTTGTCTGGTTTTGGAATTAAGGTGATGCTGGCCTCATAGAATTAATTTGGAAGTACTCCATCTCTTTCTATCTTTCCAAACAGCTTTAGGAGAATAGGTATGGTTTCTTCTTTAAACGTTTGATAAAATTCCCCAGGGATGCCATCTGGCCCTCGACTTTCGTGTCTTTGGAGGTTTTTGATGACTGCTTCAATTTCCTCCCTGGTTATTGGCCTGTTCAGGTTTTCTATTTCTTCCTGTTCCAGTTTTGGTAGTTTGTGGTTTCCCAGAAATGCGTCCATTTCTTCTAGATTGCCTAATTTATTGGCGTAGAGCTGCTCATAATATATTTTTAAAATCATTTGTATTTCCTTGGTGTTGTTAGTGATCTCTCCTTTCTCATTCATGCTTTTATTAATTTGAGTCTTCTCTCTCTTCTTTTTAATAAGGCTGGCTAATGGTTTATCTATCTTAATAATTCTTTCAAAGAGCCAACTCCTGGTTTTGTTGATCTGTTCCACAGTTCTTCTGGTCTCGATTTCATTGAGTTCTGCTCGAATCTTTTCTTCTGCTGGGTGTAGGTCTATTTGCTGTTTTTTCTCTAGCTCTTTTAGGTGTAAGGTTAGCTTTTGTATTTGGTTCTTTCCAGTTTTTGGATGGATGCTTGTATTGCGATGTATTTCCCCCTCAGGACTGCTTTTGCTGTATCCCAAAGATTTTGAATGGTTGTATCTTCATTCTCATTAGTTTTCATGTATCTTTTTAATTCTTCTCTAATTCCCTGGTTGGCCTTTCGTCTTTTAGCAGGATGGTCCTTAACCTACACGTGTTTGAAATCCTTCCAAACTTCTTCTTGTGATTTAGTTCTAATGTCAAAGCATTATGGTCTGAAAATACTCAGGGGACGATCCCAATCTTTTTTTTTTTTTTTAATTAACTTTTATTGGTGTTTAATTTACCAACATACAGAAAAACACCCCGATCCCAATCTTTTGGTATCAATTAAGACCTGATTTGTGACCCAGTATGTGGTCTATTCTGGATAAAGTTCCATGTGCACTTGAGAAGAATGTGTATTCAGTTGCATTTGGATGTAAAGTTCTGTAAATATCTGTGAAATCCATCTGGTCCAGTGTATCATTTAAAGCATTTTTTCTTTGGAGATGTTGTGCTTAGAAGACCTGTCGATTGTAGAAAGCACTACACTGAAGTCACCCAGTATAAGTGTATTATTATCTAATATGTCTTAACTTTGGTTATTAATTGATTGTTATACTTGGCAGCTCCCACATTTGGGGCATATATATTAATGATTGTTAAGTCCTCTTGTTGGATAGATCCTTTAAGTATGAGATACTGTCGCTCTTCATCTCTCACTACAGGCTTTGGGATAAACTTTAGTTTATCTGATATGAGAATGGCTACCCCTGCTTTCTTTTGAGGACCATTTGAATGGTACATGGTTCTCCAAACTTCTATTTTCAGGCTGTAGGTGTCCTTATGTCTAAAATGAGTCTCTTGTAAACAGCAAATAGATGGGTCTTGCTTTTTTATCCAGTCTGAAACCCTGCGCCTTTTGATGGGATCATTAAGCCCATTCATGTTCAGAGTTACTATTGAAAGATATGAGTTTAGTGTCATCATGATACCTATTCAGTCCCTGTTTTTATGGATTGTTCCATTGGACTTCCTCTTTCTTTTACAGAGTCCCCCTCAATATTTCTTGGAGAACTGGTTTGGAGGTCACATATTCTTTCAGTTCCTGTCTGTCTTGGAAGCTCTTTATCTCTCCTTCCATTTTGAATGAGAGCCTTGCTGGATAAAGTATTCTTGGCTGCATGTTCTTCTCATTTAGGACCCTGAATATATCCTGCCAGCCCTTTTTGGCCTTCCAGGTCTCTGTGGAGAGGTCTGCTGTTAACCTAATATTTCTCCCCATAAAAGTTAGAGATTTCTTGTCTCTTGCTGCTCTAAGGATCTTCTCTTTATCTTTGGAATTTGCAAGCTTCACTATTAAATGTTGAGGAGTTGAGCGGTTTTTATTGATTTTAGCGGGGGAATCTCTCTATTTCCTGGATCTGAATGCCTGTTTCCCTTCCCAGATTAGGAAAATTTTCAGCTATGATTTGTTCAAATACATATTCTGGACCTCTGTCCCTTTTGGTGCCCTTGGGAACACCAATTAAATGTCGATTTTTCTTCCTGAGGCTGTCACTTATTTCCCTTAACCTATCCTCATTATCTTTTAATTGTTTTTCTGTTTTTTCCTCAGTTTCCCTCTTTGCCATCCACTTGTCTTCTATGTCACTCACTCGTTCTTCTACCTCGTACCCTCATCGTTAGCACCTCTAGTTTGGATTGCATCTCACTTAATTGATTTTTAATTTCTGCCTGATTAGATGTAAATTCTGCAGTCATGAAGTCTCTTGAATGCTTTATGCTTTTTTCTAGAGCCACCAGTAGCTGTATAATAGTGCTTCTGAATTGGCTTTGTGACATTAAATTGTAATCCAGATTTTGTAACTCTGTGGGAGAGAGGACTGTTTCTGGTTCTTTCTTTTGAGGTGAGGTTTTCCTTCTAGTCATTTTGCTCAGTGCAGAGTGACCAAAAACAAGTTGTATTGGGAAAAGGAGAAAAAGAGAGAAGAGAAAGAAGAAAAGAAAAAGATAAAGAAAAGAAGGAAAAAAAGAATAAAAGAAAAAAAGGGGGGGGGAAGCAAACAGAAACCAAAAAACAAGGGGGAGTATCTTCTGATTCTGTATACTGTAAATCCCTCGACTTCCCCTGGAACTGTCCAGTGTTGGTTGGTCAATAACTTGCTTTCCCCTGTCCGTCTGGCTGGTCTTCTGAGGGAGGGGCCTGTTGTGCTGATTCTCAGGTGTTAGCACTTGGGGGAGCTGCTCTGCCCCCTGCCTGGTGCAGGGCTCAGTGGGGGCTGTTTACCCCGTGAGGCCTCAGGAGGAACAGCCCCAGTGGCGGGGCCAGCTCTGCAGCCCTGGAGTCAGCCCCCGAAGTAGCTCTGGGGCTCTCCGTCTGCAGGGCCTGGAGGCTCCGGGGCTGGGCCGCTGATCTGCTCAGCTCGGGGCAGGAGCGTCCTCGCTGTCCTGGGCCCTCCCGGCCTCTGCCTGTCCCGGGGGAGGCCGGATCCTGGGCTGTGTCCCGGCGCCCTGTGCTCTGGAGCCTGCGCTGTTGGATTCGCGCTCCCGCCCCGCAGCCCCCTCCGCGGAGCCACCGCCCGAGCCCCTCCGAGCTGCTCCGGGTCCCGCCGAGCGCTGCAGCCCTTAGGGAGCTTGGGGTGCTCTCCCGGGGCACAGGTGCCTGTTAGTGTCCCCGGGAGCCCGAGGGCATCCCCGCCCTCCTGGGTCCTGCTCCACCTCCCTGCGGGTCCCTTTCCGCCCGGGAAGGTTGGTGCAGCTCCTACTCCTCCGGGACGGGGCTCTCCTGTCCTGGGGACACTCGCCCCGGCCTCTTCCTACCTTGATAGAAGCGCGAACTCTTCTCACTGCAGCATTCCAGCTGGTTTCTCTTTAAATCTCAGGCCGAATTCGTAGTGTTCAGGACGATTTGAAAGTTATCTAGGTACGTTGGGGACAGGTGACTTGGGGACCCTACTCTTCTGCCATCTTGCCCTGCCTACCTGCTTTTTTTCTTAAAGTCACTTTATCCTAATTACCACTCTCATCAAAAACATGGTTACATCATTATAAGTGATTACAAGCATACCGATATTTTTAGTGTGATTGAAATGCTTGAATTTACTTCCTTATATCTCAAAAATCTTGGATCTGGCTCAGCTTATTTTGATATTTGGCTTTCATGAGGCCCCAGCTAGAAAAATACCTAAAATATAAGTGTAGATCCAAATGGGAGAAGGGCATTGCTAAGATGTACTTCTTTACGTCACAATTAGACCAAGACACCTGTGTTGAAATTTGGCCAGCACGTCTTCATGTTCCATTATGCATCAGTTTTGCAAACTTCTTTTTGCTTTTAGCATCACACGTGGAACCTGGAAAAGCTACAACTTCTGGAGGAAAGAACCAGCACCCCGGCAGAACAAACACAGTCAGGATCTGTGTCTTCCCAAAGGAACCTGCCATCTCAAGTGTTTCTCAGCCTCTTCTGCTCAAAACACCCTCCGGTGGACTCCCGTGGTGGTACATCTGGTCCTTTGGGGACCTCGTGGACCAGCTGATGGGGTCGCCCTGGGGATTGCTCTCCTGATGTCCACTCCCACTGTGTGCAGACAAGGCAGCTGCAGGCGTTAAACACACACCATGCAAACTGCAAAACCAGGCCACCTGCGTTGACCAGGGAAATGCGAAGCTGAGGGAAGCAGACAAGAGTAGATGTGGGACCCCCAGAAAAGAGGAGCAGACACAGGAGAACAGAGGGGAGAGCAGATCTTGCTCTTGTGTTGTTGTGTTCACTTAGGGAACATTATGGAACATGGACTGTGAATTCTTTCAGTATCTACTATTTTACAGAAAAGAAAGGAAATAGAGAAGAAAGAAAAGGAAAAAAAAAAGTAGAAGGAGAGATCAAAGAGCTGACCAGTGTCCAGAACGGTGCCGGGTGCTTTTGTGTCTGCTATGTTTTTAATTAATCACAACAACCTTCAGAGAAAAGTGTTATAATCCTGTATATAGTTTATAGCCAAGGAAACAGAACCAGCAGAACAAAACAGAATTGCTACTCTCTGAAATTCTGATTTCTTATTTTGAAATACTTTTGGCAGCAATCATCAATCCATATGTTAAAAACATGTGAAAGGACAATTTTGATTTCCACTATATAAGTGACTGATATTCCCATAAATATATTATAATAAAAAATCCACACAGGCTCAGAAACATGAAGCAGATAGTATTACTGTTTAAACTTGTTGAACGCTTGTTCCTAAAATGTTGAAAAACTCCTAGAAGACAAAGATGTTTAATTTATGCTGATGAGCTTATTTGCCTTTGTATACAATACAGGATCAGATATTAGTTTATGCTTTTAAACTGTAGATTGTTTGGATTTTTAAAAGCATTTTATATAGAAATTACAAAATTAAATTTTCTGGAGAGCCTAGAAACCACTGCGCTCCCAGTCTAAATATCATTGTTTTCTATTACTTCTTTACTTACATGCTTTAGGCAGTCATCACTTAATACTGAAAATGTATGAAAAAGGACAATTCTGATTTTCACCACATGAAAGATCAGTATTAAGATTTTCATAGCATAATTAAAACTCCACGTGGACTCAGAAACGCAGGCATCAGTAACATCATTCTTTAATCCACTGAACTTTTGTTTCTAAAATGATGAGACCATCCTCAAAGATAAAAATGTTTAATTTATTCCAATGAGCTTATCTTGCCTTTGCATAGAGCATGAAATCTGAATATTACCTGATCTATTGAAATTATAGATTTAGATTGTTAGAGTATTTCGTATAAGTTGGATTTTCCACACGTGCATGCACACATGTATACTCATATGCACACAGAATTAGAAATTGCTGGGCAAGTATGGTGCTTAGCCTAAATTTTTGAGGTAATTAAAGAAACAATCATAGAAGAGAGAGGACACACTTTACACCAAACCCGTCTTGGTCCTGCCTTCCTAGAAGCCCCTGAGCTCAAGCTTAGGAGCTGTGCTTTTAGGGTGATGGCCGTGGTGCATATGCTTTTTGGGGTGTTGACCCTGGTGCGTGTCACAAGAGCATGGAAGCTGTCTGTGGACACTTGCTGTGAGGGAAATAGTGAGCTGCTGTAGAATTTGACACTGAACGTCATAGGAAACAATGAGTTGACTTGATCTGCTGTTCCTGTAAAGGTTGATCCCATGGAAGTCCTTCATCAAAATGGCAGTGGGGCAGCTTGCCCTATTGAGAATAAATTGGCTGAAGCCTGTGCTCTTTGACTGAAATCACACAGCAGAGGCAGAGCCCTGAGACCTGGCATGCGGCTGGCCTGGCCGAGTTCCTGACCTTTCCCAGATCTTCTCTGAAGGGGCCTCTTCTGAAGAAAACATGATGGATCCAATCTCTCCAACTGGGTTTGCTCTGAGGAGGTGTTTCTGGGAAGGACCGCCTACACCTGCCCTGCCTTGTGAGGCAGGCACTAGCCCCTGCATCAGTGAGTCCTGGGGATCTGGGTCTCAGGGCATCCTTACTCTACACTAGCCTGCTGGATAACTGACCACAGCCAGAGGTGACTACCAAGGGATGGGTAGCTGCTGAGAAATGTGCTTGAACTCCTCTTCTTACCCATTTTTTTGGGTCTGCAGTCAGTCCCCCCACTAGTCCAAGTTGATCTGAAACTAACAGACACATACCAGCCCCTTAGGCACATTTCCATGGAGCATCACGTGTAGATCCTACCACCTGACTCAACCTTAGCCTGATTTCCAGTGAACACAGCATATGGTGGGCACTTGGGAGGGAGGAGCTAAGGCGTGAGGAGGTAGCGTTAAATGGGCCGTATGTTGCAAATGGCTCCTTTCATATTGTTAACTTGCAAAAGCAAATAAAAAACCCTCTGAGATTGCCCTTATTTAAATTATATGTTATTTTAAATGAAAGAAAATAATATTTGTGCAGAGTTTCTTCTCTAATGACAGTTGCACGTGGGAAACATGCAATTCTGCTTAACATCTTCCTTCTTTAAAGGTATTTTTCATAATCAGAAGCCATAAATTATAACCTTGGGGATGTCAGATATATCCTGATTCTTACAAAGTGTGTGGCTCATGAAGATGAGACATTTAGTTTATCCCAAGGCAGGGGTTTAAGAATGCACCGTGGGGAGAATGATGGGGAGCGGCAGTCTTCATTTCAAGGAAACACTCTTGTGATCTAAAAATGTCACTGGCATTAAATTTGTAAGGGCCCTGGGCAACCCTCAGAGCACAGTTATCTTCATGGAGCTCAGGTACCACATGGGGTCTCTCTGTGCCTCTGAGATCCTGGGCTGGTTTCCGTTACTGTGAGGTTCATGACTCTTCCAAATACCCCAGAGTTGTCTTGTGCAGTGCTTGATAAAGAAGGATTCCCATCCCTGGTGGGATTCCAGAGGGTCTGTTTAGGAGGGAAGCTGGGAAATGTTAGCCTGGCTATTTGTGAATTTATTTATATTTCAATCCTTTTGGAGATTAGAAACAAAATTGGTGACATTATGAATTTTGCATCAAAGTTGCTACTCTGGAATTATACGATGAACATCAACAGGTGGAGTAGTTGCTATGTATTGGTTGATTTTTTAAAGCCAAGACAGTAAGAATGTTAGTTATATAGCTATTGCTAATATGGCCAAGGAAATGTGGACAAGGGGTCAGTTGGTGACAATTTATTGAAATGATCTCATCTCTACATTCTGAGGCAATCTGAGGCTACACACGAATCTGTGTCCCTATAGCTTCTTAGACCAAAGCAATCTTTCCGTAATGTGACCATCTTGAACTTCTGTCATACTGGGCTCCAGAGATCTTCATTCTCTCCATGAGATCACAGGTGACTTCTGTTAATACAATAGAAAAACTGTCTAAAAACACCATCTAGCAATTCAATGAATCAAAACCCCTTTATTACAAATTCCACAGCCATTCTCTCCAGAACGCATTTCTGGTACATTGTTTAAGGAAATGAATAAAACAACACAAAGCCTTGTTTTAAACCAACACTGTAAATCCATTTCACTTCCCATGTCAGATGCTATGCAAGGTGTTGCAAATCACTGTCATTTAGATAAAATGTAATAAGAAAGCATTGCCATATTTGTCTGAACTCTTTCTTATGCAGTGACACGAGTTTTAAATCCCTCCTCCATGAAGCCATAAAGCTCCTTAGAATAATTCACTCAGCATTTCTAGTAATTTTACTGGCTTTCAAAGCGCAGGTGCATGAAGGCCTCCTTTTAGATGAATTACCCTCTGTGTTAGGTGCTGTTTAGGAGTTAGGGAGCATGCATGTCTACTGAGCAAATAAACTGCTGGGGGTCCCCCATTCTTTAGTGCTTCTCACCAGAGAGGTCAGGACTGTGCCCTGTACCACACGGAGCAAGAACGCTATGAACACACACCATCTGGAGAGAGCTCCCCATAGGGAAGTGAGGTGCCAGAGGAAGTCTCTGAGATGTCATACATAGCACAGCATGATGATTCAGTGGACTCCTGAGTCTCCCGTCCTGGTGGGAAAGGAACTAAGGCAGCACAGGCCTCTCTGGAGGGGCAGTGGAGGAGAACGCCTGCTCTCTGCAGAGAGGCAGACCATGAGAGACAGGGAAGAAGGTGGATCTGATTGGGTCATCTTTTCACTTTAAAAGTTACTTGCACTCCCCCACAAAAAAATAATTTATGAAGGTGATGGAGAGGAAGCAAGAATCTTACTCTGAATTTTCCCTTCACATGAAAGTAAGTGCTGGGCAGCCTGGGTGGCTCAGTGGTTTAGTGCTGCCTTCAGCCCATGGTGTGATCCTGGAGACCCGGGATCAAGTCCCACATCGGGCTCCCTGCATGGAGCCTGCTTCTCCCTCTGCCTGTGTCTTTGCCTCTCTCTCTCTCTCTCTCTCTCTCTCTCTCTCTCTCTGTGTGTGTGTGTGTGTGTCTCATGAATAAATAAATAAAATCTTAAAAAAAGAAAGTAAGTGCCAAAGGTGGATAATAAATATTCATCCCCTTCCATACATGCCCACCACTCCCCCGCCAAAGTGTTGAAATTAGTATTAAACCCTGGGGTGACTCAGGTCTGGCTCTTCGTGTGGGTGAAGGGACAGTCAACCAAAGCAACCATACTCCCGTCTCCTAAGCCCACTCCCCTAACATCGGCCCTGCTTCTTGATGGCACTCTTTTAGGTATTCCATTGGAAACACGGTGGGCAGCGTGGAGCTGTCCCTCCCAATGTCCTGATGCGGGCCTGAGAAATACAATAACTAGAATGACTTCAGGGCTACTCCGATCCAAAACTAAGAATCACTTCTCATTCCACTTGCTATTCCAAATGCCACGTTCAAAATTGTCCCTCGGGGGTTCTGCCAAGATATCCACTTACAATATTAAGAAACCACCACAACAAAGTATGAAGACATTTCCATGATGAAATTCTAACCTTCAGTATGAAGCCCCTCCCATTATTATGACTTCCAGAGAGACAATGGAGTTTAAAAATTAAATACCCTTAGAAAAGAATTTCTTTAGACTAAATTTCAAGTGTTTTGCTCTTGCAAGTTCCAAGTCCAAAGAATTAAATTCCAATTTCTTATTCTCCTCAGTCTGACATCCAGGCACTCTGCTACCCTTGTGAAAGTTAAGGAATTTGTAGTGGTGGCAGCCTGAATTGTTAGGTTTTATTTGAGATGTGGCTTCGCCATGAGGAATATTTGTTTCTGTTTCCCCTGCCACTCGCCATCTAAATGAGGCACCAATATTTTACAACTTAGAGCCTCACTAATGATCTGTGCTCTCCACTGCACCCAGGATTCAGCTGGGTTTTGCATTTTCAGAGGCATGTATGTTGTTCTTCATAACAATTCCTTAAAGCTCAGTATGTGGAAAAATTATTTCTCCTCTCTAAGTGCACTCTTGCCTCATTTGTAAGGAAGGGAAGGCCTGCTCACTGAAGTCTACTTGACTCACCAATGTGTGTTGTGGTTCCTCATGCAAGAGCGAGTGGAGATAATGTGACTCCCATTGCCCCTGTCATTTCAACCAAGCTGTAGCAACCTGCCCCCATGAGTTCCCTCCACAGGAAGTCAGAAACCTCCCTAAAAGCTGTGCTTTTGCTAAGGGTCCAATGATGCCTTCTTAAGGTCTGATTGATCGTATTTTTGATAAGGATAAATAAATAAATAGCCCTTTCATCTCTTGGGTTACTTCAGGTTCTCTAAGAAGTAGATTCCAAGATGCAATGAGATACACAAAGGATTTATTGGTAAAAAAATTCAGTGAGGGTAAAATGCATTCAGAGTCACAGCAATGTGATCCGAGCCCTTTGAAATAGAAGCTGTCATCTAGGAGTAGAATTTCAAGGGAAAAGAGTACATGATTCAAGGTTTGGCTCTTCAACTTCACCATTAAGATGAAGAGGACCATTAAGATAAAGGGTAAGTGGGAGCATCCTCCTTAAAAAAATCCTAGAGACAAGAGGGAGTGATGTCACAGAAGCCAAGAGAAAAAGATCTTTAGCAGGGTCAGTTGCAGTGAGATAGAAACCAAAAAGCGACATTGTAGAGCAACATGGAGGCTGTCTTGGAAAAAGTGGTTTTTAAGATGTAGGAAGGCCATAAACCAGATTGTGGTCATCTGAGGAGAAAATGGAAGATGCAGAAGTACAAGGAACATTCTTAGATAACTATTTAGAGAAACTTGGCCATAAGTAGTTACAGCAAAATATCTGCAAAGGGATGGATGGACAAGGGAGGTGTGGGGCTTTGTTTCATTTTGTTTGTAGAAGACAACACCAGAACACATTTACAAGCTATGAGGAATAATCTGGAAAGGCGTGGGGAATGATGATACAGGACAAAGAAGATAGCAAGAGGAGCAATGCAATGTCAAGAAGAGATGGGACCTGGGGCATCTGGGTGGCTTGGTTGGTTTTAGGTGTCTGACTCTTAATTTTGGCTCAGGTCATGATCTCAGCGTTGTGAGATTGATTTCCATGCTGGGCTCCATTCTGGGCATGGAGCCTACTTAAGATTCTCTCTCTTCCTCTCTTTCTACCCCTCTCCTGCCCCCCTTCCTCTCTAATGAGAAAAGAAGAAGAAGAAGAAGAAGAAGAAGAAGAAGAAGAAGAAGAAGAAGAAGAAGAAGAAAGAAGAAGAAGAAGAAGAAGAAGAAGAAGAAGAAGAAGAAGAAGAAGAAAGAAGAAGAAGAAAGAAGAAAGAGAAGAAGAAGAAGAAGAAGAAGAAGAAGAAGAAGAAGAAGAAGAAGAAGAAGAAGAAGAAGAAGAAGAAGAAGAAGAAGAAGAAGAAGAAGAAGGAGAAGAAGAAGAAGGAGAATAGGAAGAGGAGGAAGAAGAGGAGGAAGAAGAGGAAGAAGAGGAAGAAGAAGAGGAAGAAGAAAAGAAAGAAAAGAAGAAGAAGAAGAAGAAGAAGAAGAAGAAGAAGAAGAAGAAGAAGAAGAAGAAGAAGAAGAAGAAGAAGGAGAAGGAGAAGGAGAAGAAGAAGAAAGATGGGACCTGCAGCACATCTGGAAGGATTGGGTTCTGATAAAAGAAGAAATAGTTAATCAGTTATTATGGGAGGAGAGAAGAAGACGGTTGCAAACGTGGACAGGTTTACGGGTTGGGAGGGAAAAATAAGAGGTCTCTCATCTGGTGACCTCTATTCATTCTCTGCATTATGAGGCAAGGCTATCACCAGGGCTATGAGGAAGGAAAATTTATGAGATGACCACCTATGAGATGGAAAACCCAAGGGGAGTAGATGAAGGTAGATGTACAAGGTAATTGTGTCCACATGAAATCTGACATGAAGACATTAAAAGGATACACTGAGGACAGGTTGTATGCTTTTCTCTAGGAACATTCAGCTGCTCTGGCCAAGGCTTCAGATATCAGATGGAAGTGTCCATTCAGGCTGGAGGGTTCTAGTACCAGGCAGGCAAAGAGTGGGATGGGTTGACAGAAGGTGAAGGATTTTAGTGATGATCCTAAATTGTATAATGAAGGGGGGGAAGGCCAAAGGGAGAGTGAGAAAATGAAGAGTTTAGGTGAACTAAAAATTACATTAAGCCTCAGAATTTTGGCAATGGAATACCATTCCATTGGCTGAATCTGTTGGTGGTTAGCAACTCATGGTTGGGGACTGAAATGTCAGAATTAATTGTTTTCTGATGTAGGACCCTGAGACAGAGTGGCCAAAGTGTGCTGTAGGAAAGGTCATGGAAGATGAAGGGGTGTGGAGCTTCAAGGTCAAGGTGTGAACAGTACATCCGTGTGGATCATGGATGTGTGGGTGTTGGAATCCAAGGGTCATGCAGGGATGTAAGTAGAAGGTACGATGTAGATGTAGGAATATAGAAGAAGCCAATGACCCAGAAGCTGAAATAGTCAATGAATGAAGGAAGTGACTTAGGATGACAATGTTGGCAGTGACGAGGAGGAAGCAGGGTTGATTAATGGTATTACTCTCACCGGGAGCAGGGCTTGTGAAAGCTGGAGATGAGTGATGGTCTGGGTACCACGCGGGGAAGCAAGGGAAAGCCTAATGCTTTTCCCGGCCCTCAGATGTGGTGGGTGTGAGGGAAAAACAATCCTCTGTCTTAGTCTGTCACTCTGCTCTAACAAACTACCACAGACTGGATAGTTTATAAACAACATCAATTATTTTTCACTGTTCTGGAGGCTGGAGAGCCAAGATCAAGATCCCAGCACCATCAGGGGAGGCCTGCTGCTGAGTCGCAGACTTCAGGTTGTGCCCTCACATGGCAGAAGGGGCTATGTCTCCAGGACCACTTTTATGAGGGCACTAAGCCCATACCCTCATGTCCTAGGCACCTCCCAAAGGTCCCAAGTCCCAATGCTGTCACCTTGGGCTTGTCAACCTATGAATTTGGTGGGACACAAAGTGTAGACCACAGAACCCCTCATTTGAGAAGTGGGTCACCAGTGGGCAATGAGATTTCAGAGTGAGGAACCGGGAGGTTGACAAGATATGTCAAGAAGTGTCAAGGTGGGCAGGAATGTGGTAGAGTCTAGATGGAGAGTCTAGAACAGAGAAAAAAACCAAAATGTAAAAACCAAAGAAATCTGTAATACATTTGGACTTGAGTTAGTAAGATCAGTATTGGTCCAGTAATTTAAATAAATACACATACTAATATGAGCTGTTGATCATGGGAGAACTGATGTGATATGTATATGGGAACTGTATGCTCTCTGTGCAACTTTTGTGAAACTGTAACTTTCCTGTAAGCCTAAAATCATTTTAAAATTGAAAGTTGAATTACCAGTGTATATCCTATGGAAACATTCAGTTTTATTTTAGTATACATAACTTGTAACAGACAGACCAAGCTTAGCACACAATCAAGTTCAATCGAGTCAGGAGCATTGCTATACAATCAACAACGTTTTGAACTTTCTTTCATTTTTCTTTTTTTTTTTTTTAGTTCATGAGAGACAAAGAGAGAGAGAGAGAGAGAGAGGCAGAGACATAGAGAAGCAGGCTCCTCACAGGGAGCCTGATGTAGGACTTGATCCCCGGATGGGGATCACACCCTGAGCCGAAGGCAGACACTCAATCTCTGAGTCACCAGGCATCCCAACATTTTGAACTTTCTAAGTCTTACTTTTGCACAGAGGATTGCATGTACTTCCTTCCCTTGCTGACTTCTCTCAGCTGAGGCCTTAGAAATTGACAGAGGGCCCAGGAAAGGAAGCATTTTCAACCATTCCTCTTGGCACAAAAGATTTAAAAAATCCTTTAAAAAGGCCAACCAGTCATATGTTGTTGATGGCAATGTGGGTAGATAGATGATAGATTAGATAGGAGATAGATAGATAGATAGATACATAGATACATAGAGACATAGACATATAGCTCTACTTTGATGGATAGTAATCTGGAAATAGATACCAAAATTGCAAATGCATATAGCCTTTGATTAAATCATTTCTACTCTGAGATTATTCTGCAGAGATTCTTACATACAATGAAGTGGCATATGTATGTTATTATCCTCTGCAGCACTCTTTGAAATGGCAAAATGTTTGAAACAACACAAATGTTCATCAACAAAGGATTTAGAGAGGTCAACTTAGTGTACAATGGAATACCACGAACTATATAAAAAAAAATTCACTCTAAGTGCATGTGTATGTGTGTGTGTATGTGTGTATATCATGAACAGATCACCTCAAATGAATATAAACTAAGTAATGAGCAAGTTCCCTACAAGAGGAAGATAAGACAAAAAAAAAAAGGAATTATGTGGAAAAAAAGAACCATTAAAATGGTCATATTTTAAAACAAAATGCATGCGTTTCAGTTCTAGATATATAAGGTAGTATGAAAAATTCTTCTTTAAACAATACTTCTAGTTGGATTAATTTAAAGAAGCATGGTAAATATACTCGGACTCCCTATGGTGCCATCTCCATACTTATTTTCCACTTTCTCTTCTTTTTGTTATGCAGAATGGCTTTAGTCCTTTGTTCCCTACCTTCATTGTTAAGAAATGTAACATCTTTGTCAACTATTGGTGAGGATCTCATTAAGCCAACTCTGAGTGGAAAAGCAATATGATGAGTCAGTGGCTTTAAATTCCTTATAACAGATTAACAAAGTGATTCAGAAAATAGTGAAAAAGTTCAATTCTGTGAATGCTAGAATCTCTGAAATGAGTAATTATATATTAAAAAAATAGAGGGTTTGAACATAGCTCTAATGATACTGGCAGAATTTGCAATAACCCTGGAGAGATCATGATGAGAATTTTCTATAAGAAAATAGTGAAAAGGGGAAAAACATGAAAACTATTAAAGCATGAGCCCTTATGTATCCTCAGAAGATAAACAGATATATAAAAAGAAACTGCCTTTAGCCAGTTCCTGTGATGTGTATGTTGGTAGGACATGAATGATTGTTTTTATAATACTTTCCACTAGTTTTCATACTTGGTTTCTCAAAAGAATAAGATTTTAAGACTAGCTGTTACCCCCAAAATGAATATGAATGCTATAAAAATAAACTAGGAGGAAGAAAAGTAAGCCAGTAAATTATACTTGGGGATAATGAAAGGAAGCTGTCACCTAGAGGAAGTCAGGTCATAAGAAATGTCTTTGTGTAGTCATACAGAAGGAGGCTGAGGTGGGTTAAAATAGAAAACAAATTGCAAGTGTCAGCATGGCTTTGACTGAGCTCTTGCTGTGGTGTGTACATAAAGAATGTGTACATGCTGGGTGTCCCAGCTGTGTTGGAAGCTGAGCTGCACCCTGGGATGTGCTGGGGGTGGTGGCATCCCTGCCCGACCAAGGAAACTTGTAATTACAATGCACAGAAGCTCTGGCTCAGAGGGCTAGGAGAGACTTCCTTTAGGACTTAACACTTGAGATGCTTTGAAAAAGGGTGGAACACAGTGATTAAGAAGAGCATACAAGGAAAGCCCTTCCTAAGCAGAAGCACAGTGTGTGTTGAGGCTGCTGAAAAGAGCAAGTCTGGAGGGGTAGGGAAGCTCCCAGCTTCGATGTAACAGGAAATGAGGGTTCAACAAGTAGGCGGGGGAGAGAGTTGTGTTAATAGTCATAAAAGCAGGATCTTATTCACATCATCAAAAAGTCAATAGAGTTGGATAAGAGCCATTCACAGATAGAAGACATGGTGAGGGATGGAAGTGAGGCTGTGTTCGTGAAAATAGGGAGGAAAAGATCATTTTGAGCAGCATGACAGAGGAAAAATTAGCAGCAATTAGAGACTGATCTGATTTGGGAGGTGAAAGAAGTCTGGGAGTCAGAGATGATGGGTGGGTCCCTAGGCTGGGTAACACGATGACACCATATACAAAGTGGGGGCAATGCAGGGCGTCACCACTTGTGGGTGGTGAAGACAGAGGTGGTCATTATGTGGGTGTAGTACAGCGACCATGGGAATGAAAGATGCAGGATAGGGGGTGTGGATTTAGTTTTAGACATATCTAGTGTCAACCTAGTATGGGCCATTCATGTAGAAACTACGAAATAATCTGGAAGATACTTCAATCCATAGCCAAGAGGGTGGTAGTTTAAAGGAGGGGCTACGAGATCATGCACTAAAAGTACAAGGAGTGGGAAGAGAAAGGGATCTAGGACAGAACCTCAGGAACCCCAATATTAAAAGTGGAGGAATTGGGAAGAGGGCTCAGAAAAACAAAAGGAAGACCAAGAAAAAGAGGTGTCAAAGGACTAATGTATTGAGGAGAGGTAGGTCATTACAGTCACATCCTGCTGTGGGTTCATGTGAAACAAGTCATGGAATCCAGGCGCGCTCAACAAGCCAGAGGTCACTGGGGATCTGAGAATGAAACAGAGCTCATGGAGACTCCGCAGGAGTGATGAGGAGGCTAAGGCAGCAGGAGATCACAAGCCACTGAAAACTGGAACAAATGCCTTGGACAATGGGCAGGATTGAGAAGCAGAACTGAAGGGAAATTTTCTGCAATGGGGAAACATAAGGATCTATGATTAGGCTGACGTAGACCAGTAAGTAGAGACAAGAGGTTGGAGATCCACGTAGAGTAGAGACAGTTCCTGAAGAGGTGGAAGGAGAAGGCATCAGAGCACATTTGGAGGTCGGTTCTTGGCTGGAGGAGAGGCCCTTCTGCTAAGCAAGAGGAAAGGAGTGAGCAGAGCAGATGCTGGTAAGTGTGGAGTTGATGGGGGTGGGGCGGGGGAGGGGACAGGAAAGCCAGTTTCTGGGAAGCTCTGATTTATCCCTCTATTTCCTTTGTGAAATTGTAGGTGAGGGAACTTTCTGGAACAGATGAGAGGTAAAGTATAATATGAGGAATCACAAGAGACTACTTTGGAACCATTTTTAATGGGAAACCCTAGAGGCAGGCCACCAGGACACTACAGGATTGTCAGGTGGCAGTGAAGCTGGAGACTGTGATGCTTAGGGGCCCTGATCTGCAAGTTCATGTGATACTCTCCAATGGACCTCAGGCTCTGAGAGGAGATTTGGAGAGATTGGCTGCTCAGAGTTGGGGTTTCCTGTTGGCAGAGTGGGGATGACACTGAAAATCTGTGGAAGTCAGGAAGTTGTGGTAGTGGCTGACAGGGTAAGGCATGTGATAGAGAGGCATTGGGGAGACAATAAAAGATAGAAGGAGACTGAAGAAAGAGAGGAAAAAAGACAGGGTCTTGGGCATTTCAATAAATTTAGAAATAAATTGGTGGAGAAAGGGGTTGGGAAGCTAGAAATATTTTAAAAGTGTGGCTAAAAACTAATGGAGTTAAAAAATCCCTTGGATATGTTTTCATGAGTTCCAGTGCAGTGGTAGGAATTCAACTCTCCACAATCCTGGAGAGTGAGCAGCAAGTGACGTTCCCTAGCCTGGCGGGCACAGGCCGGCCCATGGACTCTTGCTGGACCTCAATCATATCCCCCTCCCAAGACTAAGAATCATGGATCTTGGCTAGTCAGTGACAGGGGCCTGAGCTGAAAGGTTAGGTAAGGCTGTCAGCAGTACAGCAAGCAAAGGATGATCAAGGGGAAAGTGCTGGGGAGCAGGGGCTCATGGATAAATAGGGTGTTTTTCTGTATGTTGGTAAATTGAACACCAATAAAAATTAATTTAAAAAATAAAAATAAAAAAAAAAAAAAAGAAAGAAGCAAGAGTCCCCATGGCCCCAGTGGCAGGTAGATGAAGTGCTAATGCTTCCTTATTCTAGCTCCAGCCTTCACGAGGCCTGACAGAGTTAAGTCTGTCAAGAAGCTTTAGTTTCAGCTTCCCTCACATGCACGGCTGCCCCTGAGCCCCCAGCAATGTGTTCATGCAGCAACATGTTTAAGTAAGATCCATCAGTGAAGATATGGTGACTGCAATTAGTTGGAATACCAGTTGCTTTCTACCTGTTTTTTTTTTTTTTTTCTATCCCAGTCCACTGCATGCCTGATTGTTGTAGATATTTATGGAATCGGCTTTGGGGCATTTGAGTGTAGAGTAGGGGTTACATTTTGTCTGGCTGTGTTGAGACATATTTACAGGATTTTTGTTGTGCCTGTGTACAGTGAAGTTATCAGTAGGCATTGCTGTGTATAAAAGGACCCAAGAAAATGTTTACTCAAAGTCATGACATGAAAGTGCAGTGCATGAAAGTCCAAGGGCCATATGGCTATATGACTCCAATACCAGAAGTGTGTGAGTATTAGGGAGGAAAGGAAACTTGAGCCATTCAGAACCAATATACTGTGAACTTTATGTATAGATGTGCTTATTTGTGTATATTTAGTGTCCACTTATTTATCACAATTATGTATTCTGTTTTAATCCTGAAGGTAAGGGTTTGAGGAAAGGTTGATTAAGACAAGGAAATCTGAGTATAAATTAAGAACTGAGAAGGTATTGGGATGCCTGGGTGGCTCATTGGTCGAGTGTCTGCCTTCGGCTCAGGTCGTGATCCTGGGGTCCTGGGATCGAGTCCCATGTTGGGATCCCTGCAGGGAGCCTGGTTCTCCCTCTGCCTGTGTCTCTGCCTCTCTGTTCATGTGTCTCTCATGAATAAATAAATAAAATCTTAACAAAAGAACTGAGGAGATATAAATGTTAAGGGGGCAATTAAGTAAGCCAACAGGAAAATAGAGTTTCCTATTGCTGATACACTGTCAGGGTTTTCTTTAAAACAGAAGAACTTAAACTTCTGGACATCTGCATAGAGACGTCTCACTTTTTGTCTCTGGCTTTAAAGTTTATTATTTAGGAAATACCCTCAAACTGTCTCTGCCCCCAAATATTTATCTTGATGTAATATGCCCCTGATAGGCATACCACACATCACACATCACACATTACACATCACACACACACAACACACACACACATACACACACTAAACCTTGGGATCTGTAAATCAAGAGGCTAACCTTGACTCTATAAACATTGGGATATATACACGGGAATGTCATGGGTGGCGCTCCTTGTTGGTGTCCAAAAGGAACATGGAGTTCTGAAAACAATGTCATCTTGCTGTGCTTCCTGGATGAAGGTATATTTGTTATTTGTATGACATTGGGTCAAATTAATCTCTTCCATGATTTTGTGTAGATTTCTGGTGAACCTCGATTTCATAAGGACATTATAAGAAACTCATTTGGGTTTTCTTTTTCAAGTTTACCCCCAATTTCTAGTTTACCAATGGAAGTCATGGATCCCATGGAAAATGTTCATAATTATGACACAAAGCATCAGTTGTACACACCTTAAAGCCTAAGGGATCTAAGAAGGCATGAAGTTCTCAGGTAGGCCAAGTTGAAGAGGCCATCAGAGACCAAGACCTAGTAGAGTAAACACAAGCCCTTCGATGAGATTCTGCTTTGGAATCTATAAGAAGAAGCAACTTATTGTAAAGTATTACTTCTACAGTCATGGTCCACATGGAATCCTGATCCATCATCCAAATCAGGAACTCATCAGGAGAGGCAGTGGCTGTCTGATAAGGATAGGGACTTTTTTAGCAATCATTTCTGCCAGTGCTTTACCTTTCCTCATTGGCTTAAATCCACCAGCCAGCCATCTCAAATTTTCCAGGAAGAGAATGTAGTACCTCAATTGATGTATGTGGGTTTCTTTATATGCAGGCACAGATAGTTCTGTATAGTGATGACACATAAGAGTTTTTCAACATGAGTATATTTCTTTACATGTAAATCTTTTTGTGTTCTCAAAAATCTCTAGGCTTTCTTGGTTTCCTATAGTAATGGTATCCTGACATTTGTTTCTGTAACACTGTTGGGTACAAATGGAATCAGGTGGTCCAGTCACCCAGTTGGAAACTACAGTTCAATGTGTTAAATGGTAATATTCTCTTTCAGGCAGAAGTAATGTGTGTCCATAGCAACGCTATGAAAGAAAGATCTATGTTACTGAGAGGATTTTTCTTGCTGTAATTGAGAAAAGGCACTAATAGATAAAACACTTAGTTGTCTCTGTCCCACTCTTGGAGCTGGAACTTAGAGTCAATAGGACAAATCCAGTGAAGTATGAGAGACATAATTCAGTTCCTAATAAACGTCATATTCATCATTCTTTGGCTTGTTTAGGTATGAAGAAACCCACACACAGAGCAACACTAGGCAGGACACCCAGACTGTCTAGCAGTGAACACTCCTGATGATGAATGCAACTTTACCACGAGTGTGATGACAACCATGTTCAATTAAATTAGAATCTCAGGCCAACCATTTCCATCAATAATTAATATGCTGTTGGGTGAATAAGCGAGCTGGGTTCTAATCAATATTACATCATAAGGCAGTAATTGCTGAGCATCTCAATACAATTTTGAAGATCCAAAGTGGATTGTAATATTTTATTTCCCAAAGCACTTAGGTCAGCATTTTGCTGAAAGATGAATTGGTTTTCATAAAGGCTGAGTGATTTGCTGAGGACACAGAGGAAAAAAATGACAAAATTGGGAATACAACTCCAGTATCCTGGAATGTAGTTCTCTGTGCTTGGTCCTCAGAGCATTCATTACTTCTGACTCTATCAGCTTAGGTCAGGCTGTGGAAGGTGGACAACTGTAGCAACGATTCTTAGATGGGGTGCCTGGAGCAGCATAATCAACATCACCTGAGAATTGGTTAGAAATGCTATCTCAGGAGCCTTTCCCTTAGACCCACTGACCAGGAAACTCTGGAGTTGGGGCCCCAAACCTGTGTCTTAAGGGGCATTGCTGGTATTTGTGATACATGCTAACCCTTGAGAACCAATGACACAGTAAATAATAAAACACCAGATGAAAAGGATGCTAAAGTTATGTCTAGCCAAATTCCCTGTCATCACTCAGAAAGACTGACATTTCCAGATGATGATCATAAGAACCCAGGCTAGAGCTCACATTCTAGAAGGGAAGGTGGACAAACATATAATCCTATATTTTGCAAAGCAGAAATATGAGGTGTCATGGGCTCCATAAGATCATAAGGAAACCAAATTGTGGGTAAATAAAAAGGTTGACATTTGGTTGAGACAGAAGAAATGAGCAGGTGTAAGGCAGGGGAAGAGTGGAATGACACAGGTAAAGAGCAGTTGTGAAGGAACTAGTTGCTGGGAGGAAATTCTGGGAGCTTTAAGAAACAGAATAAGAAAGGCAAGTGGGGATTCATGAGCAAGACGTGAACAGTGAGAGATGAAGTTGATGCATCGATACCAGGTTAGCAGGGGAGGTTAGACTCTAAGATTTCTGTTCCTGAGAATGTCAATAATTAATAAAGAGGGAAATTGGTTAGTGGTTTTGTTTGCTTTGTTTGCTTTTTGATGTGATTTTGGTTCCTGCATAGAATATACACAGTGGAACAAGGATGGCATGGAGAGGACAGTTAGGGGACAATGACATGAATCTGGGTGATACTGGTTTGAATCAGCCGATGGTGGTTTGAGAGGGTTTAACACATCTGAAAAATACATAGGAAGTAAAATCAATAGGACTCAATGATTAATGGGATTTGTGAGATGAAGAAGATGGAACTGTAAAGAGCAATTCTGGATTTTCTGGCTTTAGACACCAGATGGATGGTGGTTCCATTGATCTTTGGAACCACGTGATTGTAGAGACTTTGTTCAGTGAGGTACAAACACAGAACAGGTTTCGTTCAAAGAATCACTACCGACTTTTCCCTTCTGACATGTGATTCTCAGCCTGCATTTTAGACATTAGAGAGAAGAAAATTCTCAATCAATTGTGGAATAATGTCTTAGTACTTACTTATAAACATGAGCTTTATTCTACATCATGTCCAGTTATTAAACATTTTGTTTTGGTTGAATACTTCATTACTTTTTAGGACCATTGCTCTCTCTTACTACCTTCTGCACAATGAGACCTGGGATGATATCCACTCATGTGTCTACTTGCATCTAGGTGGGACAGGAGTTCTCCCTTATATTGATGATTGATTCCAATTCTAGAGCAAGTGCAGCTAATTAAACTAGCAACGTATTCATGATCACATGGGGTTGTACAATAAGGATGTCTGACCTGGCCTCCCTCTTGGTTTAAGTGGTCCCCTCTTTGTTTCTGACCTTGGTTTTCTGATTTCAAAGTATAGTGGAAGCCCAGAAGGGAGCTGTAGCTTGCCATCTCCCAGCCCTCATCAGCTACAAAAACCTTACCCAATATTTGGTCATGAGACCCCACATTCACCCAGAGTAGGTATTCTGGAGCAGCTTGCCTTTCCTTCATCTGAAGTTCATATTCACATAAATAGAAATGCCTTCACAGAAGTAGGCTATGAATTACAATACACCTATAATAAGAGAGGGATTTATTTTTGGGAAAATTGTGAAGCCATGAGCCAGGGTATCACCTACCATCACTCCATTCATGAGAGTTAAACATTCGGAAGTTTTAGATGATAGATGCCCTCTCCTCCTGGAGAGCTGAGTCCTTAAACTTCCTTGTAGACACAAGAGATATAAGAATTAACCAGCTTCCCTAATTAAAGGAATTAAATTAAATTTAATTAATTAAAGAAGACAGAGATATTTTAAATGAAATGTGGGCTAGAAAGAATACTCGAGACTTGCCAAGAATTTTTGTTCCTGTTTTGAAAGGTAACAAAGGAAGACTATATCCTACATAATATCAAAATATAGTCTAAAATTACAGTAACTCAGGAACAAAGGAGTGAAACCGTGGAACAGAAGAGAATTCAGCAGCAGAACCAATAAAATATGTTTAAAATTACATAAAAAGATAACATTTCAAATTGGCAGTGAAAGTATGAATGTTGTTAGGAAAAACCTACAAATCTTGTAAACAAAAAGATATATACCTGCTACACATCAAGAACCAAAATAAATGTATATGGATTAATAATTGAAATAAAAACAACAAATGCATTGGAAGAGAATATCGAAGTTTACTTTGTAGTCAAAGTTAGAATTATTTTATTAACACATAAACCCTAAAACTCCAAATGAAATAAAGGTGGATTAATATATGTATGTTATACATATACATGTACTATACACACACACACACACAAATATTTAGTATAAGGAAATATGGACTGCCAAATTTGGTTTAAGAAAGTTATGCTTATGCAAACTTTAGAAGCCATGCAAAAATTATTGATGGATATGACCTCCTATAAAAATCCTTCCCGTGATGAAGTATACCATAAAACAATCAAAAGAAAAGAAAAATGGTGAACTATAATATACAAAAATGGTGAACTATAATATACAAAAAGTTCTTAGGAATAAATAAGAAAAGATAACAATAGAAAAAAGACAAAGTTCATGTGATGGTTAATATGAAAAATTAGGAAAATGTAAATTCAACAAATGTCATGTGATTTTCCTTTCAGTTTGGCAGAAACCATTAATATCCAGTGTGTTGTTGAGGGTGTGGTGCACACGGCAATCTTGGATTCATTTGTGGGATTCCAAGTTGGTATAGATTTTTTAACAAGGTAACCTGTCAGTATCTATTAAATATAAATGCATATACCTCCCAGGGAAATCCACATGTGTGCAAAAAGGACACATGCAAGGATAGGCAAGGAAACTTTAACTAGGAACAGCAAAATAAATTATTGCAAGCAGCCTGACTGTTCATCAATGAGGGACTATTAAAATGAATACTGGCTGTAGTTAAAAGAAAAAAAGATAAATCCATATATTTTGATATTAAAATAATCCCAAGAGATAATTTCAATAATAAATGCATGGCAAGAAAAAATGTGCACTGTCATTCCATTAATGTTATGAGCAAGCCAACTATATATTTTTATATATGTACGCATGTGTGCACAAGGTCTGTATAGACACAGATCTGGAAAGCACTCATCAAGCTTAAAACCATAACTTGCCCAGGAGAAAATAATTAGTGGGCATTGGGGAAAGGGGGAATTTTGCATTTTAGTGTATGCTTTCCATGTTATAGTAACTTGAAAATGAATGAGAAAAATAGAGAAAACCTTATGCACAGCAAACAAAACCATCAACAAAATGAAAAGGCAAACTCCTGAATGGGAGAAAATATTTGCAAATCATGTATCTGGTAAGAGGTTAATTTCCAACAGATACAAAGGACCCACACAACTCAACATCAAAAATAAACAAAGAAACAAACAAAAACCAGTCAGACAAGTCAATTAAAATATGGGCAGAATATCTAAAGAGACATTTTTCTTTTTAAAAAAAATTATTTATTTGAGAGAGCATCAGTGGGGAGCAGGGGAGGGGACAAGCAGACTTCCCACTGAGCAGGATACCCCTACACACACCCCGGGGCTTGATCCCAGGACCCCAGGATCATGACCTGAACTAAAAGTAGACGCTTAACCAACTGAACCGCCCAGGAGCCCCTGAACAAACATTTTTCTAAAGAAGACATCCAGATGGCCAACAGGTATGTGAAAAACTGCTCAACATCACTCATCATCAGGGAACTGCAAGCCAAGATGTATTGCAATGAGACCTCACCTCACACCTGTTAGAATAGCTATTATCAAAAAGACAAGAAATAACAAGTGATGGCGAGGATGGGGAGAAAAGGGAACCCCTGTGCACTGTGGGTGGGAATGTAAATTGGTGCAGCTGCTGTGGAAAACAGTATGGAGCTTCCTCAAAAAATTGAAAAATAGAATTACCATAGGATGCAGTAACTCCACTCCTAAATATTGATCTAAAGAAAATGAAAACACTAACTTAAAAATATATATGACCCAGATGTTCATTGCAGCATTATTTACAATAGTCAGGATATGAAAACACTAAGTATTCATAAATGGACAAAGAAAATGTGATAAGTGCCCCCCCTCTCTGGAATATTATTCAGCCATTAAAAATAATGAAATCTTGCTATTTGTGGAAACATGAAGGTCCTCAATGGCAACATGCTAAGTGAAAAGAAAACAGCTTATTAGTGGAGAACAGGTTGTTGGATGCCATGTGTTAGGGGGCAAAGGTGGGTGAAATGGACTAAGGACGATCAAAAGGTACAAACTTCCAGTTATAAAACAAATAAGTCATGGGCATGTCACGTACGGCATGGTGACTACAGTTAATAATAATATATCACATATCAGAAGTCTTTAAGACAGATCTTGAAAGTTCTGATTATCATAAGAAAAAAATTTGTAACTAGGTGTGATGACTGGTGTTAATGATCATTTTGCAACATATACAAACACTGAATCATTATGTTGTGTGCCTGAAACTAATATACTGTCATATGTCAATTACACTTCAATTTTTAAAAAAGAAAAACAGATAAGCCTCAGTTATATTAGGATGGTTATCTTCTTGTCTCGAGAAAATGAGTATCATTCTCCATTTCCCCTGATTCCTACCAATTCTATAACCCAAGGACTTCCATCAGCATCCTCCCAGTGATTATCTGAGAGATCTATGATAACTAACTAAAAATAACTCCTCTGAAGTCTTCATTTGTCCACCTTTACAAGATTCTATTAATCTTTCATTCTCTAAATAAACAGAGAATGACAGATTATAACTAAACCATTATAATCTGTTTCCACTATATTTCCCAGCTGCATTAGAGAAATAATAGAGAATTTGAAAGGATTTTTAGATTTCTGTATGAAGCATTCTTTTCTTTTTAATTTTTTTTATTGGAGTTCAATTTGCCAACATATAGCAGAACACCCAGTGCTCATCCCGCCAAGTGCCCCCCTCAGTGCTCATCACCCAGTCACCCCAACACCCCGCCCACTTCCCTTTCCACTACCCCTTGTTTGTTTCCCAGAGTTAGGTGTCTCTTATGTTTTGAAGCATTCTTAAAGAAACCTGTACCACCTCTACCCACTAACTGATGAGCATGAGGAAGGAGAGTTTGGGAGAGTTGATTCCTAGAGTCAGGAACTACATTGTGTTCAAATAGATGATTGAGTCTAGTGCATTTTACTTTGCATCTATGTATTAGATGAAAATCACTACTTCTTATTAAAATATCTGACTTTTTATCTGAAGCTGCTGATGATACTAATATTAAACAAGCATCATCAATATTTTGGAATGCTTTCCCAGTTTTGGAGCCAACACATTAACAACAGTTTTTATTTTTTCTTCATGTAAAAGAAAACCTGAAATCAACATCGAATGAACTAATTTAGAGAATTAATCATGTGACCTAAGTACAAAGTCATAACACGAAGAGTGGTGTGTAAACCCAGCCACCACTGCTAGACATACATGATTTCGGACACAGTCTTCTTAAAACACAGACACTCAAGAAGCAGATTTGTGTATTCTCTGTTTCATATGGTCAGGAATATCACTACAAGCTCCCTTGGTGGATGAAAATATGTTTTGTGCAAGTTACATGGTTGCTGTCTGTTTCCTTAAGATACAGAAATTCAATATTGAAGATCAACTTGAGCAGGCACTTTTAACTTTTAAGCTTTTTAATAATAGAGGAGTTCATTACAAAATAGAAAAGGAGTGTTATGCTATCAAAGAATAAAAATAAGTAAATCCTAAATCCATTGTAGCAAGACTGTAAATTACTGCCCACTCTCTTTTGAGTGTATTTAGTGAGGTTGAGTTAGTTTCTCAGAGTCTGGGCTCCTTGAGCACTGGACAGAGAGAATCCAAGGGCTTACAAAATAAAGGGTCAGCTTAGGTAGTTTTCTAAATAACCAATTCAAGCCATAAAAGGCACCACACCATTCTCACAACCAGGATGGGACTGCAGAATAGGAGTCCTTTGCAATCTGCAGAATGGTGTGAGGCTCTGGAGGGCAAAGACTGAAGCTAACATTCATACATTTATTCATCCATTATCTATCTATCTATCTATCTATCTATCTATCTATCTATCTATCATCTATCTATATATCTATCTATCTATCATCTATCTATCTAGTCAGTATTCTCTACTATGGATGACAAATAGCAAGAATGTATCCCCATTGATGTTCCCCATTCAGAATGGAATGGTTTCGCCACTGCCAACAAGAAGAGACTTTTGTTTTGGGGGGGACAGGGATAATGACTGAAAGGGGAGACTTCCCTGCCTTGATTGGAATGGAAATAGAGTATTCCAATGATCTTAAAAATAATTTTCAACATAACAACCTAATCACATAGCTTGAGTGAATTTCTCTGGAGTATATAGAAATTTTAGACAAAAAAAAAAAATAAAAGGATGTCATTGAAAAGTCATTTGTAAAAGGTTCTGCATCAGTATGATCAGCCACATGTGTACTGTTGTATCATCACGTTGGATTTTATCCTCAAAGAGCACTGGAAGTCCAGTTACTCTCTGAATCTAATTCTATCCAAGTGGGACCTTGTGCCCGCATAACAGTGTGTAAGAGGGAGCTCTGACTGAAGGCTGCCTCAGCGTTGTGTTCACATTTTCTATCCCCAAGCAATCACCAAAATCCAAAGTTCTGATTCGAGTCTTTGCCACTTTATCCTCAAGGTAGATGTAGAAAGTGAGGCTAAAATTCAAAGACTTCATTCAATTTTTTTCCCTAAAGAGACTGATAAGTACTTCTAATATGAAAAGAACCCCATATGAGGTCAAGCCTAGAGCACAATTTAAAATAGTTTTTGAGGCCTTAAACCTCATGAAAAGACTCATGTTCTTTTTCATGTTTTAGCTAGGTGTGTGTGTGTGTGGCATATTTATTTGCCAAAAACTCCTAAGAGTATATAATATTCCATTAGTTCATCTAAAAAAATCCTCAAAACCAGCAATAGTTTATAACTCAGGAACTTTCTCAATAGTTTGGACTTGCTAAAAGTTGATCAGGATTAAAAAATGTGACTATATGATAGTTAGCCTTGTTGAAATTGGTGGAATTAAGGTGGAGATAATTCTCTACAAGAGAAAAAATTCAGAAACTTTCCTGTGTCGCCAAAGATGCATTTGGTGGCAATTAATCAAAATCTCTTTTTCCATTCAAAGCCAGTATCTACTAATTATTGCATTTTCTATGTTTCAAAGTGGTTTTGAATGATTTACATATACTATCTTGTTTATTTTCACAATAATAAATTAGATATTGTTTTCCACTTTCTATAAGTGGGGAATTTGAACTTTAGGAGGATAAGTATCTCACCTGAGTTTATATTTCTGGTAGATGGTCTACAACACCATGTTGTTCTTGGTCCTACTCTTAGTTTTTTGTTTTGGTTCATTTTGAAATCAGTAACTCCAAAAAGTGGAATTGTCATAATACCACAGGAAAAAAAAAGGCAGAGTTCCAGAGCTAATAATTGAACATTTGAACTTAGTTTTAGTAACAAAACAAAACAAAACAAAACAAAACAAAACAAAAAACAGCCATCAGACTTTTGGGGATCTAATGTCAATAGCAAGGCCATTCCTCATAGAGCTAGACAAAAATTTCATTTTTAGTCCATATAGTTAAACCATTCCATTTTGGCCTGAAATAATTAAACCATTCAAGTAAAGTAGGCCTCCTTATTCTAATTCCAATGCAATAGACACATTTCTTATTTTCATATATGCCTGCCCACATAAGAAATTTTTTAAAAATCTAATAAATTTTAAATATTTCAACCTGTATTTTATCAATGAGCAGGATTTTGTTTTCCAAGAAGTCTACTGAGAGAGGGAACATGCTGAGAGATTATGAAGACATAACTTCCAGTCCACTCAAGGGTTGTGATGCAGTGAAGACATGAAAAGCCATTCTGCTGTCCACTGAGGATGTGTTTGTTTGCTGGGCATGAATAAGTCCCTCAGCCTGCTGCCCTTGGGTACTAGTGAAGACAGAAGGTCAACCCAACTGGCTTTCCTCCAAGTGACACACTTGAACACTAAATGCTCCTAGGATTACTATTATAGTATGTACACCAGGACTAATATCTACAGTGTTAGGACGGGTCCCATACAATTGAGTCTTTCAGGGTTGGGAGGCACATGGAGACTGAACCTCGCCCATTTACAGACAGGGAAGCTGAAGCTTGTAGAGGTGAAAGTACTTATTTCAGGGACAATATTCTTTCCCAGATTCAGGAACAGAGGCTTCTGTGCTTGGCAGAGCTCTTTTAACCATTCCATGTGACTCTCCAAATAGTTATCCTTTAAGGGCCATTCCTCACTCCTTATGTTCTCATGTGCTTCTCACTTTGGGACAAAGATTATTGGGATCATTATTAAATCAAGGATAAGCCTGTGCATGTGCACATTTTGTAATCCCAACTGATGATGATTTGGTTTCATGGAAGACAAAGACTGAATTTTCCTCTTCTTTAATTTTCCCAGGCTCTTAGTGGTGTCAGGACTGCCTTGCCCATGCTGGGCCCTTTCTACTTACTGAATGATAATTAATGTCATCTTCATGATTAATATATGGTGATATTGTCTTATTCACTCACTATGTAAAAGCTTTGGGGAAGTCTACTATGAGCCTTGATTTCTTCATATTTAAAATGAGGCTGGCACAACCACTTTGTAGTGCCTCCAAGAGACCTACAGATGATATGTGGGAAGCACCAGACTCCCTTCTAGCACATGGGAGGTAATTAATAAACAGAGGCAACCTTTATCACACTACCCCGGTGATGATTTTGTAATCATCATTGTATCTTCTAACAATATATTTTCTGTTCTCTATGGAATTTCACACACAGATAGAAATATAATCGATATTTAATAATGGAGCTTAATAAATGCATGTTAGTTGATTAATTAATTGTCAAGGAATAGAGGCAGAAAAGAAAAATCACCAGCAGAGCTTCTGGCAAAAGCTGTACTCTCTAATCCATCTACTAAACTGCTGTCCATCCCAGGTTGACAGTCCTAGCTTCTTGGCACATGATTGATTAGAGACTCCTGTGCCCAAGGGCTGTCCAAAAGCAATCACAGAATCTCACACCCCTGAGATTACTTCAGCTCTCAGACCCCAAAGACATGAGAAAACCCTGAATAGATACATTTCAATTATTATGCAAAACAATCTGAGACCACATTAAAACTATACCCACACTCAATCTAGTGGGGGGTATACAGACCTGGAATTAGTGATTCATAGGACACCCAGGCAGTGGGAGGAGTGTTCATGCATACTAGTGGTACAGAATGGCATCTTTCGAGAAGTCACCTGCCCTTGTGCCGCAGTTTGGGGGCAGGTCCAGAGGTGGGTATTCTACGGTAGCTGGTGGTTGAATTTGGCTCTTCTATTTTTTGCTTCACGCAGTTTCCATCTTAGAGCAAATAAATGCAGGTGGAGAACTTCCCACGTTCTGTTAAGGAGTGATAAATGATGTTTACCGTCCGATTTAAGAAAATAAGAAAATAATCTTTTCTGACTGTCACTCTTTAAAATATTCTCCAACCTGCTTTCCCTCCTTGACCCCTAAAAAGTTGTTTTTATTGAAATATATATTATATTATTGGATGTTTTGTTTGATAAGGTTTTCATTCTACCTTTAAGGTCTTAGAAAGGTGGGTGATGTATTATAGATATTATTGCTTTGATGCTTTCTTCATATTACCATAAGAAAAAAATATTAACTTTTTTATTGTAGGTGGAAAAATATAAACTTCTCTATTTAGAGAGTGGTTATGTCCCAAATATGTTAATCATGAGAATATTTGATCTTTTAGTTTCATATCTAGAGAAGATACAAAAAGTCTGAAACTCCGTGAACACCTTCCTGATATTTCAAACAGCTTAAACATGAAAACTTCCCTGGCAAAAGGCAATGGTTCAAGACTACTCCTTCTGGCTGGGGACTCTCAGTCATGTTTCTCTTTATGGGACAAAGGAGGCATGAAATTTAATTAGCATGGATGTTGATGAGAGTGCTGGCAGGTGGTGGAGTCAACAGTCAGCCTGGAGGGCACAGAGAGCAGAGAGCAGGACCCTTGAGCTCACCTGGCCAGGCTTCAGAGCTTGCCCACCCTGAGCACGTGCCTGGGAGACAGACACGGGGATGGAGGGAATGTGGAATGTCACAGCCTAGGGAGGGCCTCCGTGGAAGCAGCCTAAGCTAAATGCAGCTAGTAAATTTGCATCAAAATAATTTACTTTCGTGACTGGAAAATCCAAGACCAAAAGATGGAGGTGGAGGAGGGTGGGGCAGTGCCCAAACTTCTGCTCAAAGTCAGGCAGAGCTGCTCCAGGGCGGAGGACTCCGTGGGTCTCTATGGAAAAAGGCAGTGCCACTAGCTTACCCCAAAGTACTCAGGCTTAGAGAAAGTACCTAATGCCTTTTTAAGGTGTGGAGAGAAACCAGAGTGACAGTTTAATCACCTACAATCCGGTTAAAGTGGCTGGAAAGGAAGACTCATTTTGTAAGGAATATGGCCGCCAATCCATAGGAGCCTGAGAGACAGCCATCTGTCCAACCAGTAGCAACGCCCTAGAATGGGAGCACCCTTTCCCTGGACAAAACTGGGTAAATTCACAAATTCTTCAACACTGTCTTTCTTGTTCCCTGGAATCTATTATTTTTTTCCCCATTCTCACTTTTTGACAATGAAATAGTTATCCCGATGTATTGTGGCATTAAGAACATTACAGTTAAAAAAAAAAAAAAAAAGAACATTACAGTTGTTTTCTGGCTTTGTTTTGTTGTCCTCATCATCTTGTCTTTCTCACTGCAGATGCTCCAGCCCTGTCAGCAGCCCGATGAAAACCACATCCTTGGGAAAACACCTTCTACCACCGTTGACTGCCCTCATTGAGTGGAGATTTCTACTTGTTTCAGCTTTAGACTTCACGTAGAAGTCTGCAAACTCCAGGAGCATCTCTGAAAACCCCATCTACTCAAACTTTTTCATGAAACTGTATTTTTGCTCTCACAATGGTGTTACAGTGCGTCAACAAGTAAACCATCATTGTGGTATCATAGCCAACACAGATCTTCACTTCATCAAAACGTTATGCTACATCACCTTTCTTAGGATTGTTAATGTCGCTTTTTGCTTTCTGCCCACTTGTGACTCTGGCACCTGTCTTACATTTAAATGAGGCAAGTATTAATTTTGAAATACAAAATGCACTATCTACCATCACACAGAGGTCAACTAGATCCTTACTGGGGTGGGCCTATGGGGCCCATACCCATGTGAAACCACCAATCACTGATCCATTTAGTTGGTCCTTGGGGTACCTCTGTAAGTAACTCTGAAACCAAGAATGACTCAGAGACATCATGACAGAGGCGCACACACTTTTCAGAATTGATTCTTCTAGAAAGAATTGCTACTTTCTACTTCACTCTAACCATGAATTAGCTCTTAAATCAGCCCAAGAAAGGTTTCTGGTATATATATATATATATATATAATCTCCATCCCACACCCTCAATCTTAAAAAAACAACAACTAAGCACTCAAAGCTCAAAATAAACTTACTCTAAAGACAATAATAGTGCTTTGCATAATCCCTCTACAAATAAAGGCTAAATTGGAGGTGTCACTCAGTCTGAGAGTCAAAGGAGACAATTCACTGAATTCCAAAATTAGGCCAATTTTCCCAACCAGTCTCCATTAGCAGTAGACTGGGTAGCCCCACTGGGACCCTGTATCATAAGACTCATAGCATGCAAGAGCTAAGATGACCTCACAATCTCCCTGGACAGACCCACTCCCCAGGCAGAAAAGGGCAAGGCCAAGGCCAAGGCCAAGGCTAAGGCCAAGATGCTTAGGGCACCCCAAACTGATCAGTCAGAGGAGCTGCTCACCTCTAGCAAGGTCAGATCATGAGTACACTCACTGGGCTCTGTTCCCAGGAGGTGAACACTAGGAGGTGCAAACAGTTTGTCCTTGACAATCTATGTCTACGGAGATACAATTCAATCAATACTCTTTCAAACACCTGAGATTTCACCTGTTACCACACAGTAAGATTCCAACTGTTCTTAGAAAAATAAGGGAGTGGCTGTCGTATCTCATGCTATATGGCAAAGCAAAGATTGAAATTTGATGAGGAAATGATGTGAAATACTTCATTTAGATAAGTTATGGATTGAGAGTAGTCAAAGAGGGCATGGCCATTTCCTAGTTAAAATCGAAAATGAATAATCAGGGGCAAAGAGAAGAGTGACAGTTGTGTCTGTGGAGGGTGTATGAACAGACTGCCAAGTATATCTGAAGGAAAGCACCAACCTCAGGCTCACTTGGGGGAGAATGTGGGTGGGCATTTCATGAGAAACCCACTCAACTGGACTTGTCTTCGAGGGAACAGACTGGCCCTGTGAGAGAGTTGGTGGCCCTAAAGGGTCTCAGTTTGCCTTGCTGGCAGCACCTGGCTTCCTCTCTACCTAAACCATCTCCTTTCCATGCTGACAAACACTGAGGACTTCTGCTTCTCTGGGGAAAGCCCCACCCTTACCCACCCTTCCTATCATTGACCCCAGGTGACACTCTGGAAATTCTGCATGGGAGGGGCTTAGAGACGACAGTGTAGACATGAAGGGAATGGTTTGGATTTGTCATCTTGAAATAGTTTTGGTGCTGCCTCCCAACACTGTAGGTTTATTTGACTAGGCATGTCTAGATTGGGAGGCAGTCTCTCCATCCAGCTAAATATCACAAGAAATAGTTTCTGATGAAAGTTAAATGTACTGGTTTGTTGCAACAAGGGAAACAGCAGCCCTTGGAGGACATTGGTGCTTCTCAATAAGAGGGCTTGTGAAAGGCTTTGGGTTTGCATATGTCACTTGGGAGACATAATTAAGGAACCATAATTTTGCTCTGGATGAGTGAGGTCAGAAGGCAGAGGTGATCCCGTGACTGGGTCTCTCAATGTGTCCTACTCAGGAGGGGGGAAGAAGGAGCCATCATTCAGGGTAGCTGAGAAAGGGTGATGTTTGGTCATTTTCTATGGTTTGGGCAGCATTCTTGCTTTTCATGTGTGTTTGTTTTTATGTATGTTCAGACACGACTGCAGAAGGGTCTTGTCTTTTTGCTGTATCATAGTCACGCACTTAGTACAATGCCGGTGTTTTGTGAAATTGTTTATGTTCAACAGGAGAGCCTCCTGGCTTCACTGATGGAAACTAGCTCCAAGATGCTTTTTAGTTACTCAGGTTTATAGTGATTATGGGGGGAATGAAGTGTCCCCAAACCACCCTGGAGAGCTCTGCTTTTTGGCTTCCAAACAACTTGTACACAGTATCGCACAGCATTCTTCTTCATCTCCCTCAAATAATAATAATGTCAACAACACCAATAATAGTAGTGGTGGGGGGTAGAAGGAGGAGAGGGAGAGAAGAATAAGAAGACTAGCATTGGCATTAATTCACACACTGGGAAGTGCCAGCGGAGCCATCTCCATACATGGTTTTCTGGGCTCTCCCAAGCATCTCCTTTGCTGCTCAGCCATCAGCAAAGTCCTTCACAGGTGAACAGCTGAAGGTTCTAAGGTCACAGATACCTGGATTCATGATATTAGGCTCCTGCAGACAGGAGGGAATTAGGGAGAAAGTGGTGTTGAAGGACGTTTCCCTCAGTATCTTTTCTCACAAAGGAGGGCATCCTTATCGATTTCAAGTACCCAAGAACCAGCCCTAGAGATGGCACCTGGAGAGCCCTTGCCCCCTTTCTGCAAAGTTCATATTTACATTAGAAATGAGGCTCCACTCAGCCCAGACCCACAGATTGATAGCTTCATTCTCCGGGAGGGAAAATGTACGCCAGCACAAGTAAATAAAATGGTGACAGTTTCAAGAAGCAGCACGGTGCATAGCCGGCTGGGGGAAGTTTACAAATCATTAAATTTGTTTACCCTAAAAAAATATGTAATTAATTCACAGTAATTGATCTGAAAAGGAACATTAGTTAGAATTTATTTATGATATTCAGCTTAAAATCATTTCCCAAAAGAGAAAAATTGTATTTGAAATGATCAAGTACCATGGGCTAGGCAAGCCTATAACTTTGTATCTTGAAAACCCAATCTCATGCTTCCATGTCTCTTACTGTTTTTCTTTCTGTCTCCGCAGCCCCAGCTCTCCCTGGACAATATGGATTTGGGGCAGTTGTCTCTACATGCCTTTTGTGACACCATTCGGTATCCCTAATGTGTCCACTTGTCTCTGAGTGAAATACCGGAGGAGTCTGACCCCAACATCTCTGGGTGTTCTGCTGTTGCACCTGTTGGAACCTGGAACTCTACATGATGATAGTAATGATAATAATGTCCTTCAGTGCATTTCCCTCCAATCTCAATACAAGCTTGACAGCTGGTGCTTGATCACCAGGCTAAACTTTGTTGCTCTCATATTTCTCGTTCCCAAGGTGGCCAGGGGTTCTGGTCTATTCAAGGTTGTCAGGTGTGAGAGTCCTATTCTCCTTTCTCACCTCTCCAATGCATGCGCCCCATGCTCCCAGCACATGTAATGTCCACCACCTCTTATCAAGGTGATGCTCTTGGTGCCTCTTTGCTCTGTACATGCTATTTTAGCAGTCTGGGGGCCTTTGCTGTTGCTCCTTACAACACCCTAATAACTCCCAAGGACCTAGGTTGAGTTCCACCCACTCTGTAAAATATTCCCCAAGGCTCATCTTTTGTCTCATGGCACCACTAACAGTCCCTATGAGACCATTAGGCTGTGATTGATTATTTACTCATCCCTGTGTCTCTCCTAATCCATATACAAGGTCTACATGGCCTATGGGAAGACACATAGTGTTTAATATTTTACCTGAAATAGGTTCTGCCCATGACCATATATAGCAAAGATTTTTTGGATATTTTCCATCTCTTCTTGCCATAATTTGTTAAGCATCTCCCTACCTGCTGACCCAAAATTTCAATAGTTCTTGTTTATCTTATTTCATTTTGTTTTTATGATATCTTGTCATTTCTTCTCAGATTTCAGATAAGCCTTCATATTTTTCTCTTTCTGCAAACTACAATATTTTTGAAGAGAATCAGGAAGCAAGAGACCCACAAATCCAAAGCTGAGCCCACAAAGCAAGTATAAAGAGACATTCAAAGTTTGAAATGGGAAAGATTTCGATATATCCTTGTGTGTTAGCTCACAGAGTTTATTTCTTACCAAAAGTAACATTGGGTGAGACAGAAGCCCCATGAGAGCTGAACAGTTGAAAAGATGTTCTGCTGAATTTCTGTCTTCAGTGTCCCCATCCTCTTCCTTTAATCCTTACTTTTAGAAAAGAGGGGGGTATATCAGATCCCAAGTTCTTGTGAATGATCAGAGATTGGTTACAAAGATTAGAAAACAGAGAAATAAAATCTCCTTTCTGTAACCCACATGTTTATCATTTCCAAACTTCTAGAAGAGGGTTTCTTGACTTTGGCACTATTGACATTTGGGCTGGATCAGTCTCTGTTGTGAGGTTGTCCTGTGAATTACAGGATATTTAGTAGCGTCACTGGCCACCATCCTGTAGATGCCATTAGCACTCAGGTTGTGACAACCAAGGGTCCCCTGGGGTGCAAAAGCACCCTTGACTGAGAACTTCTATTCCAGAACACATTCCTAAATTCTATGGTAAGGTTACTTGGTCTCTGTAGAAACTCTCAGGGGTGCCAAGGCATATATTAAATTATCTAGTGAAACACAGTGACATTTGTCTGCCACCATAGGACCTGCTACTCTGAGGTAATTCACAATTTTAACATTAAATTGTTATATTACTTTTGATGACAGCCCACACTTCTGAATCTGGATTTGGGGAATAGGTATAGTGAAAAGCAAGCAAAGGGTAAAAATTAATATGGAACAGAAAATTAGAATAGCAGTATCCAATATAATTCCAAGCATTGAGGATTTGTTCAGTGCCAAATAGGTGCTAATTCACCAGGACTCAAATGCCTACTGAGTTGTTTAGATTTAACTACACAATTAACTGAATTGTAGGCATTTCTTTCAGCCTGGGAGTCCCACTGAACAAGTAGCCAATGGTGTTACATATACCATGAACCTCTGTCCCAGGCCAACAGATATGGCTATGCCTAATATAGAGTAAGTAATCATTGTGTGCACATATATCCTATCAAATTATGGTTGTTTTAAAACACTGAACACAAAAAAAAAAACACTGAACACAAAAAAAAAAACACTGAACACAATTGTTTTCATGAGAAATATCCGAGGGAACTTGGATATAAGCAGATACCATGATTCACTTTACTAATTCACATGAAAATGAGTTGACAAAACTTAGAATTATAATGGAGTCTGAGTATATCTTGATGGTGTTTTCAAAACTACTATAACTGGAAATCTCTTTTATCTTCACTAAATAACATGCACATGATACTATAGAAACCTTGGTCCATAACCTCCCCTACACCCAAAACACACACTTAATATTTGGTTTGGGATTCAATAAGATATTTGTACGGTATTTAGAAGCAACCTTCCTTTGAAAGGGAGATCATTGAGGCATGAATTATCAAAGGAAAACTATTGTTGGCTTCAGGGAAAAGATAATGGAAGGAAGATATCAAGAATGATGAGAAAAGAGAGAAGACCCTACAACTAAGAGGGGGCAAGTTATATTATAGGTACATGTTAAATTTAAAAAGAGGACATTTAATTGCAGTTAGAAAAGACAATGATGGATTGACATAACAATGGTGGGTTGGAAGAGAGAAGGATAGGAGAGGCATGTTAGAAAAATGTTCACAGGCATCAGGGAAGAAAAAATTAGAAAGAAGCTGAATATAGTTGGAGAATAAGTTTCTATATCTTTGCTGAGCTGAATTCAATGCAATGCAGCCTTATCAGCAAGGAAACCGATGTGGAATAAGTCAAATAAATGCATGAAATCCAACTAGCCAGCTGTGAAAGATCATGTTTCCAAAGATGGCAGAAACATACTTCCATTCGTACATGCTCTTTTGTCATGCTATCTTGACACTCTTCATGTAGAGATAAAGGTGAATTCCCCTCCCCTTGAATCTGGTTTATCTGTGGTCAATTTGAATAGCATGAGGTGATGTAAATAATATTCTGGGACTTCTGAGCTCAGAAGTTAAATAGACCTTGAAGCTTCTGCTTTTGTACTCTAGGGAAACCTAGACTGTGTAAGAACTTGACTAATCCAAGGTGGCTATACTGTGAGAAGGCCAACATAGTCATGTGTAGACACCACGTGGGGTAGAATGGAGGGCCAGACCCACAACCCTAGCTGAGTATCCAGCCAAGAGCCAGGAATATGCCATAGAAGTGAGGCCATTTTGGAAACAGAACTTCTAACTCTAGTTGGGACACCCAGTTGATGCTATATGGGGCAGAGTTGAAATGCTCCTAATTCTTGAGACCTGGCCAAATTGCAAAATTCTGAACATACTCGTGTTTTCAGCAACTAAGTTACACAATGTGTAATTTGAGGTTTCCAGCCTCAACAGACTACTTATATAAAGGCATATATTCAGAGTGATTGGCCCAATTCACAGGTCTCTTGCCTCTTTCATTTGATTTACTTAGGTGAGCCCCAGTGGACTTTCTCTATATCTGTCAGGGTCCACACAAGAAAAGAGAAGTCACCCCAGAGATTTTAAGCAAGGAAAATTCAATACAGGGATGTATATATGACCTGGGAGAGTGAGACACCAAATGAAAGGCAATCAAGGGTGTTGGTAAATACTGGAGAGTTGCTCCCATTCCTGGGTCTGATGGAGTAATGGGAACAAGGAGCATTTTCAGAGCCCAGCAGCTGGAATCATCCTATGGAGACTACCTCATGGAAGTTGGGACCATGGAGGGTGAGGCTGACCAGGCCTCTGGAACACAGGGGGAAGCTTCCTTACATCCCTCTCCTTCTTTCTCCAAGTCTTTCTTATTTTCACTAGACAGATGCATGACTGCAGTGACCAATTGCTGAGTTGAAGGGCAGATCTGAGTGGCACACATCATGTTGCCAACTCATGCAGAATTCCCCATCCTAAGACAAGAGAAGTTCTGCTACATTATCTGCTACATTAAGTTTCATTATCACACATTAGATCTTCTCTGCCCCTGAAGCTCAGTCCACATACAGATTCACTGCTGTTGGACTGAACTGCAGGCCATACTGTCCAAGCATGTCTCAAATGCATCTTCAACATGCTGACCTCAGTAAGCCAGAGAAATATGTTGGGATGGGGAATGAAGATGCTCTCACAAGTGGGAGCCACCCACACTGTACCACCACAGTTGAGTATAAAACTGAAAGCTAATCATTTATTCTTAATTTTCTCAACTTCCCCTCACTCGCTCATTCCTCTGAAATCTTCCTAGAAACTTCATGTCATCTTGGATTGTCTTTAAAATGCTCTTCTTCATTCAACATAACTCCAAGATGTAGATATTTTCTTGATTTTAATTCCTAGGGTGTGCATAATAAAAGCACAACAGAAGAAGAGATAGTGTAGTGACTTTACATGAGTAACATCACAACACCTGGTGAGGAATTAGCCTTTTTATTTTTCAAACTGGGTGAGTAGCAGCAAGTAGACTACCAGAAACAAGAGATTGAGAATCTGAGCCAAGGACCCAGAATGAATTAGGAACATGCTGGGAAAGACCTTGTAAACCCCTTATTCTCTCTAATTGCAGTCATTAAAATGTGCCTCATGGTTGGGTTATTGATATCTTTATGTACCATCCTTCATGCGTAGTAATCACTTTACACAAAAATACAGGTCAGTCAATAAGAAGAGTCTTTCCAAACAATTAACTGTTCTAGTCTGATGTCTTTTGGAATACCAGAATCTTTAAGAACACATGAGCAATTTCATTATTGGATCATAGTGGTAAAAGAAAACAGGAAAGTCATGAATCAGAAAAATGAAAATACAAATGTCAATGAAAACAGTTGCCTTGGGAGAAGAAATGTGTGGGAAATATCAGAAAGGGAGACAGAACATAAAGACTCCTAACTCTGGGAAACGAACTAGGGGTGGTGGAAGGGGAGGAGGGCGGGGGGTGGGGGTGAATGGGTGATGGGCACTGAGGGGGACACTTGACGGGATGAGCACTGGGTGTTATTCTGTATGTTGATAAATTGAACACCAATAAAAATAAATTTATTAAAAAAAAAGGACATGGAAGATATATCCTAGTTGGCCTACCCCCTATGTAGCTTTTTATATCACTTAAAGTATCCTTGAATGATGGATGTTAACAGAAAAAAAAAAAAGACCTACTTGATTTATTTAAGCAACTTCTGCATTATCCGAGTTTTATATGCTGGGTGAGGAACTGATTTTAAGAGTAAACCTTCTTTGGATCAAAAAATATTGTAGAAAATCTTTGTAGAAAAATTATTCTCTTTTTAAAATTTTTAAATAAAACCACTGCTACATTTATTTCAAAATTACAATTTGTCTCAGTCTCTGGAAGCAGCCATCCCTGACCATGCTATGGAGACCAGGAAAGTCGAGAGGAGACCAAGGAATAGGGAGCCCAGGTCACTGTGTCATGCAGGTCATGAGTAAAAGGAGATGCCTCTGGCCCGTGAGTATTGGGCCCTCAGGTATTATCAAAGAACCTGATTGTGGCAGGTCCCATTTTCCACCAAATGAAAGGCAGCATTTCCTCACCCCTACTCTGCCGCTTTCCTTCCCATTTCAGACTCCTTTACTCTTTCAGATGTAGGGACTATTGACCTTGTGGTGGGTGAAGCTTCATGATCAACCCAGCTGCAAAGGCCTATTTGGAACACAAACCACATGATCACAGTCTCTTCTGTTGCCTTCCCTCCTTCCTTACTGTATCCTTGGATAGCGTGACTGAGGATGGAATGACAGAAGGGAGGTTTGACACAGCCCTACCTCTTTTGGCCTTGAGAAGAAAAGGGGACCTGCTCACTGAAGAAATCCTGCAGAGCACCTCTGCTGACCACTGCTACCCCTTCTCCCATCTCCTGAAATATCTTTGTACTCTCAAGTACAGACGACATGTTTGCAAATCAGAGGATCTGGGTAGAAGGAATCTGGGCAGTGGTGATCCTGATGCAGTCTGGGCATGGGTGGTTTTCTCTGACTCTGTTAAGTATTTCATTCATTAATGATGGCCATGATAATAATTCCACAATTCGATGGCACATTCAAGCAATTAGCCTTGCTCAATATTCTTCATTCATACATCAGATGGCTTCTCATAATACTCAAAACAAGTATCTTTACTTTTTGGGTCTTTTTTTCCTTAAAACTTGAAATCATGTAGATTTCAAAATAGCAAGTCCAAAAATACAGAAGGGTGGATGCCTGGGTGTCTCAGTCAGTTAAGTGTCTGACTCTTGGTGTTGGCTCAGGTTGTGATCTCAGGGTCATGGGATCGAGCCCTGAGTCAGGCTCCACACTCAGCATAGGGTCTCCTTGAGATTCTCTCTCTCCCTCTGCCCTTCCCCCATTCACGTTCTTGCTAAATAAAATATATATATATATATATAGAATCTTAAAATAATACAGTAGGGAAAAAACCCAAATTTTTCTATTCTGAATGTACATTTGCCACAAACACAAGATATCTGCACAGTCTTTTAAGCCAGTCATGAAAACTGTGGTCTAACCAGTTGTTCCAGAGATAACTGAAGGCCTTGCCTCCATTTGTCTAGCTGGGAATTCTCAGTAGGGTCACAGATTTATCTGGCGACAACATAGAAATAAGAGCCACCATGTACTAGGACTTAGTTTGTATCAAACATGGGACTAAAATCTTTGCAAAGAATTTCGACTTGTTATACAAAACAACTTGCCATAGAACTGTCATCATATACCTCTCACAAATACAAATCTGAATCCTAAAGGATATCCTTAAAGGATAAGTGACCTGAGTAACCTGAGTGGCCTTAAGGCCTTTACCTTAAAGGAGAAGTGGCCTGAGTAACCAGCCAACAGTGGCTGCACTTAGATTTGGGATCACCTGACGGTGGCCTCTCAGCTCCACTCTTCTTGCTACTGGGCATTCCCAGGATACAACTCCAGGGCAAGCACAGATGTGCCCCTGGAGTGGGCATGGAAGCCCACCATTGCTCAACACTCCCAGTAGCCATAGAGAAAAATCAAATAAACAAGCAAGAGAAACAAAAGCTGGAACAGAAAAAAAGGAAAGACCAAAGAGCCAGTAGCTGATCTCCCAAAGGACACATCATCTCCTATTGGAACACTTTTAATTTAAAAACTTCTCAGGGTTACATAAATATCAACTCAAAATGGATAGTTGCTTTTATTCTTCTCAGCATTTGAATACAAATATTGCTATATTATGAGACAATCTTTTGCGTTTGTCTCATCTCTGATGTTAAACTTTCTTATAACCCAAATGAAACTGTTTGATTGGATCTTATTTTATTTTGAATAATGTCAGTAACGAATGTCCCAGAGTCTAAAAGATCTTTCTTTTCTGTTAGTGACCTGCTAATTGTTGAAAGATATGAAAGTATAAAGTATGATATTATTAATCAATGCAAGAGTCCATAGACTTTAAAATTGGGAATTGATATACTTTTCAAGAGTGAGTTCCAGAAAATCCTAAAGCAAATACATCTGCCAAATATAAAAGAAGCATGAAAGGTATTCATTTCAAGTTTGGCAATAATCATTGCCAAAGAGCAAATGAAAAGGTAATTCTCTCTAAAAATGACTGGACCTTGGTTTTCCAGACATTTATAAATATTCTAAACTAAAGTATCACCACCAAAAAAAAAAAAAAAAAAAAATCGGAGTAATCAAGAGCAACAGCCTGACTCCCTAAGGTAGAATCTCTGAGCGACCTTTTGCTTTCCAATAATTTGAGTATCAGCTGCAATGGGGTTAACAGTATCATAAACTAGTTTCAAGATCTGGACTGTTTTTCCAGGTATGACTGTTTATTTTTTTAATGTGCCATTTCTTAAATAGAGAGAGAGAGAGAGAGAAATATATGTATTGTCCTAAAATGTGATTGGTTTTGTAAAACAACAACAACAAAAAAAACATACATATGTAGGTGTGAAAATAAATTTAGATACATTTTTTCCCAAATGAATAAAGTTCTTGAAAATGTCTTCAAATGTGTCCTTCCTTATGCTTGCGCCCTCGCTAGCACACGTGCGGCTCCTTGTGTCTGCTGGAACCGTTGGGGAAGGGCAGGGACTTCGATGCTCACATTCAAAATGTAATGATGTCTGAGTGTCACCACCCTGGAGTTTATGTTATACTCCAGATAGATCCTTATATGTCTGCTGATTTGGTTAACAACAACAAAAAAAGGTTACAAGAGTCAGAATTTAGCAGCTCAGTTTGCACATTAAACTATTAATTTATCCACAGCTGAATTTTATTTGTGATAATTTGAGAGCACAGCCTTGTTCTGTGCCAGAAGTAAGTAAATATGTAAAAGAGAGACAACTTCTATGGTTTTTGTGCCAAATTTTAAGTGAAAGAGAAATAATAATTCAGGAAACAAAAGATCATCCACTTATATGCTGCTGAATGATTCATGCCCTCACCTTGCCAATGATCTGGGAGACTGATTTTAATCATATCCCTAAAAGAGTGATATACTTCATGCATGGAGTGTGTGCCATACATTTTGATAGGCTCACCCACATATTATTGCAAGCAGCTGGGAAAACATTTTCTCCACCAACTCATAGTACAGGGCACAATGCAATATTTGTTTCCATTTATAAAGCTTTGTTTTTATCTCGTTGCCTTGTGTTCCAGGAAAACAACATATTTAAATAGACTCTATAATTTGGCAAGTTTTAAGAGCATACTATGCTTGGAATTTCCAAGCCTATTAGAAAAGTGTACTAGTTATGGAATATATCCTCTATTTCAAATAGTCTTGCATTTTTACTTATTTTATTTCGTAAAAATGCTTAAAATAACATTCCAAACACTAAAGGATACATATATAGGAGTTTAAAAAGTGGATTTATGTAGTGCTTTTCTTCCAAGAATCTCCAATGTGTCACACATATTTATATCCATTTTCAGGATCCATCTCTTTATTTTCCCTTAGTATTTACCAGAGGTTTATGAGGTCTTATATAACATGCAGATTGTAAGATCTACAAAAGATAGCAGTGTAGACTTTCAGCAAACTCACAGCATGTCAAATCTGGGAAAATTTCCTATAGTGATTTCATCAACTGAAAAGTACCATGTATAAAAATGCAATAACATCAACCCACACAAGTACTCTGGCTATGAATAGATCACTTATTGTACTGAAAATTATGGAAAATGAGCCAGGTTTCTTTGGCAGTACTTCAAACAAGATTACTTTTTAAAAAAATTTTTAAGCTATTCTGTAAATATACAGGAAATGTTTGATGGACACACAACCAGTGAGAAAACAAGATTAAAAGTAACATGAAACAAAAAAATCACCAACCAGTAATCCTGTTATCTTGTATCCCTGTGCTTGACTTAATGAATGTGTTTGTTAATAAATGTCACATAATAGATTTGCTTATAACTCTAAAAGAAAGAGGAGACATTTTTCAAAGCCTGACACAGTGATTTGGACATAAATTGAACGGAGTTAGATATAGAAGTAATGGGAACAGCAAGGAAAAGATTCAGAACTCAAACCTTTCCCTTCCATTAGCCTGGGGTAATTTATTAACCTGAGAGAGGTCAACCCTGGGGAGAAATTCTAAACCCTCTGGGATAAATCAGGACTCTGTCAGACTGGCTTATGTGATTGGTGAGCTGTCCCTTGTATTCACTGCATCACATGATTTTGGGATCAGAGGTAAGCATTGTCATTGGTTGGTTTCCTGACCTCACTGCAAATATCTAAAATCTTCTTCATAGTTGCTCAGCAGATACACCCATTCTTCCTTGCTTTTGTTTGATAAAATATTCTATTCAAAGTGTAAGCTATGAAGTGTTTACTTGACAAGCACCACAAAAACAAGTGTTAATTTAAGGATAATAGGACATTTCCCGGGTTCTATCCACCCCTAAGTATCATCAGTTTAAGAAATACATATGAATACACATAAATAAATTTCATCAGGTACTGGCTTCAGGATGTTAAAACAAAAAAATGAGGATTTCTGGTCTATGACAATCTCGATCAATGTATTATTAAATACATGCTCTAAAACCTGCCTAAATTAAGTAATTTGTATGAAAATAGGATAAGTAGTCTATCTAATTGCTTTAAAATATTGCCTTTATACCAATCAATCAAGACAAACACCAAAGTCATATGTACTTGAATTCAATTACCTTATCTTCTTAAAAAGTCTCTTTCCCTAAGTAACAGCAAAGTTATGCCTTTAGTTATTGTCAAAGGATTCTATTTAAAAATAGCATGAAATTTATTAAGGCATTTGCAGTAAAATATCTCAGTGCAGAAAGAGTCATTTTGGACCTGTGCTCTTGTTGACTGAGTTATCTCAAACAATGTTAGTACAGGCAGGATTGTTCTGGACTGTGTTTGGGACCCCTACACACAGTCAGGAAAGACCTGGTCAGTCTGCGGTAGCCATGATACCCAGGCTCAGGTGCCTGCAAACGACAGTGGTTTACCTTTTCCTTGGGGTGGACCAATGTGGGTTTCAGGAGCGCTCGATACCGTGCTGTCCTCACTCACTGAGGCTGAAGGGCCTGACAATTGAACACTTGCACACACACGTGGTCACTTTTGCTTACATTTTATTGACCAAAGCAAGTCACAGGCAGTTCCTTATCTCTTTTTTTAATAATAAATTTATTTTTTATTGGTGTTCAATTTACCAACATACAGAATAACACCCAGTGCTCATCCCGTCAAGTGCCCCCCTCAGTGCCCGTCACCCATTAACCCCCATGCCCCCGCCCTCCTCCCCTTCCACCACCCCTAGTTCGTTTCCCAGAGTTAGGAGTCTCTCATGTTCTGTCTCCCTTTCTGATATTTCCCACACATTTCTTCTCCCTTCCCTTATATTCCCTTTCACTATTATTTATATTCCCCAAATGAATGAGACCATATAATGTTTGTCCTTCTCCGATTGACTCATTTCACTCAGCATAATACCCTCCAGTTCCATCCACGTTGAAGCAAATGGTGGGTATTCTCAAATAGAGAAAATATTTTCAGAAGGAGGGGAATTTGGAATACTGGTCCACAGTAGTGATGGCTACCAGCCCCTACAATAAAACCTCACGGGAGAGACTATTAATAATTCCTGTCCAGGAAAAACTGTGAGTCCCATGCCCTTATGAAATTAAGATTTTTTTTTTCAATAATGGGGATAATCTAACTCATCCATCCCCATTTCTAACTTCTGTTCCAGGAAACTCAATCTTGAAGCTCTGCTACAGCTTCAATTATGGGACCTTGTTATTTGAGACTCTATTTCCATTTATATTCATATATATTTAAAAATATATAAAATTTATACATAAATTTGAAAAGTATATATATAATACAATATATAGATTTTATGTTATGTGTATTTCATCACAATAAAAGTTGGTGGAGGGATTACCTGAGAGGAGTCCTGCATCAGGAAACAGGAGCCCTGACCTAGTAACCCCACCATGCTCACTTGTTGGGAGTCTTGTGGAGCGAGAATGAATGTAGGATTTCAGTCATCTATGATGGTATTATACATTATATAAATATGTATATGTGACACATTATAAGCAGTATAAATGTCAACGAAATGTAAACCACGAGTTAACCCAAAAACTAACAACTGACAAAGATTGACTACTCAGTGCTAATAGTCCAAAGTAAAATGAATGAATGAGCTCATTCACATTGCTCATTTTTATTTTATGAAGCTAAAAGCACTTGTCTTAAAGCAGAGTTTAAATTTTTCCCCATGAATAATTTTTGAGTAGAAAATGATCCGATTTTAAAACGGACACCTTTAAAAAAATAATAAAATGGGGGCACCTGAAAGTCTCAGTCGGGTAAATGTCCAACTTTTGATCTCGGCTTAGGTCTTGGGCTCATGGTTGTGAGTTTTAGCCTCCTGTTGGACTCTACGGGGGCTGCTGAGCTTACTTAAAAGTAATAATAATAATAAAATGAACACCTTAGTGTTTTTTTTTTCCCAAAATTACTCTTGATTACCTTTGGGAATTATTTGTCGGTTAAAGTCATTGGACCCTCACAAAATGTTTGAAGTTTCATACAAAATCTTTACTTTTTTTTGCTCTAGGATTTGCAATTCAAATGTTCACCTTTTGAGGTATCTTTATGGTGCCACATTCTCTTAGCAAATGGAATGACCATATGTGGCTGGAGAAAAAGTAGTTTTTAATAAAAAGGCTGGTCCTTTCTCTCTAGGTGATATATTCAAGCTGTGTGGCTGAATAACAGCAAGGGGCAGAGAGACATCTTTCCAGATGGCTCTTCAAACCCTAATAAGCCTGAAATGTCATGGAACGTGGCTTTGTACTGGAGGCTTTAATGTCACCACATATTTTGCTTGTTTTCCACACCATGCTATTCTTATAATCATTCCTGACTTCACCTTAAATTGTTCCATAAGGGAAAAGAATACTAGTTTTAAAAACACAAGGAAGTTCCTTTCTTTAAAAGCTCTGGTTAATTGCACAGAAAGCAGGAAATATTCACTCAGAAGAGACGGATCTCTGACATGTAGGACCCTGACACCTGCACTCAGCACTGGTCTGCGGAATTCAAATACACTGACCTTCCAGCATTTTCCATGCCTCACAGTTGAAGCCAGATGACGCCAAAGGTGAGTGAGTTAGTTGCTTTATTAATGTTTTAATAATCCTAATGTATTTCAGCAACTAAGTTTAAATAATGGGTACTGATGCTTCAAGTAATAAACAAATATTGGGAAAAACTTCCTTTGGATAATAAGTGTGTGTGTGTGTGTGTGTGTGTGTGTGTGTGTGTATTAGTACTAAAGAAATCTAGTGTTATATTCTTATCCCCAAACACACATATACTGAGATCTTACCACTTCAAGTGGTTCATGTATCAGCGAACAAATTCCAGGAAGATGGTCATTTGAGGCAGCCAAAATTCTTTTTTTTTTTTTTTTTTTTTTGAGGCAGCCAAAATTTTTAAGTCTCAGAGGACTGGTACCCATACCTAATTACCTAACGTTGTTATTCTTTTTCTTAAAGAGATGCTCTAAAGCTGAGTGAGCTGCAGGCCCCTCAACCTAGCTTACTCTCATAGTTCCGATTTCTCCCCTCATGTGCTCTGAAAGTCCACCGAACCAATGGGCTTCCAAATCTGTCCCTGCCTCGTGACAGGATGAGCAGGCAACCCTCAGTGTTTCAGCAGACCCAAGACAACCAAATCGTAAGCTAACAGTGGGACAAACCAAACGGTAACTCAATGTACACCATGCAGCTCTCCACAGCTACTGGAATTCATGGCACTCTGTCTCTTTAGGTCGGGGTGAGAATACAGCTAAAATAGAAAGTGGGCTTTTCCTTTATACGAATCTGTATCTCCTTGGTGTTTCCAACCCTGATTGTCGAATATCTCTTTTCTACCCTTTCTGGGAATTTCATTACAAATGTGCCTTTCCCTAGAAGCCACATCTTTCTCTATCATGTGCACTGAGTTCTTTCAACGAGAAACTCAGCTTCCTCAGGCAAATTTAGAATTCAACCATGAGGGCCTGATCTAGACTTTTAGCCAGGGTCTTTTTAGGGTTGCCTGTGGCAGTTGTGACCTGCAAGGACATTTGCTTTCTATGGGCTGCTGTCCTACTGATTTATGCAAAGCGCTTCTGAAGGATCATGTTCCTGCCAACGGGTGGCTCTTGAATAACTGAATATGGGAGTAACGTCCTCATGGATATGCAAGTGCCCATGAACCACCCCCTAAATATTTTTATTATGAGCAACACAATATATGAACCCCCCCAAATTAAAATAGTATTAATATTAAGTATACTTGTTTATTTATTTTATTTTATTTTTTTTAAGTATACTTGTTAAAATGTCATAACCATCCAAAAGCAAAATCCTTTCCTGGAAATGTTTTATAAAACATCCTTGATACCCACTCCTTGATTACAGGATAGGAATGTAGTGTTTACAGATCAACAGAAGTAGAATTTGTCACGATATTCCTGTGTGAACTGGTATTTCTAAAAGCTAAACCTCTAAATTGGCATCATTCTTCATATTTAAACTTCCTAGAATACGTCTTGGAAGCATGTGCATGACTGACTCTGACTAAATCAGTCTTTTCTGTATTTTAGTCGTACAAATGACAGTGAGAATCTCTATCTTTCATTTATAAAAATGACAATTTTAGACCAGTGCATTTTCACATCTGTCTGCAGTGGAGCTTCTGAGAAACAAAACAAAACAAAACAAAAACAACCATGTAAAGCTCCTTCACTGGATGAGATGGGCGGTAAGGAGAAAGAGTTGTGTGTGCGTGGACTGATGGAGCTGTAGTATGATTGAAACGCAGCTTTATTTCCCAGACCCCTACTCACCTGGTCTCCAGCAGGGCAGGAATGATGCTCTTCATCTCCAACCAGAACACGGGCCATGTAGGGGTGAGGCAGGTCTCCCCCTGGTCAGGTGAGGAGGCACTGGGCTGGCATGTCCCCCACCTGACAAACCATACCTGGGGCAAAGAGTTCTCAGGGATTCGCAGTCCATTTGAACCCGACCTTTGGGAATAAAGAGACCTACAAACACTGGGAGAACTTTATATGCTAGATAGCTACTTAACTAAGCATATCTGGATTCCCTCATTTACTGACCACAAAAGAGTATTCAGATAGGAGATGTTCTGAGAAATTGCTACCTTGGACTGAATCAAACTGACCACTTGCCCAGGTGGAATTAACATCTGCTAAAACAAAAAACCAAACAAACAAAAAACAAATCCACAGGCCCAAATGGCATCGTTTGGGTCGGGCCAAGTCACCAAAGCAGCTTAACCTCTAACCTAATTGTAGTTTCAAGCTCCTCCAGAAATATGCCTTCACCTGTCTATTAAGAATTTTCTATAAATCCCAACGAAGTCATCTTTCACCTGGGCCCTCTCCATCCTGGAAAGGAAAATAAGACAATTCATTCACCTAGTAAGACGCCCAGCTCTTTCCCCACAAGGCTGGGTAATCTTGACTGAGCTAATCTTTTCTTTTCCTTTGCTGATAACTTCATGCTGTGTCCTCTTCCCTCTAAAAACCTTCCATTTTGTACAACTCCTCACAGCTCCCTTCAGCTTGCTAGATGGGATGGGGCCCCGTTTGTGAATCGTTTCATAAAGCCAATCGCATCTACACATGTACTTGGTTGAAATTTTTTTTTTTAACACATCCTCTCACTAGCTTCCCAGGCTGGGTAGGATTCTTTAGCACCACTGCTTTGCTTTTCTGAAAGCACAAAATTCACCTTCGAAGGGGGCTTTCTGCTGTTTTGCTGAAATCTAAGCTAGGCACGTTCACTTTGGGCACACTAGTCACCTTGGTATTTTTATGAGCTTTCTAAATTTCCAGTTCAGGTTAAGGAAAACCAGAACAGTATTTACAACAAGCACCTTACCTCAACTTTTGCAGTTTCTAAATATAAAGAAAGACAAATCCCTATACATCCCTACATAGGTAAGTATGTAGGGATAAGCTCAAAGACTTAGCTAAATCCCTAAGCTCAAAGACTTTCATCTTTGCACACACACTCACCTACACACACAAACACATTCAACATAAAGAAACAGAACAGTCCTCAAAGTATAAGGACTTAGGGGAACTCCAAAGTTGTTTCAGGGAGTATGTTAAAATTTGAGAATCAACATGGAGATGTGTTACTTTTTAGCTGGGTTCCTCCCTGCCTTCACCTCTGACATATTTTGTGGCCTAGAAGCAAATATCAGGTTGCACCCACACTGGAGGGGAGGGGTGTGCAATGTCTGAACACCAGAGGGTGGGATTCTATAGGGCCACTTTACCCTCTGCCTGAGGTCCCCAGTGACTCCTGTCTCTCCCACATACAAAATGCAGGCAGCAGCTAGAGTCCAAAATCTCATAATCTTAATGAAGTCAGTATGTGGATGAAGCTCCTTGGGACCTCAGCAGATTGACACACATCAACAAATAATTTGTTAAATGCAGCTCCTGGGGCAAAACTCCTGTCCTGGCACCTGGGCGACCAAGGAGGTAGTGGGTGGGTGGGGTGGGTGCAGCTGACAGTCCCGCGCTGGCAAAGTAGGACCCCTCATAATGGGAACCGGAAGGTGGAAGGGAATCACTAGCCTCTAGCGGTTCTGAAATCCAGTCTGGCAAATACTGGGTTTCTTGATCAGGTTTCAAGGCCTGGGACTAATTCTCTGTGATTCTGAGCAACACCTTTTATGTTCCTGGTTCTGCTTCCCAGATAATCCTTCTCTCTTCACAAAAGGGGTGTGATTGCAGCTGAGTAGTTTAATGAGCCTGTTCATGGTATTGGCTCCATGAGTGAATTCATGGAGCCTCTTATGAGTCGATTTTCTATCCATCCTTCCTGGTGAGACAGGGAAGGTGAGGGGCTCCATTTAATTTATTTTTTGGGGGGGTGCTCCATTTTAGAAACAGCTCTCTGCTGTTTTTTTGCTTGGCCTCATTTCTGAATAAGCAAAAGCAGCTAAGCTGTCACTTCAAGGGGAAGCAAGACAGTTAATCATTCTCTGAGTTTTGTCGTGGGCGCCAAACACCTGACAACATTTAGGAAGACCCGGATTCCAAACATGCGCCTGGACATTAGCTTCGAACACATCTCCGCTGATGCTGGCATCAACACCCCCTACCTTTCAGGATTTATGGAATAATGCCTATTCTTCACCTGACACTTGCCTTTGATTGGACCCTACCCTGGATTTCTGAAGGGACATGAACCCTGGACCCCTTTCCAATACAACCCCCTGGCCTGGAGCAATGACAAAACTCATTCTCCTTTCCTTTCTGAGTCTCCCAGACACTCCACCTGCTGTTCTCTCTCACTCGCACTGTTCAATAAACCAATTTCACATTCTCTGGCTTGTGTTTGATTTCTATTATGGGTGAAGCCAGGGACCCTCGTGGCTGGTCTTGCGGGGATCCCTCCCTCTGGATCCTCAGACCCAGCCTTTTGGTATCCCTGGGTTTTCATCTGTGAGGAGATATCTGGTATTATAGCACAAATGATAACATAAGTTAATTCTTTTAACTAAAGTAAGTGTAATAAAAATGTTGAAAAGATAACACAAAAATAATAAAAACACCAACGGTTCATTTATTACTGGATACAAAAATGTTAGGGACACCTGGTGGCTCAGTGGTTGAGGGTCTGCCTTTGGCTCAGGTCGTGATCCCCGAGTCCTGGGATCAAGTCCCACATCAGGCTCCCTTCAGGGAGTCTACTTCTCCCTCTGCCTGTGTCTCTGCCTCTCTCTCTGAGTCTTTCGGGAATAAATAAATAAAATCTTTTTAAAAATGTTAAATAAACTTCTAACAAATGAACTTATAAAATACAGTAAAAAATAATATATAACACCTAACCAGTATTTATTCCAGGTATGTGATAGTATAACATCATATTATCAGGCAAAAGGAGAAAGCCTAAGAGATCAACTACAAAATATGGTTGAAAAGATTTGCCATCCATTTCTGGGTTTCTGCTGTTGTTATTGCTGTTTTCAAGTAAAATAGGACTAGAATGAGATCTCCTAACTATGATTTTAAATTTCTCAAACCAACCTCGCCATTATGTTATTCTGGAAATAGTAGCCGATATGATTAGATACAAAATGAGCTATGAAGTATTACCTTGGAAGGACCACAGTGAAACCACCTGTGTGCGTAGATGCTATTTTGACTAGAATAAGCAAAACTTCAATGTAAGCTCTTGCAGACAAGAAACAAATTGAGCTCTATGGCCTCAAGACACATGGCAAAATCAATAGTTTTCTTCTGGTTCAAAGGGAGTAGATGGAAAACACGGATCTTCCTCCTCTCCCACAAAATCCCACCAAAATGGTGAGGAGTGTGAGAGCAGATGACATCAGACTGGGGAGCCAGGGCAGGGAGCCCACAAACCACCTGCTGCTTCGAGGAGCATCTTTCCCCCTTCCTGCTGCAAGTCACGGCACAGGTGCAGGCCAGGTACAGGCAGGGTAATTCGTGGAACAATGCAAACCCCTGAGCCAGGGAGCTAACAACGGGGCGGCTGGGGTCTTTTCACAGCCATTCGGTTTCCCCAGTGATCCCAGTATCAAGGACATAGTAGCTGCGTCCTGCATGCACTTGCTGGATGGGTCCGTGGGACAACTGGAGATGAAAGATGAGTGATGGAGGAATGCCAGTCCCCCTGCCCTGTGGAACTGCCCTGCACCCAGCTCGGTCAAGGGAGACACTGGCAGGGCTCCCCGGGCAGGCTGGGCCCCAGGCTGCCACCCCCGCCGTCTCCACTTGGGGCCCCTTGCTATGGGACCACTGCCCTTCCTTCCTGCTCATCCTCAAGCAGCTCCTGAGCTTCTGGCAGGTGCACAGGCCTGTGCTCACACCACAGGACCACGGGCTGTAGTTGCTGCCCATAGAAACTTGCGTGCATGAGATTTTAAAAGTAAAGTAGATCCCATCTCACTTAGAGTTGTTATTGGATTACATTGAAATGACACATTTGCCAGACTCGGATTTTTTATCCTTTCTTGGGTCAAGCAGACTCCTCGCCCTCCATGGAAGCTGCCTGTGATTTTGCCAGAATTACAGAATGTGGTGTTGTGAAGAAAGAGCCCCTAAGAACGTCCGGGACAGATGCCTCCAGAATAAAATCTATGAATACCCGTGCAGACTTGTGAATTTTAACAGAATCCCATAGAGACACAAAGGAAAGACTTAAGGCAAAGACAGGACGCTCTGTACTTAAAATACAAGGAGGTTATTCTTAGGATTGTTTTTCAAATAAACCTCAGGACAAAAAGGTTTATTTTTTTTATATTTGCCATTAAAAAAAACCTCTAACAAACAAAAATAGTCAATAAGACTACACACACACTTTTTATAACACAGTCTCAGGGAGATATGCTTAAAAGTGTTAAAAGAACTCAGGATTCACAGGGAAAGTGTGGAGCCCTTTCAAACTGGGGACGTTCTCGGGCATAGGTCAGTATTTTAAAGAGCTCAAATTTCTAATTAAAATGTATGTTATTTCGTAAATTATTGAGTTCTCCATTGTGTATTTCTCAAGGTAGAAGTTGGAATGGGAGTGACCTGTGTGTTAATAGTTTAAAAATACTTTGGTAATTTTATTCAAATTAGAATTCCTCTGAGTCCCCCAATTAGGCTAATAAAAATGTAGAGAGAAGGAAAACAAATATATTAGCATATAGTCTCCTAATGCATAAAATATCTATTTACCCAAAAAAATCACATTGTTTTTCAAGTGATAAATGTGGAAAAAAAAAAACCCCACTAGCATGTCTGCCAATTACGGAGCTCATGGCTCGCAGGCTGGGATGGGGCTTTTCTCAGGCACCAGGCACTTTCCAAGGCTGACCTTGACATGCTTGCTTCTGGCCAGGATAAGGGGTTTTGCTTGGTGTTTGTTTTGATTTGGGCCTGAAGATTTAAAATCAGCTGGCTACAGGGAGCCAAGGGGAGAAGCTTGGTTACTGAGCACAAACCTATTTTACTTCTGATCTAAAGGGAAGACTATGTATAGTGCGTTAGGTCTGCTGTCAATTATTTATTTCCACACCAGCTACTAGATTTGCAATGATTTCTAGCTGTTTTAGGGTCTACACAGAAAGCAGCCTCTGTCCATGCCACGCGAGCACTGTCCTTTGAGACGCTCCTTCTTTTGGAAACGATCATTTGTTTAATGTTTATCAAGTGTTTATTATGTGATCAGCGTTGTTTCAGAACTATACACAAATTAGTTCATTTCCTTAACAGCCAGCAGCATGAACTCGGGGCTACTGGTGTCATTGTACAGCTAAATGGGAGACCTGAAAGTGGGGGCATGACTCACCACAAGTTGTACCTGATTCGATACAGGCCCAGGTGTGTGCGCCACAAAGTGCTTGCTCAGTCCGTCTGCTATATTGTCTAAACACCTGGTCTGAAACACTTCCATTGTCTCCTGTTGTTCTTAGAATAAAGACAAAAATCCCTAAAGAGGCCCCAGGACTTTGCCCTATGTCTTTTCCAAGTTCCCTTCATCCTGGGCTCTGATGGCTCATGTGTCCCAGTGGCAGGGCCTTTGCACATACTGTTCCTTCTAACTGAAAATACTTTTCCTTCCCCATGTTGCCTGCTTAACCCTATTTACTACTGATACTTTGTCTTAATAGTGGCTTCCACAGAAAGGCTCCCCAGACCTCTTTATATGTAATTTATTTTTTTTCTTTTAAAGATTTTATTTATTTATTCATGAGAGACATGAAGAGAGGCAGAGACACAGGCAGAGGGAGAAGCAGGCTCCCTGCAGGGAGTCCAATGTGGGACTCGATCCCACAGGATTACGACCTGAGCGGAAGGCAGACACTCAGCCACTGAGCCACCCAGGTGTCCCCATATTGTAATCTCTGAAGCTATCACATAGTGGTTCTTCTCTCACTTTGTAAAGTTGTAACTTAACATGTGCTTGTGGACGGCCACACTCAAGCTTCTGTGCCTGACCGCAGAGCCTGCACGATGAGGGTTGTGACCGTGTTTACCCTTGATCATCCTTTTTTTTTTTTTTTCTCCCCCAGCACAGGTCTCAGAAATGGTCTGTGGTAGGTGCTCCACATGTACTTGTGAAATGAATGAATAAATGAGAACATTTTGTGGAAAATGATTATTTGCTTTTCTTCTTTTCTCACCAGTAGAGGGCAGTGGTTCTACCCCAAAGAAGCTACTAGAAGAAGAAGAAAAAAAAAGAGTGAGGAGGACAATTAAGGCACAAAGAGGGAGAACAGGACAGTTTCATGACAGCTGTACAGAGGAAATATTTTGGAAAAGTGAGACCCTTTGGGTTGCAGAGAGAGAAGCACCTGCACATGCCCAATGGAAGCCACGATAGCATTCACAGAAACTGCCTGGAGAAGGAACCAAGCTCTCCACACCTGACATCATAACCATATAAGAAATGGACAGAAGCCTTCTATCACACCCTCCTATTTCATCCGTGATATTCTTTTTTTAAATATTTTATTTATTTATTCATGAGAGACCAGAGAGGCAGAGACACAGGCAGAGGGAGAAGCAGGCTCCATGCAGGGAGCCCGATGTGGGACTTGATCCCGGGTTTCCAGGATCACACCCAGGGCTGAAGGCAGCGCTAAACCGCTGAGCCACCAGGGCTGCCCTCATCTGTGACATTCTCTAACCAAATCAGGCAACTAGTCCATGGTATTTGAAGAGTACTCTGGGACTATTAAATATTTCAAAGCCTGGAACACAAGAAGGCATTCAGATGCTTGGTGTGACCCCAGATGAAGAATATGGTCGTGGCAGGGCTGTTGCTTATATTTGGATCTACATATTCTTTCATTTAGAAAGAGAGCAAGAGTTGGGGGTGGGCAGAGGGAGAGGGAGAGGAAGAATCCCGATGAGACGTGGGACTCACGAACCCAAGATCACAACCTGAGCTGAAATCAAGAGTCAGATGCTCAATTGACCGAGCCACCATTCAGCTAACCATGAATGATTGTTACAGGGCTGAGATCAGCCTTCAGAGTAGAAGGCAAATGTGTTAGTCACCACATCACAGAGGAGACAGAGGCAGTACCTGACCAATGTCCACATTAGATGCGCGACTGATTTATAAGAAAAAAGAAATCTAGAGCCAAGTCTGATGATGATGAACTGCAAAATTACATTTTGCTTGATTGGAAAGGAAAATACCAAACAAAGTTGTGACTATCAAGCTTTTGTAATTAAAATTTATTTTCTCGGGATGTCTGGGTGGCTCAGGGGTTGAGCGTCTGCCTTTGGCTCAGGTCAGGACCCCGGGGTCCTGGGATCGAGTCCCACGTCAGCCTCCACACAGGGAGCCTGCTTCTCCCTCTGCCTGTGTCTCTGCCTCTCTCTGTGTGTGTCTCTCATGAATAAATAAATAAAATCTTTAAAATAAAATTTCTTTTCTCATCTGCTAGATGTCCATCATGGTAAATATTAGACCCTTAAACCCAAATGATATGCCATCCACATTGGTGAAATTATGCCTTTAAATCATATCAGAGTAAAGACTCACATATTCATTCACACCAGAAAAATATAAATTTCATTCCCATAACAATTTGCCTGACTTTAAAAATACTTCACAGAACTACTTTTTAAAAGGTAAACTGACACAAATATTAGAATACAAATTTCACATTCACTTGAACATTTAAAACGGGCCCAGAGTGAATTCTAGTAACCCGCTGTTTTTCTTGAAGAACTAATTCAGGATAAGCTTGCCAAAATGTGTCATTTTCAAGCCAAGTCATCCCCAAGCCATCCGTCCCCCATGCCTGGATTGTAATTCTCACGACAGCATCGTAAGTGGGTACCATCATCCTCATCTGCCCAGTGAGCTCCAGAGCTTGTCTCACGGCACTAAGGATAGGATTTGGGTTTGAATCCTAACATGGACCTTCCAAAGCCCTTGGGGTGATTTACAATTGCAGTGTGTGCAAAGTGCAGAAGGTGTGGGTAGAGAAGAGAGAGATATCTGCCTTGGCAAGAGGAAAGCATATTCCAGGCAGGACAAAAAGTGTCTAGTTTGCCAGGCAGAGAAGCTTGGGAAGTGATTATTGGAGGAGAGAGAGTAAGAGGGACAGAGAGAGAGAGAGAGAGAGAGAGAGAGAGAGAAAGAAGAAAGAAGAAAGAAAGAAAGAAGCATTCACAAACACATAGAAGGATGAAACTCTAAAAGATATTCGGAATTTATGGCATGATCAGGTGAGGCGGATCACACAGGGCAGCATAGAAGGTTGGAAAGGGTGAGTCCGGGGAGGGCAGGAGGTGAGAGGGGTGAAGGGGACAATAGTAGCCAAGCACAAGTGACACGTGGCGTGGGTGCAGGGAACACACGTTAAAGGACCAGGCATCATGTACAGATCCTTGTCTGTAAGAGGTGCCTTTGTCCATAGCACTTCTGAGTGATACAGGGCAGGCACGTCATCAGAGTAGTGGTTTAAGTCAGCCCCTAAGTAACTTAGATGCCTGGACACTGGATGAGGAATAGAGAAGAGGAGGAGAGGGAGGAAGAGGGGAGCAGGGGAGGGGGAGCCAGACAGGGGGAGAGAGCAGAGAAAAGACTATGGAAATGACAAACTTACTGACACATTGAGGTGTGACTGTGGGAAGTGAAGCTCCCGGTCTGGTCATGTCCCAAAAAGCTCCCACCAGGGAGGGCAGGGCACAAAGCTCCCACACAGCAGGGCAGACTGGGAAGGCACTGCCAGCTCGGGGCACACTGGGTCAGACAGCTGACAAATCAGAAAAGAGAGGGTTTTGAGCAGGCTGCACAAACACAGGTCTTGATATACATAGAACATTTAAAAATAAAATAAAGATTTGGGAATTCTCAGGATAACGTTCTTCAGTGGTAACTCTGCAAGTGTTTACATTGTGGACGAATGCCTGATTTAATGGATGAGGACATTTATGGAGCCATAAACATTGATAAGACTGTTCTGGCCAGGGACAGAAAGAAAGAAAATGCAGTGTTCCTCAAATAGGTTTGAAATGCCCGGGATACACTGAAGCTTTCTGGTCTGGACTGCTCCTCACCCTTGGGCAAGAGGGGGACATGCCTCACCAGGATGTGCAGGATTCTTGCTGAATCTATGGCTCTGAAACAAGGATATCTCGCTTCAGAAATTATGCAAATTTTCTGCCATATTCAAGCAAGCTAGACTCTCAAATGTATTTGTGAGTGATTGATATACAGGATGTATTTCTCAATAAGAGAGATATCGTTAACTTAAGGTTTGTCCCCAGGTCAACATGCAAAAGCCAGTTGAGTGCACGAAGTGGCTGAAATACAGTCAAGGTCTCAACGAAAGCGTTGGGATGCAGATATGTCGGAAGTAGCAAGGCAGGATTTCTGGTGTGAGGCCTCCTGTGCATCAGGTGGTTTCTGGGAACAGTGCTTTTCAGATACAGCCTTGCCAACCCAGCTCTAAACCCTCTTGCATCAAACATGTAAGAATTGTCACCAAAATGTGACGACAATGGAAAAAAACATACGTGTAAAGAGGATATAAATCGGGTTTGAAAAAGAGGTCAATGGGGACAGTGAATTCAATTTATTTTGAATTTTCAAGTGTTTTGGGCAAACACTCAACTCTTTGGCCTACATTTTGCTCCTAATAGGTGAGAGCTTATGGTCACATTAGATTTGACTTCGAGGTCCAAGCATCAGGTACAAAGAGAAAGTAGGCAGAGAGCTCGAAGGGGACATTAGCAGTTTAAATGTGTTAGTTTGGTGTGTGTGTGTGTGTGTGTGTGTGTGTGTGTGTGTGTATCGTTGTTGACGTAATTCTTTGGCTGTGAGAGTAAGAACGGAAAGCCCAGGGTCTGTTTTTATGTTGCACAGCAGACTCTGAATTCAAGGGAGCATAAAGAGTTCAGATATCCCCAACTGGAAGCAGAAAATCTTCATAACAACAGATTACATAAAACCTGTATAAGAATCCCCTCAGGCTAGTATCGAAGATCTATAAAGAACTTATTAAACTCAACAGCAAAAAAACAAACAATCCAATCATGAAATGGGCAAAAGACATGAACAGAAATTTTACCAAAGAAGACATACGCATGGCCAACAAACACATGAGAAACTGCTCCGCATCACTTGCCATCAGGAAAATACAAATCAAAACCGCAATGAGATACCACCTCACACCAGTGAGAATGGGGAAAATTACCAAGGCAGGAAACCACAAATGTTGGAGAGGATGCGGAGAAAGGGGAACCCTCCTGCACTGTTGGTGGGAATGTGAACTGGTGCAGCCACTCTGGAAAACTGTGGAGGTTCCTCAAAGAGTTAAAAATAGACCTGCCCTACGACCCAGCAATTGCACTGTTGGGGATTTACCCCAAAGATACAGATGCAATGAAACGCCAGGACACCTGCACCCCGATGTTTCTAGCAGCAATGGCCACAATAGCCAAACTGTGGAAGGAGCCTCGGTGTCCATTGACAGATGATGGATAAAGAAGATGTGGTCTATGTATACAATGGAATATTCCTCAGCCATCAGAAAGGACAGAAACCCACCATGTGCTTCGATGTGGATTGAACTGGAGGGTATTATGCTGAGTGAAGCAAATCAGTCGGAGAAGGACAAACATTATATGGTTTCATTCATTCAGGGAATATAAAAAATAGTGAAAGGGATTAAAGGGGAAAGGAGAGAAAATGAAGGGGAAATATCAGTGAGGCTGACAGAACATGAGAGACTCCTAACTCTGGGAAACAAACAAAGGATAGTGGAAGGGGAGGGGGGAGACTGGGGTGACTGGGTGATGGGCACTGAGGGGGGCACTTGACAGGATGAGCACTGGGTGTTATACTAGATGTTGGCAAATCGGATTCCAATAAAAAAATATACAAAGAAATAAAATAAGGAATATTTTGGAAATACAAAAAGAATCCCCTCACTGTTTGATGTGATACCATGCTACTATCTCTTGAAAATTCTCCCCTAAAATTATCCACCACATTTTATGATGGTGACAGTAGAGTTTCTCATTTTCATGCCCATGAAAACTGAATTGTGGAATGCTGATACAATGCCTGTAGTAAGATCCAAGCTATCCTGGTTTTCTACAAGCAACTTAGAATCCTTCCTCTTTAAAGTCACCTGTGGGATCCTATTAAGGCAGCTCTATTTCTGATTTTCTTGGGCTGTTGTAGTATCACGGGATTTTCATAACTATTCCTATCCTGAAGAGTAACTAAAACTCAAAACTGAACACCAAGAATCAAGCTGCAAGGGATTTGAAGAAGGCACATGAACATGCACTTGTGGAAACTCTGTGTTTATCATTATGTTGTTGTTTCTTTGCACCTGATAGAACTGGTAAGTACAGAAAATCTGCTTTATAAATTGCAATACTCCCTGAAGCAACCATTTGTCCTGGGATTGTGTAAATGGTGAATTTTCAGGAAAGAGAAGTAAATCTACCCCACCCCATCAAAACCAGGGCATGCCCTCTCCCACAAAAACTCACTATAGCCAAGCACCACCTCCCCCAGAGTTTTATAACATGCTCTCGTGGCTCTCACACTAACTCGTGCTGGGCCAACCCCTATTCCCTCTGCATAGGTCTCGAGCTTGGTCTGATATTTAGTTGACCTACATACTTGTGTCCAGAGCCCACAATTTTTTACAAGCTATATTGACCAAAGACCATTTTTTTTGACACAAGCAGAAACTAAATTCTGAAAATCTGCATGTGCCTAAGTGAGTGTCATTCTGACCTTTTTGTGATATTTATTATGATATTCAAAGTATTCATGCTGTATTACAACCACCTTCATGCTTTACATTTTCAATATGGAAATGCTTAGTGTCAGATAAATATCTTTCCTGCACACATCTCATGTGAACACTCATCTTGACCTAGTGTCTTCAGGTTCTTACGGAAATCTCTACACAGATTTCTGTGCCTTGGAAGAGCAACCAAACTTCTTAGAAATCCATTTAAATGAGAAGGCTTTCCAAGGGAACCAGGAGAATAACTAACAATCCCACATCTAGGAAAATGGGTTTGGTTTACCTTTTACTCATCACACTAATAGCCAAGTTAATCTCATCATTATGCTTAGGAATTTAACATATTACAGAAGTTAACATTTCAAAATTATAAACGTGTACCTTCAAGCAAACAACCACACCATATTGCTTCTTGTCTGAAATGTGAGACTGAGCACACCTGTTTGTCCCTTCTTTTTTAAGCTTCCACTAAAGTGGTAGTAAAGGAGTTTCTCAGAAGTCCAAAATAATGAAGAGTTCTGTAAGAAAGGCTGGGGCAGACCAAATAACTGGACAAATGCCAAGACCATGGGAAAATGTAGAAAGACAGAGGAAGGGATATACAGTATGTCCACATCAAACAAATGACTTACAATCCTCTCAAACCTAAGAATTTCTTGCCATAACAAGTATTTTGTAAAGGTCCCTTAGTTATACTGAAAATAAATATGTAAAAAAGGTAAACTATCCATAGACAATTGTTAAAAATTGGTATTATATAGTTAGAAGGAGAGATACCAAGTAATTCATAATCAGTTCTGGAACTCGATTTGCAAATTCTCAGGTCAAACCACCCTGGAAGACTGGAGAGCTATCTGAGAATTGCATCTACATAAAGTAGCATGAATTCATGGTCGGCAAGTACAGAGTTTGGACAGGTGTATTGTTTTTGCTGCGTACGTACTGTAACAATTTTGCCTTTGATCTTGGAATTCCCCAAAAGATAAAAGTTCAAGAATAAATCATCTTCCCTGGATTTTAAGCTCAGTGCAGTCCTTGACAATTCAATGCTTATTAAAACTATGTTTAAAATATGTTCACCATATTTTCTTATAGGGACGCTAATTGTCAAAGCACAAGAGATTGTCAACACCCTCAAAGTTCCGAGGGGCAAGGTTTTTAATCTGAAAGTGCTAAATTTAGGCGAACTATCACACAAGGCAAGAATAGAAACATCTTAAAAAATGTAATAACTCAGAGTTTCTTTCCTGACAAAGCTGTGTAAGGACAGACTCCAACAAAGGAAGGGAGGAATTCCTGAAAGAGAAAGAAAGAAAATCAGGAAAGGAAGGATTTGATAAAAGGAAAATGTGGTAAATCTGCAATAAGAAAGAAGAGCAGTTAGCTTAGAAAGTAATCAGAGATATTGGAGTGGAAGCAAGAAGATGGGGGCAGGAGGGGCACTCAAAACAAAAGACAGTTTCCATTATAATGTTGAGAGGCTATGAGTTCAGCTTCAGCGTAAAGACAAATATTATGAGAGAAAACAAGACAATTACAAACAATGAGAAAACATAAATGTTTTTGTGGTGCCTGGGTGGTTCAGTGGTTGAGTGGCTGCCTTCAGCTCAGGGCGTGACCCCGATTAATTTCCTAACATCCCTTGGAGCTTATGTCAATGAGCTGTGAACGGAGAGGATGTGCTTTTCTTCAGAGTGGCTGAATTCTTGGGATGCCTGGATGACTCAGTGGTTGAGCATCTGCCTTTATCTTAGGTCCTGATCCCAGGATCCTGGGATTGAGTCTGACATCAGGCTCCCCACTCGGAGCCTGCTTCTCCTTCTGCCTATGTCTCTGCCTCTCTCTGTGTGTCTCTCATGAATAAATAAAATCTTAAAAAAAAAACTCCATGTAAATATTTCCAAGAAACCTGTATTTCCAACATGAATAAATTAGTCCCACTTACAAAACGAACTTGACAAAAAAATTAAAATAATTCAAACAAAGGATTAAAAGTATAAGAAATTGAAAGATATAAGGGATTTGCTGAGAATGATTTTTTTTTTATCTGTCAAAAGAAAAAACATGATGGTAACTAATCACTTTAGAAAAAACAAAATGTGTCAAACTGGAACACACAATTATATGAAATAAATATAGCATAATTTTTAAGCAACTCTGCTGAAGTTTATGAAATTCTTGAATTAATTAATGGATTAGTTGTTCTTCAATGCAAGATATCAAAGCCTGGATCTCTGTGTCCAATATATATTGATGCAAACTCTTTCGTGTTCTGTGTTTACCACAGTGGGACTCCTTTCTATGGAAGACACCAGGGTATATGTTTGTATCTTGCAGCATGGCTTCCAGAAGGATGGAGAAAGTACCAGAACATTTGATTGTGTGCAATGATTAGCTTTATGTGTCAACTTGTCTAGGCCATAGTGCCCGGTTGTTCGGTCAAACACCAGTCTAGATGTTGCCGTGAAGGTACTTCATAGATATGATCAACATTTAAAATCCATTGATTTAAATAAAGATGACTCTTGAAAATGTGGTGGTCCTCATCAACCAGTTGAAGGCCTTAAGAGCAAAACTCAAGGTTTCCTATAGAAGAAGGATTCTTACCTGAGGCAATAACCTGGAAATCCTACCTCTGTTTCCAGTGTGCTGGCCTGCCCTGTGGATTTCATACTTAAGACTGCAACATCAGCTCTTGTCCTACTTTCCAGCCTGCCACCCTGCCCCACAAATTATGGACTAGCCAGCTCCCATAATCACGTGAGCCAATTCCTTAGAATTATCTATCTATCTATCTATCTATCTATCTATCTATCTATCTATCATCTATCTATCATCTATCTATCAATCATCTGACATCTATCAATCTATCTATCTACCTATCATCCATCTATCTATTTATCCATCTCTCATCTATCATTTCCTCTTGATTCGGCTTCTCTGGAGAGCTTACACTAATATACTGTATTTCTAGGACTCTTCCCAGTGATTCACTCCATCTGAATTCAGAGAAGTGGCTTTTTTTGAAGTCACAGGTTACTTGTGCAGGAGTCAAAGCTGTCAGTAATCTGGTAGCATGAGCCTCTGGGGTGAGTCCAAAGAAATGGAAGCCTGCTTTCCAAAATAGAACTGCTTTCCAAAACGAAAGTGTGCAGGGAACAGGGAACAGAGAGAGACAGCTGCCTTCACGTCCTTGTCCTGCAGACCTAACTCAGTGCCTCCAGGCAGTTCTCTTCCTAAAGTGCCCTGGCTTCTTAGTGACCTTCTGGCCTGATAGCCAGTGGTTCTTATTTTGACATTTGCTCTGGAAATAACTCTAGCCCATTCTCCACCCTTGCTCTTCTTACTGCCAGGATTAATAAATAGGTGCTGACATGTATTTTGAGTTTTGCTATTTTGCCTCTAAATTTATTCTATAATTCTTGGTTAGCTGGGCTCATAATCCATTAATTATTCCTGGGGAATTTGGATAACAAATATCTGAATGAACTAAAGTTTTGGTGCCTTTTTACTGGTTCTGTCTTAGTTCTGTCAAGTACATCAGCAATTTATCCCTTTTTCTCCTAATTTTTTGAGAATCTATACCAAAAAAGACAAAGTATTTGGGCAGATTTTTGTTCAAGTGGATTGGAATTTGTACTTTCATATTCCCTTAAGAATCAGGAGACAAATCATAGCTCATTTTTTACTTGAGATTTCTCCTTTTAGGCTGATTCACTCCAACCTGTGACAGTCTACATGAGGTCCCATTAGGATGAACCTGAGCTGGCTCTGCTCTCTGCAACTCCTTCACAGGGAAGCTAGGGCAAAGCAATATGCTTCCAAGAATGAAGGAGAGGCAAATTACCAAGGACACCAGACTCCTAACAGATAGGGCATTAAGTGGAAAATTATTACAAATCCTAAAGAAGAAATAGATGACTTTAGCACATAAGCTATTCCTTCTTTTCATAAATCCCAAGTCTGTTAGCACCAGGGCTACAGTCATCTCCAAATTCAAGTCACTTCAGCCTGTATTGGATTGAAATGATCTCCCTCATGTACTGCTTCTCAGGGGAAAGGCTGACACTCACAGGAAAGCCCTAGAAAAATCTTCTTGATTGTACACAGTGGGACCATCTTCAACAGCATGACCCCTCTGGCATTGTACACTCATTTTCTTTATGCCCTGAACATTTTCTCAGGGAATCATTGCCGAAATGCCGCTCTTTCCATAATTAGGGAGGGATCAGCATGACTTTCTCTTTACAGTTCCATATATATACATTAGGAAAGCAGAAAACCATTGCCTTGTGGATTCTAAATGCATGAAATCCAGCTGTGTGATATTATTTTCATCTTGCACAGCCTTCAGGAAAGCTTAAATGGACATATGGGCATGATTTAGGGCTATAGCTTTCAAACTTTAGCAGGCACTGGCCACCTGGAGAGCTTGTTAAAACTTGTGTTGCTGGGACTGTCCCTTGAATTTCTGATTCCATAGGTGGCAGGGGGCTGGGGGAGAAAACTAGCAAGTTCCCAGGTGATGGTAGTGCTGCCATCTGGGATTCACACACTAGAACCACTGATTTAGGGTATGACAGGCATTAAATTACATGCGGTTCCTCTCATGAGACACAAAAGAAGGCAATATTCTCTTCATTGTATAAGAAGCAATATCACGCTTCCCTCTTCAGAACTTTTTTCATGAGTTGTAAGACCATTTAAGAGTTCACAGAAATTATGAAACTAACTCTCATGAGAAATTGTCATTCTCTTGCTAACCATTTTCTTCCTTATTCTGGATCCCAAGCTGGTCAGATGATAGTATGTAGGGATCTCCTTCTCATTTTTCGAATTACTTGATTTTAGCTTGTGCTAATACCACTAAATCACCATATAGTGGTTGCATTATTCTTGCTGTATATTCCCAGAGAAAGAAAGAGAAAACTCAGAGACTTCTCTGTCCTTCCTTCATTTATTTTTTTTCTATAGTCAACTTATGTGTTGTGTTCTTTCATTTTTTCCCATAGACCAGTATGACTCCCGTAAGACAATTTTCCATCATTTCCATTCAGTCCTCTAAGTGTTCAACTTATGAATACATTCTGTCTGTTGTGTTTGTTTAAGGTAATAAGGGGAAAAGTACCACTGCTCACTCTCGTAGAGAAGGCAGTGTTAGGTATGGTACAGAAAAGCCAATGCTGTCCGCGATGGCAGAAAAGAGATGTGATGCAGATTTCGCCATGTTTAGTACCTCACGGCATCTCTCTGGACCTCAGATCTCTGCTTGAAAAATATGCATGTGATGGGGTGACTGTGTAGGAACTCACAATGTCTTAAAAGTCTATTGTGTAAGATTTAAAATGGTTGCTAATAAATATAATGAATTATATAAACATATACATAATATTTTATGATAGCTCTGGGTTATATAATAAGATGTTATAAACTTAAGAGCCATTTAACTTAAGTTATATTGAAGTTATCCTTATTTCCAGAACTTGTATATTCAAAATTATTACTTTTAAGTTTTAATATGCTTCTTTCTAAAACTAAAAAAAAATCTACCCAAGGGGAAAAAAAATGTCAACCTAGATTTTAAATGAATTCACATGTACCTTAAGTGCTTCAAGCCTACTATTCATGGAATCTAACCAGAGGCTTCCTGGACTCTAACCAATTTAATTTAATTTAACAAATTTAATTCAATATTTAGTAGGTATTTTGAGTTTGATTGGATATACTCAAGGCTGACTATATCAGTAAGAGTCATCGCGGTTTCTCTGTTACAGTTATACAATAACTGGTTTTTTTTTTACAATAACTGTTTTAAATTTAAAATTCCTTGTTTTAAAAACAAGGCAATTTGATGTTATCTGCAAGTATATCTTACATGGTAAAAGTGTAACTTTTAAGATAAAATGTAACATAACCTTTAATGCATCTTACACGTGATATTGTAAAGTAGGATACTTACCCAGGATATTGTAAAAGTAGAATTTTGTCCTAATTTTCAAAGCTATGTTATTATGAACACATTAGGCATGGAAATTCACTCAGAGCAGAAGAAAAGCGTGATACTACCAAAGTCTATAATCTTGACATATTTAATTGCATGTAGCTCAACATTCTGTTTGCATAAGCCCATAGACAACAGTCAGAAAAAGAGATTCACTTTTTTTCCCCCTCAAATCTCTCCAACAACAGATAACCAAGTTGAATTACTTACTAGAAAAAAAAAATTTACTTACTCAGCTTTGAGCCCATGTTGTAGAAAGTTATGAAACTGGGATTTTACATTTGGTTATCAATTTCTCTTTCCCTGAACACATATGAAGTCTATCCAATGGCCACTTATTATTTGCATGTCTGAGAAAGAACATATTTACTTTATAAGAATTATTACATTTTGATTGCCAAAAATGATCAAAGTGATTCAGTTTGGATAACAGACCAAATATTTTCATAAGAAAATAAAATAAGCTGGAAGATAAAAATAATTTAAAATTTTTTCCATGGTGGTAAAAAGTTGGAAAACCCTTAATATAGTCCAACTCCATTATTGAATAAGTGATATAAACTTGGTTTCACACAGAATAAAATGGCATATAGAATATCTGACAGTGATATTTGTTTAAGCTGTAACCAGAATCCCAGATTTCCTGATGTGATAGACCTGAGCTTTTAATCCTGCATCTCCTAGAAGAAATAAAACCAAGTTATTCTTTCAATATGTCTAGGGACTAAGATAGGAGGATCTATCTTAGACTTCAGTAGGAGACTAAGAAGACACGTCAGTGAAATGCAATGTAGATCCAAGAGAGGATCCTGGACGAGAAAATGGACATCAGTGGGACAACTGTTGTAAGTTGAATAAGGTCTGGAGATGAGTTCATGGTATTGAATCCCTATTTTTCTAATAAGGAAGCTCATTTAAAATAATTATATGAAAATATTTAGTTTTTCTATAGCTCGTATTTTATGTAGCTCTAGCTCTAGCTACATAAAATAGTCAAAATATTCCAATGGTGTTGGCTCAAATCCTTATAAAAATAATCCATATTTGCCATAAAGGTAGAGTGATTTTTGGAGTACTGTTATACTTCCTTCACATGAGAAATGTCATTCCCTCTCCAATGAAGTTTTTCTGTGAATCCATCAACTTAAAACCATGGTAAAATTCGTGCTTTGAGGTAAAGCACAACTACTTCCCATTGGTCTGCATGCTCTAGTTCTTACAATGTCTGAATTTGCTGGGAAATTGTTTAATCTACCCTAGATTCTCTGCTTACTTCGTTCTGTACTTTTATGAAGGTTTATCTCCATCAATTATTAATTTGGCATTACCTAAGAGATATTATCTTAGTAGTTCTGCTAATTGTTAATGTGCTTTAAAAACAGGAATCAACATTTCCCTTTTAAATATTTAAGTAACTTCTTTAGCCAATTCCCTAGCATAATCAAATAAGTCATGTCCGCTGGCAAAACAGAGATGTTGAACAAAAGGGAATACTATAGAAGTAATCAAACCTGGGAGAGCCTCATGCCTATTGACTTCATGTTTCAATAAGGCAGTGGATTGAATGCCCGAAGGTCATGATGTACGTACTGTAACTGGGATGTAGAAACCACTCCTGTCCACGTTCTGGTGGGAACTGGCTGGGAACATAGGCTCAAAGGGACCTTCCCATGACTATATCCCTTCTAGAGACATGGTTTTAGTTCCCAGTTTGTCCAAGAAACTTCTTTCACTATTTCATGAGTGAAATCCATCTGGGATTTCTGTTTGTATCAATGGTTATTTTTTCTCTTTGAAGCTGATTTCATAAGAATTTTTTCAAAGATTTTATTTATTTATTTGAGAGAGAGAGAGAGAGAATGAACAGTGGGGAGGGGTAGAGGGAGAGAGAGAGAGGGAAACAGACTCCCTACTGAGCAGGAAGCCTGATTTGGGGTTTGATCCTAGGACCCGGAGATCTTGACCTGAGCTGAAGGCAGACGCTTAACCAACTGAGCCACCCAGGCATCCTCGGAATTTTGTTTAAAAGCATCAGTGCTTTGTTGAAATGTAGAGTTACTGTATAACAACTATGGATTTCACTTACATATATACTGTACTGTTTGCATAGTTCTAGAACCCAGGGCACCCCCAATCAGCCAGAAATCCCTCTTCACTCTGTTGTAGAGTTGTTCAGATATCTGTGGCTTGAAAAGTGACATTGCTATTGGGATGTAGCACACAGGGAGCTCCAGAGCCAGGCCCACTACCCTTTACACATGATTGCTGCATATACCTGAGCAAGCCACTTATATCCCTCGTTCTCAATTTCATTACCTGCACAAGGAGGGTGCCTCTTAACTCACAAGCCTGTTGTGAAGAGCATGTGAAATGAAAAGGATTTGGGACTTTGAGTAGTGCTCAACACATGCAAGTCTTTACAACCTACAAATACATTTAGCAGAATTCAATTGGGAGAAGTGTTCTTCACTTCTAAGTGTTTATTTTGTTTTTCAATTCTGTAAAACCTTGTTAGTTGAATGGTTCCTCAAACTTGCTCTAATTATTCTTAGATCTTATGACTTTTATATCATTCCTATTTTTTAAAAAAATTAACAAATGATTCTGGCAGGTGCCTGCCCAACTGGCATCTCCTCTTCAGGATCACCAAGGAGGCCCTGAATTGAGGGGTAAGAGGTCCACATGAAGGGCATTAGGCAAGGGGCAGTAAAGTCATGCTTCCATTGAGGCAGTGAGACCCTGTGCAGGGCCGCTGCCTGGAGTGGCACTAAGATACAATAGAGTCGAAAGCCCCTGAGACCAGTAAGTCAAAAAGACCGTAGTGGCACAGAAGATGTAATTGATAAATATCTAGGATCTCATTTAATCCTTACAAAAACCCTAAGGGGGTGGGTGGGTTGTACTTTGCTGGAAATTGTCAATTTCTTTAAATTGAAACTTTAAAACAAAGGACCAGCCCATAGTGTCAAATGTCTTCTACCAATGGACCAATGAGAATTATATAGCAAGCTGTTTCCTTTGTTTGCCATTTAGGAGAATAATATTTTTGCTTCAACAGGCTAAATTGGTGGTTTGGTTTATTTTTTTTAGTCCAGACATATCACCTTCCTATAAGAATTTAGAGTCTTATAAACAGACTCTAAACAGAGTCTTAGTTACTGAACTTCAAGAATTTTACCATTAAATAAATTAGTCATCTATATTGTGCTAGGTCTTATGGGAAAACTGTACATTTCTAGAACTCAGAAAAAGAAAAACAAAGGCAAAAAAGACCTCTAACTTGTCAATCAGAAGTCATTAAAATCCGCCATAAAACCCAGGCATGTTGTTTGTTCATTAACCTTGAGCTTTCATTCTGCTCTGACCCTAATCATCCTAATTCTGTCATGAGCAAAGTCACAGTAGCTGGAAGAGAATAGAAAGTAAGAGATCGACCATTTATGGAAACCCACTGCTGCTCAAAGCCCAACAGAAATGGCAGAGATGGAAACCTACAAAGAGGGAAAACAAGCCCTTGAAAAGCAGAAGTATATTCTGGACCAGTTGATACAGGGACAAAGAGACTCACACGTTTAAATAAGACTTGATGGTTTAGTGCATGATGAGTCACAGAGCTAACATGGAAACATATTCTATGCAGACTGCTTTTGAAAACCATGAATGTATAATATATTTTAAATTATTTTTTTAAATGACTTATGTTTAAAGTGGTGATGTGGGGTTAAAAGTGAACTTCCAAATGTAACCTATTCCATGGGGGTACAAAAACAATGCATCCTTTACAGACAAAGTAAAAGTTTTATTCTACCTCTATCTGGATTTTTAGATATGTAAGAAGAAATTTCTTTTTCTTTTTCTAAAGATGTATTTATTTACTTGAGAGGGAGAGAGAGTGTGAGAGAGCAAGTGGTGGGAGGGATAGAGGGAGACAATCCTCATGCAGACACCCTACTGAGCGTGGAGCCTGACATAGGGCTTGATCCCATGACCCTGAGATCATGACCTGAGCCAAAATCAAGAGTCCAGTGCTCGACTGACTGAGCCACTCAGGTGCCCCCTGTAAGAAGGAATTTCTATACTTCATGCAAATTCTTATAATTTAATTGTCTTTGGTTACCTAAACCTCCCAACAAAGCTGGGGAGGTAATAAGTAAAGGCACCGCTGTAAGTGGCCTGATGGCATTTGATGTCTTGGGTTTATAATGTATTCTACCAGCTCTAGAATATCAGCAGGTGATATACTGAGACCTGTGGGCTACAGGGCACCATACAGGACCTGGAACCCCAGCAATTAAAGGCCACAGGTGCCTTATTCTCCAGCACTTCACACAGATCAACTCCAGCCCCTACACACACCTTGCTGGGCCAGCAAGAGGGCACCATCTGATCATTCGTGATGAATCCATCTGTAAGAGAAGGGCTCTCGAGACACAGGAGAGAAAAACTGTAAAGAACACACAAAGACAATGCCAGATATCCTTGAATAGAGCCATGTAGTGGCTGTGGGCCTGCATTACTGCCAGATGGGGAGTTACTCAAGGGGAAAGGCAGTGAAGACAGTAAAGTTCCACTGCCAAGAATGAATTTAGAAAGCCTGGAAGTGGCTTCACTTATCTGCATTCTCTTCAAACACAAAACTAGAAGGCAACTGACAGAATAGAAGAAGATATTTGCAAATGACATAGCAGATAAAAGGTTAGTATCCAAAACCCATAAAGAGCTTATCAAACTCAACACCCCAAAAAACAAATAATTCAGTTAAGAAATGGGCAGAAGACATAAACAGACACTTTTCCAAAGAAGACATCCAGATGGCCAACAGACACATGAAAAGATGCTCAACATCCCTCCGCATCGGGGAAACACAAATCAAAACCACAATGAGATGCCACTTCACACCTGTCAGAATGGCTAAAATTAACAACTCGGGAGGCCACAGATGTTGGTGAGGATGTGGAGAAAGGGAAATCCTCTTGCACTGTTGGTGCGAAGGCAAGCTGGTGCAGCCACTGTGGAGAATACTATGGAGGTCCTACAAAAAGTTAAAAGTAGAGCTACCCTACAATCCACCAACTGCACTACTAGGTATTTACCCAAAGGCTATAAAAATTCTGATCTCCAGGGGCCTACGTTCCCCAAAGTTTATGGAAGCACTATTAACAATTGCTAAATTATGGAAAGATCCCAAGTGTTCATCAACTGAAGTGAGGTGGATGGGAGGATTGGGTAATTGGGTGAAGGGTATTCAGAGGGCATTTGTGTGATGAGCACTGGGAGCTCTATATGGTGATGAATCTGGATTCTGCTCCTGGAACCAGTCCTGTTCGGTATGTTAACTAACTTGAATTGAAATTTTAAATAACGGGGATCCCTGGGTGGCGCAGCCGTTTGGCGCCTGCCTTTGGCCCAGGGCGCGATCCTGGAGACCGGGATCGAATCCCACGTCAGGCTCCCGGTGCATGGAGCCTGCTTCTCCCTCTGCCTGTGTCTCTGCCTCTCTCTCTCTCTCTCTCTCTCTCTCTCTCTCTCTCTCTCTGTATGACTACATAAATAAATAATTAAAAAAAAAAGAAATTTTAAATAACATGGGACAACTGGGTGGCTCAGTGGTTGAGCATCTGCCTTCAGCTCCAGATGTGATCCTGGGGTCCTGGGATCGAGTCCCACATCGGGCTCCCCACAGGGAGCCTGCTTCTCCCTCTGCTTGTATCTCTGCCTCTCTCTGTGTCTCTCATGAATAAATAAATAAATACAAATTAAAAAAAAAGAAATTTAAAAAACAACAAAAACAAAACTCACCTTTTGACAGTTATAGAAGCTAAAATATACTCCTATTATTGTGTTAGACTTCTGAAATTCGGGGGCTACCTGGTACAATACTAATGTAACCTTATGTAACAGAGATTTGCACTCAGATCCTACCTCTGCAGCATATACCATTTGATGCTCTAGTACAGTGAGCTCAGGCCCCCCTGAGCAGATAGGAGATTCCCAGCGGAGAGACTGGGAATCTATGTCGAGGTCACCCAGGTTTTCCCAAATTACAACCAGCCCCGCTGGAAACCTGTAGCTCCAAATGTGTGTTTGTCAATCTCATTTTTGGTCATCATCAAGAAGCAGTGGGATTTCTATAATCAAAACTCCATTTACTTCTTTTATCCTGCTGCACTCTGAGTAATAAAAGGGGATCTGATAGTGAAGTTTGGAGGCAGGAAGAGGGGATTCACAAATTCACTACTAACAGAAAATGAATTGTGACCAAAATGATAGGGAGGCACAGTGTCCATTTCACAGCGCTCATCTGCATCAAAGAAATGTATTTCCATCATTGGTGCACATAGATTGTGTGAATGCAACACTGTACAGTTTCTGAAGATATAAAAATAAAATGAAAAATAATATTTCCGAGACATGCCTGTTTTTCTGGAGTTCTTCCAGGAATAAATTAAAGTGTCAAGCTTTTATGATTTCAATCTCTTATTATGATTCATTTATGCAGGTAATTAAATGACACCCGTGGGCCAGGCCACGTTCTTAGAGAAGCATCAGCGCCTGACAGCCCTCCTATCCTGCAAGCATGTGATCCTGGGGGGGGGGGGAAGACCCCCCACGCCCCCATGCAGATGGCAGAGGTGGGGGAGGGAGGGGGAGGGGAGGGGCTGGACAGGTCTGGGAAAGAGGCCTGTCAGGTGCAGGGGTCCCGGCAGTTCCAGGACTTGATGGGGAAGTGGAATTTCCACCCTCTGTGGGCTGCACACCTGCCCCCGAAGGTCAAGAACTACCAGCCAATTACAGAAAGTTCAGGAAGTGCCTGCTGTGGGAGCAATAAACAAACAAAGATGGGTTCATTTAGATGGAATGCAAAGTTAGTATGAAGTGAGCACCTCTCATGTGCTTCATGCCCTGCTTACTTCCAGGTTGGTCCTATTCCAGCTTCCAGAATAGAGGCTTCAGGTCCTGCTCTTAAATGTAATGCCCTGTGTTAACCCAAACCCACACAAGATCAAAAAAGCAGCATTTTGCGAGTCTCTGGTTATCCTGGATGCTTCAGTGAGGTGCTGGTGTGCCTCTCCATCTCCAGAAATGACAACTCCATCTTCCAGTTGCTTCAGCTGAAAACCCTGTAGTCATTCTGCACACCATTATTTTCCCAGACCTTGTGTCCAATCCATTACCCAATCCTGTCCCTGCCACCTTCCAAATATACCCTGAGCTGACCCTTTATTCTCTCCCTGCAACAACCGTGGTCCAAGGCGCCAGAGCCTCTCACCTCGGTGACTGCAGAGCCATTCAGGGATTGCTGCTGTCTGTGCCAAGGCCTACCTTCCTAGAGTCCATTCCCAGCAAAACCGGAAGCTATGAAGTTTAAGGAACTGTGTCTCCTCTGACCAAACTCCTACATTGGTTTCTCTCTCATTCAGGGTAAAGACAAAGTCCTGAAGGTGGCCCCTAAAGCCCTGTCCTGTGGGCACCCAAAATCTCTGGGACCTCTTCTCCCACTGTCCTCCCTCCTGCTCTGCTGGTCCCACGGACCTCCCCTGCTGTCCACAGCACTCTCCCAGCTTGGGGATCTGGCCTGGCTGCCACCTGTTCCCAGAATGTTCTTTGCTTAACCAGCCACGCAGCTGTTCCCAGCAGTTCATGGCCCCCTCCATCCACATGCTCTGCTTTATCTTCTCCATCGGATCTGCCCAACGCTTTACACGTTACACACTGAAGGCTTCAGTCCTCCCTCTGTAGGCGTGCAAGGACGTGCAAGTTTAGTCCATCATCCTCTCATCCACACAGCAGGTGCTGAGCAAGCCTATTCCGTGGATGCGTGTTTCAGTCGCCAAAGGATTGCTAGGGCTGCTTTATGGTGCCGAGTCAGCAGTAGTGATTTCAAAGTAGGGGTTCACATTCTGTACAGAACCAGGTGTTGGCATATTTGTGAGGTTTGGTTCGCGCTGGTTTTGTTTCGTCAGGAGGAACAGGAGTGAGATCCTCCTCGCAGTTTCCTATGAAGAGTGGCATGCTTTTGTAGAGTCAGTTCCAGGTAGTCTTCTGGAAAATGTTATGAAGTTTGAAACATCGGGTGTGATAATGTTTGGGCTGGGGGATTTTTTTTTTTCCTGTCACTGTGTGGTTCTTGCTGTTGTTTTGTTTTGCTTTGTTTTTAATTTAATGTAATCAGGCCACAGATGATGCTCAGCAGCCATCCACCATGCAGCAGGCATGGGGGCACCACACGGAGGGGCCAAGGGGGGACGCCAGGGCCACCAACAGGCTGAAAGGGGAGACTGCTGCCATGCTTCGCACACAAAGGCTGTGTTGTCTCCAATCATTCTGATTAGGGACGAAGCTTTGGCCGCCGGCCTTCCTAGGAAGGAGGACGCAGACACAGAGCAAATGATGCTTTTTTTCCTGATAGAATTATCTAGAGTAAATCTTCCTCCCCGTTTCTTAGTCAACTGTCTCTGCCAGGCAGGTCTTGAGGTAGAGGGGAGATATACGGGATTAAATTGTTTTCCTTGGCAACGCCCAGTCATGACTTTGTTAGATGACTGGAGCCCAGCCAGGTTCAGGAGGCCTTGCCTTTCACATGCATATACCGTGAGCACATGAGCAGGAATTATATATCAGGATCTTTACGAAATACTCCAGGCGGATGGAATTGAGAGAGAAGGTAAGTAAGAGAAAGAGAGAGACAGAGAACCAAGACCAGAAGAAGCCAACAGGCTCCCCAACCCAAAAGAGGGGGGGGCGCTATCCCCCCCTTGACACTGACAGAGGAGAAACTTAGACCTTAGACCCCAGAAAAGATTGTTTTATCCAAGAGCAGGGGCCCAGGAAGTCTTCACTGCTTCCTCCCACTGCTGCCATCAGGACATAGAAATCCTCAGCCGCCAGTGGTCCTGATTGATGAGGGCTCCCCGCGGTGGCTCAGTGCTGTTTGCACAACAGGGAGGGAACAATCTAACCGAGGGGACCCGCTGGCCCTTCAGGGAAACCCAGGTGGCCGCAGTTTCCAGCCTCCCTCCTGCTCCAGGGACGCGCCCAAAGGCTCCCGTGCACGGGGGCAGCAGAGGTTAGTGTGTGCGTGACACATGGTGTCCCGGGGGTGAGGGACATGCATGCAGTGACGTCCGTGCTCTAGGAGCAGAGTGCAGGTCTTCAGCCCAAGTGCCCCGGCTGCAGAGGCCCAGGAGGGGTATGCCTGAGAGGCAGCGTCAGTATGTTCAGGCCCTGGGACTATTCACCGTGCAAAATAAAGAGGAACCCCTATTATTACTGCTCTCTAAAAGTAGAGGGGTGGCCTCTGAGTTCTGCACATAGAGATTCAACATTTCTCCTACTAAAATAAAAATATAGTTTAAGTACAGTTTTTAACTTTAAAAAATCTTTAAAAAAATGTAATGTGGAATACCTGAAGACCTCTGGGTTTTTTTGTTTTGTTTTGTTTTTTTAAGATTTTATTTACTTATTCATGAGAGACACACAGAGAGAGGCAGAGACATAGGTGGAGGGAGAAGCAGGCTCCTTGCAGGGACCCCGATGAGGGACTCGATTCCAGGACCCCAGGATCACACCCTGAGCCGAAGCCAGATGCTTAACCACTGAGCCACCCAGGTGTCCCAGACCTCTGGGTTTTTTTTAAATATATAATTTGTTGCTTCTCTCTGAAAAAAAAAAAAAAAAGATTTCACTTAGTATTCTTTTTTTCAGAAAAGAATGTTGTTACACTATTATTCAAAAAGTGTTTGGTTACTCTACTAGAGATGTGCAGATTTCTGTTACAAATGAAAGTGGAAACATTCACTATTATACCCAGCTCTAAATATTTTTTCATCCCCTGCCCTTATTGAGGGGTTCCCGGACTGTTTGGCCTAATTCCCAATCATTTTCTACTGGAGCAAAACCCTGTGCAGGGAAGCAGCAGGCCCCACAGGCTGCTGTGTCCTTTGGGAGATACCCACCGCAGTGCCCTGAGCCTTGGTTATCCCTGGAGGGCAAGTCCCACAGTCACTGGCTTCGGATTCTGCCTACCTCTGGGTCCCCAGCTCCGAGGACTTCGTCACTGTCAAGGATCAGCAAAGTCTGCCCTACCTACTATCTTATCTTTCATGCTACAAAGTGCTCTTCCATCACAGCCTTATTGGTCTGGTTTATTTACCTGGCTTCAGGGGCACCTGGGGGGGGGGGGGGTCAGTGGTTGAGAGCCTGCCTTTGGCTCAGGGCATGATCCCGGGATCCTGGGATCAAGTCCCGGATCAGGTTCCCCGCAGGGACTCTGCTTCTCCCTCTGCCTGTGTCTCTGCCTTTCTCTGTGTGTCTCTCAGGAATAAATAAATACAATCTTAAAAAAAAAAAAAAAACTTACCTGGCTCCTGCTCAAGAAACTTTTAGGCCTGGCAATTTTCCAGGCTTAAAACACACCCTGCTTCATCCATGAGGATGAATATCCGAAGAGCTGGGTCTGCCCGGGAAAAGAGCAGCTGGGGGCAACAGAAAGGTATGGGAAATCTCCGCTTTCCAGGACACAGGCCAGACTAGCCAGTTCCAAGGTTAGTAATCATACAAGGACAGAGTAAAGAAGGGTATCCATGCTCTTCGCCCTCCTCCGAGTGGTCACAAAGAGAAGCAGCAGGCTTTCCCTACTCACCCTAAAACCACACATGATCTCAGGCTGGACAAGACCTCTAGAGGTAAGGCCGGCCTCGTGCCTGGTTGAATTGAGGGATGCTGGGAAGGCCACTGCAGCAGGAACAGCTAGCTGCCCATCCATCGTCTTTCTAGACTTCTTTCCATGGTCACGGGGCCTGGAATGTGTTGAAGGCAGTGGTGTATTCAGCCGAAAGATCGCAAAATGTCTAGCCTCCCTAGGTACTAATTTCTATCCAGTGATTTATTTTGGTGAGACATGAATATGAGAAAAGTGGGCACAGAAATCTGTTTAAAGCCTTTTTGTTCTTCCTCTTTACTTAGAGCATAGTGAGATGGCTAGAGCTCCAGCAGCCATATCAGACCCTGAGGTAAACTTAGGAATGTCATCCTCTGGTTTAGAATGTCAAACAGAAAGATGGAAGGAGCTTGGGCTTCTTTCTGTCTAGAAGATAGCAAAACTGTTCTGGGCTTTCTACTTTTATACTTTTGTACATGAGAGTAAATGTATTTTTTCAAAAAATTTTGTCTATGAAGCCAGCAAACAAAACTCCTTTATGATACAGTCTCCCATAAGTGGTACTCAGTCAATGGGCACATACACATACCTACACAGGCACACAGACATGTCACACTCACACATACATGGGATACACACACACACACACACAGGTTATACATCAGCAATAATAATTCCTGACCACATCTGTGCATATAAGTCTGTGATGGATGACTTGCTATGTTTCTGTTTTTTTAGTGTGAAAATGACTCATTTGAGTCATGTGAAAATGACTATAAAAAATGACTCGTTCTATCACAAAGTGGACAAGTCTATAGAGTAGAATATAAAGAGAAGATATTTAAAAATGGGGAAAGAGAAACCACAGGTGAAGGAGGCAGAAGAATAGCTGTAAAAATCAGAATCTTAAACTATGTGGCCTGTGATTAAGCAGCATCTAAATCATGCATATTTATATTAATCAAATTTGGAAGGAAGACAAAAAGAATGAAAATGACTGTGGATTCATGGTTGAATATTTTAAATGCTCATTTTTAGTGTTTTTTAAAACATTGAATTAATAGAAATAAATCATACTTTTAAAATGAGAATGGGTATATTACTTCTTACTTCTGTTCCTTATCCAGTTGCTGTTATAAGTGCGTCATCCCTGTCATTAACAATATTTGATCAAAGGACCAAACTCCATTAATGTAACCATAAGCACGTCAGCTACATGTCTCTCCAGGCAACACCAGCTATATTCTGCTAGTTAGTGCAGAAAAAGTTGGAATGGGTTTTCTTTGGTAAAATGAGTGGTGTTAGAGATACGGTGATTGGCTTGATATTGCAGACACTATCACTATCCTTGCAAGAACAGGATGCAAGAGTCCTATGAACACTTCACCCCATATCCTTCAGAAAGTCACCCGAAGCCTGATTCCAAAACCATCCTGTGTCACCCACTAACATAGAGAATACTAGTTGCTTGAAGCTGATCGTATGTATCACTGGGTCTGCCTCTAGAATGTCTTGTCTGCCCCCAAGAGAAGCCTTTGTACGAGATGTGGAGGCATATGCATACCTAAACATACAGAGAACTGGTGCTTACTGGGTTATATCACAGGATACATGACTCTTCTAGACACGTCTACAAAAACAAACTTCTTGTACAGATTCCTACATGTAGCACAACTCAGTACATCATCTGCTTTCACCCCCGATATCAAGGTCATGTGGAAGAAGATCGATAGACTTTGTCAATCTCTAACCATGGGTGGCTACGTATCTATCAAGAATATCCAAGCGTTGTGCATAATTGATCTGCTAAGGTCAGTTTACAAGAGGCACCAATGTCAGATATCACAGATACCAAAATTTTGTTTAGAGCTGCCCTTACTACTCCTATGAAACACCCTCTGGGATTGAATCAGCCTCCTCTTCTTTGAAAAGAAGACAAAGGAGGCTATTCTAAGTGTTATCCCATCACAAACCCACCCAATAAGAGCTGAATTTTACTACTAAGATCATTTCATGGTACAATAATGCTGTGTGCAAAGCCAAGCTACTGTCTAAATTAAAGCCTGTTATCTTACCTCTCCTGCCCGCTTATACCATGCTATGGAGCACAACAGAAAACAAATCACCTGTATTTAGTAATTCTTTTTCTCATAAATCAATTCATACGCCACCCTGCCATTATGGGGCACAGAATGATTAAGCAGCCACTCCTGGAGATTTAGATAATGCCTAGGGAAGGATCCTGGTTTCTGGGGTTTGTCCTAAATAGGAACATTTTATTCAGTTTGCGCTCCAAGAAGGAGTGATTCTTCCTGAAATGCTGGTCCATGGAAGCTCTCATCTGAACTGAATTCACTGGAGAGATGTCAGACCCCACCACCCCAGGTGGCTAGACAAGGGCATGCAGAGTGCTGGATTTTTCCACTATTTTAATCATGTCCAACCCTGGCTATCTTATCTCTCACCAACCAGTCCACAGAGCTGGTTTCTGGCTTCCTCCCTCCTCTGTTAAGTCAAAGCCTCCAGCCTCTTTTTTTTTTTTTTTTTAGGATTTTATTTATTCATGAGAGACATAGAGAAACAGAGACACAGGTGGAGGGAGAAGCAGGCTCCCCATGGGGAGCCCGAAGTGGGACTCGATCCCAGGACCCTGGGATCACGCCCTGAGCCAAAGGCAAGTGCTCAACCACTGAGCCACCCAGGCGCCCCAGCCTTCAGCCTCCTACAATCACCTCATTCACAGTATTTTAAGGGACTTGACAGCAGGGCTACAGAACACCTACCTCCTGTTGGACGGCACCAGCATTCTCCCCACACCAGGGTCTCCCCGGCTCCTCCGGCAGAGACTCGGAATATATACTCCCCTCTTTGCGGACCTTCTCCACAGCATACATCTGTGGAGATACATCAACAATTAATGGATACTTAAGGCACAAGCCCTTTCAGTTTTTCTTACAAATGTAAGGCACATCTGAAAGCCAAACTCGAATATTGCTCTCTGGAGGGAAAGATTTTTCCAAAGCCGTATTCCAACTGGGGAAGGGTAATTGTCCTCCTCCAGGCTCCAGAAGCCCTTAATAAAAGGTAGGAAAACAGTCACCTGGGATAGGGTTTTAAGGAAATAAATGGGGAACATTGTAGTCAGTGAAGGGAATGGAAAGCAGTGAGGGAAAAAAGCTGAACTGTTGAAAGACGTTTATGACGGTCACAGCCCAGAGACACAGGCTGACACCTCATTACAGATTATACAGCTCCCCACCACTCCACCCCACCCCCTGCCTGCCCTCCACACTAACAGGGCTCCAGAACCATAGTAGTTATGGAACATTCCGTCCAGCGGAAAATGCATTCTTTTCATCCCCCCTGGAATATTCACCCCAATGGACCACATTCTGGACCACACCACATACAATACCAAAATCAAGGTAATGGAAAGCACACACAGTATCTTCTCAGACCACGATAGAATTTAACAACAACAACAATCAATAACAGAAAGATAGCTGGATAACCCCTCAAACATTTGGAAATTCGACACACATTTCCAGGTAATCCAAAGTCACAAAAGAAGTTGTGACAGTGCTTTTAAAATATTTTGAATCCAATGAAAAGGAAAATATAGCATTAAAATTTGTGAGATGCAGTGAGAGTGGTACTTACTTAGAAGGCAATCTGTAGCATTACATGCACATGTTACATAAGAAGAAAGATCTGAAATAAATAGCCTAAGCTTTTACTCTAGGAAACTAGAGCAATAAGGACAAAAGAAGGACAAAAGATGCAGAAAAGAAAATGATTAAAAAAAAAAAAAAAGCAGAAACTCATGGAATTGAAAATAGGAAAACAACGAACAAACAAAAGAACCCAAGATGTTACTTTTTGAAAATGTCTATTAAACTCCTAAACCTCTGGCCAGTCAAATGGGGAAATAAAGAACGACACAAATGACCCATTCCAGAAATGAGAAGTCATTAACACCGATCTCATAGATTAAAACAATAATAACTGGATGCCACCAGATTTGGTATTTTAGACTAAATGAACTAAATTCTTGAAAGGCATAAACTGCTAAAACATAAACAACAAAAAACAGGTAACATGAGTAGCTAATATTTATTAAAGAAATTGAATCAAAATTAATAACATTCTAAAATAGAGATCACCAGGCTCAGTGGTCTGACTGGTGGATTTCACTAAACACTTAAGGAAAAAATGATGCAAATTCTCCACAATTTCTTATAGATTCTCCCAATACCAAAAGTAGATAAAGACATGACAAAAAGAGTCCAATATCTTTTCTGGACACTGATGCAGGAATCCTCAACACCATATTATCAATTTGAAACCAACAATTTCTAAAGTAAATCATATACTATGACCGACTAGGATTTATTCCAGGTGTGAAAGACTGGCTCAACATTCAAAACCCGATCAGTGTAATCCACCACATCAGGATAAAGAATAAAACTCACCTGATCATATAAACTGATGCAGAAGAATCATTTGACAAAATACAACATCAAATCATAATAAAAATTCTTACAAAGCTAGGAATAGTTGGGAACTCCCTCAACCTGATAAACACCATACATAAAATTTTTTAAGCTGATGTCATACTTACTGGTGAGAGACTAGATGCTTTCCATCCAGCGTAGGGAACCAAGACAGGATGTCCCATCTGACCACTTCCATGCAACATGGTACTGGGCATGCTGGCTAGGTCAATGATACAAGTAAAAGACATCACGTGTATAAAAATTGACAAAGAGGAAATGAGTGTCTTTACACAGATGACATAATAGTTATGTATAAAACGCAAGCAAACTGCAAAGCAAAAAGCATAACAACAAAAACCCTTCTGAAGCTACATGTAAGATAGCAAGGTAGTAAAATAAAAAATTGATATAAAAAAGTCAATTCTAGGGCATCTGAGTGTCTCAGCTGGTTGAGCGCACAACTCTTGGTTTCAGCTCAGGTCATGATCTCAGAATCCTGAGATCCAGCCCCAAGTCTGGCTCATGCTCAGTGGGGAGTCGGCTTGAAGATTCTCTCCTTCTGCCCCTCCCCCCACTTGTGTGTGTGTGTGTATGCTCTTCTCCTTTCTCTCTCAAATAAATAAATAAATCTAAAAAAAAAGTCAGTTGCATTCCTAAGTACCAATAATAAACAATTGTAATTTGAAACTAAAACAATTATTATTAAAAATAGCATGGAAAAGTGAAATACTTAGGCAAATTTGTAAGAAAACATGTATATGGTGTAAATGAAGAAACTAAAATGTGAAGAAATCATAAAACATCTAAACAAATGGAGAAGTATTCTGTTTATGGATTGGAACACTAAGTATTGTTAAGATGTCAATTCCTCCCAACTTGACCTCTAGATCCAAGGTAACCCTAGTATTCTATTTTGTAGGTGTTAACAAACTGATTCTAAAGTTAATATTAAAAAAACCCAAAGACCTAGACTAGCCAACACAACACTGAAGAAGAACAAAGTTGAAAGACTCACACTCCCTGGTTTGAAGGCTTCCTATGAATCACAGTGATCAAGTCAGTGTGATACCATGAAAGAACAGGCACATTGATCAATTGAACAGAATTGCGTGTCCAGATAACAGATATAGTCAACTGATCTTTAATAATAGCACAAATGTCAGTTCATGGAAAACTTTGCAACAAATAGTGCTGGGACAACTGGATTTCCATAGACAAATAAACCAAAGAAACACATAACTAAACTCAGACATTTTACAAAACCTACCTCAAAATGAAACATATATCCTAAACGTAAAACATGAAACTAAAAAACTTCTAAGAGAAAACATAGAACAAACATCTTTGTGTCCTTGGGTTTAGTAGTAAGTTTTTGAGAAAGGATACTGATCTAAATAATTCAAAATAAGTGGAATCTCTGAGACTAAAGGCAAAAGGCAAGATACATAAGCACTGTATTTTAGTTAAAAGACTGTTTTCCCCGAGAGGTGTGGGTTAACAGCCCTGAAGTGAGTTGCTGCAGCTGAAATTAACAAATAAATAAGTGGTGGATCCTGACAGCCAGGATTTTCACTATTGGAAGAGGGAGTTAACATATAAGAGAGAAGGGGAGAATAATCCATATGGTAAAGATTAGAGATGCACACATCCGTATGAACACATGTTTAGCTTTTTATTGCTATGTGTCTATACACCAGTTGGTATATACACAAATATTTCCATGCCCTGCCAGCTGAGAGAGCCCCAAAACAATAACATCCCAGTAGCAAGGCACACAACCAGGCCTTTGTTTCTAACACCATTCTCCAGTAAAAGGAACTGTGAGTCCTTGGAGAAATGAATGATTCTAGAATTGGGGCAGGAAATACACAAGATGAGCCTTGAGCATCTTGCAGGCCCAGAAGGTAGGAAAAGGCTCAAATACATGTAAATAAATGAATACCCACCCACAATGATGAGGGTAAGCCAAAGGGTCATAGGAGCCAACTGAAAGAGCTTCCAATGACCAAAGCTGGCACAATCTGAGCAAGAAAATAAATAAATTAGTATTTGATTATAACCCTAAAAATGAGATGTTACAACCTGAATCACTTTTTTGTCCTCCGATCTCTGAGGATATCCTGTAAAGATGTATCCTCCACCTGACCCTGATGAAGATTAATTCAGAAATGATATATGGGGCCTACAAATAGGCTTTTTTGATGGGATAAAGCAGATAGAGATTAAGGATATTTTGAACAACTTAAAAACAACGAGAAGAGACTTCCTGTCTCTGGAGGTATGTCACATTCTCCTCTGACCTTCCCGTTCTTAGAAAGCACTAAAAGAACACCTACTAGGCACCAGGCACTAGAGACAACAGTGAACAGGCTGCCAAGAATGTGCCCTCCAGGTTATAGTCAATGGGCAATGGGATAATGAGTGACCTGGGGGCAGGGCAACTGTGGTCAGCAAAGACCTCTCTGTGGAGGTGATCTATAAATTATACTTTCATATGAGGTCAGATATATTATGGAAGATAGTATGTTCTGGCAGAAGTATGTTCCAGAAAGAAAATCTGGAAGAAGTATGTTCCAGGCAGATGTGTGACTGATGAGCAGAAGAAGAAGGGGGTCAAGAGAACGAGTAAAGGATTGAGATTGGCCAGAGGTGACCAAGTATGCAGACCCTAGTTGGCCACAGTGAAGAACTGAATCTTATTCTTGCTAGAATCAGGAGGCTTTAGTACAATTAGGAAGGGGTAGGTGAGGTCTGAGCTTTGCAACCATAGTTCCCGTCATAGCAAGTCCTGGCTCGAGGACTGTCCTTGGTCTTAGAGAAACTGCTTATGTAACTGTGTTTCAGTTTCCATGAATTCAAACCATGAGGTCAAGATTCCTCAATTGCCCATGATTTCTTAGGATAAGTACTTCCACTACCACTTGCCCTCTCCAATTTCCATCCCCCTTTATTTAAGATGATCTGAGGGAGTCTCTGTAACCATAAGTGCCACAACCATGGAATGAAATAATTGGATTTAAGTCTCCTATTACGACTACTTTCAATACTCACACAGATCACTCGCTGGAAGCCCAGCATAGGACCATATCCGCAAAATGCTTCACCAATTCAGGACTTGCTTTATTTATTTGCTTGCTTGTCTTATGTTTATTTTTGTTATTTGTGAGAAGTAATTTTTTTTCAGGGATTTTGTCGCTACCAGTGCTAATCCTTATAAAAAGTATCAATTCATATTTAATAAAAATATGGAATTTGAGTAGATTAAATAATCATGACAGATTAGGCATTCTAGAATACAGTGGATGCTGCTTCTAATTTAGGTCAGACTTTTGAACATTTGCCTCTTTCCTCTTTAACATGCTTCCCAGGTGATTCATTTCTGATGATGAAATCAAGTCCATTTAACTTTCTGGAAGCTAGGTAGTTTTGAAATTATTTCATTCCATCTTATTTAAATTTTTTACAATATTTTAAATGGAAGACATGATGCAGTTTCAGGACTGATTCTGGCCAAGATGCAGAATCATGCAATGCTCTATCAGGGGTTAAGTCTGCCCATGCTCTCTCTGCAGAAAAGTTAGAGACCCATTTAGGTGTGTGTAGCTGTCAACCCATAGTAACTGAATGAAGTAACCTCAGGGTAGGTTATTTCCCCACAGGCAGGCTCCAATGTCCTAGGTTCAGTCTTAGCTCCATGGAAGGCAGGGAGGTTTTTAAAGCTCTTAAGGAGAGTCCTTGAACAGCTTTACCCAAGATGAGTGCCCAGAAAAGGACAGATAAGAGGTTAATTAAAGCCAAGTGGAAATGAAGCTGGTGGGCATCTGAGCTGGGAAAGCCTGGGGATTTCAGGAGTTTGAGTCCCCAGAAACCACAAGTGGCTAGAAAGTGCCAGGATTAAATCTATCCTTGTTTCATAAAATTAGAGGTTTCTTATCTACAGGACACGGAGATGCAGTTTTAGTTAACATAGAAGAGAAGAATATATAACCATAAAAAAAAGAAAAAAGAAAAAAACAAAGAGCAAGAAACACTAGAGCAATCAACCCACGTCACCAGTTTGCAGGCTGTCTGGGGGAAGAGGGGCGCCAAGCATGCCATCAATTTAGTACTCAGGATTGTTTGACATCAGATCAAACAGGACATCGGATCTGCCTACCTGGAGATGCCTGCATACACCACGAACACTGCCTTCAGTGTGTGCACACGAACTTTAGGCAGCTTTCATACTTCACATGCGTGACTAGGATTCATTATTGACGTTGATCATATTAAATAAAGCTAAATGCTACGCAAGGTGTTAGTTCTGGAAGGACCATCCCTGCACACGATGAACCGTGGTTCTAGATCAGTTTTTCCCAAACTCGAGCAAGCCACCATGGGTTGCTGGTTCCCACTCCAAGATTCCTGAATCAGCAGATGGGGCTGGAGAATTTGCACATCTAACAAGGCCCGGGTGAAGCTGAGTGGTCCCAGGGTCATGCCCGAATTGCCACTGTCTTTACTAATGGCAGAGAAGGAGCTTCTGTTTGAACACCGAGCTTGCCCCAGAGATGGTACACCATGTTGAAAGCAGGATAAACCAAAGTGCCCGATATCAAAAATGTTTACTATTTTGATACATTTCAAGTCAATTTTCATCCACTTCATTGATTCTAACATATTTGGGGTAATTGGTATTTGGCTCGTTTGCTTGGTAAGTAAATGACTCAGAGTCCCAGGGCATGAAGCCAGCTTGGCATTGACAAATAACAACAAGCACCAGGGCCTCCAATCACAGATAAGTCTTATGTTCCCTAGGATGTCTGTTGTACTTTAGGATCAATTTGCAATGGGAGACTGCAATTCTTCAATCACACCATGATTTCCATTATTTATTCTCGTTATCCCCCATGTTGGACTTCTGATGTATAGAACCAAGAGCTAGTAGATTGGTGTTATTTTAAGCCATCACATTTATGGAGATTTTTTTTTTACACAATAGAAAAGTAATGCAGAACAATTAGAGGACTCATTGCTGAAGCTGGGACTAACTCTTTGTCCAGACAGAAAGCATTTTTTAGATGACTTTACACAGTTTGCAAATTTCAAGAAAAGAGCATGAAGTGTCTGTGGAGATACATTTTCTTTCTACTTTATCTTAGATCATGAGACTATAAGGAGATTGCTTTTCACCATGAGCATTTTCATAAAAAACTGCAAAAATGCAGTTTGTTTGATTCAAAAATCTCTTGATCAGCCACATCTGGATTAGAGGCTGCTTCCTTCACTGTTAACATAAATGGGTGGTTAATACCACAATTCAGCTAGAA